>NC_140303.1:15721641-16921641 GCF_964211825.1 Aythya ferina
GGGTTTTGGTTGTTTTGTTGGTGTCTAAGCAAATCACTGGCTGATTTTATTTATTTATTGCTACTGTCGTAAACAAGCCAGTTCAACCGATTCAAAAGATCTTACCTAACCACTTCAGATAAAAAGGAAGTGAAGTTAAAAGGAAGGAAGAGGGGCTGGCTCGGATGGAAGGGTAGCACACAGTCCCTGACAACTAGGGACAAGAAGCCAGAGAACAAAGATCACTAAAAGATGCCCCTGTTCATCTCCCAAGGAAAACAAATAGTGTTTATTTTCAAATGCTTCCATTAGCATTATGATCAATAGATCAGAATTTAACTGATCATCACCTTCAACCTCTGTATTAGACCACTCAATGTGTCTTCCGTTAAGGTGATACAATTGTTTTCCACTATTTTTCATAGTTTCCTAGTGAATGCGTTCAGCAATGCTATGGTAGCACTTATGTGTTCACAGTACAATTCTGCTGGATTTTTGTTTCCCCCTCCTTAAGAGTATGCAACATGCTGGGGAAAAAGCCAAGTACTGGAAGTCCCAATAACACCCACTGTTTACCATTCAATCAAATGTTACTACAAAATAAGTATACCTCATCTGCTGTTTGTTATTCTTCTTTAGTTCTACCTTATATGATTTGAAGATATTTGAAGAATGTTTATGTTCTCAGCTATTCTCCGCGGAGCTGATACCATTCCTAATTAGACAGCCAACAGAAAAAGTAATAGCAGGTATTCACGTGCTTTGTACATTTGGGACAATTTCAGAAGGGACTGAATTCCCCCTAATTTTTACTTTTCTATTAAATAAGCCAGAAAAAAAAAAAAAAACATACATCCCTTGAATTGCCAAAAGAATTTCACAGCCTAGGTTTCTATACAGGGACAGCAGATTGCATCTAGGACTGAGTATCAGCACACTGGGCACTGCCATCCCCTCCTTTCCCCTACATCTGCTAGGAGGTTACAATACAGGTAGGACTGCTATATTTGTGCACATTAACTTTCAAGCCCTGTTCTACTACCAAAATAATGATAATTAAAGCAGACAAGCAAGCAACACACAAACACTACCTTACAGCTAGTGTTTATAATGATCCCGATCATGCTGAACCCTTTGACATAGCTCTCCCAGAGCCTGCTGACATACACATACGATTTTGGTGGGTTTTTTTTCTCCTTTTTATGAAACAGCCATTGATCAATTAAATATCACAGCACAAGGATATTCTTTTCAGACTACTCTCTTTCCAGCTCTTATATTACTTTTTAACACCCCCAAACTGTAGAATTATTCATATCCTCATTAGTTTTAATGAAGAAAAGCTGGTGTTCCAAATGCTGCAATTATCAGCTTTCCCTCTCCCGCATGTGGCCAATCATCAGGTTTTCTAAACTTTGAAGTGGCACAGCTAATCAGCATAGTTGCAAAACCCTTTATGCTGTACCATAATCTTTTCCACAGTTTTACATCCAAGGAGGTGAAGATCAACTCTTCTACCACAGTTCTGCCTTCGGGAAAAATGGCTTGTTGACTGCTGACCTCTGTTTAGATGAAACTGAAACGGTAAATAATAATACAAAAACAAATAAAAAAGCCCCCCACACCTATCCTACCCTAACACCTAAACTCTCATTCAATAGTGCTATTTGTTACGCAGGAACAGAGGCACTGCCCAACACAGCTGAAATGTACTACATATTTGACTAATTGCAAGTCTCCAAACAAATTTACTTCTTATTTGTGTTTGAAACAAGTGTAAAAGAAGACAAACTATGAAGGTATTACTTGAATTGCCATCAAGTGAATGCTCATGGTTAGGTATATACTATAATGCTACCACAAAAACTAGGCCTATCTTCTTCAAATTGTTCCAGCACTTGAAGATTTTTTTTTTCAGTTTAAGAACAAAAATGCAAGCTTTTGCATTTTGTCAGACTGCTTCATAATACAGAATTAGTATACCTGATTTGGGTTGGGGCAGCGTGGAGGCAGTGGAGAAAAACACCCCAGCAACAGGTCATCAGAACAAAAATAATTAGAGGGGCCATAACAACTGCCCTAAGATGCAATTTCATAAATGCAAAAAACTAGGAGCTGAACTACAAAAACACAATCATATTACCCTCAAAGCCTCAACCCTGCTCTGTAGAGTCATAGGAAGGTTACAAGGGACAAGATAAGGAATAGTCTTACACTATATCATAGAGCAAAAGGAAAAGCCATATGCTATTTAAATATATATACATATATATATATTAGTGTGAAGTAAATATTATTAACACTCCTGTGCTTAATGCAAGAATTGCCTGTTGGTCTCAGGCACTTGTTCCAAAGTGTAGCCAAAGTTCAACACTACTAGTCACCTGCTTCATTTAAATTTGACCTATGCTCCATGTTGTTTGCTAAAATGACGCATCAAGCCCCTCGCTAACAAGCACTTCCAAGGCAGTAATCAAGTTGTGATTATGTCTGTGGAACGCTAGCATTATTTCCCACCTTTCCATTCCAGGTTGTTCAATCCACAATTACAAGCTGCTGCACTCTGCTCCTGGATAACCACAGGGCTCTGTTTTCCGTCCCTGCCAGTAATTCAATCAACCTGAATATTCAATGTAATATTTTTTTGAAGTACAGAAAAAAACACTTAAAAATCTATGGCCACATACAAGAAGCCTTTTGAATTTGCTCTACTTCAAAGTACGGATTAGAACTTTAAGCTGCATTAGAATCACCTCAAAATTACCTAAAGCCTTTTAAAAGCTTTGACAGAAACCCAATGAGGAGTGCCAGGGTTATTTGCATTACATCCTAAAGCCACTGAATCACTGAAAATAGCAAGACTCCCAGCACCTTTAAAAGACAAACACACAAATCCATGGGGCAAGATATTTCCTCAAAACTCATTGTACATTTCAGTACGACCCTTCTCCATGTTGTAATTACCAAGAGATTATGGCCACTGCATACAACAGACTGCATCTGCACAAAGGAACAGTGCCCCTGCTAATTCCAGGAGTCAGACACCTTGGACATTTCATGCCATTTCTCTCCTGGGAGCTAGTTGTTAGAGTCAACCAAGCTGTTTTGAATTCACTCTCTTTTCCTATAAATAACAACAGCAAAGAACAGACTTCCATCACCAAGTACATTGTTGAACAAATGCCTAGAAGTACATACTGAACAGCAGGCAAAATAATCTGATTCCTTGGAACCGAGCACCTTCCTCAGCAAGGGTTAATAACCGGTTATTTGTTTAATTTAGCCAGCAAACTAGAGAAGCTAACCTTCCCTCTAGAGAACCAACAGTCCAGTTTTAAGAAATAACATGCAAAAGCAGTGCCACTTTATTAACAAGATCTGTTCACGTTATACAAGTGGCATACCACAGTGCTGACTCAATATGATAAAGACTTGCCCTTTCTGCAGTCACGATCACAGATCAAAGGTTTGAATAGCAATAAGGACACAAAAAACACACCCCTCAGGTAAACTAAAGTCCTCAGTATATTCCTTTATACAGTTTACAATCTTTCTTAACAAGCATATGAAAATTTATATCCAGAAGATCCCCTTCTCTGGTCAGCAGAAACTCATGAGTTTGATAATCACAAAATCAGTCACCAGAACAGTTCCCCCAGTGAAAATTATAATTAATTATAAGTTACTTGTTACATAAAGTATTAAATTAAATGGGTACAACGTCCTTAGTTTAAAGTAATTCACTAAACAACACAAGGCTTCACAGGAAAAACACAATCCATCATTCAAGTCTACCCCATTGCACAGAAGAAAACCCAGGTAAACATTCCCAAGTTCTGCCCAAGAGCCAAAGTACGTCCTTCCTCCTGTTCCTTGGACTTCGGTACAGCAGGTGACATGCCCGTGTGGTGTGACACCCATGCGGGTGCTGCTTTACCTCCGAAGATACTAAGCATGCTTGACCCTGCCATGTAAAGGAAGCAGTCAGCTTTCTGCCTACTTGACCAAACAATTGGCATCAAACCAAAAAGTGCTTTGGACCAAATTGAGTTGATTACTGGGGTTTTCCAAAGAATCGTGGAAACAAACCTATTTAACACTTCAACCCGTAACATTAACACAGTTGGTTTTAACAACAGCATCCATAAAGCTAAAAGAATATATCTTTGCATATAAAAAAAACCACTATCAGGTGATCTCAAGGCCTGCAGCAAGAGGAGATAGATGCCTTTTTTTTTTAAATAAATGTCTTCACAACCATGTATGTGGGCCTAAAGAAGTTTTTGCTACAAATTGGAAGTGCAGTGGCTGGGAAAGGTGAGTACAACATTTAATAAGTTTATTGATGAACCACTACAAATGCAAACCTGGTGTGGTTATGGTGAATGAGAAGGACAAAGTGGTATTCGTATACTATAGAAGACATGGAGGAGGCCATTGGTGGAATTAACACAGTTCTTGAAAATAAACCTAAATAATAATCCAAGCTGCAACATCTACAGCCATGCTTGGACTATTCCCAGCCTAAATACCTGCATACTAGTTAAACTTCTGCAGAAAGGTAGCACAGAAGTTCTCCATCTGTGCTGGTGTCCTAAACAGCCATGTCAGAACAAACTCCTAAAAGGAGAAAGGAGAAAAAACAAATGCTAGCTACTTCTAATACGGAATATATCAAAACTTATGATGGATTTCAAGTTGAGTTTACACAAGAGAGAAGAAGTTTAGATTCTGTGCTCAGATACGCACCCCATACAATTTCTTAATTTAAACAATTTGGTGCTTCAGGGTTCAAGACAGGGAGCAAAAGGGAAGACATGTCAAGTGTGATACTCCTCATTATGATGGGTAGTGTCAATATTTTTCCATTAAAATATACCACTTTTGTGGAAGTCAGAAAAACACCTTCAGATTTTCTATAATTCACAAAAACATTAAAATATAGATTATAAAAACAACATCTGCAGTATACTGCAAAATTGGAACAGAGAAAGTGGTCACCTATGCAATATGATCCAAATAATCATTACTCTTGCCAATGTAAAAATAAAAGCATCACAGATTTTCTTTTCAGAGAACATTGGAGAGGAATACTTTCTAGTCTACTTCTGTCAAGCTACACAAAACTGATTTTGAAGAAAAAAATTACAGGACTTTAAATACAAGTTAAAAAAACAAGCAGTTATCTGAAGAAAAAAAAAAAAAAGCCTTCAACTCAACTATTCATCACGGTTACTATAACCAGGGTCAAAAGCAAGAACTTCAGTTCCATATGAAGATTATTAATAAAGCCAGTGTGTAGTTTTGACTTCATATGCATCTGCTATTTCAAAACTAAACTTGCCACCCACAGTTATCAAAGTTCTTCACAAAATGCATTTTGTACCCACTCCAGCAGTTTAACTTCAATGCCACGAAGGCACAGCAGACAAGACACCTAACTCCTGTTGCTGCATTGTTTGTTCGCCTTGTTAGCATTATTCTACACCAGGCTACAGGAATTTCCTGATCATACAGTTTCTACTTACAGCTTTGATTCTTATGGGGTAGATATTAAGATATATGAAAAAAGTTTAGGAAACCTTCCTTAAAGACTGAACATAAAACGATCTAAGAAACATGCCATCTAAGGAAAACTTTTCAGAAGTGTTAATATAAAATGCATTAGCACCATATGAAAGACTCCTCAGATTTTAAAGATGTAAAACATTGAGATCAGGAAAATCTCACTACTCTGAAACCCGGTTCTTTGATTTCTTATCAGTCAGTAATCTCTGTGTAGTCCCAGGAAGGCAAGCAATCATAACTTGAAAGTGCCACTAATATGACCTGGGTCAAGCTAAACCTAGCAGTTTAAGCTTAGAACCTCAATCAACAGCAAATGAAGACATTTCTTCAGCAAAAGAGCAAGTCTTCATCTTCTCTAATGGAGGTTCTTCCAAAAAAAAGTGATTAGCAACTTGATTGCATTAACTTGATTGCAAGATCTACCATAGTGTATTTTATTACCCTCTTGAGAATTATACCTTAAAGTTAAAAACACACTGGAAAAAGTGTACTTTTTTAAAAAAACACTAATTACTATAATTACTAAATCCTGCTAAATAATCACAAGAGTAGAACTTGAGTTCATCAAAAAGTTAGTTCTTATTTCAAAAAAAAGCAAAGACATGAAATGTATTTCAAAAAAGGGGGGGGGGGGGGGGGGGGGGGGGAAGGGGGACAGTACCAAGAGAGGCATAGATTTTGAACTGGTTACTTTTAACTAATAAGAAATTACACACATGAAAAAATATAAATTGGCAAAAACAGTGGCATAAAACCATGTACTATTTTCATGCTGTTCTGGGAGGGCACAACACATCTTTAGACTTCCTTGACTAGCTCTGCATGCATTTTCATCTTAGGTTTTGACTATTCCTTGTTTTCAGTTCAATTTTCAAGAACACATAACAAACAATGCCTCTAAACAAGCTGAAGTGTATGCAGGTCAACTTCCCTAATTCTTAAAAAAAAAATAAATAAATAAAAAATAAAAAATCACCTCTTAGAATTCCTGTTTGCCAAGTATTATCTTTTTTTACATCTACAAATTTAACACCTTGCCATTTGTTCTATTACTGTGCATTTCCATAAGATACACAAGCAGATGGATGGCATTTATCTGAAGCATCTTTAGAATACAAGCTCCAGGTAGGAGCTTCAATTTTGTAACTATGAATACATCCAAACAATTTTTTTCTGAATATGAGTAATAACTCCACTGGTACGAAACACCACCGCAGATACCACATTTACACGGGAAAAATATGCAGCTTAAGCAAATTCAAGTCTTAATTCTAATTATCAAAGACTAATACTGAAGTATTGATTTTCAACTTTTACACACCATTCATTAGCTACAAATTACATGTACATGCTGACAGAATGCAAAGATACTGTGTATTCTCAAGGAAATACACATATTCCTGAAATGGATTATGGGGGAAGAAGCAATGCAAACACTTGTAAATTTCTAGTATCGTGTTAATATATTCAATATAGAAATTACAGTTTTAATATTTGAAATTTTATTTCAACTTTATTTAACACCTAATTTCTTTTACAACACAATGTCTGTACATACATATAAACTTCTATTTTCAACAAGAATTTCAACAGCTTCTAAATACTCCATTTGGCACACCACGTAACTCATCACCATCACATTTCATGAAAAGAATGTAACAAAATAAAAAACAGTGGTTAGAAATGGCAGCATGAACTAATAACTCGCCACAACAAGGCTCCCTTATTTTCGCAAGGTTAATCGCTCATTTGCCAATCATCAAGTTCATATAAGCACGTGTGTTAAACATCAACATGAATAGACAGAATTCCAAATGTTACATCAAGAAAAATCTAAGGAGGAAAAAGCAACTTGAGCCAGGCTAGCCTTATGAAAAGAGAAAGAGCTTTTTTCTGCCAGGATATGTAAATGCCCATCTCATTTGTGACCAGATGTGCTTAAAACGAACTCTCTCCCTCCATTCCTTTCATTGTTTGAGGAACAGAAACTGTAATTGCTTCACTTGTTTTACCCCCTGTTGGTTACAATACTTAGTGCCCAGATGACAAAACATCTTCAGATTGAAAGCATTGCAGTGGTACAGCTGAATGCTCGCCAAAACACAAGCGATCCAGGTCCCAAACCTGCTCCCTGCTGTATATATCTATTGCTTTTTAATATCTATTACAAAAAACACAAAACACAGAATACAAATAAAATAGAGGGATCATTACAAAATCAAATTAGAAAAGCACAAACCTCAATTTTGCACATATCTTAGATACAACAGACTAACTTGAGAATCCCTTTCCTAGCATTCAGAGAGGCAGCTGTACTCCAAAACTATCATGAATCCTATTAGCGCCACAGATCCACTGCAGCATTTAAATTTCTTTAATCTAGAAAAGTAATGGAATACTTATGGCAAAATGAAAAGCTTTGGTGATAACAAACGTTCAGAGAAAGCGTTCACAGTTGAGGATGTTAAAACACAAACATTGCAATGGAAAAAGAAGTATTGGAGTCTATCTGTTAAGGGCCTTTAAAGCACATTTTCACTTGTAAAGTAGCTACAGCTGAAATAAGGAACCCTTGTAATATGTGCCAGGACAATATTCATTTTAAGAAAAATGACTATACAGGACTAAATATGTAAAAGCTTATGATTTTCCAGGGTAAACAGGAGGTTAATCTATGCACAGGCACTGTGTTATGGCTGTAGATCTATAGAACTGAATTTTCTTTAATAAGCAAAGCAACATTTGACCAGGTGTCTGTTCTTAAACCTACAAACTTACCTTGAAGCATATCACTAGACCCGAAGTTTATTACAAGAATGTTTCCAGTAACCAGGAGCACATGATAGTGTAATTGCACACCCTGGAACATAATATCACACTTAAAAAATAGTTATTATAATGATTACACTAATGAGTTCTGAACTTCCAACCTATGTGGATTCAGTTTCATAATTACACAGCTTGAAATCCTCATCAGCAAATCCAAATGCTCCTGAAATCCAAATCATTTTATAATCTTGAATAATGCATGGCACCTCTGCAGCAAGAAATTAAAACAAATTTCATAAAAATGCAAAGCTTCATAATCTCTGTTCTAAAAGAAACTACATTATTGAAATAATGTGTTGCTTAGTAAGTCCTAGTGATAGTGATTTTCTACCCCTGGTACTCACAGTTCAGATCCCACTTCAAAAATAAACAGACTAATTCGTATCAAAATATCATTTTATTTATATATATACACACACATATATGGTGATTCATGACATACTACTACACAGGACTGAAGTCAAATATTTGTTTCCTAAACAAGCACTGGCTCAAAAAGGCATAAAACCTTTTCCTCCTGAGAAGTGTGTTTTTTTCCTCTCTCGATATATTTTTACTATTATTTTTAAAAGGCTGTAGCTTGGCAGGATTGATTACAATTTCATCAATAGCAAACAAAACTCTATTTTAATTCAAAGGGTCAGTAAATAAAGGTCCACATTCCTATCCCCCCCCCCAAATGTGACTATTCCCCTTCCCCAACATGCTTTCAAAAGAAAGAATTCACCATAGAAAATATACAGAAGTATAAAACCATACATAAAGCCTATACGAATTCAAATATTTTTTGGCAAGCATTAATGTGGTCCTTTCTAACAAATCCAATAGGTTAAGAAAAGCCTGTGACTCAAGATTAGGGGAAAAGCCATCACTGTAGTCAACGCAAAAGGGTAGCTACTCTATTCTCCTGTAGGATTGACCTGCATCTCACTTTTTTCTCTATTTAAGGTACTCAAAAGCACAAAGGTTTTTACAATATGCCCTTTTCTGATGCTTCCCCTCCTTGTAGACGTGAGATGCTCAGCTAACTATCGGACACCTGAAGAATACTTACACGGACTCCCTTGACAGAACAGAAGCTGCACAGAAGTGTTTGTGTTTGTATCTTCATTGCTCAGAACTAGCTAAGAATATTTTTGTAAGAAGTACTGTCAAATTATTACTGTTGATGGTAACAATTTCATATCCCAGCAAACTTTGACTATAGGAAAATACAACTGGAACATCATATTACAAGTTATTTTTACAGGAAAGAATCAGCCTACTTGCAACATAACAAAGCTAGGAACACTATCACAGCTTTGGAGGTTGTTACTTCGCTACTCAAAGTAAAGTGTAGCATTTCTACCAATTTAGGGTGTGACAGAAGAATGAATTATTAGTTACCCTTTATTCTGGCAGAATTATTAACCACAGCCTGAAAACTACACTTCAAAAAAGCACAGTCAAATCAAAATCAAAGAACTACAGCCCTTACGTACCAGCTTGGCCAAGGTTCTGCAACTTCATTTTTCCCCACCTTAAAACATACCAGGCTTTTGAAGTACTAATCCTTATTTTACCCTGTTAGGGCCAAGAACTGAAGATAAGAACTGGCTGCCTCAGGACAACAGGTCTCTCAACCAAGGCATTCAAACTTACAGGAGCGCAATCAAGGCTCTGCCAGCAGCACTAAGTATCAAAACTCTGGAAGGTGTATTTGCTGCAACCAGTTTAACAGCCCATGAAATCAAATACATTAAAACAATAACTTGGCTATGGTATTAATCTATGAAATATCATAGCATCTCAAAAACTGAGTCCAGGAGCAACAAAAATTATCTTTCAATTTTTCCCTTTATTTCATGCCTTCTTTGGTGCAGATTTATGGAAGACAGAGCATTTGAGTTACAATACACCGACATGGACTAGCCCGCATCAATTCCGCACTTAAAACATTACTTCCACATCATAAGAAACCAAAAGTTGCTTTTTGTGCTACCAGATACATACCTTACATACTCATTCCTTATATCAAAGAGAAATATATTTTCAAAACCTTCTCTGGGGAAAAGTTGAGTAATATACAACAACTTGTAGAGCAGCATACACCGCAACATACACTTCAATAAGTCAAAGCTCTCAGCTGTAACAGTCTTACATGGCTTGCTTTGTTTTTTCTATACAAGTGTAATATACTGCTGTACAACAAACTAAAGAATAAAAAACTCCATTCTGCATTCCAGTTATCAGAAAATTACAAAACCCTAGAGAAAATACTAGACAGCTCAATTAGGCAGGTCTGGAGTCTGAACAAAATTTCTCTCTGTTAAGTATGCATAATACGTATGGGTCACATGTTTCAGCATAAAACCACATGACAAAAAGTGGGTAAAGCACAACATTTTCAGGCTCTACTGACCCACTGGAAACTAACTGAAATAGGGTCTCTGCCAATGATTCAGTTACTGATTTTAAAGCAGCAATGCCATAGCTCCCCATTAGGAGAAGTTCACTGAGAATTCCAGAGCCCTTTGATTAATTTATTTTTATTTTTTTTTAAATCAAGATGCTACTGTCTCTGCACCTTGCTATTTTGACTTCAACAAGAGGGTTGATCAATGGTAAAATGAAGTCACTTCCTTCAATACCTCAGACACCCTTCTACCACACCTTTACTTAACACAGAAGTTACTTCACTTCCAACTTCCTTTTCCACTTGAGAAGAAAATGATGGTATACAGGAAAAGAAACTGTCCAGGGGTGGAACAGCTTCCATATACCTTAACTGAAATAACATCACATCTTACAGTGTGCCATCACCTCCACAGCTGGAATGACAAAGGTCTCCAGAGTCGTACTTGGATCACAGAATAAATGCTGCATAAGTACTATAACCACACAGCCCTTACGGTAACTAAATCTACCTGGAAACAGAGAAGTTCAGGGGCTGCTAAAAGAAAACATGTCTGTCAGGTACTCAGAGATGTTTCCTTTGTACAGTTTAACCTGGAAGTTGATACCCGCTCTGAATCCAAGCTTTTTGCTGAAGCAACTACTCCAAACCAACCTCACATTCACAACATGGCCTTGCTCTGAACTCTTCAGTGAAACTAAAGCTACATGCGAACAGCCCTGTCTGAAGTAAGGTTTAGGAAGGTACTTCGCATCCTGTACAAACACAGCTTCAGCCAGGTCTTCAGATTCTTTGCAGGAGCATGCAAGCTCAGGAACTGTTTTCAAATCAGCAGCAGACAATTTCTCCAGCATTTGGAGACCTTCCAGCATACGTTTTCCTAATATCACATTTCTGCTGGTAGTGAATTGAGAAGGAAGAGTTCATTGATTTTGCTATTTATTATTTCATTAAGAGCTTGGCTAAAATAATTCGAGCTACACTTGATTCATACTATTTACTTGATATCATCATTAGAAACATTTAAATGACAGTTACAATCCCTAAAAATCTTTTACCTGAATGTCACTGTCAGCATTTCATTTATGTTGCTCTGCATGCTTCAAAACCTTTTGTAGCTGTTAAAAACAACATACAAGTCACCTGTATTTAACCAAGGAAGAGTCCAAGAAAAAAAAAAAAAGAAGTATTTCTAGGACCACACAGCCTGCTAGTTATTCCACTCAGCACAACACTAATCATCACCACATACTCTTTTCCTTCCATTCCTTAAAAATAAATAAATAAAACCACCACACTTCCCCTCACACATGGTCTGCTTAAACCAACTGAATTGCTAACTAAGGCAGGTAAGCCTTAAGAGAAGCTAAGCTTGCAGTACCTTCTAGGCTGACAAGCCTAGATCTTTTGCCAGCATCACTGTCTGTGTGAGGATATCGTTTCTCCAGTAAGTTCATTGGCTTTGGAGGACAAATTGTAGATGCTACAATACTGCACTTTTATCAATGTTACTTGCACCTCCATGGGGAGTCTTACCAAGGAGGAAAAGGGGAAAAAAAACCATCCTTGACAGTAGGCAATCACATCCTACTTCAGAAGGGCTCTGCTGATAGCTGCAGAGCTATTGTATTTAGTCCTATCAAGATAAAGATTTCAGTAAGTCAGGTTAGATACAGAACCCTACAGGGAAAATACACTTTTTAACGCATTCAGAGAGCAGGACTGCTTTGTTATAGGAAGTTATTAGCAGTTTAAACTCTTTTCCTGTAAACTGAGCAAGTTTTAACTTATGAACATAGAGCTCCATTACATCCTTTTAGTCTTCTTAAGTGTTTATGAATATATGAAAACATAACTCCATAAATAAATCAGAGGGAAATCTAGATAAGTACATCAAGTTTGAGTTCAGACGTGCCAAACACAGGCTCAGCATACACAATGATACGAAGGGAAACATTTTGTATTCATTTTTGGTGGAACAGAAATTTTCTTACAGCATTTTTATCAGGCAAAGAAGGAATTTCAAGTGAGAGATCTGTTAAGAACAGCATACAAAGAGGACTCCACTTATAGCTAAAACACATTAAAACTGGACAGTTTAAATAGGCTTTTTATTCAAATGACAAAATTTGAGTATCTGAATTAATCTACCATACAGAGCAATCAGGACACAAACCACTTGGCTAGATAACTCAGTGAAAACAAACTGTTTTAAAACTGTTCAGCATTAGCTTTGACATCCCATTCAGGCCACAGATTATTATAGCGACAGCACGAGGGGCTCTTGCCATAAAGAATTGCCAAAGCACTTCCACAACACGTTCCCAAGCACATCTAACACTGATTTAGGACCAGTTTATATGCACAAGGAACAAGTTACCTGCTCTAGCATGCATAACCATGCAACTGATAGCAATTAACTTCATCCACTGTACTGCCTATTATCCAGTTTTTAATTAATTTCGAGTTCAAGAGGAAAGCATGAAGTTAACATCCGTAGAACTGCAGAACGCTGCCACCACTCCTAATAAGGCCCAGCGGGTGTCTCAGCACCACAGCTTCCCACCGCTGGAAGCTGACCATTCCTCCTGCCCTCCTGGTCTCTCAGTCATTACCAACCCATGACAGCACTCTGCCGCTCACCTCCGGAGTGGCTGTGCCTCCTTAACAGGCTATTGTTAAGAACTGTCAAAAGCTTTTGAAATTCCAAATAAATTACATCTGATAACTCTCCCTGATTCGCCGTGTTGTTGCTAAAGTGAAAGAATTTCAACAGATTAGCAAGCACATTTTCCTTTGCAGAAACTGTGCTAATTTACTGCTATCAAGCCATGATCTAGAGCAGATTAATGCTTCAAGAAAAAGCACCAGCTAGTTTCCTCTGCCACTACAAAGGAGCTTGATGGTCAGCAATGCCAAACAATTTTGTTTAAAGGCACTGAGGTTAAGTGCAATGCTTATTTTTGTATAGACTGACTGATTTCCTGAGAGACTGCACTCCCGTCTTGGACACAAAAGAAAGAATGACAAGAATAAGGCAACAACAAAGCTGCAGCCTATTCCATTTATCACACATTCAGATAATCCTAACCAAAGAAAATCAGTGCATAGATACACATACCAAAAATTCTTTCATCTATTTATGGACTTTAAACACCAAATTAGATATCAGATATTAGATCTCAACATCTCCTCCCATTTTTGCAAAGCTTAAAATATAGCCAATATCCTCAGTGTGGAATAGCACTGGCCAAGGCTCAAAGGCTAACAGGCTACAATAAAACCATTAAAAAATATTTGTAAGCCTTTTATAGGGCTGGTTCTTTGTTATCTGATCATACTGAATCCTGGAAGCAGGTAGTATCAATGACTTCAATATACATGCTCTGAAGGTACTATGGCCCAATTTCACTCTCATGAAAGAACTGTTTGACCCCTCAACCAGTAGTCCCATTATGTGATTACATGTTTCTGCTCTGGTTTAATAAAAAAGCCATTGCAGCTACCACTGTTCTGTAACTCTTACTTATCACTGTTTCACCAAGGCCTTCTGAAGAAAAGACAGCAGTGATGCATCACCCATAGACACACTTGAATGTATCTCCCTTATTTGTACCACGTCATTGAGACGTCACAGGAAGGGAAATTGAGGATCTTGCTGTATTCCTAAACTGTCCCAGTCTACTCCAACGAATAACATCCTGTTTTGCTTCCATCCTCATCCTCCCCTCCCAAAAAAAAGCCAACCTCAGAATCCCACCTAACACTTTTATAATAGAAGATGCTTATGTTTACAGTTGTGTAGAAATTTCTCCAGCAACAATATTCAACCATAGCGATACCCACTGATAAAGTATAGTAAGGCCTTGGGAACAAGTAGAAAATTGGATGATATATCAAATATTCTGCAAACTACTGCTCAAAAATGCATGAACATTTGTCAGTATTAAATAGAGGTAATCCAGGGTAGACATGTTAGCTTTTATTAACTGATCAGACAAACAAGTAAACCATTTCCATTAACTCTGATTATTTGATTCTATGACATATTATGCTGATGGCCTTCTGCCTCGTATAGCAGTGTTAATCCTCAGAAAGCAACTGGTTTCCTCCAAACCAAAAAAGGTTTTGTACATTTCAAGTATACTTTCAATAATAAGGACAAACAAGAAATGCTAATTGGACATACGAAAAAACAGCTTCACTAATTTTAAGAATTCCTGTACTAACACCCATAAAATGTCATGGAGGCACCTCTTAGGCAATTTGCTAAGGTACGGAGAAACAGCATCCCATTAGTTGTAACCAAAGCAACGTACTTTTTATTAAAACAAAAAAACAGCATGCAGAACTAGCATTTCTGTTTACAACATACAAAGTTATTTTTGAAATCACCAAGCATATGGTACCTTAGGTAGACAAAGCTATTTGTTTGAAGCTATAAGCATATCCCACATTTAGACCCTCAGTTTCAAGTCACTAAACATTTTTTCCCTGTGATTTTATGCAACACAAAGCATTACAAATTATATCCATTCTTCTTTACAGTGAAACAAGTCACCAGTTTACCAAGCAATTTTTTTTTCTGATAACTACAAAAACATTAAAATGAACTCCTCTGCATCTATTATTTCTCTACCTAGAGAGGACACCTGTAGCAAACCACAAACTCTTTGTGAAATACAACACAGTTGGGGCAGCTGCTCTTGTCATCACAGGATTTGTCTGTTCATTTTGTCACACATTCAACCATGACATTTGAATGATTCTCAGAAACTTAATTCTAAGCAGAAGAAGAGATCAAAGACATTTTAAGTGGCATAAAAAGACAGTCTTGTAAAACCCTCATTCCTTCACCACAGTTTTCATATAGCAATAAAAGGAAACACAAAACTGCTTGAAAAGGTTAAGTCCTAAGTCAACTGCTAGGTTCCTCTGATTATCTTCATTGTTTTCGTCATTCTTTCCCCTTCACCCTGCCCCCAGTTCTACTCCAGAATCAGTGCTACAGCACCTATAGGCAGATGTGTTTAATTTAAGGATATTCAACACTCACCTCACCTGTTGGAGATCCAAGAAATTAGAATGTAGCATTAGTTATTTGAAAAGACATAGCAAAAAGCAGTGGTATTTTCACTCACTCTACCTTATCTTTGTCTTCCACAACATCTGCCAGCACATCATCAGGGTCCAGGATTCCTCCATCTGTGTACTCCAGGTGGTGAATATTTACCCAGTAAGTTGAATCCTGTAAGAGACAGACGAGTATTCTCAACCTAACCTTGCATGCTTTTAGCACCATCAGATGAAGCAGTTTTGTATCCCATCTCCTTCACACCCACTTCCCTCTTAAATCATAAGGTAAAAGCTTGTTCTAGAATTGAAAATTATTGAAGAAGGATAAAATGAAAACTGCAGACATAAGACACTGCTTACGGAACTCTATGCAAAAAAAAATAAAAATTGCCTGTAGTATTTTTCCATCCTGGAAATTTTAACTCACAAAGAGTTGTCTCATGGTCCTACAAACAGCAGTCCCAAGTGAAGAGCTCCTTGAGCTCTCCAGGGACCATGGCACCCTTCATCTTCCCAAGTTGGGATGCCTCCAGGGCACCCTGAGGAGAGGAGCACCTCCAGGCCAGCTCCTCAAGGGATGAGCTTGGCCACCAGCAAACGCCGACCAGGAAGCAGGTGAGTAGCTCATGCCAGGGGGTAATCTGGCAGCACATGACTGGATTTAGGCACCCACCAGGACCCTGCAGTAAGCTTTGGGTGAATCTTACCGTCCTTGAGTCTTTTCAGTTGCTGTTTCTATTGTAGCAAATTCCACTGAAATCATTCTGTTTAACTGGTTGAAGATCAAATGCTGATTAAGTGCTGTTAAAAAATCATACCATCTAACCTTGTTATTTACCATAAAGATGGAGAATAAATCCTTAATCACTGCTATGCTGAAGTGGCATAAATTCAATTCCGCAACAGTAGTTAATGGGTTTGTTGCTTGTTGTTTTTTTGGAGTAGTTGATAGTTGGAGAGCTTGAGTTCTAATCAGCGCACACACAAATACATGTATGCATGGACACACACATCTCCTAACAGTTTCTGAAACATATTTATTTTTTTAAAAATACACACACAAACATGTATAAAAACATTCACCATTTTTCTCCTCTGAAGAGGTTGCTCAGGCTGCCGTTGCAAAAAAAAAAAAAAAATTAGTAAATCCCAATTTGTTTCCAGAAGTGAATGCTCTCACATTGCAATGCAGCATTGTATATCATATAAACAGCGATTAGTCTTCTGAAACCAATGTTTTCCTCAACCATTAACGACTCCACTCCAGTAACTGGGAGCTTAGCCATCCTTCCACTGACCCTGAAGCCAAAAGGCTCAGACAGTACTGCTCAAGAGCCTGTTCTCCAGACATGAAACACAGAGGGGTGCAGGCACACAGCTTAGTAACCACTGTCTCCAAACTGTAACAGCTAACTGCAGACACAACTTGCCAGAAGGACAGGCTAAGGGGCACTTCTATCTGAGCTTGCACTACCAGAGACAGGTACTGGGGTTTAACAAACACATGGCAGATCACCAACTCACAGCCACACGTTTGATTGATCTATGGTACCAGCATCAATTCAATGCTTATCGAGGCATCTTCTACAGCACACTGAAGAGGAAACATACTTAGTTAAGATCATAAAGCATATCTGAGACCTCCATCAAATAGTATGGAGACTGGCCAGAATACACATTAAGGATCAAGAAACTAACATGTACATATAGCCTCAAGAAAGGCTTCAGAAATGAGAAAGAACACTGCTGAGGTGCAACATGCAGTCTCAGTGATTCTACTTACTGTATCTGTATCTTCAATCCCTTCTTTCCTGCCAAGTCTTATTAGATCACTGTTCTCAGAAGCAAAGTGAAGCGCAATAGATGCAGCATCACAGAATCACAGAATTTTCTAGGTTGGAAGAGACCTCAAGGTCATCGAGTCCAACCTCCAACCTAACGCTAACAGTCCCCACTAAACCATTTCCCTAAGCTCTACATCCAAACGTCTTTTAAAGACCTCCAGGGATGGTGACTCCACCACTTCCCTGGGCAGCCTGTTCCAGTGCCTCACAACCCTTTCAGTGAAGAAGTTCTTCCTAACATCTAACCTAAAACTCCCCTGGCTCAACTTAAGCCCATTCCCCCTCGTCCTGTCACCAGGCACGTGGGAGAACAGGCCAACCCCCACCTCGCTACAGCCTCCCTTGAGGTACCCATAGAGAGCGATAAGGTCGCCCCTGAGCCTCCTCTTCTCCAGGCTGAACAAGCCCAGCTCCCTCAGCCGCTCCTCGTAGGACTTGTTCTCCAGGCCCCTCACCAGCTTCGTCGCCCTTCTCTGAACCCGCTCAAGCATTTCCATGTCCTTCTTGTAGCGAGGGGCCCAAAACTGAACACAGTACTCGAGGTGCGGCCTCACCAGAGCTGAGTACAGGGGGACGATCACCTCCCTAGCCCTGCTGGCCACACTGCTTCTTATACAAGCCAGGATGCCGTTGGCCTTCTTGGCCACCTGAGCACACTGCTGGCTCATATTCAGCCGACTATCCACCATCACTCCCAGGTCCTTCTCTGCCTGGCAGCTCTCCAACCATTCCTCTCCCAGCCTGTAGCTCTGCTTGGGGTTATTGCGCCCCAGGTGCAGGACCCGGCACTTGGCCTTGTTGAACTTCATGCAGTTGACCTCAGCCCATCGGTCCAGCCTATCCAGATCCTCCTGCAGAGCTTTCCTCCCCTCAAGCAGATCGACACACGCACCTAACTTGGTGTCATCTGCGAACTTACTGAGGGTGCACTCGATGCCCTCGTCCAGATCATCGATAAAGGTATTAAAGAGGACCGGCCCCAGCACCGAGCCCTGGGGGACGCCACTAGTGACTGGCCTCCAACTGGACTTGGCTCCATTCACCACGACTCTTTGGGCCCGGCTATCCAGCCAGTTTCTAACCCAACGAAGCGTGCGCCAGTCCAAGCCAAGAGCAGCCAGTTTCTTGAGGAGAATGCTGTGGGAGACGGTGTCAAAAGCCTTGCTGAAGTCAAGGTAGACCACATCCACAGCCTTTCCCTCATCCACCCAGCGCGTCACTCTGTCATAGAAGGAGATCAGGTTCGTTCAGCATCCTGACTAGCAAGTTCCTGATAACTGGTTTGGATGTTCCCCTAGTAAAGAAGTTCCTGAGAAGTACGTACATCCCACTCCCTATTTATTTATGGCCATTCTATGACTTTTGGCCATCGATGGACAAAGGATAATTAAGATAATTCCATTGCAGGTACAGATGTGGATCGATTTGATTAGACTATTTTTTAAATCATTAATAGGCAGCAGGCAAAACAACAGAATCCACAACACACAAGAATCCTAATAATACCAAAAGGTCAGCTCATCATGCTGCAACCAACTTCACTGGTGAACTCACAGAACGTTTTTCCTGTTCTGATCCACCTACCTTCCACAGTTCAATTTCAATTCTGACATGTACTGGTTTTGGCTGGGACAGAGCTAGTTTTCTTCTTAGTTGCTATGTTTTGGATTTTTAACATAAACAGTGTTGGCAACTCATAAATGTTTTAGCTATTGCTGAACAACATTTACACAGAGTCAAATTCTTTTCTGCTTCTCACACTGCTTCACCAGTGGGCAAGCACAAGATGCTTGGGAGGGGACAAGGACAGCTGATCCCAAGTGCCTAAAGGAACATTTCATGCCACGTGACATGGTGCACAGCAAAAAAGCTGGGGGAACGGAAGGGATGATGAGAGTTGCACACACAGCTGCTGCTTTACCTCTTAAATTGAGAAAACTCACTGAGGTAACAACAGTTTTAACCTTCCACTTCTCTTCCCCATTACAACTAGGGGGGAGTAAGCAGCTGTGTGGGGTTTAGCAGCCTGCCAGGGTTAAACCACAACCTTTTTACCCCCCGCACTTGTTTGATGGTTAGGTATTTGTACAGTACAGCACGGCTGAATGACAACCACCTAATTAGGTATATGGAGCATCTCTATTTGTAACATGTCTGTTCTATCAGGAATTTACCCCTAACTACAGTTATTTCATTTTGCACTGAAACCAACTATTTGTGAAATAACTGTTTTTTTTTCCCCACTCTACGTATCAGGTGCTCAAAAATCTGAAATTTAACTAGAAAACCAAATTGCATGTTTTTATCTCTGCAAAGTGATTAAATGCAGTCAACTACTATAGCTCGGTGGTTTATTTTTAAGCCCATGGTTTAACTATTTTTTTCTGTAACCACAAAATTCCTAAGATCAAAAGGGGGAGAAGAAATGTATCTCTGTGCAGCAAGCAAGCAGGTTAACTTTGATCAAATAATTTACTTAATGCTGAAACCTTGTGAAAGAGCACTGCTTGACCCTACCAATAAACCTACAAAGTAAAAAGATTCTCTCAAACTGGAATGCATCAGTAGCTACAGATGTTCCTGCTGAACCTTTAAACAAACAGGAAAAATATTCATACATATTAACACTAAAACAGCATACTTGAAAATCACCCCTCTTAATTAGATGAACTTCTGTGGCTAATATTTTTGTCTGAAGATACATTAAAACCTGTTATACATATTATGCTACTTGGAGAGTCCTATGCACGGAATAAAGCTGATATGAAAGTAAAAAAAAAAAACAAAAACAAAGAGCTGATTGGAATATTTTGCTTTTGCTGTTTGCTTCTACTTGTGATTCTGTAGCTGCACCAACCCAGATGTGCCTTTGAAAGAGAAACAAAGAAAAAAAAAGGAGTGTAAAAGCTGTATTGTCCCAGTAGAATGCAGCAAGTTGGCAAGAAACAAGCCAAACAAGACAAACAGCCACCCTAAATTCCATCACGCTTAACAAAATCTTAATCTTTTTACTTTGGGCCACAACAAATACAGTAATTTTGTGTTTTTGTCAAAGGCCCTATAAAGAGAGAGTGAAGTCCCTAGATCAGTCTGAAGGAACAGAAGACACCACTCCTCAGCCAGCCTTCAGAGCAAGTGCAGCTTCAGGAGCCACATCTTTAGAAGAAAGAAACAACAAATCTCACCAAAACGCTAGAACAGAACAAGATGCATATGGTCTCCTCAGCAGAAAAAATAAAATAAAACACACAGTTTAGGTGCTGGTCCCCCCATGGCGGCTCAGACCCACGCTGTGTGAAGGCACTGACCTTCTGGGCACAAGGACCCCCCAGCCACAGCAACCGCCTGACTGCAGCACTGAATACATGCCGCTTCGTAACCCAGTTTCACATCCGTATTTCTATTATCTTAACAGGAACAGCATCCCTGAGAGTTAGAAAATGGAAACTATGGAGGCAGAGAGAGCATTGATTTTGACAGACTTGTCTGATGAAACAAACAGTAACTGCTTGTAGCAGTTTCCTCCTAGGTGGAGGGAATTCACTCTGCACAGTAACAGATGTAGCAATGCCTCACACCAGCAAAATGCTCCCCCTTTCCAAAGAGATCTTGGAGCCAGAGGACATTTTTTGTTCCTGGAATGAACTCCAAACACCACCACACACAGGATACAGTGTCTACTACAAAACTAAAATCTATGTATCAATGTCATCGGTTTCTTTCCTCCCAGACAACTTCAAAGAAACAAACAACAACAAAAAACAGGGACTGAATAAATTAAAGCAGCTAAAGCCTCCCTCCCACCCCAACAAAAAAAATTACTCCCCACTCTTACAAGGACACTTTGCAGCAATTAAATGCACCTGGCAGAGCACATGCTCTTAAGCAGAAGAGCTCTCATGCATGTGCTCTGCAGAGGACAAAGGTCTGCAGCCTCCAAAAACGCTGTCCAGATTAACAAATCAAAGGGATGACCTGAATTCCCAGGTACCAATAAAACTGTATTTGAAACTTATCTCATTAATTAGCTTTGATTCTGGATGTTCTGCACAATAGCCCTTTCTTCTATAGGAGCAATTACTGAGCAGCTTATTACGCACCATAGGACATTTCTTCTGCAAAAGCAGAGTTTTTCTACCTCGCATGTTCTCATACCTGCTTTGCTAAGCACCACCTTCCAGAACTGCAGTATTCAGCATGCACGTGTTCTACTTAAAATAGGGAGGAGAGGAAATCCACTACTGAAAAGTCAATTGGCTTGAAATCCATTCAAGTAAATTTGCAGCATATTTGCTCCCAAATGCTCTCAATGTTAGCAGGGTCATTTAGGGAAAAAAAAATAAATATATATATATATATATATATTTTTTTTTTTTTTTTTTAAATGGTGCCAAAAATCCTAATAGCATAAGTGTAAAGAACTTAAGGGTTATATGCAGTGTAGTAAGGTAAGATATGGAATATCTAAATATTTAAAGGAAAACCATGAACAGGTTACGTGGTATATTCCTACCAACACTTCCCAAATGAATATTGAACAGTTACACTAACACACATTTTACCTTAGGGCTGCAAGTCATGTTTGTGTTTAACATCAAGCCACTTAAAAGCTATTTATCATCATTTCCTTTATGTGTGGTAGAACACTTTAGGAATTACTATGCAAATATTTACCAAACGATAAATTAAAGCCAGGTCACATGAATGCACAAGTATGCTGTAGGCAGAAGTGACATAAATTAAAAAAAAAAAAAAAAAAAAAGTGGTTTTGATGTTCACATTGCAACAGAATCCTAACTGAACTGTTGCCCCCTAATGCAGCTCCTTCGGCCTTCATGTACTTTGAAATAATTTCAAGAATTTTTGTATGCATTTGTTTTTGGTCAAGAACGAACAGATTCAAGTGAAAGACCAATCCTTCTATCATTAAGGCAAACCTATTTATGTATTTTTAAATACGCATTTTTAAGACATCAAAAACTCGGAGGACCATCTTGATTCCTTTTTCCTCCCTATGAATTTGAGTAGGAATGTGGCAGTCCATTTCTCTGAAAACTTCATTTTCAGTTAATGTCAATGAGAGAGAGAAGGGTACTACCATTTAATCATTTTTACATTGCATAGTGCAATGTGATCTATCGCCTCCCAACACGTAAGTACTTTATGATTTCTATAAGCAGTCCAAGGCTACATGAGGCATTAGCATCCACAGCCAACTAACATCAAGCATTAGTGGTCAGCTCTGCAAGCTGTGGTTTGAGAGTTACAAGAAGTATGAGCTTGGTCACAGCCTCAGACTTATCTCTAACTCCTTCCCAAAACCTAGCACTAAGTTAGAACAGCCTCTAGCACTTTGTTTGCTTACCACCACCATCACCTCCTAACAAGCCTGAAGCATCTCTTCTATTCAGGCAGCGTTTCATCCCTCAGCAGTTAGGCTACCACCACCCGTGGTAGCAGAGGTGGGGTTTCAGCTCTGTGCGAATACAGAGGCAGACTTCCCAAAATCATCAGTTGATCGGGACGTAAAGATTTGCATAATACATACTGAATTTGCTGACTGCTAAATACTCCTCCGTCACAGCAGAGGGATTTCTCAAGAATGACCCAGAGCTGAACAGCGAGCAGATGTCGGCAGCAACAGAACAGGCAGGCACTTGAAGCTGGGTATGCAACATCAGAGAAGCAACAATAAAAACGTATCACGCCTCCTCCTCTCTCACAGAAAAAGAACCGAGTCTAATTCATAATACATAATTTCTCTAGCAATAATATCTGTTGCAGACATGACATCTTAAAAAAAAAAAAAAAAAAAAAAAAAAAAAAAAAAAAAAAAAGCAAACACAAGAAGCTGATATAGAAAGCCAAGACTAACAGCTTTCTGCACAGGAGATTAAGTCTACTCCAGACATTTACAGAATTCAGCACACCCTAATGTTGACCAGACCCAAATAAGCCCCCCGGATGAAGACTATACATTATGACTTCTTTTCACAAACTTCCAGAAAAAAAAAAAAAAGAGAGAAAGCAACACTTGGGTCTCACTGCTCAGGAAACTGCCAAAGTTTGTATTATAGCAAAACAGAATAATTTACAAACCCATGTTTCCAGGTCTCACTGGTGAAAATAAACTCATACTTGGAATTAATTACTTCATTTTCATAGCTCTATAGTTCTCCTGAATAAAATTAAATGAGACATCTGTAATAATTTCTAGCTAGAAGTTCAGAAGTGGCAGAAACCTTCAAGATAACATAAGGAAGATAAACACATCACAGAAGAGTGAGATGGTAAGAAATAGATGCCTCACATATTCCGTAGCAATTTTTGCTTTCAAGAAAACCAAATCTGCTTGCACTAGAAGTGAAAATGCTGTAAGATGCTAGCGAGAAGATAAAACTTCTTCATATTGCTCTACCAGGTGACAGGATACGCACTCTCTCATGTCAGTGACATTCAAGATCTACACAGACTGACTTCAAAGCCACAAATTAAAGCGGGGAGAGAAGGGAAAGGACAGAAGGTAGCCTGCTCAGAAAGAAACTGCTTTTAAGCATTTGGCAGTGAAACAAGGCAAAATTCTTCAATTTTAACGGTAGATTTAGTGGGGCTGACTAACAAGCTCCCAACTCTCCTGCCAAAACTTAACTTCACCTCCCTTCCCACAGCATTCCCAGACAGGACAGGCATTTTCACTTCAGCTGATACAGCTACATACATGCAGCCTGAAACTAATCTACCATAAGCCACAAAGACACTGAGTACACAAGAAAGTAAAAAACACAGTACTGCCAGCATCATCACTTTTAACAGCGCTGACATCCCTTAGCTCCCTGCTCGGGAGGGCAGACCCACCTCACAGCCGTAACACCCGCAGAACACAGCAAAGCCTCCCCTCCGAGCTCCCCTTGCTGCAAGAGGAGACCACCTCAACTATGTGGGCAAGTGCTTCTGGGCTGGCAGGCTGCACCACACACCTGCAACACATGGAAGTACACAGCTGAAGTAAAAGCACCACCACCTGCTTTGCTAGGGCCTCTTAGAATGAGTTTTCACCTAATAATCACTTACCCAATCTTTGACCAATTGCCTCGACAAAATTAAAGGGATACTAGATTACCACATACTACTGAGCGTGGTATCATCCTAATAACAAGAGCAGCCACCTATCTAAAATACCCCCTTAGCAGGCCTCCCCTGTTAATCACATACAACAGCGAGCCTGTACCAAACTGTCCCTCTGTCACTTACAATTTGTTCTGACAGCGTACATGGATCTGCACACGAGGAACATACAGGACTGGACAATCCCTAAATCAGTACATTTTTGAAAAAAGCAAGAAGTTACCTGCAAACAAACATGAAGAGCCATCTTTTCATGAGGATTCAATACACCTCAACTACAAAAAAAAAAAAAAAGAAGCTCTCACAAGATCAATATGCTTTTTAGCACAGGTGTTTATTGTAGAAGGATATGCTTAATCTGTTTGTGCTTGTTTTATTTTATCTGCCCTGATTTCAACACAGGAAATGAAATTAGAGATCACGGGAAATAAAGTCATTCTAAATAATACACCCATGATTCTTTGTTTCCAGCTGCACTACACACATTGATTTTCAGAGAGGTTAGGGATTTTTTCACAAAAGAAGAGGTTTACTCCTAAAAGAAATCAATTAAGCATTCAAACATGAGCTGAACCAAAGACATCCCTACAAAACAGCGCTGTTTACCCTGTCTTTTAGAAGATCTGCCTTTAGATGATACCAGAGGAAGCTATTCCAAGTAAGCTTCCAATGAAAAGCCCCATTTTATGTATTTTCCCCCATATACATTAACATTTTGTCCAGATTCATTCACTTCATCTTTCAAGACTATTTTTGAAAACTGCACCCACACACACACCCTTTTTATTTATATCATCATTGGATGTGATATTGCCAAAGGGTGGAATCACAGAGTAGTAAGGCAGTCACGGAAAAATAAGATTTTTACTTAAAGTCACTTTAAATATCCAATTTTAAAAGCTTCCCTTCTTGAAGGTGCTAAATACCTGACATCAAAATGGAGACTAACCACACTGGGTAAGCACAGAAACAGATACAACAAGACACCTTGGTCACTAAGGTTGGGCTTTACACCTCAGCCAGCCTGAAGTTTTTGTGAAGTCTGCTCACGCTGTCTGCCGGCTCTTCAGGATCAGAGTGGAAAAAGCAAAGCAAACAAAGACAAACAAACAATTCATGCATGAGGTCTGCGGAACACCACAGACCATTAACAGAAGAACTGTTGCACATCTGGGAAAGGGCAGAAAAGCCTTCCCTTGCTTTTCTTTGAAGTCAAAAGGGAACACTGAGTGAAGACAGACACAGCGTACAACCAGAAGGCATAGCTTCTTTTTAGCTTTCGGAATGCAGCTAACACAGCACCAGCACAGCACTGGAAGGTATATTTAACGTGCTGAATGGTCATTATGCTGAACAGTCACTCAAGGGACTGCAATATTTCTAGTTCTTTAGCTATCTTTGCCTGATAATTATTTGAGAAATTAATAGGACTACATGCCACTACAACTACGCATCAAAACACAACAGCATGAGATGAGCATGGTCTGATAACCACTTCTGTCTTCTCCTCCTATCTTCTGCAGCACACCACCATACACAAAGCTTTATTTTAGATGGATGAAACTCAACTGTTTCTCGGTCTTTTTCTTCCTCCTTCCTTCTCTGATTCTTTTTTGGTTACAATAAATAAATTCCTTTTTTACTGAGAAGACAGGAAAACATGCGTTTCAAAAGCCTAGTAGCCACCTCCTTTTACAGCAAGCCAAACTTAGACATCAGCAAGGTTCCAGCTTGGGCAGTCTCTCAAGGTGAAGATGATTCCTTGTTCTGTAGCCATCTTTAAATGATTATGCTTTGATAAATCAATAGGGCTATGTACCAAAAAATGGAAAGTCTTTATTTCTTACAAGGAAGGAAAGGTAGTTATTCTTCTCACCTAGTGAACTCCACTATCCCTAGAGAGCAGGAAGAAGAGAAAGTTAGTTTATCCTGACGGATGAATACTTAAGGAGGAGGGGGAAGAGACATTTCCCTGAGAAGAAAAACAAAAATTAAAAAAAAAAAATGCAGAGATCCCTAGCACAGAATCCCCAACAGTCCAATGGTCAGAGCACAGCTATATAAATCCAACCTCTCAAAAAGAAGAGCATTCTGATTTTATACTGAATCTGAGTAATAACCAGTCTCTAAGTATGGCTTACTACCTCCATACTATCTGAACACTGAATAAAATACGATTTAGAGAAGACATTACAAGGCTGAGGGATCATGAAACCCACACCTTTCCACTGCCTTCCAACATTTGACACTTAAGAAACATACTTCAGTGAAGAACAAGTATGCAAAACCAGAACAGGCAAAGATCTTTGGAGACATGCATTTAGGCAGAGGTTCACACAGACTGCAGGACTAAGAACTACAACAAAAAAGCTCCTTAAAGTCTCAGCTAAAACTGAAGTGCACTGTGTGCCAGGCTTTGAATTAAAGACAGCCTGCCAGAATGTAAATAAGAAATGTAAACAGATATCCAGTTATAAACTAATACCTTTCGGCTCATTGAGCCCTTTAGACTAAGTTGCTTCAACAAGCTAAAAGCACAAAAGGCTCACCCCTAAAAAAGCTGACACCACAGCTCCAAAACAAAACATCTCTAAGTAAAACCACAACATTTTAAGCGCATACTTTAACTTCTGTATCCCAAGTTCTCCGTGTCAAGTATTAGCCAAACTACTCCAAGTGCTATTATTATGCCAATAAGCTACACCTCCACAGGCACCTTAGCAATAATTAAATAGTATTTGGTCAGGCATTTTGTTTCTTTGAAGAAAATACCAGAGGGTGGAGGGACCCCAATCATTTCTTAAAATCCAACTTAAAGTGAGCACACAAAACTTGAAGGCTACTCGTTCAAACTACCAGCCATTTCTCACGCAGAAATAAAACAAAATAAACTATTAAGAAAATAAGAAAGACATGCGTACAGATCTACTGTATTTCAAAAGTGACGTTCAGGTTAAGTGAGCGAAAAACAACATTGATATTTAGCCAACTAAAACTGAAGATACCTTAAATTCAAACCACTCAACACAGCTACAGAAACAAGAACTCAGGGCTGGCTGTAAATTCACACAGCTGAGCTGGTTGCTAACTCTACACTGAGGTATACCAGATCCTAAACAAAAAAAATGATAAAGCGCTCAGCAGCTACAGAAAGAGCAGCCACCACTTCAGTCCTGCATCTAGATACTATCTAAGATAAATTTATTTACAACCGTTTGGCTTTACTTTGGTGAAGTGATTAATGTATTTGCAGCTGACACAGGACTGCTTATCGGGGTGACTGGAGTTTCAAACGTGTGATTGAGCAATAGCAGACTCCAAACTCCCACACCACAGAATACAAATGCTGGTAAGACAATGCAGAGCAGGTATGATTAAATCCCCTAACTCCTTGTAATGTAAACTGGGCTTTAGATAAAGCTCAAGCAAGGAAAAAGCAGCAGTAAATTACAGAAGTACATCCATACTTCCACGTGAGAAGCCAGCATGTATATTGGCAGGGGGGCTTTTTTCTTCCCCTGATACGGAAATATTTCACCTATTTCCCAGAAAGCAGTAGGGTGGCACTGCGGCAGCACAGACCTACATGCTGCACAAAACAGACATTGGGGAGTGGGGGTTAGGGCCTGACTGACCTTCCTGCTCCAAAATACAGCCATTAGGGACAATGTCAGGCCCCAGTGCTGGAAAGCTGCTGAGACAGCTATGGTAGCTTTAAAAACCAGAAGCATTAGAAGTATTTGAAGATGCAAGCTGGGTCCCTGCGAGGCAGAAGTTCATTTGTTCATTACACAAAAAAAGATAAAAGAAGTGGGGGAGGTGAAGTAGCAGAACTTAGAATTGCTTGTGCAGAAATAAAGGATTCTCAGCCATACAGGTGTTGGAACAAGGTCTGTACTAAATGAAGCTGTTACCTGCCAGTTTGTTGTCATTTGAAATGCTAAATTAACCAGCCTCCCCTCTCCCTTTACTTCTCAGTAGCAAAAATGACTGACTGAGGAATGTTCTCACGGCACAAAGGACAGGCAAGCACTGCCAAATTCTGAAAAGATTAGTCAGCTTTACTGGTTCTGGCTAGCATTTGAAAAAAAGTGTGCAGGAATTTCAAAGAGTAATAAAAATATCTAGCAACATAACATTACGCAGTGGGAATTATTACATAATCTCTCTTATATTTTTGTTATGTTACTGGTTGATGGGTTTTAGGTTTTGTTTTTTGAGATGCAGAAAACACTCTGTGAATAGACCAAACCATCTCTATCTGAAAGGGTATTGGCGGAGCTGAGTGATGGAACCAGATGAAACTCAAACAAAGACAACTCTCTCATTCTTGAGATCAACTTCCATCTTCACCTGAGTAAAATACAGGATATCCCAGAATTAACACGTCATCAAAATCTTAAGCCATAAAGGAAGTGGATATTGGCTAGATAGAAGACAACAAAGAACAGAATGAGGTTATTCACTCTTTCATAGGAACTCAATACTGCTTGTGTACAGAAGCGTTATTCCCTTCCCTTATCCTGAAGTGCAAAAAGGCATCCTTTCTCCCTCATATACCTGCAGGAAAACAGAACCACAAAGGAGTTGGGATGGGACATCGTTAGAGATTTACAAGGAAAGAGAAGGAAGGCCTCTCCAAAGGTGGTGAAAAGACTTTCAGCTCAAACATGAAGAACAACACATAACCCAGTTACTGTTCTGCGGCTCCTTTCTCCACCCTTCTGACCAGGATGGCCTTTCCTGAGCTGGGCTGGGGAGTGTGCACACAAAGCCTTCCTTACACAGTTTTAGCCCAGCCAATACAACCCCGCAAAGAGAAACTTCAAATGACAACAGCCTGTAAGAAAACTTGATCAAATGCTCTATTTGCACACACATCACAACCATGTTGAGATGAACACGAACAGCTTTGGCTGCATTATTAGAGGTATTTCTTACACTACGCACATCCTTAACAGAGTTAGGCTCCACAACATAAAAGCAATACTAGAAGTCTGAAAATTCATTAATTTTTAGCAAGATTACAGCATTATTTAACAATCTAATTATTAAATTGTGGTCTGTATCTTTGAGCATTAACCCACCGTTGCTTAAAACTTTATATAATGTGCTTCACATTCATAGCTTAATAACAAAATCTAGCTTTTGTTCTTCTTCACAATTTTAAGAAATCCCTTTCCTCGTGCTTCCTAGAACTCATTTTTCCCCCAGACTGCAGATTTTGTTTTACTAAACAGTATAAAACTTGCAGCGTGCAAGATGTTTCAGAATTGAAGCAACATTTAAAGAATGCTAATAGTCCACTACGACCTATTTCTAAACAATTCCTGTATACAACGTGTTACGTGGAGCTGAGACCTGCACTCTCGAGTCAGCTATGAACACTAACATCCTGGATTTTGCTATACCATGAAGTTGGGGTTTATTGCTCTAAAATCCCCATTGATAAGCCAAACAGTTAATCTGTACACACACAATGCATAAAAGGGAACATTTCAAACCAGAAAAATGGAAGACACTTATAATCACCACAGCATTCACATTTGAATGACAGCTAAACATAAAGACACATCAAGCATTCAGCCATCTGGAAAGAAGCTGGTATTTTTTCATATTGTCTATTCTCAAACCTTTAAGACAAGAGTCAGAGGTTGACCAAGACTTCCATTTAGCAAGATGCTCTTTTCATATCCACAGCCATTAATAAACCGCATTATGAACAATAAGCCAGACCTCTCCACTTCCTTCGAATGCAAAAGATGGCTCTGTCACACCAAGATAAACAATGTGTGTATGCTGCCAGATGTATGTTACAGATGAAACATCTGAACTTACCAGAACAGACCTACCTAGTTGTCCTAGTCTCTTTGAATATTGCTTATTTAATAAAACAAATACAGCAATGAATATACATTGTTCCTCCAGACAAGAAATGATAGGTTGGCAACACAGGCAACTGCAAAATCCATGCTGTATAAAACATATATTTAAAAATAACCAAAGTGGGTCTTCAGTCTATATTCAGAGCTAAGTGGTAGAGTTAAATGTTGCTGCAGCAAAAAATAAAAAAAACTACAAGATATCAGAGACTGGGATGAGGAGATCAAGAAGACGTAGTCCAACGTTAGCAATACATTTTTCAATGCTACATGAAAGGTCCAATAGTAAAAGGTACATTGCAAGTACAAAAGCAAATCACCTACTCTTTTCAGTGTCTGATTTGCTGTAATTACTCCCCCCAAACTGACAAAATTAATTTAGATGGGAGCTGGCCTAAGCCAACATGTTTCCAGACTCAATGATTAAGGGGTCAACACTGGTATACTCCCATCTGATCTACCTCATATCAAGTACAAGTACATGAAAAGGATAACAGTTTAAAGCAATTCTGTTCTCTTGACAGTTTTGGAAAAAAATAGTGGATTATAAAAAAAAAAAAAAAAGTAATTATGAGGGGAAAAAAACTCAGAAGCAATATACTTAAAAGGCACAGTCCATGAGTGTTTTTTTCATGCATTTCCAAGCCATGTCAAGTATTTTAAGCAAAAATTAATTCTGAATGTTGTTATTTGGAAAGCCAGTGGAGTGCTTTTTATGAGAGTTTTTCAAGTAAAGTTAGTGTCTCCCACTAACTTTGAATGAGAGCTATTCAAATTACTGTTCCTGAAAAAATAAATACAGAAGACTTCTTTGGGTTTTCGAGTGCTAGTCTTCTTACCTAACACAGAAGAGCTGTCACTGATCACTGACAGGATAGACCTCAATGCTTGAATCTCCTCCCTGTTCCTAAAAGGAGATCTCTTCCTTTTCACTGCCATCTAAACAAACCCTGCCTTACAAATACTACTACAAACACGCTGGTCCTTCTCCATGCACAATGGCAAAATGTCAATGAACTTTCCGCTTTTCTTGCCCAACACAACCATTTCAGGTTTCCAACTCCTCAGGGAGTTTTCGTTTTCTATATTATAATGCCAGGAACTCCTGAAACAGTTGTTCAGAATACATTCAGCACAAGCAGCAGAGGAAAATTAATTGTGACTTGGCAGCAGTTGGGTTTTTCACATAAGCATAATTGTGTGGGAGCTGAGCATGTTAACTCCCTTCAGTCCTTGAAAAATCTCAGCCGGTCTTTCTACCCCATGCAAGACCTGGGTAAATTCAACTCAAGCAAGCAGTCTCCTTCCCAATCTCCTGGTTTTGGGGCAGTTAAAGAGCAGGTTGAGGTACCAGAAGCAGAAGAGGACAGCCAAGTTTCCAACATCAGCAAAAAAACACTGTCATATTCGTTAAAAAGGTGCATACCGACTGACTAAACACAGTACCCAACTTCTGGAAAATATGCTGATAATGTGATTTGATGTCAGCATACTGCTGTAACCTGTCCGACAGGACAGAAAGGTAATGGGTTGGATCCAGAGGGGGATACAAAGATAACTTCTGTAGAAAATCTCAGCAGAGCGAGTAACCTAAAGAACATGCAATTGAAGTCAATCAGTCAAAGCAAAGCACGACATGTTTCTGGCAGATTAAAACAAACCAGGTATTTCCTCAAGTTTAGAAAAACAGCTTGTAAAAGTAATCCAATAGATTGTTGACAACCCCTCACAGTACTTACTTATTTTATTAGCAAGAAAAATTATACGTTAGCAAAAATCATTATTAGAGCCAATAACTTTTTAACTCAACACAAGAGGTTTGGAGTTAAACTGCATTTTCATAAAGAGTTCATATTTGATTGATGCAATAATGTATTTGTCTCTTTTTCCTGCAGGCTTAAACAATTACTGACATTTTTTCCCATGCAAGCCCTCTGGAGACTTTACTGAGCGAAAAAAACCTTCTGCATCGCTTCTGGGTTCCATACAGGCTTTCATCTGGACTAACTCACAGTTCAAGACAAAGGAGGATAACTGATAAGAAAGAACTTCATTAAAGTAACTTAAGCAGTGAATGCAAGACAGGAAGGTTATTTTAAAACCAGAAGCTTAAAAAAATGTACATGAGATTCAGTATGTTCATCTAAGTTACTACAGATATAATACGACAGAGGCTAGAATATCAGCAGACGAAGTTACCCACTTGTCTCACTAACTACTTTAACACATTTTTTTCAAAAAATAAAATCCCCATGTTTCTCAATTAAGTCTGAAATTACTATTTTCACCCCAGCCCTCAAAGCTGATGTCACTACCTTAGCTTTCATCCTCCTCTGGACAGCAGTTGCAACAGGGCTTTTAAATAAAGACCTTATCCCTTTTTCATTTTTCTCTCTCCCAACTCCCCTGTCTTACTATCCTGCCTCAGATAATTTTGATTTCATCCTGGACAGCAACCAAGAAACAGTTTTCGTTACATAGCTGCATAGGCTTTCCTACACATAAAAAAAAAAAAAAAAAAAAACGCAACCAAGGTTAAACTGCTGTAAAACTGCAACCTCACCTTAATCAGATTTGTGGAACCCGCAAGTTACTTCTACTTTTAAAACTAAATGTCTAAATGCAGCCATAAATAGCATTGTTTATTGCTTCCTCTACTTCAGCACTACTATACTCCTGTTCTCTCTTCACGGTGTTTAGCATCTAGGAGAAAGACAACAAGAAACCCAAGATCAGAGAATCCTCAATCCAAATCCTTATTGAACAAGATAAGAATTTTAAAAAGCCTTACAGAGAACCTTAAGTTAGGCTTACATTAAAGCTAGTAGAGAGAATTTAAATAGCTGCTCAGCCAGGAATCCACAGGAAAGATTCTGCCGCTGACCTCCAGGCAGGAATTGCAGGGTTAGCCAGCATATGCTAATATGCCAAAATATGGCTAATATGATAAAATATGGCTGAGGAAGTTTCTTATCCAGGTGACATGCTGCCTTCCTTACTCCTAGAACCCACCACTTCCAAAAGGCCTGCATCAAAAGCAGTCGACAGCCAACACTCCCACTAACAGCAAAATCTTCAAGTTGGCAGTCTGGTCCTACTTTTGGCTTGTGCTCAGAAACAAAAAAAGTAGGCAGCAGAGAACATCGGTGCAAAGCTTTGTAACACACTAAGTATTATTGAGCCAATTCCTCACTCAGTTAGTAGCATCACGTAGCAGCCTAGACATCTTTTCACCCAGCCACCTTCTGGAGCAGCTTAAGATCATCTCTTTGCTTACGGGAAGGACAGAACCCCATTCATGCTAAGTTTCAGGGAACTGCAAAAACACTACTTAATCCCCACTGCTACCTTTCACACAGAAAGCATAAATCCATACCCATATTAAAAGAAATAATCCTCAACTGTAGGACAGTCTACAAATGGGTGCTCAAGATCCACTCCAGAGTTTGGACACCGGACAAATCCAACATGTACAGGGTTAATTCATCAGGATGAATGACAGGATCATGGACATCAGAAAACATGGCTTAGTCCTCTTCAATGATCCAAAGAGAGACAGGCTGGATTCTGACTCCTTTGGAGCTGGAACTGTTCTCAGTTGACCTGCATACTGACGGCCTTAAAAGAAATAGGACGTGATCATATAACAAAATCTTCTCTCTTCACAGAGAATGTGTGACTTGGATATATTTGATAATAAAGATCAGCTCAGATGTTGATGCACTGAAGAGAATGAAACAACGTTCTCTGTAACAACCTGAAGGTCTTACAAGAATTTAAAAAAGAGCGATGAAGAGAGAAGCTGTTCAGCTTCTGGACAGAAAGCCACACAGTTTTCCAAGAACTAAAGTCTTGAAGCTTGTCTGGATGCATCAAATTCTGTTTTAGACTAAATGTTCTATGTAGCTCTGTCGAGTGAGAAATTATTGCATCTGTAAAAAGTTAAATAATTGGGTGATCTTTTAGCATGCACCCTCCAGTAACTAGTGTTTTGTCGGGAATCTGGAAAGCATTCCATCAGATAAGCTGCACTGCAAAACCTTTTGGCTCACTGGAGCCTCACCTCTAAAGGCAATCCCAAGCCAGAAAAAAAAAAGTCCAAACAGCCAGCTGTCAGCCTCTACCTGTCAGATCTAACTCCGCACGCCTACAGCCATCCATCTTCCTCCCCGTGTACCACTCAGATAAACAGGATCCTTATTACAGGCTGTAGTTTTCTTTTCCATAGATACAGCAATCAAAGAAAAGCCTCGCCACAGTGAGGCCTCCTACTTCAGTACCTGCTGCCAAAGCACACCCACGAAACCAGAGAAGAGCATGGCTGAACCTCCCGACTCCGGAGCACCCCCAAGAGCAAGTCGGAGCACGGGAGGAGTGCTATGGCACCTGCCACAACAAAGCGAAGACATGACTCTGAAGGGATATACCGGTGGCACAAAAATTACAGGTTTACACTAGATAGTGAGACAAATTTGGATGACAGATTAAAACATTGCAATGGTTCGTTTAATGGAGGTATCTATAGCACAATCAGTAGGCATGAGAAAAATAATTTATAGAAACAAGTCTTACATATTTCTTCTTTAAAGTAAGGGTAACGATCCAAAGAAGTCCTATCCAGTGCAATCAGTAATTTCACATAACAGGAAGTTTGCTGTACGTGGAAGTTTTTGAAGCAATACTGTAGAAGAAATAAATTACTGATGATACATCTCACACAACTACCCCAACACCACGTGAGGAGAACAAACACCACTTTTATTAGGGGAGATGCTAGGTAACATACTACATTCTTCTTTCCATAAGGTCTCGTGTCAAGCCCATTTTCTAAAACCTTCTCATGAAGCAGCTTGCTCAGTTTACCAACATATTTAGGGCACTGTCTGGTCAGCGGCATCTACAAGTCTGTTTCTATCGAGAGATCACTCACAGGAATCCATCACAGCTGTTAGCCAGCTCCCCAACATCAAATGGGTGCATCTTTATTAAAACTCAGGAGTGAAATATAAAAATACAAAGCAGAACCTGTTTTCAACAATACTAAGCTCAAGCCCGTTAGCATCATCTCATTTGTTAAGGAACAAACACAGGCATCCTAACAGGGAGCTGGAGGGATTTCAATAACGAAGCAATAAGCCTTCATGCCTAGGAATGCTGCAGTTATGACATTAGTGTCATTAAGAAAGCCTGAAGAATGTCATGCTCAATGGGGGAGGAAATCGCTGCTTCAGCGGCAGGACGCGAGGCTGCACAGTGTGGTGCAACCCAAGCGACCCCACACCGAACAGCTGAGGAGGAAAACACAGTCACATAACATGAAGCATAAAAACTATAAAGATAAAAAGATAACAACTATATCTATTACAAAAAATAGATTTTTTTTTTAAAAGAAAACACCAACAGAACACAACCCCCTGTTTTCAAATACTTTGAAAAAACGAAAGCAGCATTTTATGCAGCGAGCAAAAGCATCTCTCAGTTCTGTCCTATGCCAGGAGGGAATTTTTTGAACATTAAACCGTCATACTGCATGCTGCTTCCCGAGCTGGAAATAAATAGATGAAAAACACCATTTGGGGTTTGAAATTCTTAACAATTGTACAAGAGCATGCAGAGCTTGTGTTCACGTGGGCAGAGGAACAGGAATCAGCCACTACCGAGAACTTTGTACTGCTCTTCGACAGCTCCTTCCGTGACTGTTTGCACACCCAGTTATTAGAAAGTCTTCGCTGTCTCAAATGAGATCAACTGAAGGGTACTCAGAACTTGATAAATATGTTCCAGGAAACAAAAATGAAAACTCTGTACTATCGTGTAGATTGATGCCTGACCTGCAATATTTCCATGATCAGCTATTCTCAGTTTGCCTACCGAATTTCCACTAGCTTTATCCAGCTCTACCCTTCAACCAAGCTTTTCCCTTGAAGCCCATTAACATCATTAACATCAGGTAACGATGTTCAGCCAAAAGCACAGGTTGCTGGCAGTAGTCTGCTTTGTAAAAAAAAAAAAAAAAAAAAAAAAAAAAAAAAAAAAAAAGAGAGAGAGAGAGATACAACAACTAATTTTTCAAGTTACATAAGTACATAAGACGTTTTGCATAAGTCTGACTTCCAGTCCAACAACAGTTTTTGTTTGGATTATAAACACCTGTTCAAAAGAGAAAAGGAGACTGGAAACCTACCAAAAACTCATTACATCGACACTAGTAGCTATGAAACAGTACAGAAGCAGACTTCGTAGCATTTTATGCAGAAGTGATAGAAAAAGCAGGCACTTTTAACTCTCCAGTTTTCAGGATCACTATACAAATTCAACTCACTTCAGACCAAAGAAAAAGCCACTGTCAGCAGCTTGTATACAGTTCTGCCTCCTAGCACATATGTAACATGCACACGTAAAACACATACAATTCATGTGTGCAAGGTATTCAACAATAAACTCTCAACTTGCTTCTCACAGCATAAAGTATTTATACAGCTTGAAGGACAAGCACGCTTCTTAACAGAGCTTCTCTGACAACTGATCAGAACTACACGTGTGGAGGAACTGAACTACTGAACTCATTTCTCAGCTTGTAAATTCGGAGGACAGAGAGAAATTAACAGTCTAGGAAAACAATTGCTTTAATAACAACTTTAAAAGCAAGTTCTAGCTAAAGAGCATCTCTGTTCCTGTGAAGCCGCCCCTTTGGAAATACTCACACAAATACCCACTGTGAAACTTCTCATTTGAACTATGCCTTAATTAGAAGGCTTTGTACAACCACCACATTGACTGCACAGCCCACGAACATGCTGATTTGAGGAAACTAGTGCCCTTGGTTTCACCTGGTCCCTTGGAACTACTTTAACAACTCGACCTAATTTGGTGTGCCAAAAAAAAAAAAAAAGAGAGAGAGAGAGAGAAACCACAATCATGCTAGGACAATGAAATCACCAAGAGAGGAAAAGCCAAGGAAAAAAAAATGTGGTGAGTATCTCCTGCATGATTACAGAGAGTTACAAGTTACCAATAGAACTGAAACAAAAACTCTTTAAGAAACTCACAAATTCCGCCACTTTGAAGCTATTTCCAGCATCAATGAAGTATCACCAGTATGATTAAGCCAATAACAATTTGTTTCATATAAACACTTTCTGAGATACTTTGTCTCTTTCCCTTCTTTTCCAGTTACATGAGTCAGTTGCCCATGAACTCCTACAACTTCTATACTGCTTTTTAGCATGCCGTCATAGTGGCCAAACCTGAAAGGTGAATGCAGAAGTGATAATGAACTGTTCACTGAAATGCATCAGTTTCCAAGACAACTTAAAAATTTGCTACCATACCGTATCTTATATAGAAATACTTAGGCAAACGTGGCAATGAATTGTTAAGAATATTCCTTAGTGAAAGTACTTAAACCAGAGCTTACTTTACCCATCGTTTTGGTAAAACTAAGATTAGGGACTTGCTCCATTAGAGCATAAGATAGGAAACTTGCTAAAATGAACCAGGATGGAAAAGAAAGAAAAGAAAAAAGAAAAAAGAAAAAATAAGGACCAGGTTCATGACAACAGTGCCACAGAAACACAGTTGCATGACTCTCTCTTTAGGAAGGACTAAGTACTCATGATTTGCACAAAACACAAAAGCCTTCCTAACAATGGACTTCTTTCAAAATTTCCCTGCTATACTTGGTATCTTCTGAAGAAATCTGTTATGTTTTTTCAAACATTTTTTGTAAGCATAAAATTTTGAGTCAAAACTTGTTGTTTCCCTCTCCCTCTCCCCCCACTGTTTTCAGGGGAACTGAAGAACATTTACTGCTCCTTCTGCTTGCTGGCTGATTTACAACAGCAATACACAATTCTAGAAAACTATCATGTTATGGGGCAGACAAGACTGGAAAGAAGGGGAAAGATCTATTTTTTCAGTCTGAATTAGAATCTGATACAGACAGTCGAGCTGCAGCTTTAGCCCTCTCAATGCCTCTCACCTGGGGAAGGTGGCCAGTACAACCCAGCAGCCCGCTGTTCTCCCTCCCATCAGAAACACACCCAACTCAAATCAGCCTGGCCACTACTGTTCCTGCTTCCCACTCAGTCCAACCACCAATTCAAGTTACCATTACCATTGCAGAGCCACCTGCTGGCTTTTGTACCTTCTGACCAGTGGAAATGCAAGCTGCAATGCCCATCACAACTGGGGACCGAGTCCAGGCGAGACAGCCCAAATCACACGTGCTCGTCTGTGTCAGCAGTCCCAACAGGAGGCCCTCAGACACCGAAAATGACCCACTCGAGAATTGAACTGCAGCTTAATCTGCACATCGTAAGCTGTATGTAAATGGAAAATTGCAGCATTTATTAACTTTTTACATGTTTCCCTGTCCCACCCATTCAACTGGCTTCTAAGAACAGACTTCCAATAGCCACAGCAGTCACGCCAAGCAAGCCGCTAGGTAAGCACCAAACACGAGGACATTCCTGGGCAGGCGATAACCACCACTGCTCCATCCCCAGCTCCTCCAGAGGGATAAAGAACATCTGGACCAGCGAGCTTTGTTGTTGTTGCTGCTGTCAGACATTTCTCCATGGGCTCCAAGTTTCACTTCAGGCTAAACAAAAGTCCTTGTGAATGTCACTTCCTAGGCTCAGGGCCATTCTCTTTGGGCACTTTCTGTACCACCAGCTGTTAGTTCTCTTTTAACACGCCGCCGGAGCGAGCATCTCCAGCTGAACCAAGGGCCTCACTACAAGGCTGGCAGCTCAAGTACTGTCCCCTGCTTTGGGGAGTGGGGTCTCAGAGGGGAGAAGCATGATCACAATGCTGCATTTAGCCTTGGAAGCACCGTGGAGTTGCTGTTAACAGGACCGCACAGACCCAGAAAACACGAGAGCTTAGGTAATTCTTCAGACCTGACCCAAAATCTCTTTCTCCCTCTCATCCATATACTCAGGGAAAAACAGAAGACAAAAGGTCTCTCAATTCACTGAAAAACAATCGAGGAGGCACCTTGCTTTGCATCCAAGGGCCGTGCCTCACAGCCGCAGAGCAGCCGACACACCTCACCTCCTGCCGTGTGCAGCACCTCCAATCTCACTCACGCAAAGAATCCTAAATACAGATAACAAGCAAACGCTCCCCAAGGCACCAAAATACCAAGTTACAAGAAACAGTAAAGGACTAAAGGCTGACAACAAGGAATCAATTCTACTGAGTGAATCTACCTGCCAGCAGGAAGCCTTATCACACGTTACCAAACAGAAGAAGCAGATCCTGACAGAATTCCATCAAACTTCACTTCACTGAAACACAAATAACTTTCTGAGATGCCAGTCACTTATCTGAAAATTTATTAACAGTTCTCACAAAGAAGCTGATTAACAAAACATTTGTTTAACCACCCAAGACAATTCACAACACAGAATCCCAGAGCACAGGACTCTCTTCGCTGACACTGTCACACGGACAGTGGGTCCCAGCAACAGGCAGGTATTTGAACCTGTGGTGGTTGGACCAGATGGTCTTGAAGGTCTTTTTCAACCTTAATAATTCTTTGAACACTCCAGAAAGTCACGTCTGCCCACTCAGCACTACAACAAACAGTGCTCCTGACAATTCACTGCTAATCTCCCAAAAAAATAATCCCAGTCTGATTCTTCAGCTGAAGCCACAGCCCTGTATTTTGTTGTTTTAATGACAGCACTCGAGCTTTCATGACCAATCCTCACCAATGCAGCCCAGCCAAGAAACCAAAACAAATGTGCAGAGAAAACGCAGCAGGCTGCAATAAGCGACTGCCTGCAGAGTTCTCAGCTATTTACCAAAAGTCTCATGGAAATGTGAGACTTGGCCATTTGTTGCATCGACTTTCCCCTCATTACAAATGTAGGTTTAAAGAGTCACTAAGTACTGTAAACCACTAAAAATTTTGCTAGTATTACACACAACAGAAGCCCAAATATCTTACACTATACATGAATTAATATTCTAATCTCACGTCTTCCCCTTTACCAGACACTAGAAATCCATCAAATGACTGCTCTGTAATGGCAAAACTCTGCTTCCAGAAGAACCCTTGAATTACAAAGCTTCTCACACATGTTTTTTGGGGTATTTGACAGTGTTGTAACTAAGAAAAAATTCCCAAAGCTTGTATCCTAGCTACCTTTTCATTTTCCATTCTGCAACTATCAAAGATGTTCCTTGCATCAATTTTCCTGCCTTCCCCAAATGCTTGGGCACTTTAACAATAACATTTTCCACTTTGTTTTTTAGAAGTTGTTAATGCTTCAGAAAAAAAGTTACATAAAGCACACTTAATGTGCCAACAGCAACAGCAGTATTCTGCCACAGGAAGTATTCCAAACATTCTAAATATTTTGAAAAGAAAAACAAATATTCAGTTATCTTTCACATAAACCTGTTTATGCACCCACACCACACAACAGATTTTAGTTGTTGATTATCTTGAAATAATCCCATTCTCTATGGCAGTCTATGTTTATGTAAAAAAAAAAAAAAAAAAAAAAAAAGTTAATTTTAAAACAAGCTAGAAAAAAAAAATGGCAAGACAGCCATGCTAGATTGGACAGAAACACTCCACAAGGTAATAAAATGAACTGCTTGTGACTTCTGTACTGCTTGTGACTTCTGATCTACTTATCCAACCCCAAATTTTCTCCTCTGGAAAGAGCACCAACTCCAAATACGTTTGACAAGATGAAATTTGTCTCCGTATCTTTGTGGCTAATTCCACTGCAGACCATGTAAACTGAAAAGCAATTAATCAAAGCCCTGAAAACAAACTTTGTAAATTTCCTTCAATCAAGAGGGAGGTAGGGTCCACAAGTCATCAAACTTTAAGTGACCTGAATGAAAACCTGTTCGGTATTTTTCAGGTCCTCAGGTTGCTTCTGCCCTCCTTGCCTCTTTACCAGCTCTCGTGCAAGCTGTGAACACCATTCCCCAGCGTGACCAGCCATTTCTGAACAAACTGGCCCGCAGCCCGTACTGGGTCCATCTATGACGCAGAGTAGGGAACCATCAGGATAAAGCCTGGAAGTTTCATTTGGAAAGACAAGAAATACAAGATCAGAAACGTGAACCCTCTCTCACTTTGCTACATAGAAGGCCGGATGTTTCAGACCTCACACCACCTGAACGAGGCATAGAAGATGAATGCTTAGCATAAAAATCATTATCTGGAACTATCACCTGATAGCAAACTGGGTACAAAACCTTAAGACGCGTTACAGGACAATTAGTTTTGCATAGGTCTGGTGTTTATCTGAACCTCTCTCTGGCTATTGGGACTTTTCCCCTATAAGCTGCTTCCTGAGCCCTCTAGAACAGGCAGGGCCTGACCCAAAAGGCAGAGACCCCGTCAGTCCTCTCTGAAGGAGTCTGAAGAAAAAGTGAGGCGGGAAGGAAAGGTGTATGATGTATTTAGACAAAAGCCTCTCAGGTCACCTTCTGGCTACCATCACCCCCCAGACTAACTCCAGGGTCATCACAAGTACGGGCTGAAACCAAGTTTTACACGTCCAAGTTCTCCGCTACCAACGCACTTGGCTGTGCTGAGCCCCATCCTTGAGAGGACACAATTTGGCAGTTTTGGGGCTCTGAACCACGCGTCGGCGCAAAAGGTCACGCTGACTGAGGGCCAGCACAGCACCAAGAAACCTCAGGGCGTTCTGCAGTTATCACACACATGCAACATTTGATAGGGAAAACATTTTGAATATAAAAACATGTCCCTCCTGCCCTATGTGTGCCAGGGCCGGTTAGGCAGGACACTCGCTGGGGAGCCCTGTGAGGGTGGCCACGGCCCCGGGGCCACCCCGGAGCCCCCCCCGTGCGGGTGCCGGCTGTGGCACACGGCTGGCGCCTGGCTCCCGGCGCTGCGGGGCAGGAGGGGAGCCCGGCTGCCAGCCCCGTGCCGGGGCAGCAGGGACGCCCCGGGAGCAGGGTGCGCGGCCTCGCCAGGCCTCCGCCAGGCCCCAGCAGCGCCGAGCCGAGCCGAGCCGAGCCGAGCCGAGCCGCCCCCGGGCGCTGCCCCCCGCCGCCCCGTGCTCACCTTCTCCTGCGCCCGGCGGTAGCGCTGCAGGGCCTGCTGCGTGAGGTCGCGCACGCGGAGCTGCCCGTCCTTGCAGGGCACCACGATGCCGGTCCGCCCGAAGCACACGGTCACTTTCATCTCAGCGCGCCGCCATGCCCTGCCCTGCCCGGCCCCGCACGGCTCCGCTCCCCGGCACGGCCCGGCCCGGCCCGGCCCGCCGCAGGTGCCGCCGCCCGGCCCTGGCCCTGGCCCTGCCCCTGTCCCCAGCCCCGGCCCCGGCCCCGGCCCCGTCCCGCTGCGCGTCCCCGCGGCGGGGGCGTGCCGGCAGGTGCGCGCCGAGCCCCGCGGCCGCGCGCGGGCAGCGCCGGGAGCGAGGCCGCGGCCGCCGGGCTCCTTCCGCCGAGGCGCCACGGGACGGGACGGCACCGGGGGACGGCACCGGAGGGCCGGGACAGGCCAGGAGGCGCCGCCCGCCCGCCGCCGTCCCCGCCCCGCCGTGCGCCGCCAGCGGAACGGGCCCGGGGAGGCCGCGGCGGGCCGGGAGCGCTGCGGCGCTGAGCGGGGCTCTCCGGCCCCTCGGGAGCCCGGCCGGGCCTGGGCACACCGCGGGGAAGGAGCCTGGCACGGCCGGACCTGTGCCTGTGCCTGCACGTGCCAGTGCGCGGATGTGCCCCCGGCGTGGTCTGAGGCAGGAATTACTGCTTCTGTAGTGCGAAGAGGCAATGCAGAGGAAGAGGAATGATTCTGCTTCTTCAGGGGGGAAAAAAAAAAAAAAAGTCAGTGAGGCAATGAAGCAGGCCAGAAACAAGCCAGGCTGGGGAAATAATCCCCAGGAAAAAAAAAAAAAAGGGGGGGGGGGGGGCAGGGGGTAAAGGGGAGGCATGGCGCAGCTCAGAGTGGTTCTGCCAGCTGCATTCAGAGCAATGGAGCTGGAGGGGCAGCTGGGGCAGGGGGCAATGGGTGCTTGCACATTTCTTTGCTCTGGAGCAAGTGACGAGGAGGAGAGGTCCCAGGCAGCAGCCTGGAGCTGAGCAGGAGGCAGCAGGAGCTGCAGGAGCTCCTCGTCTCGGCTGTGACGTGCCAGCAGGTAGCCTGGGTTCCCAGCGCTTACAGGGCTTGGCTTCGAGATTAATGATTGACTGGGGCAGTAAAGGCTTCGCTCTCCCTCCCTGCCACCCCCAGCTCTGTTTACGAGCAAGGTGTGACACATTCAGGGAAAAACATGATCTGGCTTCTTGTCCTCAAGCTCAGAAAGGTGCGTGTGATAAGCACTGCAGCTGGAGGTGGATAGGGCTTGTTGATAGGGATAGTGCCTCGTCTGAGACCGGCTGGGATGTCTGGAAAAATTAAATAATTGCAGGCCCAACTCCATAGCCAAAGCCTAAGCAGCAGGTTTCAGTGTCCATGGTGACACCATAAGGGCCTGTAAATTATCTCAGAAGAGGAGAAGAGGTTTTCTTTACATGTGCGTACTGAGCATCTCACAGAAACTGAGATTGTATTTAATTATCACACGTCAGCAGGGAGGGAGGAGAGGTTGCAGAGGAATCACCCACCAGTGTATTTACTGTCTGAAGATATGCACGGTATTGCAAATAAGACATGATTGTGTTGTGGGTGCTTAACATGTTTGTTTACTCTGAAACAATCTGAAAGTCTTTGAAGCCAGCAGGTAACAATTACCACCTACATAGCAAGGGTTTACCTGTAATATCTCTGGGCGTTAAGCCTGCACAACTGTCAGAAAATAAAACCTTTGCTTTATCAGAGAGCTGTCATGTGTTTTTTTTTTTCTTCTGGAGCTGGGCAAGGAAGTTGCAGCACTTTTTCCAAAAGTAAGTTCCCCCAGTGCAGCTAACAGCATGGCAAGAAGATCTGCCACGTTGGTATAGCTGTGAAGGAAAGTACGGGAGGACAAGAGCATTCAGCTGGAGTTCCCACAACATACGTCTTGAAAAACTACAGCCTGAGTTCCAAGAGGTTGAAGAGAGCTGAACGTAATTGTGTCTTATTAGTTTTCTACATCATTTGTTCATGCATGGGATCGTCAGGAATTATGAAAACAACTACAATAAAATATTCCCTGGAAAAAAAAAAACACCCCAAGAACATTTGAGAGCTTAAGGCTTCCAAACAGCAAAGCAGCTTCAGAGCCACACACACCTCTTCTCGTCAGGCACATGTACCTTCTAAGAAACGGATCATCCACATCCTCCTTATGCCCAGTTACACTTACTTAAGGTGCAATGTGCCAACTTTTAGAACTAATAATGGGGTCTTGTTTGCACTGTACTGCTGAACATCCAGGAGGAGCTGCCTGCTTAGCTCTTTACAGAAATCCAAACCGTATTGTGCTCTGAGGAGCTCCTCACCCAACTAATGCTGTGAGCGGGCGGAAAGCTGCGCCCTGCAAGGGACCTCTGCTCCCTGCCCGCCCCAGCTGTTTCTTCCCATCCACTCCCTTTCACGTGCCAGCACGCACAGTTGCAGGTCTGTGCAACGAGATGCTGTGGCAAACTGATTCCTGTGAAAATTAATTTTTTGCCAGATTAGCTTTCAGCCAGATCAGTTCTGCAGAAAGCAGAAAATCAGTAGAAACCAGCCCGCAGTTCTGTAATGGGGCTTAACGCGTGCGCTGGCCCAAGGGAGGGCATGGCACAGCGCGACGGCTGACTTTTCCTTTTGGTTTATGCCGGCTTACAGGGCTTGGCAGGCGGCCTAGCTACAAGAGTGTCATGCATAAATGCGTACACATATCCATGAAATACACTCATAACATCCATGTATCAGCTTCCTGAGAGGGGGTGATGTGATTTAACAGCCTATTGTCACTGAAGGACGCTACTGTTGTCTTCCTCCCCTTCTACTGCCCTTTCCCACCTGATGCCTCTTGGATAGCTCCATGAGCCACTTCAGCTCATCAGTCTGGTAGAAAGTTAGCAAAGAACAAAGGAAAAGGTTGTTTTCTGCTTTATGGGCAAGCCGAGGCCACTCAGGCATGGATGTGCAACATCCCAGAGCAGGTCTGAGGGCGAGGACAGGGCCACATGGCTGGGAACAGGATGGGGAATGGACAAAACCTCCACATCCACCAACCACAGTAAGCTGTTGTGTTTAGTGCATTAACCCAAACGACTGCCCTGGCCAACCTACTGTGCTGTTTGCATTGCTCTGTACTGCAGCCGATTCCTCTGGGATCCCTCTGGCTCCCTCCCCTCAGCCCCCAGCTCCTGAGTCCCCATGGGGAACTACACCACAGCGAGTGCTCTCCCCTCACACCTCCAACCAGCAGCTCTGCCCCCTCCTGCCCCTTCCCACACCGGTACCACACTGGCCCAGCAGCAGCCAGAACACTTGAATTCAAGGCTTCCCAGTTCACGTCTTTCTAAGCTGAGCGGCCCTTGCAGGTTCCGTGTTCCAGCTGGAAATTGCAGTAAGGATAATTGGTGCTTTGCTTTGGTGTCTTCGAGACTTTACCTAAAAAAGTTTGTTTACCCAAACAGCCAGCAAATGTCAGTGAAGATTTGCAAGCGCTGTGCCAGCAGACACGGACTGGTAAAGCAACTCGCCTGGAAACACAATGGAAGTTTGGCTGCTAACAAGACAACACAAGTTTTGACCTTTAATTTTTTGGCTCTGAGCAGTGCCTCTTTCCTGCACTATCACCCGTTAGGCATTTAACCATTTGGCACCTGTAGCCATGGCTGCCAAAGAAGATGCTCGTACAGCATTATTGGTTAGGCCCCTCTTCTACTGTTAATAAACCACATAAATGGGATGGAGTCAGCCGGAGCTCAGTTACATTCCAAACGTGCTAAAAAGGGTGTTATTACAGGCATCATCTTTTGTTCCTGGACTGCCAACTGGAATGGATTTGGGGATAAAGCTGAACCAGATGAGGAGGAAAAAAAAAAAAAAAAAAAAAGTGTTATCGTTTAAATCAGTCGCATAACCTCTGGAGATCTGATTTGTGATTTTTCAAACTTTTTCTGTTAATGCAGTAGAATATATTTGTTTGCTACTTACTGAATGTTGTTACCAGTAAACCCTTCAATTACTAAAAGCAAAAAAGGTCATAATTCCTGCTGTTTATATTTTGCATTTCTCCTAGCCTGGATAATGAAAATCAATAAAACCACTTTCGCTGCCAAGTCTCAATGGTACAATGTTGGTGAATAAAGGGAAAGCAAACTAACAAGTGTTCTTGGCAACTGCAGTAGAATTTTAAAAAATACAATTTTAAAAAATCTATTTACAAGCTATATGAAATCACATTCTTGCAAAAGTTTAAATTGAACCTAATTTAAAGTTGAAATAATAAATAAAGGAACTGTGATATAGACTTGCAAAGCAAGACAATTCTGAGTTTCCATTCGTGCTGCCACCCTTAGTTTACCCTATATCTTCTTTCTGCTCATGTAACTGTATTGATTTAGCTCAACAAAGAACTTTTTTTAATATCTACGTTCTGCAAGGACCTAAAAGAAGTGTGTGCCTGTACACCAGTACTACGTCTCCTGCAGCAGCAAAATAAAAGTGTGGAACCAGGTGAGAGAAGTCTGGCTCCACTTAGTCTAGGTGGGATCACACCTCCCCGGCCCTCTTTGGATGGGAAAGGGCCCCACTCCCCACTGCCACACTGCCGAAGCTAAGGGTGGGCTTGCAGCACTCCCTCCTCAGCCAGGGCAGCCCGCTAGGCTCTGCTTCTCCCGAGAGCCTTCTTATACAGTCATTTATTGCTACAAATATTAAATTGCTACCATACGTATGCCTCCTTCCGTGCCATACTGGCATCGTGTATGCCTGTCAATATCCACGTGCCTCTATGAGAAGCAGCCGAGTGCATGAGAGCTGGGCACTGAGGCCAAACCCCACCCTGCAGGGTGCAAAGGAATGTTTTGCTTATAGTCGGATAATGAGTTATGTACGGTTAATGAAGGGTAAGAGCTGTTGATAACAAGCTCTGTTTACAGTGTGGGGAGGAGATGGCTCCAGCTAAACAGGTCTAAAGGGATCTTAACATTCTTAAAAGTTTGGCAGGTGCAGAAATTAGTCCCTCAAAAAACACCAAAGGCATGTTCAGAGAAATCCAGAGGGGAAGGGAAATCTAAATAGAGCCCCAGGGGAGATTTATGTACACGAGTTACATGTTTAGAGATTTCTCTAAAATGGTCCTCAGCCACAAGGTTTGGTAAACACCTCTGTGATACAATCTCTGGGACTTAGAGAGAGAGAAAAGCCTTTTGAAGCTGACTTTAAAGTATAGGTGGATTCAACCCCAGATTTCTTTTATATTTCTGTTCACATATCTAAAAAATCTTACTCATGGTATAATTCTGGCTTTGGCTGCCAATGTCTGCTTCACTCCAAGCTCAGTTTCATTTTGTGTGAAGTGTGGTTTCGTGGTCCATGACCGTGACCAAGGCCATGCTTATCACTCTGCCAGGGTTTCATTCTTGTTTCATTTGTGATACACCTTGGCCAGGACCATCCTTGGGGCCAGGACAGCAGGATGTTTCCCCGATACATCGGCAGGGAACAGGCTGCCCTTCTGCTCCACCACAGCATGGAAAGACACAGCACCTCGTGGAAGAGCGATCTTGTTACCAGACCTTGCGCTGACAGAAAGCTTGCTCAGCCCTGGGGCTCTCTGAAGCTCCCAAGTAAGGCTAAGCTACAAACTGAAGGTTTCTTTGCTAACTCTGTGATAATGTCAGCGCTGTACCACTACCTAGGATTTGGGATGAGCCACCCCTCCATGATGATCTTGCTCTTCTCCAGGTAGCTCAACGCACAAATGGGGAGTATCATAAATTGAGGTTATGCAGAAGCACACAGACTGCCCTGAAAATCAGGCAAGCTTAACTTTTTCTAACTTAATCATTAGCAGTTGTACTGGAGTAATCTAACTCTTGAACTAGAGAGGAATCCACAGGTCCTGCCCTCTTAGTGCACCACTCACCGGGGAGATTCAGGCTCAGATCCCAGGCTGTGTGACGTTAGTTCTGTTACAGAGCACAGCGTCTTAGGTATTTCAGAGCCCGTGTCCACGCCATGCTCTGATGCTGCATGGCAGCTCCACAGCGGTGGTTCGCCTTCTGGGCCATGAGGCCGGGGACTCTCACCCTTCCCCAGGGGCCGGCTGCTGGCTCCCGTGGGTGCCCGCAGCGGCTGCAGCACGCAGCGCCACATCGGCTCTGATCTGGGAGCTGGGACGTTGCGCTGGCTCTCTGCTCCTCCTGCCCTACGGCTACTCCTGTGGCAAGGCAATTTATTCATCTCTCCTTGCTCAGAGCTGTGCCTAAAGGCACAATATGGCCTTTGATTATCTGAGAGAGAAAAACTCGAGTCTTCAAGGGCCACCGCTGGTTTCTATTTAACAGTATGTCGTTTCCAGATTTTGTTTACTTCTAGCTCCTAGCACTGACTCCTTTCATTTTGTTTTATTCATACGTGGGTTTCATTAGTTGTTCTGTTTGCAGCCGTTGCTTGCGGTTGCTAACAGCAAATCTATATTTGCTTTAACCTGGCCAGTATATATAACATTAATTAATATACGCAATTTTAAAATGCTTATTTTAGCATGAAAGTCAGGAAAGGACTATTTACATCACAGCTGAAGGTGCAGTTTTTGAAATAGGTTCTCACCAATTCTGTTTTCTGTTTACTTTCTTTCGACTTCTCTCTTTCTTCCTCCCAGGCTATTTTATACTATCCAGTAATATGAAGCTACAGAACATTTTTTACCCTTTCATTCCCCCGAAGCTGAAGGATTTGCTCTAAACATGGAAAAGATGTGGGCTCCCAGGCCAGCACAGCCTGGGGAGGACTCAAGGAGGGGCTGAGATCACAAATCAATCTCTCTGGCAACACGGCAGGGAGGGAGAGGATTCGGTGGAAAGAGATGCTGTGCCTGCTGCCAGCTGCATGACCTTCAGCAGCTGAAGGAGCGTGGTGTGTAAGTGGCTGTTCCCCTCCCTTGACCACAAAGGATTTGCTTAAAAGGGATGCCAGCGGGAGGACTGGAGCAGAGCCCTCCTCCTCTCCTTTGTCTGGGAGGGCGGGAGCACAAACCCGTGCTTACTGGAGGCTTGCCTCACCTCCTAGTGCCGGGCTGCTCCTTTCTGTCTTCCCCTCACCCCTTGCCACCACTACTGAGCACGATTACTTAATGTTCCCGTAATTGCATTGTGCTCTGCAGGAATATCAGAGTTTCTGGACTGCTCCATGAACTGTGCTCTGCTTATGTACAGGGTGCCTGCGAAGCTATCTGGGTCAGGCACGCTGAACACCCCACCCCGCCTTTCCTTAGTGGGAAGCTCCTCGCATGATCCTTTTTCCAGATGGTCCCTAATCCTTGCACATATCCAAAAGCCTCCGGCTACGATTTCTTGACCTCCTCAACAACAGATATTCTTCTTCAGTGTATACAGCACACGGTGTTCTTTCTGTTTCTACAACACTTCACAGCATTTCCCAACAGTATTTCAAAATCCTCATTCCTTTCCACTGCGTTCCAGCGTTCACACCTACGGCAACGGCTGAACACCAGCGAGCCGAGCCAGCGGCGTATCAGCCTGACTCGTGGTAGCTGACACACACCTTTCTTTCCAAGAGGCACTTCATTCATGCTGATGTCTTCTCCAGATGTTTCTGGAATGATCCCAAATTCATTCAGGGTGCAGTCCAAACAAGAGCAGTGTCCTTACTCTCGCACACCACACGCAGGTTCTCCTGGTGAGCCCTCAGCTTCCCACCCCCTGTACTTCTTCCCTCCTCTTCCTTTCTGCCCGAAAAGACCTTTCCCAGCCATCGCGCTCAGCGTTTTGAATGAGACTAACTATCCTGTTAAAAAATTTCCTGTGAATAGTTAAAACTTCCCCTGATTTTTTTCTAGGGCTGGGAGTTGGCCCTAAGCATGTGCAGCTATTCAGCATTCTGGCAGCGGAGTGTATTTTGTTGCTATTTGTGTGGTATCCAATATCCTGTCTTTTGTATTCACACCTCCTTTCCCTTTCTTTCCAAGGTGCCCAATAATGTATTCTCCTAACAAGTGTATAATTATTTAGTTATTGCACTGTTTTATGATTGCATTGTTGGTAATTGCTCAATATTGCAGGCGATTTATTAGTAATTGCAGAGTCTTTCAGATCTGTCTTCAGTAGGAGTACAAATAGCAGCTTGCATCAATAGACATCAAAGTCTTCAAGAGGGATTTTGCTTTAATGATCTTTTTAAAACTATCTTTCCTACCGCAGCCTTGAGGGCCAGAGTTTCTTTCTTTAAACAATAGCTCAAAGTTTCGCTCCTGCCCTGCAGTGGAAAAATACATTACATCAGTCTCTGAATAGGGCTCTATGCCGTAGCGCAGCTATCACCTCCCTGTAGTTTCATCTGTTTCTAATAGGATTTTGCTCTGGCGATATACACGCAGACTGCATAACTCCTCAGCCACCCAAAATCTCGAAGCTTTTTGACAATAATTAAACTGTGAGTGGCTTGCAGATACTCCTGTCATTTACGCCTTCTCATGCTGCCTTCGGTGGGAATTCACAGGTGGAGCGGCCGAGAGCTCAGCTTCCCTCTCATTAATACGTGCCTGCTGGTCACACCTCGCCAGCCTCCGTGCAGGAGCCCCGCTCATTTTGTCACACCCTTCCTCCTAAGGGATCTCTCAACTTTCCGCCAGCTAGAGCAACAAACTCAGGCCACCTCAGCTCGGCTGTGTGGCAAAGAGAAAAACACTCCCCAGCCCCACATGGAGTGCCTGGCGCCCTGCCCAGCCTCCTCTGCCTTCCCCTCGCTGCCACGGCTCTCCATGCCCCGACCGCCCGCTGGGTGCCCAGCGCTGCCTGGATGCAGCACCAAGGGGCAATGCCAGCCCTCTCCTCTGCCCCCGTGTGCCCTCACCCTCTCCACACTTAAGCCCACTGTGTGACTGTGGCACCCCTGGGACTCACACGTACCCAGGACACAGCGACAGGCCCACAGCTGTAAGTGAATGCTGGCAGTTTTCCCCGTGGTTCCAGTAACAAACCGACCTCTCCTTCACTAGCAAAGAAAATCATTTCCTACTGAAGTCACTGGCTTGAAATGGGAACCGCCTTTGTCACAGGCTCTTCCAAAATGTTCTTTGAAGAGGTTCCCACACCGCTGACTCACCACGCGGCTCCCGAGGACAAACCTGCCCCGAGTCAGCTCCTGCAGCGTGTAAGGCAGCCAGCTCAGGCGCTGGCACACAACAGAGGAGGCGAGGGACCAAACCCAAACAGCTGGGAGGAGAAAAAAGAGAACAGCAACGCTCCCCAAAACAAATCTATCATCTGTTTCATTAGATCTGACATTTGAGGCTAACAATTTTTCCCTTTGCTATCATTTCATCAGGAAGAGAAAGGGGAATCTGAAATTTGGGGATGAAGTGCAAACAGTGTTCGTTAGCTAAATGCACAGCTGAAGGGATTTTCAGAAAATAAACCAAGACTGTATTTGTGTAGTGAATGTTAAGTATTTACCAAGTACTGGATCCATATATTAAAAAAAAAAAAAAAAAAGCACTTACAGTTCTAGTCGATGTAAAACTAATGCCAGAGGCCATAATATTGATATTTAAAATAAGACACACTGTTTAATAATAAATAATATTTTTCAGCTGTAATTATTTTGCCCCAACATGTTTACACACATTGCAGAGATCAATAAGGATCGAAAATAAAATCTTACATGTGATTAAGTTTTATTAGTTTTATATAAGAAATAATTTAGGAACGTGGCAATTTAAGCAAATATTCTTTACTTTTATCCATTCGCATCATGCTCCCGCATGTTTTTTTTCTTTCATCTCACGCAGGAAGAGCGTGGTTTGCAGAAATCCCCAGCCCAGCCACACTGACCAAAGTCAGAAGCACCACTGCATATCTGCCACTTCTCCAAAGCGGCTACATTTGGTTTTTCTTGAGGCTTGAAAATCTCAGTGGTTCCTTCCTTGTGCTAAGAACGTTACCCCAAGATGCTCAGCAGCTAGAGCCTACACACACCGTCCTTCACACAGAATCACAGAATCATCTAGGTTGGAAGAGGCCTCCAAGATCACCGAGTCCAACCTCTGACCTAACACTAACCAGCCCTGCACTAACCCATATCACTCAGCTCTACATCTAAGTGTCTTTGCTGCTGCCTGTGCACGTATTTATAGACACGGAGGGAAAGCATTCATGTTGGCATTAAGGAGATCTTCTCACCCCTCCAGAACTTGTATCAAATGGATAGCAAAATGTTCTTTTTGTCCTCTGCTAGGCTTTGGGAATAAAATACACCCACTAATTCCATAAGGAAAAAAGCAAACAAACAAACAAACACATGCTGATTTCTTTTGCTTGCTGTTTCAACAGCTCATTCAATTTTTTAAAAATAAATTATGATCTGGTCATACTAATTTTGTTTGTATTTGGATTCATCACTAAATAACTTTGAACACTGAATAATCATTATTAATGCTATGAAATTACGTTATTGGTGTTTTTAGATGCTTTTCAATTAATGCAACGAAGCACAAAATGTTATTTTTACTGCAGCTAGCCCATGAAATCTTTCTCTCTTTCACTGTGATTTCTAGAGTATGGATTCTTCATTATAAGGTTAACAATTCATGTCTCAGCTGTTTCCACCCAGTTTCCTGCAGCAGTTAGCGTTCTGGTCCTGCAGCGAGTTGGATGCTCACATGAACTGCGGGGTTCTGGGTGCTTTTGGCAAGGGGCTGAACATCTCCCTGCTCAGCACTTTGCAGGGAGACTGGGGTTTTATAAGGTATTGCGGCATCAGGGAGTCATTTGGGGTGGAGCTCAGATGGGTTTTGCTGTGGCTGCAAGGGAGGCATCCCAGCAGGGGCTGGTGGGAGCCAATGGACAAGGGTGCGCCCAGGAGCTGCCGCCCTGCTGCTGCTCAGCGCGCCTTGACACCCGGCCTTCTGAGTCAAAGCTGCTGCTCCTGGCAGCCGAATGATGTTCTCATCCCCCTGCCCTGGGTCTGATTTCCCAACCCATGAAGGCAGAGAGCAGGGGGGGGCCTGCACATGGGAAGCTGAGGCCCAGGTGGAGCTACCTGCACTGCTCCGATGCACGCAGCCAGAGGGGTTTCACCCCAGGTAGCGAGTAGGGCGCGCACCCACCAGCACCCTCTGCCTCCCCTCCTCGGCACGACTAAAATCACACAGCCTCCCAGCTCCCCGGCCAGTAATTAGAAACATCTTTTAGCTTCAAAACCAAATCCTGCAGGGTGGAAACCCCTGGCAGAGGCAAAGAGAGACAAGCCCTCCGCTGCCACGTGGCGAGCCTTGAACGCCCACCAGCCATGAGCCAGCCAGCTGTGGGCTCAGGTGATAATTTGTGTTCATGTGAATGCAGCAAGGAGGCAGCGTGAAGGCAGTGGGGATGCCTGTGGTTTGCTGCATCCCCCCTGCAGGCCTTAAGGAGGCTGCCTGGGTTTTGCTGCAGCTTTCCACACGGACAGCAAGAGATCAGGGAGAGCCCCAGAGCCTGGAAAATTCCAGCCCTGCTCACAGCCCTGCTCCAGCTGAGGCTGTTGGGAAGCACGGGGATCTTTTTTTTTCAGCGAAAATTTTGCAACTTGAGTTATAAGAGCTGTTACCAGGCAACCAGCATAACTGAGAGCAGCGCGAGCCAATGAAGCAGGCACTTTGCTCGAGGTGCCTGGTGCCCAAATACCACAGCCATGAGACAGCGCCGGGTGGACAAATAAATAGTAAAGGAGAGGCAAGGAGCTGAAGTGAGGAACGGTAAAATAAAGCATGCCTGACTGCAAGAAGTGATAAAATAAAAGGCAGGGAACCGAAAGCTCGTGTGTAATGTAGCAGGAAGGGCAGGAGGCCAGGAGGTCAGAAGGCAGCAATACAACTTGGCAAGGAACGAGCCCAGGAGAAGCTGCTAAGCTCAGCAGTGGACGGCACCCTCGGACAACTGTCCTTCATCCTGGCTTTCGGGATGGCTTTTCCCCTCATTTTCTGAGACAGCAGCACCACAGATGTGTTCAGATCCGCCATGAGCAAGTTCATATGGAGCATCTGACAAGGGCAGCAGATAGCAGAGCCAAAGACTTGCCCTGCTGCCACAACCGGTGTGGTACGCGCCATCCCCTGCCCGGAGCCGCAGCTGTGCAGAGGCCCTCTCCATGCCACCTTCCTCAGGATGGGGACTTAGCAGGGTGATGGTTGGACCAGATGATCTGTAAGGTCTTTTCCAACCTTAATGATTCTGTGATATTTCTGCGGGCTGTGGTGGGAGAAACGCTCAGGGCGATGGCAATGGGATGGACTGTCAGAGGCAGGTGTGATTGAATTCTAGAGACGCCGCTACTGGATCCCTGCTTTGGGTGCCCACACTCCAAAACAGCTGTGAAAAACTGTAGAGGCTCCAGAAAAGGGCTGTGAAGAGCTTCTGAGCTACAAAACCTGTGTTTGTCAGAGACCAGCAGAACTCCTGACGCTGACGAGGCTGGACCGCCGTGGAGTGCACCTCCGTGGCAAGGCCGTCTCCGAGAGGAGGCAGCTCCGTAATTGAGCTGGGATTGAGTGTAACAAGATCCAGTGGGCAGAAACTTCATACCACGTTACCCATGAAATACCAATATAATAAAATAATGATTTCCCCATTAAACTTCAGCTCTCCTAATGGAATACATTACAGTAGAGTCAGTTTTGTGGAAGAAACCCGTAGGTGTCGTATTAGGAGGTTTCTCATGCGGTGCATCACCGTAGGGAGTACACTTCAGAGACTGATGACATTATTTAATTATGCCGATGTGTCACTGTGTTCTCTGTATTACCTGAACAGGGTATTAATGCTCTGCCTCCCTGCATAGGAAGCTATGCATGGGGAACGGCGCAGTTCGGAGCACAAGGGCAACTGCAAACAAACATTTTTTAGCAGCCAGGCGGAGAAAAAGGCTGTTGACGAGCAGCGCTTAAGCACACAAACAGAGCGCAGTGATTACAGATTTAGAAGCGATACGTGAAAAGAACTAGAGGCATTTTACATTTTGGGTGCTGCAAAATCCTAAAGATAAAGAACCTGTCTATGAGGTGTTTTTTTTTTTTTCAGTTCTGAATGTCTGCTGCACCAACTGAAACGTGTTATGGAAATGATTTAGGTTTCCCTAATTTATCTGACAATTTTACAGGGAAACATGTTTTTTAATCATTAAGATTTTTGAGGTAATCATATAATGCCAGTCAGATAATTTATGGTCCTTTGAATTTTTTGTTGAAATTAGAATTGACTCAGCTGGATTTGTAATACAACATTTTGAATAATTTAAAACCACCCACTTGAAGATTGTAAATCAGGCTGCTCTCTTTTTATAAAGAATTTCCAGTTTGATGGCTGAAACACTACAAGGCTTTAACAGACTTAACTCTTTTCCTCACAGGATGCTTTGTTCTCAGGAAGATCCTTGGGAAGAGGGGCTTAACCACAGAGTTGTCCTGACACACATAGGTTGCAAACAATTTGGGACCCAAAGCCCCAAGAGTCTCCGTAAGAAAGGTACTACTACCAATTTGGTATTTTTATTGAAATTCCTAAAGAAAGCCAGGCCAGAAAAGTAGTACTGGTCAGCACTATGCGGTCTCGGGAGCTGTAACCTCATTGCTAAATTTTGAAGGAAAATATTCAAAATTGTCCATTTCCATAGGGGGGAGTTCAGTGCTGTAATCATCTGCCCCATCTGGGCTCCCTCCGGATCTATTATAGCATTTAGAAGCACGTCTTCTTTTATTGCTTCTTGTATTTCTGGTCGAGGCAAAAGCTTATGAAACCACGGGGATAGCTTTGAAAATGAAGTATTCTTTTGCGATTGATGGTATATAGTACTCCTGATCCAGCGGGTATATTTGAAATATTGCCAGGTTACTTTCTTTCCTTGAGTTAGTCAGTTTTATGGTCCTAACCTCACAGCTCACGTAAACTTCTCCCTCGCTGGCTGGCAAACTCAACTGGAGATGAAACTGCAAGTGGGCAAAACTGAACATCATGAAATTTAATGCCATGCATAAAGCCCAGCAGATGGAGTCAACTTACATACAAACATTTCAGCTTTCTCTGAAGAAACAAGCATCAGGGCCAGAGACTTCCTAAACCATAAGTTTTTAATGTGAAGTAAAGGCTCAGAATCCTAAAGAGCAGATTTCCTTTTAGTTGGAATTTTAGGACATTTTCTGTTGCTCATGGTCATCTTGTTCAGCTTAGAAGTTTTAACGTTTTTTGCTTGGGTTGGGGCTTTTCTTTTTTTTTTTTTTTTTTTTTTTTTTTTTTTTTGCACAGGTGTGCATTTGTTTCAAGAGTCAGCATTTCAAGAAAATCAGACAGACTGTGCTAAGTGGAGATTTATAAATAAGCTGCTTTATTTATGCATGCCTGGATGACAGCTAAAGGCCTTGCTGTGGAGCAGCATAACGGAACACCACCAGCAGCAGCAGTGCTTTGGCTGCCACCTCTCTGCCGGTATTTGTGCCTCCGCTCCCTGGCCCTTCTGGCCCTTCTCCAGCTTTGCTCCTGCAGTAAAAGTGAATGAGACTCACTCCTCACTCACTGTAATGTATTCGTCAGTGTAAAGCTTGGCTGTTCAGAAGCTAAGCAACCCCCGTGCTCCCCTTCGCACCTGCCCTGTACTTGAGGCAGCAGTTCCCAGAAGGGCTGCAGATACAAAGGGCACCTCTCCTCTGGGCAAGGACCCTTCAGCTCCACTCTGCTGGCCTTGCTTAGCCCTCCTTCCTCAGCCCTGAAAAGCACAGGCCCTGGGGCCAGTCTTCCTACAGCCTTTCCTCTGGCCGGACTCTCACCAGTATCAGCAAGGACAGCACAAACTGCTCTGTCACAACAGAAAGCGGCGGCTTTGTTTGTAGGGCCTCTTGACTTTGAAGATGTTTCTTGCAACTGTTTCACCTCCATAGCACACTCCAGTGTAAAAGAGAGAAAAGCAGTTTTTCTCAGGAAAACCTGCTTTATTGACCTCGGTGCTGTCTACGTGGTGTCCCTTCAGGCCCTTACAGCAGCGCTGCAGCAGAGCGGGGCCCACGAGAGAGCAGCAGGAAGGGCTGTGCTGGAGCCCTGCCGCACTCCCCCCTTGCCAGGCGAACCACGCACAAACAGGTTCCTTCCCTGCATGTCTGCATGCCAAAGAGAGTCGGGCACCTAAGCGTGAGCCCGGCACAATTAGCACTTATGCAAATACAGCACCTCTCTGCTTCTGTCTGTGGGGCACGCTTCCAGGTCCCAAAGAGCCTGCAAGGTAAGCAGCGCACAAGCACCAGAAGACAGCCCACGTGCCCGTACCCACAGATGTGGGAACAGGATGCACATGCCCTGGGGTCAGGGTGAAGCTTCTGAGCTAGGAACACATCCCACAGCTTGCTGGTATCCAGTGCATCACCTGAAAGCGCTTTCTTGGCTGCGCTGACGGATGTTGTGCTTTGTGGAGAGCGCCGTGCGAGCGCAGCAATCCTGCTGCGAGTGCTGCCTTGGTTCTGCGCCCTCCGCACTGCGCCACGCTCCCACCACCCCGCAAGGCTGCCAGCGCTGTCCTGTGTTTCCCCAAAGATTAGAATGTCATCGCTTGTGGTTAAGAGCTTCGGGGACATGTTGAATTACTTTTCTGATATTATCTTTACATTTTTTCAAGAGCTTAGCATATTCCAAACATTAATCTTCTGTGCTGTCTTGAAGCAACGTGACCAGAAAATGCTTTGTCAGCCACAGTTGTGACAAAAATGCCAGGCACGCCTTAATAAAATAAACAAATATAAAGGAATCACCCCCTCAAATCCTCTCTTTGCCTTACACACTTGATGAACATTATAGTTCTGCCGGAGCACTTGGCAGTCCTTACAGGCACCCAGCAGAGGCCATGGCAGTGTAAGCACCAGACCATTTGCAGAAATGACCCATCCTCAACAGAATGGAGCACCCATGGTAAATTTACAAGGACAGACACACAAAATGGTTTCCAAAAAACCTTCCTATGCAGGTCGCCCTGCCTCTTTCAAACACGGGGTTGGTTTCCAGGGGTGGTGGGACCACCACCAGTGGGACCGAGATCAGCGGTGGCCACTTGGCACCCTCGCAGTTTGGGCCCCACGGTGTTGCTGCCACCTGGGAGGGCCTCAAGCAGCCACCACGCCACAGAGTGCCTGCAGCACCAGCAGCAGAGGAGGGGGTGCCCCAGAGATTTTGCAGTTTGTATTCCTAAGGTAAGAGGCACTAGTGGTGGGACAGAAGGTGGTGACTTCTAAATTACTCCAGCTTAAATGCAGGAGCCCGTCAGGAGTGACCCAACTGCATACCTTGCTCCCAGTGTGTTCAGTGCTACATGAATCAACAAAGATATTGACAGTTCCGAAATCCTTCACACAGGCGACAGCAAAAATTAGGCATATGCTCAGCCAAGCAGAAAGAAGCAGTCCTGAAGATTAACAGCCAAATCTGGCAGCCCTTCAACACCCATACTCTGTCAAAGCTCCCAATGAAATCAATACAGTTTTCAAAAGGAGACTCCATCATGCCAGTGCTCAGAGCGAAGGGGCAGCTCATTATCCCAGCCCTGGAGCAGACTGCAAGGTTTGCTGCTGCAAAGGCCGTGATGTTACCTATGGGTCAGAAGCTCAGGCATGTCAAACCCTTGTGCGTACACATTCGGCTCTGCTCTGGTTCCCTCTGTTAGAGTATAGGCACGGTACCATAAGTCTTAGGTGCTAGAGGAATAGGTGATGCACACCCAAATCTCAAAACTTTACTCCTCTAAAATTACCTGGGTAAGAAACTGTTAATTTAATACCTGAAGTTTTGGGTTAGAATGATGTAGTTCAGTGGAGAATAGCTGGCTTGTGATATAATCCCGTGGGTCAAGTGCAATTGCAGGGGGCAATTTCCAATAAGAAAATGACTTGCACAAGTTTGCTAGTATCACAGTCAAATGTGAAGTAACCCAGGCAGTGTCAGGTGTTAAGCCAAACACAGGGGTGTTTTCACTTAAAACTTAACTCAAAACACCTCCTGGAAGGACAAATAAGCCAGAAAGGCAACCATCTGCTAATGGGCACAGGTAACTTTGAAAGTAAAATCTGAAGAAAATAGTAGATGGTAAACAGAGGAAACATCAGAGAAGTGAGTAGCTCAAGCAAGAGTGACACCCACCTCTGGAGAATGCATCTGTTCCCTCTCACAGGCTGGGTGTGCACTCTCCTAGGAGGTTTGCAGTTCCCAATCCCACTTTTATATGGCTCAGCGTTTCAGCAGCTGAGTGACCCTGCAGGTAGCTCTGCCAGCAGCTCTGAAGCCAGGCTCTGGGCGCCCCCTCCCTGCTGGGGACTCGGTGTGTCTAGGACACCTGTTACTCCCAAGGATGAGGTGGAACCACTGGGCAAACACCAGCTACGATATAACCTTGCTTGCATGTTTTCTTTAACAGCCCTGCAACACACCGTGCAGGCTTTGCCTCAACAGAACTGTAAAAGCACAGGCGTTCAGCATATATAATTTACAGGCTGAGGTTCTGGCCTCCAGGGCCTCGCTTAGCTGATGATAATGCACTTGACAGCGACATTTTTTCCCTAAATGATTCAGCATATCTCATCCCTTTTGTCCTGCTTATTCAAGGAGAAAATACCTAAGTGAAACGAATAGCTTGTGTGGCGTGCAGAGAACAGCTGGGTTTGCTCCCCTGGCAAGGTAAGTGCCGCTGCACGGGGCATGCAGCCCCGCAAGAAGACTGTTTCCAGCCACGCTTATTTTACCCGATGTGGTAGTGCTCTGCCTCTCTTTCAGGCTGCCAACGTGGTCAATAATTCAATGGCAGGACTGCTGCCTTCTGCCCTGGAGAGCAAAGGTTGGTGCGTGGCCTCACCACCCCGCTAGAGGGTCTCGATGTGTACGTGTGTCTCAACACACTCTAGTTTTGCGAGCACGGGTTTCAGCGATGTGTTTAATAATTCCTGTTAGATGTATCTCCACGAGTGACCCAGATTCAGAAAGAAAGCCTCTTTGTTTAAGATTGTTATGCACATACTTAAAGATGGGCTTAATGGCTTTCTCAGATCAGGGCCACATCAAACAGTGTTGTTAGTGAACATGGAACGACTGTCTGCATTCAAAGCAGTTGTGTGCCACACAAGGCTTGTCAACAAGGTGCAGATGCATCTAGGGGTTTTCTTGGTTGTGCTCAGCCATTTCAAACTTACATTCAACGTAGCCTGTGTGGTTTTTGTTTGCTTTGCATTTAAAAATCCCTGTGGCAGTTGCAAGCATGCAACACTGCAGGCTTCAGTCCCCATCTCCTGTGATTCCTCACCCCTTGGCAATGGCAGCATGAAGGGACAGCACAGGGACCTCTTTGTGTGGCAGCTGCTCCTCACAGCCACGGTGTCCTCAGCTTTAGCACATTTGCTAGCTTTTTGTAGGTGCAGTGTCAACTACAAGGGCTCAAGGAGGGTTAGCTTTGTGCTGCTGCCTTACTGTAATCGTCAAGTTGAATCTGGATATTTTGCTTTCAGTTTATTCTTTGGTTCTTCCAAATGGATGGTTCTTCCTCCTGCCTCACTTTCCTTCTGACCATTTTCCATTGTTACACAGCAGACTTGTCGCACTATGATGCTGCTGGGCTACAAATTCTTTCTCTTCTTCAATTAGATTTTTTACATGTCCTCATGCCACTTCTTAACTATTTCAAGGTGCGGGTAGGAGCCTTTATGCATTCCCTAAAACAGCACATGCGAAAACCTAAACATCTAATATTCATGCCAAGATACTGCTATACCCACTGCTCATCCTTCCAAGGGCACGCTAAGATAGCTGGTAAATATGCACTGGTGTGACAACCGGCTGCAGGGTGTTCTGGCAAAAGGGGCGATCTGTTAGTCAAATGCAGCAAGGAGCAGCAGAGAATAGCAGAACAGAGGGGTGTTAACAATTTTGCTAACAAACTGTAAAATAGCTGAAAGTGTAATTTCACCTTCACAACATCTAGTTATTTTTAGTTTTGCAAGTTAACATGAAGTGCACCACAAATAATTCCTGATGAGAGCAGAGAAGAGAAGGACAGCTCAGGACGAGGAAAGGATGCAGTTTTGTCCCCCCTTTTTCAAAGAGTACAAATGATGCAGTGTGGATCCCCTTCTTTGCCAGAAAACCTTGGACACCACAAGTCCTGCACCCCATGGAAGGAACTGCTGTTGGAGGAGATAATTTGCCTGAGTAGTCCTTTTTCCAGTGATACCTTTAAATATACTCAATTGAACAAATACTCTTCAGGAGAAGAGCTGAAACCCAGACAGCTCAAGCTCCAGGCTCCTCTAACCCAGAGCCTGCGCTCCCCCACATGAAACGCTTCAGCAGTCCCAGGTACAGAGAGCAGCTGCAGTTTCCCTCAGAAGGGACTGTGTTCATATTGCAAGTGCTTAAAGCTTAGTTAGCAATTCACCTGAACAAGGTTCCTGCTTCAAGTTTACCAGTTCTCAGTGAGGATACGAACCCGTCTCTTGACATTCAGAGAAGTGTTCTTAGACACCGAGCTACTGAAAAAGAGAATAACAACAAGACTGCATCCTCAAACACTTTTCTGAAACTCAGTCTTTGTCTCCTCTTTTTACAGATTTTTTTTTAATAATTGAACTAAACAAAATTTTGGGGAAGGGAAAGGAAGTAATTTTGTTCAGCGGGACAATAAGTCTCATCTAAACCAATTTAAAAAATGGCTGACAAAATGAAAAAAAAAAAATCAATTATTCCTGTGGCACTAATCAGGAAGACGTTTTTTGAGCTCATCATTTTCTACAGTTACAGTGTTCCGATAAATTTACAGGTGCAAATTTAGCTGTCGAAATCAGCATCCTGATTCTTTGTCATGGCTACAGAGTTGCTGAGAATGCTGTATCTTCTTCAGAAAATTGGATTAGATTCAGGGACTAAAATATGTGAATGTGAGTACGTAACTAAGTCTGAAAGCATTAGCCTAGAGGAACAAACCCTGCATCTGTGTGCCTCTTTTATTCAGCACCATTTGAACCACATTTATTCAAAACAAAGCCACTTCTCCTTGTGCATCTTTTGGCTACCTCAGAATATTCCACAGGCAGAACCTGGGGGATGTGTGGAGAGGGAGGCATGACATGTTATGGCTGCCCTTACGAGTCTTGGGTTCAAAAACACAATCACTTATGCTTATTGATGCCAAGAAGCTTACAAAATCCACTTCAGATTGTAATAATTCCTTCCAAAATTGAAAACATATTCACTTGACTCCACCCCACAACAAGATAATCAAATAAAAACTTCAAATGCAAAAGCATGAGAAAATGTGATGATACGCAGCCTTTTGCAGTGCTCTGCATGAAATAATGTTGTCCCCTCCTCTCCTAACCCCAAATATTTAACCCAGGCCAAACTGCGAATAACTGGTACATTTTGATCTATCTGGGGTCAGGTCTTAGCCTTAAGACTGCAAAGTGAGCCTGTAAAGCTGTTCCTAAATAAACTATGGCATTATGTTGAATTGAGCTGCATGTGCACGAAGCTGGATGTGCTCAGTGCAGAATAACACCAACTGCTTCTTTAATAATTCTCTCCAAAATGCTGCAGTCTGGGAACAGTTTATATTAACCTATGGGCTTCGGATAATTTAATAACATTACTGCTATTTCTGCTTCAAAGAGAGCGTAGATAAAACAAACTAGTTTTATTTTGCTTAATCACAGTTATTTTTCTGAAATTTACATGCACCTTCTCGTTCTACTAAGGAAATTTGAGTTAATATCATTCCCAAATTGTAACACATACATCAGGATCTATTCCTGAGAGCAAGACCTAACACACTAATAAGTCTCTTTTCACCTAGAGGCATTCCTTCTCAGTTTTAATAACACAGAAGGGAACGACTGCACAGCTACAGAGCAAGGAATGAAACCTTATTGTACATATGAAAAACAGACAGAAGGAAAAAATAGTTAAAATGAAAATCTCATATTGTTTTCTGCCATTTCACAGAACGTGACCCTAGCTGGACTGTGGAATAAAATAAATATGAATCATATTTTGTATTTGTATACAAGCTTTCACCTCAGGAACTCATAACGAACTTAATGAGGGACACGATGGCTTTGTGGCATCGCTAAGTATTACTGTCCCCAGGAGCAGAGGGGCACCTTGGGGACACACCTGGGGCACAGCACCTCTCCTGCACTGAGGTGGCCTGGCCCAGAGACTCGGCTACAAAAGTGCTGTCACTTGTCTAGCCATTTTTGTCCAAATTAGGACAAAATAAGAGGCCTCCACCAGCCATGCAAAGTAACAACAACAACAATAATAGTAATGATAATAATCCCACCCTGAGATAATCACACTTTTCAACTCTTTGGTTATTTTTGCACCAGTTTTGTTTAAGCTTTTAACCATTTAACTGTTACTGGTTACCTTCCTAAGCATTTCAAGATGCCTAACTACCGCTTCTTTCCAGTCTTCTACCTCAAAAGCCCCAGTCCCAGAAGGGGTGGGAGCAGACCCCAGGGTCAGGGCAGACCCTTTTACCCCCGTAGCCTGTGGCAGCTGCAGGCTCCCAAGGCCAGCCCCAGCCGTGGCGGGGGGAAGAGCAGCCCCACTGATGGTCAGGGCACAGCGGCACCAGCACCAGGAGTGTGACAGCAGGGAGCGAGGCAGCCAAAAGGCAGCCAGCCCACGGGGAGCAGCAAGTCCTCCTGAGACACGGTGCTCCTATGTCCCTTGCTTCGTCGGGGCTCTTAGAAGGGTTTCTCAATATCCACGAGAATTTTGCTTCAGGGACTACTAGAGAAGGAAGGGACTGACTCTAATTCACAGCCGTGTTTGATTTTCAATGCTCTGAAAAGAAATTGTACAGAGTCACCAAGTATAAGGCCAAGGAGGCTTAACAAATACCTAATCCGACCTCCCACACAATCAAACAACTCCTGCTGCGGGTACCTTCCCCCAGCAATACATGAACCGTGCCACTTTCATAACAAGAGCTATATAGTGCTGCTTTTCTTTCAAGAGCACCTTAAGGCAAACAGATTATGGATGGTGGCCTCAGAAGTCTCTGTGAGGAAGTTCTCACTTAAGAAAAAGGTAAAGCAAAATGCCACAGGGCAGATCAGCACTTTGTCACTGTTCTCTGCTAAATAAGGATGGAGCAGGAAAGATCAAAATTGTCAAATCAGTCCCCCCCAGCCCTGGGCAGATGCTTTGTAGCTCCCTTGCACTTTGGCAACCCTTGTACGCTTGTTATGCTAATAGCTTTTAATTGAATTCTATCAGCAGCGATGCGAGTGAAGTGCTCATTGCCTACAATTGAGTTACCAGCTCTGCAGGTCTTTCAGATGTGACCAGATACTGCATCTTTTCCTGTTGTTCCTGGCTGTAAACTTTAGCTTATCCATCAGTGCCAAGGCAGAGAGGCCTTTAATGCAGCCTGTGAGGAGTCAGATGTTCCTGTTTCCTACTAGCCTCACGCTGACCCTGTGGCCAACGCAGGCGGCCGCAGCTCCCTCCCTGTGGTGCTGCTTCACGTAAGAAACCACAACGCACAAAATGCCACATTAAAGCCATGCAGATGTTCAGCCAACTGCTTTCCCACATCACTGCAGAGACAGGTCAAGCAGTGTCCCGCTGGGTGTGCCAGGTCATTGCCTTTCTGTTCCTCTCCCCGTGAAGGCGGTGTGGGCGCACTGTGCCCACAGCACAAGGCGCGAGCCTTCCCTGACCAATCTCACTGCCTGCAGCTCTTGGACTCGCTCTTCGGACCTGCTCCTGGCCAAATTTCCTTCAGTGAGGAAGCAGGGAGCAGTACATCATGCACCACCTCGTCTCAGCATGTGGGCCACCACTATCCCTCCTGTGGTTTGGAGGGCAGGCCACACAGAGGGTGCAGCTGAGCTACGGATGGCAGCGTAGGCAGAGCTCCTGGAGTGCGGGGCTCAGGGTGCCCAGGCTACTCAAAAACCCATTTTTCACAACTGAAGGCATATATAAGAGCCAAACAGCGAACACAAGAGCTGGAGATCTGAATTATTCTGGGTTCATTACGGCAGAACACGGTCCAGCACCCAGTGCACTTGGATTTATGCTGCAGACGTCACCAGCTACATGCAATAAACTAGCAGCTAAAACGTTAAAGTAGCAGGAAGTCAGTGGGCGATTTTCTGAAGACAAGTTTCCAGATTTCAGCTTCAGGCCTCTTTTTGAAAATCATGCCTTTCATTTTCTCAAAACCTTAGAAAGTTGCAGGGCAGAAATAAAATGAAAAGCTATAAAAATAATGAAACTAGAGATGGGGGAATATTTTATAGCACATTGAACCATGAGCAAAAAGTGTAAATTAGGAAAAAATAAGAGACTGGAGTGCCTATACAGTCAAACCAATGTTTTCTTGGGATCTGGAAAAAAACACCCTAATAATAAATGACAACTCCCATCCAGAGCAAAGCAATAATTTAAACCTAAATTTACATTGTAATTAGCCTCTCAAAAATGCAAAGAACTCGAATATAGATGTCCATTAATAATCCCACTGCTGTTGGGAAGCCTGTTCCACCCACACAGGCAACTTAATTAAACTCAGAGTTCCTCATTCATACAAACAGACGTTATGGAGAACAGGTGGTTCCTAATTTGAAGATAATGGATAAGTGGATCTCAGTATAGCTTCAGAGCCTCAGATTATCTCATTTAATGTTTTTCTCGTACCTTTGAAGATTTTATTTTAAGCTCAATGTGTTTTTTTTCACTTACAGCCATGACGTAGCCTATCTGTAACAGAATACTGTGCATGTTTGTCTTTTAATAAAATGGCACAGATCACTTGCCTCAAAGAGCCATTGAAACTGCTTTACAGGAGCTCACCAGTTAACCTACAACACGCTGTGTTTTTGAGGTAACTACAGGTCTATTGTTCACATGCACATATATCAGATAAGAGCTCGGATGTTCAGAAAGCGTTAAACCTTTCTTCCCTCTCTCCAAGCTTGAGAAACTTGAATTTCCAAAGACAGCCTTGCTAGAATTGACTCCTCACACAGCAACCTGCCTAAGAAAGGTCTTTGAGGTAGATCTAAAGGAAGGAAGCGAAGCTGGAGGATGGTCTCCTACCCTTCTGTGGCCTGAATAACCTCTTCCCACATGGACTGGCCATTTGCAAGACAAGCTCCAGTTCTGTCAAAAGCCTCTGGGCTGCCGAGGATAAGTGTAGTGATGGGAAGGCTGGTGTGCAGCAAGGGTCTCCAAGGCTGCCTGCAGCTGGAAAGTCTCCTGCTGGTCTGCAGGATATTGAGAGCATCCTCAAAAGACTCGGTAAAACATCGGCTGGCTGGAGGAAGAACTTTGTACTGGAAGAGCAGTAGAAGAGAGAACTAGAGAGGGGTCTTGGAAGAACAGAGGTGGCCAAGGAACAAAGCAGTGCACAGTCTTCGTGCTGGGCTGCCAGTCCTACGCTCAGGCAGCGTGCTGCTCTGTGGGGACACCCAGGTAGTACAAAAAACAGGGAATGTGCTCGGGATTGCTCCCAATGTTTTGGTGCTTCCTCGCCTGTGGTCACGGTGTTGTGTGAAGGCAGGCAGCAAGCTCAGCTCTCAGGCTGCACCAGTGCGGCCGTGCCAGGCTCCATCTGAGCTGGCTCTGGACAGAATCACTGAGGATGCCCCTTATTTAATTAGGATTCAGCCTAATTAATTAACCACATGCCAGGTTCTCTGCGGGTTGATAATCTTCATGAGCTACATGATGTTTATAGGCAGTTCTTTGCTTGGCAATATATACCTAGAGTGAGCACCAGGATCTGGAGCAGCAGGTGAGATGGGGGGAGCTTTCACTGCCACCTGCACATTTTAAAGCACTGTATGTGGGGCTCCACTATGCTCAGCTGACAGCTCACGAAATGCTGCAAGAAAGCAAGGCAGGGTAGAGCCATGCCTGGGACCCAGGTCTCCCAACGCCTTATTTACTTGATAAAAATTGCTTCCCTTGAGCCAAGGCCTTTTTCTTGTGGAGAATTACTTCAGGATTTCTGGTGCCTTAGAAAGTCAAGTTGCAGTTCTGTACAAGAGGTGGTAGTAATAACTTTAAAACTCTTTGGAAAGGATTTGGAGGCTGTCCTGGAAGGCCCAAGAGTAAAGGGGAGAAAGGCACAGATCCCAGACTTTGCTCAGAAACTCATCACATTTGGCATTTCAGCTGTGCAAACTGCAATGACTAATTCAAAACAATGAAGCATTTAAAGACAGAGACTATGTATAGTAGAAACAAATGGGTCTTTTATACCCAATTCGAACAGCCATTTAAAGAGAAAATATAATCACAGCATAATCAATGGAGTAAGTAATATTTACTGGTTGAGTGATGAATGGCTCTCTCTGGAAAAAAGGATATTTTTATGTATGACTTCTGACAGCCAAGGTAGGTAGCTGTAAGATGCAGCCTGAAATAAATACCTGTTTTATTTTTACCATGCAGAATGACTCAAATCAGGCAGGCAAAGATGTAGCAACTCACACCTCACTAACAGTTTATTCACAAGCCTATTGTTTCTTTCCTTTAACTCTGTTCTACATCCCACTGCTGTTGAGACACCTTCTACTTGTCAGGAAAACTTTATGACAAGGTTTAAGCAGAAAGGACAAAGAGGTTAAACCGTGGCATTACAGCTTACCACCCACCAGGGCTCAGTGCACACGCTGGTAGGTTGACCTGATGGAGGTTGAAAGAAGGGTACGGGGAGTTGCAGGGCTTTGCACCGCTCAGGCAAGGTGATGTTCCTTCAGCAGGGGTAGGGTTAGGCGTGCACAGCTAACCACTCCTGCAGGTCAGCAATACCAGGTGAAGATGCCATTACACAGTGGTGTGTTAAAGCCAGCTTTACAAAAGCTGATGATTTTTATGTGATGAGACTACCCCCTAGTTACCTGTATTCAGTAGAATATTCAGATAAAATAATGTGTCATATGTAATACAAGGCTGTTCAACCACGTTCCTGCACCTTGAGCAAGATATACCACAGGAACCACGCACACACGTGAGCAATATACTCTGATCGGACCAGAAATTGGGATAAAGATGTTTTCTCTCACTGTGCTCTATCTCAGTCAAATGAAAGGTTGATAGAAGTTTTAAATGCTATTTTTTCTGTGGAGGAAAGGCTTTACTCACAGGCACTTTTCCTACATATTTATGCTACATGGCCCTTGAAGCCGGCACTATCTGTTACAGTCAAGAATATCGAGGCCTTCACTGCCAACCGAGAGTCCTGTGTCTAGCTGACAGCCTACTCTCTCCTTCCAGGTCACCCATCTTTTTAAAAATCAAATAAACCTCCTATTATACAGCAGTCACAAGACAGATAAAAATATAACAGTTAATGCTAGTATGGCAGATGTTGTGTATTCAGACTCCACTGTCAAACTATAAATGTATGGCAAAGGAAACAAGAGCAGATTGTCTCCTTTATCTTAAATTAGCTGTATGCCCATCAGGTGATCCCTGTTCTCATCTCCTTTGTTCCTACCCACCCTGCTCCCTTCCTCCAAATGTTCAGCTGTGTTTTTCTCCAAGTTGTGTTCCTCCTGTTTGTTCCTCCATACAACACAATAAGGCTGTCTGGAAAGCTCCAGTTCAGCTAAGCAGAAACATGCGAAATCAAATGAGGGGCTTTGGATTTTCAAGATCTCTTAATACTGGTGTGTTTGTGTTTGTAGGTGAAGACATTGCTGGTATCACTCCTCTCTTTCTGACCCGTGGCTAGTTCATCCATCCCTCTGGAGCACCAAAGCGTCATGTTCAAGTCCATGCTCTGCACCTTGATGTGATCAAGAAGTCATTTATATAAGGAAGTGAAGAGTTCAAAATCTGTGAGAGTGGAAAAGGCGCTTGGTTGCATCTTTTTCTTGGCCAGGTCTCCAGACAGTGCCTCTAAAGCCTTGGAGAAAAGTTTGTGGACTCAGAAGTTCACCTGCCCCCTCCCCAGCAATATACTGACTTATTTAGTAGAAGAGATCACCTCTCCCTCCAAGTCCTCTCACTGAAATAGCCATTTTTTTCTGCACCTCTGGTCTGACCACCCCCAATCTCCCCCTCGTGCACCACATTACTCTGCTGACTTTGGTCCTGTTGAACACGAGCTGTGAGGCCTCCTTGTTCTCCTGTACTTCCATTCCTATTGATTCTTCCAACTCATCATGCCTTTATATAAATGCCTCCCTAACGTCTATGTGTCCAGCAAATATCTGACTTCATGCTTACACACTACCCTGAAGTGAAATGTTTTCTTGAATAGGGGCCTCATTTTGGAACAGCCCCAACTTCCAGTCCAACAGGCTCTTTTCTCTCCTCCAGAGCCCTCTTTCATCTAAGTGCTCATTTCATAAAGCTTTCTGCAATCAATTTCCTCCTCAATGTCATCTCCACTTCCCCCTTTATTTAAACTATTGCCCTCTTTTTTGCTTCTGTCAGATTTAGAGTGTAAGCACTGTGACCAACTCTGCATGCCTTGATGGCACTAATAATGTATCATTATACATAATGATGTAATCAGAGAAAGTTCAAGAGGCAGTTCAAGCATGGGGAGGCTGGAACCAGCCCATCTTCAGATGTGCGGAGCCTGCCATACAATTTCAGATAAAAGGAAAACATGTAAATAAACAGTCAAACTATGTGGGGAAAAGGCAAAGAGAAAGTCAGTCATTGTACTAACTTTTTATTACTGTTATATGTATTGTGGGAATCGAGAAGGGAAAGTGGAAGTGAAGTTTGCAGTTTCTCCTACGAGCATTGTATCACTCAGGATTCTGCATGGGACTATTGCGTAATGGGAAAAGCTTGTGCTTGCAAGACACATTCCAGCAGCAGCAGCAAGAAAGGCACATTGTGCAGCTTTCACCTTCCCTTGCCAGATTCCCAGTTATTATTTTAGGAAGGCACAATTACAGGCTCACAATTTTCATAGATTTTTGAAAAATGCCCCATTGATTAGATTTTACAAACTGCTCAGAAAAGGAACGCCGGAATTAATGGCAGACTGACACTGTCTATATTAGTTTGCTCACAAAACCTCTTTGTATCTGTCAGCTTGTGGACTCCATGGCTGTAGGGATACACTGTCAGTTTCTTAGAAAGATGGAAGAACATCGCCAATTCATTTTTCTCTGTCAAACATTTCATTTATTATTAAGTCCATATGCAGGTTAACATCTCTCTCCCGTGCCAGCACTCCTGCAACAATAACCATTTTTGTATTTCACTTGCCAACTAAGTTTGCACTACCCTTGTTCTAGCACGAAGGAGATATTCATGGCAGTATGTACATAATGAATGAGCATAATTAGCTTCAAGATGTCTCAGCGGGCCGGTGAGATGGCAGCACACTGAATTGCTACATAAAACGTGAAGCTAAATGACTCCCACACCCAGAGCTGGTGATAAATAGGCTTGACACAACACAGTTGCTGGTCTCTCAGCCAGTCGGAGTTCACTGTGCTGTGGACTGCAAGTTTGGAGAAACCATGTGGGTGGCCTGCAGCCCACATCCCTGGGCTCTGACTCACGTGCCTGTGGGCAGAGCTCCTTGGGAATGGCAGCAGCCTGCAAGGACATCAGTGACCCCCACGTCTTGGAAACGAGGCTAACCCCACTGCACAGAGCTCAGGGTGGCCCTGGGGGGGACAGGCAGCGTGGGGCGCAACCCTCCATGGTGCTGATGGTGCAGGAAAAGGGAGAAAGCAAATGACAAGGAGCAAGAGAGGTACACCTCCACTCGTGTAAATCACACTAGCAAAGGGAAGGCATTTTCTGCACTTGGGAACAGTCCCAGGCTGCTGCCCTGTGCCATGCTGCTGCTATGCCACAACTGTGCCTGCAGCACCAACAAGGGCAGCTCTGTTTTGCCAGGCAAAGCCAAGCAACAGGAGATCTCTAACTGAACACAGCCAAAAAAGAAAAGCCAGGCAGGTGCTTAGAAGCGTGAGAACCAGCAAAACAGATGCTGGGATCTCTTTTTTTTTTTCTGTTTAAAGGCAAGACAGAGCTGAACTGCAACCAAAGCCTGGACTTCCCTTTTGTGAGCGTTTTGATGAAGAGCCGTGTTTTACAGGGTAGGCTGCATCACCACCCAGCGCATTCGGTAGATGTTGTGTGCCTTCAGAGCTGCCCAGCCCAGACAGCTTATCCTGGGGCTACATCAGGATGCCTACAGAAGAACAGCGTGGGTGAACATCAGCTCCCGGCTATGCCAGACCCTTTCCCGTGCTGGTGTGCCCCCAGCTATGCCACGGGGGAGAGAGCTGGATTATACTTTGAGTCTTGCACAGTCAATCACATCTATATTCCCGGCTCTTTGTTACGAGTGATGGTGCAATAAGTGTAAAGAATGCAGCTTGCAGTTTGAGATCCCAAGATGAATTTGCAGTGCTGACAGCTAGAGAAATCATCTCTTGATTTATAATCAGAGGAAATTTGATACAGGAGTCTCTGTGAGAGGATAAATGTGTCATTTTTAGAGTCGCTTTGACTATAACCCCACTTTAATTGCAGAAAATACAAAATAAGTGCCAAATGGAAGTATGAGAAGCAATTTTTTCTGTTCATTACTGACACAAAATAAGCCGTGAGCTTATCCTTTCAGAGACTGTAAATTCAAAACACCCTCTACATTTTAAGCCCTATTTCCCTAGAATGAGAAGTAAAACATATCTGCATATTGTAACAGTTATAAAGCTGTAGAAAAAAATCTTTCTTTTCTCTAAGTAAGATTGATAGGCATTTTCCACTAAAACTTAATTTCAAATGAGAATATAAATTATAATTTTATATATCTGCCATGCAGTAGGAGCCTGAATATTCTTAATCACTATGGACATATTTGAGATTGTTCAGGAGAGAAAAAAAGAAGACCCCAGCATTTAACAATAGTTTTGCTAAATAGCAATCCTTCCAACTGCATTTTGGCAAGCAACTACAGCTTGCAGAAATCAAGTAACCATGGTGTCTTAGTCATCTTTACATCCTCTGGGATCAAATGCAGTTTAAATAACCAGAGTTAAAATAACTGGCTTTGGAAAAACAGTACAATCCAGCAAACATACCTTTCTGTCAAGACTTTTTTTTTTTTTCTTTTTTTTTCTTTTTTTTTTAACGAAAAGCTGCTGTTTCTTACTTCTGTAAGGGAATTTTAAACACAGAAACTATATCTTCAGTAATAAACTTTAAGATACTATCTAGACTACTCAAGTTTTAGACTTGTTTGGATTAGGAAAATTGGAAGCGTATGGATCAATTAAGAATGAATTAATGTGACATTCCAGCATGAAAGAGATGCTCAGAAACCAATTGCAAAATAATCAGTTTAAAATGTCACAGAAGTTTAAAATGGCTCATAAAAGAACCAGTGGTGAAACCTGGCCTTCAATGAAGTCAGAGAGCTTTAAAACCAGCTTCAGTGAGGGCCAGGTTTTCAACCTCAAATATTTTGACTTCATACCACATTTGCCCCAACTTGAGCATCAGACCTCCAAGGAAAGCTAAATCCTGGAGCTGCTGAAGTTTCAGCGTGGTGTTAGAAAATATAATCCATCTGTAAGTGGAACATTTAAGGGAAATTACAAATAAGTGGATATGTGACTGAAGATCTCTATTCACCTCCAGTTCACTTTGGCTGAGTCCTGATTTCCACCCTTCTGCCTGCTTCTGCTCCTTTGCTTGGGGCAGGATTCAGCAGCCATGGGACTGTTGCCTCTTTAACGTGATACATTTTTTCAGATAACTTCAGCCTCCAAAATCCCCGAAAACTTACATTTCATATATACGTGTTTGTTCTCCACCGTTCTCTGACCTTCTCTTCCCTCCCCGTTTTAGCTCATCTTTCACAAGCCGGCTTTGAAGGAAGCTCTGTCCCTGCAAACACACACGCACATTTGCAAGCTTTGCAGACAGACTCTGTAAGGCCAGAGCCATCAGTTAACCACACACGCTCTTCCCTCCTCCCAGCCCACCTCTCCCCACTTGTCTCTGTTCCACTTTCCTTCCTGACACCCTAATTGGGGGCTTTAAACTGTTAACTCTTCAGGATATAAATTGTATCATCTTGCGTGTTTGTACATTGCCAAGCAGAAGAATAGTAACTGCTCGCCTTTGCTGGCAATCCTGTGACACCTTTTGTAAGAGGGTGGAAGCTCTGGAGGTCTAATTAAATTTCAGTGTGGATGATCACATTCTGCTTTTCTAAATTCCTTCTGCTTATCTAAATTCCTCCTGTAGTTACAACCTGATACAATATTTCTCTTCACTTCCCACTCCAGCATGCTGTGTAGTGTGACTGTGTGCTTTTAAACAGCTGCTGCTGTCCTTCCCAGAGCTCCACTTCATTAGTGGCTAACACATCTTCTGTTTATATAGTTTGCGATGTGAAACACACATCTCCCTGGATTTGTATGCATGTGTGTGAGAGAGATGGAGTACTTTATTAATATGGATTTCTTTAAAAATGGAATAAGACACGGATTCTTAAACTACGCTCCACGGAGCACTTGGGGATGGCCCATTAAGAGCTGGTATGTCACATGGTGCTGATTTGCTCTGTGTTTCCAGCTGCTAAATTGCACTGTGACACTGCTAAATATACGTTAAATACTTTCCTAATGTTACTTAAGCAAGTAAATTGCTTCCATCGCCTGAAGGAAGTTCTGCAACTGCAAGCATGGGGGAAAAGAAGGGAAAAGGCGATCAACAAGACCCTCCTGCGGTTTGGGCCAGCCCTCTGAAAGCATCCCAAGCATGGGGTGCGTGGCACTTCATCACGACTGAGCCTCTTCAGGGGAGGGGATCAGGATGGGCAGCCTCAGGCTGAGGTACACAAGGTGATGGGTCACTTGGAAGCCTTGTGGGGGACCTTCAGGGGCCCTCTACCCAGACGAACGGCTCACCATGGTGCAGCTGAAGCCAGAGGTTGTGCACAGGGCCAGTAAGTGATGTATGAAACCATAGCCTCTTGTATCACCATAATACAGAATCCATGCCTGTTTATTTAATGGATTTGAGCATTTTCAACAACTGCTGCCACTGTCCATTTGCCATTTCTTTCCTTCCTTCTTTTTTTTTTAAAGCAAACCAACACAAAGGAAAAAAAAAACACCTTGCAATTCACGCTTTGCTCAACCTGCCCTGACCCTACAATAACGTGGAAAATGCAGACTAAATATCTAGTAAGTGGAAGTACTTTTTGAACACCCGCATCTCTCCCCCTCCATTTTAAAAGGACCAGTCAGAGGCAGAAAATAAGGAACTTATTGCTAACATCTAGCCTATCTTCTTTGTCTCCAGCCAACTCCCAGTATCTACAGGGAGTTTCTACCATTGTAGAAATAAGCCTGTGCAAAGAGCATGTTTGTTATACAACTGTACAAATACACACACACAGCTCTGCGTGGACATGCCATGGTAGCCAACCAACTGCGTGCTTGTGTGCTGCATGTGCTTGGGCAACCCCCAACAGATTTGGATGCCCAGTCCATCCACATTTTCCTGCTTTTGGTAGGCTTGTGCCTCTCTGCTTGCACTAGCATCACAACATGTACTAGGGCTGTTCAGAGTAGCTGTAGAAGTTTTGTTGGCTTTAGCTTTCTAAGTGAGCAGTTGGGTTTTGTGTCCTGTTACAGAACAAGGACCACAGACCACTAACACGAATGTTTGAAGCTTGTACACTTCCACTCTCATTATGGTGTTTGTCACAAAGATGAATTAATGTTGTGCCATTTTCAGTTCTCATTACAATCTTTGTCATGAGATGAAATATTAGACTCTTAAAGTCCCTATGAATCATAGCAGCATGCTCTACTATGTTGACCTTTTCAATATTCTGTGTTTGGACTGGTTGGCATTTCCTCTCCTCTTCCTCTGCAATAGCCGCACTAAGCTGGTGGGCAGGCTGCACTGGGCTTGCCAATGAAAATGTAGAATCCTGATGAAGTCAGCATTGCACAGACTGGGCATGTTTTGAGGAATTCATTGCAGAACGTGAAGTCTAATCACATTGCAAAACGAAGGACCGAAGAAATGGGCCCATGGGAAGCCCTGCTTGCTGTTCCTATAAAACATGCACATGCACATGCTCAATGAAAAGAAAGTAGCTACCGAATAGTTGTAATGAAAAAGAAAAACAAGTCCCCAGCTACCAGCTCTCGTTTGAAAAATAAAAAAGATCACAAATCTGTTCTTAAATGGCCAGAAAATTGTCATCCAAGTTCTTTATTTTCCAGTGCTAGGTGTGGAATTTCCTGCTTTCTTTACACTAGCTGATGGTGTCAACACCACGCAAACAATGGCTCAACTGGGATATTGCAGAGTGTCCTCCAGTGTCCTCTCATAGCTCCTGGATGAAATCAGTCCAGCAGAAACACTTTTAGCAGCTTGTCACTGCTAAAAGGAGGCTTTCTTCAAAGAAAGTAAAACATTGCCAGCAAGCCAGGGCAAAATGCATAGCGTCCTCGTGATATGGTCAGAATATCTCCTGCAACAGCACAAGGATCCTCTTAATGCATGTTTGTACAGGGGAAGGGAGGAGAGCAGAAGAGAACTGGAGCAAATGTCCCATGATGTGGTGAACCTAAGATAGAATCTGATGTAGTCTAGCTGCTCTACAAACAAACCTCCCACGTGCTGCAGGTGGAGGAGGCTGCCACATTAATGCTATCAGTGCATGAAAAGAAAGATGCTTGTACAGGTACTCAGGGAAGAAGAAAGCCCAAACAAATTCCCACCCCTCAGGCAGGTCACTTCAAAGGTAAACAGCACCACAGTCTCTCTCCATTCCTGACTCTTCCCTGCAATCACAGCTCAAGACATGCATTGCTGCAGAGGGCCCTCAGGCCCTGAGCAGAAATATTCAGTGCTTCTGGGGAGGGCACAGCTGCAGAAGCACAATCCCACTGCTTGCTTGTTTTTGGGGCCACTGTGGCCCATGTTAGCCTGTCCTCATCAGGGCATGTAATCCATCCCTGGTCTGTTCTCGGTCACACGCTCACTATAACGAAGCCTATCTTTCAGTGAAGATTTGCACACACTCCTTCTGGTGGTATAACCCCAACTGTTTGTATGATATGCAGGACCTCTTAGGAAAACACTGGAAATTATTCCATCCCTTAGCTGTCATAGAGGAGGTCAAAGGGTTCAGATGACAGTCAGCTTAACAGCTCAAGACACGCTGCTAAAAAGCCCCCACTTCATTGCAAATGTGCGTTTTATCCTTGCTGCCAAGTGGTGAGACAAGTATGTGACTAAAGACCCCAACCAACCCCACATCCCTCATAATTCTGTGCACATTAATGGGTGTTTTAACCCATGTGCACTGCCAAGGGCCTATGGACCAGTGCGCAGCTTGCATGAACCCAACCTGGAGTGCAGGAACGTGACCATCTCTGGGGGAGGCTGTGCAGCCCATCCCAGAGCCTCAGTCTGGGATGCGCAGACCAGAGCCTTCTCTGAGCGGCTGACATGCTCTGGCCACACAGAGGAGTGGTGGGGCCGCAGCATCTCTGCTGCAGGGTGCAGCAGCCACCTCGGGCCCATCCTCAAGGTGGGGGCAGGGGAGAGCTGCTGCCCCATGGCTGTGAGGGAAAGACCAGACTTGACCCAATATAGTGAACTTTGGGATCTTAACTGTCTTAAAACAGTCAAGGGTGCACACAGAGTGCTGCTCCTGTCATTAAACATCATGCACGCCTGTGGGTTTTGGTCCATTTGTCATGTTTGGATAGCTCAAAAGCCTTTAAAAATAGGACGATTCATTTATAGAACTTAAAAACTGTGAGCCTGCCAAAATCCCACTATTTTAAAACATTCTGTGAAGTAAAAAGTTAAATGGGTTGGAAAATGTATGATTTTAGTCCCTGTGAAGAACCGTAAGAGCAAGAAGGAAGGGGCCATGTGGCATCCCAAGGCTGCAGCAGACAGCCCAGGCCGGAGGCCTGCCAGGAGCGCGGCCTAGCCCAGAAATGGCTCTGGCAGCCCCCTAAGGGCACCCCTGGCACTTGCCCTCCCGGGGGGCCTCCTCCCCTGCAGGCCAGCCAGAACCAGGCTGTTCTAGGGCTGAAACGAACTACACACAACTTCCAGTAGCAGGGACGTCTCTTTTGACATGAGTGGCCCGAATCAGATCAAAAGAGCAAACTCTTTTTAGATTAACTGAAATCAGAGTTCAGTGTCTTTCCAGAAAGGCCACAAATCTGACACAGACACTGACATGTCACTGGGGAGCTAAATTAAAGGTCATGCAAGCTTTCAAAACAAAACCTGAATGTTTGGTTCAATGCAATACGCTCTATATGAAAGCTCATGAGACCCCTGATTGCCAGTGAGACTGCAGCACTTGGGCATGCAGGTGATGCTCTGCATTACACTTGCATCCTCAGAGTTAAACTCCCCCTGCACCTTCCTCCTCTGTGTTAACCCAGAGGGTGCAGGACAGTGGTTTCACAGTAGCCAGCTTTAGCACATAAAAACAGCCAGGCTGTGCCCTCTGCCCTACCCCAAACTAGGAATCATTCACCTATGGGAAGGTAAATGTATAAAGGTGCCCCTAGCCTGGGGAAGGCCCATCCCTGCACGTCACAGCTCCTTTTATACGAATAACATAAAACTATGTGGTAATGGCTGCCTGAAATGGCTCCTGCCCTCACGCATGCCTCCTGCCCTGGCTGGGAGCAGAAGAGAGACTGCCCCTTCCTGCAGGCTCTCGCCCTCCTTCTGGGGTACAGCCACTAAATGCATTCTCACCCTAAGACTCCACGGAAATTTCAAACTTGTTTTCCTAAGCTCAGCCCCCCTCCAGATGGGATGTAGGGCTCTGATAAGAACTCTGGAACAGCTGGAAGGGAACGCCAATCTCTGCCTCTGCCATTTAATTTCTTGGTCCAGCAGTGTCACGCAGCCCTGACCTTGGTGGTCTGACAGCACACGTTCCTTTCTGCCAACTCTGCTGTGAACTGCTGCGGTGTAATAACAAACAACTGGGAGGTGATAACCTCTTAAACCAGCCCAGCTGAGCAAACATGAATAAGAGTATTTACTTCTTCCAGCTGAGACCCGCACACTGGTATCGAAATGCAGAAACTGAATTAAAGTGCAAAGCAGCACTGGAAGCAATGCCATCAGATACCTGCACAGAAGATACGAGTGCTGTGTGTAGGTACAGGCCTAGCCAGTCTAAGTCTTTCACACTGGTTGCTCTCCTTGAAATAGTTATGTCAATACAACCTCTCCTGTGGATGAATTCAAGCAAGAGGCACCTTTGATGGGCAGCACATTCCCCTTTCTCCTCAGGAAAGCGTTCCTGCAGAATAGCTGCATCAATACACACGCATACCCCCCAGCCAGAATCCTTATCCTACAGATCTAATTCATATGTATGGCCCAGGTTTTGAAAAAGCAGACATTTCTTGTGCTGATGGTCTCTGTGGCTGCTTCTGCTTCCCAAGGAGGTCGCTGGCTGGGCTCCTTAGCAGTCATTGCTATCCACAGGGCTGGCCTTAGAAACTGGGGTCCACCGGTTCATAAGACTGACACACACGGCAAAGTTAAATGCTTAAACAATATATCAAAGCTACATATAGGAAAGCTGTGCTAACCTCCTGCTGTCAAAGCAGAGCCAGGGGCTGCTCGCTGGTAGCCTACAGATTGGTTTATAGAAGTTCTTTCAGCATAGAAAAGAACACTGACTTCCTTACCCCCAGCTCACTGCTCCCTAGATATAGCAAACGCTGAGATCCTCCTGCACCAGCCTGTCGGACTGGCAGTGCTAACAAGGGGCTCACACAAGACCCTTCCAGCTCCACAGCAATATTTTTTATTTAAAATCCAAACACACAGCTCAGTGCAGCACTAGCTGTGAAGTAATTCTTCCCCCTTAAGCGAGCTCCGTCAGTGTTTTCCCTGTTCTGCAGTAACAGACCTGAACATATAAACAACCTCACGGCACGCTCTGGGTGAGTCGGTGCCAGTCAGTAAGAGCCCCCCTCCGAGAAGACACTACAGAAAGGAATACTTCTAATTTAAAATCCTTGTAAGTGCTAGAGACATTTAAAGCATTAATCAGCAATTAATACAAATAAGAAACTCAATCTCTCACATCATTAATACTAATTATGCTTTATAGTTGCATTTTCTGAGTAAGATGACAGGCAACATGCATATGGAGGAGGCTGTTTGACAGAGGTGTAGAAATGGGAGGCAGCTAAATTGAAGAAGAAAGCAGAGTGTCAGACGTATTAAAAGGCCCTCAGTTTCCTTGAGCAGGGGAAGGCATTTCTAAAAGAGCTGGAGTTGGGCCCCCAGGAAGTTCAGGAGCTGAGTGAGGGCAAAGTGAGACTCGGCGTGGGTGTCTCAGGTGCTGGGCAGCTGCTGCTGGGAGAGCTCCTGCAGCTGTGGGTGTTTGGTACCTGTTGGACACAGACCCAGGGCATCGCCAGTTGGATACCAAGCATCAGAGTAATTCTCAGAAGTGTTGGCTTCAGCTTTTGCCACAAGGAATGTGACACTGGTGGCTCTGAGGACATCAGTGATGATGCTGGGAACAAATGATGTGCAACTGATCCAGTATTTTCATACCCTGCCTCTTTAGCAATGGATTTCCTGTCCTTTGTGGTGAACTTCACCAAATACCACTGAGTCCCTGTAGAAAGAGCTGCTACCTTATGCTGGGAAGGTGGGGTTTTTATCTCTCAGTGTGTTTACACACAAAATGATGAGCAGGACAAGGACTGCTGGAAAAATCGATCCCACATTAATGTGCTCGTTGACAAGTTCCTACTGTGCTACAGTGGGAGACTCTGGAGGGAATTTCCATCTAAAGCAAACAAAACACAAACTAAAGATTGCATATACACCACTCCTCAAGTTAGGACTACTCCTAAACACATACTGCCCCCTCTTAATCTCATTATCTGCTCTCACATCTCGTACTTTCCATGTAGTCAGTTCTTATTGCTGCACCGCTCTGGTGCACCACACCACATGCAGCTTGTAAGCAAGAATGAGAAGGTCCAGACATCAAATCAGTGATGATATGCATAAAACCTCAGCTTACTAGTCAAAGGCAATCTGAACTATACTTGTTACAAATGCCTTCTATCTGGATTCCCTGTTGCTTCCTTTGGCCTGGCTCCAGCTGCTTGTACTGACAGGAGCAGACTTCATTCAGGAAAGCTAGTGAAAGCTGGAGAAGTCATTAGACAGGTTGTCTCTGCCCTGCCCGATGTTGTGCTAAATTATACCTGTGAGGCTGCAGAGGCATTTGGTTTGATTTATTTTACCCCAGCAGGGAAGCCAATTCTGACCTGGATTAGCAGTGGCAGAGCGTCTTAACTATAAGCTCTTGAAAGATGGCCCTACACAAACATATTTCAAGTTCATATGCGGTCTCTGGCCTCCCTATGCAAAGGAAAGATATTCTTTGCATCATGAATAAGTACTAAAGAAAAACACAATGAGAAAGACATTTTGCCAACCAATAAAACATAGCTAGTCCAGATAAGGGGGAAGGAAACAGGAATTACACCTCATGCTTGGCAAATGCTGTGTCTAGTAGTGATGACTCAACCCTTCAGAGAACTTTGTGCAGGCAGAGCCTGTCCCGTACCAGGACTGTGCTTACCCCTTGGTATGACAATAGGGTTGTCAGATCAGCGATGAGGCAAAATCAGGGCAGCCGAACAGACGCACACTGTGGTGCCCTGTGCTCAAGCTTCACGAAGGCGTTGCAGAAAAGTAACATCTACGGTTCCACAGCACAGCAGCACTCTGCTGCTGGCAGTAGCTCTGCAGAAGACTGAGAGCATTTCAGCCTGAGAGAAATTCTGTACACTAGCTTTAGGCAATGGACATCATGCTGGCAAGAAGTAGCAAGGCTTCTTATACTTGGCTCTGTCACCGACCTGCTGTGTGACCTCAGGCAAATCACTTCACTTCTGTGTGCCTCTTCTACTTCCCGTCTTTCATCTGTCTTGTCTGTTTGACTGTAAGCTTTGGGAGGGGGATTATCTCTTACGATGCGATGAGTATGCAGCACCAACCACAGGAGAGCTTTAATCTCTGTTGGGACTCTGAGGCACAGTGCAAAACCTACAGCTATTCTGTAGTCCAGACTGTCTACATTACCATTCTGCACAGAAGTGTTGCAGAGTGGTCAGAATGGGCGACTGCTCCAAGATTTGCCAAGCCAGCATTTTTCAGATCATCCAGCATGTACCCTGGCACTCTGCCTACTGAATGGGCAAGGCATGCCTCCCAGCAGACCTTCTATATTTTCATTTGGGTTGTTGACTCTGCACGAAAAGTCAGATTATGAACTGGCTGCTTTGCCTTGAAGATATGCTTTGAATGTGCTTTCCTAGTACAATGGAAGAGCCATGCTGTAAGAGGGCTTCCTGTCCTACATTTGACCATGCCAAGTGCAAAAGAAAATGAGCTTTTATATTTCTTAAAAATAGCTATTAAGAAAAGGATTAGGAATACCTTTATTACTCTTAATGTGATGAGAACACCCCACATATACGAAGTACTGTAGAGATACCTAGGCCAAGAAAAGATCTGACTTGTAGATGCCCTAATGGGACAGGCTTTTATGAGCAATAGAAGATGCACACTGACCACAAGTACAGCTCTGACCATCAATGTGAGTGAATGGATGTCCATGTGTGTGTCTGTGAGCACGTGTGTACAGAGAGAGAGGAAACAAGAGAACAAGACTGAAGCCAACGTGACAAAGAGAAGTCAAAAAGAGGGGTACCACAGGCAGAAGAATCCAGTTGCTACCTTGGCCTGTTGCTTCTCACTTTTTTTTAACAAATTATTTCTGTCAGATTTCCTTGCAGAATCATTGTTCAAATCCCTTACTCTTAAGCATTCACCTCTACTTAGCCTTCCTTCCAGTTTTCTAGAACAAAGAATGCGATATGCCTCTTGAAACTGCTCCTTTATGATCCAGAGCTGACTGAAAGTTCAAGCTGCCCTCAGGCAGCTTGGATCAGCCCCATGACACCTGTAACACTCCCCTTGAAGAAACTCACAGGAAGGCAGAACTTTCTCCTCTGTTACTGCTTTTTGAACTTTCCATACAAAATACCCTTCTACAAACTGCAAAGCAGCTTTGGGCTTTGCTAGAACCTGTAAAGAACAGCTGTCAGCAAAGACAGCAGCTTGTGTTATCACACAGCACAATACTCTCCACTGTTATCATTTTGCAAGATGTGCTGCTTCCCGTTGTCCCATTTGTGAAGGTGCTTTCTGGCTTTCCCTCGCTCTGTTGTGACAGCTTTTGTCTTTGCACCACTGGTGCAAAACTAAAGAGATCTCTGAACGAGGGAGCAGTTTTGTTCTCCTGCAACAGAGAGATATGCCAGGCTTTTCAGCTAAAAAATAAAATATAGGCATGTTTTTGAATCCCCTTTTGTTTTTCCTAAGTTTTACAACCTTACTTATCTGTAAATAAAATCACTATATATTTTTTTTTTCATAGCATGCTGCATAAATATAACTTCATGCATCTGGGAAGCTGACAGCTGCCCTATGAGATAGAGTGTGACAGTTTAAAATCAAGGAATCAATCACTGAGATATAGCGCCTGTATGCCATTTCCACCAGGATGTATTGCAGGATCCAGGAGCTCGCTATTTGAGATATGCCATCATAACTCTGATAGATTAAAGCACCACATCCAGGAAACAATTGTGCAAGAAAAAAATGGTGTCATAGATCTGCCAGGTTACAGCACAGACTCCAGGAGCCAACCAGTGGAAGGCAGGGCTGTATCTCTGCTCCCAGAAGCCGCCAGAGCAGCCTGATGACAGTTCTGTTCTCAAACAGCCCCATTATGACCTAATTAGCATACATGAATTGCAGATTTAAAGCATTAAAGTGATGTACAAATCATTAATTTTTTGTCAAATCCATGTCAGCCTTGTGTATGCCTTCCTATTTTAATGTTGCATGACAGAGAAAAGAAGTCTAATCCTCTGTATATAAAGAGGAGAGATTTGGTGTAGCTGATATAATGAGATCTATTTAAACAGGGGATGTTTTGCAGCTTTGAGTGTTTCTGCTCAGAGAAGAAAAAATGCCATATTTGTCCCATTAGGGTTAATTGTGAAAGGATGTAAATATATTCAAAGCCCCAAGGGCAGTTCTACATGTTGTCTGTATGAAAGAGAAGATATAAAGCTTGTTTTCTATCAAAACTTCTTTTTAGTTTTGCGACAAATAAAAAGAACCACATGCTCACATAAGATGGACCTGATTTTCAAAAGAGATGAGCGGCGACATCTCCACTTGAAGTCAACAAGAGCTAGGAGCACTCAGAAAAATCAAGCCCTCACTTTGAAAAACAAGTCTGAGCCATATTGTCAGGAATGGCATACAAAAAAGTCAAGAAATCAAAAATACCAAAATCAAGCCCACATTGACTTCAGTGCAGGCAGAGAATCACTGTAAAAAGTGAGAAGGACCACTTTAAAGTGGCTCTTCTTAAAATATCTGTGCTTCATGGTGTCCCTGGGAATCCAAGATATCACAAGCAAGCAGGCTGTGTTTAGCTGCTCTCTGAACCACCAAATAGTGTTGGCTCCTGTTTTGGGGAGGGTGTCCATCTGTTCTGGCCTCAGGGGCTGGATACCTGTTTACTATTCCACTTCATATCCCGCCCTCCTATTTTGTCTCCTTGGCTTTAAAAGGGGTCTTGCATCATATGCTCAGAACAGATGATAAAGTCTCTGTTTTGAGCCGAGAGCACTGTTCACACCTCGGGGCAAATCCTCCTGCCACTTCTTTAAAGTATCATCCAAGTCCCCTCTCACTGAGCCAATGCCACAAGTGGTATTTCACAGGCAGGACCAAACAGCAGTATTCTGCAAAACTGGCGTTCATATTAGACTGACTGCAATCCAGATGCAACAACAGAGGTCTTCCGTGACTGTCTACTCATTTCTCACACAGGCTGGTCTGGGGATTGATTAAATTCTGGGGAGTTGCACAGGAGGTAGGTAAGAGGGATAGTCTGGGCAGCTATGGTCAAGTATTTCACATGTCCATACAAAAGTATATTGGTGGCATAATTCTGACAAAGCACAGACCTCCATATGCTGGCTGCGAGTTTCATAAAGTATAACACTATTAGGCACCCAGTTCCAATTTATCTTCCATGGGTACTGGAACTCTCACCCTTAAGCCCCTTTGAAATCACCTACAGTCCCAAACCAGCAGATCTGGCCAAGGCGGGGAGGGGTCTTTGTTTTAGATCTGTGCATTTCTGCAGTCGACAGCACTCCTGGGCAGATGATTTCTCTTACAGTTCACTAGAATGACTTTCCCAGCAGCAAATAATCAGCAGTATAGCTCATCTTTTCTGACAGGAGTTGAGCACAGAGATGGCTCTCCTCGGGCTAGCAAAAAAGGGATATAGAGGAATGAAAGTGCCATTGAGAAATGTGTTGAACAGAGAGGCAGCCTGTGTCAGCTCTGCACCTGGGCAGATGCTCAGCACTTACCTCTGAGTGTCACTTCAGTAGCTTACATGTCTGTCCGCTGGCCTGCTATCCCTGCATGACTTGTGTAGACAGCCTCAGGACAGTTTCATTGTCCTCGTGTTCTGGAAAAAATAAAGAAACAAGCCCATGAATTAAATACACCATTATTTTTCTGCATTGAAATGCTGGACATTTGCAAAAAGATGAGGATGGCTTCCAAGTGCACCTCCTCACATTCATCTACATGGCAATAGCCCAAATCAGCTGAGTTTGCAGCCAGACTGTTTTCCAACCACCATGGCAGCAGCCAGAAGAGATATATGAGGATGGAGGAAGCTGGTGTGGGTTAAAGTTAACTTTGGGATTAACATGCTGGACTGGGTTTAAAAAACTGAGACAGCATACAGTTTCATTAATTACTTTTGCCAACGTTTTAGGAGTCCCACAGAGAACAGGTTTTCTGTGGACCTGGAAGAGCCTTCATCTGTTAATGAGGAATCAGCACATGGAGATCGTAATCACTCATCCCCACACTTCATTTACATTTTTCGGAAGACTTAAAGAATGTGTTGTGTGTGTTGCAGTGATACCTGGTCACTCTTGTTCAGGAGAAGAATATTAGCAGCATTTGGGTAAGAACAAGAGAGCATGCAAAAGGCTCTGTTAGAAACCAGAAATGGGAAGGAAGCATTTGGATTTCATTTTCCCTTCACATCTTGCCAGAATTTGGGGAGCTCCTGAATACGTTGCAATTCCTCAACAACATTCCACATTTGCTATGCAGGAAGGGTTATTTGAGGAATGGCTGGCAAAGCAGGGAGCACTTTGGTAAGGAATGTGTTTTACAGAATGGTGTTTTGCACTCACTCAAAGTGAAAGATTTTATTTTGTGTAGGAACGCTCCCTGCCTGTGACGTTGATGTGTTCCCGTTCATTTGCAGTCTGCACACGGGTACTGTCCTTTAAAGTGAAAGGGGGAAATGGAAATCACACAAATTGAGAGACTGTGGGGAGAGCAGAGGACATCTCTGACAGAGCCAGTGCTCAGCAGTATGCATAACTGCGAGAGCTGAAACTAAAGGAGTCTCAAGGTCCTTGTGAAATTAATCCCAGCGCAAAGGGCCAAGGCAACTGGGCAAACACTTTTGTGACAGCCTTCCTGCAGCCCCGGAGGGACTCTGGGAACACACAGGGCTTGTTCTGGCCTTCTTTCACAACCTGGAGTTCAGGAGAATACAGTTGCAGGCACTGTCTCCTTGAGGAAACACCAGTTTGAAAGTTGACTGGCAGAATGCAAATGGACTTCTGAGCCTTGCAGAGCCAGCTTTGGCCTCCCTCCTGCTGCTAAGGACAAGCTGCTTGGCCTCTGCACAGCAGTGGTTTCGTTGCTGCTTGCTGAGCTCCCTGCCCTGCTCATCATTTTCTTCTCTTCGCTTGCTCACATGGAGCACTGTCCAGGACCTAGCCATGCAACTTGAGGGAGCACCTGCAATGCCTTTCAGCTGCTTCGATTTCAGGGTGAACCTGCACCTTCTCCAAAATCTCCAAAATGGCTCCTTGGCTGGTAACTCCTGAACTCAGGATCTTGTGGAGCTACAGGAGCAGGATCTGAATAAAAAATCCTCTAATGAAGCAGCAAAATCAGGAGTTATGTCGGCTGACTCCAGGGGCTTGTTTAATTTCATTAACTTGATAGTAGATGCAATACCTCCTGCAGTAATTGGTATGTTGATCTAGTCCCTGAGCTCTTGTATGAAAGAGGAGAGCATAAGATCTCCATTTCATCCCAGGGCTCAGATGAGCTAGCCCTGTGCTGCACTCTGTTAGTGATCTTCAAAAGGCATTATTTATAAAAGTAGCTTTCTGGGACGCTGTTCAATCCATGCCTATTATCCATGCAAATTCCTCAAGCTGTATCGGGTTAGATAGCTGCTGGTATCATAGTTGGAAAACCAACCAACCTGCAGAAATCTTTGCTTAGTTCTTTACCGAGCACAATGAGGCCAGGATTAGTCAGTCAAGGCACTGGATTAGCACTGCCGGTAGCCATGGCAATTTCCATTTGTGTGACAATCCATGTCACCTTTCCCATTAAAATTCAGCTTAAAATACCTATGAGAATCCCACAGTCCTCTCCGAATCCCAGGAATATCACATTGCATCATTCAAGCTAGAATAAATCCAAACACATCTGAAGCTTTATTCAAATGAGGTGAAGCCACAGTCAGTCCAATTAAAGAAGAAAAGCATTAAAAGCCTGAGAAACGAGCTGAGTGCATTCTAATTCTGTTCCCGGTCCACCAAATGGCTTGCCGTGATTCATTTTGTTTCTAAGTCCTGCAGGTGCTTTAAATAAATAAGGAAGTTGTTCCCTCTGGTTCCTGTTTACTCAGTAGTTAAGCCTGGAAGCCAAGCTTTCACCTGAACAGAGAACATTTCTGGCGAGGTCATCCGCCTGGCTGCTAAAGATGCTGCATGCAGTTGCTGAGAAACCAAAGGCCGAAGCACCTACCCTGGCACCCCAGCCTGCTTATAGCTCCTTCCGAGTTCCACATTCAGCTTTTCAGATAAAAATCAGAGTTGGATAAAAATCTTCACCTCAAGCCCGTTGAGTTTTCCCTCGTTTTGCATAGTCACCAGCCAATTATTTTAACTGTGCTGCCGAAATTACTCGCGCGGGGGTGGAATTCAGACACACTGAGCTGGCAGGGTGTTAGCGGGGTGAGGATGGAAGTGGAGCAGGAGATGACGTCTTTCTGCATAACCTCCAGTCCTCTGCTCCCTGGTTGCTGACCCCCAGCTGAAGGGCAGGCACAAGCAGCTGGAGCCTCCTTACATCTTGATCTCATGCAGCTGTTTGCAGCTGACCCTGTGCGGCTGCATCCTTTTACAGCCAACGCCAGGTAGAGAGAAAAATATGAATTGTTGCTTCTGTATGTCCCACGGGCATTACTGCTTTAATTCAGTGCGAAAGGCCTCTGCTTCTGAGCCCTGCCCCACCAAAAGATCTCCGTTTTGAAATTCATCAAGTACCTCCTGCTAAAAGTCTGCACACGGGAGCTTCATTAAAAGATTGGAAGCAGACTAATAGGATTGGCTTGATCAAAGCGTGTAACAAGCAAACACGGCGCAGGCATTTTTATTCCATTATTTTGTGTGTTGTAATATCCCAGTTTTCCACACCGGGCCTCTTTCAAGGAAGTGACTGTTCGGCATGGTGAATTTTTCTGTGTGGAGATATACCCATTAAAATCTAAGCTAAGGTTATACGTTTGTTATCTACCTCTGAGTTATATCTTAGGGTCACCAGAGGGGAAGAATGAACCTGAACCCTGAAGAATGAACCTTCCACATTGTTCCCTCCCCCTTCTGAAACACTTTTGCTCAGACACCGTTGGATTGTAATGCTTAGAGATGCAGCACATGCATAGTAAAAAAAAAAAAAAAAAAAAAAAAAAAAAAAAAAGACATAAAAAGATGCCTGTGCACTTGGGGACTGAAATGATTTCACACCTGAGCTGGGGACTCCTTTTTCTATAGCAAGGAATGAGAAGATGCTGAGCATCTCCAAATGCCATGGCAGCCGCCTGCCCTTTGGACAATGCCACCGCTTCTGCGGGGGTGCCTGCAGCCAGCAGCACCACCGGCGCCATAGCCTGGAGCAAGCCAAGGTGGCCTCTTTGGAAAAGCTGCAACTGCCTGTGCCATTCCCCACAACTATGGCAGATTTACCCCTGGAAGTGGAATCACAGATGAATTCATCAGGTTTTTAGAAGTGTCCATCTCAACCCATAGCCCACTCGCTTCTCATGCACAGCCTGCACCTGCCACAGTGCAATTTGCTCTTGTTTTGTGCCTTGAATGTCGCTTCTCCTTCTCTGTGTCAATAGACAGCCTTTAGTTCTGTGATTCAAACATTTTCCCATGCTGTGCAATTGTGCATAAAAACCTTCTGCTCCAGATCTTTTGCTGAGATTATTTTTGTAGTTACATTGTTAGAAGAGTCTCACTCTCAACTATAAGATAAATAAAACAATTTTCTTGCCATCAAACACCTAAACCTTCTGCCCTGACATGGGTGGAGTGAAATATGGACAATAAAAAAATGGGAAGACCAAAAATCTTTATCCTACATGCACTTCCATCAATAACTTAAATTATTCAGCTGTCCTCACATAGATCATGCTCACAAAGAGTGCAGCTCTCAGATGAAGAGAGAACCTGATGAAAATAAATTGATTTGAAAATATAATTGCTTCGTATATTCTCCGATATTTTCTGAAGCCCAGGACTGTCTGGACCACTGTGAGAGGCCGCAGAGCTGTGAGTGGTTTTCCTTAAATCGCTTGTGAGGTAGTGGGGAAGTTAGTTGATATGTTATGTACTCAAATGAAAGGCTTTTTGAAACGGAGCTCAAGCGAACTGCAAATTCCGATCAGCAGGGTGCCGATGCCCTCTGTGCTTGCTGTCTGCCTCCTTAAGAACACAGAGTCAAAGACTTCCAGCAGAGACATATGATCATCATCTCCTCACTGCCTCCTGCACTAGCAGACACAGTGCCCCATTGCAAAAGCCGTGTGTGACATTGCAGGACACTGGGACCCTCTCAGGCACGTCACCTCCCTCCTCCAATGCAACCACAGCCGCTGCCCATGGCCCAGGCACACTGCACTGCCAGCAGCCCCAGCAGGCAGAGGTTCAACCACTACATGCAGGTTTTAGAGCACTGAGGGGCAGCTCCCACCTGCAGCGAGGCCAGAGCACAGCCACAATGTGCCCGGCCACCTGAACCCCTGGTCTAGTTAAAAGCCAGCCAGCAGGCACTGCTGGGCCAGCAAAGAATTGAGATGGAGCGATGGAGTAGTGGGACTTGTCCCCTTCCCTGGAGCCCATCCAGGACACCTCCCTGCTCTTTTAGGCATAGGGGTAGGTCTAGTGGCTCCTGACCATAGGACAATCTGACAGGTGACTTGCAGGATTGGTTCACCTACCACCAGGTGCTGTTCAACCCTGTTTTAAAGGCTGTGAGAAGAGCAGAGACCACACCAGATGTGTCTACGTGATTAAATTCAGGTTAGGGAGGCCTACCTATGTCCGTTCGGTAGTCACTGAGACACATTAGCTCAAGTTTGCAAGTTGTCATTGACAACCACGATGCCTGAGGTTCTTTTCTCTGCAGTGTGCCAACTAAGGGACAAAGAGAAAAAGCACCAAATACTGTAAATCTTCCCAAAAAACTGCAAAGGCTACAAATACTATGGGGGAATAGAGATGCAGCTCACAGAGGTGGAGATACAGAGATGAAAGAAAACTCATGGCTTGCCTTCTAGTGTTTTGTCAGATAAATTAATGTTGGTCATACACAACTGCACATCGCTTCTGAGTTTAGCCATATGATTTAGTAGCTTTTTTTAGTGATGCCATATGCACAGTCTGAAAAAGAAAGGCCTGGCAAAGCTTCAGGAACAGTGTTTGTTTTGTGTGTGTGTGAGGGAGGGGTGGGTGGCATCCCTAGAAATTTTTATTGGAGCTGGGTAAATGATGCTATTGTATACTGAAAATGGATAGGAGATGATATGCATGGTCTTAATTTGAAGTGTCTGTTGAGGCTCTGTATTACAGAAAGCTTTAGTTACTTCTTCAAGGAAGAATTAGGCTGCTTAAAAGGACACAACAAAATCTCACCTATCACCGTTTACAGACTGAACATGTCCAGAGCCAGATTCACTGGCAAGTATGTTTTGGCTATTTCATCCCTCCTTTGGTGACACAAAGCAGGCACGAGACTTTACAGCTGCTTTGTGTCACCAGAACAGGACACGTATGCTGTGCACAGGCCAGCGCACGGGCCAGTGAATCTGGCAGTCTGTGCGTACAAAATAATGCTCAGGAAAATAATTTTACAAATGATAAACTATGCCAAACTCTCTTCTTTCTGGCATTATTAATATCTGTGTAGTTATCAGACTGCAAATAAGTTTGAATCAAACGCAGCAGCACTTTATGAAAATAGAGTGTATATATCACTGTACATTGTGTATAATTGGTGCCATTTGAAATGATGAAGTGCTACTAACTGATCTTCATAAAATAATACTTTGCATTTATATAGTGCCTTCCATCTGAGATCTCAGAGCACTTTGCAAACATTACCAAGTTAACTCTCTCTGAGCCCTCTGAGTTCGCTGTTGCTCTCCCCCGTCTACAGATGTGGAAAGCAAGGCAAAGAGAGATGAAGACCATATGAGAACTGGGGCTCAGAGGGCAGGCACTGCCTGGCGGATAAAAACACACACACAACCTTTCTGTTCTAACGGAAGCTGCAAGCTTTCAGCACCTCTGAAAATCAAGCTACTTCAGTTGTTCTTTTGGATGCAAATGACCAATTTAGTTTAAATGATTTCTTCAAAGTCCTTCAGGAAATGTGTAGGAGAACTGACAAAAAAGATCCAGAAAGCTTGGCTCGGGGCCCTGTGCTTTGGCTGAGGGACTGTTCTCCACATACCACCTGACCACTGCGACCACAGCTTGTGAAACCTTGTTTTGCATTCTTGTGCTTCCCCCCCTCCACAGTCTCCAGCAAAAAAATAAAAGCAGAAGATGCCTGCAGCTTGCCAGGGAGTGCTGGAGACACTTCAAGGGCATAGGGCCTACTGCAAATGGGCAAGTTAGATGGTCCCAGCCTCACCAGATTTCTGAGGAGCTTCTGAAATTAGATCTAGTCGAATTAATCAATCTGGCTAAAAAATCCCTCTGAAGAAATGATCATACTGATCCGGGATGGTCTGGCAGAACAGGGCCAGGCACCTGCTTGCCAGTATGAGGATGGGTACAGGAACAGCAGCTGGAGGAGAGCTGGAGTGGCACCAAGCCATGAATCTGGGTAAAATGCAGCCAAGGCACAAATTCAGTTTAAGAAAGAAATTGGGACTCGGCCTGCGGGGCTGCATTCAGCCAGACATCAATGTCACTACTTGGTGCCTCCCGCTCTCCATTGTACAGTGCCTTATTCAGATCACTGGAGGCTTTGAGAGGTGCCTCGCTTATTAAACTGGGTCAGGGACATAAAGCGCTGCTCAGCCACCTGGGGATAGTCCCGAGACTCCGAGGAGGCCTGTGGCTGGATTGCCCTCTCTTTCCTGGCCCTGGCATTGCCGTGACTGCAGACTGATTCCCCCCATGCCCTGTGCTGGCACTGCCCCCTTTGTCCCGGAGTGGCAGCTGCTCCTACCTGGCACCGCTGCACAAGGCAAGATCCCTCCTCACCTGGGCAAAGATAAATGGCACCGCTCCAGGGAGCGTGTGCACTCACATGGGGAACCGAGGAATAAAAGCCAATAGAAGAAAGTGACTTATAAAAACCAGTAGAGTAATATCTCTTGACATGTCCCTTTCTACCACGCAGTAAGTACAGAACCTGCCACTCTATTTTACCATGGGACTTAGTGCATTGATCGGATTAGCAACTTCGGCCTGTGTGTTCCATCTCCCTATCTCCCCTCTACCCTATTTTTTAAGACAATGCGCTCATTCCCTTGTTTCTCAATTTATTGTGTGAAAGAAATATTTACTAGGCAAATGTGGAATGCATCTGAATGCTTTGCAGAGCTGCCAAGAGGTCAAAGGTCTAGAATAAAAATGATGCTGAAACAATAATTAATTAGCTGACATTCTCTTAGCAAATTTGCTTTGGGAAAAGCTATGGTAAATCAAGACAACAGGACAAAGTGACAGAAAAAATGAGTAATGACGGAAAGAGGGATAGGAAGAAAAAAAATCCACATGGGTAGATTTATTCGCTTTGGAAAATGATCCAATCTTTCTCAGCCATTGTTCTGGCTCCTAAACAAAAATCTTCTCCAATAAATAATTTCAAGCTGTTTTCAGTGACTAAACCACAAAATGTTCCATCCTGAATAAATTCTATTTACTGCATGCAAAACCGATTAGCATACTTCCAATGCATTTATAGGACTTCTGGTCTGCAGAGGCCATCTGTTCGGGGGAATTTCTGGAATAGCAGTATCATCTCTACAGCAGGACTAGCAAGAGGCCTGAAAGCACCATACTCTACACAGCTGTATAGATTATTCGGGAGCTGATTGGGCAAAAAAAGAATTTGTGTGACTCACTGGGCAAATATGTCGTGTCTGCCTGGGCGGGGAACCTGCCTTCGCTTTTGCATAGGCAAGAAGGAGAGGAAAGGGTGGTGAGGCAAAGCAGTTTCTCTGGCCTCACAAGCATGAATAATAATCCCTCATAAATGGGTCTGTTTAAGATGTCATCAATGTCTATTTTTTTCTTTAAGGACCATCTTGTTCCAGCAGAGGTGGTGGTAAATGGTAGGGAGCCGTTTATCCGAAACAGTATCTTGTGATATGGAGCACCATCCCCGCTGCAATGGGAGGGCTGTGGCTCATCACCCCACCAATCTCCCAGAAAAGTAGCTCCTGGCAGAGTAAAGGAGTTTCTGGGAAGAGCTTTGCCTGAACAACTCCAGGGCATTCACCATGGCTGGTTTGCTCTTGCAAAGCTGATCTCAGCTGGGAGAGGCTCAGACCTCCCAGGGGACTCAGGGAGGCTCTGCTCCTCTCAGCCCCAGGTCCTCTTCCAGAAGAGGCCAACCTCTCTCTGTTGAGTTTGCAGGAGCTCAGCTTCAGGATGCTAGAGTTGGCTCATTCTCCCTTCTACTGGCCAATTCTCCCTTCCATGTTAAAGTATCTACAGTCAAAAACCAAAATGTTTTGTCCCAAACCACCTGTTGCTTTATAACGTGTTATCAAACCCTGTCTGAAAACCTTGTGTGCTGAACCTCCATGGGAATGCACCTGCCTTCCATGCTCCTTCCCTTGGAAACGTGACTCACCTGTCTTCATACCCTGTGTGCACCTCCTGGGACAGGCTGGCAGCGTCTGGTGACCAATAAATGTACCGGGGGGAAAATGAGAGAGAGAGAGAATTGTACTCGTCCCCTAACTGTTCACTGAATTGGAGTGAATTTGCCATGAAATTCCTGCAGATAAGTCATGGATACAGAGGCTGTACTCAGGGCAGAAAAATGCCCAGACCTACTAAGGCACCGGCCTCAGAGATCTGTCCAGATCTGTATAGTTTGTATTGTGATGATCAGGACTGAAGAGCACCAGAGGGAAAGGAAACAAAGGCGAGGACCATCAGTATAAGGTCCCAGGATATTTGAGAGTCCCTAACTGTGTCTCCTCCACCACCGCACACTGTTGATTGCACAGCCTGAAACTGGAGAGGAATGGGAGAAGAGAGCACAGTACTGTGATGGCAAAATCCTCTTTCATTGCTGCTGCCCCACAGCAGAAATACCAAGCGCTAACTGGTACCCAAGAGGCTGGCAGCAGGCAGAGCAAAGGACAGGTCTCCAAGTACTGGTGGCTGCATGCTTGTCTGCCGAGGAAACTTTATTCAAGGTCATGCTTTCCCCCTGCCAAGGAAAGCAGAGGTGTCACACAAATGGTCTGGCCCTAGCCAATTCAAATCCCCAGCTTTCCTTGCAAGTGGAAAGCTCAGCAGCTGTTTAAGACACCCTGAGGATGTCTGACCAACGTGCTGCAGGCTTGTTTATAAACTTCCTCCTATGCTTTGTGACAGCAAATGGATGTAATAAATACCATTCTGGGGAAGAAAAGCAAGGAATAGATAAACTTGAACAATGCTCTGCATGGCTATACAAAAACCTGCTGTGATTTGGAAGCTTAGATGTGCCCTAACATACTGCAATTATTAAGCGCCAGGTATTAGGAAAATAGCATCTGTCTGTATTGCGCAGCTGAATTAGCTAGGCTGGTCTCATTACTCAATAAATAGGCAGCTTTCATGTATTTCTCAGATCTACACATGTGGTGATATTTAGAAAGAAGTTGTCAAAAGTATTTTTTCAAAGGTGGTGTTTAGAGCTAATGCAAAGTACTCAGGGGAAAAAGCAATCCAGACTATGTAGGTCTAAAGGATGCGATTTGCAAAGCTGCCTCGGGACTTTCTGACATCCTGCTCCTATTCAGGATGAATGTATGAATTGAAAAATGCAGCAAGGGCTTGAACTTCTTTAGATTAGGGGGATGATCCTGCATCTAGCTCAAAGAAGATTCCTGCAGAAGAGAAGGGGAGTTCTATATGGATTAGGGGCGCAAAGCTGGGCTGACAGGTTGGCTGTGTACCTGTTTTTAAGTTTCAATATCCTCATTATGACAGTTGCAGATCTTCTGTCTCTCTCCTCACTAGGATTCCCCAAAGCAGCCTATTTTCACCTGAGTAAATATTCTGGTCCTGTCTTCATTTTCACACACCAGCGTTTCAGTTTGTGCTAGAAGCACACCACGGTAGCAGTACTCTGGGGATGCTGCTCTAATAGATTCACGAGGTTGACTTGTTTAAGTGGGATTTCATTGTATTACACAGAGGATTTTTTCCTAAGGATGTGATTATTCCAGGACTGATCCTACTGCTGTGATATGACCACTTTTGGCACTGTGCATGCATGGCATGGGATTAGTCTTCTGGCACGGTATAAAATGACTTAGGCATGTTGTCTTACTTATTAGCATGTGGGTTTGCAGATCATTTTACAAAGGCAACAGCTGCAACCATTACTCCTACAGTTATGTCATAATTTGGTATGTCAAACACCTCTATATAGTGCAGGCAAGAGGAACATTTATTTGTCTCACTTGTCAATACATTTATTTCCCTCTTCTCATGATTTTCCTTTTTGCAGTAGTAAAACAATCCACTGTCTCCATACGGCCAGCTTTCCTTGGAGCCAATGTGAGGGTGCAAAAGGAAAGAAACACAGAAACTATGGAGCTTAGCACCTCGCAGGACGCTGTACAGGAGGGATTCACACAAATTAACGTTCTGTGTTAACCCTACTCTGTGCACTCTGTTCTGTGCACAGCCTCGGCCATTTACCACGGCCACATTTGCCACGCTCACTGCCAGCGACTGCAGCTGCCGGGAGCCAGGATCCCCAAGTGCCCGGCTCTGTGTGGAGGCTGGGGAAGGAGCTGGCACAGGCCGCATACAGCCCCGCAGAGGGAAGCCCTGCTCGCAGCCAGCTCGCTCTGAAGCACTGCTCGTGAGCCCAGTAAAACCACGCACCAGCCCCAGCATATGCAAACCCTGCCTGCCACGGGCAGGATGGCTGCCATTCAAATAGGAGCAGTGTACTCGGACAAAAAGGGGAGCCTTGGGATCACAGGGCCTACGCTGGGACTCCAGGAGCTTTGGGGAGTGCCGGGACACGATCTCGTTGCTTCTGGCACTTACAGCCCGCCCTCAGCCTTTCTCACAGCACCTTCCCCACAGCACAAGGTACCCAGGTCGCAGGCTTGATGGAAAGGGGAACTCGCAGGTAAAAGAAACCCGAGATGACACATTTCTTCAGGTTCTGCTCAAGCAATAAAATGGCAGGTAGTGCCATATGTTCAGTGCGGCCCAGCCTGGGGGCTAACACAAGGCGATGTCAGAGGCGAGGAGGTGGATATGAAGCTTTCCTCCTGCCCTTTTACAAACTTGGGTTCCCTCAGGAGCTCGTAGGCAACCTCTCTGGGCGAGTTCATGCAGCAGCACGGCCCCACCATGGCCCCAGCTCCTCGGGGCCCCCTTCCTGCTGACAACACCCCGCACACAAAGCTCCACCAGGCCGTGCGAGCACATCTTCAGCCGCATGGGGAAGATGAGCTGGTCCCGGTGTAACACGTGAAGGCCTTTCCCAAGGCAGCACATCTTGGCCCAAACGGGCCAGGAGCCTTCACAGATGCCACCCCAGCAGGGCCACGGAGGTGGCAACTGCATGAGAGCAGCAGTGAGGGGCAGCTGGGGCGGCCTCGTGGTGGCTGCCGCTGGGAGGAGGAAGCTTCCCCGAGAAGAGGCTGCCCCCAGGTCACGTCTGCAACAGGCAGGCACTCTGACTTGGCTTGGGAGGAGGATTCGGCCTCGAGTCCCTCCTAGCCAGCCCAGCAGAAGTCAGCCAAGCTGGCATTTTGCAGCAGTGCTGGGATCCCCTCCATCCCCCAGCTTATTTTTCTATTTGCTTTGACAGGGGGAAGGAGGGCAGATGGGGGTGGCGGAAGGTGCTCCAGACTGCAACCTGCAGCAGCTGACATTTATATTGTCTTTTAATTAAATAAGCCCCAGACACATGAGTGCATGCAAATTCCCCTGTGTGCCTTCCTCCTCTTCCTCTTAAAACCTCATTAGGGAAGAGGACAGCAATCAAATGAGGAATGCAGGCTTGCCTCTCCTACTTTCAGGCTGTTGCCTGCACAGCTTCGCCTGGACAAAGGGTCACTGCACAACAATGCAAGGTGGCTACAGCTGAAATAGCAGAAATCCAGTACGATTCTCCTTTTCCTCTGCAGTCGGTGTGCAGCTCAGGGGGCAGCAGTCTGTGCATTCACACACTGGGCTGTGTTTTCCAGTTTGGTAACAGCCTGCAGCATCTTTGAGCCCGCATATCTACTGGAAGGCCCAGGTAATGTAAGGGGAGTTGCATTTGTGTTGCCGTGTCCTCTGCTGAATAGCAATGCCTAGGAGGCAAGAAACATCTTACTCCTGTGCTTCATGGGCTGCTGTTTGCTGCAAGGCACTTTCTTTGCAGATTCAAGGCCTTCTAGGTGTCCAGAGGCCACTCCTTGCTCTACACACAAGTAAACGGGATCCCCAAGATCCACCTCTGCAAGAAGAGGAAAGCTCCACCTGCACAGCCCCTGCAGATGACACCCCCCAACAGCTGACAGTGGCCAGGGGAAGGTGCAAGCAAACAGCAGTGTGTAGGCTCAGCACTTGCCATTATTTCTAGTTACTGTTCTGTCCCCTCTGGAGGCAATTCAGAGCAGTTGTTACATTAAAGTCAGTCTTGGGACCCCAGTGGTACAGGTGTAAGCCCTGAGCTAGCTTTGTGGTGAACGTACACAAATACACAAGTGCGTGTATTTGTGGTGTCCTTTGTGCTTCCTGACCAGCGCCACTCATCTGGCTTGTACCTTACTCATGCTTTTGTCTCACGGAGGTTCTTGTGGGGCTGGGCCAAGAGACTAACATCATCCAGGCCCCTCTGCAGGCAGTTCAGACCAAGTCTGTTCTCTTTCTTTCAGCAGGTGTTGCCCCTGCACATGGGAAACCCCCTCACAGGAGATGATGAGCAGCCGGAGCTAGAATAGAAGGATGCTCGCACTAACCTCTGGGGGGTCGGCACAGTGGAGAGAAAGTCCTTGAAATGATCTGCCAGCGTTTTTCTTTCCCCACCGGGGATCTCCGGGGAGAAGGCATGGGGTCAGCGCCTCAGCTCTGAGAGGCTCTCCTGCTGGCCCTCCGGAAGCACTTGAGGGCCAGGTGAATTTATTTCCTATTGCTTTGTTTTTCCTCGCAGATCTGACAGCTCATAATACCTCTGGTGCCTGACAGCCCCGCTCTTCCCCAATTGATAAATAATCTCTTTCTGATTTGAGCAACCAAGGAACATCTTGAGCCTGTCACACCGGAGAAGATCCATCAGCCTCTCGTGCCACGAGTGAGGTGTTTGAAAAATGCTGTTTGCGCAGCCATTCTGGGGTATTAATTCCTGGCATCCCACTTTATTTTGATTGTTTCCTAAAGAACAACAACATACTTTAACTCTTTGCAAATGAAGCAGCATTCTGTTGTTATGGTAACTCAAGTTCTAAAAATACTATAAAGGAAAGACCACCTTTAATTGATATCACAAGAAGTTGTTATGGTAACTGGAATTTTAAAAGTAACTAGGTTAAACTCCATTTCTTTTTATCCAGAGCTCTGCATAAACAAATTCTGATTAAAATATCAGGTTTAATTTAATCAGTTAATTAATGTCACTAAATGTCATTTATCTTGTACGTCTCATTTATATTCAGTGCAAAATTACCTAACTTGCTGAGTTCTAACTATTCTGCCTTCGGTCTGGTATTTTGGAGTTGGATGACTGTACAATTTATTTTTGGTCACGGAGCGGTTAAAAATGAACGCGCTGCTTTTAGATCATGTGAACGCCTTTTCCTGTATTTTTCCTGGGTAGCATGGGTTTAATGCCATCAGGTAATCCTGCCATCAGGTAATCCTGCCAGAAAAGTCAAGTGTGTGCGGTCTGAATGGAGGCGCATGCTCTGCTGACTTCTGGAGCTGTCCTAAGCAAAACCCTTCCGAGGCCTTCTCTCCTGCTCTCCCCCCTCCTCCTCAGCTCAGACTTTCTGTCTCTGCACACTCCCCCCAGGCCGTCTCACCTCGCCCTTCTTCCCAGATCGGTCTCTCTTCCCTTTGCTGTCAGAACCAGCTCATCGCTCTCCAGCCTAATCCCCTAGGTCGGCAGTGTCACTTCCTTCGCTGGGGGTGTATTTTCTGCCTGTCTCTCCACCGCACCGTCTCTGCCACTTGCATCAGTACGTCTCCTTTGCTCACTCTTTGCTCTCTTTGAGCTTCCCAGGCTCTCCCAAGCCTGCCTCCCGTGTGCCCCGATTTGCCATGACCAAACCCAGCTCTCTGCCCACTGCACTGGCAAGCGCCTCTGTAACTTCTTCGTACCTTTTGACCAAATTTAATCTTCTTGTCCTTGCTTTCCACGATCTGAACTGCACAGCTCCTGGTTGCCTCTCAATCCTCTGTTCATTTTTCACAGATTAGTAGAGTGAAAGGCCAGGGAAGGTTCATTATGATCATTTAGCCTAACAGGCCACAGAATTTCATCCAGGAATTTCTGTGTCGAACCTGTAACTTCTGTTTGAGCGATGAGCGTGTCTTTTACAAAGACACCTAGTCTTGATTAAAAGACTGCAGCTACTGGAGAACATACTACATCCCTAGATAGCTTGACCTAAAGATTTAACCCTCCCCGTTAAAAATAAATGCATCATATCTTTCATCCAAATGTGTCTAGCCTCAGCTGACAGCCCTTGGACCTCTCCATGGACTTTAACATTTGAACAGTTCACCTCAAGGGAAAAAATTACTACAGGTCAGCTTCCCTGTGGTAATCATCCCCATTCAGGCTCTTACCTGCAGCTATCTGCAATAATGGTGAGGTGATTTATTAGGGGAGCCTGGCTTCCAGGGAAAGAGGGATAAACACACGCTTACAGAGAGGGGACAAACAGCTCCTGCAGAGCAGCTGGTACAGGGGAATCTAGTTTTCCGGGTACCTTGTCTGTTTGTCTTCCTTTCTGCTGGGGTTTCTTTCCCAGATGGAAGACTAGCATCAGATTTTTTTTTTCCCAAATAATGCTTATACATGTAGGTCTCAATCAAATTGCTTCTTAACCTTTTGGATAAGCAGGGAAAGGCCTGAAACAGCTTTTTAAGTCTCTCATTGAGAAGCAGAATTGGCAGGACTGCAAATACTTTTTCCAGTTGTTTTTGTACTGCTATTCCATTTTTTTTGCATCTTTTCTGGATGTCTGAGAAAGAGCATGGACACAGAGTCCAGCAGATCTCTCAGAAATCCTGTATCAAGAAGTGATGTGATTCCCTCCCGAGCCCTACTAATCCCTTTGCTTACTTGCCCAAGGATTGCATCAGCCCTCGTAGCCCCAGCTTCACAGTAGTTCACATTCGTTCATCCACCCAAAATAGCCCCTACCTCCTTTCCAGACTTTCTGCTTTCTAGTATTTGGTCCCAAACTGCAAATATAACCTGCAGTCTTGGTTTGTGTATACGTGACCTTCCCAGCAGCTATATCTATGCGCCAGCTTTCTAAAAGAATCCCGTTTATGAAGCAACCCACATCTTGCCGTAGGAATGCTCTGTCCATATTAGCATCACTTATCATGCCCGAGTTGTTTATTTAATCTGTGCAGTTCACCAGCCATGCCACCTTCTTCCACCTCAGTTGTGACTCCTTTTGCATTTGCCTCCAAGCCTTCAACCTTGCCTCTTCCTCTGCTCTTAAATCGCCAGCCTTCTAACCCACACCTCTGAAAGCACAACTTCCAGAGAGCACCCAGCCTGCCTCCTGAGCAGCACAAACAAATCACACCATTGAAGAGTCCCCTTTAAAAAAGAAGTTCCAGACATTATAGCTTAAGGGAAACACACAGAAAACTGTCCCAGTCAGCCACAATATATCCCAGAGTACTGCATCCTCTCTCCAGTGCCGGGTTATTTATTCCATAAACTGTTTGGGTTGGGTCCCTGTCTTGCAGAGCATCTTGCACACAGTTAATTCTATCAGCGCATTATTATAAATCAAACAGCTTGCACATGCACTAAGTGGCTTGTAAACACACGCATGCAAACAGCTATGAATCAATCTACTTGCTTCTTTTTGATGTACTGTAATCAATCCATAAACCAATTGTGGGAAGGATTGTGTTTTGTTCTTATGAAATGGAAATTTCTTCAAGTGCAAGTGGTTGCATATCAAATGCTTCTCCAAAAATTAAGCTTTTAATTTAATCAACATGAGTTTTTAAAAATCTTTCTCCCTCACAGCTGCCAGCTAGAAACAGATTATACTTTAGACAGATTTTACTTTACTTAAGAAAAAAGGAAAAAAAGAAAAAAATGGAAAAAAAGGAAAGCTGCCTTGTCTTCCCTTTAAATGCTTGATTGCCATTCATGACACAATTTACTGTAACTGTCCTGTTTTGCTCCCTTACTGAAATGCTGAAATGCTCCCTGACTGAAATTTGCTTCCTTTTTACATTTCTGGCAACGTCTTTGCTCCCAGCTAATGTTGGTTCTGCTATTTCGCTTCCCCCACGTGTATGAGCTTCAGCTGCTATGAATGGAGTTACCTGCTTTACTGACAGCAGCACATCATAACTGATGAGATTCACCGAATGCCTGAGAGGAGGATGTTAACTGGAATCCTACAACTTTACACACCAAGCTGTTATTATTTGTGATCGTGGAGTTTGTGGAGAAGCTACATCTCTTGTGCCACTCTTAAAAAGATGACCTCAAATCTTTAGTCACTGCAATTATGGAAGGACATTTCTCATGGGAGGAGGCAGGGAAAAGAGTCACCAAATATTATTGTACAGGGCTGACACCAAGGAGTAAACAGCTCTGGAAGATCACAGATGGGCAGATTTACTCAGAGCTCCAGCTCAAGACCCACATCTTGTATCACACCCCCAGTGCCTCTCATTTGAGGATCCCTGGGAATTTAGAAACTGCAGGTGATTTCTAATACTTTGTGTTTGAGGTGTGCATAGCAGAGCACCTGATCAGAACACGCAATCCGTTTTCTAAACTGTAATTAGGTTATCAGAACATACCCATCATTTAGCTTAGTCATTACAGATGACTGGAATCAATCTTTTTTTTTCCTGTGGAAGTTTTTAACAACCTTGCCCTTTATCTGTTTCAGAGAAGTTTCAGGTTTTTGGCAGAAATCCAACCCCCATGTATATGCGTTCTGAAATACCTCTCTGGCATTTGCAGCTTAAATACCTCCTGTTCCCCTCCTTCCCTGGCCCTTTGGCACCTTGGCTGTATCCCGAGCCTGGCGGTGCTCTGCCACCTTTCTGGCTGCCCCTGCTCTGGGGACGTGGCTCTGCTCCACGCGGGAGCCAGACCCTGCACGGGGCAAGGTAGAGAACAGCAGGTTTGGTGCAGGGCACCGCGCTTTCAGAACCCAGCCATTTGGGATTTGTTCATGTGCTTCTTTTTGACAAATAACAGGAAATTTCTGGTGAAAGCAGATACCTTTCAGCTTTGTTTGAATGTAATTTTCCTTCATAAAGGCATTTTCAGGGCAGATTCGTGGAGGAGCTCTGGCAGTCATCACATAAAAACGTGATTAATGCTGTTTGAGCATGAGGTCTGCCTTCCCGGGGAAGCCCAGCGATGGAGGTTTACGATGAGGTACATGCAAAGCTGACACGTGGGACCCCTGCACACACAGAAAGGGTTTCTGACCCAGCACCTTGCCTGAAATCTTCTCCCTACACATATTAACTGTCCATTCATTGCAGAGAGGTGAAATAGTCATTACATGTTTTTTCCCAGTCTGTGTAAGGAGAGGTTTGAAGCCTCAGCCTGGGCAGAAACTGTTAAATCAGAGAAATATTTGGAAGCATTGATCCAGCTGAATGAAACCACAGCCAGGCTGAGCCTGTGTGCAGCCACTGAAGTTACAAGGGGCACAACAGCTGGAGGACAGGCAGGGGAAGCCAGAAACTGCTCAGCTGAAGCCTCTCCAGACCATGTTTGACATGTTATTTATCTTCTTCTTTTACAGGTCTCTCTTGCCAAGGAAGTGGGGGAGAGAAGTACAGCTCAGAGAGCTGTTTACTTTCCTGTTGAATGAACAATTTTGAATGAGCAAGATTAGTCTACAAGGATGAAAATGCAATCCTGTCTCACTTAAACAAAAAAAGGGAAAAAAAGAAGAAAAAAGAAAAAAGGGGGGAAAGGGTAAGAAATTAGGTTAGCTCTTCCAAAGACTTTCTACCTCCAGGAGAAGCAGCGCAGCTTAATCTCAGCTGGGCCTCCCTCCCTCTCAGGAGGGGCCTTCTGCCAGCCCCCAGCCAAGAGCCCCAGGCCTGAGGAGCCCTTCAGGAGTGACACGCACAAACGTCTGCGGGGCTGCAGCGTCCACGGGCAACCCCCAGCCTCTGGGCACTTTTCCTATCCGTGGGATGTCCCCCCTGCCCTGTGCCACCATCTGCCATACGTTACTGGGCTGTGGGATACGGCCAGCCCAGCTCCTGGCCTCCCTGCCCCGAGTCCTTTCCCTGGCAGGGCTGCGGTGCACGAGGCCAAATCCACCCCGCAGTCCCCTCACCCTGTGCTTCGGGAGAAGCCAGTGGGAACACCAGGAGTGTGACCTACACTGGGACACCGAAAGGTGTCCAGAAAGTGCACACTGTAGTGGATATTGCAATAGCCAACAATAATCCATGCTGGTATTTTGCAGCCAGACGTGCCAGGTTGTTTCCCCAAACACCCAGGTTAAAAGGTTTGGCTCTGTGGTAACTGGGCTCCCAGACCCCCGGGGAAGCAGCCAGGCCTCCCAGAACATCACAGCTCCTCAGAGCAGCTGTTCTGCCCGGCAACACATTTTGGATTTGGTTTTATTCTGCTGAGAAAATGCTTGTGAAGTTCAGTGCAGGCAACGTGCGGCTCCTGGGCGTATGCTAGAAGGTGATGTGCTTGCTTCCTCGTCCCCAGAGCAATCCCAGGGCAAACTTCCCAGCAACAAGGGCCCTAGATTCCTTACAGGTTTGGGTTAAACCAATTCAGTACTTTCTATTGCTACAAGGGCAGCTTCCAGCCAGCTCCCAACCTAGCTGCTCACAATGACTGAAGAAAAAAAAGCCTCATATTTACAGGGCACGCTGCAAGTAGAAGAATGGCATTACATAAAGCATTTTTGCTCCTTCAGAAATGAATAATGAGCAAGATGAGCTGCCCAACAGAAAGAATTGTCCTTGATTCAGTGGATTAATTTGCTCGATAGCATGAAATAACACAATTTAAGGGAAATTAAAATTAATACAAAACATTTGTCTTCAGACACGCTTAAACAATAACATGGAAGGGTATGACGGTCAATAGGGCGTACGGAGCTGTTTAGCCCATAACGCTGCAGCCATCTTAAAAATGCCAAATACCATTTACATAATTTGCCTTATGACAACACAGTTGCGATACTGCTAGTGGGTAGCTACACGACCTTGTTATAGAAAAGCAGACTGACAACCATACCTGCTTCTGCTTCCTATTTTACCTAGCCTATCGGTAGCGTTTGCTTTAGAGCAGCACCCAGGAAGACAGATCAGGCTGCCTCACCATTTTCCTTTCTTGTTTGTGCTACACAGACAAGGGCTACAAAGATGGTCCTTGCCTTCAGAGCATTCACAGCCTAAAGACTCTTGCTCTGCCATGAAGTGGTAGACCCAATGGGTAACGTCCACAGAAACCTTTCTTTTTTTCTCAGCACATTTTTTTGAAAATCCTGCCACTGTTTTTTCATTGCTGTATTGAGGGAAAAACCCCTGTGAATCACACGTCTCCTCTCCAAGTCACTTTTCTTTGTGCTTTGCACCTGCTCTACCACTTGGGCAGCGGATGGCACTCTCTCACTCGCTGGTGCACACACACAGTGTGGTGGAAATAAAGTTCTGGGGCCTCCAGTGACGTGCCAGTTCACATTCCCATGCCTGGGTAGGTGATCTGAATCCACAACCAGCCCCGGCAGCAATGGGTGGCAGATTGCCTTGAGCACAGCTTACCATGGCACACGGTGCTGCTAGCACTGTAAGCTGCTATTCAGCCGCCGCGGGCACGGCAGCATTGCCAGCACGGCCTCCTCCTGCCGAGATTAAGTCAGAGATAAATCACCATGGGTGGGCTTGAATACACTGACTACGTTTGTAAAGTCCTGCTGCCTAGCAAGCGGTTGTCCCTAGGCACAGCACCAGCAGGATTTATGGATGGATGGCCATGCTCCCCATAAATATTACTGTGCACAGCAAAGTGGGTAAATGTTAGAAATAATAATAAAGAAATCTATATGAAAGCATGACTCAACCTAATCACGTTCCTGATGCTTGGGACTCAGCATCTCAGAGAAACGGCTCTGTGATGGCTCACAAAGTGAGGAGAAAATATACTGCCTTCCTCCTAGCCACGGCCCTACCCAGCGCTTCAGCAGCAGGCGAGCCCCCAGCCAGGCACTGCACCAAGGGCTGGGTTCAAGAGGGATTTACACCGTGCCCAGAGGAGCTGAACGAAGAAGCTCCACTCCTATAGGAAACCCGCCCTCAGCTCCATCCTCCTAAGGCAGGGAGGCAGCAGAGGGTTAAGAACAAGTGACCTACGGCTGCTACTGGCTGTGCTTTGCTCTCACAGACGGGGAAACGCAGTCAGCAAAGAGATTTTTAAACTTCATTTTCTCTGTCTACAGGTGCCTGTCTTCCAGTATTAGTCTAGGGAACTGCACACCAATTACCTCATATATTCACTGAAAGAGCAGTACAATACAACTTATTGTTATATAGTGTCCTTGATAGAAAGCCCCATGAAATGCTTGACAGTACTATTGGGTCCATAAAAGTGTGCGTGGTCATGAATACATGTGAGGGTTCAGTCCTTGCTCTTGATTCCTGTTCTCTGCTGGAAACCACTCTGTTACAATTCTCTCAATTTCAACACGGAGAGGAGGTGGAGGAAGGGAATATCACAGCTCTGTGTCACTGTCTGCAAATGCACGAGGACACGGAAGGGCCATCCTGCCAGACGTGAGACAAATGGCCCGAGGGACACGCAGAGACACACAAATAGAGAGGCACGCACGCTGACCCACCGCTGGCACCATGACCAGCCCGACCCTGGGCACCACCAGGGCTCCTGAGGAGAGGTGGCGTGCCCCTGTCGCTGAAGCAGACGGGACAGGATTCCTCCTGGCAGTGCTTTGGCTCAGCCACACGTACGGTCCAAGCAGCTTAATCTAATCTCTGCAGCGCGCGGCAAATGAAGAGCCTAATGCCATATCATGCATCACCTGTCTTCTCTAGCACTGGGCCCCCAGAAAAAAAAAAAAAAAAAAAGAGTTCGCTTTCCAAAGTTCAAATTCTTTGTAACCATTTGACTAAGCCGATTTCTAAAAAACACAGGAAAATGTCAGTGTTGTGCTTCCATCACCAAGCAGCTGGGGCTGAATTCGCACAGCCAACTGTGAGGCTGAAGACAAACTTAGCTGCCTGATGCGGCATCTATGCTCAAAAAATCTGTGAGAGATTCAGTCTGCCAGACGCCCCGGGCTGCTGTTTTGGGGATCTGTGTGCAGTCAGTGGAAAGGGACAGGCATGAGGACAAACAGGCCGTCGGAGGATCCTGAGGTGCCTGGAGGACGGCTCCCTAGCACAGGTGGAGCAGTCCCCGTGGACTCCTCAGTGCTGGGTCCACCTGTGGCACGTAGAAGCCAGCACAAGGCAGGGGGATGTGTTGTCTTCCTACCCAGACACAGGCTCCCCTACCTCAACCCAGCCACGAGGTTCAGAGGGACCCAGCAGGTGACACTTGGCACCTTCTGTGGGGCAGCTTCCACCCTGGGTCCTTCAGAAGCCATTGAAGGCCCAAGGAAGAAAGCCAGCCATGTGCTGCCCGCTCAGACGCAAGGATTTTCCTTAGGTTTGTAGGAACATTTTGCAGAAATGAGATAGGAGAATATTGTAGAAAAAGTACCCAAGACTTTGATTTCTTCTTAATTGGCTGCGCTCCCTTACGACCCTTGAATTTCCTTTGCAATAACCAAGGAAAGTATTAAAAAATCCCATACTTAATTAGGCCTGAGTTTCATCACAGTCCCATAGATTTTTTTTATTTTTTTATTTTTAAAAGGAAACGAAAACCTCAGTAATTTGCCCGTGACTAAACTTTACATATTTTCATCCAGACAAATAGACAGTCATCTCCTGAACGTTTTAACAAGCTGATGCTAATGAACTATAACTGACAAATGTAAAGAAGAATGATCCCCTGCCATTTAAAAGGAAAATCCACTTCTCTTTGCTACGTGGTGCCCTGCATAGCGCTGGGAGCCCTGCTGGTAGATGTCCAGACAGAGGATCTTATAAAACCTGAGCCCTGCAAAGAGTTTGTTGGGCTTTGGTGACTGGGCAGTGGAGGAGGGAGGGGCTCACTGAAACCACAGTTGAACTTTGATGAGTTAGCAATGACACTACATGGTGAAAAACATGGGGCGAAAATATTTTCAGGCTGACATTAGGTGTGAAACATTGGTGAACTGAAGACTGGAAGAAATCTTGCTTTGGGTTGAAACAGTTTGGATTTGAGCAGTTTTGCTGAGCTATACGCAGTGTAAACAAGATCAAAATAAAATGGAAATCCAAAAATAAAAACGTCATGCTGAAGACAAAATCAAAGTGTTTCACTAGGAAAAACAGACCTAACTGAGACGATTTGAGATTCAGGGATATTTTGTTGAACACAGCTGGGAAAATGAAGATTTATTTGGAAATTATCTTGCTTCTACGAAATCAGATCATGTAATGCTTACCCAGGGCCATATGCAGACCTGTGTAGCTCCAGTCTAGGGCTGATTATCTCTGCAGCTGAGGGCAGACACGGCGTATCAGCCCCACTTCTGAACATCTCCAGCCCGGTGCTGCCCAGGCCCCACACAGGGGTCCGCTGGGTGATGGAGCCCCCTCGCTTGTCTCTGTGGCTGCTGAGACTGGGATCAGCAATTCTCAGCTGACCCCCCCCCACACACACACATTTCCACATGTACAAAGCAAGGTTAGGCTCTAATACCTACACAATGCCCTTTAATTTCCCTGGCCTGGTGCTGACAATTGGAAAATGAATATTACACAGGCAGCAGAGGGTGGCTGCGGTGGTTGGGTGTAATCAGCATCCCTGGGCATGTCCAAGTGAGTCTCATCTTATTTTAATTCCGGTAATATTTCTGTTTTCAGCCAGCTCATTACAGGCACCTATTCAAAGCCTGGAGAATACATCTAAATTGAAAGCAGAAAAAAGAAAAAAAAAGGAAAAAAAGCATAATGTGCTGCCTTTTCACCTCCCCCTGCTTCTTCCCCTACCAAATTAACAGCAAGGACCTTTGGAGGCACCTCACGTAGGCATCCTTGTTATCAGAACTGTCCTGGGGGTGCAGATCGGGCCCTGAGACTTGCAGGGAGGTGCCCCCGGTGCCGGGTCTCTGGCTGGCAGGGCTCCTGGGCGCTGGGAGCAGCGTGGCAGCCTGCTGCTCGCTGTGCCTGGCAGCCCCGCTCTGCCGCACGCAGCCACGGGAAGCCCTGGAGAGCGGAGCATGGGCACAGCACAGAGGGCTCCTCCACCCCTCCAGTTCTTGTTTGTATCTGCTTGCCCCCTTGTTTATTATCTGCTGAGGTTCAAAATGCATCTCAAAATGTCGGGGAGCAGGAAAAGAAAAGGAAGGAGAGAGAATTACAGCCTGCCTGTCTCTATTTTATAATGCATTTATGTGGGAATAGGGGAGGGAACCTGGGGCGTCACTTCGTATCTGGTTTGAAATACTTTTTTTTTTTTTTTTTCTTTCCATAAACAGAAAGGCTTCGGGAGGAGAATGCTAAGCAGAACGGAAAAGTGACACACCATTTATCCAGGTTTTGTTAAGTAATGAGCTCGATTCCTCAGTGATCAATCTCTCCCCTTCAATTAACAGCAATAAATTCCTCATAAAATATTCTAAACAGTGCTGGACTTTCTTCTTGCTTTACATTATTTATGCAGCATGTTTGTTATTCTTGTCCTTAAAGCAACTTTATATATTATGTCTTGTTTCTCAGCCAGAAAAACAACTTGCCACTGCAGAATGATCTCAGCAGTATGTTATCTCTGCCCGTCTGATCCCTGCCTTGTAATGCACACACACACTGCCCCTTAGAGGTGACATCCCGTCATGGCCACGGGGAAAAATCACAGCTACGGAGATATGTTTTGATTGCAATGTGTTTGTGCAATTTTAACCAGCTGGCTGGCTTACCAGAAAGAGAGGCTGATATTTTTTTATTTAGAACAAATGTCCATATTTTGATCTCAGACAAGCAGTGCAAATCTGGGCTAAATCCTTCGATTTCAGTACTGATTTTTGCTTTTTTTTTTTTTTTTTTTAATTTTAATTTTAATTTTAATTTTTTAAATCCAACATCAGGCTCCTGACCCCTACTCCTTCTCCTGAAAGCTCTGGCATTTAAAGATACAGAATTGCAGCCGCAACCACCGTGCCCTTCCAGATGCTGCCAGGTACGGCCACGCTCGCATTGCAAGAAAGCCCCCGGCGCCTGCAGGCATGCTGCCATCCACCCTAACAAACAAGTATGGAAACGATGAGAAAGGAAACAGCAGGCTAAGCCTATTACTTCATCAATTTCTACAGCAACCACCAACCCTATTACTGCTCTCCGTTCCTCCGCTCACTGGGGATGCTGCCTCAGCAAGGCAATGGGCATCCTCTTGGAAAGCAAGACGGTGACAGCCCGGCCCACCGCGGCCACCCCAAGGGATGCTCTTTCATGTCAAGTGCTCTCTGTCTCCTGCCCTGATGGAATAATAAAGGAAGCCTGTCTCCTTCTTTCATCAGCAGCTGCCTCTGCCCTCCCGAGCCAGGCAGGGTAGCACAGACAGAGGGAGGTAAATGCATTCTTGTGTCCATCTGTCTGATCTGACAGTAATACCTCTAGCTAGGATCCTACATTAAACAAACTGATGTGCATGTATCCCCTCTGCAGAGCTGGAGGTGGGGAATGAGCAGTAAGCTGTGTGGGACACAAAGCCATCAAGTAAGCATGCTGGTAAATGAGACATTTAATTAAAAATGAGCAGAGCTAGGAGCCTTGAGGAACTTGTGGGCTGGCAAAGAAATGTGAGCTGCTCCCCCAGCAAAAGCTAGCACATGATCAAGCCAAGGGACAGATTAAGATGAGAAATTTCAGCCTGCCCTTTCCCTTCCCAGCCAGGAGAAAGCAGGCATGCAGCAGAGGGCTGGGACCACTCTTTATTGCAAAGAAAATATTCCACAAACATGACTTGGCCCTTTCCACCATTTGTTCCCTCTGTAACGCTCTTAATGGCTCCAAGTGGCAGCATCAATGCCTGTGTGGTTTATCACTTATCCGAGCAAACTGCTTGGCCTCCGAGGCAGCAGACTGTCCTCCTCCAGGGGTGAGAGGACCACTTCTCTGGGCTGGGGACCTCACACAGAGCTGTGGACCAAAACGGGGAGAATCTCTGGGCCAAAGAGTGATCCACCATAAAGCAGGGATCCAAGAGTCGGTGGGAAAACATCAGTTTGGCCCTGCTATGGCAGGAGGGGGGACAGTTCTGCTGAGAGACAGGGGAGACCAGGAGCCAGCCAGGCACAGAGAAGACCCAGCCCACCCTCTGCAGAGGAAGCCGGGAGGAGGCGTGCAGGGAGCGGGGGCACAGCGTCTGTCCTCCGACAGCTGGAGGGGGCAAAGCACAGCCCCGGCGGGGGGGAGACAGGCCCCTTGGTGGTGCAAGTCAACCTCCTTGCTCCAGGAACTCAGATGATGGCCCTTTTGCAAACCACTACGGAACTGCTCTGCCTGGCTTCATGGGAGGAAGCTGGACTCATTACCTCCCATCCGACGTTCCCTTTCATCTGCGGCCAGGGTCAGCCTGCAAGGGGAACACCCAGCCAGACACCAGCAAAACAGGAGGGGGGGGGGGTGTTTGTATGGGAAGAGTTATAAAAATGCTACTTTTCCTTGGGGAGAAACTTGCTACATGAGATTTTAATGAGCAATTAGGTTCCGGGAGACTGTCACTCATGACGAAATGAACCCCAGCAGTGCTAGAGATAGAGGTCAGCAGAGGAAGCCAACCCACGAGGGCTGCCCTTCGCTCGAGGGGTGGCCGTGTCTCTCAGGCCTGCAGCTGGGCCAAACGGCAGCCCGGCCTGGCTGAGGGTGAGATTTACTGAGGGCTAAACCTTGTCTGCACACACACACGGAGGCCTGAGGCTCCTGACGGAGATGTGCAAACTGTTGCCATACAAACACCCGACAGATTTCCACACCGGCCTTGAGCAGTCCTCCGTGAGGCCTGGCCAGAGGCAGAAACACCCCTGAGGCTGCTTTTTCCTCATGCCAAGCAGATGCCATCTGCATGGATGTGACTGCAGGGACGGAAAGAACCCAGTCACTGATCCACGCCCCTGCTTGCACAGGCAACACCGCCGCATGGATCCCCCCACTGAGCACACGAGCCATGTTACAATGACAGAACTGTTCCCAGCACACCCTGTAAGGATGCAGAATGCACCAACACACCAGCGACCGTCCAAACTCTCCTCACGACAATAGCAGCTGCAAAATTTTCATTGTGGCTTGCGAAGGAGTGACTGGATGCAAACAACCCTCAAAGCTCTCTGTGAGGCTGTGCTGGCCACACCCTGCTCCCTGGCCTTCCTCCTCCTCCTCCTCCTGGGGAGAACAATGGGGCTTTGTCAGCACCAGGAGGAATGAGCACTAGCCAAGCACAATAGCCTTTTTTATCCCAGCTTCAAGGCATTTGTGGTTGGAAAAAGAAATGCATTCATCTTGTACGAGTGAGGAATATCTGTTAGAATTGGGCTTTGCCCAGAATTCTGTATGTGACCTCCAGGGAATAGATCTGAGCATGGATCACAGTCAAAACATTTTAGCTTAATCCTCTCTCTTAGCTTCAGCTAATTCTGAGAGCCTGAGCTCGTGGCTTTACCTACATTTTAATTGCAGTGGTGATTTAACATCTTCCATCTTGAAAGTCCTCCCTAACTTGGGGAACCTCTCCATGCCACCGGGAAGACAGGTGGAAGCACAAGCTTGCTTACTTCTTGTGGACCAACTCACTTTTAATCCTGGAGGTCCATTCAGCCAGGAAAGAGTTAACACCTGCACCTTTCAGTGAACAAATTGGTTCATCCAGGAAAAAAAAAAAAAAAAATCCCAGAAAATTGGATGTTGGTAGATTATCCTTCTCCAGATCCATGGATTAGTGTGCTTGCAGAGGGCATCCAAGTGGAAAAGAATGTAATATCGCTGTACGTGCGGGGAGAGCCTTCACCTCCACTCCAGCTCAATTACACATCTCTCTTATCACAGCTATCACATGATGCCTATCCTTATGCCTTTCTCCACTTAAGCCTATTACTGCATTTCTATTAAATACTGGGAAGCCTTTTGAAATCATGAAGTTTCTTGCCACAACGGATCATATGCCAGCTAAATCATTTTGTTTCCCCAGTTCTCCCCACTTTCTGCTCCCACATTGCTTCATTATTTGAGTATTTCCCTTTTAAGTGCAAGACATCGTGACATCCCTCCCCTCGATTTCTCCTCAGCACACCCACATACATGCTTCCACTTACAGCTTCAGTCCAAACCCTGATTCCCTTATGCCAGCCTAGAGCAAGAGACAAAGGCTGAAATACCAGAGGAGCCAACAAAATGCCTCTGGACACTCACTCTGTAGGCTATGGGAAAGCTTGAAGTGCACGGAGAAGCCAGGAGGCAGCAGAGCTGACGCCAGCTGTGCCCTGAGTGCCCGACGCTTCCCTGCAGAAGACCTGGTGCAACCAGAGACATGGAGGCTGAACACCAGCAGCTGCAGTGCCAGCTCTTTAAGCTGTAACAAGTAACGTGGCAGTGTGATATTTCTTCTCAGGGCCCCGGCCTCGAGATGCAGTGCCTTGGCTGACATTCTCTGCTTGCACTTTCTGCTGCAGGCTTTTTTATTTGTTTGTTTGTTTGCTTGCTTGCTTGCTTGCCTTTTTTCCCAATTTATCCTTCACACTTACGGAACAAAGCTTGAAAACAAGAACTGGTATCTAGTTTGAAAACCAGAGGCTGATTAGGAGAAGTATCTCCAACAGGCCGAGGGAGGTGATCCTTCCTCTCTGCTCAGCACTGGTGAGCCCACAGCTGAGTGCTGTGCCCAGGCAGACGTGGGCACACTGGAGCGAGCCCAGCAAAGGGACACAAATGGGGTAAAGGGACTGGAGTGTCTGCCCCATGAGAAGAGGCTCAGAGAGCTGGGGTTATTTAGCCTGGAGAAGAAAAGACTTCGGGGTTCTCAGGGTGTCTAAATTCCCGAGGGTGTGGGGAGAAAGAAGACAGAGCCAGACTCCTGTGGTCAGTGACGGGACAGGAAGCAATGGGCACAAACTGAAACTCAAGAAATTTCATTTAAATATAAGATTATAATTCTAGTTTTACTGTGACCATGACTGAGTGCAGGCACAGGGTGCCCAAAGAGGCTGTGGAGATATTCAGAACCCAGCCAGACACGGCCCTGAGGGACCTGCTCCAGCTGTCCCTGCTTTGAGCAGGGTGGGACTGGGCATCTCCAGAGCTGCCTGCTGACCTCACCTGTTGCTGGGATGCTGTGGTTCTGTAATTAATTTCTAGTTTTAAAGCCATTTAAATTCAGGGGAGGAGCTGACCCATTCTTTTTCAGGACCTACATCAGCAATGTTATGTTTTCCTTGAGCTCCAACCCTCCCGTTAAGTCAGCCCGATCTCCGAGACGCACAGCGCCCAGCCTGTTGGACAGCCACCTACACGGCTTCTCGTGCCACACAGGTGAGACCTGAGCATCACTTTAACCAAGCAGCCGAAGCTGCAACATTGCAATATGAAGTGCATGGGCAGTTTCCAGTGTGTATCTTGTGTATTTGCTCAGCCACACTTGAAAATGAACCTAGAGGTACAAAAAAATGAAGACCTGGAGTTCTACATGTGCATTTGTTCAAAGTTTGTTTCAGAGATTTGTAGGGGTATTTTCATCACGTTAATTGAGTTTTAAAGGTTTTACATTTCATTATCTTTTGAAAGTCTGATAAGAGTAATCAGTGGCTGCATTTATTCTCCTTCATTCTTTTACCTGTTTGCTGCCAACAGAGAATAAATAAATAAATAAATAAATAAATAAATAAATGAATACTGCTTTCTTAGCATAAAACAAGAAGTAAAAAGCAGGAATAAGTAAAATAGAAGTATTGCAAAATAAATAAATAATAAATAAAATCCAGATTTTCCTCTTTCTTTTGACTAAAGCTGACAATCTTACATCACAGGTAGAAACTCTTCAAGAGAGAAACTGGCAAGTAAGGGTTTTGAGGTGTTTAGGTTCCCAGTCTAATCCTGAGAGCTCTATATTGAAGAATCATGATGAATTTGTGCAACTTATGAATAATTGAGGAATTTCATCTGGCTTTTGATTTGAAAGAGAGGGAATACTTTTCATTACACAAATATATGAACCTACAAAATCACAAGTGTCTCCTGATTTGGAGTAGCTCTGCCTTCTGTGTACCTATTCTAAAATACTGCAAAGGGGTCTGGTTTCAGAGGGGAACTGATGAAAATTAGTCCTCTGAAAAACCGTCTCTGTGTGATGCAGCCCAAGTGCAAGGATCAGACTGATTCATCAGGTGAATACTCTCTACAATACAACAAGCATTTGCCAGGGGGATCGTCTCTTAAATTCTTTATCCACTGAATTATTGCAGAAGAATATTTCTCCCTCCAGCCACATGCCGAGTAATAATTTGTTCACAGGCTTGAAACTAGGTTTGGAAAAAATATTCTAAAAAAAAGGGTAAGAACAGAAAGTATTTTGGTTCTTAGAAGTTCAATACTGAGTGGACAGCTGTGGTTATTATTCTACTCCTACCAGTTAACTATTGCTAAACACTAGAACTGATTAAGAAAAATGTAAGGGCTCGCAGAATTAAAAGAAATTCATATTTTCTCTTACTTAATCTACCTTTCTCTTGGCAATCTCAGCCTTTTTTTTTTTCTGTTTATACTCAATCTCCAGTTTGAGTACCATGATCAAGCTGCTGTGTCCCCAGGACACACTGCAATCTTGCCACAGGCTCTGTAGTTGGCTACCGTGGAATTCAGTGGAGTATCACAAAGAAAATAAGGCCATCATGTAAAAATCAAACAGGTTGTCAAGCAAGCAGTTCAGGTAGGCTGTCCTCCTCAAGTCCCTGTAGCCACTTTTGACCGAAGTCACAAACTCCTTGGAAAAGAGAGCCATTTCTCAACATCTGCAACGTATCAACTATGCTGTCAGTGCTCAGCAAACAAATAATTAGAATAACAAATGGAATTGTTTCTATATATAATGTTCCACAAAGCTTTCCAAGAGATGCCATCTGGTCTGTAAGGTAGAAAGCTGGAGCCTGGAAAAAATTCCACGTATGCTTAATTTTACACCCTCAAACAGCCCCAAGGACTGTTCAAGTGCATAAAATTGAGCAGATATGTAAATATTTGCAGAGCTACAGCTCCATAATTGGTAATTTTGCATCTCCTGTATTTTTCAAGGATGTGGAAAGGTCTCCGGAGAAAGGTGCCTTGAGGGTCAACAGAAATAAGCTGTGGACAGCTCGTCTCCACTCCTATTCTAGTTCTTGGCTTAATTTGTCAGCCTCCTAAGCCCGCCCAGCTCGCAGTGGAAGGATGGCACATTCCCAGTGCTTTGGCATCTGAGAGACAGCAGAACATATCTCACTCCTGCTTAGAGCTGAAAGTGAAAATAGAGTGCGAGGAATCCAAAAGGAAGTTGTTGAATGCATGGCAGATGTTGTTACATTTGGCCTAGCAGTACTCCATGTGGCAGTCACACGACTGGTGGTCTTAGCCAGAGAGGTTAATCAGGATGGGCACTCCCACCTGAGGGTTTTCTTTCAAACAAGAGTAAAAGAAATGTTAGAAGTGAACTAATAACAGCAGGTCCAAAAAACCACACACACAAAAACAAAACCAAAAGAAAAACACAAAAAACACCCCACAACAGCAAAACCCACATTAAAAATAAGGCAAAGGGAAGCTCAGAGCTAACAGCATGTCTGTTGGGAGTACAGCACCTCAACAGCCCAGAAGAGACACAAAACCAAGACCGTAACTCCATGGGAAAGTGAGCTGAAAGAGACATCTGAAGACCACCCCATGTATCTCCATCCTACACTCCTGAGCTTTGGCTGGCACCCAAAGTGTCCTACAGACAAACATGGTGTGAGGAAATGATACATGCTGGCATGAATCATGGATTTCTAGGCCATCATTTACAACAGGAGCTACGCCTGAGCAGAGGAGCATTACTCACATATGATTTATGTGTTTTTTACGTAGCTGTTGGGCTTTAATTATTCACTTGATTATCAATAAAAAATAAGCACTGAGCAGCACAGAATGTTAACACGCCTGAAAGGGGCATGCAGCCACTTGTGTGAAACAAATGTGGACATGCAGGGAGGCATTCCTGTGCTGTCAGTGCTGGGCATGGGGAGAAATTCACCAGCAGAATTAGTGCATTTCTTTTCTCTTCCTTCTCTGTCTCCTCCCCACCCTTTCACAAACAAAACCTGCCAACCTGTTCATCAGCTCTGTGATGGCAGACAAATGTTTCAGCAAAACATGTGCCAAATATCCATTGATATTGGCTGAAATTCAATATGATGAAATGAATTGATGCTGGCATCCCATTTGGTGCAATGCAATATCTGATCAATAGCAAGTAATTGGACATCACTTTGTGTAGGAGAGAAAGCTAGGGCTGTTACATCACTCTGAGTTATGGATCATATTAATCACTGCCTAACTGTTTCATCAATGTAATTTCTTTTCATCAACATGCCGTGGCATTTAGAATGTTGGACATAAAACCTCTATACTGTATTAACTTGAAATTAAAAGCTGTGCAGCCCAATGAAGTGGAACATCACTACCATGGGTGTGAATAGTGTTCTCAAATCATAGCGCAAAATTATACAATTGGCACCTTTAACAAGCAGAAGGAAGTGACAGGAAAAAAAATAATCAAACAGCAAGAACTCATCTGGACTGGGGAGGATATGCACTCATACAAGCCTTACCTACAGTTCCTCCTCCTTAATTGCAATCAATGCAGGACCAGCAGGGAGAGAAATCCATGCTTCTTTTCAGCCCTTGCTAGTTCACAGGTGTTTGCAACTTGTGAAGCTACCGAGGATGTATTAAAAGGGCAGCTCTAGGAAAGAAAAAGGTAGTCTCCTCACCCCCATTTCCTAGCATGGGAATATATGCATCTCTGTCAGTGGTCATTCGGATTCCTGTTGCTTTCCTTATACGCTTTCCATTTTGGCTTTCTTCAATCCTCTCCCTGCTCCAGCAGAAGCACACTTGTGGTGACTGGTAGCATGGCCTCCTATCAGCTGACTCAAAGTCACTTGTCTGCCATGCACACCGGCAGGAGTCCCTGCTCAGCACCTGACAGCTAAGGAAAGCTTTCAGGCACGTCAGGCGGAGAAGCAGTGCCACTGGCACTGCACACAGCCAAGGGAGAGAGATGCTGCACTCTGAAGCTGTTCTCCCACCGGACCATATAGGGCAACCCATGCATGGAAAAACTGAGATCAAGAGACTTCAGAGAGAGCCAGTTAGACTTGGGGTTTGAGGTCAGAAAAAGCAACTTGATGGCACTGAGTTCACCAAAAAAACTTTTGGTGGGGTCCACTTTACACACCTACTTGGGCAACTGTCCACTGACTGCAGAGTCAGGCACTCCGCTGCTGAACCTCCCACCACACTGCTGTGTTCAGTAAGGTCATGGCAGGAAATTAAATGAGGCCTGCACTCCTCTGCATAGACGTTTAGCCAGGCAAATATCAGCTCCATGGCGGGGCAAGGCCTAGGCACATGCATCCTCCCACACTGTGGGAAATACACTGGGAAAAGCAAGCAAAGTGGTATTTAAGCCAAATCCACATCACTCAGGGAGTAGGTGCATGCAAGAGGCTGAAGGACCCCATCCAAGCCCTCAGATCAAGTTGGCAGAGAACAGCCTTGAGTCTCCATTAGTCTCACTGCACAGAAACGGAGCAGGACTGTGTCCCACCTGAGCAGAGAACAAGAAAGCAAGTCAACAGCAGAAAAAAACCTGATGACAGGATCTTATTCTCAGAGCACCTGCATTTCCCACTGATACCAGAGCTGCGGGTGCCTGGCACTTCTTAAAATGTAACCGGCTTATTCATCCTGTCCTAGGTGAGAGCATTTTCTCTGCTCTTTGTTTGGTGTGAAGCCTGTTGGGAAAGACAGAATGAGCAGATAATAATAATGATGTTTCAACATCTCCAGCTCATGGTTCCTTGCCATATTTGGTGATTGTTTTCTTTAAGCTCTGAACTCTGGGTCTGTGGGAATCTTTAGCTTTCTCTTAAAAAATGCTGTCTGTTCCTTTTGATGGGGTTGGAAAGGCTGAAAACCTGTCATCCAACAGAACTGAAAAATTATAAACCTAAAGAGAAGAACCTTAAGTGCGCATTACTTTTAAACATCCGTGTTTTTAACAGCACCCTCCTGATTTGGGGGAAAATTTTGCTATCAGGTTTTGAGTGCTGAATAAAATTGACCCTCACCAAGGCTTGCAGTTTGGATAAAGTCCCAAAAGAAGCATTTGTAAACCAGAAAAAACAACAACTTGGATTATGGCAAAATGCCTTTTTTGGATTTTTTTTTTTTTTGTACTTCATGCTTCCAATTGGAATTAGAAACACAAAAAGAAGTAAACTGAGGTTCAGGGGTGAAGGGGAAGGGGGACAAAAATTTCTTTTATTTCCACCCCACTAAGTAAAATATTTGCACGCATGACAAAACCTCATGTTATGGTGAGTTGAGACATTAATTTCCTCTGCGCTCAGCAGCAGACCTACACAGCGCCGTATAAAACAGGAACTGGCCTCCCATTGAAGCGGCACCAGCAATGTCGAAATTGAGTCTGTTCCTGAGACATTTTAAAACTATTTCAAGATCAGACAGCGCCGGTGCAGACAGGAGCACAGGGCTGTAGGGGGAAACAGCACAGGGGCTTTTTTCACTGTGGTTCCTTGGAAGGTTTAAGCATCAGTGGCAAAATCTTTCAGTCTCCCCTCTCCTCATTTCTGCCGCTGACACTTGCTGTCTGTGCCTTTAATGGTACAAGATAAATATGCAAATGTGTGGCTGTGCATTTTTTTTAAACATATTATGCCATTAAGGCTTACAGCAATCCTGCAGCCACTCTTCAGGGAGTGCTCCTTCGGAGCCAAGTCCATTGCAGTCACTGTCACAGAGCAAATCATCTGTGCACACACGTGCACTTACATACACAGCACTCTTCTTTTTTCCACTTCCCACTGGTGCCAGGAGCACCAGTAGCTGTCTACTGATTGCTGCTGGTGTGTTGTAAAGGGAAACTAAGCATAACATGGGCAAAGTGGGAAGACCCCTCTACAACCCCCACAGAAAGTCAACGGGGATTGCTGTGTAGATCCACCTACCTGGATCAAACTCCCCTTCACCCTCTATCTCTGGTGCCTTATTCTAAAACAAGAGCTATTCAGAGTGCAAGGACTTCTGCTCTTTGTCTGTGGAAAATAACCCCCCTATAACCCTTTTGTCTGTTCATGTCACTCAGATGATCAGCCACATCTTCTGTTCAGTGACAGCTTCACAAAATGCACCTATTTTAGAGTGCTCAGTTGTTTTACTCCTGCATTTTTAAGAAGGACTTATTTTAGCAACTAATTATCCTAACAGCCATAAAGAGATGGGGCCAAAAAATGTAAAACAGCTTACAGAAGAGAAATGAAGACACTGGATTATTTTAAAAGGACGGAGTCTACTACTAAATTCATTGATGCTCGTCTATTGGGGTAACCTGCCAGAAAAGGTCAAGATGTAATTAGGACGGGTGTGCTGAGTGTATTGTATCCCTAATGCATGAAAAGCTGTTAGGTCTAAGCTTTCTAGCAGTACCCAAGGCACATTAAAAGTCTTTGAGGACCACAGAAGGAAAGTAGATCATGAAGCCCTACCTATGGGCTGAGGCTTTGATTTTCTGCAGGGGCAGCACACTCTGGACACGCAAAAGAGTACGATGCCTTGAGAGCTCTTTCTCATTTCACAAGGGATTTGCCAAGGATCTGGTGGGCAGCTCAACTCCTCATCTATAGATGCAATGGTTATTTCATCCAGCCAAACACTTCAACTTTTAGGAGCAGATGTCAGTATGTCAAAGAGCATTGTGCTGTTTGTGTATTGCTCTCAGTATGAGTACATAAGATGAGGTTTACGGACTGTTTAAAATGGTCTATATGGTATTTATTTGGCACTCATCACCTGGGCATCAAGCTTCCTACAAAAACAGGCATTAAACATCCTTTTTTTTCCCCCTCTACAACCAACTAAATCATTTTTACAGGCATTTAGAGAGCTCACACACTCCTGTAATTATTGCCACGTTGCCTCTGTCATTCTCTTGGTCATGTTCAGGAGCACAATTCACTTCCTCCGGTATTAATGAGTAATAAATAATTCATACAAAAAATAAAAAAGGTACCTAACAAAAGAGACATGGGCATACTTCATGTGGTGACTGCATTATATCGTCTGTGATGTCGTTTTCTGTGGAAAAGCCCTGGAGAATTTAAGAGAAAATGATAACCTTTCTTTACATTCTGAACATCCTATAGAATAGAATACAATTAACATCTTTGTCAAAGAACATAATCCGGTAGCATGGCTCAAAAAGGTTGCAGAAGACAGCGCTCTCCGTTTCAATTCCAGAATAGAGTAGTATTACACTTCTGTAGACTCTTATTGGTTTCATCCCTCTTAACTTCTGCAGGCCTTTCCCGGGAGGGTTTGCACATGAGATGAGAAGAATGGCAGGAGAAAAAATACTGTAGAGAGACAGGAAAATGTCTGGCCTAAATTTGCTGCCAAAAGCTGTCTTGGGAGGCTTAGACGTAGTGGGACCATTCAGCTCCACGACAAAGGGGTCAGGTGTGCTCAGAAGAGGGTTAATGGGGAGAAAACAGAGAAACAACAGGAGAGTGCCCTGCAGATACACAATTAAACCGCTTTATCTGCCTAATAGCAATAGGTGGAGTACCAAGTCCCTGGCTGCTGCCACAGCCCCCCAGCTGCTGCAGGGCAGCAAATGACTAGATACTTTATCTGGGGAGCTGCCAGACCGTGCTCTTCATAGCCCGTGACCAGCTCCTTTGCCCAAGGGGTCCAGAGGAAGCATCTGGCCCTTAGATGACAGACAGCACGAATTACTCTGAGCACAGAAGGGTTCGGACATCTTTGTTCAGTTAGCATCTATCCATCCACTGCATATTGAATCATGCTCTATACAAACGAATCGCAGGGTAGCCTACCGTGAACACTCTCCATGCCCACACAAGCCAACCCCTTTCCACTCAATTGCCTTCTTACACCAGTCCTGGTATCAGTGTATCCCCACATAAAAGGGAATTAAAACCTTATTACGAGTTTGGCTGTGGCTGTTCAGCTCCATTGCTGTTTTTCAGAAGAGTGGCAGAAAGAAACTGAGAATGCTTTATTATTGTTGCTCAGTCTCCCTTGCTGGAGGGAGCTGCTCATGATTGAAGCTCTAAGACGGATCCTGCACTGGTGGGATGAGGGGCTTTCAGTGCAGTTTAGCAACAATCAGGGAAGCCAAAGGTTGGTTGGTGTTAGAAAATGAATACAGATTATGTTCTGTTAGACAAACACGAAAGGTAAAAACAGTCACCTGAAAAACACCACACCTCTAAGGCTGCAAACTCAAACACGGAGATGGGAGACATCAGAACCACACAACCTTAATTAACCCTCCTGTGTGCATGCATTATCTAATTACATGAGCTTATATTAGTCCTCCCCAGAGGGCCTGTGCCTCACAATGCAGAGGACAGACAAATAACCACTGTGTGAGAAGCTGGTCAATATTTTACCTTCTCCTCTCTGTATGGTCCCAGCCTTATTCACTGAATGCCATTCGCTTCCTGCTGAAGGTAGGATTACTCATCATATCATGGACCTTCATTTCACATTCCTGACTTTAGCAGCTTTGGACCTCACATAGATTAACACACTTGTTTTCATCTATGTAAAAGGAGGGCTTGGCATTATCCCCATTTAGCAGAGGAGATCATTGCTGAACAATTTCAATGAGAATTTCTATTACTCTCTCTGAAATGGTTAAAAAGGCAAATGAAATATGGTTTTGCTGTGAGAAGAGCCGCTCAGTTTTAATATGTGGTGCTACTGGTCCTGCATAAATTTTGCATTCTCTTTCTAACCAATATAAGTGCAGATATCCTCACTATTCATAAAAATGATTAATCCATTTTCAGAATCTCACCAACTCCTTTGATTGAGTGGCCCATTGCAAGGTGTGCTCCAAAAACAGCCTTGTACTGAGATTTCAGCTGACCTAGAACATACTTCCTTGCACCACTGAAGTTGACTTTCATAAATTTTATTGTATGTCTTATTGCTCCTGATCAAAAATGCTGACTGTTTTTTTTTCTATTTTATGTATCTTTTCTATATCCTTCTACCACACTCTTTTACCACCCCTTTCCTCGCTACACTAGCTAGTTTCATTTGTTTTCTTCTGTCTCTCCCAACAGAATATTCACAGCCTTGTTTCAGGCTCTTCTATTTCAGAAATATCTTTCAGGAGGGGAAAAAATATATATATTTTTTTCCTTTAACTTGCAAACCCAACAGTTTTTAGAAACACCTGTCACTGCTTCCATCTCTCCAATCAGTGAGCAGTGCGGGTGTCTCTCTCAGTGGGAGCTGACAATTTGATGATACTTCATCAGCGTGGGACTCCTGCTGAGAAGTAGATTGAGACAAAGGAAATGCCTCTCACCATTGGAACAAATAAGAAATCAGATTTTCTAAGTTATTGCTAGGTAAGTTCCTTTTTTTTTTTTTTTTTTTTTTTTTTTTGGAAGTAAGTCTGCATGTGTGTGTACTGGCATTAGTACTGACTAGTCCACTCCCGTTTCTCTCTCACACTGCACAGTCTTACCAGCAGAATGACAGTCCTCAGAAAAAAACAACAACAACAACAAAAAAACACACCAGGCTGGGACTCAGGAGCTGTACTAAAATGCTGGTTTCACTATAGATTTCCTGTGAACCTCAGGTAGGGCATGTTTAAGGTCTCAATTCACAAGCCCAGTGCAACTCTTCTTTAAAATAATCAGAAAGTTTGTCCTTTTCCTGGTGGCAGGTGTATTCTGGTTTGTATTTTCAAGACTGTCTGCATTATCAGACTGCTTTCTCTAAAATATAAAGAAGGAAGTCCTTATACTACACAAAAGTAAGCTAGTACTGAAAAGCAGGGCATGTAGGAATGTAGGGCAAAAGAGGTTGGGAGAGAGTGAAGTGCCTGCCCCCCTGAAATCAGCTGGAGGTTTGCTCGACAAATCAAGCAAATCAATCAAGCAAATCAATCAACCTTCCCACCCGTTAGTTGGGAGGGAATGAATGCCCTATTGCCTCCTAGATTGCTTGCAGTGAAGAGGGTCACAGCCTCTCTGCAGGTTGCCAGAATATTCAGTGCATGAGTGGCTGCTGACAAAATGCCCAAACTCAGGTCACAATGAGAATAACCAGCTGATGGAAATTGCTGTTGGAAATCCTCTGTATCATTCAGTGTGATGGAGTTCCTTTTTCTTGCATTATCGATAACGGGGACCCTGTAAAGCTGTGAGATTCAGAATCACCAGCAGCCGTCATCTGGACAGTAAGGGACAAGCAAGATGAGTGGTAGAGGTTACTCAGGTTACTCGTATACGTAGTGCCTCAAGGCTACAGAAAGCATGGTGTGAGTGCTCTTAGCATGATACAAGTGCTCTCTGTGCTCATACATACAACAAAGGAACTGTACCCAGTCCCCCTTTCCAACTGGGATGGTTTCTCTCCCTTTGGTCAGGCACTGGGCAGCTCTCAACAGCCAGGACTAAGCCAATATACTGCAGGCAGGAGAAGCTGCATCTCTGGAAACTGAGATGGTCAATGCATGCTGCATTTCTTCTGCAGGTAGATGCTCTCTCAGGAGACCATAGGAGAACACTGCAGCACCAGCAACATCAGTCTTGCTGGTGGAAGTAACCTGCCCTCCATTTCTGGGGCTTTGTGCTTGGTTCCCGCTGACCCACAGACACGTATCTGCATTTTCTGTAGTTTTGCTGTATTCCCTTGAGATCTTTCTTGGATGCCAAGTCCTGAACAGCCTGCAGTACAGGCCACAGCTCATGATGTCCAGCTGACTTTTACTGCCATAAACAGGATGATATTTGTTTAATTTAGTGAAATAAATGCCTCTCCTGGCTGTTTGGAAAGCAAATCCCTCCTTACCCTCCAGCTGGTATTTGCTGTACTTGAGTGAGGCTGGTAAAAAGCTTGGGTTATAATTGAATGCTGCTATGTTTGTGCAGAACCAACAAGCTTTCTTAATGCTTCTTAGGGCTTTTTAAGCCAAGGAACTGCTCTTTTCCTCGCCGGAGCTCTCCAGTGCTTTAACAGCATTGCACACAGCAGATCTTCAAACAGGGACAGCAAGCAAGACTGAAGCAGCAGGTACTGCCACGGAGCATAATAATACATTTGTACAGGACTTTACAGAGCTTTCTGAAGTTCCTCACAACAGTCACACAGCGCCTCTTTGGTATTTACCAACAAGAACTGCCTGTGGTCCTGCAAGCACAGCGCTACTAAATGGTAAAGCCGTGGCCCCCGCCTAGGCCTTCTCTTCTCTGTCGGTCTTTGCTATAATCCTTATCCCAACGTGAAAAATTTGGACTTTGCTGTTAGCAGGCATCCGGATAGCTCTACAGATATCCATGCTGACTAACTCCTGAGAGACTATTTACAATTCCAGTGCTTTTGAGCACAGTGATGTTTTTTTCCATTGCCTTCAGCAGCAGCAGGAGCAAGAGTTAGTACTGAGAAAAACTGTGGAGATATGAGGCCAAAACGAGTGGTGATTAAATGAATGGAAGCTTTCAAACAGGAGCGAGACCCAAAGTCCCAGATTTTTTGCCTCTTCTCATCCAGCTCCACAGAGGGTAAGTTAATAGAAATATGCATGCTTTGGAATGTAGTGCATATTTCCTCCTTTCAAAATTTATGTATGTCTACTAATTTATTCTTGTCAATGATGACAAGAGGAATTCAGGCTGATGGCTGGCACTATACCGTATTAATTGCTTGCTTTGCAAAAAAACATCTGTGCTACAGGGCCAAGTTCTGTCTTCTGCTTCTAGTTGCCTTAATTCTATGTATATTCCCATATGTCCTTCAGTCTCTTCCTCTTTCTCTTCCCTCCAAATTTCCCCTTCACTTCAGTGCCTCTCATATTTTATGGGCTGTCTGATCACATGCCTAAGTCAAAGATTTCTTCCAAATGTTTGCTTTCACTCACAGCTCAGTTCATGTTAGGGAAGAACTGTATATAAAGGAGTGAAAAAGATGCGTTGCTTACATCTGATCCTAAGTCATCTTAATTAAGATGACTTCCTCATGAGGAACACTCCCTAGAAATGCCTATGGTCTGCAGAGCACCCAGCTGTTAAATGAAAAACATGCTAGAAGACCACCACAACTTTAGCCAGTAACTAACAACTCCCTCTGCCTCCAGGGTGTAACTGATGGATATTCTAGAGAGCCCCCTGTTGCCGTATGTGAGAGTAAATCATGCTTCAATTATTGCATCTTATAGTCAATTGCAGCACAGGGAACATGCTTTGCCAGCAGCTGTTATCAGCATACTTGGAATTCTTGACCAAGATCATTGAAAACCCAATATGAGAATGAAAGGCTACAAATTATATCCATAGTATGTTAAAGTTAAGACAGTAGGCTGTAAAATAAAGAGAAATCTTTCTATTAGATAGAGCTGTCTCAGAGTCACTTCTTCCTTTAGAAATCATGATCTACACAGTTTCATAAATCGATGAAAGGATTTTGACCATTAAACTTAATTGATACTGAATTTAAAGGCATGAACTTAAATCATTTTGCCATTTTCTTTGACAATTAGTTTTTGGCATTGCATTTCTCTCTATCGCTATATGAAGCAAAAAATCACAAGTACTGAGGAAGCAAGATTAGCATGTAGAAAAGATGAAGCACTGTGAGAAGCGACATCTGGGGCAATGCAAAAGATGTTTCAAGGAGTGTAAACAGGCAGAAGTAAAAACAGAAAATAAAACCTGACTTTTAAGTAAAATCAGCAACAACTTGGATTTATATAGTGCTCCATATGTTCTAGACGAATAACACCCAAGGCGTTTTAGAGTGAAGTAAGGTAGGAAGCATGCTCAAGGCGAGAAAGTAAGAAAATAATTAAATTTCTTGAAAATGTTTTCAGCTTTGAGTAGGTGTAATTCTTCCTTTTAGATGGCTGTTGGTAATGGTGCTGAGGTGCTGTTGTTTTACATAATTGGCTTTGGATGGAAGCCATGCTGCAGTGAAAGAGCAAAGACTGCTTGTAGTTAAAATGCTCGTTCTGTTTGTTTATTTTATATATATATATATTAATGTAATGCTGCAGTGGAAGTCTGATTGCTTAGGAAAATCTACCTAGAAAGAAAGAACAAAAACATTCAGCTGTTTGGAAATGTCATTGAGCCTGTTAAGGACAAAAGCAGACCTTAGGTGGGAGAGAGAAGAAAGTACACAAAGACAGTTTCCCCCCATTTTTGTGTTTTTTACCACATCTCTAGTTTACAGAGGAGAGGACTGAGAAAAAGGTTCTTAAAGGCTGCATCTAGGTGGATTTCTCCATCTCTGTGTAAAAATTAAACCAGCATTGTTGTACTATCTATAAAAACAAAGGACTGTCAGCAAGAGAAATAAATACAGCACGAAGTAAACAGCTGCCGAACAGTTTCAACATGAATCACTATCATAGTGTTGTGATTATTATACAACGAGAAAACAATGAGTTGCACAAGTATAGTACAAAATGGAGTCTGTCCATTTCTACCATTCATGAGGCACAGATCACATCAGCTAAGATTTGCTGGTGGTAAATGTATGTGTCCCTTATTCCATTTCTTCAGAAGGGAAGTGCCATGCAATGTCAAATTTCTCACCCTCTTTCACCACGATTTTATGTTTTCCACAGGATAGAAGATCAGCAGGTTAGTCAGTTGCTTAGGCCACCACTGGTAAACTGCAGGTGGATGGCTATTTCGTATACGGGCATTTTTCTGGCCAGAAACTGTAATTACTGTTGCTGTTATGAAACCTCCCCAAGCTTTCTAATGCTAAAACCATGCTCAGATTCTGGGCCCCCAGTCCTAGAGGCCTGTATGACTGTACCTTCAAAGATGGGCCTTGGAATAAGACTTTGATTTGTCAGACTGCTGTGGAATTCCCAGAACAGTGAAGCAGGCAACTGTGCGTGGCTACCTGCCAACAGCAGGGGTTTTACAGCTTACTAAAGCAGTCATCATCTTCATCATCACTTGGATTTATCAGCTGTATCGTCCTCAAGGCCTCTGTCAGAAACAGGGCCTCACTGTTCTTTATAGACAGTAAGAAGATACACAACAAGCTTCAAAGAGGTAAAAAAAATAAAAATAAATTACGCTTGAAAGAGGTTATCAAATGTCTTCTGTCTTGGAAAACAGTACTGCTAGCCAGCATTCAGTCTGCCCAGCTGGCTCAAGGGTACTTCCTGATTTCAAGGAAGAAAACCTGCCAGTTTTTGAAATGAATATATTATTATTATTATTATTGGTGTCTTGCTTTTTAATCCTTCACTATATGCATAGCCTGATCTACATCAAAAAGGAAACCAGAAGGGTGCACACATGCTGCCAAAAGTCTGCTAGAAGAGGATTCTTGGCTAAAATTTTCAAAGCTGCTTGAAAGGATTTCCTGCTAACTTCAGTCCTGGAAATCTACTCTTTGCTGCATGAAGATAATGAAGAGGCTACTCATCAACACCAGCATTTCAATTTCCATTTTCTCTTTAAACTGAGGAATCTTAGGCCCAGAGCTTCCTTTTTTAGTGGTTACTTAGTCTGATGACTGTGGCTTTATGTAACAGTTAGGGAGAGGCCAAAAAGCCCTGTCCATAACCTGCTATATAACAGAGAACTGCAGATTGTAGCAGTCTCTAAAGCTGCTTAGAAGGACCGAGCTGAGCACTGTAATCTAGCTCTTAATGTCAAGGAAAAAGTATTCCCCACCACTAGCTATCCATTATATGTAAGAGACAGCAAAAGATGATTGAACTGAGTTTTCATATCTCATACATGATGATCAACAGAGGAAGAGTCATAATAATAATCTAGGTTAGGCAAGTAAGGCAGTGATTTTGTGGGGTTTATGTTTATCCAGGATGTGGAACAGATATAAAGTCGGTCAGAGCTAAGCTTTCAGCATGAACTGGAAGGTTACAACTGTCTCTTACTTCTGCAAGGTGCTTCTGCTGAGTATTATATGCTAAATATTTCTATGAATGTTTATTGAAATTACTGCTGAGTTATTAGCTCTGATCAGGATGTAAATGATGCAAAAAGATAGTTCCTCGGGGCCAGGAAAAGTTGAGAAAGGCAGTCTTGAAAAGATCACCACAGATAAAAAAAAAAAAAAAAAAAAGCACATAACAAACATCTCAGTTACCATTTTCTTACAATCTTATTTTGCATCCCTAATGAGGTCCTAGGACTCACATGAGAACCTTGCTCTAGTCCCCGTTAACTTCTTGGTGCATCAGGCAACTAAGCCAGCTTATGGTGCCCTGCTGAAAAAATGTGACTCCTTTAATAACAAAGAAAAGCAAGGGCACAGTAGTTGAACATTCAGCCATCACGCTATTACTTATGCAACCAAGATTGCCACTGGAGTTCCCAGAAGGCCATAGACTTCAAATCAAAGGCCACAACATGTTCCCAGGAACATAAAGCCCGTGATGCCAGCTCCTCAAGCTACCTGAAAGAGAAGCAGCAGTCCAGTGCTGCATCGGGAGTCAATAAATGTCAAAAAGATAAGTTCCGTAATGCATAAAGAAATATAATACAGTCTTATAAAAAGGAAACACTGGCAGTCTCTTTCTGTTTTAAAGCACTTCGTATTTTAAGTATCCCTAGTACTCAAATAGCTCTTTTCTGGTTAATATAGCAGCTGTGATTCTTAAAGTTCTGTTTTTGCTAAAGCATGCTGTCTCAGTGACTGCAACCAGCTTTCTCTTTTTTGTTTCCCCATGTAGTAAGCAAGGATAAAACATATCCACCCGTTTCTAGTTAGGATGGGTAACCCAAAACAACAGATTTTTTTTTTTTTTTTTTTTTTTTTTTTTTTTTTTAAGAACAATACAACAAAACTGTGTTACTTTTAAAAAAATCTTTTGTGCAGGACGTAATGATTGAATTTATAACCTGATACTTGTGTGCTGAAGTTAGGGGTCAAGGAAATGTTATTTTAGTACCCGTGGAAGGAACAAAACCTATTTTATGTTAATGATTTAGAAAAATTAGGTAGTGTAAAAACTTCCTTCCGTTTTCTAAACTGGCTCCTTGGGAAATGTGATAATGCAGAGTTTTAAAATACTTTAGAATTTGCATTTAAAAAAAATGGAAATTGTGTACAAAGAAAAACACAAACATGTTCAGAATGCCTACTGCCAGCAACATCTTGGCATTTGCCAGTACTTAAAGGTTATGTCTGTCATGTTTAGATGTGGCATAAAGTCTTTCACCCTTTCCCAAGTAATTGGACATCACACTGATAGGTAAAATTGAATGTGTTATGAGCAGCTCTCCTATAGACTTGCAGGGCTTATTGACAGACAGTGCTTGGAGAGAAGGCCTAATTTTATGCATGAACATGTCATGCTGGAATAATTATGCAACTGCTTGCTTTCCTTCCTCAGCACATTGTGAAACCCCACAATGGTTCCTGGAAATTCACACCTTCTTCTGGTTTTGCATAAACGTAATTGCTGTGGTTAACATGGGACAATAGATTCAAGATATTATTAAGCTGAATGAAACATACAACCAAGAACAAAGAACAGAATAATTATATATATAAAATATTCTTGCTCTCGATGTCTAGGAAACTGGCTTCAGCCTACACATCTTTTGTAAATAGTGGCAAATGAAAAACTGGTTCTAGCTGGGGAATCTACGGTCATTTGTTTTCTTCTCCTACTCTGTTGGTTGATTGAAAGAAATGTGCAAAAACTGAGGTAGCATTTTGCCTCTGGTAAGTTTGGCTTATGGTCTTTTAGTTCAAGGCAAGTTTAACCAGTGTGAAGTATCCCATCTTCTTCTAAAATAAGAAATCCTTCTGGATCATAGCTGAAAATCACTGACAACTGACTACTACCTAGCTCTCATGTGAACAAGCTGACTGAACATTTACGGTTAAGGAAAGGAAAATGTTGGGGTGGCAAGGACACCTCTTGAGCTGAAAATAATTGGCTGCTGGGAGGGTGGTATTGGGGGATGAAGGAGTATCCTTATGCTTTCCCTGTTCCTATTCTCTCCAGACATCTGTTCAATGCCACAGTTATACTTTTTTTTTTTTTTTAAACTGGTACATAATGTTCATGCCTATATTTCACATTTGGAAATGCATATATCAAACAGCAATACAAAAACTACCCAGGAAGAATGCATAATCTCTGAAAAAAAACTGACAGCATTCCTGTTACTGTTCCATTTCTAAATACAAAACTGACTACCATAATGCTGCTTCTGTTTGTATAGTGAGACAAGTTCATTTTGTGTGGGTGTGAATGGCATGAGTGACAGTCTCCCTGTTTTGATTTCTTTGCTGTTTAGGACTTGTAGGCTTGCACACCTCCTAGAGAAAGACCCAGGCAGTGCATGGCTGGCTTATGTCATCCTGTTTGAGACAGAATAAAATCATTTTGCTCTTGCCAATCAGGAATCCATTGCTTATCAGTGGCCAATTCCCCCCTCTTTACCCTTTTCACCCTGCTGTCAGTCTGATTCAGCTTGCCCTCATTCCTTCCCCTTCTCTGGTACACTCCTTGGGTCCTCTCCCATGTGGCTGGCACCAGCAGTGGTGCTGCCAGAACACGGCTGCTCTGGGTGCACCATAGTGGAGCAAACCCATCTCTCTGTACAACTGCAGCTCACAGAAAGGCAGATCAGTGCTGGCAGACGCCGCAGGGAAAGCAGCGAGTGCCCATGCTATGTATCTGTGGCACTTGTGCTCGCTGCTAAGGTGCTCAAGTAGTGCTGAGATTGCAGGACTGGGATCTCTCTTAGCTTCATGTTTCCTGGTTCTCATCACATTTCCCTTACCCACAGTCTCCTCTTCCTTGTTTTCAGGTCTGCGTTTAGTCATCCCCAGCTCCAGGGGACAGGACACACCGCGGAGCCATTTTAACTCGGCCCTGGGGGTGTCCAGCAGCGAGGTGCTTTGGCTGTGAGCTCTGGGGGGCCCCTTCCTAGAGCTGCAGAGATACCTCAGGAGCCTGAGGTAGCAGACCGGTCAGGCTCCAGATGTGTTGAAGACAACAGGAACGAGCCTGCTCTCTCACGATTTCCAACCAAGGAGAAGCAGGTAAAGCTTTAAACTGAACCTCCAGCAGAACAGGGGACTGCTTGCCCAGGGTAGTAACCAGACTCCCTGTTGGTATTCTGCCACGTGAGGGACTGCTACTAGGGCAAACAGCACAGGGGAATGTTTGTTCCCTTCTTTTCCCATTACTTTTGAAGCATCGCTACCAATTTTCATGCATTCTTTTTTTTCTTTGCTTTTCCCATTTGCATTTACTCAGCAGCAACTGGAGCATATCCACTTCTGAAGTAAGGTTAAATAAATGCTGTTAGTTGATGACTAGCAGTCGTGCACAAATGCCTTCATAAGAAGGTAAGTTTTCTCAAAGCTGTTTGCCTACGGGTAGATGGCTGTTGTAATGGCATGTTCAATAAACATGCCGTTATTTATAGGGCTCGTGAGATTATTCATATAATACAGGTTTATATATATAATATAAGAGCAAGTTTAATCTTTTCCAACACCTAGATCCCTCTTTGCAATTAGCAAAGTAATGAATTGCATCTGCCACCATTCTGCTGCTCACCCCATCCTCATCTATAACTTCTAAAAAAAGGATTGAGAGTACCAAGTCTTATCATAAAATAAATAAAAAGGAATAATGTCTATTAGTACCTGCCTCTGGATTTAAAAGGAAGGGCAGATTACTTGAAGAGAATACAAGAAAACTTTCCTTACATCAACAAATAATTCATGATGTGTATGTGGGTATCCAGCAACTCTATTATTGCAGTAGCGTGACAAATATTGTGAGAGGGACAGCAAATGGGACTTATCATTCTACTGTCTTGACAAAGATTATAGCAAGAACGGGAAACGGGACAAATGTAACTCATTCTGGAGACAGTCCCAGAGCTGTAATCTCATTTGTTCTTCAGCATGAATTATACAGCAGTGCAGAGGATGAGAATGTGATTTTCACCATGTTGTATACTTTAATCACTTTTCTTTGCTACTAAACAAATAACTCAATGTGAAATGATGATAAATGGGGGATATTAGTTTTTGAACTATGAACTAAATGAACAGAAGAAAGCTGCAATGTAAGAGTTCTGCCAGTTCCATTAAAATTTGATATGGGACAAATTCGGCTCAGGTTCAGGCAAACAGGATTCCTGCAGATTTCTGAGAATCGTCTGCCATGTCCCGGAGTGGAGCTGGACCCATGCCCTTGCCTTCCTTAGCTTGGAATTGGGCCTTTTGGAGATCGTTCCAGAGCTGGGTGTCTGCTTGGTGGGAAGTTTTGATCTGGAAGCTATGGTGGAAAAAAATTGTGGTTGCAAAGTCCCATTGGACCTAACTCTTCTGGCAAGAATAGGGGGCAGCTTGACTGTTGTTTATGCCAACAGCTGATTTGGATGTTGTTTGGTGTGGAAAGACAACATTTGAAGCTCCACAGGGAGTTTAATCCAAGCTGAAGTCCTTAGGTAATCCATTCTGTAGTAGAAGACAGCTAGGAAGCTCCCTAAGGTACGTGTGGTTTTCCAGAACTCATCTCGTGGGTAAGGGGAACTTTGTGAAAGTCATTATTAAGGAGAGGAAGAATAGCTATTTTGTGATATATTTGTGTGATAAGCCATTTCCAGAGTAGCTTACAGTCCCTCTAAAACCTCTCAGTACAAAATCCCTTAGGTTTCTTCTGCATGCTTACCCTGCAGTTCTGAGCCAGACTGAAGAATGAATTTCCCATTTTTCCCTTTGTGTTTGCTGCTTGTAACTCCAAGGCACCACGAGCAGGTGAAGGGCTGACATGACCACCGGTGAATTAGGCTGCTATGACAACAGCGAGAGCAAAGAGACAACCTGGGCCTGAATTTATGTAAATGGGATTTCCATGTTCCAGGTGGCTAGAGGGCTTGAAGTGACAAACGATCCTTCCTGAAGGTAGATGAGAATATCAGGACTCCCCCGGTGCGCAAGCAATCACGGCGTATGTGGGAAAGCAGGAGACAAAGTTTTGTTTTTGAATCTCAAGTGCACTGTGATGACAGTGCAAGCAGTGGAGTGGCTCGTGTGAATCCAAAATCAGCGTGTGTGAGCACCAGAGGAACAGTCTGGGCTCCATAGGAGGCTGCTGTGGTTTAGAGCAGAGAATTGCCTCTGAAAACTGTAGGAACTGAAACTCAGTTCTTCCTGTGCTGCAGGACTGGAGACAAAGCATGCCAAGGCCTGCTCTTACAGGTGGTTCAACCCTGATCTTAACTTTTAGGGTCAGGTTTTCAAAATCAGTTGAACGTAGTGGGACATGTGCCAATGTCTCTGCACAAATCCAGCCCACACTGTGAACTACTGCAGACTGTGCATCCAGTTTCCCCTGCCTGCCTCAACCTGCCAGCCTCAGCGGAGAGCTGCAGGGGTTGGCTGGTCAATGCTGTAAGCACGGCAGTGCTCGCTGGGCAGCAGCAGTTTCAGCCCCAGCGGATGGAAGCTGGGAGACAACAGGACTCTTCTGTGTAACACTGAATCATGGCCTCACTGGGAAGCGGACAGCCTTTGAATGGACAAGCTCGAGTTCTGCTAGGGATCCCAGATTACACTTTGATTTCATCAGTTTACTGAGAAAGCTGCTGAGATTGGGCCAGCAAAGGAAGGATGAGGATGAGAAGGATTTTCCTGGCAAGTTGAAAGGCCTGGGAAGACAAAAGAATGTGTTAAGATTGTTCATCTTCTCTAGAGTACAAGAGCCTCTTTTTTTTTAATTATTATTATTATTTTTTTTTATTTCATTTTTGAATGAATAGGGAGGATATTTGGGGAAGCAAGAATGCTTCCTTAAACACAATTTTTCCAAGAAACTGACCTTTCAGGAAAAGCGGGCATGGACAATGCCCAGGGTCTGAAACACCATGGTGAGTTTTGAGTAACATGAGTGAAGTAAGACGGTTTATTTAGGATTTATGATTGCTCTAGGTCAGACCAAAATTTATTAGTCTAGGACTGTAATTCCCTTGAGTCCTGGCGGGTCTCCAGGCTGTGGTGATCTCAGTTTTTCAGAGGACAGATCTGAAAGCAACATGTCTCAAATAATGAAATATTAAATTCCTGTTATTTAAAGGCAAAACCAAAAATAAAATCCTTCATTTGCAGTGCAACTACAAGACGCACCTCTCCATGCCATGCATAACAGCTGTAGCAGCTGGCAGCCAACAAACCTACACAGCCAGAAGTTGCCTTCTGAGGGAGGAAACCCCATTTGCTTTTAGCAAAAGGCACAAAATCGATGCTCTTTCCCATAGCAGTTGGCCACAGCCATGCCAGCAAACAGGGCACAGCACTGAGGCAGTGCTCAAGACCTCCCAGATGCTTTGGTCTAGGAAAGACTCCCCTCTCTGAGATAGAAATAAGAAAGATGAGTTGCCTGAAGCCATCTCTTGAAGGACTGAGCCCCTGGCCAGGCCCTGGGCAGGGGGAATCATATCAAAGATTTTCCATGTACCCACCTATTTCAAGAGAAAGTATTCAGCCTCCTCCCCTCCCAGCCTTTCTTTGCTAGAAAAGTGCCAAAGCTGCTAGTGCTTCCTCTCTAGCCAAAGCGCAAAACTGGTGTGAAAAGCTCAAATGAGTTTGTTCACTCCAAATTTCGTCTGGCTTCATGGCCATGTGCTGGAACAACGAGCTGGGCTCCTTTGCCTTCTGTGATGCCTGTTAAGTCAACTGGCTCTTGGCAAGGCTACTTGTGGATGGGGCCAGTTTACACCACCACGAGGTGTTTAAGTTTCTGAAACCAGGGCCAGAGTTTGGCTCCCAATGGCTGGGACAACCACCAAGACTGGAAGAAGCTGTCACTGTGCTAATCTATCACAATAGCTTTGCCTCAACTGTCAGGCACAAGGGGCTTGGATATGCTGTTTGGGATAGCCAAAAATTACCCCTGATTAACATAGCCAAATATTAACTTCCCTTCAGAAAATGATGGGGAGGAACTGTTGTGTTAGAGTAACGAAGCTGGCAGCGGTCTGCTGTGGTGTCCACGTGCCCTAGGGAGACAGTGGTGAAATGAGGTGGTGTAACAAAAACCTTGTTTTGAATTTGGGCTTATTCTTGTCTTGAGTCCAAGTCCTCTGATTTCACAACCTGGCTGGAGACTGGACTCCAGAGGACAACAGCTCAGCATAACGCTGGCAACGCTTTCAGCTTTCTCTTTCCTTCCAAAATGGGCTCCTGTGGGCCCTGACGAAGGATCCAGAGGCTCCTGACATCCCTGCGAAGCAGCGTACGCAAATGCTAGCTGCTTCTCCTCCTCTGTCCTCAGGTCAAGGGAGAAAGCTCGGATCACAGAGGTCAGATGAGAAAAGAGCCTGGTCCTAACCCAGGCTCTGCTCAGGAGCAGAAAGAGGGGTTTCTAGTGTGGAAAGTGTTGATTTCACTCTCTAAAGGCTTTGTGTTTGATATTAAAAGGATTTAGAGACTGCACAGATTTAACAGCCCTTTCTCTCTTCATTGCTTTCTGCTCCAACCTGCTTTTGGTCACTTTCATTCATCTGCCCATGGCTGGCTGCCTGGATTAGTTTTTTTATTGAATACATTTCCTTGCGTTAACAACATATGTGACAAATAAGTAATGTGACTCATCAAAAGGCACAGGAATGCAATGCTCCAGCTATTGAAGGACATTTAGAATTCAGCAACTTGCCACCTTTGTGTCAGTCCCAAAACACTGTATAATGTAAACAGACAGATCTGAAAGGAGATGCAGAAGTACAAACTTGCCCAGAACTCTGCTTGTTTTCATTCTCATTTTAAATAAGTAAACTGAAATGAAATCTACTGACACAGTTTTGGCAGTTTTGATTTACATTTCCTCTGAGGCCCAGTAAACATTTCCTCAAGATCTTATCTAGGGTTAAAAATATGTCTGTGTTCCAACACACACCTTTAAAACATGTCAAATGCTTTTGCCACAGTTTGTGCAAATACAGTTTTTTCTTCCCCTTTTACTAGGAAAACCTTCTGAAGAGTATTCAGAGGTGACATTAATTTCTTGTGAAGAGTATTTTTTGTATACATCGCCTATGCAACCTAACTGGCAGGTGCCTCTTCTAATGACAGATGGGAAAACTCCTAATTTTGAGAGGCTAAGGCTAAAGGAGGATGCCAATCCAGTTGTGGTGGTGCTGGTCCTGTGAGCGTGATTTGATTTCTCCTGGCCTCACACACCATAGCTCCTGGTTATGTGCAGCAAGCATCTTGCAAAAGGTTCAGTTCATGTTCTGTGAGCCTTCTCAGGCATGGAGACAGATGGACGAGGTCACCGAGGAATGCAGAGGGTCTCTGCGGTGTGACTGGGGTCATCTTGGTACTACCTGCACTGGGAAATGGAGGCAGGAAGCATGCAGGACAGCCTAGGGGTGGGAATAATCCCATCAGACATGGGGGGAGGAATGCCAGGTCCCTCGCTGATGGGGAGGTGGTGAGGCAAGGGCTTGACGACAGCAGAGGAGGTGGCACAGCTTGGGGGAAAGGTGCCAGCAGTGTGCACGGGGTGCAGATGCCAGCTTTAACAGCCAGTTCGACTCAACCAGCCGGGGTGCTTGCTGAGACACAGCAGCACGCCATCTGACTTGGCCAGAGCACTGCTGCAAGGAGCAAATGGGGGCTAACGCGCTCAGACCCAACCTGGGGTATTGCTTTACGAGCCTGTAGGAAATGGGGAGAGCCTCTTCCTGCCTTACCACACATTTTTTGCATCTGCACAGGCTTCAACACAGCCTGACCCTAACCTTTTTTCCTCACTACAAAATTCCCTGTGAAGCCAACACGTATAACATCCCCTGGAAAACCAGAAGAAATTCTTGACCTGGATTCCCAGCTAAACAAGGCACCCCAGCAAGGACAACAACCACCCTGCTAAGGTTCACCCAGTTTTCTCCTGGGGACCTGCCCATACCTGGGTCCTGGAGACCCCCACTCTTGAAACAGGGTTTCGACTTTGATGTGGGCTGCAGAAAGGGCGCTGGGGTATGCCGAGCTCAGCTGTTGTATCTTGTGACAGATTTCCTAACTGTAGCTGGGCAAGCTGAAGACAGACTGTCATTTCATCATTTTTGGACAGGGATCCCCCCTTTAACACTTAACTATTATCCACATACTGGTATTCTGGCAAGTCTGTGCTCACGCTAATCTGTTAGGATGGTCCTGTTCCCACTCATAATGTGGCACAGTATGTCAGCTTCAACCAGGCAAGGATGCCAACCTCAGTTGGATTGTGAATAGCCTGCAGAAGAGCCTCCTGCTGGTGGAAGAAGTGCCAAATTAGGCCACATGCTCTCTCATTGGGATGCACTGTGCCCAAAGCTGCTTTGGTATCAATTATGGAGGGAGCAACACCCTCTTGCAGAAAAGAATGTGTTAACCCTTCCATTTCACGCGCTCTGTCTCTCCTGTTCAATTTCCATGTGTTATTTCTGGTGTTTGCCTGTACAACATGAAGATATTCTTCTTCCATGACAGCTAAGACAAAGGTCAGATGTGGCTGTTCAGATTACAAGCCCCAGCTCCGATTGTTGTTGACTCTGGAGCTGTCTCTTTCTATTAAACCATTTGCCATTGAGACAACATCTCTAGATGCTGCAGAGACACTGACTCCAAAGACATCCTTTGCCCCCACTGGGATTACTGCCTTACTGCTCGATGTTTCTTAGCAGAAATCCTGTGGACTTTAGCTACCTCCAGAGAACTGGTGAGTAGGTAGGAGACGGGTACCCTGCTGCATGGTTCCCTGCTGCATGTGTCCCTCTGAGCCAGCGCAGCATTACCCAGGTCAGAAGAGCTTCTGGACCTGCCTTTTTCTAATCAGGATGATCTCTACAGTTTCAGGCAGGCAGCTGCATGAACAGAGTACCATACCTATCAAACTAAACACAGCCTGCCAGCCTCAGTGTAACATCTCTTCAACAGTCTCGCATTGGTGCTGAATTATAACTTGTTTTTCTACAGCCTCATAGTTGCTTCTGTCTTTTCAGCTATGATGCTGTTTGTCCTTTGTGTAAGCACCAGCTTTTTTTTTTTTTTTAAAACAATATGAATGGGGAACAATATACCGCCAGCTAAAATGGTTGCCTTTCCACACTCACTCACCGCAGGAACTCTTTAATCAGTAATGTCAGCCAGGGACAGAAATCTCATACTTGAGAGATAACAGTTATTTGCTGGCAACTTCTTGTATGATAAGCCCAACAACTGGGTGATTACACAGTTCCTCAAATAACACAAGAAAATGATGCACCACATTTCCAAAAGTACATGTTGCAGCATCTGGAAAATTCATAAGAATTTTGTCACGTTTTTTTCTCCTCCTGCTTTTTTTTTTTTTTTTTTTTTTTTTTTTTTTTTTTTCTGTGCTCTGAAATCTGAATGTAATTTTGACATTTTTGAGCAATCCAACATCTTTCCTGCAACAAAAGGCTCCATAAAGAGTGTTAAGTCAATGCTAGAGACAAAGTGCAACTGATTAACGGGAGACAGTTTCTGGCATAACTAGGCTGCTTAAGGTCATGGCTAAACACTTTTTCATAGCTGCTTCATCCACTGAATTGCACTCGCATGGTGGCATTGCTAGTTGAAAGGGAAATGAGCAAGTACATGTTGGTTGCCTAAATTATTAAAATACATAAGTTGGAGCAAAGCTATTTCTGTGAAAACCGTGCTAATGAAGGGAGACAATGCCTTTGCCGCAGTGAAATCAGTTTAAAGTAAACAGGTGTGAGAAAATGGCATTTCAAAGCACTGACAGGGTGTTTCTAAGGTGCAGGGGAGACAGCTGTGAAGTAGTAAGGTTAGTTTGCACCTGGGTGATGCACCTTTATAGCTAGGTGGAGGTATTTGGTCTGGTTTAAATGTGGATCTGTGTTCCAGCTATGCTTGGGATTCAAGACCAGCCCAGGACACGTTTATAGGCTTCTTCACGTTCGTGAATTTCTATGTGATACAATAGCTACAGACACATAAGAAGGAGTATCTGCCATGCTGGGGCATACTCCCAGGTGTTGGGTTTTATTAGCTGCTAAGCTAGGCAGCTGCTGGGCGGGTACTTATTGGCAAAGGAGGACATCTGCCTTCTCCCTTTCATTGCAACTCCATGTTGGGTGCAGTAGTCTGGAGAACCACAGGAGGTGTGGGGTCTCAGAGTGAAGCCCCACTACTGCTTAGTGAACTGCAAAAGACAGGTAAAACTGGGGGTGAGAAGAGTGCTAGATAGGAGTCAGGAGTAGATGCGGCATTTCATCAGTGAGACCTGATGGGCTTGCAGTTCAGGTCTACAAACATCTGAGATATTCTGAAGATTTCTATCCCTGTCACAATATTATGTGGTATTTGTGCCATTTGGATGGATGGGTCTTTTGAGCTGAAATCTTACTTGAGGAGCTTTTGGATTATTTTTGGCAGTTATCTTCCTGATAATCAAAGGACTTAGAGCTTTTCTGTCTTCATGTCCAAATCTGAAGTTGTTTTCAGACAGGAGTAATTAAACCTAAACACTTCTAGGTTCTTAACCTGCTGTGATGTGAGTAGGGGCCAGGATTTGTGGTTGTGGTCTTTTACTCTGTGTCTGAAACAAGGAGTGCAGGCTGAAGTTTCTAGCACTGGGCTGCACTCAAGAGAGGGGAAGCCATCTGGATTATTCTGCTTTCTCCTCTTCCCTCCTATCAGGTATTTGTTTTTCTCTTGCAATAGCAACAGCAGGTGTTGCTTTTGTGTTTGCACTACAAGTGAAAGAGAGACAGACCTACTAGCCTGCTGGATTTCATGGTACCCCGTTGGCTTGCACTTGTGGGAAGGCAGAATAGACATTAATGGAGCTCAGATTCTCTCATCTTCATCTTGCTTCATCTCTGAAATACAAGGTGGTCATTCACTTTCTTTCCACTTAAAACTTACTGGTTCTTCCTCTTCCTTCTCTATTACTCTTACTTTCCTCTTCTTCCTTTCTCTCAAGCTAGATGCTGTACAACAAACTCAGGAAGGACTGAGTGCTATTTCTGATGTTTATAGCACAATTGGCCACGCTAATGCTTCCTGTATAAGCTGAAATCGGGCACTTCTCCAAGACAGCACGTAATGCAAACATAGCCTGGAAACTTTTTCAATAGCTCCAGCTAGAATCTGACTTTCTCTCTCTCTCTGAAGGTTGATCTTAGGGATCTTCATATGCAGCCTTTGGGTTTTAGGCCACAGGTAGCTTAAAAGGAAAATAAGTCTGGAGATTGCCTGTGGAGATTAAAAAGGTTGCTTCTGGCTTCAGACAACCACTATTCTTTATAAGTCTTTTTGAAACAGTAAATCTGCATTTATTCATACTGGGTGAAGTAGACAGCTGGCACTTTCTGATTCCAAGACAAACAGATCCTGTGGATTTTGCTGTCTGAAAAGAAGTTAATACTCCAGAAGTGGAAATCCACATGGTTCCCAACAATGAGACTGGTATCAGCCAAGCAACAAGATTTCAAGTGTACCTTGTGTTTGGCTGGCAGAGTCTGAGCTCAGTTAGGTTAGCGCTCATGTAAATTGATTTATTTTAGACCGGATATCTGGGACCAAAATTCAACCTGCCGACATCTTGTTAGGCAAATATTTTTCCTCCTTTCCATATACAGCTACTTACTGTCTTATGTTGCTTTATATGCTAGATGTTAATCTTCTCGATAGTGATTTTCAGAGGTTCTCCTTCAGAAGGAGACTTGCCCATAGCAATGTATTTTGAAACAGTATAAGAAGTTAGCAAATAAGAAATTCATTAAGAAAAATATCTGCTTGGCACACATCTTACCGTTTCCAACAATGATTTTCATTAAAAAACCCTACAGTAACAGACAACCTCCACTATAAAGCAACTTGCTCCTTAATAAATAAGACTCAGAATGTGACTGAAATCTACATCATTTCTCAATTTCTCACGGTCCCTCTCCATCTGTTTGCCTCTTGTCTCCTGAAGGCCAATATCTTTGCTTTGTTTGAACATCGTTCAAGCTTCTTTAACTTGGTTGGGGATTGCTAAGTGCTATGCAATATCAATTAAAAATGATTATCTTGTAGTGTACGGTTTGATTAATGCTTATGATTCTCAGGGCAAAAGACTAAATTCCTGTATAAGAGCCTCCAAGTTGATTCTCACCAATTCCACAGAAAATGGAATAGTTAACACTGCTACTCGAGCTGACATATGGGGGAGTCATACGAGTTTGGAAATGAGCTGGAAAGTAGGCTGGGAATATTGCTCTGTTTCTACGCCAGTTTTTCCAATTTCTATGCACATTTCCTCCTCTGCAATAACATGGTGTAATTAGGACCTATTCTGAGGGCCATTCATGGAGAGACCGGGTCTGTCATTAGTGGAAGCATTATGTTGACAAATGGTTTGTATTGGGAGAGCAGTGCTTCCCTTTACCAGAGAAACCACTCTGTAGTCACAAGAAGAGCTGTGTTTCACTTGGCATGTTATCTTCTGTCTTTAGCGGGCAGCCTCCAAATGCAGCAGAAAAGGTTGTGTTATCAGTGTGTCCCGTTCTTGTGTGATACACAATTTCTCAAATGCACCAGAGTGAGCTTGCCTTGCACTGTCTTCAGGTGTCATCGCTGTTCCTGGGACTTCATATTAAACATATGCTAACGGTGCACAGGGCTTTCACCAAACAGGTAATTTGAAGTGCTTGAAGGCTGTGATGATGGTGTTGTTACTCTCACAAAAACTGCAGAGCCGTGATACTTTTGTGATAGTAGTGGAGCCATGGGATGAGCTACAGAGCAAGCTACTGACTGGCTTCTTACCTGGCTCTGTAGTTTGCTGCTGAATGGCTTACTTCTTTTGCAGTGTTATGGCTAGCAGCCTGCAGGGTCGCCACAACAGGTGTGAGCTAAGCAGAATGTTGATCTTGTCCTCCTACGAGGGCTGTGATGTGCTATGGAGTAGCCAGCAGATAAATAACCCTGCTTGGAGTTACAGGAGGGTAAGAAGTTGCAGGAGTGCATCAGGAATGGTATGCTGTGTCCTCATTTACCAAGGAAATTGGAAATGGCGTGCCTTCAGTCACAGAAGTGTAAATAGTGGGCTAATCCAGCTAGGGATGGTGGCAGTTGTCTCCCAGAATGGTGGCCATCATGGGCTGTGGCACATGTTCCCTCTTCTCCCTGCCTGTGTTCCCTGCTCCTCCCGTGTGACAGGGTATGTCCCTCCTTGCCTGCCAGCCTCCAGTGGAACAGCTATGACCTTTGCTTGCTGCTTCTGCCTTCCCTGGCAACTGCTCCCCAAGTGTGCTGGAAGAGTAGCACAAGGATTCCCCTGTACTCAAGGCATTTGCTGCACACAATTTGCCCTGCAACCTAGCCTGTGGCTGGAAGATCTGCTTTTTCAACATGACAGCCTTGTTTTGTTGCCACTGCTTCTCTGTTGACATATGTCAGACAGAAGAGCTAGCTATCTCCTCTCAATAGCCTTTTGTGGCTCTTCCGCCCCTTTTTGTTGTGAAAAAATCCCTAAATCCATTTAACTTCATCTGCCTGCAAGAAAGCATCTTGCTTTAACCCTCTGCTGGCTTTTTATCAATGTGCAGTCTCAGTACCGAGTGGTACCTCTTCATGGAAGTGGCAGCTGCGTCCCTCCTTGTAGGTCTGTCGCTGCCCTGGTCTGTGCCTTTCTATGAAATGCTTTCAGAATCCCACTTTCCTGGCACTTACGGCTCAATTTGTGCAGAGTGGAATTACACCAAGGCCTCCGAGTGAGAGATGCAACAGCAGAAGGCAAAGCTGGGAGTAGTGGGAGCAGGTGTCTGGCACCTCGTAGAGTTGGAGCTAGTTCCCTGACATTTAGAAGGGATAATGGCTGCGCTGTTCCATGCCAAGAATTGGGAGCATGGGATTTATCCAGCCTATGCCCACCTACTTTCTGCATGTGGACATTTGTTCTCCCACCCACCTAATTAGGAAAATAGAGTGCAGAAAATGAAGGGGTGGATTTGTTATTTTGTTGTGGCTGTTTGAAAGCAAAGTTTGCTTTGCAGCCTCACATTACAGTCCATGGAGGGACAGTATTGTCTCCAAACCTGGCATTAGTGCTGGCTTTCCGCAGGAAGTCTAATGGGAGGCAAAGCTACACCACAGACTGCCGCTGCAGTGAGGGAAAGGATCAGAATCACTGGAACAAGCCTCCATCCCAAGAGTGAATGCTTGGGAGAAGGCTGCCATTGGAGATGGGCACAAATAACCTCCGGGTGATCAGGGAAAATGGACACTTTGACTGCCGAGTGTTTTAGTATATAATTCAGTAAATAATTCTCAAAGCCAGAGAGTTTCCAACAAACTCTGCCTCAGCTGAGGTAACATTTAAAATTCAGCTTCCCTGAGAAAGTAACCTCAGTTCCTTTACCCATTCTCCTTCACCAGAACTTCCCTTATTTGCCTATCCTGGCTGGGCCCTAGATAATTTGCTGTATAATAGCAAGGAATTCAGAATGGTTAGAGAGTGTCCAGGGAAAACCCATTCCCAAAATTTATCCAGCCAGCCGTTACCCAGTTGCATTCACCCTTAGGTAAGTTGTTAAGCTCCCCTGGCAAACCGTGAAGAGTGGTTTTGTTTCACCCAAGAGAGATTCATCAATCTGAGCCACAGGACCAAAGAAAAAGGGAGCTGGAAGGGATGCCAAGAAGGCTGTTTCCCACCCAGGGCAGGATTTGCTGTAGCTACATCATTACTGGCAGATGTCAAATTTATCACGTAACTTCATCAGAAAAGGATGAGAGAGGTGTGGGATGGTGAAAACCTCTGAATGTGACAGAATACAGATCGCGTACTTCTCAGCCTGAGGATCTGCCCCTTCCTTGAACATCCCATCACACAGAAACGTGCCTCAACTGACAGGCAATGGGGCATTCAGAAGTGGGATAGCCTCGGACCCTCCTCAAGTGTCTGTGTAGGTTTTTGAGTCCAGGGAGACCTCTCACCATGCTGAACGCCATGCCTTCCTAACCCTACATACAGAACACTCAGCGGGGAGCTGGGGTTTAATCCTTGCCTCCATTAGCAGTTAGCTTTTTAGGGATGACTTCCCAAAACTGAAGTAAGTTCACGAGCCATTGCTGGGGGACAGTTATACTGCAAACAGTCTCTTATAGCACCTCTGTGATTCTAACCCTTCATTTCTTTTGTCTTTCTTATAAGTCCTTGAAAACAAAATATCCCATTTTGGCACAGATAAGGCACTCATTCAACGCAAAGGAAGGATGATGGGTTTTAAAACAAAGGCTATGGCTCAATCCAAGTAAAATAAAATATTTATGTTTTTCTTCTGGTTCAGCTGTTGAGCTAAAAAAAAATCACCGTGTAAGCCTTTGAAAACCACTGGCCATCCCATTAAATTTGTTTCAAGTCTTTGCTCCAATTCCCCTTCCCACTGGTGGTCTTAAAGCTGGTTTTGTCACAGCAAGAGTCTCCTCTGCGTGGAGCCCGGCAGAGCTGATCTGGCTGTCATCAGCAAGGAGAAGAGGCAACTTCACTCATCTCTGCTGATAATCTAGAGTGTTTGTGACAGAGGATGCTTCACAGCATCTCAGCTTAGTCACCTTCAGACTGATTATAAATTTGTGGTGTTTTTTTTTCCCTTTCGGCTCAGAGGGCTGTGAACAGAAAGGTGGAGACCCTTACTACCTGCTAGCTGAGAGCACGGTTACACCAGGCACTGGTGGTTTGGCTGGCAGCATCTCTTCCTCAGCTACTTTCCAAACCTGAGCACGCAGGGTGGAAGCCATCAGGGTGTAGATAAGAGAATTATTCCTGAAGATTATGATAGTACAAAACCGTGTCAACTCCTATAATTGTTAGGATACATATTCTACTATTATAAAGTCACCAAGATAAGCATTTAGACCTCATAATATCACAAACCTGGCTGAGGTACCTAGATTCTCTCTGCAGTATCCAGGGAGAAACAGGCATTCAATTTGTCATCCAGGAAGAAACAAAGTGCAATTCACAAAAGCCAGTGAGCTGAAGATAGATGTATGTTGAAAGTTGTGCCCCCTTCTAGAACTGAGATACCACGTTCAGCGCTGTCAAAGGAGACATCTGCTCACTTAGGCTTCACAAACAGCTGCTCTTTCCTGAAAGTTAGGGAATAAACTCTTCCTTTCCAGATACCCTAATTCCAAACCCCTTCTCACGTAGAATGGTGCTATTCCCCACCAACAGCCCTGCCTCTCTCATGAGGAGATTTGAATCCATGTCTCGAATTCAGAGTGAGCTCTAACAGCCAAGGTGCGTGCTGCCGAGAGGGTTCAGTTCCCTCTGTGAGAGCTGCCAGAAAAAGTACTCAGGAGCATGGAGTTCACCTGGTGTATGAACGGGACACCTGGATTAATCCCTTCTTATATCTGCCAGTTGTATGTTTTCCAACAACTTCTTAAAATAAAGTCTTACATTACATAAAGTCTCCTCCACTGAGGAGGCACTTTTGTTTTCCCCCATGCAAGAGGAAGGCAACTTAGAGCGACATCCTGCAGCTGTGCATGGGAGATGCTAGGGTGGGTGCTGAAAAATGGAGTATCGAGAGCCAGGGGACAGGACCATGGGCACAGAGGGACTTCAGGTGCTTGGTCAGCATTAAGTCTTTCAGGGGGTCTGTGCCTGGGGGATTTGCACTCACAAATTGACTGGTGTGATTGAATTGAATGAAAGCAACCAGTCACAGGGAATGCACAGCTCCTGCTGGCTCCCAGCTGAGGAACCAGAGCTTTGAATTAATGCTGAAGAGAGAGCTCTTGGAGATACAAGTAACGGATAAGTAATCTTGGAGATACGCGTGGGTACCGAGCGTGCCCGTGACTTGCCAAATAGTTTGAGCTGAGGGACAGCACAGGAGAAGGCCTTTCCTAATGTTCATCCTTCCCCCTCCTCTGAGATTAAATCCAGCCTGCATGCTATTTGTTGCCAGCGGTTTCCCACTTAGCAATAATCAGGCCATATTGGGGCAAAATATTTGAAATATGCAGCAATGTGGGACTTTGGAAAGCATCGGCATGAAGTTATGCCTTCTGCAAAAGCAAGCCGATGGATGCGCTGGAACTGAATAGCACTGGTTTTAATGAATGAGACCTTGGCTACACTTCTTGCTTGGCATTAGCCTACCAAAGATTAAAACTTGTCTTAACATCTTTTTGAAGTGATTCAGTGAAATTTCTAGCTTTTGGATTCAAAGAGCCATTATTAAATCAGGCTATAAATGTTTCAGTGAAGGTAACCAACTCCTGCTGCAAATGTGCTGAATAACGCGGATGTGAAGCTCAGGTAACTGGCAAACAGGCCGCCTGTTGATTTTCTTGTATTGTTGCTACCTGGGGTATGATTCTACTCAAGGAGAAAATAGGGCTCTTCTAATTAAAACAATGTGTGCACCATCATTTCACTTAAAATTGTCCGTGCCTTCTTGAAGAAGATTGAAAATAGTCTAATCAAGTCTTTATTGGGGTTCTACAGGCTGGAGGAGAAAAGCAGGCAATCAAAGGGAATTTCATAGTGTGTATGAGAGGGCTAAAATATAGGTGTTAGCCTTGGCACTGGAAGTTAACAAGCAGTCTGATGCTCCACTATTTCTCCAGCTGTAACTGTGTAAGTGCTCAGAGCTGTTTCTTGCTGCCAGGCCTGGGGTGTGCATCTTTGTTTCCCTAAGTTTTGCTGAAACAACAGCTGTAATCAGCAGCACCCGATTCCAGCTGATCAGCTGGATGGCTACATGTGCTCAGGTACTTTCTACAGCTGTGACCTCGATAACAACAGAAACCAGGAGCTCCTAACTAGAGGAGCATTTGGTCTTTACATAAATCTAACACTCTTCCCTAAATTTCTGGTAGAATGTGCTTTTGAACATATTTGCAGGTACCTTTCTGGAGAGCACGGTAATACTGTTGGCGCATATAGCTTTCTTAACTCCTGCACCTCTTACAAACAATAGATCTGAAATGGCTGCTTCAGCTGCTGCCCCAGAATAGCAACCCTGTAGTGGAGTGAAGTGGTTACCTGGCCACGCTAGCAGCTTGATTTTAGGAAGGAGTGCAAAATGCAATCGAGTACATCAGTTAAAAATGTAGGCCATAATGAGATAAGAAATCAGGATGCAGTGATCAGCACTTCTGTCCTGCAGTGTGGAACACTGCCAGCTTGAATTCAATGATACCTCAATCGATGAAAGAGTGAGAATCCTGAATATCAAATCCACAGGAACCGTGAATATATTTGTTATGATGTTCTCAACCAGTAGGGGAAGCAGGTGGGAATGTGAAAACAGAATTACTCACAGCATCTAAAGTGAGTATACTTCAAACACCACTTAGCATCTAGTCTAGACAAAGACAGGCATGTTTAAAATGGTCTTATCTGCTTGTGGTTAACCACAGCTGTTAATTGCGGGTTTTCCCAATGCACATCCATTTGCAGCTTTGCTGGAAGGTGCCTTTGTAAAGGGAGTGCAGTTGAGGAAGGAAAACTTGTTGAGAAGGAAGATAATGATCACAGTCATTGATATGTCTTGTCTAAATACCCAGGCTCCACATCAGAAGGGGTGAGGATTCTTTGTTGTTCTCCCATTCTTGTGGAATGGATTTGATCAGGCTGGGATGGTCCTTCAAGGAATGAGTACTGAGAGGAAGAAAATCATCTCTTTGAAGACCGCCATTGCTTTTAAACTATGACTTCCTGGGAAGAGGAAGTGTGTGAAATGGAGAGACATGAGAAAAGGGAAGGCAGTGAAGTGGAAGCCCACAGAAGAACAGAGAGAGACACTCAGGCAAAAGTAAGTCAGGAAGCTGGCGAACTGCAGGCACCTGAGCTCCTTTCTACAGAGAAAATAAAAACAAATCAAATCCTCCCTTCTGCTGCCCCTTGTAATTTTCCAGAAATCTTCTATAATTTTCCCTGGAGTCCCACGCTGACAGCTGGCAGATGCCAAAGGAGAGAGGGTCCCCAGAATGAGTGATGGCAAGGTCACAGCTGGAATGCCTGTGAAGATACTGATGCAGCGAATCACAAGCAACTTTTGCTGCCACACAGTGGCAGAGAGAAAAGCTGCCATAGGACAGATCCTTCTTTGTACTTCTTGTCCAAAGATGATGTCTTTGTATTTTTATTAGTGTTGCTCTCTGGTAACAAGTGCACTGATGCTCAGAGATTAAAGTCATGGAGGAAGGGGAGGACCTTGAGCAATACCATTCCTGCAGGCTTAATTTAGTGTGCAAGTTACTCCTCATAAACCACACAGCATTCTCATATGCCATAGGTTTATCAACAAGTGTTGCTAAGAAGTGCTTAAAAGCTTGTATTTCAGAGACAGCGTATGAATAGTACCTCTCAACGCTGCCGTTGCTATAGTAAACCCTTGTTCTTAATTGAATACTACAGTAAATAATACTTTAAAACTGGAGAGGAAAATAAAAAGAGAAATCCATCAGGAGTTCCCTGAGCCACTTGAAATTACTGCTCCTTTTTTGTTGTTTTGCTATACGGAATGCATTGTGCAGTGGGTTAGAATAGGGACACCTGCATAACCGTGATGCTCTCTCAGCACAATTTCTAGTTCCTCAAAACTTTGCAGATGACGTGCTTCGGAGCACCTCCATCAATATGGAAAATAGCTATTAGTGGGATTAAAATATGCTGTTGTTTTCTTAAAATTATGTATATTTTATACCAAATTTTGGAGGCAGATAGGATGCAAAAAGTTGAAATGATCCTTGAAATGATCCGTGCTGTAACTGCTGTCAGGGAAGTTACACTGGAGATAAATACTCCAATCTTTTCCTTGTTAAACCGTAATAATCCATAAGCATTGCAATTTGAGAGCTCACTCATGCTGATGGCAGCATTTGAGTGCCACAGAGATAACACTGTCCAGGACAGAAAATACAGGATGTGCAGAACTGTCATGTATGTGTTGGGGGGAACAAGGCAGAAGTTGGTGAGCAGCTGAGATCTGCAGCAGTTCCTTCTTACCCTGGGGCAAAGAGGAGGAGGAGGAGGATCCTCGAAGGCCAGATAACTCTTCGAGAGCTAAGAGAAACATCCCATACGTCATGATAAACAGCTGTGAGGCAGAAGACTTGCAGGCCCCTGAGGGGAAACAGAAGGAGCAGTGAGGTTAATGGAAGTAGGAGATTATGCTATCATAGGGTGTAAAGCAGTGAAAGAAATTAAATGATACATGAAATGCTGTGTTCACAGTTACTAGCATGAGGCAAACAATAGATTGGTATTTAAAGCACTGGAGTGAGAATAAGCTGATTTGGACCTATTTTATGCTTTGATCAGTCTCTGTGTGTGTCCTTGGTCCTCTGCCTCATCTTCCCACCTGTATAATGGGGCTAGAGAGTTCTTTGGCAGGGCTCTTGACAGGGGCAAACATACTGCTCTTCGTGAGTTGTTCAGATGCTGTGGCAAGAAGGGTCATAGATGTGACGTCTTTTGTAGACTTCTGCTCTCTCAAGGAGTGGAAGACACGCTTATTCCTCACCAGCTAAGATGCTTCTCATGGCTCTGCATCCTCATTAGCAGACAACATCTGTTTCTTCTTGTAATTAGCTCACAGTTCAATAGGTAGCTCCAGTCTCTTTTACACCTGGACTACAATCAAGATGGAAATCACAGAAGCACATGTCTCCCCCTCCTCCCTCCCACCCCTTTTAAAGCAGGCTGAGTTACACACATTGTTAAACACCTAATAGACAACAACTGTGTGTTAGAGCTCTCCAGCACATGTGCGAAAAAATGTTTTGTTTTGTTTTGTTTTTTTTTTCCTTTCCTTTCTTGATGGGCTTCAGTTCCAATGTGCTTTGCCTTCCCTGGCTTCTGTGTTAGCCTCAACCCACCAGTCATGGATTAGGCCATAAAGAACTGTTTCCAGCCACCTGCACAATGGCAAGGGGAAGTGAAGCGAGGGCTGCTGGAGGGGGGAGCGTGCACCAGCTGGCCCTGCTCCTGAGGCATTATAACTGGATTCTTTGGGGCAGAAGGGTGTGAGGTCTCAGGTCATTTCCTGCCAGGTTTGCTCTGAATGGGAGGGGGATATGTAATTGCGCTGTCTCCCTGTACCATTAGTGTCAAGACTCATTAGGAACCCAATCTACTCAGTGGTGGTAGGCATACAAAAGAAAGAACTAGCCAAAGTCTGCAGACTGCAGAGCAGGAGTTGGTGGAGGAAGCAATTGCAAAATTCCCGTCTGGGTAATTAGAGTCAGCAGGAAATCAGATTGGCTACGGCAGGGCTTTCATTTTTCCCCTTGCTGTTTTAACAGGATTGGCAGGTGCTGCTTTATTCCAGGGGTGAGGTGATGTGCCTGTGTCATAATTCACAATGAGAAATGATCATCAATTTGCTGCCATGCTCCTGGGGTGAGCTGAGCAGACAAACTGTGATTACTATTGTTGTTAGTACCTTGTTAGCATGGAGCAGGAAGATTGTTGCGGGCAGTTGTCTATTAAAGGGGTAGGATCTGCACACACAAATGCATATTCCTGGAAGCTTAGCTAGATTTTGGAAAGTTTGGGACTGCTGGCTCTTTCATGCCCCTTACGCTGGGATCTATTTGATAGCAGTCAAAAAGACATGACTTGGAAAATCTATCTCACGTGTAAAAATTGGCAGCATATTGGCATCCTTCATCAGCAGGATAATTTAACGGAGCAACAAAACAGTAAACCAGAATGGACACTCTTTCTTTGAATACTCTGCTTAGTACCGAACTGTTTGCTTAGTGAGAGATGGAATAAGACATAAGCAAGCTATTCTGTCTGCACGCAAGGTGCAGTTCAAGGCCTGAATCATGATGTTGTGATATGAACAGAGAGCTTCACGCGGACTTCCCTGGGTTCTGGCTCAGCCCAGCAGCCTGCACGCTCTGCTTGTCAGTTGACACAATGCTTGGAAGGTGCAGCAGGGAGGGATGTGCTATGACAACACGGCTTTTGGGAAGAAAAGGTTTTGTTAACACACTTACTCCACAAAAGTTCCTAGAAATAGAGATTTCCATATGGAATTGCCCATGTTTACTAATCAAAGTAAGATTCTTGCACCTGCTTTGCTTAGCTGAATTCCCCTTCGGAGTGTCAGACCTTGTTCTTCCTACCTCAATCCATCAACAGTCAAATTAAAGCTTAAGGATGAATTTGTTGATGATGCACAAGTCAGCATAAAATGCAGGCTGCTTCTCTTCTCTGAAACTGCATGGTCTTGATGCTAAGCTCTTGGGTTTGCTTTAAAGGATGAAAGACTTATTCCCCACCCCTGGCCAAAAAAAAGTCCTATAGTGATCAGTGGACTACTTTCCTGAGGAAAGCATAACAGATTGGACCACAAAGAGAAAATAAATGCAATGACAAGCCATGCTGTTCTCTAGGCACTCTTCGGTAAAGCATTGGACCAGAGACAATTATTTCTGTCCAGGAAAATATGCCAACATTGCAAAAAATATTTTCTTGCTCTCCATGAGCAAAGCTGATACCTGTCAAGGTTTATTTTATGAAAAGTATGGAAGAGAAAGGCAGTATTGTCCTGAAGAGCTGCTGTTTGGACCCTTGTTTGAGGTGTGGACAACCCTGTTGTGACCTTGGCCTCCCCTGCTCTGGGATGGTGTTCTGTTGGCCAGGCTTTTCTGAAGCACTTCCTGAGGCTCTGCCCAGAAATTTCACATGTAAGGTGGAACCGTATCTTACTGGAGGCCTAATGACGCTGGTATATACCCATGAAAATTTTCAGCTTTTAATAACTGTTTTTCCCCTTAAAAGAGCAATTTCACCTAAAAGGAAAGGGGAAAAAATAATTTGAAAAAGACAGATCCCTGCCAGTTCTACCCTTCAGACTGCAGCTACATCTGAAGAACCTACCTGGAACACTAACACTGAGATGTGTGTTTTCCTCGAAGCCTTTTGTTTGAGTCTCTGCACATCTCTTCAGCGTGTTGGGTGACTGACAGAGTAAGAAACAAATACCTGAAAAATGGCCTTTTCCTCATCCCCAGATTCCTGGCTGGAATGAATCAAGCTCAGATCTATAAGCTGCTTAGGCTTTCCAAGCACTCTAGATTAAATTATGGCAACAGCAGCTTTGCTAGCTGCTGATTTTTATAGCTAACTGTCTCTCTCTCAGGGCAAAAGCTAACACTCCATACGGATGTATCTGTTATTTCAGATTATTTCTCAAGGCCCATTTGGGCTACTGGCCGTGGATGGTAGCTTGGAGTTTGACTGAGTCTGTCCTCCCAAGGAGAAAATGCAGGCTTGCTTCTCCATTATACCCCACCTCTCACTTAATTGACAACTCCTTCTGTCAAAACAAGGCTGACCCTCTCCCTTCCTACCCCTCGCGCATCCTTGGCAGGTCTTCTGTCTAGATGGCTTTAAATCTGATTTGGGATTTGAGCGTTATTTGGATTAACTCATTAGTGGGCTCCGTTCTGGCAAGCTTGCTAATCTGTGACAGTGGTGCATAGCACTGTGACAATATTACACTGAAAATGAGAAATCTAATGAGATTAGCATTTTATGCATTCAGACAGGGCCCGGGTGTTTGCATGGTCTGCAGACACTTGGTATGAATCACAGCAGGCCCAGGAGGAAGCAAAGTGGCTGGCCTGTAACACAGCACCCAAACAAAAAGAGGCGATTGCAATGGTGCGCGGAAGGAACCTCAGCTTGGTTCTGGGAACAGAACCATCTCTAGCCCTATTCACTGACTGTCTCAAACGCGCTCCTGCATACAACCAGCAGGTTCCTTGCTTTTCACAGGGATGGAAGAGGGCTGAGCTGGGCCCAGGGGATCACCCTGCAAGTTAGTCCCGCACCACCTTATTGGCGGTGATGGGGAATGCTTTATTGGTTGCTTTCATGGGGAAGAAGGCTGCTGACTTCCAAGTTGTTCTTACCTCACACAGGGATGCAGTGCAAGTTGTGTGTGTTAATATGTGTGGCTACCAGACTGCTCCAGTCTAAAATTATACCCACAAGATTAGTTGCCTGGACAAATTCCAGTCACACTTTTCCCCCTCAAAGGCGTTGTTGTTTTTACTTCAGGTTTAAACAGAGAAGAAAAAGTGAGCCAATATCTGCAGCCTCCTTTGGTTGCATGCAGAGGGAGTTTCTGGTTTCTTAGGGCCATTTAGTAGAGCAAAGCAGCCCCCGTGCTGAGTGCATGGGCATCCCCTCCTATACCACCCAACCAAGCCTTTTGTAGCTGCCAAGGAGACAACTGTGGGAGAAGCTGGAAGTGATGCATCAGGGCTGGGAGCCACTGCTAAGTGCTGTCCTAGCCTGCCACCCAGTGCTGGTTTCTGGCACTCGGAGCTGCTAGTGTGAGTGTGCTCCATCACTGCAGCTGGTACCTGGCACGTCCTGGGCTGCATCTCCTTGGACCCTGCTGGAGTAGTCCTGAGTTACTGAACGAGACACTCAGGCCCTGCCAGAAGTCACCCGTGGTTTAAAATGGGCTGCCCTTGGAGAAGTGTGTGTCAGCACCTTCCTTGCTGAGTACCGTGGGCTCGGCAACTGGAAATGGCTCCTGGCTATTGTGCGCTCAGCAGGTGATGGTCTGTTCTAGTTTCTGGCTTTAGCGAGTGTTAAGCAAGAAGGAAAAGCTATTATTTCTCATCTGTTTTTTTCCAGGACAGCTTAGGAGTGATCAGAGCTGCATAGTCTCTCAGCAATGGTGATGGATCCAAACCAAATACATCCACAAAACTGCTGAAGTTGGCAATAGTTTTCAAACTGGGATGATTGTGTCATCTTTATAAAACACCTAAGAGAGCTGGAGAGAGGTGATGAATCCCAAACATACCACAAAGCTGCCCAATCCCCACTGAAGAAGGGGAGGGAAGAATACTTCCTTGGGAAAGCACAGATGGTGAACGCTGCTGTGGGGCTGGGCTGTTCAGGGAGAAGAGATGTTGCCGTGGCACAGAGGACAATTCTCGTTCACAGGACTCATCATTTCTTGATTCCAGAAAGCCATCCTCCTATTACAAAGCTAAAAGTGCTGCTGGGGAAAAAGATTCTGTTTTGTAACTTTCTTTCACAGAAAATTTGGGGTGGATAATTTAGGGAATCATTTTTTTTCTTTTTTATTTTTAAATAAAAGATGTCTGTCACTTAACCATCAAAAAAGCAGTAATTGAATAGTGCCAATGACAAAACAAAAATTGTAGGTGAAACCAATAGCTTTAATTGGGTAAATGAGGAAAAAAATCTGGTGTAGTCTTAGAAACTGCTGTTTGTCTGACTTAATAAGCAACAGTCATTGTTGTTTGTAATGGCATGGACAAAAGCTGCCACACCAGTGTTTTATTAGCCAAAGAATTTAATAGAGCAGCAGCCTTTGTGACTGTGGCCTGACACTCAGCCTTGACAATGCCGCTTGGATTTATCTAGGTGACCAGATATATTGAGCTTTGGCTCTGCAGCGTGTGGGGGGGGCGGTGAGTGGTCATTTTTCTTTAAGTAGTGAGATAGATTTTGTTGCCAACTCAAAAGGAAGGGGAGGAGAAGAAAGAATGTGATGTGATGGCCTTGTTTTAAAGTGTGTGAGGTGCAGAGAGCAGGCACAATACAGGAAAGGGTGAGGATAGAAGGAGAAGATGAAGAAAAACAAAGGCGTATTTACTCTGAAGGGTGCTTAAATGCCATTAATATATATTGTAAACCTTTAAATGCTCTATTATTCAAGCATTGTATTAAGTGGAATGAAAAAAAAAACCACACTGCTACTGATTTGCATTTTGTTATTAATTCAGAGTAAAAAAGAGGAAAAATTGTCAGCAAGGTGCCTTAGCGAATCTTAGCATAATAGTAACAATTTATGTATGGGAAGCAAATACTTAAAAAAAAGGAGTAAAATGAATAGAAATGTAATTCAGAGCAGCACTAGCACTTCATCTTCATGTAATGATATGGGCAAAGCCTCAATTCCAGCTCTCTGTGGTGAATTATGTGACATGGTAGAGTTTGCACGACTGCAAAAATAAAACACCATCAGTTATAACGTCCCATTAGGAAAAGGTGATGTAATGAATTCCTCTTTCACGGCCTAGCAATGACACATTTCATTCACGAGGTTATTTACCCCCCGGATAAAATTCATAATCTTTCTCATAATATGAAAATATCTCCTTAGATACATTTTGCGGGGGAATCTCATTTTGCCGAATGTATTTTTGTCAGAGCTGTAACAGCAGCGAGCCTCATGAATAGGAAAGCTGCACTGGGAGCCAGAATACCTGGGTTATGTTCCTGACTCCGCGATGACCTTCTGAGGCACTGGGTGAGCACCATCAGCCACTGGGACTCTTCTTCCCATGTCCCTTCTGATTCCATCTGTCACAGGTCAGCTGGCATCGTTAAGACATACCTATTTAAGCTGTCTAAGCCAACACAGCTCGTTCGGGGTGAAACATGTTGAAGCCATTTAGCCTCTCTGACAGGAAGGCAATCTTCACTGGGAGATGTGATGCGCGGCTGGGGAGAGGCCTGAGTAGTACCAGGTTAGGAGAGGACAGATGTCCAGAGCCTGAAGACAGCGGCTTCTTGAGGCAGGGGGTTTTATGAGGAAGGTGCATGATCCACCCCAACCTGAGCAGGAATTTCTGGATGCTTCAGGAAAGCTGTCACTAGTGTGGTTTCTTTCTTCTGGCTCAGTGCACAGATTGTGATGTTATAAAGAAGACTGGCCTGTGTGGGCCAACTTTGGAGCTACTGTGCATGAAAAAATTACTCGTTAGTGGCTTGGCTGACTCTCATATTTTTCTGGACTAAGGCAGCAAAGGAGTGAACAAAATACAGTCTAGTACAGAACTGCTTTTAAAAGAAAGCTGTTCTAATTTGATCTTTTTTTTTTAAAAAATCCTGAAAGGAGGCTTGAGAATTCTTAAAAAGCTCACCTGGAATCACAGTTGGCTTGCTGTCTACAAAAACCCACAACATACAAATCATCCCAGAACAGGCCTTGCAATTTATCACACTATGTGGCATATCTGTCTCTACCAACAGGTATCTGCTAGCACATCTCCACAGGTCTGTAAATATTCAGGATTTACATTTAATGAAAAATACTGTCTCTGTGTAAAGAAAAGGTAACAGTTTATATGCAAATGTGAAGGTGCTATCATTTTAGTTATCTTAGTTTAAAAAAAATCAAACTGTGGCCTTCACTCCTACTTAAATATAATAAAATAAAAAAATCACTTTCTCTCCAGAGATCCAAAAAGCTGAATATATTTTCCTAGCTGATTGATGCTTTTCCATTTATTTTTAAATGTAATTTTCCCCCGGTAAGGAATTGTTCTCTTGAATGTCAAGGAGGAAATATTCCCCAAATCATAGGCTTGGATTGGCTGGCTCGAACCTAATGAGATAGCTCTGTGGAGAGGGGGTAGGCCAGGGAAGCAGAGAGCGGAGTGATTTGTCACGCTGCTTTTCCAGCCATTGCTAAAGAGCTGCTTTGTAATGCCCGCCTGCCAAATCTCCTGGCCACAATCAAATTACTCCCTCCGCATGCACGCACATCCACACCCTCGCCCTTTAGATCTATCACTGACAGAATAGTTATTAAACAAAAACTCAGCCCGGGGAATTATTAATCGTCAGGCTTCATTTCTTTATCAAATGTTGTGGCCCGGAGGGAGAGCTCTTTAAGCTTTCAGAAAGACCATAGCACATTAATCACTGGAAGGAAGAGGGGTGTAGGCTTGGCATTTGTAATACTTGTCAGATCAGAAATGGGAGATACAGAGATCAAAAGAGATGTCTATGACATGGCAGCTAAAGGGTTTCACTTTTCTTGTTGCTCTTCCTTGTGGACTCTTTTCTTATTGTTTGTTTTGGGATTTTGGTTTTGCTTTTCTTCTTCTGGTCTTGTTCCAGAACTTACACTAACTCTGGCCCAACACACTGCCCAGGAAGAGAAAGGCCACGAGTTATGGGTGCTGTTTTCTGTGTACCCTACAACAAAATGGTAGGCACTGCTTTTGAATGCCAGCCTGCTGTAGTGTGGCACTTGTCCGGGAGCTGAGTGGGCCCCAAACGGTCAGCGAGCTGCGGGTACTTAGGTGCTTGTCTGCACAAACAAATTAATGGAGTTACCCAGCACTGCGGATCAGTCCTTATACACATGCCTGACTTCTTGAAAGTTTAATACTGGGTTTGCTATTACATGTAACAAACCTGTATATGCACATACGCTCCTTTAAAATTACTACAATCACAGCAGCTCTAGACCATATAAATGGCAGATTAAGCCAATATTGGAGACTGCCTGTGGCTGGAAGCACTTACCCTGTGATTAGTTAGAGCATCAATTAACATTGACCTTGTTCACTCTAATCCTGAGACCTTTACCCCTGTAGTATGTGGGGAGGTTGTTACTCCTGGCAGGGTACCTTGTGAGGAATGTAATGTAAGCTGCTGTTCAGCTGACATGCTTTTTCTTATGAAAAGGATGGCATAGCAACTGAAGCAAGTAGCCTTTATTGTAACACTTCAACAACACTGCGCTTTGCAGTCCAGATTCTTCCTCTACCACTTGAAGAGATTCTTCAAGCTGCTGAGAGGTGGCTTTGCTCCTACAAATCAACCAAATTTGCATACGTAATCTTTTCTGCAGCAGAAAACTGACTGACTTCTTACTAATACCTTAGCTCAAAACACACAATCATTTTAGCATATATTGTAAACACACTGTCCACTTCCACCATCACCTGGAAATAATTATCAAAACAACCTGCTTCTTCAAAATAATATATATATAAGTATATACAGAAATATAGCACAGAGTATGACTGAATGAAATCTATTAAAGCGGGTAAAATCAACATAAAGATTTTGTAAATAAACACCAGTTTCCCCTCGCATAAAAGGTTTTTTTTTGCACTAATTTCCTATCAGAACTATCCAGAGTTTTGGCTGCAGTGAGAGCGCCACAGGTACCTGGAACGTCCCTGTCTCACAGAAACATGTGAAAGGGAAAAAAATCTGTACTTCGGTGGTTGCAGTGAGGATCCCAAGCTCATTGGAGAGTGGGCTGTGTGTTAACATGCATTTTATACTGTGGCTGGCAGACAGCCTAGTTTTGTACAGCCATGCTGTTAGCTGGAGCCTCTAGGCGCTACTGTAATATAAATATTCTGGAAGAATAATAGGGCTATTTGTGGCTCTTGAGGGCAGCTAATGCGCCTGGTATTCAGCATGTTTTTCAAACCTTCATCTCTTATTTTTCCAAGCATCCAGGAAGAGAGAAGAAACAAACCACATTTTCTGCACACAGACAGAAGGAACGAGAGGAGGGATGGATCACATCAAATGGATTCTGGGAGCGCCACAAAACACTTGTTGCGTGTTGTCCCGACACTGCAATATGATATTTGCATTGTGATGTTGTATCAATATGTGAGACGATCTGTCTCCTTGGGAGTCTTGGGAGTTGGCAAGGCACTTCCCAACTCAGAGTCTCACTTCTTTCAAAGGGATTTTGTCTGTACGTGTGTAAACAGAGGCCAATTCTTTGTCATCTCCAGAGCAATCTGTGTAGACTTAAGCACTGCAAAACCTGAATGACCTACCATACTGCAGGCAAACAATTCAAATTATTAGTTGTACTCCCAAGTATATCAGCATATAGCAAAGAGCGTACCAGGACACCACTGTGAATAACCATCAAGCAGTCTTCCTATGGAACAGCATGACAGAAGAATGTGTGGGCTACGAATAATAGTCAGTGAGTCTGGTTTGTCTGTCAAGAAAACTCTGAGACATCCATATTTTTGGATAAGCTTTGCACAGCAGGAGCTGCCTGTGTGTGTTTATTGTTAATTGAACTCAGCACTAAAGGAATTGCTTCTGTCTCATTAAATGCGTAATCCTCCGTGCGATACTTTTCTTTTGGTTGTTTTTAGAGGAGAGGGGAGCAGGCAGTAAACAAAGTGTGCTGTATTATCATTTTTCCCCAGTTTGTAATCTTATGAGAAAGAACATGAAGATGCCCAAACTCCTAAATTACACTCCTATAGGGTGGCTTTGCTGTTGCTGTCAGGAATACTGTAGCAAGTACTCAAAGAATCTCAAATTAGTGGGATTTGAGCTAGGATTCTGCAGTAAAACAGGAATTATTAGAAAAGAAACTCTGCGCAGTGATTAGCATATTTTCTTTTGTTCCCTCAAAGCAGCTTTTCCACCTTCCTGCAAGGAGCTGTAGGTGAAGTCCTTCACGGGGACCTGTTAGGGTCTACACACCTTTAACAGCTTGCAAGGCTAATAGATCGCAGGAAGCTTTGCAGCTCAAGCATGTATTTGGTCTTGATTATTTTCAATTAACAGTGTTTTTGCTTCCACTAGCTCTGTGCTAGTTTGCTCAGCATCTACATTCACAGGGTCTCTCTAGCAACAGGTTCCTCGGTCTCAGTGCTTCAATGGCATCAGATTACCTCAGGTCAGCTGCTCCATGTAACTGCTCTCCAGCAATGTCTTGTTCCCTTATGGTTCGGCTGAGGTAATTTACTCTTCTTTCAGAGCGGAGTACGTGACCTCAAATGACACTACAATTATCAAGCGATAAGATCTTGCAGACAGGCGCTTACCCTGGAAGAGCTGATAGATGCTAACACACCTGGGTGGCTCTTGCAGGGGCTCAGCAGAGCCCACAGCTGCAGTGGGATCTGCGCTTTCCAGGCGAGGGGGTGGTACGGGCCTGTGAGGGGGGGACAGCGGGCAGGTGGCTGGGGATAAGAAATTAGAGAAGCCTTGAAGCTGGGCAACAGACAAATCGCTTCTAAAGCATTTATTAAATTTCTTTTATGGGCACTGAAGCAAGGTTTTATCACTTTCTGCAGTGCATTGCATGGTTAAAGGTAGTGGCTGATACATCGCGACTCAGGCTTAGCTGCAGATTTAGAAGAGCTTTCCTCCTGTCTACACCACTGCTGTCTGCCCTGTATCGAACAGCTCCTGGTAGCACCAGCCTGGCGTCCATGCTAACGGCAGGGGTTGGAGTTAGGTGATCTTTAAGGTCCCTTCCAACCTGAGCCGTTCTTTGATTCTATTGAGTGATGGTTAAAAGCAGGATTGTGCAGGATTTGTCTGCACCCAGGGCTTTGGTTTCCCAAAGGAAAACTTGCTTAAGCATCTCAGCCTAAATCATTAAGCCTAATGATAGTTATTGTTGCCATTGCCAGTTACTTCACTGACTACGCTTTTCCCCTCAGAAGACCTTTATTTTTACTTATATATACACACTTCATAGATGTCTTTATGTATAAATAAATCATATATAACATATGATGTGTAATGTGTACACACATTTATTCCAAAGCATGAGTTATTTCACAGTGGCAAAGACACTTAAAGATACGACTACCCGTAAAGATGCTGCTGTGATGCAGAGATAATGCTCTGTTGTTCCTTCTGACAGTCAGGAGTAATTCCTGGTGTTAGTACCTTCTATCCCTGCCTGTTAATTGTGTTACGGTAACACTTAGCAGAGCGAGCTGAGATAGAGTCCTTGTTACAGTCAGTGCCGCAGAGACATGTAGCAAGGCTGTCCTCCCCCTGCAATGCAAACAGGGGTAGGCAGAGGACAGGGAGAGGAAGAGATTCATTAGTGTCACCGAGCAGGTGAACAAGAGTCAGAAACAACCCTCCCCGGGACAATGCACGCTCTACTGGAGCCGTAGATTACTGCTGCCACTGTGACACACACATCTTTTTGTACTCATTTGGTGGGGCACCCAGGAGCCACATCAAGGTGGTTTTTTTTATTTTCTTTTTTCCATTTGTTCCATTATTGCTTTCTGCAGTTGTTTGCCAGTGATTTATTGTCAGCAACTGTAAGACCCCGTGTAAGGACTGGACTCTAGGTTACATCAGCTGAGAACAAGGTGAAGTGTGGCCGAGCACGTGCCATGGAGCCGTCCGTAACACAACCCCAGAAACACAGAGTGGGGCAGAGCTCTCGAGAACTCACAGCCAGTGCTGGGTCCACCAAGCGGCAATCCTGTGATAGAGAAATGACTGATACCACATTTTCCTAAATGTGGGGGGAAAAGGAAGGGAACAATGTACTTTGGAAAGAACTACTTAAGCTACACCCTTGGCTGCAACCCCTCCGGGGAAAAAAATAATAAGAGATTTCAATGAAGACATCATTGCAATGTGCAGAGGTGCTAAAAGAGAAACAGCAAAAATGTCAGATTGTATGAAAAAGGGAAGAAGGAGAATACAGAACATCCTGAAGTAGGATTACATCGATTGGTGTTATAGCTCCAACTAACCTACGGCATTCAGCCTTGGTTGCTTCATTTCTAAATGGCCAGTGCAGAGAGCAAGCCAGACAAGAACCTAAGAAAACTATTAGACACAGCATGGAGGAATGAGAGACTACGCCAGATGAAGTTAAAAAAGAATATGATGACTTAATTTGAAAAGTGCAAAGTAATAGAAAAGATAAGAGACACGAGATAATGAATTCCATTCTGTCCCATGGCCTAAATGCAAGTCAGCTCTTGATGAAATCAAAAGGCACAAATTTAATATGGATCAAAAGAAATTTTGTTTTCAGTGCAGCACAAGGGCCAGATATCTTGGCCTGACTTTTGTGTGCCTGGCACAACTCAGTGCAAGACAGAAGTACCACAGCATTTTTGAGCTACTTCTGCTGCTCTCTGATAAGAGGAGCCCTGCTCTGTGTCCTGGGCCAGGCCTGCTGCTGTGGGACAGCAGGGTGCAGACTGAAAGGGCTGCTCGGCCAGCTGTACGCCCGCACAGCTCGGGACTGCCCTTGCTGACCACTCCAGTACTGCTGCTTCAGAAGCACTCATCTCTCCTTAACTCCTGCTGCAGGCACTCCTGCTTTGCAGCATCACTCCCTGTCACATCTGCAGTGCACTTTCCTAGCCTTAGGTTTCTCGCACTCTCAAAAGCATCCGAGCTAGCAGTTGCCGATGTCAGTTGAGTAAACAGATCTTTCAAGAGAAGTGCTTTTTCACGTTGTGTTTTGTGTAGCTAGATAAACAGCATTTTTCACCTTTTGTTATTGTCTGAACAATGTAAGCACAAATATTGCTGAGGATCACAATGCCTGATGTATCTTGGGAATACATTATCCATCAAGAGTAAAGCAGAGGTAGAAGGGAGGAAACATTCTTAATAGTTACATCTGGTACTTATTTCATGACTTGGCAAATCTGCCTCCATAGGAGATAACCTACGTAGCTCTGTGTGGCCACTGTCTCCAGTTATCTTGATTAAGATAATGTGGCTGGTACCAGGAATATGCCAGTAGCTTGAAAAAAAGCTGAGGTCAGGAAAACAAAACTTGAGACTACACTAGTTCAAAGGAGAAGAGAATTAAAATCAAGAAGAATTTGGTGGACTTCCCTGAAGCGTCTCCATTTGCATTTGCTCTGCTGTAATAATTCGGTGGTTGTTCGAAGCTTCATTTCTATCAAACACTTCTTTCTGTCAGCTTGGGAGCATCTCTCTAAAGCTACCTGATTGGTCTTTGGCTCTTAGGTTTTAATTAGACACGGGAAAGGATTCTCTTAATTAGGGCTCCTGATTGAAGGAGATCTAGGAGCATTCCATGATTGTTGAAAGAGAGGAGGATTAGCAGGGAATTAACTCCCTGTGTTCTGGTTTCTGGCTGCCTATGGTAGCCTGCCAGAATTCACTGTTAATTGCTTCACGAACAGAAGGGACAGCACGGCGCCGTCTGGCAGTGGAAGCAGGCACTGGGCCTTCCCTGTGCATCCTGGCAGTCTCTCTGGAGGAAGGCACAGAGCCTTCATTATCACAGCGCTGCTGATCCTGTCCCCATGCCCGTACCAGTACCACAAAGTTACTGGGCAGTAAGCAAGAGTGTGTACTGGAATGGCACGAGCAAAGCTGCACCAGTGCATGCAATGAGACGAGGGGGCCACCTCACACAGAAGCACACGCTGTCCCTCGAGCAGGGGACTTTGTGCAAAGCAGGTCGTAAGCACTACATTTCCAGTCATGTAGGCAGTATCCCTGCACGGAGCCCTGTCATTTGATGGGTGGCAAAGGGCAGCGGGGGAATTCCTGCAGGGAAGCCCATGTGCCAGCTGGCGGAGTGGCTGGGATAGGATGAGGCTGGACAGCTTTGTAGGTGCGTTTTTTTCTTAACTCCAGGCTTTCTACTCTGCACGTAAGACGACTTCTATGCGGCTCAAGGGAAGCAAGTGCAATGCAGAATGAGGAATGCTGTTGTTTCTTTTTTTACCAAGAAAGATGAAGACTGTTGATAAATCTGAAGACTTTGGTGGCACAGGGAAGAAAGAGATTTAGTCAAAGAAAATACAAGGTATCTGAGGAACTGTCTGCATTCAGATGATCGTATCTGCTAGGAAGTCAGTAACCTGAGAGAGCCTTATTTAATTCCTTAGAGAGAGGAAAGAGGTTGGATTCTGTATTGTCAGAAAGGCAGACGTGGGCCTTAGAGCTGCACTTCACAGAGGTAACAGTATTTCTGAGAAAGAGTAATTTGAAATGGTCATCCTCCAGGAACTTGGGTTCTATTCAGCTAGAAAATTTGAAGCATTTGAAGGAAAAAGCATTTGAAGGAAAAACAGAAAAAGTGCAATACCACAGACTGAATGGAGTTCTGGCCTTGATAGGCAGTGGGACTATTCCAATAAATGGGATATAGAGCAAGGTTATAAAGAGGACATGGCAATAACAATAACTGAGGTTAAGCAATAAAACAATGCAAGCACCAAAATTAGATTTTACATCTGCACATGAATGCGTAGAAGAGAGATGTAAGTCTGTATGTATATGTTGGTAGATAAAATACTTTTCAGAACGGTGTGACAGAGTTCCTGCCTATAAAACTCAATTTTGAAGTGATTTTGAAATCACTTTAATTGAAGTTATTAAGCTTTCAAAGATGCACAAAATCAAGGTGGCACTGTTTTTTTATGTCATTCAGCCAGCCCAGCTCCAAAAATCTCAGTGCACTTTGTAACCCAGCCCCCACAACTGTTTACGATGGAGTGAGGTGATTTCGTGGGCCTCACAAATCAAATTGCAGTGGCAAAACTGGGACCATAGCAGAAGAATTAAAACTCTCAGCGCTCCTTATTCTTGCCACTACATCAAACTCCTGCTTCCACACTTCAGCACAGTACAGCCTTCATTAGGAAAAACCACTTTAAACAAACAGATGAAGTGCACATAATATTTTTACTCCTCAAAATCTGGAATACTATATGCCATTAACACTGAGTCATTGAAATTGCTCCAAAATGAAATATTACAGTGTGTTGTGCCAATGCCTTAGAAGTCTTTGTGTTAAGGCTTCAACAAGAGAAACCAAAACAAAACTCCAAACCTGAAATTTCCAGTCCAGGCATCACATTTCAGTCCTAATGCATGGGAAATATCAAAGCATTATGAGCCATCATGTCCACACAGAGAGGCAGATAAAAGTCTAAAGCCGAAAAGATCAGACTGCAAATAGGATACACATTTAACTGAAGATAATTAACCACTGGAACAGATGGTAAAGGGATGTGGTAAATTAATCGCCTACAGTCTTTAAATCAAGATTGGATGTCCTTGCTTCTAAAAGAGATGGCATGGTTCAGCTATAAATTATTGGGCTTGATGGTGGTATCACTGGGTGATATGCTCTGGACCGTGTCGTATGCAGGAGGTCAGAGTTTATGAGCATAATGATCCATCCCTCCAGACCTTGCTATCCATGAATCCATTATGTTAGCTTGAAAAGTTTTATAGTTTAACGAAGCAGTTACAGACTGTTAGGTTCACAGTGTGCGGCTTTAGAAGTTTCTAAATACTCTTTCATTCTGTGTTGTAAAGGGTCTGAATTAATCTTGTTAATATTGTTTAAAAGCATGCAATTGTAAAATGTGAACATGCTTTGTTTTTAACACATTTATTGCTGTATCTCACTAAAACAAATCATGATCTTAAGACACACATCGATTGCATATTCCCTGACGTGCTCATTGCCCCAGCTGTTGGGTGGGTAGGCGACAGAAAATTTCCTTCTCCACCTCTTTCTGTCCCTCCCTTGGACAATGTGAAGGATGCGGTGTACACCAGGGTAAACACAGGTGCAACACACTTGCATGTCTCCGCTTCTGAGTGCTTGAAGAGAAGTTCTGAGGCAGAGGCCTACTCAATCATTTGTGGCCACAGCTTGCACAGTCACTGAGGTGGAGGCTGGCAAAGCTCTCCAGCTTAATCTTCTGCTTCTGTCTTGGGTGGGATCTTTGCTTTTGTGGTGGAATTCAGAGCTCTTCTTATGTCTGTAACATCAAAACTCTGGTACCAATGGTGTCATCATGGAAGGGACTTAAATATCCCCGAGCCAAGAGCACGTGAGATAGAGGTCAGCTTGTGCTTTGGGTGTGCTCACCCCCCACTGCTTCCATGCACTTGGCTGAAATCTCGAGTCCCACAGTGAGACTGCTGGGGGAAGTTCCCTAACTCTGAAATGGGAGGAGAAGTTGACAGGATTGAGATCAGAGGTGTAACCTGGCTTTACTAGAAGGTTAAGGGATGACAGAAGGGAAAGAGTAGGCCACCTAGAGACCATTAGGTGGTCTGTCTGTGTCATGGGGCAGAATCCTTAAAGGAACAATCGGGAGATACAAATACATGTAAGATGATGTGGCACTAGGATGTAATCAGGCTGCAATTCTGAATGTTACTTTCTGCCAACCAAACTTCAGCCCCTCAGTTTTACTTGCTTACAATAGCCTCTACTTCCTGCCCTGAACTGCTGTTGTGGTGCTGGGCATCTCCATATGGTTGCTGAATTTCAAAGCGTGCCCATCTGTGCTGATGCTTCCCGACTGATATATTTTGTAAAATGTTTTGGGATCATTCCTCAATACATCTTCAATGTTTAAGATCCCAAGGCATTCTCTGGGAGTTATATATAGAAAAGTCTGGGTTCTCCTCTCTCGTTACAGGACAAGGTTATCAAGATTAATGAAGCTGAGGGTCTCTGGTTCTCGACATCCAACTTTTCAATGAAGAGACACTTGAAGGGGTGCTCAAAGAGAGACTTCTGAGCTCTTTCTGAGTCTTAAACTGAGCACCCCACAGTAGAAACACCCCAAAATTACAATTTGCTTCTTGGTTCTAGTGAATTTTCATTATAATTCCAGGCACATGCTAACATCTTTTGTGATTATGAGAAACAGCCTTGCGCAGCTAAAAGGCAGTTTTTCATCAAGCACCAGGGAAATAACATCTCGAATATCTAGCCCCTAATGCTGCTTAAATTAAACCAGTTTCTCTCCTCTCCTTTCTCTTAATTCTGATTGACCCTCTGTACTCATTTGAACTACATTCTTCTTGTATGTTTTGTCATTTATGCTCCAAGTTTATAGTCCCCTGGTTAGATAACCATAAACATTCAGCTCCTCTCATATATAACCAAGATTAAAGCTGTGTATACAAACGTGGCAGCAAAGCGGTATTTTTGCCCACTCTTGGATTGTAGATATATTTCTTCAGTAATGACTGAACAATAATTCATCATTTTCACTTTTTCAATCCCCACATAAATAAGCAAACTAAAACCACAACAAATATTTGTGCTGGCAACTGGCTATTGTACTTAACCCTCCGAGAAACCTGTTTGTACCTGTGAACAACTGTAGCTGCTGATTCCTTCCACGTACAAGTGATTGTTTCGTTTGCACTGCAGTTAGGAGCTGTACAATTGCAGTGCAAAGCACTCGGACGGAAATGCCATTGAGGCAACTTCCCTCCACAGCATACTGTAAAGCATCCCCAATCTCTTGTTTAGGTATACAGTAATCTAATCTGCCCTGTACTACTTCAAGCTTGTTTATTTTCTGAATCCCACGCATGGTCCTGTACACACAGCCGTGTTCAGCTCCGTGTAGCTCCCACCTTACTGCAGGTGATGTGTGGGTGTGCTGTAAAGGATGCTTGCTGCTGTGCTCAAGCTCCCTGCACACCAAATGCAAACACCCAACTGCTGAGGATAAACAGGATCATCTGACTTGAGACTTTCTGCTCACTTTCCCCTAGTCCTCTCCTTCCACTCTCTCTCACAAGAATTCCTCAGTAAGCTCTGTTGTCTTCTCGTCCACTTCAGACCCTAACAAGATGCTTCTCACCCATAAAAACAAGTCCCCGTGTCACATGTCCCACTTTAAAGTGCTTTATGCAGTGCTCCTGTTCCATACTGCACATTATCTGCCTTTCCCATTCCCTGCTGCACCTGCGGCTCTCTGTCCCCAGCACCCGGCCAGATGGGAATCTGTATCCATCGCTCACACACACACACATGAACTTGCATGCACAGATTCAGACAGTTTCACCCCAAAGCTCTCCCCTAAGTTAGGTTACACGTCGGGGGTGTGGGGGTGGCAGCCTCGTGTTCTCAGTTTTCACCCCCTCAGACCTCTTTTTAAAATTCAGTACTCAAAACAACAACAACAACAAGACTGAAGCTAATCTCTATTTCATATAATTTTGGGGTACAGACTTGTAGTATGCTGAATGACCTCAGGTGGCATATGACCTGGAAAGAGCTCTTTCTTCCTATAAATACAAATAAATTATAACTCTGCTGCTAAAAAGGAAATAAATGTTATGAATATACTGTTTTTGCAAGCTTGGATGTATAGGGAGAGGTAATATTTTGTAATGAATCAATTAATGTAGCTACCAAAAAAAGAAAAGACAAGATGATGGACACAAAATCTTTTCCTGAATGTGCAGGAGCCTGAGCTGTGTTTGAGCTGAAATTCCCTCTGCAGTCAGTATTTTAAGGTGTTAATTCTCCAGCTCCATGATGCAGTATTAGCCTCAGCAGGAACTGGTTAATTTTAGTGGCTGGAAGTTGTTATTAAGAGAGAAATGCAGATCAGAGGGAAAAGCCCTCTTAAAGGAAAAAAAAATAATTAAAAAAAATAGAGGATGGAGCAGTAATTGTGCCCAATCACAGTGGCAGGAGGAAGCAGTTTTCCTTCTAAGTCAAGCCAATAGTGAGGTGATCAACCAACAAATAATAAAATCACTGCAGAAAGGCCAACTTTTCTTCTTCTTGCCAGCCTCCTGTGAACATGGGAGAAGGTCTATGGGGCGTACAGAGCCTTTGATTCATTCATGCAGAGGGCATGATTAGAATTAAATTCACTTCGAGGAATTTGTTTTTGTTTTCTCCTCCATCTCCGTACTGCTTCTCAGAACCATCTCCTGACTGCTCTTCCCACTGTCTGCAGGAACTGGATGTTTCTCAGAGGACTACTAAAACTGGCGAGCAGCATGTTCCCTCTAGCAAAGTACTTCAGGTCCATCCCACAAGCAGTGCTCAGGGCTGCAGAGGCTCCAGAGCCATACGTAACGCAATGCTCACTACATGCTGTTTGGTTCAGATGGAGGATCTGTCTGTTGTGTGTTAAAGGATGATACCAGGCAATGCGAGGCCACTTCCTGACACCAATCCTCAGGCACCTCTGAGGAAGACCAGAATGCACGGTCTGCTCAAAAGATGGATGAAGGTGGAGGCCAAACAACCACCCGACTCCTTTAATCTCAAACCTATCTTGGCACTTGGGTAGTGCCAGATGGAGGTTCAAGACCTTAAGGCTACTTTGTTTTACACTGTCTGAAAGGAAATGAAGGACGAGTTCCTAAGGATGCTTTGGCCCATGTGTAACTCTTGCTCTTGCTCTTTGAAGGCCAAAGGTCCTCCAGGTCAGGGTTTAAAGAATGTGTTTTTTAGGGAATTATTGTCTAGTATTACATAAAACACACTTGCCTAAATGGAAGAAAAAAGAAAAAAAATAAAAGGATTCCCTTACAGTATGGTCCTGGATGCATGGAAAAATCCTTTCAAGTTTAGAGTGAGAAAACAGTCCTCTCCTTCACTGCCATTAATAACTGCCAGCTCTGAATTACGCCAGCGTGGCCCAGCGAGTTCTGGGCTTTGCTGTCCATCACATTTTATTCCTCGCTTTGTCATGAATCATTGCTATGAGATAATCATAGTTCATTTCCACACTTCTGTTTTTCTTCTCACTCCAGATCTCAGGAGCTGAGAATCTCTCTTATTAGATGGCTGGAATGAACTTAGACTAGGAGGTGGGAAGCTTTGCTGAAGGTCTCTACTTGCTATTGTCATACGAGCAAATGCTGTTAAGCAGCACGGCAGCTGTTTGACCTGGATTGGGGAACAGGACTAATGGGAACAGCATCCTTACATTTTGCTCCTAACTGGCTAGGGAAAAAGAACATGCATGAAATATCTGAACTTAAATTGCTGTGTGTGAAAGATGGCCCCGTAACTTGAGACTTGGGATAGCTACAGTTGATGAGTTACACTAGCACACACTATTTATGTTAGCTGGGCTGAGTTGGTTAATAAGCTTTAAAATCAGGACATTGGCATTTGCACACCTTACGGTGCTGCTGAGAATATAATTCACTAAAGGCTTGAGGTACCAGAAGCTGTGCTGCCCAGAAGCTGTGATAGCAGGCATGTCAGCTCAGTGTCTACAGCACACACACCCACAGTGGGCTGTTACCCAGCTCTGTGCTCATTCTGCAAGCACAGAGTAGATCTGTAACAGGAGGTAAGGACAGGGCTCACAACTGCAGTATTTATGGGTATTCAAGACACACCCAAGAGATTTTTACATCATTCCATTTTGGGGCCACTGTCTTTATACATTGTGCATGCACACGGAGAAAGCAGGGACAGCCAGCTGCTATATGAAATGTAGGTCTGGGTTCTGCCTCCATTTCAAATTACTGCATCGAGGTGGTACCCTTGCAGGAAAGCAATATAAAATGAGCATTTTTCTCTCTGACCTCAGATTGCTCAGGAGAACACCGGAGCATTGTGTATGGAGTAAACAATATATATATGTAGAAGTCCCTTGCATTATTCTCCTGCTGGGTGGGAACGTTTGTGTGTGTGCAAGTGTTATTTTTTAAGAGCCAGGGAAACAACAAATCCAAACGTATCTTTGCAGCTTTCTCTTTAGACTTCTGAATAATTGGGACCCTTATATATTTTCCCCCTGTGTAATACCCCAAGATGCAACTCCCTCTGGGAGTTCCCTAATCTGTGTATCAGTGGCAATCCTATAATCCCATATAATTGTATTAGTCTCAATAGCAGATTAGCTCCGAGTGCCCCTACAGACAAGGAGCTGTCAGCTCTGCTATTGTTTTCCTCTTAATGTAATTCTAGGCAGCAAAGAAGAAAAGCAGCTGAGAGCCCTCTGTCTCACATTACAGCCCACAGTTTCTAAACCAATTAAGAAAAAGGGATTTACAGTCAACTGGATTAGGGGCTCTGTTTATATTATCCCATATTTCTTTTTATAATACCTTCCATTTTCTATCTAGCCTTGTAATCAACTACCCTTTCCTCTGCCTTTTGAAACACCCATCCGTGTCCTTACCTATCCATTTACCAATCCATCTCGCATGTAGGATTTCAGCCATCTGTCTGGTTAACTTCACCAGCCTGCTTTATTGCATATTTGTTTAGAGGACACATGGCGTATGAAGCATACCAAGTAATGCTGAGATTAAAAACGATGGCTGATATCAGATCAGTTTCAGAATGATCTCACTAATCCAAGTGCATTTTTGAGACAGTGTTTGGGCAAATCTCCCTGTTCTGCTAGCTAAAACATTTTACCACCATCCTTATCAGAGGCAAATAACCTTGGTATGTAAAGAGCAAGATAGTCATCATTTTTAGGCAGGGAAATGGTACCCATAAAATCCTGCAACACTCACAGAGGAAGAGGTAAAATGAGGCTCTGGCAGCACTGTGTTAATAAGACAAAAAATCATCTTGCCAGTTTGCTCCTTGTTATGATCACCTTATTAGTAGAGCAAAGATAGAATCTGATACATTTTTCTCATGGAGACATCCCTTTTGCTTTGACAAGAGGTAATGATTGCTGGAGGATGTGGGCTGAAATACCACTTCACCTGAGGACAGGCATCACTAACTGGGAGGCTGAGAGCTGGTCACCACTGCGGTTTGTGCTTTTAAAAATACATACAAAAAGGCATGCATCAGCTACCAATGGTAACTGTTTGCTTTTATTAGATCAAAATAAATCAATAAAATAAAGTTAGCACAATCCATATTGCACAGAATGTCTCTGTTATCATCCTGCAAAGTAAATTACCTTGCATTTCCTTGGATTCCTAATTCAGCATAAATTCCCACTAAGGGATATTAACACATTCAGGTGACTGTCATTTTATGTGCTTTCCTAGAAGGCAGCAGCCCGGAGAACACCTTTCTTTATGGTTCGTTCTTATGATAAAATTAGTTTGGGGCCGTCGTTTCTCCGAATGGAGATTCTTTTCCTATTGAATTCCATTTCTCAAAAATATTTTCCCAATCAGCTCAATATTTAAACAGGTTTAAATTTTAAATCTCACTGTACAAATCCACTTAGATTTTTAAATTACAGTAATACTTCACCAGGTTTCACTTTTAAGGCAATGTAATATGTATAATTCATTCCATGAATCTTAGATAAGGTGGATATTCTGATACAGTACAATTTGCTGCCTCGCAATGAAGCTTTACAGCGAAGGTGAGTTCTTCCACTTCAGGCTGTAGCTCTATTATAAATGGCTTTAAAGGAAATAAGAATGAAAAATGAGAAATGAAGTGTTCCAGTAGCTGGAGAGCTCCACAACCAATGGCTCTTTTAGCACTTGTGCTTGTTCCTGGAGTGCTTACGGCAAAGTACTGCTCCACCTCACAGTTTCCTCTGGGCAAGGAGAGTCTCATCGAATGAGTCACCTTCATTATATCTTTGAACCATATGTGTACAGAGGAAAGCTCAGGGAAAAGGATAAATGACTGATACTCTGAAAAGATTAGATGATGGCCAGAATATTAAAGCAGATAGGCAAAAATTTTCAACACCAATGATTATTTTTCAGGACTTCAACTTTTGGGACCCAAATGTAATGCATTTTAAGGTGGTTCTTTTTTTGCAGTTTAGTATTACTTGCTCCTAATACCACCATCCAAAACCAGGAAGAAAAACAGAGGTGCTTAAGATCCAAATAAGTACATGACCTAACTTTATGCAGACACCATAGGCCTAGCTCCTGTAACAATACTACTCCAGCTCTTTCCTGATAGTTGCTGCAACACTGATCCCAGTGAGTACCAGTAGATGGTTTGCTAAAGCTTCCCAGTATTCCAGTAACGGTAAGTGTTGTGACCCCTTTTGATAAGCTGTCAGCAAGGAAAATTACTCAAGCTGGACACCTAAAAATGGAGATACCCCAAATAACAAATTAATCTTGACCCTGGACCAGCTGGGTGCTGCTTGTATGACAGCAGTTGATTCAGAAGCCAGATGGCAACTGAACCTTATACTGTTATATGATGATGGAAAATCATTCAGGATCCAGATGGAGCTGGATTGCCAGTTTGACAGTCTTAATGCAGGCTACTTAGTGCCTATTTTCCAACAGTAGCACAGTATCTCCAGTGCTCAGAAAGACTTCTGCAGCAGTACTGGGGTATACTCAAGGATGACCTAAGGATGTAAGAAGGTGTCAGTAATAAGGTGGAAAGTTGCCAACACCCGAGCATTATGCATGTTGTCAAGCCTTGGTTCTGGCCTGCCCTGTCAAAACCAGAGCTATTAAAACCAGCGGTGGTGCTAGCTACATTTTTGCTGGTAAACATTCCCAAGATTTATTAGCACAGACACAAGTTGTGTGCATAGCTTCTAAAGCTTTCAGGCAGTAGCAATCTGGAAAAATTGATGTTTACACAGAAATCCTGTACCGTTCATAATTTGAAGATGCTGCTGCCATGGTGCATTTCTGTCAGCTTGCCCAGAATCAAATCTCATAGCGATAACCACGGAGGAACAGGAACATCCAACTCATCATGTGGAGGTGGAATCAATTGAATACAAAAATACTTAGTTAGTAAGGAAAGGATGGATACTGGAGGGATTATTAAAGAGAACGTCTGTATCCACCTTCAAAGATATTACTGGAAACACTGCTTCATTTCTGTACTACACTCCTTTTTTTAAACAATGACCACTTGACATTTTCCGGAATCTGTCATCTGCTTGTAAAATTTTGAATCTTACTTTGTTTGTCTTGAAAGGTTTGTGTAGAAAAAAACATTTGTGGTATGTTGACATTACAACAGGTGTGACCAACATCTAAACAACAGCTGAGGGCCATTTACTCCAAGCATACAAGAGACCAAGGCATGATTTTTAAAAGCTAATTTTCTGCTTTGCTTTTTTGTATAATGAAAGACTAAGAAGCTGTAATCAGAAATATCAGGACTGGAAGTTCTGTTTTCCTCTAGTTTTGCAGAAAGCCTTGCAGCATGTTTATCATTGCACCTATACTTATGCACTAGAAGTCAAGCCAGCTTTTTTTATAGGAAAAAAAGGGCAAATAGTTCCAAATAGGCTGAAAGTAAACTTCAGCATCTGCTCACTGCTCAATTTCCAGTCTTGTGTTTTTTATGCTGTGATTTTGATAACTTCAGTAATCTTACAGTTTTCCTGGGATGACAGTATTGTAAATTTAACCTATCAAAAAAACCTGTCATTGGAGGTAGGGATACTCTTTAAAGAAAGCATGTTTTCAGACCATGCTCCTGTATTGTAGGAAAGAACACAAAGCTTTATCTGCACACTTTGTCTCAGTCCTGAGAAATACACTGTCAACTCATCTTCTACCATGAGTAATGTTGCCAATACACTGAAGCCTACTTCATAATATTCCTCCTTGCATTTACTGTACCTGTTCTCCTGACTGCAAAGTTTTTCCAGACAGCATTTAAACTTTTTTAACATACATAAATTACATTTTATACCTTGGACTCAACAGTTACTATAAAACCTGTAGGTAATAAAAAAATAGACAACCATAAAAGTAGATTTTTTACCTTGATTGTGATTTAGTTATAGCTTGGCTTTATGATTAATCTTGTGTAGGTTGTAAAGCACATGGATTATATGGCACATGAACTCACAACAGACAGCACATAGCAGCAATCTAACACGTATCACCAGAAACCATTTATAAGTAAATTATTTCCTGTTAACCAGTAAATGCTACAAACACTCACCTTCCATGCAAGTCTTGCTAGTTTTTTCAAGGCACACTGTGAAGTAACATGGATTGGATTTGGGTAATGAAGGAATGTAAAAGTCTTTATTTTTTTGAGCCAGGGGATCAAAATCTGAAGATGCACAGGAGATTTTGGTGTATGCTTTTAGTTATGTTTTCCATCTACATGATCCTAAAAATACTGCATTTGAGTTTCCAACAGCCTATGCTAGTGCAAAAAGCTGAGAAAGTGCAATGGGCTGTGAAAAGATGAAGCACTGTTTTCTAAATTCAAGAAAGGCAGCAATGCAGGTGAGGAGCATGGGCAGAGAGAAGCCTGCCGCCTGCTTATAGTGCTCTGGCTTTTAACTGGCTGTTCTGATGTGCCTGTGATAGAACAGATTTTAAACAATAAATGGAAACAAATTACATTCCAATTACACTGATGTAAATAAAAGTACTATAAAATTAGGTTTCATGAATAGAAATGCTTCTTCTTTCCACTCAATACCATGATTTCCATCCTCTTAACTCTCCCCTTGTTTAAATCACTCAAATTACAAATGTGTTTACTGCAGAGTTTTCTAATAGGTACGGACATGTATTGGTTAGCCTGTTATGTTAAGTAATCATAGATAAATTTTAGTTCTAATTCTCTTGCCCGAATCTATAGGTGTTCAGGTGTACTTTAGTTTTAAAGTTTTCCAAAAAAAATCCTGCCCACAAAGGTATCTGGCATGAGCTTGAACTACCAAAACCTGGATGTTTTCAAGTTGTTGCTAATATTGTTATTTCAGGCGCTGTCTGCACTGGAGAGCCCAGCAAGATAACATGGGGCAGAGAGCCTGGGCCTGCAAACTTTGTTTCCTGTGATGTTTACTAACATGAGGAGCAATAGCAAATTTGTGAATTTCTGTGAATTTCTCAGGTCTGTGCATTCACAGGACTCTTTCCCAGAATTGTTTCCCACTGCTGCATGTAAGATGATTTTCTGTTATTTCTTTTGTACTTAGGAGATACCACGACTGGCCCTGGGTCTGAGGAGGACACAGGGCCGGCGCAGACTTACCTGGCCTGCAGGCTTCTGGCCACCTTCAGCTTTGTCTTTGTCCATTCCTCAGAAAGTCGTGTGCTGGCCGTCAAGCTTTCAAGGAGGCACCAGCACCTGCCCTGTTTCAGCTGACTGCTTGCAGCACGGGGGTACAGAGGATGAAGGCCACCTCAGGACGCAGAGCTTCAGGCTTCCCGCCATGCCGCGGGACTCGAGCAAGGCCGTCACTTCTCTGAGGGGCACCTCACACACGCCAGGGCCAGCAGTGAGGCCCAGGCTGATGGCTGTGGCTGGACAAAATGCTATCGTGCTAAAGTCTCTTCTTCACACATTCATCACTGCTGGCAGCTCTCAGGGGGCAGAGGGCCCCGCACCTCACGCATCCCCCATCAAACCCCTCAAAGCGTTTTGGGGAGGCGCCCGGTGCCACAGGCAGGTGGCCCCGCTGAGGAGAGGGCTGCCAGGGCCCTGCTGAGGTGGGCACGGCCGTGTTGAGGAGATGGATGCCAACAGCAGCGTGGGGAGATGGCCACCAGCGGGCCCTGAGGAGATGGGCACTGCCCTGCTGAGGAAATGGCCGCCAGCGTGCTGAGGAGATGGCCGCCAGGGCCCGCTGAGGAAATGGACGCTGTTTTCTTGAGGTAAACGGATGCCCCTGTGGGAAAATGGCCCCCAGGGCCCGCTGAGGAAATGGACGCTGTTTTCTTGAGGTAAACAGATGCCCCTGTGGGAAAATGGCCCCCAGGGCCTGCTGAGGAGGAGGCTGACAGGGCCCTGCTGAGGAAATGGATGCCAGCGGCCCCCTGAGGAGATGACCAGCAGGGCCCTCCTGAGGCGGGCGCTGCCATGTTGAGGTGGACACCAACGGCCTGCTGGGGAAATGGCCTCCAGGGCCTGCTGAGGAGATGGGCACTGCCCTGCTGAAGAAATGCTCCTCTGGAGAGATGGCCGCCGGGTCTCTGCTGAGGAAATGACTGCTGATGCCCCACTGAGGAAATGGCCACCAGTGCAGCGGGAAGAAGACACCAGGTAACTCCAGGGTACTGCATGGTGGCCTCACAGGGCTGCAGGGTGGTCCAAACAGACTCTTCTTTGGGGTCCTTCATGAGTAAAGATGAGCCACATAAGCCCTTTTTTTTCCCTCATATTGACAAAACAGGGAGTAGGTCCTTGATTGTTGCTTTACTGTGGGTTTAAATTGTCCATTTCATACAGTTATAAAACCTTCACAAAGTAAGGAGTGACTGTACAGAGAAAAATCCTAGAGCCATCACACCCTGCTTAAACAAGAAGGTGCCATTCACCAGCAAAGAAAAAGCCATGCTGTACTGAAATGCCTCCCCAGCCATGGCTGCTTTCTTCAGACGCTGATTTACAGGAAAAGGTTGAACTATTTGAAATAATTAACTTATTTAATGAATTGAGCTTCATACTTAGGTTTCAAATTGTCATTGAATATGCTCAGAGTTTTGCAAACATACTTGCAATTATTTCAGAAGTGGCTGATAAGAGTTGTCACCCAATGCATTTCTCATTAATTGTTTGCTGCTCTGCTTGGAAAGCAGGCTGTTGTACCTGCATGCCTTATTGCTCAACTTTTCTGGTATTTCCTCAGAATACCCAGAACCCTTTTTTAGCTAGTTGTTTGAACAGTTCCTCTACGAATAGCCACATGAATATGATATATCCACATACACACGGAGATATTAGCCACATTTGAGTGTTCTGAATGTTTCTTTCTCTTTAGCTATAAACCAGCCAATGTGAGTATTTGCAGAATAATGGAAGAGGATCTGTTTGGAAGTGGAGCTACCATTAAAAATAAGTGGTTTTGTTTTTATGCAACTATTATCCCCTTTTCTCCTCCAGCTTACATTCAAGAAGTGCAGGGGTATTAAATATTGTGCTAATGTGTGATCATGCTCTATCAAAAAATAACACTTACAGTGTTAAAAATATGTAATTCTGACATTCATTTGTGTGATAAAAATGTTTTTCATTAATGTAATAACAATGGCCGCATGAAGACGCTGTGGAAGCTCCTTGTGCTAGGACTATGAGGTCCTGGGCATGGTTCAGTGGGAACGAAGGAGCATGGTATAGATCCTATCGATTCTCCTCTACAGGAACAGGAAAATAGTGTCAATCTATACGTGACAAGTCATGCTGTCAGTTTATGGGGGCTGCGTTTTTCATTGCAATGTGAAAAATTCCCAGAGTCTAGAGTCCTTCATCAACTGTGCGTTTGTATATATAAATAAGAAACAGATAATTCCTTTCTACTAAGTGTAGCTCCCAGAATGCAGATATATTTTTCATATCCACTTCCTTTCCCAAACACTTTTTCTTTCAGAAATTAAAAGCATATGAATTCAAAAGTATCTCAGAGAAGCAGCCAAAAATCAGGTCATAGGCACACTCAGATGGTGGAGTCTCTATTACCGCTGTTGTTTGAATTGAGGAGATAAAAATCTCACTGAGTGGCTTTGCATTCTCTGACTTCAAACAATGCTGTTAAAACAGAGCAGAATTCTTAAGATTCCTGAGCAAAGCAAGGAAGGTTGCTTCTCCTTCTTCTGCTTTAACTCTTCTCTTCAAAGTCCTGGAGTCTTTGGGGTGTGGTATCTTATTTTACTGCTTGCTTTATAATAAGGATAAAGGGGTTATGGTGTTGGAGTTAAATATCACTTAAGAACTTCAAAGCTGCTCCTTTGAGAGGAGGGTCTTTGACTTTACATCTGGGTGGAGGACACACATGGAAAGGGTTACCATGAGAAACAGTCTTTCCCAGCTGCTGCCTGTCTTAAATTACTGTAGCAGGAGCAGCCACAGTCACTTACTTATGCCAAACATTGTTTTTTGGCATATTTCAGCCTGCTCAGTTCCTTGCAGGAATTCCCACAAGAGTGGAAGGGATTTCCAGCTTGTTGAAACCTCTTTTAAACAATGCGAGATGGCTCTGGCTGTTTCTCTAGCTTAAGTCAAGACTGGAAAATGGAATCTTCCAAAGTCAACAGCCATGTTAAGTATGAAAGGGGCTTGCCTGAGCTTGTGGAAACAGTTGTCTCCACACTTTGAGTAACTCTCTGTTTTTTTGACGTGAGAGACCCCTGTCTTTTGCATTAGATGTCTGTGTAGCTTAAATCATGTGGTAGCTGTGCTTTTGTCTTTTCTGTATTGTTGTTGTTATTGTTATTCTGTCAGCAAATCATTTTAGGTTTTTCTTAACTTCAGCTTTTCTATTTTTCACAAACTCACTAGACAGGTAGGACAAAAAGAAAAGCCCGAGCCCAGCTCCTCCTCAGTCTAACAGCTTAGCAAGGAAAATGTGTTTTAATTATATTCAGCTCCTGCACAAAGGGCTTAGTCACTCAAAGTTAATAAGGCGTAATGGCTTCCCGCCCCACAGAGCGCTCAACCTGCCATGCAGCTCCTGCTCTGAGGCAGCCATGTGATGGACAGAGTTGGGAAAGGCAGCAGCAGGAACGGCTTTGAGGATAATTGTTAGCAGATCTGAGTGTCTTAGATTTCACTTGTTCATTTGAAAACAACCAAGGCCCCTTTAACAGCACTCAGGAAAATCTCTCAGAAGAGCGGACTCCTGCTCCCAACAATTACTAGCACCATGTCTTCATTATGTTAGCTGTAATGACAGTTCCAGCTGCCTTTGATCTGTTGATGCATGGCCTGGCCTGCTGTTATTCTGCAGGGGATGGCACCAGCATGCCGCTGGATGCCTGGGCAGGTAACAGTCTGCTCCGTGTTTCCCATAGATTTGCTAGCCTAGTCTGGATTGAAACGGGAACTGCAGGAGACAGGTTCCCTCCAGTCCTTTCGGCTCTTGCTGTGGAGGGATGACAGCGACAGCTCTCCCTGCTTGCTGCTAGCCTGGCACAGCCCAAGAAGAGGCCAGGTCGAGGAAGGTGCACAGCCGGCAGTTGCTCATGGCAACTGTAATCCCCCAGTTTTGCTAGCTTGCAGTGCCCTGCAAAGCAAGGGCTCTCACTGCTGTTGGCTCCTGCTTTTGCTGAGAGAAAGCTGGGGGGATGGAGATGTCTCTTACTGTGGGATGGCAAGAAATGAAATGGGGCCTGCAGAATAGGCTCTTTTAGTACCACTGCTTGCTGCCCCAGTGCCCATGTAGACAGCAGCAATGGGAACAGTGAGCCCAGCTCCCCAGGATCTTCCTCTCCAGCTTAGCTATCCCAGTTTGTTCTCCTAAGAGCATCATTTGGGTGAGAGGGTTTGCTTTCACCTGTATTGCAGGGAAGCCTTGAGCTGGCTCTCAATTCATCTGTTTGATGAACTGGGCATGCTTCTAGGCTAGGCACTTGACCTGAAATCTAGTTAAATTGAGATGTCTGACTAGTCTTTCACTATTAATCCTGAAAGGATACTTGAGGAAGTTACTCTGGGAGTGTACAAGTCAGGGATTGCTGCAGGAAGTTCTCTTGGCTGGAATTCAGGAGGCCAGACTAGGTAAGCACAGAGTCACAGAACAGCAGAATCATAGACTGGTTTGGGTTGAAGAGAGACCTTAAAGATCACCTAGTTCCAGTTTTTGTCCACCAGAACCCCCAAATCTCTCTCTCCATGGGGCTGCTCTCAGTGAGTTGTTCTCCCAGTCTGTGTTCGTGTCTGGGATTGCCCTGACCCAAGTGCAGCACCCTGCACCCTGCACCCTGCACTTGTGGAACCTCACTGGGTTCTTGTGGGCCCACATCTCAAGCTTGTCCAGGTCCCTTTGGATGGCATCCCTTCCCTCTGTTGTATCAGCTGCACCACTCAGCTTGGTGTCATCTGCAAACTTGCTGAGGGTGAGCTCAATCCCCCTGACTGTGTCACTGATAGAAGTATTAAACAGCACTGGTCCCAAGACAGACCCAGGGTAGGCCCAGTAGAAGAAATCTACAAACTGTCATGATGGAAGTACTGGAAATGGGTTAAAGATAAATCCTAGATAAGTTTATTCCTTTATTTTTTATTATTTGATAAGTAAACCCTTTCTTGATTGTAGTAAATGCCTTCTTAGGTGATCAAAGGAATTATTTTAAAGGACACTGCTTACTCACAAAATTCATTATGGTAATGCTCCATCATGCTTTGCCAAGCTGTTCTCGCTTTGATCTGCTGCTGCGGCCTTTTGTCTGTTTCTGCAGTTAATCTACATTTTGTTAGTGTCAGGTGTTTTTAGGTTTCACATCTCTGTTTTATATCATAGTAGCCCTACGGGATTAGAGAATCTACTTTTAGAGTTGATTTCAGCTCAAGATTTTAAAAAATCATCCATGATGAAAACATAAGGAGCTCTTGATTCCTTATTGATAAGGACCTTTAATACTTTTGAATCCCATAGTACTATCTAGTAATCTTTGATTTCTGTAATTCAGTATGCTAGTCTCATACTCGAGCAGGGATTTATTTGTCTATTTTAATGGCTCTGACTTATTTTGATAGGGAGTGTTGTGGTAATTTGTTCTTGTCAAACAATTTGGGTCGTGTTATATGACATGTTCCGTATGAGTCAAATTTGACAAAAGCCTTTTCCTTTAATATCTTCAAATTACAGCTTTTCATTGTCGGATCACTTTTGTTCTAATTTATTTTTAGTGGATGTTAGTACTTATGAATGGCAGTGAGATTGACAGCCCTAGACACTCCTGCCTACTATGAGAAGAGGACCTTGATAGCATAGACATTACTCAACAGACAGCTTGAAATATGATGCAATGACAAAAATCAATAAGATACTGTAATTCCTGGCTATGAACTGTACCCAAAGGACAGCTTAGGTCACAGGGGTGTGAGAGGAGTACTGTAGCTTTAAAGACAGAAACAACTCTTTGTAAACTGACGAGATAAAATTTTAGTGAAGTGCATGCAGCAGTCTAGAAATCTCCCGTAGTGCGGTTAGGGGTGTATTAACAGTTTTGCGTGAACAGCTTTTTCCTCAATAAATAGATAATGCATATATACAGTTGAGAGCGACTGCAGAGAAATAAGTCAATGAAGCGGTACTAACAGGGTAATTGCAACCAAACACGAACTGTTTGGGGATGACAAAAGGACAGGATTTTAGAGCTGCAGTTTTCCAGGATGCTGGAAAATTAGCATCACCCTGGTAGCTCATCTGAGAGGAGGGGTGATTCTAATTAGCACGGGAGTGTTATAATAGGAGTTCATTTAAGAAGTAGCACATAAGCCATGAAGTAAAAATCCCACAACAGTTTAGAGTTCAATATTTTTAGGGATACCAACAGCTAATACAATGGAGTTTCTTTTTGAAAAGAGGGTGACAGGCAGTAGGTGATACCATTCTGGAAAAGACCCTATGGATAAGAGAAGGATCTGGCTGAAGACTCAAACTGACGCAGAGGAACAAAACGTGATGGCAGATGAAGGTGTGTTGGCAGACACAGAGCAGAACACGTGACTTTGCTTCTCCCTCTCACTGCAGTTTCTCCTCAGAATGGGTGACCAAAAACGAGCACAGAATTCTACACCGAAACATGCCATTAATTTACAGAGTGGCATTGCAAAATATATCATTTTTTCTCTTCTGTTTCTCATCCATCATTAGTGTGTCCACTCCCCCCCCCCCCCCAGAAATGACCAGATGTTTTCCACTGAGATTATCTCAAAGATAACATACTTTTTTTTTTCCTTTTTTTTTTTTTTTTTTCAGAGTAGTTACAGCTAATTTAGGACCCAGCTGTCCAGTTAAACCTTCCAGGGCCCTAATGTGACAGAACCCAAATGTGCGTGAGGTTCAAATTCTTTCCTCCCATTTGCATCTAACTGATTTTAAAACAGCATCAGTGTTGGTTTATTGGAGTACAGGGATAGACTGCTTTGACTTTCACATTTAAGACCTTGTAAAGGGAGTTTCTCCAATCTAAACACATTCATAAGTTCAACGAGTTCTTTGACACCAGAAGGAGAGCTAGATGGCCTGGAAAATTACAACTGGAGTAACATGGGAGAAGAGGAGGCTTTCTAGTAACTCTGCACCCCGCCTGGATGAGCTAATAGTTTGGAACTACTTCAGTACTCTCGTAGACCAGGTTTATTTATGGCCAGACTGCATTTTGTGGTTTTGAAGGCATATTTATCTTCAGAAGTCTATGAACAGTTTTAGCTAGAAAAGGCTTAAAGCAGTGCTAGTTTGGATGTTTGTAATGAACCACATGAATGTCATGAAGCTGCTCCCTTCCCTTCCCTTCCCTCCCTTTTTCCCGTATGAATTTTGAGTTGAGCTTTGTGCCCAAGGGGCTTATATCAAGGTTACGCAACAGGCTTCAGCCACAGCTAGGTTCATGGGAGAGAGACATCTCTAGCTTGTAGCATTTTCCAACCAAAACCATGCAGGCGATTGTGGCATGTTTTGCCAGTGTGATCTGTAATTGGATCACTTCTGATTACTAGACATTGGATTACCTGTATATTATAAAGATAAAACCTATAAGAAGCAATAAGCCAGGCTCTTCCAAGCCTGATAACAACATGTTTTTTGCGGATCTGTAATGTTGAGGGGAAGAATAGCTGGGTGGCATTTGGATGTGGCCTGCTCTTTTGCATGCCAGTGATATCCAGAGTGACTTCTTTGGGAAATGACTTCAGCTGCCTCTGTCTGGTATTTGTGTTGTCCAGGCTTCTGGACTACCTGCATGCAGAATGCTACCTACATGGCGCTGTTTCATAAGAGAAATTGGGGAATCTTTTTCTCATTTTCAGCAGGCCTGCTTATACCTGCAGGTGGTGAACAAGGATGCTGGGGGAAGAAAAACAGCGCACAGATCTTTTAGCAGCATTTCAACAGATTTGGGAGAGTTGGAGGGAGGGGAACCACAGGGATGATGCAGTGAAAGTGCAACCACGGAAGGCATGCTCTAGCTGAGACAGTTAGTAGAAAATATGTATTTTAGGCATCAACACCAAAAGCCACAAGTGTATGTTGCGGTCAGTCTCCCTTTGGAGTGCTCTAGGTATGTAGAGTTTCTTAGCCACTAGGCTCACTGATTTAGTGACCTTTTAAATTATTTGAAGCTGGGCCTTCGCATCCGTGGGGTATCCTTTTGTGTTTGTCTTTGTGCTGGCATCCCTGGCTAACCCTGCTGGTGGAGCTGCTCTTGTGAGTGCTGCCCATCCCGTTTCAGTCGAAAGGAGGGGCATGGCTAGCAAAGGCTTGCCATTTAAGCTGTAGCAGTTCACCTGGCTAGCTTTCACTGAAGTGGTTTAGGGCACGCTCGTGTGAACAACTCAGATGATCTCCCTAAGTAGCACTGTCTTCCCAAGCTCAACAGGGAATGTGGTGGGGAAGTGCAGGTGGGAGAGTTAAATCCTGGCTGCCTTGGCCACTGTCCCCAAAGGACCTTTTTGCTTTAGACTTATCCTTCACACACACCCCAGAAATACTGGCGGATGGTAGGAGGGGGTGACATGAGGTGGTATTTTCACACACAGCCTGAATGCCTGCACGGTAGAGTCTAAGGGCTTCTTCATTCTGTTTCCCATCTGAGGCAGAAGCTGCAAGTCTGAGCCTTTCTGAGCACAGAGGTGTGTTCCTGCCCCGTTTGGCTCCCTGGCAACCCCCGACTGCCGTATGCTGCTGCAGGCAGCTGTAGTGCTCCAGCGCGTCGTCGTTTTGGTGCAAGGGTAGGGGATGGAACAGCAGTAGTTCTATAGCATGCATGCAAACTGTCTCCAGAATTAGTACTGCCCCTCTTTATTGTTACCAGTAAAATTAAACTGATGAGACAGTCATACGTGGCAGGTTTCCAGCTGTCTGCTCTTCTTTTGATGGGATGGAGGGATTGCCCTTGGAGCGAAAGGGGGTTGGATGCTTTCCAGGAGGGACAGAAAATCCTCTTGTGACCACTGTGGAACTGCAGATGAACCTACCTGCTGCTGAAGGAAGAAACTTACAGTAAATGCAGCAAAGCAGGGTGAGGGGAAATAAATCATAGATTATGGTGGAGGACATCCCCTTTCCTCTCCTCAGCAAATACAGTATTTCATCATTTGCATTCAAAAATAAATGGTGTTCATGCTTCTGCCCTGCATGCTAAATAGGAAATGTCTGACTTGTGCGTATTGGAGTCACAGGACTCTGATATATTCCTGCTCTTGGAATTCTAGTTTCGTACCGAGGAATACAGTGTGGGAGCAAATATGCCAAGAAGAATATATCCAGGCAGAAAGCAGGGACTGAAGCATTTAATGTTGCCCCAGGTCACAACATCACTTGGGAAAAATACTGTCATTAGGGCTTATCTGCGCCTGTGAGTAATGAAGTTGACAGCCTCTCCCTGTTTGCCCATGTGATGGGTAGGTTTTTAAGCTACCAACAGATTTTGAAAATCAGGCATCAAGTTGTTTTCTTTTTTGTCGTCTTTTTTTCTTGCAAACCATTGTACATATGCACTTGGAGGAAGGTAGCTGCTTTGAGCTTGCCAGGGGGAATGTGTTCTCTCCAATACAGCCTGGAGAAGATTTCATGATAAAAACTGCTTTACTCCACTCTTCAGGGAGGCTTCAAGCAAGGACACGTCTGTTTTGTTCTGTCCTTGGTTCTTCCCTGGGCAGTGACCTCACAGAGGGCTACTGCCCATCTTTAAAGGCTCTGAACACCTTGGATCAACCTCTATATGGCATTTCCAGCCTTGTTTGTCTGTTCCCTCGTACAACAGGTCTGGGGCAGGGGTGGGGGGCCTTGGCCTGTTAGGATCCAAGAGAGAGGCCGTGGTGCTGAGCCAGAGCTAGGCAGTGGATCCTGCAGTGGGGCTCACCCGTCTGTGATCACACGTATTCTACAGAGGAGAAGGGATGAGGCCAGTCCAGGGAAGTACAGAGAGCCCGAGGTAGGCAAGCTGTGTGATGGTGTTGCAGAAGGACTCAGACACTCACAGCTGGTGGGACTTGGCTGATGTTGGAGCAAGTGGCTGCTGAGGAGCTCTGCTCTTTTCTTGAACCCCAGTGCAGCACCGCCTCTAACCGGGACAGCGTGATTTCCTTCAGGTCTCCTCTAAGCCAAGCAGCAGTTAGAAACCTGCCTCGCAGCAAACCTTTTCTTTCCAGAACCAAAGGCCAAAAAATCTTTGAGTTTGGGGGTGATGGAAACAAACTAAAATCAGAAGAAACAAACGGTGATTGATACTGGGCTTTTGTTCATCCTCTGCTCTGCTTAATTTCAGCTCAAGCATTGTGGTCAATTAGTGGTAAACTGAACAGAGGGCTGTAGTTAGTAACACACACATTTCTAATCTCTGCTTCGGCTCCCTGCCTTCTCTGTTCCTTTGTGTCTGAGCAATGAACATGCTTTCAGGTGTGAAGTGCGCTGTTTCAACATCGTGACTTGCCAAAGCTGATCTCCAGTTGCATTTGGCCTTGATCTCTCATTCAGTACTTCCTAAAAAACAGAATGGAAGCTCTTAAGGAGCCCTTTTAAAATAATGCTGAGTGGTGATTTAAGAAGGAAAGGCAAGATAGGGAGGGGGAAAAAAAAAAAAAAGCATTTTCTTTCAATGTTAAGTAATGCTTCTGTGTTCTAATGGCTTTGCGAGTCAGGCAGTCACTGTTGCTTGGTCCCAGCTGGACACTAATTCCTGCTGGGAACCTTGTGGCAGCTTTCAGAGTGCTCTGAAGCTGAATCTGTAATTGTGGCTCAGAGCAGGTCAATTCTTCTTCCTTTCTGCAGTGAAACTTGGGTTCCATTACAGACATGAAGACCCCTCAGTGCACTAGCAGCATTAAAGCAGCAGTGCCTGCCAGGCACCAGAAACCAGAACTAAACAGTATGGTGGCTGGGTTTTGGATAGAAACATTAAACTAAAGGAAGGTGCAAAGAATAGAGCTCAGAATAGCTGAAAGCCTCTTTTCTTCACTTGGTCAGCCTCATATCAATGGCAATGAGGGCCTTCTTGTCCTTGGGAATATTAGGCCAAGATTAAGAGAAACTTTGAAATATTTCTCCATTTTTTTGAACTGTGGCTTGCTGCATTTTCTTCCCACTCCTGTTCCGCTACTACTTTTTCTTGCTTAGATGTGTAACTCCAGTTCAGGAGTGATCTCCTGAGCAGCTGCAGTCTCTCAGACAGTGGCACAATTTTCCTGCTGGGAGAGTAAGTGGATCATGTGGTCATACCATTCGATGGATAAAAGAGGATGGTTTGTCTGTCGTTAAACCCATGGCCAACTATAAACTGTAGAAGGATGGATCTCAGTTGTACATCTAGTCAGCAGCCAATCTCTGAGTTTGCATGTGCTGTCCGAGTATTGCACGTTTTCAACTTCTAAATGTGCTTCTTTGTCTCCCTGCTTCACCGCTGGACACACACCCACCCACAGAAGTACTTTACTTTCACACTGGTATTTCTTCTCTGTTACAAATGCTTTTGAGAAGTAAAACACTCCAAGTATTCTAATTGGAATCCAGACTGGATTGGAAAGGAGCAATTCAAAGCTGGCATTTCAGGCTTCTGCAGACGCGGGCAGGTCTTGTAAGCAGTGATGCTTATATTGCCTTCCCACAGTTCCTGTAGTGATCGTTATACCTAGAAGCATGCTTAAAAAGCAAATTGAGAGTCTGGTATAAAGCTGAGATGTCTGGCTGTTTTTTCCTCTTCCTTTTGGGAAATGAGAGTTTGTGTTTTATCACTTTTTCTGGCCTACTCAGGCTAAGAGGTGCTTTCATATTGATTTCAAAGGAGTGATGATTTAGGCATCTTTTATACTGAAATGGATGATGTCTGCTTCCACTTTAAACTGATGACATCTGTGACTTCAGAAGCTTATATTCAATATTAAGGATTTTATTATCGGGTCAGTGCTGCATTAAAGTAACTGAGACAGCTAAACTGTGCAGCAGAATTCTTCTCAGGCAGACTCAGCGTATATTTCTCTTGCCAGTGCACAGAGCACGGTCCACTAAGTTTTTGAATATCAAACCACAAGACACTGCCGCCTGCCATTTAAAAGCAGCTGTTCCCATAGGAGAGCTAGGGAGTGGTGGACAGCAGTGCAGGGATCAGATGTGCTGTCATGTTAATGGCTTGAATTTGCAGCATGGTGCTGCTGAGCAGCCTGCAGAGATGCTCTAACTCATGGTCCCTGGAGAGTGTTTGGAGGAGGGAAGTTGGGGGGGAGCAGTGTAAACAAGCCCCATTGGAAGTAAGAATAAAAGCCAAACAAAATGGGCCAGTCTTTATAGGTAAAGACTCTGCAATCTGTACGCTGAATAATGCAAGACAGCATTATCCTCAGCCTGTCACTGAGGATGTCTGTTGCATTGCAGTCATCTCCCAGAAAAGTCTACTCCCATTAATTTCAATAGAAGCCTTTACAGGGCAAGCTTATCTGCCACTGGATTTTTAACTCTGAAAAGCCTTACTAAACTAAAAATTTTAAAAAGGACATGGCTTTCTAACCCCCAACCCCCCACCCACTTTCCTAACATTTGCCTTTAAGATGATAATGAAATTGCATTCCGCTCTAGGCAGCAAACCCTTTGAAAATGTATATCCTCCCCCAAACCATTCCATTTTTCCCAAATGTGCTAGAGACATTGTCTCATGATCCGCAGTAATTATCTTGACAGGTCAATTATTAAAAAAGAAATTAAAAAATTAAATTTAAAACATGATACAGGAGCTTGGCTGCTGTTTCTCCTTTTACTGCTGTTACTCTGCAGTTTCTCTTGGCACCAATTGACACGGGAACTGCATTGCACCAGAGTGGGAAATTATCCTCCCCTATCTTGATGCCAGAGGAAAGATAACCTCTAGGCAGCTATTTCTCTCTGGATTTGTGGGCATTCAGAGCAGCAACAGCCCCTCCTGGCACACGTGTGATTACAGTACCAGGGCTAGCTGCAGTAATCTGAACAGTCATTCACTCCTCCTGGCCTGCCTGAAGGAGCTGCCTATTTAGGAAGGAAACTTGGCACGGAAGAGAAAGAGAAAGGACAGAGATAACTCTTCTTGCTTTAATGAAAGGAAGAATAGAAGTGAATGTCTTCCTTGGAGGAAGATAGATGTGAATTTCCACCTGTTAGATATTTGATCAGTTCAGTAATATCCACATATCAAACCTTACGAGGATTTTTTAAAGAATCTCTTTGAGCTCATAGGATAGTAATATATGAGTAGTGTGTACCTGCAAGATTCATACTAACAAGTAAGCGCTCTGGGGGAAGTAGTTCATCTGTTAGTTCATTTTTCTTACAAAATTGACGTTAACATGCATTATTGCCAGATAAATACTTCAGCACGTCATATAAGCAGCTATTGAGCAAGGTACCAACTGGAGCCTTTAAGCTTCTATACCACCTGAGGAATGCAACATCAGGAAGAAATTGGGTCCTCAAGGTGCCTTTCAAAGCTGACTGAGAAACTCACTTGACAAAGAATCTCCTGAAATCTTGTTCTCTGCTCTGCTTTGCTCCTCTCCTGGGTCCTGGGATAATTTGTAATTCAAGCTTGGAAAGAATCCTATGCTATTTCCCTCAGACTTATTCCTTCCATATGTGAAATCTAGTCATTTAAACACCTCATCTCCTTTCATAACTGAGGCAGGAAAAAATAGCCAATGATCACTGATTGAATCCATATTTCCATAAAGTTTCAGTTATTTTGTTTGAAGTAAAAAAAAAAAAAAAAAAAAAAAAATTAAATGAAGGTAGTTAAAGGAATTACACTTAAAAAAAATAATAATTCAGATGGTTGTGGCAAATGAATCTGTACTAATCTGGACTTGCAAATAAATCCCTAAAAACCTACTGGCCACATTCCTGGGGTGTGATATCAAGTAATGAATTTGAAACCAGAGACACGTTTAGTAGTAAGTGCTGGTTCAGCTTCACAGAGTGGGAAGCAGCCCAGAATGAGTGATGATGTATTTTGGCTTAAAGCTTTAAGAAGAGCACAGGATGAAGATTGAAATTAAGCTCCATTACCTAATTACTTGGGGCACAGTAGGAACTGAGGATGATCAGTATCTTGGAGCAGTATTTTTCAAACTTTTGGGAGCTGATCTCTTCCTCACTAAAGCCAGTCGTGCATCTTCAGTGCTGCCCCGTGTGGTTGAGGACCTCACCGTGTTTCAGGTCTTCCTAGTGCAATACTCCTTCACTGTTCTCACCGAGGAGCTGACGGTGAAATTGAAGGTGCTGCAGTTCAGTCTGCATTGGCGTGCTTTGAAATGAAAAGAGCAGGTCATGCATCTCAGAGCTGATGTTTCAGGCTCTCTGCAAACTTCAGCAGGAAATGAATTGATTACATGTGAGTTATGTTTGCAGTCTTTTTTTCACCATCTGAAGAACTACAGAAAAAAAGATGAAAGCTGAGACTAGAAAATCTTTGGAAGGCCTAAGCGTTTTTTACATCTTCCTTGAGAAATGGCAGCTACATTGCCAAGCGGTTGCAAACCGAATAACTTTTAAGCTGCTTCCACTTGATACAAAGACAGCATCTCTGCCTTCAGAAGCTCGTATCCCATTCTGAGGATGGTTTTGCTTTGTGAGTGCTGTCGCTAAGTGCAGGGAACTGAAGGGAACAGCAGAGCTTTTCCCATGAAGTTAAAGTTGGTGTTTCCTAGCCTCCTACCCAGATTCTTAAAGCAATATATTTGTTGACCAGAGACTTTCTGAAAGCAAAGGGGACCCTGGCGCATTCTGTACAGATTGTTGAGACAATGAAAACGCCGTAATTGCAGCCGCATGGTAAAACACAAATGGGTAACACTGGGGAGCTGAATTCTAGCCCTGTTCCCTCTGCATGGCACGTTTCCTGCAGCAATCCCCAGCTGAGCCATCTGAGGAAGAACAAGATGCTTTTTCCTGCACCAGCAAACCCATTGTACATTTGCAAATTCCCAGGCTTAAACAATCAATTTTTTAACTGTTGGCAGTTGAGGTGGAAGGCACATATCCCACCTGCCACCAGCTTCCCTCTCTTCTTTTCCACACGTAACTGTATCTTCTTACCTGCTCCAGCAGGGAGTTCAACAGCAGAAGTCTTAAGTACAGTTCCACTCAGTAAAGCACTTCCAAATGATTTCTGCCTGAACCCACCCCAGTTGCCAGAACCCATCTCTGCAGACACATTTAGCCAATGTGCAGCAGATTGGCGTGGAATTAGCCTGTGCTGGGTGGGAGAGCTCACTGCCTGCCAGGGAGCAGGGACTGGGTGCCTGTGCACAGTGAGATGAGCTCTGCATGGCTGGGGCAGCCGCCGCTGCTCCCTTCTGTTGCAGCACTCTCCCGCAGGAGCAGCAGAGAGGAACGGGGTGTTGGCACAGCCCTGCTTTCTGCAGAAGGCGGCCCATAGAGAAGGTGCCTTTGGTGTTGAGGTCTTGAATGGCACTAAGGACATAGTGAGTTCTTTCCTGGCTGCGTTAGGTCAGAGGTTGGACTGGGTGACCTCGGAGGTCTCTTCCAACCTAGATGATTCTGTGAAATCCAGCACTAGGTTTGCAGAGGCAGGAGAGCACTTCTCAGCTGTGGAGTTACAGTGGACTGTTCTACAAAGGGTATTATAATCCAGGGGGCATTCAGCATCTGTAGGTGTCCTCAGGTCTCCCCTAAAATGAGGGAAATCCTTTGCGAAGCACTAACAAAGAGCACGTTGAGTGCTCTGTGTTGTGCTTGGTTAGGCAGCTGCCTGGCTCTCAAGCACAGTGCTGCTGGGTCACCAGGGATGCCAGGGCCCTCAGCAGACCCTGTTCTTAGCTCCTTTCTGCTTAAGGGTCCTCTCTATAAAATGGAACTTTCCCCCATCTGCCAGGGCTGCAGGCAGGGTAAGTTTCTTGTGCCTGCAGGAGGTGACGAGCCTGCTAGGACGTTTGTGGAGTCCCTGCACTCAAGGCTCTTACAGAAGATGTGTGGACAAGGGTTTCCTCGTTCTCCATCCACGCAGAGAAGACAGCCTGGCAGTACTACTCAGCAACGGGAGAGGAGGCAAAAATTACTCTGCTAAACTGAGCTGAGGGAGTGAAATTAATGAGAGGGAATGTGGGTGCAGCTGGCACATAATTTACCTCTTAAAAAACTTAGCCTGTCTGCCTTGCCCTCCCCTGGAAATTACTGTACTTTCAAAGAGGTGAAGACTTTTGCTGTAGAACCAGAGATCGCAGCTGCACTCGGACCAACCTTTCTAATGAGATGTTTAACCAATATAAAGTTCAGCCTACCTGATGTAATGTCAGATGGAGAGGCTGTTTAACTTTGCATTAATTATGACAGAAGTCTGGGGACAGGAACCCAAGCTGTAGTCTTGGCTGAGAAGGTATCAACTCCTAATTCGCTGCGATGAAGCTTCAGCTGTACCACAGACATGGGAGCTGTGCGCGCCTCCTCTTTTACCAGACTGAAGAAGAAAACGCATTGCAATAATAAAGAAATAAAAACATCCCTTTTATTAAAGCCTGACCACCCTGACCTTTATGCAATGCATTATTGACAATTCCGTTAGCATTTGTTTAAACTTAATTTCCCAGAGCAGGACATGACAGAAAGTAAGAAACATTCATTTCAATTGTAAAACCTTTCACTTTAATGCATCTCTGAATTAATTGGGCACAGTCTTCATATCAAGTAAAATAAATGGGCTGATAATTGATTAGGACCTCGGGGAACAGTGAGCTCGGATTGGCTAGGAAAAGAGAAGTGACCTATAAAAGGTCAGGATTTTTTCAAATCGCTTTTTTAATAAAGCATGTTGATGAAGAAATTATCTGCAAGGCTGAGATGAAATATTCTGATTTGATGTATGCCTTCTGTCAAAGGGGGAACTGTATGTGATGTGACTTAATTCTTGGAAGACTTGAGATCCCCCTTAAAAGGGGTGAGTTGGGCTCAGGTGGCAGGAGTACAGCTTTCCAGCTCGGGGAAAGCCTTTCAAGGCTGACTGACACTGAGGCCTTGCCTCACGCCCCATCTTGCATTTGACCACTTTTACTGAGTCATCAGAAGACTTTTTTTTTTCTTTTTATGCTTCTGGCTCAAGTGTCTATCCCAACAGGACTTGGCCTTCGTACAAGCCTCTGCCTTTCTACGAAGATAACCAAAAAGTACCTGCCAGGCTTCGTGCTGTGCTGGTTGGATCGATTAGAGCACGCTGCTCCAAGGCATCTCTTCTTTGGCCTGGGTCCCAGCTAATTAGTACAGCAATAATAAAAAGTTGAGCCTTACCTGATGGACAGCCTCCATTTCATCCACGAAGGGGCTGCTCAAAAGGGTATGTTTCAGGGAAGACTTCCACTGCCAATGACCATGTACCCACTGCCAATGTTATATGGCTCCTATTTGTGTTCTAATGCTGTGCATTGCTGTAATGCTTTATCAGCACCTGGGAAGTTGCATTTCTCAAGGGGAGGTACAACAATGCTTTTGGTGGGTGTGCAGGTATTCAGCCTGGTCTGGTCTGGCTCCTGGGAACATCTAGTTTTTAGAGGATATTTGAGTATGTTGTTAGTGTTGTCACCCTCATCCCAGTGCAGGGATGAGAAATAGTTAGATACTTTCATTTTTCTGTGCTGTTTGCTGTCAGGCTCTGAGAGATTTAAAACGCCTCATTTTTGTTTGTGGAAACATCGTGAAGACTGATTGTGTCTAACGACAGATCCGAACTGGAATCCCAAATTCAGCCGTGGAGGTGTTGGAGATCTCAGCCCATCCTGAACCTGAGCTGAATGCCTTATGAAGACGCGCATTCACAGAACAAACGGCTGCATCCCTCGGAGGTGTTAGCTCCTTACAGCCCCACGGGAGAAGAGGAGATGTGCCTGTGTCCGTTCGTGACAGCTCCTGAGTGCAAAACATTCTGCTGGGGGTTGTTCTTGCCAGCAGAGCAGCGCGTGAGCTGGAGTCAGTGAGACGAGGGCACGTGGCATGGAGATGAGCGCCTTGTGCCACCGCTGCGGGGTGCAGAAGCCAGGAGCAGGATGGATCAGAGCTCACCTGGCACAGCCCTCGTGTTTTGGCTGTACTTTGCTTGGTTTGTTCAGCAAGAATCCCATTATTTCAGACCCCTGATGAATCCTTATATGTCCCTGCCATTTCATAGCCTTTGGGCACTGACTTCTATTGTTTCAGTGATCTCTAAACAAAGGGACATTAAGGGTTTCTCTCCCTCAGCTGTGTGGAATGTGGCTCCAGCCCTGAGCTTCAGTGGGGCCTGCGGGAGCCAAGGCCCCTTACACAGCACCTTCCCCCAGGCACTCTTTCTCTGGGAGCTCTGCACAGCACATTCTCTTTTTGAAACTTCTTTACAGGAAAATCAAAGCTCTTTTTTTTTCTAATACTTAGCTTTCAGAAAGTCGTGGTTTCTCGGAAAGCTCGGGTGGGGGCTTTCTAAGCAAGACTGGGCTATGAAAGCAAAACACGCCTCTATGTCCAGAAGTGGAACGGGTGCCCCTGTTGACGAAGTGTAGGACGTGTACTGGGGTGCCCTGCTTGGTTTTGGGGAGATGCACGTCACTGCAGCAATATGCTGCCCTTCAGTTGGTGGCAAGCTGGTGTGTAGGTGGCAAGCCATGTTGGCCACCCCTGGGAAGCTGCAGATGAAGGCAGTCGGGGAAAAGACAGGGGTCTCTGCAGAAACAGCACCCAAACTGCAAGTAGCATGCTGCCCCAGCTGCAAGTTACCCAGGGAAATGGAGTTTGCATCCTAGCAAGCTGGGCATGGACTGCTGAAGTGGAAGCAGCAATGTTTCTGGGGCAGAGACCTTACCTGCAGCTGTAACTTGTAAGATGGGCCCTTCCCCCTTCTGGGAGCCACAGCTTGTCTTTCCTTAGGCATTCCCACCCATGCCACAGGTCTGGTTTGCTGGTTTGTAAAGTGGCTTGAGAATTGCTGTAAATTATAGCTCCAACTGTTACAGAAAACCCAAACTGCTGCCAGGAGTTAGTTCACAAGCAGGTCAATGGTACCTGCAGTCAGAGCTGGAGTCGGTGGGAGAGGGCGGAGAGCGGGGGACTTCTTGACAGCTCTCAGAGTAAGTCGTCTCCAGAGCCCCTTTTGTCTCTGAAATGACAGAGGCAAAGAACTTAAAAAAAAAAAGAGAGAGAAGAGGAGTTGGATTAGAAATGAGCAGCATTTGGGTTGTCTGTCCTGTGGAAAACTTCGGCATTTCAGGACTTTTCATTTCTGCTTAGGACAAAATGCTGACATTTTAACTATTGTTTTTTCAGAGAATGGAAATTCTGGCGGAAAAAAAAAATTGAAAATGTTGGAATCTTCCATTCTGCTTTTCCAAATGAAAAATAGGGGCTTTTACTTTTGTTTGAGGCATAGCCAATGTTTTCTTGTACAAACTTCTTTGATTTTATAGAAACTGCTTTTCTTTACTTTTATTCCTTGTCTTGCCTTTCTCTTTTATTGTCTGTTCTTTGCCTTGCCTTTTTTTCTCATTCCCCTCCCTTTCCTTCTATCCTCTTCCTTTCTCCTCTCTTCTATCTCTTCTCTTTTCTCTTTTCTTCTATCTCTTCTCTTTTCTCTTTTCTGTCTTTCTGTCCTCTCTTCTCTTTTCTTTCTGCAGATTTTTAACCACCGGGCTATGTTCTGTGTTCCACAGTGACCTCAAGCGCTGTGCTGAGGAGCTGGTTCAAAGCTTTGCCAAGCAGTTCCCTCAGCCCTTAGATTTTCCTTTAAAGTCCCCTAGTCAAGTGGTAACTGAGCTTAGTCCTAGCTGTAAGATCTCAGAAGATCACATCTTGCAATGATATGATTCCAGGCATGAAACAAGTGTACTGATATGTAAGTCACGCTCAGCACTACTCTCATCCATCACAGGTTGAGATGCTGTCCTGTTCTTTTCAATAGCACCTTAGAACTGCTGCTGCACCAGAGGAATGTAATCAGATGCTGTGTTGGCAAGAGTATGGGAAAAGGGTTGCAATTTGGTGTACAGATACAAGCATGCTCCTCTCCCGTGAGAAGCAAGGGCTAAAATGCAGTATCCAAAGGGCAGTTGGATTGTGGTTTTGTAATTCTAACCCAGAAAAAAAGCCAACCCTGACTTCCACATCTTGTATTTACAGTCAGCATTGTGTTAAATGGCAAGGGATTATTCTCTGCTCTCCAGGAAAGTCACTTATACTTGTGCAAATAGGGTGTAGGTTCCTCACGTACTACAGCAGTGTTTTGCATTCATTTTGCACTCTGCAGGCAGAAGAGTGCCTGTGAAAAGTGTCCTGTGTGAGAACCAACCCTTCCCTGGCTGCTACAGGTTAGCAGGCACAGGAACTTTTTCATTTTTAGACTTTGGGATAAAGCTGATGCAGTTTGGCTCTCTTTATTTAGTCTGAGTACGGGTCAGGCAGTGCAATTCCTACCTGACCTCAGGGGCAGAAATTCTTCTGTCCGAGTTTTGTATCCTCAGATACAGACTGCCTGGCAACACATCCCCTGGGGGAGTTTTGCTTTGGCTAACTGACAGAGTGTGCCCATTTTATTGGTCTTGTTTTTCAAGACACGCTGACCTGGGAGAACTTCAGGTTATGTGCCGAATTTAAGCTCAGTCTCGTGGCATTCCTGGGATTATCCCAGGTTGGTTTTAATCATGCAGAAAACTAAAACAAAGTCATCAAATTATTACTCCCTTAGCTCTGTTGACAGAATTGCATCCTTCCCTCTCTACAGGAGAGGACCTGTTCTGATGATCTGTCCTCTGAGACAGATAAAACTAAGAGCATTCAAGATTTATTTCAAGGGAATTTATTACTTAATCAGTGAGACGTTTTGTGAGTAGTTTACTGGAAGTACATGTGCCAGCATCTGAAGGCAAGCACCTAGACATCCTTGTAGATTCAAAGATAACTTATGACTGATGAAGTAGTGGAAAAGTCAGTAAGAGGATGGAATGGAAACATGGCTGTGCATCCAAGGAAAGGGCCTCATCCTCTCTGGAGTATTTTGCAGTCTGTGTCCTCTGTGGTTCCTACTGCTGTGCATTCACTGCTGCTATCCAGACCTAACTAAAAGGCTGACCCGTGTCCTGTGAGCGGTGAGCTTTGCTGTCCAGAGGCTGTCTTCCTGTAATGGAGGTGGTACAACTCTGGAAGGGATTTGGACATATTGTCTGGTACAGACTTTATTCCATGGCCCTGAAGAACTGAGCAAAAAATACCTGTGCTCTTGATCCATCTTGGCTGGCTAGATGTTGTGTAAGATCCCGTGTACCTAGATCGCAGATATATTAGCCTGATACGTCTTTGGATTAATTAGCAACCACCTGGCCATCCCTGCTTAGCTCGCTGATAACTACCGTCCCTCCTGTCTGGAAGGACCACACAAGTCCTGTACTCCAGCTCTCTGTCCTAAGGCATTTTCACCTAAACATGTGTTGTTCTTTGAAAATATTTTGTCTTAACACTCTTAAAACCTGCAATGAAGGTGATTTTACAGTCTCCATGGGAAATGTAGTCTGATGCTACGCTCCTGTCATAGTTCTTGATAATTAACCTAAAGTTTGTGGTAATTTCAACCTATTACAACTCATCGTGCCCACCATCAATGGGAGAGCAAACTCTCCCCGTTTCCTCTGAAACTGTTCTTTCTGCATTTCAAGCCTGAGCTCAGCTCCCCTCCATGCTGTCTTCACTACACAAAGCAACACTGGTTATTGCAGTCTTTCTGCTCTTTTTTCTTGTCAGTCTCCTCCCGTCTCTCCAAGTCGTGTGCAGCTCTTTTAAATAGATATTACTTCAGTGGAGGCCTTCCCAATAGTGTTTGGAAAGATTATTTCATATGATATGCAGATGATGCTGTTATTTGTAAAGGATGATATATGCCCTTTTTTCTGTACTTTTTTTTTTTTTCTTTTTCATACAGAGATACTCTAGTGCTGTCAATTCGTGTTCAGCTGGTGATCCTTTCTTACAGAGCTGCTCCCCAGCCTCGCTCTGTACCTGTGCAGCTGATTGTTGCTGGCAGAGCTCTGCGTTGTTTGCAGATATGGGGGTGTTCGCCCCAGCCTGTTATCCAGGCCCAGTGAGAACACTAAATCATCCCCCTGGAACCTCACTAGGTCCAGCTTTTAATTTTGACAGTGGATAATTTTATGACCGAATCTGTGCAGCCTGTCCCTTAGAGTACTTTTATGTGGCCCACATTTCTCTGCCTTCTCTTTCAAAGTAACATGTCAGTGTCAAAAGCCTTACCCAAGTAAAGTTCTATGACATTTTCTCTTTTTCCCCTAAAGCTGTTCCCTGGCCACAAAAGGAAGTTAGATTGGTTTGACGTGCTGTCTTTGTGACAAATGCATGTTGGCTATTACTCATCTTCTGTTTTTTTTTTGAGGTATTTAAGTAATTTATTAGTTTGTTTCAATATTTTTCCAGGAATTGGATTTGAGCTCTTTTACTTCTTGACTCCTCCTCCTTCCCTTCTTTTGAAGATCTGAGCTTTCTTTTTGCCCTTTAGCAGTTTTCTAGAGTCTCAGCCTTTCTTTTGGGTGTCTTGGTGCTTAAAGGCAGCTTCAGCCAATTCTCTAAATGTCCTAGGGTTTTCATTAAGCCCAGCTGATCTGAAAATATGCGAATTATCCTTCTACTGTGTACTGCAGCCTCAGCATGTGTTCGGGACTTTGTTGTGCTAAGTGCTGGACACAAGTAATAAAGATAGTTCTTTCAGCGAGACCTGATTAGCTGCACATATGGATAAGCCAGACTAAGCAGAAGCTGCTGGCCAGACAGAAGGCAGGTTAAACAATGAAACATTCCTCATTAGCTTAGAAGATAAAAGTGTCAGCTTGTGCATGGTCTGGCCATTATCAAACGATTTGCAGGCGTTCCAGCAGGGGGGATTTTCAAGCAGGAGTCAAAAGAGGACAGTGTTTTAGCTGGTCTGCCTTTTTACTCAGATCTCTAAAGCAATAGGAGAGGGCAGGCGTAAAGACAAGAAATAGGAATGGGTGTTAGGGAGAAATGGTGAAGAAGGGATCACTTGGGCTGCTAGGCAGGGCTGGGCAGAGCTGGCAGCACAAGGCAGGGGCTCAGCAGTTGTTAGAGCAGCCCCTGCACGGACAGGCATCCTGCCACTGCGTCTGCCGGGCTCTGCGGGGTTTTTTTTGGTGGCGGGTGGGACTGGCAGGTCCTTGGGGCCAGTGTCACCTGGAGCCTGCTCAGATGTTCTTCTGTCACAGCCCCACGGCCCTGGGGAGGTGCTGTGAGTACAGCTCAGCCGTGGCTTGAGTGAAACCTCATTTTGCCTTTTCTTTTCTCCCTCATTTAGCATAGGGTTCAGCTGGGCGGATTTGACTGGAGGGGTCGGGAGGGTTCAATTTGGACTGGCTGCCTGCACTCGGCTCTGCTAGCTCCATACCCAGCTGCTGCTGCTGCTGCTGCCAGCCCAGGGCACCACCGGGAGCTGCCGGCCTCTGCCTTGGGTGCCTGGCAGCGTGCTGGCAGGGCAGGGAGATGCAGCGCATGTCCTGGCAGGACGGCGGGCTGGAGCAGGGAAGGCGTTGGAGCTGTGAGAGGTCATCGCCAAAGGTGGTTTTGACTCAGAGGATTTGGAGAGCTCGGGGCCCTGGCAGGAGCTAAAGCATGGAACAGTTGAGAGATATCACTGCAGGCTCAGCTCAAACTGTAGCCCAAAGTGGCTTCAGAACGACTAACCCGGCCTTCTTCTCCCTGTACACCTGAGACTGCTCTCAGAAATTATTTTAATTCTTGATTAATGAGTTGTGATCCACAGGGGGTAATTAGTCTGCTAATCACCAGGCTCAGCAACCTCCCTGACCGCTCAGATGGCTCCGGATGGCAGCCCTGGCTCTGCAGCGGCACCGAGGAGCACTGTTAGCAGCACCGTGCTCCAGCCCGGCTGTGCCGAGCGGCGTTGGGACCTGAGCTCCTTCACACCACCGGGCTGCTCGCTGGGAAGGCAGTGTCTGCACCAGGCAGCTCCGTTAATTAAGTCATTGTTTGTTGCCGTATAACGAGAGAGCAGAATGCACCGGTCGAAGGTTTCATGCCACTGCCCGGAAGGTTTAAATAAATAAAATAAAACCAAGGGGTAAAGCCTCCTGGCCCACGTGTTGAGCCGGGCTCCCATGCTCGGCAGGCTGCGGCTGGGCCGCGGTGCAGGTGTGCTCTGTCGTGGCGACACACGTTTGAACCAGGCGCCCTGTGAAATCCGAAAAGTGCACTTCCTCTGCTTTGTCAGCACGGCTCCCCTTTGCCTGCAAGGTTTTTCAAAAGCGTGAGGGAAATGAGTCACCCAGCAGAATGTGGGAATTATCCTGTTTAGCTGCTCTGCTTTATCCTGTCAGAAACGCGCGATGAAAAACCTCTGGTCACAGGAGACCAAAGGGGCTCCCACCTAACTGACAGACACCAACTGCTCAAGAGCACTCAGATCCTGTTATCGAGAGGAGCCTGACCCCTGTGCTACACCACCATTTATCATCATTTTAATCCAATTGCAAGTCTTTTTGAAAGTCTCCGTGTTCTTTCATCCCTTTCCTACTTTCTCTTACCCCAAATGTTCTCTTCTTTTCTCTCTTTTTGTTTACTTTTAAAACCCTGCCCTCCCAAATTTTTTTTAGTCTTCTAAGTTGGAAAGGGATAAATTTTTAGAGATGATCCTGGGCCAAAACCTCTCTGTTAAAGCAGTATAAAGAGAAGATTACTTCACCAAAATCAATGGAGTTAGTCCAGCTTTAGCTGTCGAACTGGGCAGACTTCAGCTGGCTAAGTGACTTTTTTTTTCTCTTTTTAATCTTCAAAGTGATCCTGAAAGGTGCCAGACAGCAACTGAAAAGAGTTTACTCTTGCAAGATAAGGCCCAATTTTTTCCATCTCCTGTTTGTCATTAAAGTAGTGAGTGTAACTGTGCCAGGTATTTTATACTCCAAGTGAGAGGTGGTTCTTGCCCACGAGGTCTAAAGCTTTCTTCAGGGAGGTATTTAAATGCCTCAGCACTTGTTAAGCGGTCAGGGAGATTACTTGTGGTTGGTTCCTCTATCTGTCTAAATGCCTTCTGAATCAGTGCCCAAAAGTTGGGGGAAAAATGCTATTGTCATTCCTAATTTTCACTGGGGAAGAAAATCAGCTGATTAAATTCCTCAGAAATCAGAGCAAACTTCAGCTTTTTTTAAGACACAGTTAAGAAATTGTGCTCTTCACTTCAAATCTTTCATGAATGATGCAAATGGCTCCATGAAACATCTCAATTTTCACTGTGTCACACTGGCCATGCTTTGCCCCTGTGCTCACTCCAATATTATCAGCACACATCAGTGTTTGCGCAGTGTTACTGAAAAGTTGCTGACAATGAAGTCATGCTTTCTGAAAGCAAAACAAACAGCTAATAGTTGTACCATGTTTTTGTGTCGGTATATTTGATGCTTTTTATCTGAATGAGAACTGTGGTTGCCAACAAAAAATTGAAAATAGTAGTCAGATAAAGGTAAGCTGAGGCTTGGGATGGGCTGAAGTCTCATTCTGGCTGTGCCGTGGGCCTGTGCTACCCCTTTCCCTTTCCCTATCCCTTTCCCTTTCCCTTTCCCTTTCCCTTTCCCTTTCCCTTTCCCTTTCCCTTTCCCTTTCCCTTTCCCTTTCCCTTTCCCTTTCCCTTTCCCTTTCCCTTTCCCTTTCCCTTTCCCTTTCCCTTTCCCTTTCCCTTTCCCTTTCCCTTTCCCTTTCCCTTTCCCTTTCCCTTTCCCTTTCCCTTTCCCTTTCCCTCCCTTGGTGAAAGCCTGGCAAGGATGGAGGTAGGGAACTCTGCCCTTTGGTCTGGATTTCTGGAATGTGATTGACACGAAGCAATTTCTGCAACATTTCGGGGTTTTCAGTTGTATCTAGTTCTGGGTTACTAGTAAGGTTTTGTTTGTTTGTTTGTTTGTTTGTTTTGTTTTTTGTTATTTGTTTTTTTATCACCTCTGTCATGTGTAACAGACACAAAGTTATTCTGACTCTGTATGAACTTGGGTGGAAAACCATACACCATTCTCTCAGACCAGTGTTTGTGATGGGAAAGGTGATGGCAAAAATAAGGGTGAAACACCAAATACCAGCACCAAATACCAGGAGAAGATATGGGGCAAACTGCTAAATGGAAGCTGATGAAAGGAAGGTTTACAACCACTGCCACTCACGATGATGGGAAGACTGAACTTTCCCCTCTGGATCCCCTTCTTTTCCTGGCTGCAACAAAGCTAATCTTTTTTGATGTTCAGAAATCAAAAATATAGGTCTGATGACCCATTGCGCATGAGACAATGCTGAAAGTTTTCCTAAGCAGTCTGCAGGGGGAGGTATATCTCTGCTGAGCTAGAGCATCCCTACGCTCCTTATGCCTGTGGTAGTTTGTCTTCAGATCGGGGTCCACTCCTGTCTATTTACCTCTTTATTTCACAATTTACACCATAGAGCTACAGTAAAATTCCGCCACCAATCAATACGTAACACGGGCGACAAAATTAAATTGAAAATCTCTAACAAGGATCATCTCCACTCAGCCCGTTCTTTCAGGTAGGGAAAACCCACAGAGCGCATAAACAGATTACACAGCATCTTAAAAGCAGTGCAAACGGAGTTATGGATTTGCATGGTAAAAATTGCACCTTACAGGGACATCTCAGTTGTCACTCACATTAAGATATTCTTGGGATGCAAGAAAAAAAGGAAGCTTGAATTATTTATTCTAGCAGAATTTAAATGGTTTCCATGCAAACTCTTCTCAACGGAGAAGACTTAATATATATCACCCTTTAAAGCAATCTTAATAGAAATGTATTATTTAGAAGGCCTAAAACCACAGAATTCAGGAGAAGTGTCAGCTATCGCATGAAACTTAATATTGATCTGACTGAAAGGTGCTTGAGTAAAGCTGGAATCTTGCTTAAGAGATCAGCTCGCTGTTTGCATTTGCTGCCTTCCCTGACAAACCTGCGTTGTGTTGCTTGATATTCCCATTAGCACCGCAGCATCGGAGCAGCCGGGGGAGAGGATTACCTCCAATTCCTCCCTCTGCATGACAAGCAGAGCATTCCTGCTCGCTCCCAGTCATTTTAGCACCTGTGCAAATCTACTTCTTAAACTGAAGGCAGTTCAGTTTCCTGTGCTTTGCCGAGACAGTTCGGGGGTTGTAGAGCTTTTCTTGCTTGCCTGGATGCTAAACAGCATTAAATAGAACTGCAGGAATTCGGCACGGCTCTCTGGGCCCAGGCTCAGTTTGTAGTGAGGCAAACCGCACAATAACTGCTCTACCCAGAAACCGAGCGGGTCTCTCAGCCAAAAATAAGCCTGGAGCCCCATGTTGCGACTTTAACAAACACTTCTGCAGCTTCCCTTGCTGAGCACATTACGGCTATTAGAAGGCTTCTTGGGAGACAGAAGGGAATAATTCTCAATAAATAATTTAACGATTCTTTTTTCCTATTCACAAACAGTTGTGAAATTCTCGCATTGATTCATTATTTGACATTATTTTCCAGTGAGTTCATGGAAAAGTACTAAGGTTTCTGATTGTGTCAGTTCGAAATGTAAGAATTAACTGTGCCTTCACACTGTGAGCTATGGAGCTAACTGATACAAATTAAATCCAATAACTCGAGCTATACAAATAACAAGGTGTTTAATAACGTGCAAATGTTGCAGTGCAGAGCACTCGATTTGGGCCGTGTACATTAGCTCTGCGAGTCACCTAATCAAAGCTGGGAGGGAAAATCACATACCTCTGGTGGCTAACAAGTTCTGATTTGGATTTTAGCTGGGAAGTCTGAGTTCAGTAATGCCAACCCACTTTGAAAGCATGGCTCTACCTGCCAAATATGTGTTGTAATAACAGTGTAGGATAGTTCTGGGATTTCCTGTGGGTCTTGTTTTTCCTGACTGATTTTTTTTTTTTTAATCTGAAGCATTGGGACCATATATACTGGTCATATTTTAAGGCAGAACATATTCTCAACCCAGCTCTACCTTAACTGAATTTTTCATGAGGGAATTCATTAGAATTTCTGTACACTGGAGCGATTAAAAAGCTTTATTTTGTGGGTTCTTTCCCATGATCATAACTCAGAAGAATTGCAGAAGGTATTCGCTGGACTATTTAGTAAGGGCACACTTGGCCATCAGTGCCCAGGGAGTCTGCAACTTTCCTGACGTCTCTTAAGCTCTCAGGGGAGTTATATAGGATTTGGTTTTCTTTCTTATTTTGGTGTGAACTCAAATGTACCTGAAAATATATTGAAGTTATGAATCACCTGGATACATTGCAGAGTTTATGGCAATAAAGGATATTTTTCTGCTCATAGTAACCATCTTAGCTGCTGACCAGGACTTGTGACATTTTGAGCTAGGCTGGCGTGGTTCGCGTTTCCTCACTAGCTATCAGGCAGGTACCCAAGCCTGAATCTTTGCTGTGGCTGCTGTAGACTGAAGTACTTCAGTAAACCATAACTGAGGCTGCCAGAGACGCTGTCAAGCGCGCAGCATTGGTTTCAGTGAAATTTTCACCTGCTGATTCCAGATTTGCACATGGCTCCAGCAGCGAGGCTGTGGATGTGGCTGAGCTTCCAGTCGCAGAGCTCTGTGCTGTGTCGCTGCTCTTGTCTGCTGGGAAGAAGCCGTGGGCAGGTCCCAATGAACTGACCAAAACATGAGCCAGACATCCCAGCTGCTTTGGAATCACCTTGATAATTCGTGCGAAGGAGAAAGGCTTCCTTGAAATCCAGCCATTTGCTGTAAGACGCTGTTCCTACAAATTTTCCTACAGGCTGAGGCAGGGACAATACAAGGCCAGGGACTCAGTGCAGGGGTTTTCTGGTGCCTTCAGAGCAACCGACTGCTCCTGTTCTGTTACTGTGGTTCACAGCTGTGCAATTACCAGCATACCTGTTCAATGAGGAGCAGAGAAGCTTAGCCTGGGACTCTGCAGCAGAGTCTGGAGTCCATTTGCCATTCTTCGGGCATGTCTACATGTTTGCTTTGCTATCTGAAGCAAGCCACTTGGCTAGAAGACTTCTAGACACATCTCTTCTTACCACATCTTCCTGTAGAAGTTATTTTTGTCTATAATATAATACTGATATTGCAATCTGTCTCCACTACTGACTTGCTGAGAGCTTCCAAGTTACTCCACCTGCCTCTGCACCCACAGGCACGGTTTGTCTAGCAGGTACCGTGCCCCCGGTGGGCTGCCTCCCACAGCTGGTGCGGCTGTCACAGCCACTGTGGTTTCTGCCTGGCTATTCTTAAAAAGTCATTTCAGCGGAAGATCCTCTCTTCTTTACTGCTGCTTGCTTCTTTTGGGGGGCACTGTGCTTTGTCCACCCTGTTTATTTGTGTATGAGGGGATACAGAGTTTGTTTCATAGAGAGCCCTTTTAATAGCAAGCCTACAGAGTGGGAAATCTTCAGTTTAGAGCTGGCTTTCACACAGCCCACCTGGGAGCAAAGTCAGACCTAAACAGCTGAAGAGTTGGCTCCTTTCCCCTCTGCCTCCTACCAGGCTCTGTGAAGGAACCACTGCTAGCCAGCTGAGGTGATCGATCCTGTGGGATTTGCTAATGGCAGTAAATCCTAAAGAGGAAGGAAGTGACTCTGGGCAGCAGTGCTGTGGAAGTACGTTGGTTTTTACAGTGCTTTCCTTGTGGTGTCCTTAGTCCTGTCCTGGGCTACGTGGTGCACAGAAGTCAGGCAAGAACTGATTTCTAGAGGTTTGGGGGCCTTCTGAGGTTTGCACCTGTGCATTCTGTTAGGGAACATTGTGTTAGGCCTCTCCTCATCAGTAGGTGTTGGAGATGTTATCTGTAAAGACCTAAAGCTCACTCTTCAACTTCTTTGCTAACTGAAATGAAAATATTTCCTTCAGGTCTTACTCTTTTGAACAAAAGCCCACAGGGTAGGTCATCGTACTGATCAAGAAAACTCCTTGAGGACTGAATGGTGGCTCCCAGTGTTACCACGGCCTCACTCAGCCCTCTTCTGTTGCAAAGCAGCGGGCACCCAGCAGGTGCCAGCTCCTTCCTCAGCAGGCTCCGTGGCTGGCACAGGGCAGAGCGGTGCCCCTGTGGTGACTGGCATTCAGGTGCCGTGTCTCAGCAACAAGTCTCTCCTGGCATCCTGCGCTGCTGTGTCCCTCCTCATTCAAGTATCCTGAGTATCTCCTCCCTCCTATGCCCAGACAACAAAATGAGGCTTTGGGTTTCGGAAAGAAGGAGGTTTCTGAGGGCAGTGTTTTGGCACAGGGTAAGGCAAGTTCACACCGCCTGGGCCGAGACACCACGCTGTGTGACAAGGTGCCAAACCACACGGCTGCCGCAATGGGTGCTTGCTCTGTTCCCTGCTGGTCTGCCTTGGGGAGGTGTTGCTGGTGGCTTTTCCTGTGGTGCTGGGCCTGCTTCTTGGCTCCCGAGCTGCTGCTTGCGGTGCCACAACGTCCTAGGGCTTTTTTCTGCACTGCTCTGTCTACAGCAATGCCACGTTACGAGGTGCATGCTCTATCTGCTGATGTCAGCACGAAAAGAGGAGAAGGAAATCGTCTTTTCACTTAAAGTGTTGTAAATCAGCCCAGTAAACCAGACTATACATTATGCTTTTGTTACCGAGAGTTAAATTACAAGGAAATGAATGGTGCATAATAATTCCCCATGTCACTGAATTCTCCGCTTCTCAGCAAAATAGTCTCTCCCGCGGCAGGTTGGCAGTGCTTGGCCCATCGCTGTGGAAGAGGCGCTCTCTAGTGGCCCTGGGTCTGAAAAATTGCTGCTGGGTGGTGGCAGAACAGCTCCGGAGAGATTCATCTAAATGCGGGGAAGGGTGATTATGACAGAAAGTGGTGTTTAAACAGGTCATGTTATCCCAGTCCGAGATCAGTTTTGGAGAAATGATACGTTCCCAAGAAGACGAAGGGGGTCTTTTGTATTCACTGAAGGCACTATTAGTTAAACTGTGAGCTTTGTTTATCATGCTTGCAGCCTCATTTCATCAAGGAGAAAATGATCACCAATACCTCCATGTACTGAAAAGTACTGGTTATTTGTTTCCACTTGGCATCTGCTGATCAGCACCTCAAGAGCTGTGCTTCCTTCAAGTGGGTTTGATGGCTGAAGACTGCAGTGAGTGAGTACTGCTGGCTGCCTGCTGGAGATTTAACAACTCGGTTGGAATAGATCACGAAAACAAAGCTTGGAAACAGACAAAACATTTACGTAAGCACAGCTGACCGTCTCCATGTGCAACATGTGTACGGGGCTGTGTATGGCTAGGTGTAACTAAACCTCTCTCTTGTGCCAGCTTTACAGATCGCTAGAGCTAACGTTGTCAACAGGAATCTTAAAGCAAAAATCCCATCATCTGGCACTGTTCTGGGGGTATGGGAGCTCAGAAAGGGGAAATCCTTCTCTCAGACTCATTTTCTCAGACAGAAAGGGCACCCAGGAAAAGGGTTGTGCTTGCAGCATTACCTGCCCTGCCCATGCAGCTGCATCCCCCTGCAGAGCCTCTCGGTGCAGCTCAGGGAGGGATGTGTCAGCAGGGGAAGGCGGAGCAGCAGGGAGGCATGCGTGGTGCATCTTTTCAGTCTCCTCAGCTTGAGGCTAGAAGGTGTCTGCACTTACAGGAAACCTTTTTCTGATATTGCTCCTGTGGGAGAGGCTGACAACAAAGAGAGAGACCAAGGAAAGATTTAGCTGGAAACAAAGACTGGTACAGAAGTGCTGGGGCCTCGGTTCATGTCCCTTTGGATTCCCTAAAGCATCTGCTAGTTTTGGGCAGTAAGCCTTACAGCCTGCTTTGGTGGGAGAGTCACTCAAGGGTGGTTTGTCGTGTTTTGGGCAATAGGGCCTGCTGCAGGGTGGTGGTGTGAAGGAGGTGACCTAGTGCATGGTGTCTGGAGGTATATTGTTGGCACAGTGTAGCACTAGCTCAGCCCTTCTGAATTCAGCAGGATCACAACACTGGCTGAGAAAATCTTTACTAGAGATACAGAACTTGCAGGCTGGATCAACAAGAGCACCATCCCTCTTCCTCCTAGCTGGATGCTAAAAAATTAAACTGCTTTAGAGCTCCTTTGTGGAATATGGTGACTGAGTTGTAATTTGTTAGGCATTAGAACAGGCTGCCCTGGGAAGTGGTGGAGTCACCATCCCTGGAGGCCTTTAAAAGACGTTTAGATGTAGAGCTTAGCGATATGGTTTAGTGTTTGACTGTTAGTGTTAGGTCAGAGGTTGGACTCGATGATCTTGAGGTCTCTTCCAACCTAGAAATTCTGTGATTCTGTGATGCTGTAATTTGGCTTTTGGAGCTGTAAGCTGAAGAAACCAATGTGCAAAGAATGCGCTGATCTTACACACTTAGAAAACTCGGTGTCCATGCCATGCACATACAAGCATATGATTCTAGCTGTGTGGGCAACAGGATGATATCTTCAGAGACCACCAGTCAGGCTCACAAACTACTACACCATCATCTTGGAAAAACCTCGGCTCAGGAACACAAGCCTGTTGCAGTTACCAGACCCAAATGGTCCTCAGCCCAGCTCCTGGGTGGTGCTGCTGTCTTTGGTGCCACCCAAATGCATGTGAAACAACCCCTGCATTGCTCAGTTCTGCAGCTTGGTGTTAACAACAAGATGTGCCCAGTGCCCAGCACATGAGATGTACACTGCAGCAGTTTGGATGCAGTTTCATTTCTGTAGTTTGGCTGTCTCTGCCAAGAGGGAGGAAGCCTCCAGGGGATAAGCAAGGCAGCTCTGGAGGGCAGTTACTCTTCAGTTTTAATCTAGTCTTTCCATATTTCAGCAGACTTCACTTCGTGCTGTCTGTCTTCAGCAGCATCTAGCCCATAAGAGCACAGGAATGTGTAATCAGGGGACTTTGTTGTCTAAGTACCTATTGTTTTCATTTTGCAAAAGGTGCACATGGATAACACGAAGAAATGAGAGATTAAAGGATGGGGATGTGTGAGGAATTGGCTGTCTGAGCTTCTAAGCAGAATGAGAGAGAACTCCATTTGGAAACCTTTTGCCCCCTCTAATAAACACCGTAAGACATTGTTTTGTATTAAGAACTAATGTATGTGGCTCTCTTTTTAAGGATAAGAAAAGAAAGAAAGAAAATGCTTTGTTTCTCCGAGGCACCATATGTACCACATGCTGCAGTTGCTATGGTAATTATTCGCATTTTATTGAATAGCACTGCGAGGGGTTATACAGAAATGAATCTGACTGGCCAAAGTGCTTGTTAGAATGAATATGTCCAGTTATTTATAAAAGCTTCCATGAAGCACTTGAAGAAAATAAGTGTGTTAGGGAGAGGAAGGGAAGGAGAGGAGAGGGAGAGCGTTCATAAAGCAGGCACCAACATGGTAGCCTAACCTCTTTTCCCCTTGATGGCAGAGACGGCACCCCATGAGTTTTGGTACAGAAGAACCAGCACACTAACTTGCAGTTACTTCAGTTATTAAGTTGTTAGTGGAGGAAATGTGTAGTAATTTCTACAAAAAAAGAAGAAAAAAGTAGGGGGGAGCCAAAGTTGGGGGCTCCAGCAGGACTAAAAGGGTCAGCTGTGGTTTGCTGCACTTGAATACCTTTGTGCTTTCCTTGTCCTGGTTGGGTCAGACAAAGGGGCCTCTCTTTTTAGTTTTTGTGTGCTTTAAGGCTGGCTTTTCAAGGGGAGCGATCACCTCCTGAGCAGACTGAAATCCCAGGAGAGTGAGTCCCCTGTGAGATACCAGCCTCCAAAGTTTTGGAGCGAGCCAAATCCTCTCTGGCTGGAGGCTACAGCCCAAACACAATCTGTAACCAAACAACTCCATGCTGGTGTTTCTCTGAAACGTAATGTTGCAGTTAATGGAGCTATCCATGCAAAAAATATTCCCAGGCGATGTAAATAAATTATCAGGAATTAATTTAGCTAATTAATTTGATTGCTGTAAATTGATAAAATTTTACCAAATGCATAAATCATATCCGTGTATTTTCTGTAAGGAGGTGATTAGTGTGCCTCGGTGTCAGAGGCACAGATAGAGCTCGAGGCCTTCCTGTGGTTTAACCTGGAGAAACGTGCTCTTCCCGTGACACGAGTGCAATGATGTCCTTGCACTGGTTGCAGCTCCAGAGGTGTTTGCGTGGATGGCCACCTGCAGTGCCTGGATTACACTGGCTTGGGAGGGATTTAATTGGGAAGGCCACTTACAGACCTGTCAATGCTGAACTGCTGATTAACCTTGGCAGCACTGTTTCAGGGCAATTACCATCAACCAAACCCCTGCCCTAGTTTGCTGAATCTCGGGAGGGTCACCCGTGCCCTGGGAGTCCATGCCAAAGGAGTGCTTTGTAGGACCAGGGCCTTGTGTCAGGGTGCTGCAGAGGAGGTGAAGGTTGGCTGGAGTTCTCAGGAGCGAGGCTACCACTGATTTCACAAGCTCTGGTGCTGCTGGGTCAGCTTTTAGTGCTGTGCTTGGGTAACCCGTGCTGCAGTGGGGCTGTGGTGTGTGAGTGGGGTTGGGAGGGGATGAGGCTTGCACCCTGTGAACACCTCAGTAACAACATCTTTGTTGTTAGAAAGTGTCTGCTGGTTAAACCTGCCGGTGGCACCAGGCTCCGCAGCAGAGAATTCAAAACGGTATTTATTGCCAGTCTGGGAACCTGGTGTGAAAAGATGTGAGAACAAGGTACAAATTTCTACATCTTTTTATGAGTAATCCGTTGTACAAATGTAGAATGGGGAACAAAGGTATAGATAGCAACTTTGCAGATCCGTGACTCAGAACCATGATGGCATCGTAACAGAAGCAGGTGCACGAGCATAGATATAGATGTATAGCACTGTCAGTACAATATGGACAATGCTTTTTTGCTGTACTTGGTACTTGAATTAAGTATTCTGTTTGGGATTCTGTAATTCAAGGTTTGGATTGCCTGGTTGGAAGCAGAGATGACTGACAGCAACAATCACAAGTTCAGAAATCGTGGCTGGTGAGGGCAGGCTGAAGGGATTGAGGTAGTTGGTCCACCAGAGGGTACTTAGGGGAGATATGATATATCTATGAGCAGAAAAAGGTTTGCTTCAAAGAAAAGGGTATAATCTATTTTCCTTGCCCGTAGTAGAGACGAGGAGAAGGAATGGGCTTAAATGGAGCACGAGGGATCCAAGTCCTGATTAGGAGAACCTTTTGCACTGCCAGGCTAGGGGAAGGCAGGGTACTGCAGGAGGCTCCAGTCTGTGGGGCACGGAGTGGGCAGAGGTTGTCCTGTTCGAGGAGGTGGAGGTAAACAATTCCTATTAATTCAAATTTCAAGCTTGCACAAGGACTGGGCCTTGGATAATGGGCTTTTCTTTCTGGTTGGTGCTTCTACCTTGAAGGGGTCTCACGAGTTATTAAAAAAAAATCACAGACAAAGTAAAGTGGAGCATGGGGAAAAGAAGAATTCCTTAAGAAATGGTGTGTGCCAAACAGAAGTCCAGCTAGGTTGGCTTAATGGGGGGAGAATTGCAGGGATGTCTTCCCCTTCAGAAAGCAGGTTGATTTCTGCTGAACATGCATGTGACTGACGTTGAATTCAACTCCCCTGTGAGAGTTAGGGCTTCGCTTTGGGAGCCAGGCTCTGTGCTGTGCAGGCTGGGGAGAGGTCGCTGGCTATGGGCAGGAGCCATGGCCCCGTGCCTGGGCCACTTTTTTAGGTGAGGAGGACGTCTGAAAGCAGATGCGGTGTAAAGGAAGAGGCCTCCCAGGTGTGCCCGGCACTCTGCAGCCTGCTCTCTGCTAGACACGCTTGGGCTCCCCAGGCAGAGCACTGGGGGTGCGTGCCTGGGGCGAACCTCTCAGGGCTGCCATGTTCTCTGCTGAGCACAGGCTGAGCTTTGCCCCCAGGCCTCAGCTCGGTCCACGTGGAGCTGCTGGCCTGGCCGGGGCCTCAGTCTGGTTGTGGGGCAGCCTCTGGGAGCAGCAGCCAGCTGGGGGTGATGGAGGAGGAGCCCACCACCAGGTCCCCAGGGAGCAGATGGCATCTCGTGCCACCAGGTAGCCTCTTCTGGTAATCAGGGAAACCGCTTTAACAAGCTGTACTGGGGGGTCTCCACACCAAGGGCTCTCCTGGCTCCCGTGTTTGTGCTCGCTTCAGATGGGATTTCACAGTCGTTCTCTCCCTCTGTTCAGAGCTCCCCCTTTGTGCTACAGAGGAGGCGTGTTTTGTCTGGGCGCGGGATTTGGTCTGCCACCTTTGGAGAGCCATCTTCCAAGCAGATGGAAGCGAGATTCAGCAAGCGACCCCTGCAGCCCGAGACAGAGATGCTTTTTTAGCTAGCAAGCGGGGAGCTTCTTTTGCCTGCAAGGCTGTGTCCGTCTCCTCACCAGCTCTCACTAATTATGTCAGCTTGTCTTTCACCCAACTTCCAGCCGCTCCTTTTCAATGCCCACATCTGTGACTACCAATTAACACACCAGCAAGTCGGCACAGCACTGCCAGGCAGCCCCCTGTAGCCATAATGGCATTCAAATACTGTTTTGACCTGAATGAATTCCCTTTGTTGGACACTTGGAGCCTTATGGAGGCTATAATCACAATGGTAGCCTTGGTGCCGCAGATATCACTTAGCGGTGATGTTCTGAGGACAAACAGGATTACAAAGCGGTCCGTATGCCCTGATATTCACCACTTAGGTCATTTAAAAATCTTTAAGAAATCATTATAGCTGAAGCTGAATTGTACAGTGTGTGATTACATGCTCGCTGCTAACAGCAAAGCTTGTCGCTTGCCATGAGAAGCAGGCAGCGCACGAGCAGAATGTATTTTTGAGCAGCATGTGACATAAATAGCAATCTTTGGGGGGCTCGCCATTGAAAACATCACCAGAGACTCAGCTGCAATCTGAAGGGCTTGGTAAAGCAATGTTTTGAGAAGAGATAGTAGTTCAGCCCATGAAATATTTAGATAAGGCACTAAGGATGTGGTGCTCAGCTTCCCAGAAGCACGCAGGGCACCTGGCGATGCATTATTAACAGCTTAGGAGTGCGGTGCTGGGAGGGCAGGAGAGCAGAATCCAGAGGGATGGGAAGCTTGTGCTGGGGAAAGAGATTTTGTAGGAAGCCCTGGGCTGGAGGGGGGTGAGCGCAAAGAAAGCTGGTGACTTAATAGGAGAGGAGCCTAGCCATTACTGCAGTAATGAAGAGTGCCTGGGAGGCATATTCAGGTTGCTGGGGGCAGAAATGTCAGAGAAAAGGATGCCTGAGGGGAGCTGAGAGGCTCAAGGAACTGATAAATGAAATGGGAATTGGGAGTGCATTGACAACTTTTCACCTTTCTTTACAACCAAGTAATTATTGCCCTGAGAAGGCCGACTTGAAAGCTTAGGCCGAGTTTGTTGTTGAACGTCTGGCTCCCAAACACTGCCTGTAGTTACCTTGCTCCCCAGCAGCTCTTCTTCAAGAAGGGCTCCAATCTCCCCAGGTGCTGATTGCTTTGTTCCCAAGCTACAAAAGCTCTCAAGTGCCTGCTTTAAGCGGAGCAAGAGTAGCCCACCGAGCAGGAGCACAAAACCAACAGTGAAGCACCTCAGTAAGCGGGCGCAGGAGCCCTGTATGAGAAGAATCCCTCATGCCAAATCAGCTGCATCCTCTGCAGCAGGGCTGGCAGGACTGAGCCAGGCTCCACACCGCTGCTTTTCAGTGTGCCAGAGGTGCACGTGGGGGACTGCCACCTTGGGGGCTGCCGACCAGCAGCCTCCCCACACACTAGATAGACTTTCAAAATTAAGTCTCTGTCTTAATTTCCCAAGACTGTCTGAGCGAGTGGTTTTCTCAGGAAAGACTTCATGAGATTTTTATGGAACTGGCGTCATTTGAAAGCTACTGACCTGGGGACATGCAATGTATTTTTGAGAAAGTTAATGGGAGATCAGCTGACCTCTGCAGTCAGAAAGGGAAGGAGGGAAAAACACAAATGCCTTTGTGCTTTTAAGAGGAAAATAAAAGGTTTAAAACTTCTTGAATATGTAAGCCTAACACAAGTGCAAATCAGTAACTAATTCTTTGAAAGGCTGTTTGGGGAACCTGTGTCTTCCACTAGTGCTTAAAGGCAGGGACCTTAAAGACAGGACCAAAAAGAAGGGAGTAAAGCATTTCAGCTCTATATTATAGCTTTTCAGGGCTGTTTTACTTTTATTTTTTCTAACTTGTGGAAAATTAAAGTAAGAACAAGTCACGTCAATGTCATATGCCCGTTTTCTGAGTGTATGCTCAAATCTCTCACCTAAGTCACTAATGAAATGAAAGATGACCCTGGACAGATCCATGCTGGATCCTGCTTCAAGTATTCCTCCAGCTGGGGAGAGAGCCACTAACGGTATGTATTCCTTTTGCATGATTTTAACCAGTCTGGCACTCATCTTACAGCAATTTCTTCGATGCTGCATTTCTGTAGTTATTTGGAACAGCATCAGAGAAGCTCACAGTATGTGCTTCCCCGGGAGGATCCTGTCGAAATGGGATTTCTGCTACATTATTCTGAATTGGTGTTGACAGGACAAGGTGCCACAAAGGTTGGGGCAAAGGGTGGAGATGAGAAAATGTAAGAGTCAGCATGAGACCTTGGCTGAACAGGAAGCGTTTAGAGATGCTGTGCTGAAAGCTGAGTGTAAAGCCTGTGTGCAACCTTGGTTGGGTTACCAGGGGCAAGATCCCAGTCACAGATAGCACTTGGTCTGTGTGCAGGAAGGGGGTAATATTCAAAGAGATTGAACAAGAAGTGAGGGAGTCTTGGGTTACAGCAAATGGCAAAATCTCTCAAAAGAAAGTTGAAATGACAATACATTCTGACATGTACAAAGTAAAGGCTGTATCATGAACGTAGGCAGAACAAATAACGAACACTTTCAGACAAAAAAGAGAATAAGGAGCAAGCAGTGTTTTTAAAATGGTGAAACTGTTTTGTTAAAAAAAAAAAAAAAAGAACAAAAACCAAAAAACAACAACTTTTCGCTTTTCCCTTTTTTCTATATCTAAAACTAATTTGTCAAAACGTTCCACTCAGTCGCATAGCCTGGAGCCACCTGAAATATGTAGATTATTATTTTTTTTTTTTTGCAAATTGAACTTTTATTGAAATTGCTTTAATTTGATTCATCTTCAACTCTCAGCTGCTGAAGTGTGGACTGGAAATGTAGGCTTCCATGAGCTTAATGACGCAGGGGAAGAGGAGGAGCTGGAAGAAAGGGGGGGGAGGGGGGTGAAAAGGAAGATAACATAGTGAGAGGGATAACAAAAATATTAAAAAGTTTTTTCTTGTGAGGATGTATGAGGGAGAGCATGAGGGCATGTGGAGAAAGGTACAGGAAGGCAGAGTGTGGGAGCAGCTAAGGAAATGGAGATCTGTAGGTGCAGTGAAGATCCTTTCCTCCCACCTCTCTTTTTTTAAAAAAAAAAAAAAAATCCTTTCTCGTGCCCCACACACTCCAGGAATCAGTGAGGCTCCTTTCCTTTCCCTTTTCAGGAATGGTTCATTTTGCTTCTTGCAGCAGAACTGGCTCCAAATGTAATTATTTCCTGCTGTCTCTGTGCGCTTACCTATGCCTCCCGGCCGGGTCCTGTGTTTGGCTAGCACAGACACCCCCACTTCCCTCCTCCCCCATGCAGTGTGGGTCCCTGTAAGAAGTTTTCCCAAGAGGTTTTCAAATGTCCCTGCAGGGTAGGTTTCCTCTTTTAGGCCTCAAGGTTTTATGACAACGCATTCACCTTTGCTTTCAGAACAGTTTACGCTGGCTCTGCTCTTTTCTCTTCTTTTTGGATATTCTTTTATTCAAACAACTCCTGCAATATGTATCATTTCAATTACCCTGGAGGTTTACACAGTGCTTACAATGAACTGAGCTGTGCTTCCAACTTCTGCCCATTATATTCTGACAAAGCAGCTCAGAGGCAAGGCTGTGTGGCTGGTGAGCAGTGTGGGAGGCAGGGTTCAAAGAGAAGGAGCTCATAAAATAGTTACTCATAACTCTTCCCTTTGCAGGGTCTAGCTGTCTTGCAATATTGAAATTCAAGATGCAATCAGGGGCTGGAGACCTTGTTTTAGAAGAGGTTTTTGCTGAAGGTAATAGGGGAGATGTAAATCTGCTGTTTGTTTATGCTCCTGGACAGTGAGAACATAGGCAATTGTTATTCCGAGCATTCGCTGAATACATTGAAGTTTTATTGTATAGAAGATTTGTTTGGCTAAAGATTATCCAACATGCAGACAACTACTTCATGGGAACTTCTATATCTGCAGGGCTTTTGGTTTGTTTCAGTGCTTGCCAGCTCCCCAGTCCTTGTCCCATCCTAATCAAAGCGCTAATCATAACAGCTGTAAAAGCCTGGGAAACTGCCTGTTGTAACCAAAGGTTTCCATCCATTATTTAAAACCATGTTTGCTACAGGAAAACCGGTGGTGTCCACTGTGACTGCCAGCCCCTGAAAAAAATGCACTGCATGCAAACAGAACATCTTCTGCTTTTAGAAACGAGGATTCCCCAGATGGGTGCCTTTGGAGATAATTTAGTGGTGCCCTACTCCTTGCCTTCATCAGTGCATGCAATCTGGTAACATCTTGCAAGCACACCTGGCAGGAGAGAGGATCGTATTATAAATGCTTAACAAAAGGATCTCCCTTTCTTTTCTCTCCTCCTCCTGTACTTACTAAGCTAATTACTTCATTTTAAAAAAGGGAAAAGCTCTTCTCTCTTCATCCCTTGCATGCCTCCCATCTTTCTGGCTTTTTCTTTGAATGCCGTGTGCTTTGACTGTGAAACGACAAGGTAAAAAGCTCACATTCACTTTCCAGTTGGAATTTTAAGGCTCGATTTTTTTCAAACCCAGCTTTCAGCTGTTAGTGGAGGGTCAAGCCTCTGCAGACAAAAGCTTTCAAACTTCAGAAGACATAATTCAGCAAGATTGGCTGAGGTGCCGATGGAAGGGAGGTCTGACCACGTCTCCCTGTGGTTAAGGATGACAGTGCAGATAAGAACTCACGTTGTTAATGGTTGCAGCCTTTCACCTTCTGACACCTGACTTGGTCAGGACTAAGTTTTTGTCACCTTGAATGATCATTCCCCCAGATACCAGAGACTTTGGCAGAGGGTCCTGCTTCTCTGATTACAGCTGAGATATCAAAAGGCAAGTGGGATGGGTACAGCCTAACATGGCTATTTTTACCTTGAAAGAATAATAGTTACTCTGATTTTTTTAGATATCTGAAGCCTTTTCTTTTCCCATGTGCTACTGCCTAACTTACTGATAACTTCACCTGGGGTGGGAGAGACCACCACATTCTTACAAAAAACCTGCCTCTTCAAAATGGTATTTTGGGGAATAACAGCAGGAGCAGCAGCAGTCAGCTCAGCCATAGCAGGCGTGCCGGTGTTGTTCTGTGAAAGCCTTGCTTCTTCCCTGCTCATGCTTGTTTGCATTCCATCTTTTGCACAGCTGGAATGGACAGGGGAGAATTAATGCTTTTTATTTAATTAAAAAAGCTATTTAGGTAGCAAGCAAATTCATCAAGAAACAAATTCAGCAAGCAGCTTTTCCTTAACTTCAGAATGGTTTTTTATTATTGATGGTCTTTTTGCAACGACTCAAAGCTCTGCTGAATTTAGGATCTGTTTGGAGTCTTCCTAAACTTCCTAAAGAAAGAAGGGGATTTCATGGCTTATCTGTTCCTTTAGGACAGGACATCTCCGCATCTTCACTTTTGGTAAATTTATTTTCCAAACCAGATCTATATTTGGCTGTCCTGCTGTTTAGAAGCAGACTGCCCACTGAACGTTAGGCTAACCATCCTACTCCTGTGGTAGAAGGTGTCTGTCCGTCATGCTGACAGACTGTTTGCACGTGCACAGCCATTATTTGTCAGTGCTTTTCCCACCAATTACTTGTCAACCTTTTACCCATTGTCAACCCAACCTTACAATCAATCCTTCATTGTTTTTTCTGATCTTTTGTTGGATTGCAGGGACTGAATGTGCAAAAATTGCAAAAACAGGGAGCTGAAATGACAATCTTTTAGTTGTAATACAAGCAGTAGCATCTTTTGATGTAGACTCTCTTAATGAATTAACACCTACTTAGCAATGCTAGGAAAATGTATTTCCCAAGTTCCATTTTGCAGCCAGACACGTATCCCTTATTGTTGCTTCTTGGCATGCTGCCCATGGTGTTGATCTCTTCCTACTGAATTAGCCCTACCCTAGGCAGCATTTCTCCCTTTCGCTATACATGCTTCATCAGCACAACTGGATATCTCTCTAAGCATGGTACCCTTTGCTGCTGCCTCTCTGCCCTTTCTTCCTCAGACCACAGAAAATCCATCTGTCAGAAACTCTAAAATTACTTGTTCTGTGAAGTGAAATCTTCAAAGCCTTCAAATATCTAGTATATGAAAACTCTTGCCTTTATTCCATTTAGGATTACGGCCAAAAAAAAATTAATAATAATAAAATGGCAAGACAGTTGCTTTCTTGCAAAGAAAATAGTTATTAACCTTCAGAATAAAAGCAGATACAGTCTCAGCGATGAACTTTTTCTCCAGAGAAAGTGTGGGGAAGGCAATTGCTGTGGACAGCGACAAGTAACTTGTAGAAGAGCAACAGCTCCCACAAAGGTTTGTCGCACTTAAAGAGGAGATGAAACTACACATTATAACGCTGGCCTATTTTGGAGTTACCAGAAATCCTAGTTTACATCAGTGATTTGCAAACAGACCCTCTCCTGGCATCGTGTCAAGAAAAACTGTATATAAAGCTTTGCAGCTCTGCAGTTGCTTCTGACTTTGGTGACTTTCTCAGAGGCGTGATCTGAGGGGTGTTTGTAGCAGAGCCTTCTGGACTATGTTTAAGTTTCAAGTTGCTCAATATTTACTTTCATAAGTGCAATATATTCATTTTCAATGTATTCATGTTACTGACTTCCACTTTGTTACGCTTGTACTCACTGAGACATGCCTGGGTGATTAGTGTAAGCAGACTCAAACCAAATGGCAGTCGTGTCGGGGGGAAGCTGTAAAACATACCTTGGCTGAGCACTTCGGAAGGGAAGGTTTACGCTGCTTTGGAAAGGCAGCTTCGTCTGTCTACTGCATATAAACTGTGTAGGAGCAACTCACGGGACATGATGAAAAGGAGAAACAGGCAGAACAGCAGGATTTTGCCCCAAATCAGGTGTCTGCATGAGAGCAAACAGAATATAAAGAAACATGGCCCAAAACACTGCTTGATGAGGGAACTACAGAAAGCAGAGATGTAGTAACATGAGGCTTTGCAAGATTAAGAAAAAACAGTTTACAACAACTGTGCACCTCAATATAAGTTTTAAAGCACCCTGTCACCTTCTAACTTCCCTTTTCTTGCTATTCTTCAGTCTTTGCTGGAACGTGGAGCCTTCCAGGTTCTTGGCACATTTCTCTGCTTCCCCAAGAGTGAAAGTGCTGTCAGCTTTGCAACCAGAAGTGGTTCCTGCCCTTGGGGCTTTCCTTCACCGATTTCTCTTTAAATATTTGTTCACTTCAGATTTTGCAGGTTTAGGTCTTCGAGCCCCATTTGGGCCCTCGTCCTGCTGTTGGCACTGAAGCCCCTGACAAAGCTCTTTCTGGCCTGAGGACTGGTGGGATCTTTTTCAGGAATTAGCAGGAACAATTCATCCTCATTCCAACAAGAGAAAAAAAAAAAAAAAAAAAGGCTTGGTCAGTGCCTTGTCCAGAGAGCCCAATGCAGGCTTCCCTTACTGCTGACAGCTCTTACCTGTCTGCCTTCTGAGCTGCACGTTGAGAAGCACAACAGCGAATAGGCTCTCTCCAGCAGAGGAGAAAGGGCTAAATTTTAGATAAACCTGAAAGGAAATTAAAACAAATGTTTCAAACACTTCTAGTTACTGCCCCTATCATGTTACTGATGTCAAAATACTGCCGCTCTTTGCACTGCTGCACACTTCACGCTTTTGGGGGATTCATTTATTGACAGTAGTCTGGAAGTGCGTTTTGCTCTAAGTCAAGGCCACAGAGATTCAATTAAATATTTTCCAGCTTTCATTGCCTTATTTGTGGGTTTCATCCGATATTTGCATTCTCTTTAGTCACATCCTAAGCTCTCAGCCTCCCAAATGCCCCTCCTGTGCCAGGACAGGCAGGAGAGCTTTCATAGGCTCCTGCAGGAACCACTGGGCTGTGAGCTGGGATCTCATTGCATCGATGCAGTTGCTGGATGGCTTCAACTAAGCTTCTTGTCAGCTCATGTGGAATGAGAAATGGTCAGCAGGGGCTGTGAGTTCCCTGAATAGAGGTACCATCAGACCGAGGAATGACAAATTATTTTCTCTTTCCCAATGATGAGGATATCATAAAAACCAGCCTACTGTGGCACTTCTTACATGTACTTTCCAGGATGAGGTCCTCAGGTGTCGTTCACCATTTTGGTGAAGATCACGCACAGCCAGCTGGTTTGGGTGGCAATTTGCGTTTTAAGATCCACAAGTGCTTGCTAGAAAGAAAAAAAGAAAAAAAAAAAAAAAAAGTTTTCTCATGGAGGAGAAATCTCCAAGGCCAGATTTCCAAGGCAAGCACCCCAGCTCAGGAGTGCCCTCGGGAACAGACTGGCTGTGCATCCGGCCTCGCTGCAGGCTGACCTGCTGCTGCTGCACACTCACAGAATCCCTCTCCAGAAAGGCTGTAAACACGGTGTTTTCTGATTTCTAAAAGGCCCTGAAAAAACAAAGCTCACTCCAGCAATCAAGGGAGGCTCCTCATCCTGGGCATTAACACAGTCCAAATATGGCCCCCCTCTCTTTCTTACAGTGAGGCAGGGAGGTAAGACAGAGGCTAGAGCTTATGTTTTGGTGACTTGGGTATCCTAAAATGGAAGAGGCTGATGTAATATTGTTTATTTTAACTGAAGGTATTTCCATGGTCCTTATCGCTGCAACATCTGAGCCAAGGCCAAAACTCCACTTTGTGTCAGGTCTGCAGAGCTGGGAGCGGGCAGCTGAGGGATAAGTGTCTGGTGAGTGGACACAGCTGGAGACTGTTAACCTGTGGGGCCCACTGAAGCACATAAAAAGGAGGAAGAGGAAAGGAGTGGGTAGCTGGGAGGAAAAAAAAAAAAAAAAGAAGAAGATTTTGTGTAGTTTAGGAAGAGATTTGTTGCTATTCTTGGATCCTGGTACAAACAGCACTTTTATTAGAGAGCCTGTTCTGGGTGTGAGAGGCAGGACAGACTCTTACTCTGGCTTTTTTTTTTTTGGCTGTTAAAGGGACAGTGTTTGCCAGCCATCAGCAGTTTGGAGTTATTTTACCCTCCAAAATCTGGATTGTTGTGTGGAGGTGATAAGCAGAAGGTTAGTTTAGCAAAGGAGTTTGTGTTGATTTCTCCCCAGAAGAACAAACATCCTTCCTGCTGGACAACCTGCTTGAGAGCCTCCTCGCATCTGTCCCTCAGTTTTGCACAAAGATCTCTGCCCTCACCAGGAACAGCCTTTTCCTCACAAAATGTTTAGGAAGATCCTGGGCAATGTGGCTTCTGTCTTCTCTTCTAGGAATGATGCTTCAGCCCTTTTCTCTTGAGGGGTTGCTCTCTGTGTAGATTCTTGATCTAAAAGGGGAGCGTGCTACACACTGCCAAAGACTAATTTTTCTATTTTTTGTGCATTCTTGAAATTATTCCACAGAACCGGCTGACCTAGACCCTGACTCTTACATGGCTCCATTTGGTGAAGTGCTGCTTTTCTGCTCATTTCTGTAGTCTCCCTTTCTTGAGGCTTTCCTCCTGTTTGTTGTTACACTAATTACCTGGCTTTGCTTGGTTGGGAGGGTGTGCTCCTGCTTGGTACCTGTTCTTCCCAACTTACAGCCTCTACCTCTGAGGCTTTCTGGAAGGAAAGAAGTTGTCACACATACCAGCAGTAGATGAGTTGAAATCACTTCTGCCTTTAAAAAGCTGTTGAGTGGTCTTTAAATGCAGTTGAAAGAGATTCTGTCATGTGGTTAGGAGAGATTTTGTGGGTGTGAGGGGAGAGAAACAGGAGATACAAATTCAGTTCCTGTGTCAGCAAGTTGTAATACCTACGTGCTTGCCTTTATAGGCTGAAGTCACACAGCTTTCTGCTACCTTGTTGAGGCTGCGTAGTTTCATTGTCAGTGTTTTGTACTGGGGGCTGTGTGTGGTTACATACACGCAAAGAAGAGCTCCTGATTCTGGATCTTAGTAGAAGATTATTACAGAGTAATATCATGAGGAACTGTCACTGTAGGGAAAAAGACAATTCTCTGGGATATTTGCAGCTTCTCTGAATGTGCTTGCTGTTAACCCAGAGACAGGGAAGGTCTGACTGTATGATGATCTGTCCAAGTTCCAGTTCTACAGCCTCCCATGGGCATTGTTTAAATGCTTTAGAGTTTGGTGGTCACTTCATCAAAGTGGAAACCAGTGCTGTGTGATTTCAGTGATGTCACAAAAGCAGTGAATTTGCAAGAGGTAACTGAGGCAGTTGACCATGAGTTTATAGGCAGAAACGGGCTTTGTAAAAAAACCAGCTTGGTGAATAATAGAGGACACAAAGTATGTTCTGTGTACTCCATGACTTAATGACTAGAAGGAAGACTAAACCCACCAAGATCGGTTACATTCTGCAAGTAATTCATGCAAAGTCCCAAAATTTAATTTGGAACCTCATAAATGTTGGATGTTGGCAGTGTTTGCTTCTATCTCAAGGATTAACAGTCCACCACCAGGATCTAGTCTGAAAGCTGAGACTCTGGGCTAGGTACAGCGAAGGCTCTGGAACTTGTGACTAATTAGGGTGCAGTTCTTCTGTATTTTTTGTAATGTCCGTTTTATCATAGGCAGCTACTGAACTTACTCTTTTCCATGAGCAGTGGTAGAAAGATCCTTGATTAAAAGTATCTTGCTGGTGCTCATTCGGAGAAATTTGGAGGGAGAAGTACTTCTCCTGTGGCCTAAGCAGACCTATTGCTCCCTCGTACACCTCCAGAGCTCCTTCCATTGCTATGTATTTGTTTAAATATTGTGTTCCATGTAAAACACAAGTGTCCATAATCCAAACTTTTTTGTTTGCTTGTTTTTATCCTGCATTTGAATTAATACTGAGACATTATTCATCCTTCTAGTCACTCAACTGCAGTTCATCAAAACTGGTCAGCACCATGGTCTTGACTTTGAGAGTTAGCAAAGAGGAAGAGAAAACCTGAGAGTGCAGAGTAGCCTCTGCCCTGGTATTTCCCTCCTGTATCTGTGATCAGTGGCTGGAGGACAGGGTGCAGGAGGGCGTACAGCTGAGCTTCACCTTCAGGACTCTGGTTCTGCACCATTACGATCTGGTAGGCTTCTTTAATTCATGGGGAATGGTTTGGCATTTAATTACCTACCTTGTATGTTAACCCTTTATATTTTCTTGGAATCTTGAGTTAAATTTAATGACATTTTCAATGCCAAGCCACCTATTCGCTAGCAAAGTTTCTCCAGAATAATGGCAATCTAAAGAACATTTTGAAATCGAAAGGGTGGCAATCCCTGCTCCTGTAACTGAAGCTTGCTTTTTTCCTATAGCATTCATTTCCTCTTAAGTACATCACACATTTATTTATTTCTTCCTCTCAGTTGCTCTTTTGGCTTGTCTTACCACCCTGATCAGCTGTGTATATTTCTAATTAGTTTGCAGACAATGTTTTTTGGTTTTGATTTTTGTCTCAATCCGTAGATACTTGCTCCTGCATGCGCCAGCCTTGACTTGGGGTGTAGGAAATGCAGCTGGCTTCTAACAGTTGAAGCCATCCTTGTGCAGGGAAGGTAAGGACAGCAGATAAGGCAAAGGTTGTGAATGCTCTTGGAAAGCATGCTCAGTATATGGGGTGGCTGATTACTTTGTAGCTTGCTTCTCCATAGACTTCTCCCTGTGTCTGCTTATTTTTCTTTTTCCTGGACACTTGTGCTCAACATTGTCAGATATTCCAGAGACTGGTCTTTGAACAGCTGCCAGCCTCTCCCCTGGGTACTGCCTTGGCTTTCTTGTGCTATCTGAAAAACAAATTTGAAACAATTAACAGGAAGATCAAAATCACTCAATGTTTTGAGTCCCTGAGAGGCTTCTGTCTGGTGCTCAGGTGGATCCCAAAGGCTGGCTGGCTTCTTCCCTCTCCTTTTTCCCTTTTCCCTATTTTTCCCTTCCCTTCCCTATTTTTCCCAATAATGGGAAAACAAAACAATGTCAAATTTATGTGAGCCGAGCAACTTAAAATATGTGAAGGTAAGGGGTTTCCACTTCACATTCACAGTTTACTTTTTGCCATCTCTGCCCAGTGGTCTGCCATGGCCCAGCGCATACTCAGCATCAGGGGGTGCCGCGTGCCTCTGGGATGCTGCTGAAGCCATCGCTGCTGTCTGTGCCTCAGTTCCTGCTCAGTGAAGTACTGAAGTACTGCTGAGCTGCTCTGGAGTCGGGCAATAAGGACAATCTTAAGCGGTGGTAGGTATTAGGTAGGTCAAGTGGGTGACATTCCAGTTGTGTGCAGATGCTGTACATAATGGCTGTTGAGATTAAAGGTGCTTTTTTTTTTCTTGCTCATAACTAAATGTTACAACATAACGTTGTAATTTGTTATGACAGATAATTATATCCACCTTCCAGCAGAAAATTGCGTTCTGAGAAAACTGTTTTGGGTCTGCTTTTCCTGTTTTTTGTTTGCATGTGTTTGTTTTGTTTTTTTTTCCTAGTTTTTCCTGTGGGATTCAGTTATGTTGTTGAAGAATGCTCTTCTTTTTTCTTTCCCCAGCAAGCACATTATAAACTTTTACAACAGATAACCATTATCAACCCTTCCTTCGCCTTGTCACTTTTATAGAAAATCTTCATGAGGGAAAAGCACAAATTTTGTAATGACTTCCAGTGTTCTGTTTTGAGAATTTTTATTAAATCTGAACTGAGGTAATTTGAAACACAGCCATTCCTCACTCCTTCAAGCTCAATTCTATCTGGTTTTCTTGAGCAGCGCATGGAAACTTTATCCTGTGAATCACTCAATGCTGCACTGCAGCGCTCCTTTTAATTCTCCAGCAAAACTCCATTTGACTCACAAAATATGAGATGGTTGTATTTTAAAAGGGATATGACTGGGGATCTCATTTATGCTCAGGCACAGTCTGCCTAATTAGAGCTGATTGAAGCAGTGTGTGGGGGAGACATGAATGGGCTCCTACTGCCAGAAGATATCAAAAGAGACTGGGGACCCAGATTTTCTAGAGAAAAGGGAGTCATGGCATCGGGCCCAATCTCCCTCCGAACACAGGTCCCTCACAGCAGGTTGGTATTTCTGATGGAGCTAGGAAGGTGCCCACTCTTGGTTTAGCATCTTCCATCGATGGAGAATCCATTATGTCCCTTGCTGAGACTTCTGAACGCAGTGTGGTTAGAGGCTATTCTTATTTCAGCCAGCTCCAGCCCTGGTGAGTGTTTGATCCTTGGTCTCCTTGTTTGTCCCACCTTGGTAGATGTGACCTGAGTGGACCTGCAGACAAGCTGGATGACCAGAGAGTCTCACTATGTTTTTCATGTAGAAGCACATCTTAAAGCAATTTCCTTTCCAAACCGTGCTTCATTTTTTCTTCCTCTGACTGGTAGTCTCAGGAAGGCCTCTTAGCCCTCAAAGGCTCCTTTGCTGAGGTAGGTGGATGTAAATGCATTCTGCTGGCACATCAGTGCTTCAGGTTTGACTGAGACTTCTCAGAGATGGCAGTAAAGTTGAGAAGGGAGATAACAGCTGTGTGAAGCGGTGGCAGTGTTATCCACAGCACTTTCAGACCCCTTTGTTTAAGAGGAAAGACCTAAGTCATGTCACAAGCTTGGGCCAAGTTTGTTAGCTGTCCTTTGGCTCCCTCGTGCCGCATTGTGAGTGGGGATTTGTGCTTGGCTGGCTGTTTCAGAGGTGAAGCCTGCTGAGTTTCTTCCTGGAACATCCTGACATAGTAAACAAGGGAAAGCAGAGGCAAAGCTCTTCCTGTGCAGCCGGCCGGGGTGCCTGCGCTTTCTCACTTCTTCGTGCATTCTTACCCTTGACCCCAGCGTGCTATCCAGTTCCCTCTGTGTCAGGTTCTCCTGAAAGCTGTGATTTCCTCTCCTGACAGCCAGCAGGAAGATGAGAAAGCTGTTGGGCAACCTTTGCTCTGAAAGTACTGCAGGGTTATTAACAAAGCATGCCTGACAGGCAGGGTTTAGGAAATACCGATAACATGGGGAAAAGGGAGGAAAGTAAACAGTCCAGTAGCAGAGGGTGTGTTTGTCATTTCAAAGTTGGCCCAGAGCAGCAGCTTGTAAAGTCCTTTCCCCTGCAGAGTCGCTGTCACAGATGGGTGCTGCAGATGAGCTCACGCCGCTTCCCCCAGCAGCTGGGATGGACTCAGCCCCTTGAGCTGGGACCCCAGTCTGAACTGGTCCAAAGGCTGGACAGGTTTGGGCTTGGTTTCAGCACCACGTAGACGAACCAACTTGTTGTGCCCTCAGATGTGAGGGTGTGGCAGAAGGCAAGTGTCTTCCTTTCCACTGCCTCTTAGGTGAGGAGAGCTACTGTAAGGAGCAGGTGCCTGTTTTACAAGGGAATCGAGGCCAGGAATAGATCTTGTGTCGCTGACTCCCACTAACCCAGCCTTGTAAAAGACAACTAGGGCGTTTAGCTGGGAACTATGAAATCCCATCCTCTGGGCAGCTTGCAGCTAAGATTTGATAGAGGCCCTTTCTAATTATCACTGACAGGCAGATCGAGGGTAAGATTATGCATTTGGGTTCTTTTTTTTTTCTCTTCCCACCCCTTCTTCGTATCATGCATCAGCTCCAGTTTCTAAATACATTTCCGTGTCAAAGCACTAAACTTCATCCATCATAAGCACGTTTGTGCAAGTCCTAATAAAATAAGCCTGCCGCCACGTCTCTGCGGGAAGGTGGAGACTCCGGTCCTAATGTAACATGACAATGGGAGCACCACGAGGCTGGGTAGGGAGATGATATCTTTTCCATTTGTGCAGTAACTGTTGTTTAGCATGGCTTGTCAGTCTGTCAGATAAAGGCACACAGCCATCTATGAGGAATTATTAATGAAGATTCAGGCGTTTTTTCTGCTGGAAACGGATCACTTCACTCTTCATCTCACTGACTTTTTACATTAGAAAACTAAAAATAGCCCTGAGTTTATAAGGAAAGGCCTTCAATATCTGGCAGGTTTTGCCTTTCCTTTCCTGTACTCTATTCCCCAGAGACAGGCTAAATACACAAACCCTTTTTCTAATGGTTTGGGCTTGAGCATTTCAGAGCCGTAAACATGAGTACAAGGTGTGCATCCCCGTCTGTTAAGCACATTCAGTCCGCTGAGCCCCTGTATCATCCAAGCAGAAAGCAAAGACCAGAAAATCCCTCCAGCCTCTGATTATTCACACTTCTGAGGAAAAGGCAGGTTAAGAAAAAGAAGTGCTAATCACACCAGCTCCAACAAACGTGGTGTTGCCAAATGCTGTGCAGCTTTCCCCATCTCCCCTGGCAGCGCAGCCCAGCAGTCACAGTGCTGGGCCCTGCTGGGGCAGCGCCTTTGCCTCGCACTGACACGTGCTGAGGGATGCCGGGGCACAAGCGTGTCTGCCAGTGCCAAGAGAAGAAGCCTGTGTGGTTGTTTGCAGCCTCTTCCATTTTCCCTCAGGATGGTGGTGACATCTCAGCTGGTGTGGGTGGGCTGCCCTGCCCAACGGGCATGTGCCACAAGCACCGGGATAGGTGTGTAACCTCTAGGTGTGTGACACACTGCTGCCTTGGGAGGTGGGCAGTGAAACTTCCTGAGCGTGTGTGTGTGTGTATCTACATGCACCTTGAGTTCAGAGGCCATGTTACGACGGGCAATTTGTTTTCCCCCTTACTTTCTGTAATACATAAAGATACATAAGAATACATAAAATACAGAAAGAATAAAAAAGAATACATAAAATACAGAAAGCTGGGATACAATTTGTGTCCAAACACACTGTTCTCAGGTGTGCCTCTGCGCTGCGTGGTACAGAGCTTTCAGCACAACAAGGGCCAGCACTGAAATCCCAAAGGGAAGGCAGGTCGGGTCGTCTCAGCCAAATGTGGTTCCACACGATTGAACGTGGCTAGCTGATCCTGCTGGGTGCACTGGGGCTGTGTGCTGAGCGCTTCCCAAAACCAAACCAAGTCAACAAAGTGCTCTGCAGTGTGAAGCAAAACAAAAACACAGAGTTCATGTGTTGTCACCAGACAAAAATTTGCTAAGAACCAGCAGAAATGAGGAGTTAATGGGTCCCATATGTGGCAGCTAACCTGGGTTTTTAAGGTTTTCCATGAGATTTTGGAAAAGATTTCTATAGCAGCAAATGAGACCCATTTCTTGTTAACCTGGACAGCTAACATTCAGGCCACATTTTGTGCCGTGGCTGTCTATAAATACAGGCTAACAAATTTGGATGGGATTCCCACTCTGTGAAAAAAGCAGATGACAGCCTCTAGTATTCCTGAGCAGTGCTGCACTTAAAGCTTTAATCAGCCTCTCAGCAAGACAACATCAGAAATAGTTCAGAAAATATTTACCTTTTAATGCATCTTGTGGAGATGTGAGTTTTTGCAGTCTTCCTAGGTATTTTTGTATTTTGCAGGTAGAGCATGGGTCTCTTCTCCTTACAGACAGTACAGCACATTCAGAGTTGACGTTAGTTTGATGAACTTGGTGATGCCTTCACCAGATGGTCCAGGGTTGCCACAGCCGTGGCAGTCAGTCCTCGCAGGGACGGACAGACAACATCCAATATAGATTGGACAGTACAAAGCCTGAGGAGGCTGGCTGGCTTTTTTTTTTTTTTTTTTTTTTTAATCTTTTTTTTTTTTTTTCCTGTTCATTTTAAGTGTGTTCTGAACAGCAGGGGTAAGAAATATTATTGTTTTCTTGTGCTGACATCAGTTCTGCCAGAAAGGTCAAACCACTGGAATGCTGTTTACCATTGCATAGGAGAAGGAGCAGTAGGCTAAGTCTGAAAACTAAAAGCAACAGTGTTTTTTACCAGTGATTGCCTGGGGTGCGGATGTGCGGGGGGATTTTGCTTGTGTGATTTTAAGGGCTTGGACTGGTAGAAGTACCACTTGGGGAATTTTGAGCTAGAACTCCTGACAGAGAAAGTCTCCCTAGGCAGACGGATAACAAGACCCACTGTCAGCTGAACCAGCATCTCTGTCTCTGGGTATCCGTGCAGTTTCCACACTGGCATTCAGGGGATTGTCTCCTCCTTCGTCATTGCCATGCCATTAACACAGCCCCAGCTGCACTTAGGAGGGATTTTCAGACCCTCCTCATGCGCCCCTAGGAAAGCTCACCAGTATAAAAAACAGAGTAGGGCAGAGACTTGCTCCTTTGAGACCACTCGCAGAGCCTGCTTTAACATTTTGGGGGGGAACCTTTACTCTATAGCTTGCAAATTTTAAAACTGTCAGTTGCTACATATTGGTTCCCTGTTTCTTCTGAATCTGTGAGATGCTGAGCAGCTTCATTCATGTCTGTCTGCAGCTGTGTACGTGATCTCTAGGTGGAAAATGCTCAAGAAATGCAAAGTGTTACTGATGAAGAAAACTGAGATGATGAGAAAGGTGAAGGCTGCAGCAGTCTGTGAGGGCAAAGTGTAGGTGTTGATGTGGGAGATGTTACTTTATTGAGTCATCCTGTGTTGCAGTCTAAGCTGGCCTTGGAAATTTATCTGTTCCTTTATGGCTTCCCCAGAATTAAGTAATGAAGGTCTGGGCAGTTAGAGCAGCCTACATCGCTGTCAAGGGGAGACAAACTGAAAAAGAGGGAGAGAAGTTGTGGGGGGTAAGAGATGCTGTGACAACAGGCCAATCTGGAGAACCCTGTGAGACAGTCCTCCATAAAAGTCACAGCTACAGCCCGGCAGGTGAGTGTGAAATTGTGTCAGCAGGTGATGCAGGAAGAAGATGCAGCTTTGGTTCCCCGTATCTGGCTGTCCTGTGCAAGGGGAGCGCACCGATGGGCATGTTTGTGGTGCCTGGCTTCAGCGAGCATGGAAAGGATGAAAGGATGCGTATTTATTGCATCCAGGTACATCTTTGTGCGAGTTTTTTTGTCTGAGCTCTCTTCAGAGCTAAAATCTTTTCCTGCTAATTCTGGTCATGCCTCTTGCTTTCTCAAGAGCCTTGGTCAGTGCCTTCTGGTCAGTTCCTTCTATTATCAAATTTGGTGTATTTGTCCTCCCCTGCTAGCCTCCACATAGCTCTTCCCAACATACCCCCTCAGCTCGTCTAACATCACAGCAAGCACGGTCATCCTCTGAGCAAGCTGATGGGTATATAGCATCTGCTGCTCTTCAGCAAAACCTCAACTCTAGGACAGTATAAATTGCAACCAAAAGTAAGGGGAGAGGGGAGCCAGGGCTGGGGGAGCACTCAGCACCGCCGAGTGTGTAGGAACAGCTCTCTTTGACTGGAGGTGGGAGGAGGATCTTCAGATCAGGATTGCAGATTCAGGAGTGTCTTCAGAGGTCGGGAGAGGAGGGAGGAAAGCAGGCTGAGCTGCACGTGGCCAGACCTGTGCTGTCCCACTGGATGCGCCGTCAGTGCTTGTTTGTAATCCTTCACTGCTCAGTCACGGGGTTAGATATGAAAGATGCTGGAGGAGAACAGGCTCGGTGTTTCTCTCTGCACTGGCAGACGGGCAGCTAAGTGTGGTATTGATACCAGACAAACTCCAGATCCAGAGCAGCCCAAGGCCAATGGGGGAGGAGGTTGAAATGTAGGATACGAGAAGAGCCAGCGTGATCCGCCGAGATAATGCAGAAATTCCAGCTGACATCTGAAATTATGTAGCCAGGAAAAGATAAGGCTCTCCCTGGGAGGGAAGACAATAATTGTTTTTTAGCGTAGCAGATCAGAGATTAGGCGCTCTCATCTGTAATCTGTCATGGTGGAAACAGTAGCTTCCTGTGCTGCTGCTAAATATTTCAATTGAAGACTGCAACTGTCCACAGCCTCCTCCTCCGTTTATCTCTGGAGGGAAAGGATTAAATTTCCACCCAGTTTAAGTTAATTTTGAACTTGGAAACACTGCGTCGTCTTTCTCCTCTCTGATCATTTCCTTACAGATGAAGGGAGGAGGCTGGGGAAAGCAAAGCAGAAGGAGCAGCAGAGGCTGTGCCAGCTGGGGACGTGCTGGAGGACACTGATAGAGGAGGGCTTGCTGGTCAGCTCCTGGGAGAGCTTCAGCCCGTGGTGATGTCTGCAGCCGCCTGCTCCCTGGTGGAGATGAGGACAGGAGAACTGAAGGCAGTGACCAACAGGTCTCCTTTTCTTCTCACACATCTTCTTTATTCCAGTTTTGCTTTCCCTCCAAGTGCTGTTACTGAGCAGGGTGCTGTGTAACACTCAGCTTGCTATGTCAAGCAAGAGAGCCAGGGAGCTTTAAAGGCAAGTAGTTAGCCTGCGTGTGTTTCCTTTCCCCCGAGGAAGCGAGCGGAGCCTTGGTCTGTTTCTGCAGCTGCTTGGTGAGCGCGCTGCACAGACCCCAAGCCCAGGGACATGTTGCAACCCCACCTCCTTCTAACACACCAGCACATGTACCAGCATAAATGCATAAGCAACGATTTGGGTTATTTTCTCTCTGTGAGGTGGATTTATTTCCCCCCCTACTGCTTCCCACAAGCCTCCCGACCCTTCTGCCCCCCCTTTGGCAGGCCCCTTACACTTGTACTCTGGAAAAACAGTAGTAACTAACATTTGTGCCTTTGGCAATAAAACCACAGGCCTTGCAAACCCCAAATGGCAAAAAGACATTTCCATTCCAATCCCAGTTTTAAATTAAACTGTAATGAAAAATCAGCAGTGGCAGCTGGGACCAGAGACAGTGATTGTCTCGAGGAACAAAAAAGGGGAAGGAGGAGGAGAGAGGGAGCGACTGCAAGGAAAGCTCAGCCCGGTAATAAAGCAGCTGGTAAACCTTCAAGTAAAAAGAAATTAGAAAAACAAATCTAGCCGAGAGGGAAGCGGGGCCGCCTGACCTGCCGCGAGGAGGGCCACCGGGAGCCAGCGGGCAGCGCTGGGAGCTGCGCGGTGCTGTGCTGACATCTGGAGGGGACGAGCAGCAGCCGGGCACCGGGCTCCTCGCTCCTGTCCGGCCTGGCCTCCTCATCCCCTCCTCATCCTCACTCAGGCACAGAAGGGCCCCACCGCTCCCCTCAGGGGCAATGAGCGCTCTGTCTGCCTCTCAGACGTGTAAGCAGCCACAGAACTAATGGGTAGTGCCGCTCCAGGACTTTTGGAGGTGTTTCAATGAAAAATGGAAAGCTAGCCAACACAACTCTTGATTTTGTTTTTCATGTGTCAGTTCTTCAAGAAGTCAAAGTTTTCTTTGGTAAATAGATACTTTATTTGGTCCCAGTGGGAGGCTAAAACAAGGAACTTGTTTCCTGAGACCCTGATCCCTCTCAGGATCAGGGTCTTCAGTGTGAAATTTGAGTGCTTTTTTTTTTTTTTTTTTTTAATTGCTGCTTTTTTTCTTCATCATGCGTACAGCAATTCAGCCAAAGACCCGACACATTCTCCTGGCATAGCATAAACAGGCAATTGCAAGAATACCGTGCTACATCTAGTTCTTGTGGACAAAATTGTAACATCCACGAGCTCAAAATGATTTTGTAGTATTTAGTTTTCCTCGGTTGCTATTAGTTTTTTTGTTGTTTTGTTTTGTTTTGTTTTGTTTTGTTGTATTTCATCACCCCAGCATGAAACTGAAGGATTAAAAAAGGTGAAATTTGCTGCTCTGAAGAGTTTGCAATGAGAGCAAGCAGGCCTGGGGGAGAAGTAGAAGTGCAGAGGAGCAAAGGGATGCTTCAAAGGTCACGTAGCGCATGAATAGCATTTCTAAGAAAGGGACCAAGGTCTCCAGAGTCGGTTTAGTGCCCCATGCACAGGACTACACAACCTATGCAGAGCCTCTGCTGCTCCTGGGCCCTCCCATAGATCTGGCAGGGTGTATTTGTGGGGTTTGTGGTACTCACACCTAGTGCAGGGAGGTGCCTGGTTCATCCAGACCCGATTTCACCCCTAAGTGAGGTGACTGCACGTAACCACATGGTCACGCTGCTCGCTTGCCTGTGCAGTTTTGCAGTTGGCAAATGCACATCCAGCTTTACTCTGCCTGGCCTGAACACAGCCTTGATGTGGGCTGCAGGTTTTAGCCACGTTATTTGTAAACCATAAGAAGTGCTGATTCAAAACAAGCCTGTAGTTTTGTTCATCCTTAATTTTCAACAGCATCAGGAGGAGAAGTGAGTTGCTAGCTGTCTTCTCCTTCGCTTGTCTGCAAGAGACACGGCCAAACTGGTACCTGAAATTACGGTTCCAGCGCAAGCTCCTCAAAACTAGCTGAGCAGTTAAGTTCTTTGAAGTCCCAGAGCAGAAAGCACTGAAATATTTAGGCTATTAAGGTGAAACGCAAAGTAAGCTGTTGGCCTAAATTTCAAGGTTGCTGAACACCACAAGCTTTTTCACTGAAGTCATAGGAAGAAGCCTTATGTATTTAAAAATTAGGCCAGTTTATGTGCATCTAAATAAGGACTTGTAGCCTACATTTAATTCAGAGGAACTGAGCCTATTTAGAAAACCTCCCGCCTACCTCCGTGCCTCAGTTGTAGCAGACGATGGTAACTGCGGTGTGTTCGACCTGTAGCTCGTGCCTCAGTGCCTGTGGCAAATAAAGCATTTTTGTGTAGTTTGCAGAAAGCTGCTCAGGCTGTTTTGTTATCGAGACTAGGATAAGGGAATTAGATACCCAGTTTCCGCTGAACTGATTTTGTTCCATTCCTTGGCAGTCTTTTAGAGGAGGAAGAGAGAAAAATTACAGATGAGATCTCATCTACCAGGAGCGGAGCCCACATCTCTAGCATGTTCTCTGATCTCCATCACAAGACACACTCAGGCAAACCTCTCTTCTCCTATCCCACTCCTCTGCCAGCCTGGTGTGTGTCCAAGAGAAGTGGTGCAGGTGAGGGGAGATCTGGTAGAGTGTCTGGCTGCCACGCATCCTTCTGTCTGGCTGAAACGCTGGTAATGCTGGTGCTGCAGCCAGCACGGGGTGAGCTTCTGGCACTGCGGTTCACTTGGAAGCACCCACAAGAACGTAGGTGTCTGGGGACACTTGATCTAGATGATCTCAGCACCTTGGGCCCTTCCAGACAGAGGACAAGCTTTCCTCAGAAGCTGCATTCCTCATGGCATTCCTAGCCATACCCTAAACCTTGCTTCTTTACTCAGATTGCTTCTGCTGTCCTTGCTGCTAGTGTTCCTGTGCTTACACTCGAGGAGGGAGAAACAGGGAGACATTCATTCAAGACCACTGCTCTATTTCACAGCTGGGTTTTCCTCTGCTGTTTGTTTGCTTTTTATACGAGCCATGCTGAGATATTAGCATGATAATGCACTTCTGAAGGTGCTGGTGGATGGGACTAGGTCCTTTTTGTTTGTACAGTGATTTGAGCCCTTCACAGTTGTGCACTGGCCAGAGGCCAAAATTCTGCTCCCAGTTCTGTGCCAGCAGCTTCCACCAATCCCAGACAACGCAGAAGCCCCGGGAGCTGCCTATGGCTGTGTGCAGCTGGGGACAGAGCTTAAAACTCAATCAGCAACTTGCTAATTCTGTACAAAGCTGTAAGCAAGGCAGTCTCAGAAATCAAAATAAGCTCCCGTGAAGACTTGAGACAGATACAATCTGTATTGTTGCTACTCCAGTGAACTCTTTTCAAATCCAGCAACTTGGTTATTGAGACTGACTGAGGGACCACAACGGGTTCCTTATAATTATTTTCTCTTGTATAACCTCTTTAAAAAAAAAAGAAATAGTATGAGACTTCTCTGTGAAAGGTTTCAGGGTGTTTACAGACCCTGAACCATATCAAAGAGATTTCTGACATGAATTCCTGAGTTATTTAAATAACAGGAGGTCACATTTGAGTTAAGTAACACATTTGGGTTACTTTAAAGATCTAGTGGGCAAAGCTGTATGTGCTGTGGAAACAACTGAGTGCATATACAAACCTCCCCGTGTCCTTTGATCTCGGCACAGGGCACAGAAGGCAGCACAGGACAGCTGTGAACTTGAAGGACGTGGAATAGCAATCAACTTGGAGCTGTTTGTGCTTCTGTCAAAGTCAGTGGCAAATGGCCCATCAGTTTCATAGAGATCGGGTGCACGCCTCCATGAGCAGCATGGATAATGCTCATGCAGTGCTGTGGGAACGTGTCATACCTCAGCAAGTAAGGTTTCAAAGTGTGTTGCGTGGAAGGGCACCACTAGAAGCAGGCTGGAGGTCTCGGTGTGCTACCAGCTTTCTGTTCCACACCCAGACCAGAGACTCTCTCTTAAAATGTTCTTCCATCGGGAGAACCACAGATTTATAACGTGTATGTTGAAGAAACGGCAGTGGTGAGCATCTGTTCTGACACCCTGGAACTGATTTTATAGATCTTTTATCTGGTTGCTGTGTGAGCCAGCACATCCTTCACAGCATGGAGAAAGCTCTTTTATCTCTGACGCTGACGCCGCAAGGTATGGCTGGAAAGGGAAGGTTGTACCAAACCTCAGCGGTGCTTAGGCTGCACCTAGCCTGTTAGCTGAGGTGCCTGGGAGCAGCTGCAAGGCACAGAGTGGCTGAGGTTGGCAGGAACCTCTTGAGGTTACCTCGTCCACCCCCCTGCCCAAGCACAGCCACGTGGAGCAGGTTGCCCAGGACCGTCTCCAGGCAGCTTGTGAATACCTGCTGGGATGGAGGCTGCACAGCCTCTCTCTCAGTGCTCAGTCACACCCACAATAAAAAATGTGTTTTTCGATGGTCAGACAGAGCCTCCTGTGTTCTAGTCTGTGCCCCGTGCCTCTTGTCCTGTCACTGAAAGGAGTCTGGCTCCATCTTCTTTGCATCCTCCCTTCAGATACGTGTATACCTTGATGAGCTACCCTCTGATAGTCTTCTGTGGGCTAAATAGTCTCAGCTCTCTCAGCCTGTCTTCATATCAGAGATGCTCTGGTCCCACTGGCACTTCTGTGGCCCTTCTTTGGACTCTCCAGTAAGTCTATGTCAGTCTTGCACTGGGGAGCCCAGAACTCGACACAGTTGTTGACAGGTAGAGGGGAAGGGTTTTCTGCCTTGACCTTCTTTGCAGCAAGGGCATGTTGCTGTTTCCTGGTCACCTTGGTGTCCACCAGGACCCTGACTGCTTTCCAGCTGGGTGGCCCCCATGTAAATGCCCTCTCCCTGCATTGGAAATTTGTTTTGTCTGTGCATTGTTCTTTGAAAGGAAAAAAAAACATTTTCCTCCAACCCCAAATGTGTTAGGGACTTTTTTTTTTCCCCTATAAACTTCCAAAATAATTCAGCTGAAATTTGTCTGCAGACAGTTGTCTCTTGATCTGTGAGAGAAATCAGATGGTATTTTAGGAGCTCAGAAATTAGCTCATGTTCTTGCAAATCCAGCAGATAACAGCCTGCTCGGTGCCATTCACACAGCTGTAGGGGAGAATATTAAAAAACTTTCAAATTCTATTTATTAAACTCGCTAGAAAACTTGTCAGAGGGGAAAAAAAAAATAACAAACCCTCTTCAGCAAACTGCATTCCCCTAGCTGGTGTGAGATGCCGTGGTAGCAGAAGAAATGTCTGGAGCTTTGCTGGAGGAAGGGAAGCGTCAGAGCAAGGGGCAGGACTCGGGGCGACTCCTGCGCTGCGGTATCATCCTGTCACTGCCTCAGCCCGGGCTCTTTCCTGAGCTGGTCCGGGGACACTGCTGCCCGACTCATTCCAGAGACCAGGATGACTGAAAGCCTCGTCTGACCTTAGTTTATCTGACGGCGAGGCATGATAACAACACCTGGCTGTCTTTCTTGTGACAATTCATTCTGGATAGTTAAACTCTTTGGAGATCTTCTGAGCAAAAAGAACTTGGTAATTACAAAGAGATCGTATTTTACCTAGCCTGCACTGGCAAGTTCTTTGGAAATGCAGTTTTAATTGCTTTTTAAAAAGACGTCTTCCCTCCACCTTGAAAATCAAAAAAAGGTTAAAAATCTCTATCACATTCTTCCTTATTCTTCAAGAAAATTGAGCTCCATTTTTGAAGCTGATTTAAGTGAACAACAAAAAATGTTCACAATTTTCTCACTCAACTTTGTAGAAACCCAAAATACAGGTCTCAGCCTTTAAGACTCTTGATCTTCTATTTCACAAGTCATTTCAAGTTCATATCAAAAGCTATCTCACTGCTAGGGTTTCTTCTTTTTTTTTTTTTTTCCTTTTTTTCCCCCTAGCTATATTTAAAATGCATCTGTTTTATTCGCCTTGGACTGACGGTCATCATTTATCCATTTTCTCTATCTGAGGGGATGGGGAGGGAATAAGTTGACAGAAACAGTAATCTGCTTGAGAAAGCCGTAGGCTGCTTGATATTAATACAGAGGATGATTAATCAAAGAAAGATTACTCCACCAGTAATAAGCAAAGGATGAGGTCAGTAGCTGAGACCAGGCAGCATTTACAGATATGCACGGGGGTCAAGAGTGAATAAGGGAACCGCAGGAGTTTTCAGTCCTTTAGAGCATGGTAATGACCTAGCTGGGTTAGATCACAGATCCCTCCAGCTCTGCAGCCTTTCTCACACTGACCAGTCACAGATGTTCAGGGAAGAACTATAGGAAAAGGGGAAAGTGCAGAGTGCCCTTCCCTGCTGTACCATTTCAGCAAGTAATAGGCTAGGGACCTCGTAAGCGTGTAGGTCACTGTGTCTGAAAGCACTGGTGGGTGTACCTGCCAGGACAGCATCCAATCTTTGTTTAATCCCTTTCTATTTTTGGCCTCCACCAGTAATGAGTGGTAATGGACTGCCACAGTGTTACTGGGCATAGTGTGGAAAAGAAACCATAACATAACCCCATCAGTGATGCGAATATCCAGGCCCAAGAAATATCAAATGAGGGAGGCACTCATTGTTTCTTTAGTCCATATTTTTCAGCATCTGTTGAGGACTGAGAGTGTGTGTGCCTCCTCCCGAAGTGCCACCACCAGCTCATGGAGAGCCCTGTGCTCCAGCAGCCAGCGGCTGCTGCCGGCCTGGTGTTCGCTGCGGGCTGCGTCCAAGGCAGCTTCTGAGAAGAGGATTGGCAGGGGGATGCAGGAGGTGGACGTGCAAGGATAGGAATAACAGCAAGAGAGGGAGACAGGTGTGCAAGGTGATAGGAGATGGAAGGACTGGGTGATACAAAGAAGGTGAAGCAGAAAGCTGAAAGCAGTTCTGAATGAAGCACTGTTCTTATCCTTGGCACCGGCAGTCCTTAGAGCAGTGTTTCTCTTTGTGCAGCACCAGCAGAGTGATGTGGTGTGCGCTGTGAGCTGCAAGCACAGCTTTCCAGGGCTCTGGAGTATCAGTAGGTACCAGTCCACTTGGTCTGTGGTTGATCCTCTTCTCGGCAGGGGATTTCCCCACTTGTATGGTGTGGGTTGGGCGGCAGGCCGGCTGTTTGTCCTTCTGAGTGCTCCTGGACAGGGGAACAAGCCCTTACTCCAAATGTAGACAAGGGTCTTTGGGTACTATTCCTGTCTGGACTTCAGCAGGACACCCACAGGGATTTGAGTCCTGCAGCAGGGTCTGCCCTGGCAGCAAAATCAGTGAGACTTTTTGCAAGTGCAGGCATTGACCCACTGGGTCCAGGCACAGAGTCAGGGGCCGTGCTGGGTCGGGGAGGAGCTGCAGGTAGGTGTGCCTTCCTAGGGCCGGGGTTCGTTTTTCAGCTGTGCTGCACTTGCAAGGGAAGAGCTGAATGCACCCAGGTCCCCCAGAATGCCCCTCCCTTTCCCCATGTGTATTGAATACAGCGCAGATTTCATCTGTAATAAATAATTCCTAAAAGTCAAAACAAGAAGTGCATTTGTTCCATCTATTTTTAGCTTTGCCACTTGCTTAAATCTTGGGTGCCTGACACTGCTTAGATCTATGATAAAGGCAGACAGCAAGAACCTTATCGTGCTTTGATAGGACTGGTTTTTGTCAGCACACTCTCTCCTTTGTCATCAGCCTTAGAAGGCAAAAAGCTGGAAACCATTCATGGGGAAATAACTGAAACTCAATCTGCCAAAGAAAGAAAAGAAAGAAAGAAACACAAAAGACAACGAAAAATGAAAAAGACCCTTGAAACCGGCTGGGGCAGTGCCCTCGTGATGACAGACGGGTACTGAGCCCTGGCGTGACTCAGCCTTCTGCAGGATCACACCAAAGCACAGCTTGCCTCCTTTGGACAAGGCAGCGACCACCTGCCTAAAGCCTGCCAGAAAAGCACAGGGCCAGGAGCTGGTTTCTGCATCGCTCTCCCACCTCAGGCACACACACTTGATCCCACCTGATGTGCAGGGAGATCCCAGCATCTTCTGCGCTCCTGATCATCTCACCGATTCCCTGCCCCTTCACTTCTGCGATACCTTCTGCGAACTGGAGCCTTCCTCCTCCTGTCAGCTTTTGTCCCTTGCCTTCAGCCCCTGCCTTCTTGTAGTGAGCAAAGAGCCTGCTCTCTCTAACCTCTTCCTCTTGGTAACCCCCAGGAGGCTGGGAGGGAAGGACTTCTACCTCACTCCTCTCAGATATATTTTCCAGGGCAAGGTATTAAGATAAAGGCAAGCCTTGGGTCAGGATCGCTCTGCTGTTTGCCCAGAATCCCATAACCTGTTTTCCTATGGCTGAGGCTTCGTGATCTCCCCAGCCCACTGGCAACTCCTGTGGGTGTTGGAGGAGCGCTGCGAAACTCCTGCAGCTCCCTGGTTGATGTGGATTGCTTCCATGGTTGTGGTCTCTGCCAGCTTTAGAGCAAGCAATGATATTTTCCCCCAGCTCAAAGGGAAGGTCTCAGAAGGGAGGGGTAATGCACTATTTGCATTTTTTGTTCTTTTTTCTAGTCTGTAGAGTGCCCCCTCCAGGCTCACAGAGCCTTTTTACCTGACCAGCGCAGTTTCTCTAGGATGCTGGAGTAATTCTGACTTCTTTTGCCTTCTTCCTGCTGCGTGTTGCAGTTTCAGGGCTTTTGTTGTACTCAAGGGGGGTTAATTGTTGGCTGCATGTTCAAGTGTCTGTACTTAATAAGTAAGACAGACCTGTATTTGGTTTACATCTATTGAAGGTTTGAAGTATTGAAGTGTAAAAGGTGGTTTTACAAATTGAGCTGTAAATGGCTAATATATTTTGGGTCTTAGGCATATGGTGCTTCCCAGTGGTAGTGGCTCTATTTCCGCGTGTAAATGCCTGCCAAACGCTAAAGAGGGAAGAGCTTCGGGTTTTACAGATGATTTGGAGCCTGTTGAGGCTTTTGACAGCCTAGAAGAAAGGTGGTTTGGAGGCAACTCTTTTGCAGTGGAGAAAGGATTTGCTTGTTCTTTCATCTCTTTTCTCTGAACAGCATTGATGTGATGTGAAAGTTTGGATTCCTAGCTCTTCGTCTCAAACAAACGTTGAAAGCAATCGATCCTACAGCTCTGTGGTTGAATAGGCTTCAAAAAAAAATGGTTTATTTTCCTGATACAGAAGACACAGGGCAATGGCATGTGCTCCATTCCTAGCCTCTCTTGTGCTTCTTAGGTACCTATGGGCGGGTAGCTCAGCATCTGATTTTTATTTTTATTTTCAAAAAACTGTACTTGAGTGAAATGTTAGGAGCTCAGAATCACGTTCCCAGCTCCTACAATCAAGTTACTAAACACAACCGGCCAGTTTCATCATTGTATATGCAAATACAAATTTGTGCTTGCAATCACAGCTCTTGTTTCCATGCAATTAAGCGCACACAGTTTAGAAACCCAGAACTCTTTAAAAAAATAAACCAAACCTGGTATAACTGACAGCTTGGTGAGTTAGTTGCTCCATGTCTTTGAAAAAAGAAAGGAAAAAAGAAAGAGATAAAGCACATTCTCCCCCTCGAAGAGAGACCATGAAGCTCAATTTCTTCATATTTGATGATTATCTTTAGGTGGCAAAGAGGAAAATGCATTAAGACACATGCAGTGTTATGACTTGCACTGACTAAAAGTAGCATTTGCCAAGAAAATGATGTACTGAAAATGACTGTTACTGTTATAATGCCATCAGCCAGGGTAGCTGTGAAGGATTTGTTTTTATGTCTCTGCCTTTAATTTCATCATGATTTTTAAAAATTCCCAGAGAGTGTTGCAGCTGCTCCGGTATTAACAGCCTTGAAATAGAAATGTGTTACTTAGCAAGATACAGCTGCGGAGGAGAAAAAAATTCCCCAAACAACAACCCCAACATTTGGATTGATTAATCTACCAAGATGGTTATTCGTATTTTAAATTCATGTTGTTTAAACTCAAATCTGTTTGCCTCCCAGCCATTTTATTTAGTTATGTTTTTTTGTGAAGTGGCGACAATTTCCAAGATCTGCATAAAAAATGAAGGCTGCCCAGGCAGCTCTGCAGCTCCCACGGCTTGTTGGCTCCTGCTTGTTCCAGTATCACAGACCGAGCCCCCGAAACGGGTCTCACGAGGCTCTTTATCCACGGTGATGTAAATAACTATTCCCCCGCACTTTGCCCTTTCTGTGGAGGCTTCCCCCGTGTTTGATAGTGTCACTGTAAAACCGGCCTTTCCTCGGTACGGGGGGTTCACAGCAGCGTGATTAGCGGCTGGCAGAGCACGCGGCGTGTTTGCACGTGTCAAGGTATATAAGACCTGGGGGAACAATAGGAGGAGCTCAGTGTTCCCAGTTTGATTATCACTCGCTCCAGCACTGCTGTTAGAGAGCACATTTCTGCTCCCTTTCCTTCTAGTGCCATAAAGCCACTGCTGTGTCATGAATTTAGTCGAGTCCTTGGCTTTGCGTTACCAAATCCTGTCTCTAGCTCGGACTCCCTTCCTGCACTCTGCTGGCAGCCCTCGGATAGCACAAGGGAACCTCTCTAACCACTGCCGCCAGAAAAGGGGGTCTCAGAGATGGGTGGCCACCCTCTCTTGTCTCAAGAGCTGCTTATGAAGTGCCTGAGAGCCACACGAGACCTGCTGTGAATTGAGGGAGAAGAGGAGACAGCTCCTTTGCCTTCTGGGCCAGCCTAGGCACTGTGCTGCTCACTGCATAGCTGGCAGCTGGGCTCCAGGGCAAGCAGCCCTGCTGAGCTCTGCGTCCCCACAGCCAGCTGCCTGCCTTGCCTGCCCCACGGCAGGAGAGTCCCACACAGACAGCTTCGGACAGACCTACAAGTGCCTGGCTCAGGTGCTGGTGGGGCCCTCCCCACATCCCATGGCTGCACTGAGCCTAGGGCTGTTACCTTGCTGGGAAAAGCAGGGTTTGACATCATCTGTGGCTGTAACAGGCTTTCACATATGGTGCTGGGGAGATGTGGTTAGGTGGGGAAACAAAAGAACACGAGAGAGCATCCCGAGAAACATCAGTCCGATCCAGCCAGGATTTTCCTTCCGACGTGTCCTGTGAGAACTCGCAGTCTGCAGGAAGATGAGAGCAACGTGACTCCCAAAAAAACCTCTGCTGCCGCACGGGTGTGCCTGGAAACGCAGCGTGAGAGCAGGCAGCCCCAAAAACAATGTTTCAGACCTTCTGACATGCTGTGATATCCAGGGGATTTCCTCCAGCAGTTGGTAATATTGATGGATTTTGGAGAACTGTTATCCCTTCTAGTCCTGTGGGGCCATCTAACTTATAGGGAACTGAGAAAACAGGAAATCTGTGGCATTTCTCAGCCCTCTCAGATTTTTTTTGTGCTGATTGTATAATCCCATTCTCATGATCAAGAGAGAGATACATCTTTTGGTCAACTGATTATTGTGTAGCATTTAATGCTACTCCTACAGCGGTGCGTTAAGCAGCAAAGCATGCTTTACCTCCAGTATACTGCTTACAGAAACCCAGCTGGATTAATATTTTATTCTTATTTAAAAAGAACTGCCCAAGGTTATCTTATCCTGTCAGACCATACTTCTTCCCCTCTCTAAATAATTCCCTTGCCCTCACATTGTTTCAACTTTTTATTTAGCAGCTCTCCGTTTCTCTCCCAGCTAATTTATTCCTTGAAATGCCTTCTCAATCCTTTTAGTTTGTCTGCTCCTTTGCTGATGACATTCATGCACCCTAGCTCAAGTAGACTACAGCAGCTTTTTCTTCCTCTCTCAGAAGTTGCCTGCAGTACTTTAATAAGTTCTACAATCTCTCTTTCTCTCTCTCTTTCTTTTTTTAATTTTTTTTTCTTTTGCTAAAGAATGCAGATTCAGTTTACCTAACCTTTCTAAAAACTGCTGTGTGTCTGAATCTCTCTGTTGCCCTCTGGTACTTTTCCATAATATCTGTCTTTTATACGGTGACCAGAACTGCATTCAGCATCTTAAATATGACCTCCCCTGTACTTAACTGATCCTATAATAATTTCCTGTGACTTACAATTAATACCGCAGTATTAATGTTTCCCAGGATTTTGCAGAGCACTGAGGTTACGTTCCCCTTTTGCTGAGGTTTCCCCCACATGCATTTCCAAGCTGGCTCTTTCTCATGGTGGCCCACAGCCCTCTGTTGCTAACCATGCATTGCCGCTCTGTGCTCGTGCAGGTCTGGGCGAGGTGCTGGGGATCGCGCTTCTCTGGCGACTCCGTACTGACTGCTGGGCATCCATCCCTCCGGGACAAGCTCTGCTGTCAGCCTCTGTCTGCCAGGCATCACGCTGCAGGGTTAACGTTACGAGGGGCTTTGCATTCAGCCCCGTTCCCCATGGGTTTGGATGCTGCCGTACTGCCGAGCTGCCTCTGCTGTGGTGGCACTAGGTGACGTATTGACTGTTCCCAGGTCTCTCTGGACAGAAGGTGATCCAAGTCTCTTCCTTGTGAAGCAGGAACTGGATCAGATGGGGAGAACTGAGCGCACGGTTGGTCTCGCAGAAAGGAAGGGAATGAGTCTGGGAAAAGAATGACAAATTTCTGAGTTTCAGTGGTTGTGTAAGTTCCATGCAAAGTAAACTTGAGCTTGATTCCTTCTGTAAAGTGCAAGGAATTCCTGACCACTCACCTCCTGGCAAACTGCGTACTTCAAAAGATAAAATCTGGCTCTTTGTGCTAGGAAATGCATTACATTTTTTTCAAGTGACTCTTGGCTTTTTCGAAGTCCGAGAGAATGATTCTGTGAAGATAAAGAGTCGAATCCATGCCCTATTACCATTCACTCCCACAGGTATTAAGCCAAGTATCTCTTGCTTCAGCATTCTTGAAGGCAAATTTCATCATGGATAAAGAGAATCCCTTTCAGTTTTACAAAGTAATTGTACACATTTATCTAGACACTCCAGATTGTAGGCTCTGAGTGCTATTAACCTACACAAGGCAACCACTTGTGTGTATACATAATGTGCTTTTCTGGTTTTCCTACTTGAGCAGTAAGTACACAGCTCTGCACCCTAGACATGGCCTGGCTATATTCATATAATTAGATCCCTCAAGTAGACACTGAAGCAGGGATGTTGCTGGTTTTATAAAGAGCAGCCTGGCTGGCTGGCTTAAGAGGCACTGACGGAGGTTTTGTTCTTACACAATGCATATGACAGTGCTGCAACCAGGTCACAGGTCTACAGCACATACAAAGGTGAAAATATGATTTGTGCAGGGTGTGATTGCAGCTCCCAGTCTATAATCACTTCATCCTGAAGTGTGCTTGTTATATAATTATCAGGAGGCCTGAGGTGACAGAGCAGAAAAGGACGCTGGAAAAAGTGGAAAAATTACCTGGGATCTATTCAGACAAAGGAGCACTTGCTAATTAATTTCAATGGAACTCCGTTTCTCTTAGACTTGGATGACATCTCCAAACCACCCAAACCTGTCAGTACCTAAGCAGGATTTCAGGGAGCGCTGTTTCAAAGAATCACAGAGCGGCTGAGGTCAGCAAACATCTCTGGAGAATGTCCACTTCCATCACCTGCTCAGGACAGTGTCCCGTCATCTTTCGAATATCTCCAAGGATGGAGACCTCACAACCTCTCTGGACAGCCTGTTCCAGTGTTCGGTCACAGTGAAAATTTTTTTTCTTTGTTCAAATTGAATTTCCTCTACATGAATTTCCTTTGTGCCCACTGCCTCTTGTTCTGCCACTGAGCACCACTGAGAAGAGTTCAGCTCTGTCTTTGTTACTTCTCCCAACATCTACTTAAACACACTGATAAAATCCTCCTGACCCTTCTCTTCTCCAGGCTAAATAACCCCAGCTCCCTCAGCCTCTTCTCGTGGGGCAGATGCTCCAGTCCCTTTACCCCATCTGTGTCCCTTTGCTGGGCTCGCTCCAGTGTGCCCACGTCTGCCTGGGCACAGCACTCAGCGGAGGAAGGATCACCTCTGTCAACCTGCTGGCAATCCTCCTCGCGCATCCCGGGATGCTGCTGGCATTCTGTGCTGCAAGGCACATCGCTGGCTCACAGTCAATTTGTTCCTGCTTCTGCGAAGCTGCTTTCCAGACAGCCAGCTGCCAGCCTGTACTGGTCTGTGAGGTTATTCTCCCCAGATTTGCTACTGATGTGACCACGTGCATAAAAAACTGCTGCACAGAGAGAGGGCCACAGTGCTCCTGGAAGGAGCTACAAGTCGTATCTCCAGGTCAGAGGCGTTACGGTGGCAGCACCCACCTTCTTCACTGGGTCCCCTCAGAGCAGGTGGAGCAGTGAGCAGCTCCTGCATGCACCCCCAGGAAAGCTAAGCAAGGTCTCCGTAGGCTCCCTCAGAAGGCAGGAGCAACCTGCAGTCGCTTTGTGCTTGTGAACTCCCGAACCAGTTTTTGGATTTGCACAACCATTCCAATTCCCTGAACCTTTTGTGAACTTCAGCTGTGCCTTATTCAGGATGACTCAAGTTAAAACTATGCACGTTTCTCTAGCTGTATTGCTGGGAGCTGAAGACTACCCCTCAAAACCTTGGCCGCCCCAGATGAATGCCCTTTCCCTAGACTTAGTCCTTGGCTGACCTGGACAGACAGAGCTGCGCTGACATCAGCGAGAGCTCAAGGAGCTGGGCGATCCCATTTTCTCCCAAACCTCCTCTCACTTAATTCCCCGCTTCCCTTTCACAAACACAGCTCTGTTTGCTCTCTCACTATGCAATATATCATTCCCCCTTCCCTCTGTCCCTCTGTAAGATTTTCGGCCAGATCCTTAGCTGTGGAAATAGCTCATTGTGCCCTTGAGCTCGGGTTGGTTTTACTTATCAGAGCTGCACGATTTGTTTTAAGGGAGCCGTGCCAATTCATAACAACTGATGATTTAGCCCCATTCTTCCACCTCTTGTTATGGCATCTCCCTTGTTAACATGGTTGGATATTCAAACTCTGTGGTGTGTGCTGAAAGAAAAGCATTCTCCCTTCTCCCAGCAACGTCTTGGTGAATAACAGAAAGCAGCTATCCCTTGGTAGAGCAGGCATCTTACTGAAGCTGGCTGGCTGGTCAACATGCAGCCTGGGACAGAGCTAGTTTCCTAGTTTCCCTCTCAGCAGGCTCATGAGACTGTGTGTTTTGTGCAATTATTTCGATTCTCTCTGTAACTACCTGTCCCTGACTCTTTAAAATGAGATTTTTTCTCATTAATTAAGTTCTGTGGCCTTTATGAGAAAATTAGAGGAATATTATCTTTTTAAACCAAATTGGCATTTTAAAGGTCTAATAAGTAAATGTATGATTTCAAAATTAAACATGATATTTCATCTTTGTCTTCTGTGCTTATTAAATATTTAATTAAATTTCAGGCTGAGATGGATTGATGGTTGGGAGGAGTTTATCCTCCCCTCCCCCCGAAAAGAAAGAAAGAAAAGAAAGAAAGAAAGAAAGAAAGAAAGAAAGAAAGAAAGAAAGAAAGAAAGAAAGAAAGAAAGAAAGAAAGAAAGAAAGAAAGAAAAAGAAAGAAAGGAAGGAAGGAAGAAAGGAAGAAAGAAAGAAAGAAAGAAAGTTAGTTTGCTTTATTTGGAGGTCTGAAGGCTTTGTCTGGAGAGAATCTTCAGAGCCCAACTATGTGACAGCACTGCTGTTGAGGAAGCAGTGTAGCATAGCAGGTGAATGCACTGTGCTTTCAGCTAAACGTTGCATTTACCTTTGGGTCTGGCCTAAGGAGGTAGGGGCAGGGGCTGGCTGTAGTGCTGCCACGTGTGCAGAAGACCTCCTCTCATCTCTAGGGACTACTTCTTTGGGAAGACCGATTTCCATTCAAAATCTATTTCTGGTTGGTTGATTTAGATGTATGTTTTATTGTGCCATCCTTATTCTTCAATGCAAACAGTACTTCCCCAAAAGGAGAAGCCTAAAACAATGTATTGATATACAACGATTTGTCCACCCTTTTCTTCAGACGTGGTCCAGTCTGAAACTCTGCCTTGAAGATGTTTGGTCAGTACTCCAAACCAAGCCTCAGACCTTGTCCAGTGACATCATTGCTTCCTTATTTCCCTTGGAAACATTTCATGCAGCACTTCTTTGAATTTTACTTGCCTTTTTTATGGACATATTATATTGCTCTCTCATAATTGTCCAATGATCAAATAATATACCTCATTTTTTCTTCTTCTTAGTCATTTCCAAGTAATAAGCCAAGGCTTACAGTGGGAGTTCTGTTACTAGTCTCCAAGTGCATGACTTCACAATACTTCACTTTATTCCATTTCTGTTTTTCTAGTTCTTCCCACTTGATATAGCGATAGCCTTTTTTTACTGACAGTGCCTTTCAAATTTGTGCATCTCTAAATCTCTTTTACATACACCAGCTCTTCGTGCCAAGGTCATTAAATTACAGCAGATACAGTATCAGATTGGTTTCAATACCAGCTGTTGAGGGCTGACACTAAGCACCCTCCCACCACAAATGTCTTCCTTACAGCGAGGCAATTGCCTCATTCCCTTTAAGAAGTTCTCTCAGGTTCTCTTACAACTTTAAAGTTGCCTGATCTCTCCAGTTAAACCCATATCTTTCTATGTGGTATCATATTAAATGCCTTACTGAAGACCAGTTAGAAAAACGCAGATCGTTGCCCTGAAGAGTAAAACCCTATGTTGCGTTTTCTTTTAACTTCATGTCTTTAATAGCTCTTCATTCTGAAATACCCTCTTTAACCTTGCATACCATGGAGCTCAGACTCGCACATTTCTCTACTTGAAAAATAAAAGGTGTCTTGAGTATGGAGGTAGTTAGATCTGCATTCATATTATATGTTGTTTATTATCTGGACACAATGTCAGCACTTCACAAGGAAGAACGCATTCTGGGTGCTGGAGTTATGACTGTCATCTAGAGAAAGTAACAGACAAAGTCAGAGTGAGCTGGTATTAAATGCTAAATCATGTAGCAGCTCATGAACTCACCTTTCACCTCTGGGAAGCTGGATTTAATAGAAATTCGTCGGAGGGAGAAAAATACAACCGCAGCTCAGCCCCTCTGCAGGTCTGCACACCCCAGGCAATCGGCGCTGCGTGTTGGTGGGGGAGGCACGCCCGAGCCCAGCCGTAAGCTCTTGCAGGTGGTGCAGCTTGTGCAGCGCTGCTCTCTGGGGGGCTGCTGGTATCAGGACCTGCCTGACCTCGCCGAGTTTCAAAGCAGTGCTTAGAGCCCAATGCTGGCCCTTACCAGCCCAGGCGGTGGGAAGCGGCGAGGCCAGAGCTCTGGACCATGTGAGGGAGTCTGTTCTCGAGCAGGGAACCTTCAGGCTCGTTTTACCTGTGTACCCCCAGCACTGACATTTCGGCCAGCCCATGGGGAGGTGTAAGGGCCTCGCGTTCAGGTGGCTGGCAGGACTGCTCAAGGGCAGGGGCTGGAGGAGGCAGGGCCAGGCTGCTCTCCCCCCAGCTGTCCCTCCATGCGGCAGGGCTGGGGACAGTCGTGCTGTTCACTGTCCTACAACACCTGTGAGCTGTGGGAGAGCTGCAGTGGAGAGGGAAGAACCATCAGGGCTGAGCGTGGCCTTCCAGTTTAGAGAAAGAAAATGCCCCCACAAAGCATGAGCTGCTGCAAGAAAAGCCATCTAACCTCACTCACTCCCCTTCATTTGCCTTGCATACACGCTGGGAAAATACACCCACAGACAGCAGCACTGGGTACTGCTCATACCTCACTCCTGTTTGCTTCCCACCCGTCTCCTTCCGCCCTCCTCTGCACAGGGGTTCTGCACGGGGCTGAGCAGGCAAGCAGCCCATCTCGGCTCTGCCCTTGCACGGCCAGCGCGGCCCCTCCTGCCTGTTTCGGTCTGCCCTGCTGTCCGTGGGCTACCACTTGATCACTGCTGCTTTGGCCTGTCAGTTCTCCTTACAGCCAAGCGACCTGCCCACAGTGGTTTCGTGTTCTTTATTTGCTGGGTTACATTGTTCTCCTGAGTGTGTTGCCTGAAACTGCATGAAGTGCTCTCTGCCTTTCTGCCTTAGTTATTCCAAGTATCAATCACTCCACAACCACCTTCACTGCTATTAACCTTCTTCCTGTCTTCCAAATCAAAACCCATTTCTCACTTCCATATGTCAACACCAGCAACAAGCATCGATTAAATGTCTTTCATTTTTAAAGCACACAGCCTTGCTACCCTTGCTTATATCTTAATGCTTCCCATATGCTTCTCATCAGAGTTTAAATTCCTCTGTTTGCTTCCTCAGAGAAGTCATTCTTCATTATAATAAGTTGCCCCAAGTAAATTTATTCATCATCTTTTTCTATGACAGCCACGTTCTTTCACTACGGGAAATTAAACACTGTACCATATGGCCAGAGCAGCAAACTTTAGTACTCACTTGCTCAATTGTTTTAACACTTTGCCGCCTTCGTACAACAGTCTGTTTGCCACTAGTGTGTCAGGCTTCCGCCTGACATATGCATTAGGCACGTTAATGGGGAGGAGGAAATTAAGTGTAGTTGACAATGTGAGGAAAGAACAGTATGATCCCATTAAGTTCCAAAATTCACTATTTCTACTATTTTTCACTGGGTTGGGGGAAAAAAAAAAAAAAAGCCCCTTAAACTAATTCCTCTGAACATGGTACATCATTAGCCTGCTGTGCTGCCATATGACACCTTTCAAAATCAGAACAATGTGAGAATTCAGAAGTCTGGGGACAGCATATACATGGCTCTGCTGTGCATCCCTTTTGTGAGCCGGGTACTGTCATTAGCTTTACGTTTCATGCTGCAGTTGTTCCTCAAGCCATACTAGCTCCTGTCTAATTAATGATGCACCATCAGTTACTGCTAGAAGCTTAATTTTCTCCATGTTTTTCTTAAGAATTTGGCTTTCCTGACAGAAGCTTTTTGATGCATGCACCAAATTGCTTTTAATAGTACAGGAGGAGTACAGACTTCCTTCCCTGGAGTCTCTTCTGATGTTGACTTCTTGAATATCCTTCTTATATGTATATGGATCTCTTCCCATGAGATAAAAGAAAAATATGAAATGGTGGGTAAAGACAGCGATGTGCTTCCACAGATACATTTCACTTCCTTGCAGCAGCTCATAGCTCTTCTGCTCTGCTTATTGTCTATCTGTGGGCCAGATCTCTGAGCTGGAGGAAGGCACCCCTACCCCTACAGTGAGTCATTCAGGGCTGAATTTACCCCTTCTCTTCAGATTTCCTCATGCTCCTTTATTGAATTTCAACTTCGGTCAGGCAGCTAGGAGAAAATTGGCACCTTCTGTTACGCCGTCTTTCTGTTCCTGTTTCTGACTGACAGCTGGCAGTGCTGCAGGAGCCAAGCAGCCCCCGCCGATGCCTGGCGTGCTCCTTGGGTGCAACTCTTTGCCCCCTCGTGCCACCGGGGCGGTGAATCGCTGCTGACTGAAGGCAATCCCACTGCAGGAGCTGCAAGTCCCTGCAGGTGTGTTTCATTGGAGCACAAGCTGCCTCTGGGCAGATTTCCCTGTGCCTTTTGCAGCTCCAGCTTCAGCTCCCAGCTCTTTGGTTTTGCCTCGTGACAGAGGATGAGCTTTTGTTCTGCCACTCACCCACAGGCCGATGGCCACAGCCCCGGGATGTTCTCAGCAAGGCGGCTGCACCGCTAGGTGCAGAAACTCTTTTTTCAGCGAGAGAAGGAAAGATGATGAAGTCAATGTGACACGGGACTCTTGTGTGCCAGCCCTCTGTCAATATCTAAGAGGTGTTTTTCTCAAAACCTGGTGTTCTGAAATACAGAAGTTTTGAAATGGTATAATCTTTACAAAACTTTATTGATTTTTAACTCTGCTGAGCCTTAAAAAATAATAGCTTTTACCAACATTATTCATGCATCAGATAATACATAGTTGCATGTTTTATCAATTCAGTCTTATCCTGTAAGGGCTGAACTTGACTACGCTATTATTCCTGCTGTTGTTGTAAGTAAAGCATTGACAATGTTCTCAGCAGTTTATTTAAAAGAAAAAAGATGTAATAAAACAGTAAAAAAGGCATTTTGCATCCAGCAAGGGGCTGCAGGAGGAACTGTGAATAACCTGTGATCTTAAGGAAAAATCAATGACAGTCTCTCAAAGCTCAGGAATGGTTTTCAAGGCTGTTGCTAGGGGGAAGGACTGGAAGTGTGTCTGCTGCTGCTCCTGGGCTTCCAGGCAGATGTGGGCAGCTGCTCAGATGGCAGAAGTCCACAGAGTCCATTTGGGCTCTGTTTGTGTAAATGCACCTGCTTTTGCCAAGCTTGCTGCAAGTTTAGAGCTCTGCTCATCCAACATAAAATAACAATATCCAAGGGTTTCCATCACATTCCCTCTTTCTGGATCCAATATTCAGCCCTGTGTGTAACAAGCAATAAAATGAATACCTGAAATAAAATGAATAATAACCAATAAAATAAAGCTCTTTAAAAGTACTTCCTATACTTCAAGTAGTGATGATTTCATTCAGTGCAAGATTTCCTTTATGCTCGTTTCTCTATTATCTCCATTGCTCAGTGTGCAGAGTTCTTGCATTATACATGAAGGTAGATCTGGGAGCACAAAGACTCACAGGATTGGGGAGGAGGTCATCTATTGCGTCCCTCAGTCCCACAGAGGGATTGGTTATACTTAAGCCATTTTTTGTCTCCCTATAATGGAGGCCGTACAATCTCCCTAGTCAATCTATTCCAATGCTTTATATCCTTAGAGAGCTCTTCTCAATATCCTACCTCGTTCCGCCATGCAGCAATTTAAATCCATTACTTCTCATTATATCCACCGTGAGGAACAGGTCATCCCTCTCATTTGTGAAGCAGTCTTTTACGTATTGGAAGACTGTTACCATGTCCTCTCCAAGTGTCTTTTAGATGAAGCAGTCCCAATTCATTTCATCTTTCCCTGTAAATCACATCCTTCTAGACGTACAATCATTCTTGGTTTTCTCCTTTGGATTCTCTGCAACTGGTCCATGTCTTCCTTGAAAGCCCTCTGCTGTCATTGCTCAAACAGGCATAGGTCAGATCAAAGAGCTGATGAGACCTTCATTGCAGCATTCGGGGAATAGTATTTTCCTTTGAGTGCTCTCTCTATATAAGTGAAAAGGCTGCTAAATGGGCTCTTAGAGCAGTTCCCAAATTTATAGTACACCCCTCTTTTACTATCAGTGGTCCAGCAAAAAAAAGGATATTACACAGCTTGGGTGTGTATTCATTCATCTGCAAAATGAGCTGAGATTCCAACAAAATATTTAATCGAAAAACTTTGCTGAGCGAGTCAACATGAATACGTCTGCATGAAATTAAAGGAATCCATTGCATGTGTGCCACCATGTAGTCGAATAGTAAAGACGAGTGGAATCAGGGAGTTATGTGCTCACTGCTGCTGGAGCAGCTCAGAGCAGTGCTGCTTGGCTGGCTGCTGGGTAAGTGCTCATGACACGGTAATCACTGCCTCGAGGAGCCTAGAACAGGAGGGTGAGCAGTGGCAGGAGATGTTGCATTTCCCAAACAGGAGAACCGAAACCTGGGGAAAGAACTGATTCGCTTGGGATTGTTGAGGCAAAGAGGAAAGGAGAATTTACTCCTCTGAGTTCCCTCCTTGCTATGGCCACAAGGCATTCTTCCTTGCCCTGAATGACTCTCTGGCCAGTCCTTGAAGCTTGCAGGGTGCTATTGTTATGGCTTGTATGACCTTGAAGAGACCTTAAATTAGGTTTCTTCCAAAGAACCTGGTGTTGTGTAATGAGTACACAGGAGTCAGATTTGCCATGAAGGATAGCAAAGAGATGTGCAATACTTACGTGTACCATCTTCTTCTAATTTCCTTTAGCTTCAGAGATAGTGAGCTGTCAGTGGGCGGGCTGTGCCATTACATGTGGAGATGAGATCATCTCTTCCTCTCCTGCGCTCTCAGCCCGCCCCTGTACCAGCAATTTGGCATGAGGTCCAATTCCTGTTGGTTTAAATGGATCTGCAGGGTTCCCCTTGGGCTCTCAAAGTGGAGAAGGGAGTGTGAGCCAGAGGTTTGCATACTTCAAATATTATGACTTTTTGATATCAGGGATTTGAATGGCTCTTTCTGGGAGTGTCAGCTGGCTTTGTGCTGAGTTTCTTCATCCCTGGGGGACTCTGTGCACCCCCTTTTCTCCCTCTCCTTCTCCATTGTACTGACAATAGCCTAAAGATCCATTGCAGATGCTAAGGATTTTCCACCCGCGCTGTCTCAGCTTTATTTATGGCAATCTGTCTGGAAGCATCCCTGCCCTGGGAAGGCAGAAGAGCCAAACAGCCACAAAAGCTGCAGGCAGGCTCCCTTGTATGCTCCGGGAGCCTGCAGCCCCTGGTGCAGGCAGCCCGAGGTCTCCAGGATCCCCCACGGGGCCCAGTGCTGCCTTTGCTCCTAAGAGGGAAGAGGAAGGCAGCTCACACGTAGCACACGAGGGATTCCTGGAGTTTGTTCTCCTGCCATGAGGTCTTCAGGGATGATGGCCTTCCCTCTGCTTTTGTTTTCCCAAAATAGTGTCCTCCTTTTTCAAGGCAATCTTATTTCAAATTAAAACCTCAAAATTTTCCACTGTTTGAATGTGGTTTAACAAGCTCCTTCCAGACTTCCCAAGAAATCTGACAGGAGCATTCCTGGGGGATACTGGGAGCTCTCCGAGTAAGAGGCCCTTTTCTACAAGGAAAAATGCATGACTGAATTGCAGCCAGAGAATGAGAGGGGAAAACAGCCACCCTTGGCTGCTAAATTGGAGCTGCAAAGCTCCAAATCACCCCGCAGGAGCCCACCCTCTCGCCTTTACTCACTGCTCCCCTGCTGTCTCCACATCGCCCACCTCTCCCCAGCTCCCACAGTTTGCTCGGCAAAAGTTAACCCCCTTGTTTTTTTGTAGTTGCACTTTGAGAGAGGGCCAGACATACTTCTGCAGGCTTCTTCAGGCTTGTGGTTTGCGCTGCATTCCCTCTGAGCATAATTTACATAGAGAGGAAATGACTCTTGCAAAATAAGTCCTAGTGTGTTTAGATGCTGTTCAGTTAACATTGTTCATGGTTTCAGAGGCTTGGGCAGCAGTAAAGATGGCATTTGAAAGAGCAGCATTTCCTAGTCACTCGAGCCCAGCAAAGCACCAGTACCCCCAAACCAACAAAAACCAGAAGCCAGGAAACACCCACTGCAGTCAGAGCCCATGCATTCTTCTCTTGTTCCTCCAACCACAAACCTTTTCTTTTTTTTTCCTTCATTTTTTTTTCTCTCCAGTGCCATATGTACAGCTTGAGGTTATGTTGGAACGTATAAATCTCCTGTGAGCCACAAAGCATTAAGCCACCATTATCCTTATAATTTCATTATCTCAGTTCCTACCCTAAAACATTTAAAACTAATTGAACACCCGAGGTTTTCCTGTGAAGTTTATTTCCTAAACATTATTGAAGTACTGTTGCTAAAGCCAAAATGTACAAAGTCAGCACTTCCTAAAACGGCCTGATTTATTAAAGTAGAAATGCTTTTATATGAACAGGATCAGAATGCCAAATAATTCTTATCATTGCATGTTTCCACGCCGTGTATTTTAGTTGTTTTCCAAGAACAACTACTTAACTTCCATGAAGTTGTGCCAATTCCCCTTCCCTTCATAATATCACTTCAAGGTGCTTGCCAGTTTGTTCTTTTTGACTACGAATTTAGGCTGTGTCTTGGTATGTTCTCTGTCTTCATTTAAGCCGTTTGGCTTTGCTTGTTCTTGATGTCACAGCCTGTCTCTGATACTTCGTTTATGCCGCTAATGGTTCCCGAATGTTCGCATGTTGCAGTAGGCTATATTTTTGAGTAGAAATGTATTTTATATTCTGGGTGAAGTTCATAGCATAGAAGACCTGTGTAGCGTAGAAGGTCAGGCTAAATGATCATTATATTCCCTTCCAACCTGTAAAATCAGTAAAATGGATTCACATGCATACATGGTGCTTTGTCATTAAAGACAGATCTGCCTCTCTGTCTCCTCCAGCCTCATGACATTACACTGATGTTGGATCCAGCTGCAAAATTTGGAACAAAATTTAAGTTTGGTGGTTTTCATTTGGCTTGTTACGAAGGCAAAAGCTATTATTTTTTTTCCAGAATGGAGAATGGCATTCATGCTTCCAGCATCAAGCAGCTTTGATTTTGTAGAAAGGAAAATGTATGAAAATATATGGAAGGACCTGAAGTTTACAGATTTTATACGTTTTGTACAGGTGGTAGCAGCATTAAAATGACGGGAATACAATGGTGATTACCAAAGCAAGAATGAGGAATGCTGGTTTACTGCTGAAAATGTGATAATCAACTGAGTAGTAACAAATCCTCACTCCCAGTTTCCAGTTGAGGTTGGTGAGCTTGAATCTGAAGCTGAGCTCGGACCTTTATCAGATAAAGAGCTCTTGAACTGGCGGTGTTGTTTTCTCAGCACAATAAATGGAGGAAGGCATACAAAAGACAGAGGTTTTTAAACTTCATCCTGCTGAGCTGTTCTTCCAAGTAGTTCTGCTGAAGTCACTGAAACTTCAGTTCAAGGTCAGCAGGCAGGGTTTGGCCTTTTGGATCTCTCTGTATCTTTGAGCTAGCCGTCACAATGGTGTTTGGTAGCTGTTTTACATGGAATAGCAGACTTCAAGTAAAGAAAACAAAACTCAACTGAGTAACAAGTGAAAAAATGAGTTTTTCCCCCTTTTAAAATAAATTGCCAGCAGTTGCCATAGTAACTGCTAACAGTTGAGTATTTTGACTGTCTTTATTATGAACTGAAAAGTAAAATATTCTCTTTTCTTAGAAGCGCTAAGGAATGTTCGTCCAGAACAATGGCCTAACTAATCACGGCTGGCACAGTAATTCACCTCCACAGCACAGATGGGCAGGAGGTGGCTCCTCTCCTCTCCAGCGGTCAGCTGAAAACTGCAGAGCCACGGCAGGCTTTGCTGTCTCAATTCCTTGGACAGTCTAGAAGGGAGAGCAGCATAGTGGACCTGCATGTTGGCCCTTTTTGCAGCCTCTTAAGGAGATTTCTGCTAGCCAGATAGGAAATGTAGAGGAGTTTATGCATAGGAAATCCAAGCATGTGCTGTTGCCAGAGCTCTCCAGCTGAAACCATTTCCTCAGACTAATTTCCTAACAGGACAAAGACTCTCAACCCTTCCCCTGTTTCCTACACTAAAAGCAGTTCCTTTTTATTTCCTCCAGTCTTTGGATCATCCTCCTTATATTTTCCCGTCTTGTCTGCTTTCGCAGTGCAGTGGGTTAGCAGTGGAGGGGGAGTACAGGATAGCGTGGTCTGTCGCTTCTGTGCTCGGACAAGTACCCAGATCAAAATCAGAAAGGCTGGGATCCTCTGCCCATGTAAAGAAATGTTCCTCTCTTAAAGTGAGTGGTTTGTCCACTGTCCTGGTTTGTACACCTGAGAAACCTGTGTTTTCAGTCAGATCCCATTGGAACCTGTTGGACCATTTAAAACTGTTTCTCAAGTCTGCGTAGATGGACAGAGACATGGATCTGCCTTCAGCCTTTTACCTTCTCAAAGACTGAAAGAAAGCCATACTAAGTATAGTTAATATCCCCTTCCGTAGTCATCATGTGGCCAAATTTTTTAACTTGATGTAATTAAACTCCGCAAATCTGTCACTCCACTCCGTTAGCCGGGTTTGTTGCTTTTTCTCTTTGAATTCCTTGCAGTTTGCCAACATCTGCCTGGCTCTGAGGTGCCTGGGAGAAATGTCAGTGTCTGCAGGCTCCTCGCCTCAGTGCCACTGGAGGCAAGACTGCCATCAACCTGAAGTCCCATCCTGGTAGCTACTGGGCACGGAAAATCTGATGTGTCAGGTCAAAAGGAGAGGGGTAGAGACAAAGAATATCCACTGGAAGTGTGTTGTGTTGATTTCAAGAGAAAACATAACTTTGTTTATCATTTATTTATGCCAGGAAAATATTTTGTATACATGGTTTACAGTTACAGGTGATAAAAATAGCTTTTCAGGAAAGCTATCACTGGGGAATTGCTACCAGGAGAGTACAATCAAAGTAGAGATGCTGCTTTGTTGTTGTTTTAAATCAAATGGTTGATTAGGGCCTAATCATGTTATATACATTTACTGTCAGGTATTTCTGTACGTGCAGTGGAACACAAAGCACGGTCCTAGAAACAGAGACCACTTCTGGTTAGCAGGGACCTTCAGAGGTCATCTTGTCCGATCCCCACTCAGAGCGGGGCTAGCTTACAAACTGTGTTAGCTTGCTCACAGCCTTGATGTTCGCACTGCAAACATTTCTGCTAAGTCTCTGATAAGGACTTCTGAATGAACAATCAAAAGCTTTCTTCAGAGAGGCTGCTCCAGGTTTCCAGGGCTGGGACAGATCCCAGTGTGTTATCTAGTGTGTTTTGAAGCATTAACCCATAGAACTCATCCCGTGAGTGCTCCGCTAATAAGAATGTGCATTTAATGCTGAGAAGTTGTCTGAAAACAAAGAGAAAAATCCTAATATTGCACCAGGCAGCCATCAGATCTCGTCCTTTAGATCTTTTAAGGTGTCTTTTTATCTCTTTTGCCACAGTAATGCATGTGTGCGAGGGCACAAGTGCTTTATTGGAGCAAATACGTATCACCACGGACTGGGGGTAGAAATCATTGGGCTTGATTCTGGCTGTTGCACATGGACAGCGCTCCCCCATTTCAAGCAGCCGTGGAGGAGACCCTGAGTGCCTTGGTGTGATGCCGGAGGCAGGCTGCCACTGCTGGGCCCAAGGGCAGCAGAGCCATCTCCAGGTCACTTGAGCGCTACTTGTCACCCTCTCCGTTTCCTCAAAGAGTGTCTCTTTCTGTGTTCTCGTGATCCAAAAGTTCAGTTAAGGGGAAGGTTTCAGAGAGCGTGATCCGACACCACATTACTGGAGCTAATTGGGCAGCCAGGCCCGGCTTCGGTTCTGTCTGGTCAGATTTCTTGAAAAAAGATTTCAGAATCTCACCAGAGCAGGAGATAAAAGCTGGTGTCAGAAGAGACAGTGTGTTCTTTCCTACTTTTTCTTTTGATGATGTAAGTCCTGGTGGTTTAACAGTGCTGGTAGTTAAGCAGGAAAGTTTTCTGTAGTTAACTGTTTGCAGTGACAGATATTAATTACTTTTACTTCGACAGCAATTCTTCAGTAATAGCTCTTCAATGGCAATTCCTATTTGACTGATTTATAACAGCTCTTTACCCTCTATTAAGAGACAAGTTAAACTTAAACTTAAATCTTATTACTCATAATTGGGGCTTGGAAAAAATAGTGTAGACTTCAGACTTTTAAATTTTAATTATGAGTGCATTTAATACTCATGAAAGTGAACAGCTAATTGCTCTGGTTTGAACTAGACACAATGCATGTTCTGTACAAGCTTCAGCTTGTAGTTCAGCCAGTGCACCTCAACTCTGAATCCTGTTAATCCAATCTTACATTTTTTTGCAACGGGACAGCCAGTTTGTCAGTGTGTTTTATGAGCTACACGAAAAAAGGAGCAGGGCTAGGATCACCAAATTCTTTCTGTATCCAAAAGCAGGCTTTGAGCTTACAGCTGCAGGAGGCAACTGCTCATGTAATAGCCCATTGTTCAGAAACAACCAATTTCTTCTGCAGCTGAAACCCAACGTAGTTAAAATCAAGTGCTTGTCCATAAAACTAGTAATTTTTATGTCATTTTTTTTAATTGTACTTTTCCTAATAATATTTTATTATTGTATACATTTTCAAATATTTTCTCTCTCTTTCTGGATCAATATGCTATCAAACATATCCGTTCTTTATGTTATTTATTTACCTTTCTTTGGAGATTGGGTGTATTTGGACGTGATAATAACTTCCAGCTTGCAGTACTCAAAATTAATGGCCAGAGTATTGAAAAGCTTGCCATAGATGTTAATAATCCTTTTTTCTGCTGTTTTTGTTACTTCCATCTGTTACCACAGGAAGGATGACTAGGTAATAAACCTATGATTATACCTTCACCACAAAACAAGAGAGGAAATGAGATGTCAGCAAAAAATCAAAGTGTGACACAGTCATGTTCAGCAGCATTTTTTGTGACTTAGAGACTCTTACACATATGTTGTTGCTAATGCCCATATCTCTGAAGAGTTTGGAATAATTGCAATAGGGTAAATCCATCCAGGATGCCCCTCCTCAGGAGTTGCAGTGTCCACTGAGAACCAAGTCATCTCCGTGGTACTGATTAATGCAATTTAAACTTTGCCTTCAGGCAGAGATAGGACTAAGCTGCAGCATTTTACAACACTGAGAAGGAACTGTGTGCTTTCATTTGAAAACCTGTTTCTGAATGGCATATTTGTGACCATAAAATGTCCATATTTCTATGAGTTGTTCTAATTTTGCAAGTCAGCCATCCTGGTGGCTCTGCTGGCACAGAACAGTTCTCAGCCTGCAGAGGTCTGGGCTTTCTTCCAGCATCTAGCAAGAGGATCAATGTGCTTCATGACTACCCCCTATGCGTTCATACACCAGGGATATCGGGGCCCTGGCAGCCACTCACCCTCCCTTCCTCCTATCTTACAAGCTCAGCTGGATTCTCCAGAGCTCTGAAACCACATGCAGGTGGCTCCTAATTTTAATCGCATCTACACACTGACTATCGTGATGTGTGAGATGGAAAATCCCACACCTCTCTGATACAATGAGCTTGGGCTCATGATGGGTTTCTGAGCAGCCCTGAGCACAACGGGCTAGAAAGGAAGCAGCCGAGCAGCTGCAAGGCTTCAGGTGCTTTTGTGGGAAGGAAAGAGGGACTGGGAATATGGGTCATTTGGGGGAAATCTTCTTACTCATCCTGCCATGGGGGTTTAAGCAATTTTACAATGGTGTTAGCCAACCAGGCATTGCCCTGAAGGCTAAAACACCCCATGCTGGAGACCTCTTCCAAAAGACTACAGCAATCTCAGTGAAGTGCCTTGTGGAAAGTAAAGGGCACTTTTCACAGGGCTTTTTTAATGGGTTATTAATAGGACTTGTAGTACCCAGGCCCATGCTGTCTTCTCACAGCTGCTTCTGTCACTGCTTCTGGTTAGCCCTGAAAAGCTCAGGCAGTTGGCCTAGATGATCTTTGAAAGTCCCTTCCAAATGGACTTCGTTCTGTTCTGTTCTGTTCTGTTCCTTTCTCTTGCTGCTACGTGTACATTCTGTACTTGCCCCTGCATCTTCCCTCCCTCCAGGAAGGCACAGTGTGGAAAAAATGAAGCCTCTGTTTCCTGGCCAACCTGGAGGTACCTGCAGGTCCATGAAGTCCTTTCTGCTAAATGTGGCCGTACAGTTTAGAGTCCTTCCTCAAAACACCCAGGGGACCACAGAGATTTTAACTATGCAGGTTACTCTTCTGCTGAAACCCTTTCTGTGCCACAGCTTCTTGCAGCACATCGCTGCAGGTCAGTCCCCAGCGGTCCAAGCTCACGATTCAGTAGAGTGAAGTTAAGCGCTTGGAAGTCTGAGGTGGCAGGGTATCTGAACCCAGGGCCTTTGGTGAATTAACTAGAGCTCCATCTCTTTGCTGTGTCATGCAGATGTGCTGCAACTTCTAAAAAATGTCTTTTTGAAAACACAGTGGAATGAAAAAGAAAAAAAATCTTCCAGTGACATCTTCCAACAGCACTTAAAACTTCCATTAATATTACAAACGAATTCAGCAGATAATCTGCTGTTGAATCAAAATTTCCAGCACTGTATTCCAACTGCACTAAAAGCTGCATTTCCATTAATGTAAAGAATGAATCCAGAATGTAATATATTGCTGAATCAAAATTTATCCAACAGGTTAGTTAAGAGGCCGCAGGCAACTCTTACAATGCAAATATCTGAAGTCTGGCCTAGTACTATAACCACTGTAATTAAAATACCAAAATAGAGGTGAAAAAGCTGTGGAGGACAATCTAATTCTCTAAACAGTGATGTAGACAGGAAGTGAAGATGTTTGAAAAATGAGCTCTGAAAGTAGAACCGTCACCTCCTCTATAAAACAGGGTACTATTGCTGCCTGTTTTCTTGGGAGGTGGAAGAGCTTGTAACAAATATAGTATTTTTATTGAAAAGCTTAGCACCATCTTATTTTGCTTCTTCAAGAAAACGTACAAGAGAAAGTACAATAAAAGTTCAAGAAAAATACAAAAAGTTTGATAGAAAGTGCAATAATGTGTCTGGATTGTTCAAAAATTGCCTTGAGACTCTTCCCAGTAGAACTGTGTTCTTCTCCGAATGCCTGTGTCCCTTTCCCTTACATTTTGTTATTCCAGGAAAACCCTTACTTTGCGACGTTTGTTGCCTCGTTTGTGAAGGTGTCAGTGCTCTTCAACAAGGGTTCTTATTTCACTGTCAGAAAGTACAGGCAGAGGAATCCTCTGAGATCTCGGCAGCTCTCTCCCAATTCAAGAGACGTGAGCAGATCAGGAGGCAGCAGTTCAGGCTGTGGGAGGCAGAGATCTGGCATGGCTAATGGGTGTCCTGAGAGGACAGGGAGGCCCTTACAGGCTCACAAGAAGCAAAAGGAGCTGGTAGGAGTTCCACTTCCCTGAAATTGGGACCTGTATTTGCAGATCATCTTCCCATGTACCAGCAGGTGCCTTGGGGTTAAAGAGAAGTGCCTCAAGTGCTTTGGTTTAGATACCTCTTTCTTCAGCTCAGCAAGTGCTACCAGTGGTGACATGTCCCTCCCAGGAGATGACAATATAAACTTCTGCCTAAAGTTATCCCTTACAATTTTGATTCTACTCTGACAAGCCAGGGTTTTACTAACAGGTGTATTGCCAAGTTTGACACCTTGGGAATTAGCATTATAATCTCCATCGCTGTCTTTATTATCAGCTGCATTCTTTTAGTTTCCTCGATGTCATTCCTTGCTGTTAATTTTATCTTTTGTTATCATTCTACACCATCTGCTACATTTTTTAAATTTTATTTTTACTGATGCAAAATCTCTTTATCTATCATTCCTGTAATATTAGCATTCTTCTTCCATTCAGAGTTTTAATTTTAGCTATGCAAGGCCTTCTCAGTCAAAGCAGCTGAGGATATGCAGCCCCTTGCAGGATCAGATCCAGACATGAGAGGAACTTGTATGCTCTCTAGATATATTAAACTAATTACTTTGACTTCCATATACTCATTGCAGGTTCAAAGGCCAACAGCTGGGCATCCTATTTGAGAATTTCAAGGGAGATGGCTGAGCACAGGAGAGCCTGGGAGCAGGTTTCAATTATTGTATTAGACAGAGGGTTAAGAGTCATGCCTGGGAGGAGAGATGAGTGTTTCTCGACGTGGGATTTGGAGTGTAACAAGGAGGACTTGAGGGCTTTTGATCTGGCATCTTTCTCAAGCATTATCTCACTTTAAAAAAAAAGGAAAAGGGAAAAGAAGAAAGGATGGAAACATCTCCTAGGCTGGAGATTTTGTAACCAATTCTGACACCAAGAGGAGCTTATGAAATACTTTTTTGGGTACAACTAAAAAATCCTGGGGCAAACAAAAAATCATGGTTAAAATTATAAGGAGTTTTATTCACTTGGAACATGTCTCCTGTCCTGCTACTTCCAGCAATGGGTGAGGAAACAAGCTTCCATGTTTTGGACAGGCTTATGTACTAAGAGTTATGGCCTGGAAAGGCCATTAAGAAAATAACTGTAGTAAAACTGTGAATCAATTAGGGAAGAATATCTGAAATACAATTTTAGTTTATGGATGCTTTCAAGCAATAAAGTGTGATGAGTTAATTCTCTTATGCTTATTTCTACAGCTTCAGAGATGAGATTAGAACTTGCAGATTCCTGGCACCTTGTCCATGCTGAGTCCACAGACAATTTAACTTCTACAGCATTTACTGTGCTAATGCATGGAACATGGTAAGTGTTTTAATATTACTATTCCAGACTTCTCTTTCCCCATTTTAAATACTTTGAATCTGCTGGTATGAACCCCAAATAACTGATGGGGGAAAAACATTTGCCGTGATAGAAAGAAGTATCATTTATGCAAATTCCAAATCCGTGAGTAACTGGCTACCTGTTCTGTGACACACCACAGGGTGAGCCTAGGACAAAAGAATGTTCATATTATGTCTTTTTATGCAACTTGGGATGTCAGGAGTCATTTGAATGAAGTTGTCTGCCTTGCCTTAAAAACAGGCAGTGGAACTGTTTAATGTGAAACCTGGGATTGAATTGTAAAATGTGTCAAAAATAGTACAAGAGCTACTATAACTTTCGGTAGTTTTTATTCAAAGTTACTTTCAGAACAAAAGCTACAAGAGTCATTTCAAGAAATACACCTCAAGAGAGAAGAGGTGCATGAAAAACCATAGAAGGGTTTACTAAATTCAAACACCACTTTCATACTTGTAACGAAAAACAATAAATGCAATCCAGAGTATTCTCCAGATGCTCCTGGTATGAATCAGTATGTCCATGAGTAGGTGTAAGTAGGGTATGATAACAATTCAGCTCTCTTCCTGCCGCCTACACCACTAAAGTATTTGAATACTTCACAATTATTAGTGGATTTTCTCTCTGACGTGATACCCCCCTCCTCCTCATAAGGCAGGGAAATATCGCTTCTCACAGGTAAGGAGGTTTCAAGCCTGACAGAGAACATGGAGTTGTTTGGTGCACTGGATTAGGTGCATACTCTGGTGTAACTTCACTGGTGTGGTCTGCCCATCTCTGCCAGTACCTACAGGGCTGAGAACATGACTTGTGTAAGGCCATGCAAGAGGTAGATCCAGAAACTGGGTTCTCTGAATTAGCATTGGAGTCTTCCTTGTAGAACTAATTTTCTAAATAATCTAATTGTTTCTAACAGAACTAAGGCCTTTGCCTAGTCCCGTGAAGAGAAATTATAGGATTTGGTCTCTGTGTAATAAATATATGGTCCTGAAAGGCATTCCTTTATGGACATTGGGAAAATTAGAGACTTGTCCAGGAGCACCTCTTCTGAGGCCTTCCCCTGCAAAGACTTAGGTTTACTGGCTCTGTGTGCCTCTAAACACTAAACTTTCCTCAATGAATTTCCCTAGTGAGACCTTCATGTAAAGAAAACAACGAGGACATGATGGCTATTCATGTACCATAAAGCATTAAACATTACCTTTTATATACCGTTTCTGTGCCTGTTAAGATTGGATATATTCAGTCTTTGACTATTCAGTGCAATTGTGTGTTCCATAAGAGTCAACGTGACTCGGAATCCCTAGACCACTACACATAAAAGTTTGATTTCACCTCTTTTATTTATACCTTATACTTAAAATGTTCTTGAAGCCCAATCAAAACAAGAAAAATAAAAATGTTTCATTGAAAAAAACATTGGAGAGGGATGTTTGGACAATACCAAGAGTGCTCTCCCCTCTCCTTTGGTATTTGGCTGCCAAAATAAGCTTAAGCCAAACTGATGCATTTTGGTGAAGGACATAAACCTTATTGAAATTGCATCCTCTGAGAGTAAATGGTTCCACCAACATTTAACACTGCATTTACCAGGTTTTTTGTGTACAGCATCCACCTCTGAAACCCTATAACATGGTGGCTTTCAAAGGCTTGTAGATACTCACTAGGCTGTTTTTCAAATCAACTATTCAAAGTGCACTGCTTTGTACTGACCCCTCTTTCTACACAACCTCTAAGTTAACCATTTTGTAAGTGAACGTAGCATTAAAAGTTGCTGTTCCTATAGCTCTACCGAAATCAGAAGAGTGGGAGGGGTGAACAAGAGCACGTAGAAGTGCACTCCTGAGCCAGACCAGCAGTCTGTCATTCAGTGTCTTCTCTTAAGGGGCAGCAGTAGGAGCAGCTGTTTTGGGACACCATACAAACTTGGCCACCATTTGCTGTCCGTACCCCCTGTACTCCCTGAGCATCTAAATCATTGGATTAGGATGTTAGAGAACAAGTCCCTGCCCAGAGTTTTCACTTTGTGTTTATGTACCTGTTGTCTAGAAATTTGTCAGAACCTTTTTTCACCTGCTGCCATGCCTGCCTCCACAACCTCCTATAGTAGCAAGTACCAGAAATTCACTACCCCTTGTGTAAAGAAGCACTTGCTTTTGTCTGTTTTGATCACAACTGCTACTGCTTTCATGAAGTGTCCCTGGTTCTCAAGTTATAGGACTTGGTAAAACAGTTCTGCCTTTACCTTGGGAAGTATTGCTTGTAGGCAGTGGAGGTGGAGAAAGAGACATGAGGAAAGAGCGTTCCACAGGTTTCTTGGAATTCTCTCATCACACAATTATGTAAAACGTGTCTGTTAATAGTTTGCATAAACTAGAGCTCTAGCAGAATCCCCAGCAACACCCTCTTGGCAGCTGTGTCCAGCCACGGAAGCCTAGCCCAACATTTACAAATTCCAGTATTAGGGAGCCAAATTAGTGGCTTGAAGGTAGAGACATTCACTGTCTGCAAAAGATCATGTAGGCTCTCTATCTTCTACAAGAAGCTTGTTTGGTACTTAGCCTACATTTTCCTTTCCCTGGAATTATTTCTGTATTTGTAAGCACAAACCCTTAGACTACACTAGGTAATTCCTTTCCTTTCTTGATTTTCATTTTCTCCGCATATTTATCTCGTCTCACCCATGGCTGTCACTGTGTCAGGTTATGCATTACAAGGGCTTTTTTTAGCTTGTTCTCTATTCACTAGATTCTCCCCGTCCCATGGCAATTTTAACTGTGTTTTTATTTCACTCCGATTTCCCTGAATAAGATTTGTCTGTTGGCTGTCTCATGTATGTTTTATTTCTAGAGACATTTAGAGTCTGGTATTTCTCAGCTCTCCCGACTGGTTCCTCCTAAGGTCCGTGAAGGTTTCCAACTCCAGAGACATCCTTTTCTGTAGTCTCACTGCTTGAAGTGGGGGCCAAGAGTCAAAAGAGGGAAAGAAAATCAAACATATGCCTGTGAGCTACCATCTCCTATTAGTGGCTCTACGCAACCATCTCCTGTTAGTGGCTTCATGAAGCTGTCACAGAGTTGTTTCTGAATCAAAACCTTGGGAAAAAAAAATAAATCGGAGCCCCGAGGAAAAGGGGGTTGCTGCAGATCTGAAACCTGCTGCTTGAGTCCCTCTTGTTTCTCCCTCCCCCAGTTTCCTTTTGAGGCACACGTTTCGTTGTGAAGTAGTCTCAAAGGATGCAGTGTTGGTGCCCTCTTGTGGGAGGAAAAAGGTACGGGGTGAGGAAAAACTCTGGCCCAGCAGTGGGACAACGTTTAGAACAGGTTAGCACGGATTGTTTTGGCAAGGGGTGGAGATGGGGATTTCACTCAGCTACGCCAAAAGACTTGGTTGGTGGGCACTGGAGGGGTATCGGCAAGCTGAGATCTCAATAGATCACCTGGGACAGGTCTGCCAGCCTCGCCACTGATGTCTGTGGCATGGCCCTGTGCAGCACAGCCCAGAGATGTTGGTGTTGGTGCCCCAATCACCTTCGAAAGGGAACCATACCGCTATGGAGGTGTTTGGTTTGTTGTCTAATCCTTGCTCATAGCATCTTACACCTGCATCTTTGTGCTCTGGCTTTTCAAGATCCCTTTTCACTACAAAAAATGGAGTCCATGAAATCTAACAGAAGATGTGGTTCTCTCCATGTTTTAGCTCGCTGTATTTCTCATTCTTTTTTCATAAGCTAAGAGCCCATGGTTTGTTTGTTGCCAAATAGTTTGTGTGCTATCTTTTTATGAAAGCATCAGCACTGACCCCTGTAGTACATGCAAACTGCTAGGCTTTTCACCTGAGATACCAAGCTTTCTTAGGCTGACCTGCAGTCAGTCATCTAACCAGATATCTGAGACATCTTCAATTTCTTCACACGGTTGATAGTTCTGGTTTTAGCTGGCTGAAGACAATGCTTGTGAATGCTGAACAACTGCTTGATGCAAGGTTTTGTGCCTGTGGATAATATATGGAAAGAAGTATCTGCGTCTTTCTGAGGTAGCAGGCTGTTAGATGCCTCTTTCTTTAAGCACAGAAAGAAGGCTGTGAGCCAGCAGAATTTGGCATTAAAAGATGTTCGTGGGGTAGAGAACGGCCTCATTGCGTCGATATTAAGTGGCAAACAGTAAATCATAAACCTAAGTTTAAAGCCTTCTCCCAGGCTTGATGATTTTAAGATTTCCATCTACATATTTTTCTGGCTTCAAGGTCTCTAAAGATTTGCAAACCCTGAGTTAGTTCATTTTCAGGTGATAACTCTGCTTCTTTAGGCAGATTCTCACCGCTTAAAGTTCACTAAACTGAGGGGGCTATCTTTTTGAGCAAAGTCTTACAACCCACTCCAGGTTTGGCTCTATTTCAAGGTTAGCTGCCATCATTCACAGGCGATGGCTGTACTGCATGACCAATCAGCAGGGTAGTGGCAAGGAAATCAGTATTATAGTTCTGAAACAGCTATGAGTAATAGCTAAAACTATTTCAAGTAGAACCTAGTGGAAGGTATATCTGTCACTCAAAGTAAATAGAGAATGCCATTTCTTTAGTGGAAAGACAGACAAAATTCTTCATGCGGGTGGCGTGGGAAATGATGTATGGCGTTTCAGTAACTGCTTGCTTTTTAATCGTGTATGTAGAGGCATGGTGCCTTGTTTAGAAAAGGAACCTCCACAAAGTACTCAGGGCAAAGTCTCTCATGAAATGGAAGGAGAGAGGAAGAAGCAGGCAAACTGTCATGCTAGAGTAATATCTTCCAGCCCCGTCTGTTGATCTTGGGGTCTTGTTTTCTCCCCCGTTTTTCTCCCCGCTCTCTCCTCCCCCTTTTCAATCCTTCTGCCTTTTTACTTTTAGTAGCATTAATTCTCCAGTAACAGGAGAAGGGCAAAAATGGCCTGCCTTTTCTGTCTCTGCTCGTTTTTATGGGATGAGCTCTGCCAGAAACTTCCTTGCAAGGCCGGTCACCTTCTAGGCATCCACTTCACTCAAGCTATCTGCATTTCATTATTGATTATATACAGTCCTTCCTCGAAGCATTTCAGTCCAAATGTCAGTCTTGTAGCATCCTTATCTGCAGAGTGATGTGTGTCAAATCTGCTTTATCACAATCTGCCACCAGGGTTTTCACATGTGTAACTTCCATTACAGTTGACAGGAGTGATATATGCAAATCTTCCACATAGCAAGAAAATAACATATTTTTTTAAATAATTGAACTAGTAGAAATGCCCTCTGTACATTACAAAGAAACAAAGGCAAGACTAAAACAGCAATGGCTAGTAACTGTCAAATGCTGTATGCCAAAATGAAAACTACTAAGTTTGCTTTAGAAATGTTTATTTAGGTCTCCTCATTATCCATCTTTGTCCAACCAAGAGAGTGGAAGGCAGCAGCTGTATTGTGTCACTTCAGATGTAACAGGCCAAAACATGAAAAAAACCATCAGGAGCTCAGGAAAGGATCTAGTGTCCCACTCTAGAAGGCCATAAAATTTCAATCAAAAGATAAAATTTGGTACACTTCCTCAAGTAGGGAGCTAAGAGCTTGTTTCAGCTTGTCGCCTAACACCCACTCAAAGTCAGCGTGCCACGCAGTACTCTGGCCACAGGAAAGCTTTTACTGGCAAAGCAAGAAAATGTATGTAACAAGGCATAACGTATGTTGTTCGTATCCATTAAAGACAGCGAAACTCTCAAGTTAGCTGCTGACTAAAAGCTTCCAAATCTGTAGCTGGCTTAGACTGAAGCGATGAAAGTGGTGTCAGTCTGGTGCCACATATGTGGGCGTGCATCAGTGCACAGTCTGAGTTTACAGGATATGAGGCAGTAAGCAGTTGGGTATCAGCAAATAGAATTAGGGCAGGAGCTCTAATCTATGATAACCATAAATTGCTTGGCTCTTTTCCAGGGCTGTGTAGACAGGAATTTTCTTTCTGGGTTCAGTTCCCGCAAACTTCCTGGTAGTCTCAGGCAAGTGTCAGAGCCAGATTCTGATCTTAATTTATTCCTTCGTAAACACAAAATAATTTGGATGAACCCAACATGTGGCAGTTGTTCAGAACTACCCTAAATGAACTCAAAAGAACATTCGGAGTGCCTCATTTCTTCATCTGTAAAAGGAGAGACTTTTCTCTAACCCTTCAGTCTGTCTTTTTGGTACTGTAGGAGAAACATAGTTATTGTGCACCTATCGGTGAAATCTTAGACAGAGTCTCTATCTGCTAATGCAAACAACAGTATTCACAAAAGATTTGAGCAAGTTTTTCAAGATGCAGTTCCAAATTCTAAATATTGTGAGAGCAGAGAACCACACGGCCCTAGCATATGTGCAGTAATTCAGAAGGCAGCCTGACCAGAAGGATTTACCCACACAAATAAATAATCAGGATTTTAACTCTGAAAGGGATCAACTAGCAGCATAAAATTTCAAAAGAAATGGTGGGATTTCTCCATTTCCTGCTGTCTTTATATCAGCCTGCAGGTGCATTTTTTGATGTTATGATTTAATCAAACACAACTTTTTGTCTTCCAAGCATAGACAGGCTAGAGAAGTCCTATATTCCATTATTCCATCTATTTAAAGAAATCATATTTTAAGAGTTAGTGTGTTAAACTTTTCAAGTCATTTGGGCCTAAACAGGGGAGAGAAAACATAACAAAGAGTCAGAATGAAGAACAGAAAAGGAACATTCACGCCAGAACCCAAGAAATACTGGGCGGTAATTGCTCTAGAGTAACAGCAATGGAGCGTTTATATTTCCAACAGGCACAATTTTAATAATAAAAGCAAAGAGAGACCAGATTTTCATAAAGTAACACTGTCTTATTCTCAGTATTGGTTTTGTTTAGTCCTCCCTAAATATGTAATGTGCATTTGCAAAGACACCTTTCAGTTAAGTGTTCAGACTTTATAGAATTTGGAGATTAAAATGTGTTTTGTTCTTGAAATGAGGGCTGTGTGAAAGTGAGTTATGTGAATTCAGCAACATGTTTTTTAAATTTATTCATTTTTCTATGTTGAATCTTTCGAGTTTCCCAGAAAAAAAAAAATAAATTACCCTAAAACTAGTATCTAAATCATCTCGACTATGTAGCCATATTTGATAGGGTGGGTGAATATATATGAGCTAATTCCGGAATCACGTACCTGAAATTGGTATTTTAATCTTGAAAGTCGTATTACGTATTAGGAAAAGTAACTATTTTCAAAAGCAAAATCGGGACACTTTTGCATTGACACATGTGAAATGTTTCTATGAAAGAGAGAGGTGCTTCTTGTAAAAAACAAGTATATCGAACACACTGGAAAACCTTAGGTGTAGCAATAGTATATTCCCTTTTTCTGAATAAATGTTTCCAGTAGTATAAAGTCTGATTCAAAGTCTTCTCTGAGCACTGAGAAGTTCTATTAACATTTACTCTCTGATAAAGAACAATTTTAATGAGGGCTAGACTCATCTGCTTTTCCTCCTGCTTCCAAACACTGCTCATCACAGCAGAGACCCATTCCACTGGTGGGTTTATTCTGTGATGAAGGCAGAACCATTTGATCACCATGTGTTGGGCAAACATAAAAACAAAAACAAAACAACAACAAAAAAATAAACATTGTGAGAAAATGAGATGTAAATGATTTTGTTCCTGGACAGTGCGAGTACATTGCACAGAAATCTAGGCTTGTACCAGCATAAAAATTCAGAGCATATAGGTATTTTAATAGAGAGCTCACATACATTGAATAGTGCCATAGTTGCAGAAAGGTCCTATTACTTTGGGCAGCACCATCTCAGTTGTACGGCAAGAAAAATCTGGCATGTAGAGTAGCTATTTCTGAGGAAGCCAGAAGGAAAGATACAGAATGAAAGGGGTTATTACATGTTCTTTGTATATTCGAGAGTTCTTTGTTAAAACACATTTTCCCTGCTTTATTTCCTTGGGAGACTAAAACCAGTTAGCTGGTTTTGTTCAGATCTTTAAATGTGAACAGGGCATTAAAACAATGTTCTTTTAAAATGGTTCAGGTTTGCAAAATTCATGTTGATTAACTTCTTCTCAAACAGTAATGCCTGTGACCTGCTTATGACTGGCCCTGAGCCCAGATTATTTGTGTTCATGAACAGCATTTCTCATTGGTGTCAACAGAGCAATGGTTCTTCATGCTAGAATCTCCCAAGCAACAGGACAAGACAGAGCAGTAAGGAAAGTATTCTCCAAAAGATGCTGAGGAGAAGCTGATATGAGAAGAGCCTAGTGGTTAGAAAGCAGTGGGTCAAAGAGATATTTTTTTTTCTTTCTGGAGTGAAACTTGTAGGATTGCTGGGAGCTGCTGGGAGGAAAGCAGGTTCTAGGTAGCTAGAATTCGGGAGTACGGTAGACAAGAGGTAGGATAAGAGCTTGATTTCCCTCATCTTCCATAGCGCTTGCTTTTGAAGAACAGTTTCTTTGAGGAGTATCTGTTCTGTCTCTACATTCCCCTTGGATGGGTCTCAGGAGGGGGTGTTACTTAGCAGGTCACTGGTTGGGAGCCGCAGCATGAGGGCAGTCTGCTCCGTGAGCCTGGCTTCGATCCATGCAGCTGGACACCAAGCTGAACCTGAAGTATTTAACAAGTTGGGTATGAAGGAGACACCAGCTACGTCAGGCCAAGAGAGGCTGTTTTATGTGTGTTCTAAGTTACAAAGTGCGTCTTGTTCTGGGTGCTCTGTTAGTGGTAATTAAGGATCCGCACTTACAGTTTTAAGATTGTGATGAGCTTTAAACTGGAAAATCGTTGACACGAACCAAAGGACAAAGCTTTCTAAAGGAGGGAAAAGAGGGAGAAAATAGCTTCCAAACTAACAGCAGCTCTACAAAGTAAACGATCTGTACTAGGATGTCCTAGTGGGCATTATGTTTCAGCACAAAATTCTTCAGGGTCCAATGAATTCTGGAATAGCAAGAAATATACAGAAAACACACAGTGAAGTATCTTTCGTGAGCTGTCACAGCACTTGTTGGGTGTGCATTTTAATGCTTGCAGACTGCTGTTCAAGGTAGGAGCATTTTAGGTTGCTGTGAAGTGCCATTCTGTCAGGGGGTCCCAGTGATCAAATTGCCCATTTCTGCAATATTTAGGGTGTGTTTGTCATGTCGTTACTTCCCACCAGCTCGTAGAGGAAGATGCTGTAGGAAAACAGGAATCAGAAGAACAGCTAGTCCTGATCCAAGAGCTGCGAGAGCAGCAGGTTAAGATGACAGCGGGAAGATGCAACAGCAGAGTGAGCAGGGAGGGGGGGGCACGGCACGGAGGTTAGCGCAGGGAATGTGTTACAAAATCTGGGTGTCGTGCTGTGCAGATAGGCCAGTCAGGGAAGTACCTTAGTACCAAATTAGCATGGCAAGGAAATGATGAGAAAAAAGTCCTCAGCCGGTCCTTCTAATGAGTCTTATCTCTGATCTTGAAGGGCTTAAAACAGTTTACTTTCCATGCCTGGGTAAGCCATTTGTGCTAGTAAATCAGAAGTAAGTGCTCCATATCCTGTTACCTTCAGATCTGCCTCAATAGCCACAAGCTGTGTAATGCCAAAAAGACGTCTCTTTCTTAAAAAGAAAGAAAAAGATTGAAAGTCCTTTTGATCTAAACTGAATCTCATTCAAGTCTATATAAACCCTTCTGTCTGCGGCGCACAACACATGCTTCATGGCCTTGTTCCATTGCATTCACAGCGATGTCCTGTGGTTTCCTTGTCATTTTCTGCAATCAAGTCTACACGAAATATATTATTGTCTACCTTCCTCTGATAATCTTGATACCACATTTTCCTGTTGCACAAACATCTTTTTCAGGGTGATTTGATCTAAAAGTTTAAACCCAGCAGAAAGGAAACAAAATGCGAGGGTTTTTTTGAACATCCTATTTCACCATGTTGAGACCTTGTTCTAACAGCTGCATCCTAAATGTTGGGATCAAAGTGGGGTAAAGGAATGATGTCAGGAAACATACCGTATCTTCCTACAGCTTTGACACTATCTATCTGTGTTGTCCTGAAGATAGGGGTTGAAGATATGGGTAAGATACTTTGATTTCCATTCACATTGTGAATTTATGCCCCTTATGATTTCAGTCCCCGAGAGAGAAAATTTCTAGTAACTGCATGATGGGTGTGTGTCACACAGGCTGTCACATCAGACTGGGGGTTAGGCTTGCACCCAGGCTCCCTGCCTACATGCTTTTTCACTCTCCTCTTCCTCCTGCTTGGGAGAGGGCAGGCAGTAGACACGCTTGTGCTCTGTGGCTACAGGCATGACAAAAGGAATCGGCTCAAACCTTTTGGTTCAACAACTGGAGCCCATTCGGGGGCACAGCTTACAGAGGCTTGTCTGTTGTCACTTTGCCTGTCCCCAGAATGGTCTGGGCCTCTGGCCACAATCACTGCACCATTTGCCATGTCCCCCATTTAGAAACCATGACCAGTTGCTGCAGCTCAAAAACCAGCAGTCAGTAATTGTCCTGTGGCAGGTACGGGATGAGTAAAAACAGAAGCAGCGCTATCAAGCAGCTCTCTTGGTGAGTTTTGGCTATTCGCTGGAGGTAGCATTGATGTCACTGAAAGAATGACTCAGTTCTGTGTTTCTTGAGTCACCTGTGCTGAAACTGGTAAAACGTGTGCCAGTAAAGATGATTTTGACTTTAGCTCTTAGTGGCTCGAGTGCCTTTCCCCTCCTCCACTGCAGAACTCAGTCATCTGATAAAGCCAAGCTATGAGCCTTCCTGCGAAGAAAGCCAGACCAAGGCTTCTCCAGGTCTCAATTTGTACTAAGCCTTAGATAAATATGTAAGGCCGTATAAATCCAAGGCAGAGAATGTGCTATGGCAGCTTTTCCATTGCTCCAGCCTTCCGGGCTGGAGGCAGCATCCAGATCCTTCCCTCAACCTCCCGCTCACTCAGAGCTGAGGTTTACGTCTCCTGAGTAGCATACATGTACAGTAGATTTTCCTCAGTGTCCTAAACTACAAGTGCACTTGGGAGAGGAGAAACTGATTGTCAGTGAAAGCAGTGGGTGGGAATGGAGAAATGCAAGACGAGATGAACTAAATCACCTACAGCCAGGAGCAGGAGTACATTCTGGGTCTGCGCTGCCCTTAGTGACCAGTTGAATTCCTTCAGGTAACAGCACTGGGACCTGCCTGTAATCACTGTCAGCAACACCTGCATGAAGGGTGCAAATCCTTTGCCTCTGCTCTGGGCTCCATTTTCTGCCACTGGCTTAGAGCTACAAGGTCTTAAACTTTCTTCCAAAGTCCAGCCCTAAAGAAAGGGAAAAAGGAAAGAAAATGGGAAGGGAAGAAAATGGGAAGGGAAGGGAAGAAAATGGGAAGGGAAGGGAAGGGAAGGGAAGGGAAGGGAAGGGAAGGGAAGGGAAGGGAAGGGAAGGGAAGGGAAGGGAAGGGAAGGGAAGGGAAGGGAAGGGAAGGGAAGGGAAGGGAAGGGAAGGGAAGGGAAGGGAAGGGAAGGGAAGGGAAGGGAAGGGAAGGGAAGGGAAGGGAAGGGAAGGGAAGGGAAGGGAAGGGAAGGGAAGGGAAAGGCCCTCCTTTTATCATACGACACTGTCTGAGTGTGTTAGAAATCAAAAGAGCCTTTGGAAAAGGTTATTAACAGATGTAGGCCAGTGAAAATTTCAAAGTAGGCAGAGATTTTTGAGTGCAGAGAACAAGGATGATAGAATAACTCAAGAATTACAAAAAGTCAGCTGTGCAAGCAAGGACAAGGTTTACATGGTTGAAATCACTATAGCTGTAGAAGGAAAGAAAGAGAAACAGTGGCTGGTGAAGTAGTAGCTGGCATGGCATACTAAGTTCAGCAGCTGGGTGGGAGTCTCAAAAGTGTGTGCAGTTTGGACAGGGGTGGTTTGAGGAGAGAGTACGAGTGATGGGAGCTTTTACTGCTCTCTGTCCAGCAAAGCCTGTGCTGGACTTTTGCCCATAAACCATCAGCTCAGGTTTTACAATCCTGTCAGTTGAATCTTTGAATCTCTCACATTCTTGGGAAGAGGATTTAGGTGAAATACACCATCCCTACAGCTGGAACAACATTTTTGAAGACGCTGCTTTTCAAATCTCCTTAGGGAGGTAAGAAATGGGCATAATTTATGCTGCAGTGCTATTATTCATCCCTTCAGGAATTATTGTTCCGCGTGAACAAAGTCAGGACAAGTAGGCCAGGTCACCTGAGATTCTGCTGAGCAGCGAACAGATGGCTGGAAAGATTATCCTGAAAATCTCTAGTGGTGCTTAGATGTTTTCCAGGGAAGGTAAACTAGCCCTTACGTTAAATAATACTGCTGAAGGGCTGCTCATGAGCTCCTCACCACCACAGGTAGTCACAAAACATCTCTCTTTGGTGTATATGCATGGTCATGGTAGAGCTGTGTCGTGTTTTCTATACACAGGTTATGTTGTATACCCTTTCGGGGAAAGAACAAATAGTGTTTATTGTCCTCACATGAAGGACAATGTGCACTAAGTTCCCGTGAGTCATGTTGGCACTGTTACCAGAGAAAAAAGGACAAGTAAGACCATCATAAATGGCCTTGGCTACGTGGATTTCAGCTGTGACCTGTCTCCCACCCAGAGATGCTCCAGTCTGTATTCACTGATAAAAGTAGGGAAGCTGAGGGCAGAAATTATGTTGCAGGGGTGCAGAATGACCACCCCTGTTAATAGGTCCAGGTGGGGAGTTTTTGACAATGTTATAGAGAGAAACCATAGGCCAAGTTGGCCACACATGAGTCTGGGCACTGCTCAGCCCCCTTGTCTGTTATGAAGGTACTTCAATGTGAAGAAGACATCCATAGGCATGTTCCCTGAAAGTGACTCTGGTGACTTGCTCAGGCCAGAGCCATCAGGTTTGACAGATGGATATATACACTCCTATCCGCTGCACACATGCTACACGAAAGCTGGCTGACAGGGAACCTGGGTGGGATTTTTTTTGACTGTTCTGGGCAAGCCCCAGGCAACTCTTTTTTTCTGGAGTTGTGATCAAAATTTATACGTGGCCAGTTCAAGCAAGCTCAACAACAGCAAGAAAACAAGACCTTCGTTTTGTTGCACCTGTAGCTGTATGCGACACATAGCCCAGCAGGAGATCTTTTGAACAGACTTTCAAAACTGGGTACAAATGACTAATTGGTGATGCAATTTGTTGAAAGCAAATGCAATGCTTCAAACATGTCTGGAATGTTTGCAAAACATTTTCAACAAGCTTAATCATATTTCTTTCATCTTATCCCTTGATAGGAAACCTTTTCGGACATTTTAATTTAAAAAGTATCTTTTTTCTTGCTCGTTATATTTCAACAGCTCCAAAAATGACCTAGTGATCTTAAGTCTGAAGAGACGTTAAGTGGAAGATAAAAAGTGAAGAACTGGGGCTTGATCGGCTTTTTTAGTCATGTTGTTTAGTTTTGTTTTACAGGTGGTGGTACTTCTGTGTTTGTAGGCTTTTGCAGATGTTTTTAGGCATTCCAGTGGTCCCCTATTACCTGTGCTGCCATGGCAAAGAAGAAAGGACATCCGTTAGTCACATCTTTCATGCCAGTGTCAAACAGCAAAGTCTTTCTGTGGAGTTGTGCCACTATAGGTTTGGATCCGGGGGTCTCCATGGATTTAATCATATGTCTAAAAGAGTTAAAAGGTATAAGTCATTTCAAGAGTATGTTTACAGTGATACATCTCATTAAATAGTACTGCAGCCTGTGAATACAAAATGTTTGCTGAGTCACTCCAGCACTTCCAGAACACTGAGCAGCAACCTCTGGAGTCAGCAGATACTCAGTGGGATCTCAGCGTTCCTGCTCAGAGTGAGACAGCCCAAAGCTTCTTTTATCCACATCACTCAGCTGAGGCTGGGCCAGGTATTTCTGAAGGATGGAGGAATAAGACTCGGCTTTACCGTATTCAGATACACATGTCCTTTAGAGAGTAGCTCTCATTTCAGCCAGTAGTGAGCTTTCAGTTTGATTCTGGCATTTTCTTCTTTGAAGAGAAGACCTTAACCTTAACCCAGCTGATGGCTGGCTACCAAGTGTGGTATAGTTTTTCAGCTGAACTATTGCTTAATCAAAAGACAGAGGATCAAAGGAATGGAAAGGAAAAGAAAAAAAAAAAAAAAAGGTCATTAGGGTAATTAGCCTCATACATCTCCCAGCTGTTTCTCTCCCTTCATAGTTTTTTTTACAGCCTTTTCTTTCCCACCCTTTTTTACATGGTTGCACATCTTTTCCAGAATGCCAGTTGTTGACCTCTTAAAGTCATTTTAAGTCAAGGGCCTTTCTAAGACTGTAACTACTGTAGGCTGAGTACAATAGAGTTATTTTGCATGAGGTGCAGAACTGGACAAGAAATTCTAAGAAAGTCACATTTCTGCTCATCCTCAATCATCACTCAGAGAAGGGTTTCTTTGACACCTCAGGTATCACCACATCTATGTCATGCTTGAGGCAGGAATTTTGCAATGGGTCTGACAAGTTGCATCATTCAAAATTAGCACAAACAGCAGCAGAACAGGCTATGAAATAAATTTGTGTAAGTAATGTCCATACACAGCAGTGTGTGTCTTTGACCTGTTGCTGACATGTTTTGAAGAGACACCTCTGTATCTCCATTTAATGTTTTATACATCACATGCTGAAGCCATGTATTCTGGGGAAAACTGACATTGGAAGAATTTATTAGCATCTTTCATAATGCTGAATTTGGGGAGGATTTTTTGGTCAAATTTATTGCACAGAAATTTTTAAATATTTTGACTGTTTGTCGTTCAGTGGATGTCTCCAGTTTCACGTGCCTACATGAATGTACTCCTTTCTGGCTGGACTTGCTAACATGCTCTTCTCCTTTTCCATGGGTTGTGTGGCATGTGGGAAATCCTGAGGCCTCACACTTCTGCCTGAGATGGATTTTTTTTTTCTGGAGAAAGGGAAAGTTATGTTTCTCTTCAAAATGACAAATCTTGCAGATTTTTAGCTATCCTCTAACCTTTGCTCTGATTCCCCAGGAGGGCCCTTTCCTCACTCTGTTTCCTGGTACCTCCTTTTGTGTATGTGCTAGAGAGGGAATGTAAGTTTGTTACCTGCTCTGACAAATGATGTGAGGGAGAAAAGTCTCTCAGAAGACATGTTTTAACTTTGGCAATTCTAGATTAATTTGAGAGAATGTCAGAATTATGATGATTGATTTTGAGATACCCAGGAAGGAGGGTATAGACTGGTTAAAATGCTGATAATGGATTTCTCTGTGGGGTTTGGGCTTGTAATACAAACACATACCATTGATTGTTTCCCCAGAAAAGAATATCCCTACGGTCTAGAGACTGCAGTTGTTGAGCTTCCTTTAAAAAAGCCACAGGCTTTCTGTCCAATTCTGGCATTCACAAATTGTCCAGACTGTATCTCTAGCTTTATAGACACAAAGATAGAGAGAAATGATTTTGTTCTGCTAAAAAGAAAATTGTGTGGTAGACTCATTAGCAGGTATCACTGTTTCGCAATAGCAGGACACAAAATGTGGGGAAAAAGAAATGTTAAATTTAGAGACTCTGAGTTTCCCAATAGCAACTGCATCACCATCTAAAAGTAAATGCTTCCACCCTTCAGTGCAGGACAATTTTCAGCGATCTCTTTGTGTGACATAGACAACAACCTCCGTATTGATGGGATTGAATATGTTTGTGTGTCTGTGATAGCTGCCTGAGGGAAGTGCTGTGTTCCAGGACTTGAAAAATATAAATCTGTCCGTAGCCATGCAGAGATGTACCAAGGTTATGTACTGGCAAGGCTCTAAATGCATTTTCCTGTCCTGAACTTTTTCTCCTCCTTTGGAACAAAGGAGTTCTTCATCACTTGTGGATCTCTTTCCTAGTGAGGATTCAGGCCCACCTCAAAATACATTCATCCTGCTGGCAGCACTGTAGGACCTTGTTCTGCAGATCACAAGGTTTAACCCTGTTGTTCTGACACTATCCTAGCAACTTCGCTTCTTCCCAGGCCTCGTGCAGTCAATGCCATAGTATTCCTCCCTCATTAAAGTACCAACATAATGAAGTTTTTTCATAATGGCAAAAAAAATGTGGCAATACCCTCTAGGTCATTCACATCCCTTGTCCTAAGGGTTTATGCCATTTGTTAAGGATAGAAAAATTGCTCTACGAACCCAAGGCTTAGGTACTTGACTTTCATGCACACCAGATTGCCCTCTCTGCCCTGAGTGCTCACCTCTACCTTGTCTTACCCCTCACAAAACTGGACCCACAACTGAAATATCCCCAATAACTTCTAGAATGAGGCACTCTGAAATTACAGTCCATCAACTCTGTGCCAATAAATCTTTTACCAACTGCTGGTAAGAAATTCTTCACCCCTTAAACAGTGATTGATGTTCTTCCCATTTTGGAATTACTGCTAAATCATAGGAGGTAGGGTATGTATCTCCCTCTCTTCTTGTATACTCAGAATTGTAAATAATTTTATTTTTCTTACTCTTCCAGGGTTGGTTTTTTTTTAGCATAAAATGGCCATGACTGTATATGTGGCATCAGAACAGGCTGATTATAATCATGTATGTGCACAGATGTGTGTGTATACGCAGTAATAGTTATATACTGTGTATATAGTCTTTATTTGTATATAATTTAGTAAGATAGTGATTATAATGATTTTCTTATCATCTGTATGTTCCTCTAGTACACACAAGTGACATCTGTACCTGAAGTTTTCAACCATCATTCAACCCAGTTCTCGGAAGTCAAAACCGCTTACGCATCTCAGCAGTTTTTAGAACTATACCGGTACAGAACTACAACTAGGGCACCTCAAAGGCCACTCTGTGCTGCGTGCATCCTTCTCACTCAGGCACAGTCGAGGAGGTAGCATCAATCATGGCTATGGCCGCATAATGACTGGTGTTAGCTCACACAGTTTGCTCACCATGGAAGCATTTCTCATCCAGGTGAAATGATGAAGATCCACGTGTACAAGGGTGAAAGCACTCAGGCTGCATGGGAATGACGCACATTAAAAAACAAATGAACACACCTTTACTTCACTAAAAGTGAAGTAAAGTTGAAAGCATCCAAATATTGACCTGCATACGGTTTTGAAATGATGCAATGTTCTGTGCGCTGATCATTTCTGGTCACTGCTATAATTACATAACATCACATCTCCAGTAGGCATTGGGGACCCAAAGATGCTTGTAAAACGCAGGCTATCGATTGTGTTATCTTAATCCACTTGACACCGTCTCTTGTTATGTATTAGAATACCCCAGGGCATCACGTCAGAAGTGCCTCTCCCCTCCTTCCTGCTGCTCAGGCTGTTTCCACAGTGACAGGCAGAAGCTGTGTCACAGCCACATCTATTGTGCTGGGAGTTCTCCTCAGAACTGCCACTGGAGCAGTGTTGTGGTGGTGGCCTCTTGAAAGCCTCTGAAAGCAAAAATGATCTCATGTCTCACAGAGTGGGGAGGGAATGCCTTCTCCAGCATCATGCAGGTCTCCAAAACACACACCCTCAACCTTCAAAGGCTTCCAGAGCAAAGTGAGCAGCCCACCAAGAGCTAGGCCTGTCTCCAGCCAAAGCTTGCACTATGTTTTTGGAGCTCTCGCCATGCCTCTGCTCACAAACTGCATCTACACTCCCAAAAAGCAGCTCCCTGCCCAGGGATGATGGTGTGGGTCCTGAAAGGCCCTTCTTTGAGGAGGGAGCCCCAACCCTGAAAGACTCCCAGCTTTCACTGTCTGTGTCCATGGGTGGGACCCAGAGATGGAGAACCCACACTGCAGGATGCAGGGGCATAGCTGGAGCAGAGTAACCCGTCACCTACACACCTGAATGTAATTATGGTAAAACTAAATATATTTTGGACCCCAGAATATATTAGGGTGCTCTGCATCCACACATCATTTGCTGTGGGCTGTCTGGGACCTTCTGAATTCCCAAGGGATGCTCACAGGCAAGTTATTGATCATGACAAAGAAGCAGCTTCTTGTTGCGCACAGAACCCCTGCTGTCTGGGCCCAAAGTACCTGGACTCGGGCTGCCCTTGATACACCCACTGCAGGCTCTGCTTTGTGGTAAACAGGTTTTTGCACACGCTTGTTCGTAGTCAAAAGGTGAAGGTCAAGATCAAAGCTGGATATGTCGGTGCCTTATCAGCTCATGTGTAATGAGGACACGCTTGCTGTGGCTTTGCAGCACACACAGAGGCAGAGGGCTGGGGTGACAGCTCCGTGGCTGCTGCCTCCAGCCCCGTCAGCATTGCTCACTTACAGCTGGGTGGGCTGGGGGCAGGTGGGGTTCAAGAGATGTGCAGAGATGGGCAAGGCTTTGGGGATTTTAGTTTATTTGTAGTGCGTGTGCTAGAAGGGCTGAGAGGAGGAGTGAGGGCCTTGTGGTACCCACACAGCATTAAGTGTGCTCACTGAACTGAGGAACCTCCAAATTACAGGCAGCAGCCAAATCTGAAGGAGAAGGAGGGGAAGAATGAAACAGAACAGCAGAGAGAAATGGCATGTTAGCTCCTTGCATCACTTGTTCTTTAGGAAAAAAAGTGACAGCACATACATGTATATGTATGTACTTGGGAACATGACAAGCAAGTAAGAAAGGGTGCAACAGTTCCATCCTCCTCAGAAACACTACAGCATATTTGATAGATTAAGTTATTTGATCATCAAAGTCTCACTGTGTTTAGATAAAATACAACTTCCAAAAAGAGATTTAGTTTGTAGGATTTCAGTTCCTGGAAGCTGTGTGTTTAATCATTCATTTCAATATCACTAATTTTGTCTTGGTAATGTTGAAATCAATATTCTCAACACACAGCCAATCTTGATAGAAGATTTCTGGCCTTTTTTCTTCCCCGAAGATGAGTCTTGCTGAAGTTGCTGATTTTGATCCCTGTCATGAGACACTGTCTGGGTTTGCTCAGAAGGCAGACTGCTAGTAGCAGCATATGCTTGCTGTGATTACAAGTAGGGAGACTACCATCTTTCAGCAGATCTGCTTACTCTGTGCATTCAGGGTTGTATACTCTTAGTTTCATTCTGAGAATATTTCATGTATTTCTTGTTGCTGGTGGCCCTGCAGAGCAATGACACACAGAGAGATGCTTTTTTTTTTGGTTGGCCTCACCAGCGGAACTCCGAAACGAAGACCTGATTGTCCATATGTGCGCTCACATTACTGTTATTTTTATTTACTGGTATTTTTATTTACTGGTATTTACAAGCACCATTACTTGTACCACGTATTGCAAGGCTGTGTAAGGATCCTGGCACCTCTGTGTGTGTGTTCTGTGGGACTGCTCCTAGGGCCATCCGCGGGTGCAGGTATCAGCAGAACCACGCTGCAGAGCCAGATGCACATGCACAGAATCAGAGGATCAGCTTCTTTTCAAGTTCTTTTCATTGATTTTCAGCCCTTTTTGATGTAGCAGAGAAAACTCTGTTTTAGAAATTTGTGCTAGGAAAGAGGCTGGCATCAGAGACTGTTTTCTGCCACTTGCAACCCTCTGGGAATTCACCAAAGTTATCAACACAGTCGGTTTAGTCTCGAGCTATTTGCTCTGCTGAATGCTCTTGCAGGTAGCCTGGAAAATCTGTATCTCTGACAAAACTTTAAGAGTCGGGGAAGGTTCCTAAAGAAAGCTAGTCCTGAAGTGTCCAGCCTGTGTAATGGGACCCCAGCTAGGTGCCGGGAAGGGAAGCTGGCAGGGTCCTCTGGGGGCAGTAGGAGGGAGGAGGCAGTGAGAGCTGTGCTGTAGCGGTGCTGGAACCAGCCTGTGGCGCTGTTAGCAGTGAGCACCTGGCAGCCACAGGAAAACATCTTGGCTTGATTTTATTAGAGTTCATTCTACAGTTCTATCTGCAAATACAGGGACTGAATTTGGCTCAAATCTTTAAACAAACAATGAAAATCACAGAGCTTCATAAAACATGTGACTATACAGCAAGCACACCTTGAAGGACTGTGAAATTGTCATTATTTTGATGTCAAAGCAAAAGTAGCCAGATATAGCAAAAGGATTCACAGATTAACTATATTGTAAGCAAACGTGACCTGAATCTCAGTCGTTTGTTAAGAAAGCCCAAATCACTTGACTTCTGCATAGTTTTGTTAAAGTTTGTCCATACAGTTTATATTAGGAAATAAAATGGCTTTGCAAAGCACTATTTAAATACAGGTGCTCCAGAGGAATGTTTGACCTCTCCTCTTCTGTTCAGCCTTGCATTGGTTTCCTTTCCCTTCCTCCCTCCAAGGGAGCCAGATCAGTTGACAGGCATTGATTAAATCTTCCCTGAAGTGCAACAAAGGATAGTCCTCATTCGGCTTGCAGAACAGGTCTCTCCTCTTCCACCAGGCTCCCTGTATGAGCAGTGCTACATGCAAAACCCTTTCTGCTCTTCCTTCTCTCCAGAATCACAGAAGACACCATGAGCAGAGGCTCCTGTGGGGAAGGAAAGTAGGCTGCTGTGTCACAGGGCCCCAAGTGGGAACTCTGCTACCCAAAGGAGGGAGGTAGGAAAAGGGGAAGAGAGGGAGTCTCTCCTTCCTTCTACACTCTCCTGAAAGCTCAAAGCTCCTTCTGCTATCCAGACACCCTCCCCCCCCCCCCCCCCCCCAGTGTTGCTCTCGTTGCACTAAGGCCTCACTTGGTATTTGAGGGTAGTAATTGGAGGTAGCTCTAAACATGCTGAATAATTTCTCTGCAGCAGTGGTAATCTGTGACACAGGAAACACTGACAATATGTGAGATACCAGACAACGATATATAAAACAGTTGCAAAAAACCTCCCAGATTCACAACTCTCATAGGTGTTTCCATGCCCTTGGCAGATACAGGTCCCCGTCTGCCCGCAGGCACAGGCAGTAGCCAGCATCCAGCTGCAAAATGCCTACTTGAGGTGGTTTGTAGCTGTGTCGGTGGCATGTGGCTTACCCACTGCTGCGTGCTTTACTGAGCATCCCCTGGGTACCAAAGAGCACCCCCAGGTGCGCTGGGCTAAACATCCTGCGGCAGGCTGAGGATTCACTGGGGGAAAGGGGAAGTGTGTGGGAGAGAGAAATCGCTGTAGACCTCTAGTTGCTGGTAGTCATTGTGAAAAGGGACAAGCCATAGTTCTGATTCTAAATCTGTTTTGGTACTTTACCCCTGAATTTTTCACTTGAAGTTCATAAGCAGTCCTCAGGATGGTACTGAGAGCATGCAGCCACCAGGCTGCAGGACCATGCTGCATCCCATCTCCAGCTCTGTGACTGCTGCAGTGAGTCAGTCCCCTGGTGAAGTGCTGCCCCCAGGCATATGGGATGTAAGACCACGGTCAGGGCTGTGGTATCCACTGCCAAAGCCAAACATCTGTCCATTGGGCTGGAGAAAGCTGAGCATTTCAGTATCTAAACTGTCTGACGGCTCTCAGATTGCACAGGACACCAGTAGCTTACTGGCAAATGAGCCATGCTCTGGTTTCATGTCCTGACCACTCAGAAAAATTCCTTCCTCACCTGAAGTCTGTTCATTCTGTGATAGCACTTGGGAACTCACCTGCTGGAGCTTCTGTATGCAGACAAAGAAATCACGCTTTTCTGCCAACCGGCTCTTAGGGCAAGGTCTCTGGAAACCTAAGGCTGCCATGGAGCCAGGCAGGTTCTTTATGGATCACTCAGGATGACCGATCACTCATTATGGATCACTCAGTTGGAGTATATCACTTGTATGCCTGAGAAATGCACAGATCCTCAGGGCTCTAGCTCTAGACTCTCATTCTTTGTCTGCGTGTGCCAGCACCGCAGAAGCAGAGAAAGTGTAGCTTGAAAATGACTCAGAAGTGATTCCATGGTCATGTGGTGTAATGCTCTGGTTTGCCATCAAAGCAATCTGACTGAATGTCTACATTAAAAAAATCCACTGCGTACGTTTCATTGCACTAGCTAAGCTGTAGCAATGCTTTGCTGCATGTTTTTATTCACAGCTGTTGTTTTTATCAGTGACAACTGACCAAGTGCTGTTTTCCATGGAAAGGGAAATGGGTCCCCATAACAGTTCGGGTCTCTGAAAGGTGCTTTGGCTAGTCATAATTACAGAAGGAGAGATGTGGTCTTGTGTTTGAATTAGTAACTGTGCCTGGTGTTAGAATTTTGCTTAAGAAGATGGATGGAGGCCTGTTTTCTCACAAAATGCACGTTTTCATCATCCTGAGTGCATAGGATATTTTCTTTCATTCAAATTCTCAGTGGAAATTATGATTCATGAGCTATTATTCAACACGGGTGACCATTTTCACTAGTGCGTCTGTTTTCCAGTAAAGAGCACACCTTTTCTCTAAACGGAAAGATTACCAGCACACTTAGCAGGAAGGACAGGGCTCCTTTCATCTGGGTCAGGGTCCTGATGGAGATGAAATTTCCTTTGCTTTTGAAGCTGGTGAGACAGATGCTGCGGTAGGAAGTGCCGTGTGCCTCTTTGCATTGGCTGTGTGAAAAAGAAACAAGGCAATACAGAAAAAGTGACTCTTCAGCTTGAAAGAGTTTCAGGTGAAGAGTTGCTCATAAGCAGCTCTCTCACACCCTGATACTGCGCCTTGGCCAGGTCAGGCTGCTCGTGACCGCAGAGGGTGCCCCATGGGTTGGGCACAGCCCCGGCAAGGGCTGATGAGCACCTCCACAGAAGGAAAACAGGAGCTGTTAGGGCAGGGCAGTGTCCCCAGCAGTCCCTGGTACAAGAAAGGAAGCCCCAGGCCAGGGAGTGTTTTGCTGAATAAATAGATTGTGCTTGAAAGATTGTGCATATTCACCACTGCGTGTTTCAGTCAGTCAGACAGGGGTTTCTGTGATCTTCTCACTGCCTTCTGTGAGTCTGGGCTTCTCAGAGGTGCAAGTACAAAGAGCAACGTAAAATTAAAACCTAATGAAACAAAAATGCAAATTTTTTGCATTTTCTGAATAACATGTACAAAAATCTACAGTTGGTCTTCACCCCTTTCCAGGACCTGAAGAATCACTCTGAATATCAGTAGTACTGACTGGAAGCAAAGATATTTTCTGTTCTGGCAGTAGGTCTTAAGAGTTGTTATTTTAGTCTGTTGTAGTCCACAAGAACTTCCTCCTCCAAAATTCAACCTCGGTAGCCCGAAAAACTTAGGCAGAGTTGTCGTGCAAATAGAGGTTGCACCAGTTAAACTGCCACCTTGGGAAGGCGGTGTGTTCCTGGTGTGTTCCCTCTTGCTCCTGTCAGCTGCTGCTAACAGCATTTTTCCTTTTCACTTCTCTTGGTGTTTCAGAATTTGTATTTTATTTATGTAGTTATTTATTTTTGAGGAGAACCCTAGGGCAGCAAATGAGCCTTCTTTCTCCGCAGGAGGAAAGTTATACCCCCTTGTAAGTCTTTGCACAATCCAGGCCTTAGGTCGTTGTCTCAAATCTGAGAGACAGCAGCAAATTATAAGATGCAGTAAAGCTTGCTCCTGCAGTGTGTTGAGACAGGATGAAATACGGTAGGTGATGGATTTGCCAACAGAGTACTAAAAACTGGGAGGACTGATGCAGGATTTAATATGTGGAAGATGTTCAGTATTTCAAAGTTGTTAATGTTTGCAGTTTTTAAAAATGATTACGCTTGATGTGTGCAGCAGCTAAATCTTTCTCATTGATAATCAGAGCTGATTTATCTCTTTTTAAAAATTGATCTCAAGCCATAGGAGATCTTATGACTCCCAGGAGGAATTAAATAGCTCAGACATACTCATTTAGAAGATGTTCACCCAATGACCTCTTCTTCATATCTCCAGTTCATACCTGTCCAGCTCATTTTTCCAGAAAAGCTGTTTAATCCTTCCCATTCCTTCACCTTCTCCAGTCAACCCTCCCCCCCCCACCACCAATTTGAACTCATAATCACAGAACATAAATACAAATCTCAAAATTTCATCTATGGGGGAAATGGGAATTTTTTTTGACAGTGGGTAGACTGCTTTAGTGATAAAGGACTGGACAACTTGGGTATATTGAGTGTTTAATTGAAGTTAGAGTCAAACCAAAACCAAAGACTTAGGTCCAGCTCCCCGGTAAACCTTGTATGGGCAGAAGTCCCCAATAAACAATCGCATTTATTTTTAACTCATAGAATCGTAGTATCATAGAATCATTTAGGTTGGAAAAGACCTGTAAGATCATCTGGTCCAACCTTCAGCCTAGCACTGCCAAGTCCACCAATAAACTGTGTCACTGAGCACTACATTTACACATTTTTTGAAGGTCTCCAGGGATGGTGACTCAGCTACTTCCCTGCTCAGCCTATTCCAATACTTTACAACCTTCTCAGTGAAGAAACTTTTCCTAATAGCCAACCTAAGCCTCCCCTGGATCAATGTAAGACCATTTCCTCTTATCACTTAGTGCTTGGGAGAAGAGACTGATCCCCATCTCTCTATAGCCTCCTTTGAGGTAATTGTGGAGTGCAATAAGGTCTCCCCGAGCCTCCTTTTCTCTAGGTTAAACAACCTGAGCTCCCTCAGCGCTCCTCATAAGACTTGTTCTCCAAGCCCTTCACCAGCTTCATTGTCCTTCTTTGGACACGCTCCAGCAGCTTGATGTCCTTCTTGTAGTGAGGGGCTCAAAGCTGAACACAGCATTCGAGGTATGGCTGCATGAGAGCCAAGTACAGAGGGTCAATCACTTCTTTAAGTAACTTCAGTGACATGTACTTTTTCTGCTTTTAATATTGTTATGTTGATATTTTTTATTTTTGATATAGCTTTTTATTTATATATTTATTATTGATATATTAATATGCATGGCAAGTTATAGATTCACGTGTGTAATGGACACTACACATGTAAAACACTTTATGAGTAACAGTGTACAATATCTTCAGATCTTTGTTCTGATTAATTTGTTTGCTTTACCCTAGTTCCTGAGCCTCTTTTCCCCTGGACTTAAAAAAACCTTTGTAAAATCTGTAAGAAGTATGGCAGAATTTGAAACTACTTGAACTTTGAAGGTAACAAAATTCCCATGCTAGGGGAAAATGGCCCATGACATTTCATAATGGCACTTCATTCACAGTGTTATATATTAGGTACAAAATTCCAATCTTGAATCCAATCATTAAACTCCAAGAGCATTCAGATATAGGGTTCATAATTCAGGCTAGGAAGATAAACTTGCAAAATACACATTGAGCTTTGGATTTCAAACCAACCCAAGATATGCAGGTGTTCTAAATGAGATATTCTTGTCATATATCCATCTTCAAATTTTGGAGTGGCTGTAGTTGTCATCTTTAAAATCTTTCACCTGTTCACATTAGATCATGCTACCTGTTTAGCAAGATTAAGTTCAGCTTGCCTTGCTCCAATTGCAAATTTTTATTTCAGGTCTTAACCTGCAAGATTACAAGTAGTTCTTTGCCGTACAAACCTATTTGGTTAACCGACTTACTGACTTCATACAGTCCATACAGGCACAGACCAGGAAGATGTAAAGGGCATTAATGAGTGTAAATAAATATATATGGAGCAACTTGCAGCAAGAATAAATCAGAATGTCTTAAAGCATCTTACTGATCCTGGATCTTGTTACCTACTGTATGACAGAAACTGATCTTAGCAGGAATATGATTGAAAAAGGATTTTGCTTGGTGCTGTTCTAGGAACTGAGTCCCTTTTTCAACCATTTTCGCCTTAAAACAGTAGAAGATGAAGATGGAGAGGCTCAGCTTGTAGAACTCCCCCCATGGACTGCTATACAATTGGAAAAATTCTGTTACAATTCCAAACCTTTACATGGCAAGCAGAAAACTTAAGTTGAGATTGTTTCTTAGTAGTTTATTTTACTCCCCAAACTCTGATTTTCTGAAGTTTATTTGAATACTACTCATGCTTCTGCTTTCTTGAAAGTGGATTTTCTAGAAGCGTTGGCTGAAATATTCCTGGTTGATTTTTTTCCCTGCTGAAACAATCTTTTTCACAAAACTGGGATTTTCTAAAGAGAGTTTTGACTTTTGAAATGCTGACCTATGAGAATATCAGACTACTTTATTTATTCTTCTAAACTCTTTTTTTGTTTGTTTTATTTTAGTCCCTTTTTTGTCACTCTGTAAATTCAGCTCATGTTACTTTTTTCATAGATTTTTTTCTCATTTTGCCATTATTTATCTTCTTCCAGCTTCTTTTGATTAGGGGGTACTAAAGTGACAGAAACAAGCTGAAAAATGTCCAAAAATAATCCTAAACATTATCTGTATACTGCACAAGGGATTAAAAGAAAGCAAAAAGAAATGGGGCTATAAGAAAAACTACTTGTTCGTGAAAATAAAAAGAAACAAATGTATTGAAAAAGCATCGTTAATTCACTGCAGGGAAACAGCTCTAGATTTTTGGTTTTCACTTCTTTTCTTTTTTTTATCATTTTTTTCCTTAGTACATTTCCTATTTTCCAATAAGTTCCTATATAGTGACAAACTGCCCCTACCCTGTTGCACTGTGGAGGTTGTAGAACTTATTTCTTTCCTATGGCACACAGGCACTCATGAATTTTCTTAAGGACACATGGTATAATAATAAAAACAGTTTTATTAAGAATAAAAATTTCTCTTTTAAAAAAAAAAAAAAAAGCAGAGATGGAACCTGAGATTTCCCAAAGCTTTGTTACAAGGGGTATAAACCATTTCTCTTGCTAGAGCACAGTATATTTTGAACTATCATAGAATCATACAATATCCGAGTTGAAAGGAACCCACAAGGCCCATTGAGTTCAACTCCTGGGTCCCCAAAGGATCCCTTCCCTCCTCCCCCCCCCCGGAAAATAATAAAAAAAATCAGAGATCATGTTTATCATTTATCCTTTATCCAGCAGCACCTCAAGGCAAACCTCGGGTTTTTCCTTCTTTCAGAAACTCTTTATTCCATGAATTTCCTTCTCAGTCTGATGAGAGTTTCTAGAGACTAGGACTCTCCATTGTTACATAGGCTCCTATATCCAGCATTTATTACAAGCAATAAAGGTTAGTTATTTTCACTGATAATTTTAAAAGCTAATTATTTCACCAATAATTTTCAAAATGATGAAGTCATTTATTTGTGGGTGTACAGAGAATAGTTTTGTATTACAGGGAAGTTAGGTAAGTTGGCAAAGTTATTTATTGGAACGACAGAAAAGAATGTAATGGTGGCCAACATGCCAGGGTACCCCTCTACATCTCTGCCTAGGAGCCTGGTTATCAAACCAGGGTAGCTGCTGCAAAATTGGCAATCCCTACTTCATTTGGTGCTGCACTCATTTCCCCTTTGCTTAATGTCACAGCTTACAATTTGCACCTTCTTCCTGAAGTATCTCTCTATATTTAGTTTTTTGTTGAGGAAATGCCCATTCCTGACTTACCAGCTATGTCCGCTTCATGTCTGATATCCCTGTTTTACCCTGTCAAGTTGAAACCAACCTTCCATTTACCAGACAAGCAGGCTGTGCATCTTTCAACATAGTGTCCTCTGACCAGTCTGTGTTTTGTCAGTGAATTACAGAAAGACTCCATCAATGCACTGCTCTGCTTCCAGCAGCCGAATGGTATCTGGCAACACATCCAGGTTGGATTCCCAGTTGGTCATTTATGGTCAGAGTTTTGGTGGATTTCACAAGTAGCATGAAGGATCATAGAACCATAGCATGGCTTGGGTTGAAAGGGACCTTAAAGACCATACAACTCCAACCCGCTGCCATAGGCAGGGATGCCAGCCACTAGATCAGGATGGCCAATGCCCCATCCAACCTGGCCTTGAACACCTCTGGGGATGGGGCATCCACAGCTTCTCTGAGCAACCTGTTCCAGTGCCTCACCACCCTTACAGTGAAAAATTTCTTCCTAATGTCTAGTCTAAATCTGTCCTCTTTTAGCTTAAGACCATTCCCCCTTGCCCTATCATTATCTACCTGAATAGAGTCCCTCTCCATCCTTTTTATAAGACCCCTTTAAGTACTGAAAGGCTGCACTGAAGTCTCCCCGGAGCCTTCTATTCCCCATGCTGAACATCCCCAGCTCTCTCAGCCCGTCTTCATAGGAGAGGTGCTCTAGCCCTGTGATCATCTTTTTAGCCCTCCTCTGGACTCGCTTGAACAGGTTCACATCTTTCTTGTGCTGGGGGCTCCAAACCTGGATGCAGTACTCCAGGTGGGGCTTCATGAGGGCAGAGGAGAGGGGGACAATCCCCTCCCTCAACCTGCTGGTCACACCTCTTTTGATGCAGCCCAGGACAAAGTTGACCTACTGGGCTATATTGAAGACTGAGCAATTTTCAGAAGGTCAAGTAACCCCTAAACCCACTGCGGAAGTGGTAAAGGCTTCATGTCAAACCACAAGAGGAAAATAATTGCAAACCAGAGTCCACGAATACCCTGGCCTTACGACATGTGAATAGGAGACGTCATGCCTCCTAGTTTAGGGACTTATCCCGTAGGTTTGGACTAATTTAAAGAACGATTGCAGTCTCAAAAGTAATATATTACTATTTTGGAAGAAGAATTCAGAATTTAATTAAATAAGAGGAGGCCTATGTTGTGAATGGCAAAGATGTACTGCTAGCACAAAGGCATTGGAGCGTATCTGAGGTTCTGTGTCACAATAAAGTCTCTGCTGTGCTCTCTCAGGCAGGAGAGCATGTGTGCATACCACACTCGCCTAATGTGGTGCTAAGAAGTTTGACAGCGGATCTGAAGATGACTTCATAGCATCAGGCTAGACTAGCCCTAATAAAAGGGCTTGTGCAATACATTGACAGCACTTCATGGCAGTGCCACAAGGATTGGCATTGGAGGTAGTCTTTTTTTTTTTTTTTTTTGTACCCAGTGGAAAGTTACCATAAAGGAAACCGTAGAAAGTAGAAGTTGCCTCTGTAGCACCACTGCAAGAATCTACTCTCAAGCAAACTCTACATTTTCTTCAACTAAAAGCTGACATCTTTAACACACTGTTAGCATTTCATGTACAAGTCAGTGGATCAGGCAGTGTGCCAGTTAACACACAAGGCTAGAGCAAAACAGAGCTTAGAGCAGTGGTAGAGTGGGTGTCTCATGACTGAGCACAGGACCATCCTGAGAGCTCAGGCAGGCAGAAGGTGAGGAAATGTTGATTTCCCATAGTCCAGGGTTTTCCCATTGTCCAGGTTCAAGTAGCTGGAAACTTCCACTGCCAGAATGTCTATGCCACAAGCAACTTAAACCTGCAATAGAAATGGAGAATTAATTACGTGCAACCCACATGTGTTTGAATCAGTCCAACCTCTCCTTCTGTTCTGTATCCAAACTGCTTCTGGCTACAGTGCAAGGACTTAAGTAGTTAGGAAATTCCTTACTCCCTATAGATTATTTGTCCCTACCCAGTAACCCTGAGCGAATCTGGTAAATCACTTGTGCCTCCTTGGGTAGCACACACTATCTGAAGAATCTGAATGGAACAGTTTTACATGCCTTCCTTATACATACAATCATTACTTGGCACCGATGCAAAGCAAAACAGTTGCATTTCTAGGAACCAGCCCACCATTCTGATTCAAAAGCTTTTGTTCTGTTTCCCCTTCCTGCTACATGGCAGCACAAGCTGCTGTGCGGATCCCTTCTTCCCACCCACCCACCTAGACTCAATGGGAGGCACAGCAAGCAGCCCTGTCCTTCCCAGAGAAGGCCTTGCAACAGTTACAGGCAAAGGTTCAAGTACTACTAGTCTTAATACAACCTCAGATTCTTGTTTTTTTTGCTGCATTCACTGCTGCCATGGGCATGTATTCACTGTTGTACTCGTGGGAGTTGGATTCACACTGCTGATTCTGCAAACAGAGAGGAAATGCCATGACTTTAATTTGTGGTCACTACCCTCCGCCACTCCTACCTTTGTTCTTTAAACAGGGCAGTTAATCTGACTGTTTTAAGTGTGAATATTAAAGTCAGAATAGACAGGCACTCAGGTAGAAAAGTTGGAATAGAACAAACTGAAAATGAAAAATGCACTGTCCAAAAAAAAAAATAAATAACTTATGTCCACAGTCTCCTTTCTTCCCTGATCCAACTGGTTCTTTCTTTAAGTGGTTTTGCTCCAGAACAGAGCTGGAATTGCTCCACTGATGATTTGTTTTCCCCTCTTGAAGAAAACAATCAGGTGAATTGCTTACCAAAGTAATTTTGCTGACCTGTGCAGCATTTCTCTTCTTTCCTTTAATTCCCAGCCCTTAAATCAATAGACAATTCTGTCTTAGAAAAATTAAATCTGAGCTGCTGTCATCAGTGAGTGAATTTCAGGGGTAAATTAACAGCTCACTCTCTTTGTCAAAAAACGTATCACGTGCTGAGTATATGCCTGTCCCACCCTCTAAATCTCATTAAATCAAGTTCCCCATCCATGACCCTTGGAAGGAGGGTTGTGCGGAATCCCGTAGACTTGCTTACCTTGTTCCTTAAGCGACAGGCTGCTACACAGCAGACACAGGAAATCATGGCAAACACGATCAGGCCAATAGTTACCCATGTCATGAGTCCCAGTGAAATGCAGTCTTCCTTATCTGGAGATAGGGAGGCAAAAATGGCATTGCTGAGAATCAGCACTTTTTTTCCCCCCCACAAACAACTTTTCAAATTATTTCCCATCTCCTCTTCATATTAGATGAAACAGCCAAAGTGTGCTCTGGAGAAGGATTTCCAGGAGTTGAAGAGTTGCCTTGGGAAAGTGTATTCAGCAGGAAACAAAACACTGCAGTTGTCCAGAAGGAGAAGTGAAAGCCTCACTGTTGGCACACAAGGCTTAAAGTGTAGATTGAAAAGAAACCAAGCCCAGACTGAGAGCATGATGATAGTTCAGATTTGAAGCAAGATTTAAGCTTACATTCGGTGAGAACCACAGGTGATTTAAAGGGCAGCCTGGTCTAAAGAAGGGAGGATTTTGGCAGTCATGTTTGGATAGGAAGGCAAGCGGAGGGGGACACAAGATCAACCTTGTCCAGATCTCGGAGAAAATACGGTAGGGCATGAAATAGCTAGCAATAGCTGTGAGCATCTGGCTGTCAGAAAAGTGGAAGTGGAGAGCAGTGGAAAACACGACTGACAAAAAAGGATGGCACAGCCTGATTCTGCAATCACCGTGTGTTAAGTTCAGAGAGGGATAATAGATAATTTGCCCAACCACATAATTTTATCTTTGTTTATTCCTGGCATTGAGAAATGGGAAAGGACAGAAAGGGAAGGAGAACAGACAGTACAGTATTGTTATTGATCTGTATGGAGAACCCTTCCTGAGAACTTCTATGCTTTCTTGGAGCTCTCCGTGTGAACTTCAGTCACACTTCTCGCTGCAGTGTAGCTACACCCAGTGTCTGTTTATCAGCAAACCAAAGTGAGGGGAGAAGGGAAGTAAACTTACCCTGGATGTACAAATAGGTTTCTTTCAGGCGGCAATCTATGTAAGGAGGGGGTAAGAACATCTCCAGGCAGTAGGTGTAAGTGTCGATGTGCTTTCTTTCCAGATTTGTGAGTATGAAAGTGGTGCTGGTATTTGAATGCTCTGCCTGACAGTAGGTGACGTTACTCTTGGGGATAGCTTTCTCCTTGCTCACATGGAGAGCACAGATCTCCTTCTTTTCGTGCCCTTTGAAGAGGGTCATGCTGAACTCACTCACATTTTTGGGGTTGTGAAATATGAACTTAAAGTTTCCACTATTAAATTCCACCATCACCTGGGAGTCAGAGACATGCAGCTGATCTGAAAATATGAAAACAATTAGTGCAGTCACTCAAACAGCAACGAAGAGTATCCCTAAAATGTTAAGAAACTCATTCAAACAAAGCAAGTGAACCGTGTCATAGAAACTTAAAACATGTAGGTACTCAGAACAGTCTGGCTTTGCCACTCAGCCCTGGACTGTGAGATACCAGTGCATCGTTCTGCTCATGTCACACATTACTGAGAAAATACATGAGATAACACCTTGCCTGCTATCTGCTATGAGGCTGGACAGGTCTCTGTTAGCATTGAATCAGTGACTTGCTTCATAATATTTAAAGGCCTCCTTCGACCAAACACTGAGACGTATAATCCCTGCCTCAGTCTTGTTGTCCTATTCATAAATAAAACAAGGTGGGATGAAAATGGTGACAATTATCTCTGGTTTAGGGTTTGTAATCTGAACCTCATTGCTGTATCTGAAAACGCAGAACAGGATTTGAACTCTAAACTCCTACATAAATGCCTTAACCATAAGACCTATCTTTCCTTTTGAGATAGTGGTTTGGGGCATGCCATACAATTTAAACTTAATTACTTAGATGACTATATGACCTTTATCACAAACATGAGGACATGAGTAGAGCACAAATGTCACTGCGTGCATGCATTCACATGCAACCCAAAAATCATATTTGACCTTCCTGAAAGCATTGACAGAAAACATTGACAGATGTTATACAACTCTCTCATTCTGCAAAATGTTTCTATTTTTATTTTCTTGGAAAAGAAGAAGAAAGCAAACTGACTAAGGACCTCCTGCTACCTCACAGTTTGACTTTTGTAAAATCAGCAACCAATAGCATGGGGAATGCCCTGAGAAAAAAATGTGTTAAAGTGTGCTGTAAAAAAATGACAACCCTCTTCTTCAAAGACAGTATTTTCTGATCTATTATGGCACTTGAAAACATATACCAAATTATGTAAGTATGTCTTACCTATATTCTTGCACGGTCTTGATGAGCAGGTATCAGCTCCTGAAAAATAAATTGTTTCCTTTTTAAAATTCAAGCAGAGAAATGCAGGAAGAGGGGCTGAGCCATGCGATGTTAAGATGCTGAAGTTATTTTCTAATGTTAGTACTTGTGTCATAAGCCTATCTGATCTTGTCTCAGTGCTACACTGTAAAATCCCATGGTATGATAAAATCACAAAGTATAAAAATAATGTAGGAAGAAAATTAATTGGGCAAGAATTAATATTGATAACATACATAGCACTTAGAAATTCATAAAACACCTCTGCAGAAGGAATAGGCATGCTTAAAGCGTAGAAACTGGGATGAAAGTAGAATTTCCCCAAAGATAGTGTGGAAATCTATCCCAAATTAAAAAGTATACTCTTGTTTTCTCGTGAATCCAGAGTTGGCAATAAGTTAGCATTATACTCTGTTTCCAGACTGTAGTGCCCATTTTGTTCTACGTTTGTTCTGTTTCCCAACACCGCATCAAAATATCTTCTTCTGGCACATCCAGGATGAATAACTGGAAGGTGCTCCAAGATATGCAGCAAGAAAATATTCATCAATGCACACAGTTTTCTGTTCTAATTTTTTCTCTTCATGATTATCAAGCTGCATTCAGTCTGTTGTGCTTAGGCAGCCTCTGTTACAGGAGCCTGGCACACTTTTATTAATTATTTAGGACTTCCTTAAGGTGCTACCTCCCTCACCACCCACTATGGCAATACTGAGAATGGAATTTTCTGTCTGAGTTGGTGGCATGCACTGCTTTGAAATGGTTTGTGTGTCCTAAGTAGCAGGCATAGCTCAGCCTGATAGTGTTTCATTTCGACTTTTCCTTTTTTGCATTGCTCAAAAATCAGAGGTTTATCTCCTACACAGACAGGTAGAAAAAAACCTGTATCAGCCTTTCCTCTCTTCAGGTAGTCTGAGCAAATACTTCAGAGGCTGCTTAGATTGAAATACACTCTACATCAAGATTTTTTGATGTTAAGAAAACAGGGGACAAATACTTGAAGACTTCCATACATAATCATATTCTTGTTATTGCTACGTGGCAGTCTAGATCCATGCAGAGTAGGTTCCCAACTGTGCTGGGTGCTGTACTGATTGCACAGTGTAAATAATCCTTTTCCCAAGGCACCTGCAATCCACAACATCCAGCCTGCACATGCCCAGGAACAGGAGATTATTCTCAGTCATGTAGTGTTGAATGCTTTCAACTCTCTTCCTGGACTGAGGCAACCTTTTGGTGTCCACGCGTTTTTCTGCTTTGAATTCTTGCTCCCCAGTTATCACCACTGGCAAGGGCATTGCAATGAGTTAGTACTTGATTAAAATATTCTTAGTGTCACACATAAGCTAATGGACTTGTAGAAAATGCTTTGTGATGTGCAACTGGAAAGCAATTGCAAACTGTTACTCTTTTTTGATTGATTCACCCTCTTCCCAGTTATCACGTTCTTCCTGGCCTACTGTGCACAGTCAGTGGCTTATGTCACACAGCGACAGTTCAAATATCTGCACTACTTTCAAGACTATTACTTAAGTGTGTGATAACAGACAAGGTATCTTGTACCACTGGTGTGAAGATAAGACAGACAAAACACAACTTGTCAACCCTCATTGAATTAAAGCTCTCGATACAGAGAGTGCAAGCCCTCGGAAGGGCACACGGCCTGAGAAGCTGAAAGCAAAGGTCAAATAAGGAAACGCGTCTTGATGACTTGCGTGCTGAGTGGTGAAGGAAAGCAGCTGCTGGGAGAACAACATTTGAAATAAAGGCCTTTTAAAATGCTCTAGTTTCAGTGGCCTGCGGGCTGATAACATATACCTTTAAAATTAGGCCCAACAGCAGATAAATTATTTAGGGAAGGAAAGAAAACAGCGAGTGTGTCGAGCTAGCAGAAGCTAGGGAGAGCAGCGTATGTGTGAGCTGGCCGGGTCCCACCTGTAGCTGAGCGAGGCCTCCACCTTTGCCACCAGACGTCAGGGAGGAGAGGCAGATGCTGGCTCGGGGTCTGGGCAGCTGCAGGGCCAAGTGGTCCCAGAGGCCCCCGGCAGCCCGGAGGGGAATGGGGCTGCGCTACTCTGCGTAAAGGAACAGCTGGGAATGTCATGCCTCCGAGCGCCTCTGAGAACAGTTCAGTTCTGCTGTTGGCTAATGAAATTGCCCTTTCATACTGGGTGGTTTAAAATCTTTGTCAGAGATCATGGTTTTAATATTTGTTTTTAATGGAAAAGGGCAGAGCGAGGTGATTAAGTGTGAAGTTCACGTGACCCTGTGGCAAGCTGAAAAATTGTTTTGCATCCTCTGAGGCCCAGAAGCTGTAACTGTCTATTTTCATGAAAGATTCAGTAATGTATTTCTGTGAAGGAACATTTCAGTAGCAGTAATACAATTAGTATTCTTCTGAAACAAGTGACCACACAGAAGAGTGTGCTTAGCATAGTATAAAGGGAGCATATTTTAAAATGAGATTAACAGTGCCTGAGATTAAAACACAGAATTGTCTACATGGGTAACCACAATGAGTGAGATTTCCAGCTCACTAGCTATTCTGCATCAAGTCCTGATGTGAATGCTCTGTCGCTGCATACTAAGAGGTAGTTTATTCCCCCTCCCTACGGCTGATTGCTCTTCTCAAGTTCCCATTTGTATTGGTTCATTCCTAGGGTAATCCTATGGACCCTGTAGGACTCTGAGGTTAATGGCCAGACACATGTCATTTGCCAAGCTCCTTTGAGAATAAATGTACATTCAGGGGAGTGGAATACAGGAAATGGAGGTTAAAACATGCAATAATATTGAGAGATTTACTCACAAAACCTCCCTAATCCTACCACAAAAAATACATGAATAAAAGAATACATCCTGTTAGAGCTGAAAACGAGCAGAAGAATATCGCTGGTTCAGCAGTAAAAATGCTTGCATTTGGCTGTAAGGTTCCTTTTGGTATTTTTTATAAAAGAACTAATGCAACTGTAATATTTATAACAAGAGGAAACAAATCTTTCAGTGGTTTCCTACATGTCACACTGATGTTGTGTAGAGCTGTTCCTAGCTCACCTCTTGTCAAGGAGATGTGAATCCAAGAGAAGAACTTGGGTATGAGAGCAGCATCTTGTTATGTCAAACTATGAAGTGTGAGTGTGCATCCTATGTTTGTGTGTACTCACAGTCCTGTACATTCCTGTAAGAGATTACCTGGATAACAAATACGTCTTCCTCAGCTCCTTTGATAGACATTTTTACTTTCATCTTTACTGCAATGGGAAAGTACTTTGTCAGAGGCTTGCAAATTTCTGCAGTTGTGGTGCTTGAATATGGAGGCCAGTAGAAGGCAGGTTATTTTCATTCTAACGGGACTGCAACTTTGAGCTTTCTCATTGCTTTTCAGCAGACCCAATGCTATTTGCAAACATCACAATGGGTCACAAATTTGGGTCTTAACAGAAGTTTAAAAAACACATTTGCTTAATTTTCAAACTTGCATTTTTACATAGGAGAACAGAACAGGGATAGCATAGGATAGGATAGGGTAGGATAGGATAGGATAGGATAGGATAGGATAGGATAGGATAGGATAGGATAGGATAGGATAGGATAGGATAGGATAGGATAGGATAGGATAGGATATTCTTGCATGGTTTTCCTGCATTTTGTTTTATCTGCCCCAGCTCCCAGAAACTAATCAGCTGATTAAAAGAACGAGCATAATGCTTGGGTGTGTTTGCCACTGAAAATGAGCAAATAAAGTGTAGAACCTTCTTTTCAAACAAGCATTTTTGTTTTATTATTACTAAATGTCTGATGAAACCGTACACCATTTTTAAGTTGCTGTAGCTTTTAACCTTTCAAGGCACTCTGAAAGATGGCACTGTCAATTCAGTGTCATTAGTCTTATGCCTAAAACTAGCATGTTGCTGTCCTTCAGGAATCAAGGGTTAAGAGGAAGGCAGTCCTTCTGGGCAAAGCAAGTAATGGCCAGAAGTACTCTAGAAGACTATCTGAATTATTTCTCTGTTATAAGATATGTTGTAGAATGTGGGAGCTTTTATAAAATATACCACTAACGCTGCACTAATTGCTGGTAATGTTTCAGACACCCTTCTGAGAAGTGACCATGGCTTCATCCGGTGTTGACAACAGGAGATATGTGGGCAAACTGCGATAATACTTTGCAAATGTTGGCATGCAAAAACTCATGTACAGCATTTCATAGCCAAGGGCCTCAAGTGCTATGGAGTCCTACAGCTCTGTACTTCAAAATCTCATTGCCTGTGCTTGTCTACCCAAGAAGCTCTTACAGACAATTTCTTGGTCACGACTGGTTTACCAAATTGCACAATACACACACACACGTATATCACCTTCCATGAGGTATTTACACTGAAACAATATCCACAGATCAGAGGTAGAGCTTGCTAATAACTATGCTAAAATGGACAAAAAAAAAAAAAAAAAAAAAGCCATGCTTTTAAGTTACTCTGTTTTTACTCCCCAAAATTTGCCACAGTGCTGGAGTGCTAGCTCACTCTCTAATGAGGGTGTCATACCAATGTGTCTTACATAAAGCTGCTGTTATACAGCCCTTTTCTTTTTAGCAATAATGATAATAATTAGTACTTGTTATACTGAAAGCACTGTAAGAAAAAAAAAAAAAGTGAGATACCATTTCTCCCTGGAAGCAATGTCTTTCTTCTGCCATCTCCTCTGCCCAGACCCTGCCCAAGACCTATTCTCTGTGTTGGAAGGGAGGGAGAAAGAAGGGGAAACTGCCAGTATTAGATGGAACAATTATTTGCACCCTTAAAATTCCAGCCTGTTTCTTCCAAGGGAATGACCTTTTAGATGGCTCCAGCCACATGTAAAAGTGTGCTGGTGAAGTATACCTGCTAAATTGACTAGCTGAGAAATACGTAACAAAATTGAGAGGATGTTTTTGTTAGATTTAAGATGATTTTTCAAGGAGAAAAAGAACAGCTTGTGTCCCTTTATTGATACTGTCCACTACCCTCCTTCCCTGTGATTTCACCCATTTTTCAATGTCTGAAAGCTCGGTATGCTGTTGCTGTATTAGTTAACCTTCAGAGGGGTATCTGCATTGCCTAAAGAGCTGGAAGCTAGCTTTTATTTAAATGAAAGCTTAAATTCTGTATGAAACTGAACCTATCCTGAACCTATGTATCACTGGAATTTCAGAAGCAAACATATTCAATAACCCGTTGCATGACCTTCAAACAACATGTTTAAATAATGAATGCTTCAGTTAGTAACTCTGTGCACTAAATCTCAGGTCTCAGATAAATGTGAGCTCTGGTATTTTACTTTACATAGCTATTACAAAACACTGAGCCACGCAAAATGCTATGTCCATGTTTATGGCTGGACTGAGAGCAACACTGTCACCGCTAACACAGCGTTAGGAGAGCTATACCTCCTTTTAAGTCTGTCCGCATTTCAAGCCTGCACCAAAATGATCTCATCCACCCTTCCATGCCATACACATTTTTCACAGTACAAAAATTCCCTGCTCAAACATGACCAGGATTAATATCAATAACTTAGTGTCTCTTTATTAAGCCATTCACCGTCATGCTGCTCTAAGACATTGTGCCCAGCAAGGGAAGCTGGCTGGAGCACTACAGTCTAAACAGCTAGAGGATAACACTGAGCAGATGAGCTAAAGAATACAGACAATGAAAACTTGTGCATTTTGTCTCAGACCAAATGCCCTTTCTGGCAGGAATTCTCTTCCCACCAGCTCTAGTGATGTTAAAGTCAAGAGTGGCCTTTTTGCAACTGCTTCCCTCAATTATCTCTATTCCTCCAACCCCACGCTATCAGACCTCGTTTACTGCCTCCCTTCTCTGGGTGGGCTATATTCCATAGGGACATCTACTGTGAGGAGAATAAGAAGTGCTACTCACCACACAGGGCTCCAAACTGAAAGCAGAGGAGACAGAGCGTTACAGCGACCGACTTCATGCTTGCCTGACACTCAGGCACCAGCCTTCTGTCTGCTGTGAAGATGGGGAAGAATTCTTGGGTAGAAAAGGAAGTGGTTTGTGGGCAATAGGGGAAATTATATGATAGTCAGAAGGACTTTTTAATTTAACACCTGACTACGTTATAGCTATGTCAGCATTAGCTGTCGCCCACACCTGTGGAGTTTGCTGCTTTTTTTTTTTTTTCCCTCGCCTCATGGCTTGCTGTCACAGACAGGAAGATGAAAGATTTTCGTACATTACCTTTAATAATCACTTCCGCAAAGACTGCTTCTGGTGAAATCTGTCACGACAGAAGCTACCATCACCTACAGCACGCTTCCTGCAGATAGCAGCTGTTGGTGACCCCTTCCTTAAATTAACCTACTCCATGTGCATGTTGGCCACTGGCAACCAGGCCTCCCCCCCACCTTCAGCTGGGCTTGTGTAGCTGGTGGTGTTGCCCTGTACAGAAGCTGATGGCCAGGAGGGGAGGAGGCTCATCTTTGTCCTGGTCCTCAAATTCAGTGGAAGAACAGATCCAAATTGCAGAAGGACCCGCTCAGCCCTGTGACATCCTGGAGGCTCACTCGGATGTAAAACTTCCACCCTGGAGCTGAGGCTTGCTCTGGGCAGACATGAGAAACTCCATCAACTCTGAGCGGAGGAGATTTGGCCCAGTGCCCCAGGGCCTTAGGGCAGAAGCTTCTCTCCCTCCCTCTCCCTGCTTTTGTGCGGCACGCTGCTCTCTGGCCTGCAGTACGTCTGTGCTCAGGAAGTGGTGTGGGACCCTCTGGGATAAAATGTTCTACAGCCATTTAGATCTGGCTAATTTTAGGGCAGATACTATATTTGGAAAACAGCTTCTTTAGTAAATTAGATGCATTTAGCATTCCTGACTGTCATATACATGTTAGAAGACACAAAGGGCTAATTCTGGTGCCTGACAGACACTCCTGAGGTTGATGTCCTCGTAATGGTTGTGCAGTGGTACCCGATAATTGTGAATAGGATTGGGTTACAGATTCTCTCCTACTTTGTACTTTGTGAATAAGTCTTCACCTGTTGGTTTACTCTTTCTCAAAAAGTGATTTAATGTCATTCATTATTAATGCTAAAGATTTGTTCACGTGGACACTGGCAGAGAGTTTTACTCTCTTCAAATCTTTGCAAATCCCTGCAAATCTTTGCCTTTTGTTAAATGAAAATCAGAGCTAAGTCAGAGTCAAGACAGGATTTGATCTAAATTCTCAGCTCAGGTCTCTGGAGCCAAATGCAAGCAATTCTAACTACAGAAAGTTTCTGCAGTATGCTTTTAATTCTGAGGCTCAAGAGTAATATACGAAGGTTCAAGCAATGATAAAGCTGGGAGAGATACACCTGACTCCTGAGCTTTGCCAATGAAGTTATGACCCAGGCTCCAACTTGCTGAGGTTCCAGGTAGCACCACCTTTCCCATCCCCGACAACAACTTACGGGAAGTGCAGAAACAGAGGAGCCTTCTCCTGGGACAGGACCTTTATTGCTCCCTTAGTAAGCCTGAGGCAAGCAGCGAGAGAGACTGATAGCAAAAGGAGCTGCTGCTGATGCAAAATTAATGGAGGAAGAGAATCACATGTAAAGTACCCCCACCACCGCCTTTGGGAGAGCTTTACTGACAGCATACCAAGGACTAAGTCTCTACAAAGACTACCACTGGGTGGGAAGGCCAGTAAAGGCACAGGGGAACGCATTTGAGCAAAGTTTTAACTATTTTATGTAGAAATGAGCTTTAAGACAAATTGGGATTGCTGGGATTCATAAAACATGTTGGCTTTCTTCAAAATGTAAACATTTTGCCAGGAAAATCATTTTGAGTTTATTTTTTTGTTTGTTTGTTTGTTTGTTTTTTAACCAACAGAGCTGTTTTGGAGCAACTTACTTCTTCCTTCCCTTCTTTGGGACTTTATCCGTTATGCCAATGCAGAAAAGATGATTACACATCTGTTTCCCTCCTGGAGTGAGAGTAGCTACCAGTGTAGCTTGGTTGACATAAGCTATGACAGCTGGAGCAAGCTTCCCTGCCCAGCAAATAGGTTGTGTTTGTCCTCTTTCTCCTGTCCTTATAGCCTCAAATCTGGAGTTACCCCCTCTCCGGTTCTGTTTCCCAGTAGCTCTGGAACTGCCAGAACGCACCACTCCCATTGTTCCAAAAGGGTCCAGCCCAGGACACAGTTTGGAGTACTTGGCAGCAATATGAAGTTTGATGAGGATAATTTTTTATTTTTTTTTTTCAAATAGTTGAGTGTATTTGATGATGAGCCAGCAGAGCCTGGAGCATTCAGTGTTTGTTCACAAGCTGAGACACAAAGTCTATCTCAGGGCTGAGCATGTGGGACCTTGCAGTCCCACGCCAACAGACACCTTCATTGCCTTTCACCCTCTTTACTCTTTCCATCTTTGCCGCCCTCCTCTGTCATGCTTTTGTACCTCACAAAGACACTGTGACTGCAACTACAAGTGTTTCTTACAAATACTGCAGTTGGTTGCAGTTAACCACCTGGGACAAGCAGCCTGTTTCCACAACACGCTTCCTATAACTGTAGCTATTTTGAGTCACAAACACGTGTTTCCTTTTTCCATCGTCACTTACATGTATTTCTCTCCCTCCTTCATTTTGATTTTGACTGTCCTTCATCCACACGCTCCTTTCAGATCTCCTTTCTTCTTCTAACTTGACTGCCCATGGCCCCTCTCTGCCCCTCTCTGTCCTCCTCTGAAGCAGCGGCTGCTCTCCAGCACGTGTCCTAGGTCCTTTCTGGAACGTGGCTCCTCCTGCCCCCAGGCCACATTCTTTCTATGTATCTTACCCCCATAACTATTATCCCAGCGATAAATTCCTTTTTCTCATACCTCACTTCCAACTTGTTTTGTCTGGGATACAGTTAATTTTCTGCATAGTAGCTCATATCATGCTATGCTTTGGATTTGTGATGAAAACAGTGCAGATAACACACCGCTGTTTTTGTTGTTTCTGGACAGTACTTATACAGAGTCAAGGTCTTTTCTGTTTCTGAAACTGCCCTGCTAGTGAGGAAGTGGGGTGCACAAGAAGCTGGGAGGGGACACAGCCAGGACAGTTGACCCCAGCTGACCGAAGGGATATTCCAAGCCATATGAAGTTGTGATCAGCAGTAAAATCTAGAGGGGGGTGAAGAGTTTGCCTGGGCTGCTGTTGCTCAGGAACTGGCCAGGCATCGTTTGGCTGGTGGTAACCAATTGTGTTTCACATCACTTTTTTCCTTCCTTGGTTTTGTTTTCTTTTGTTTCCTTTATTTTTTGTTTTTATTTAACTTATTAAACTGTCTAAACTGTGTTCATCTTGGCCCAGGACTTTTCTAACTTCTGCTCTTCCAATTCTCCTCCTTCACCCTGCTGGAGGAGGCAGTGAGTGAGCAGCTGCGTGGTGCTTAGCTGCCTGCCAGGGTTAACCCACAACAGACTTGCCATCTCCTTGACTGTAAACAACCTGGAAATTCCTTACGGGCATTTTTATTCCTTTAAAACTACAGCCAGTGGCATACCCAGTTCCAAAGAGAAACGGGCTTGCCCATTCCTTGATCTGTACATCAATATTCTCTACCCTGTGATCTTCAGTGCTTGTCCTTTCTAGCTCCAAGCAACTCAGAAAACACCACTTTTGCTGCTTCCCAAAGGAGACTGATTCACAGCAAGGATTTTGCCTGTGATGTACAATGTATATTTTTCTTTGCCCTGTTTAATCACTTAACTCTTACTCTTCTTATCACTATCACCCAAAACAATTTCCATGTTAGCAACCTGCTAGTGTGTTGTACCCCTTTATTCACCATGAAATAGTGGTGGTGTTTACACTGCAGTAGCTTGTTGTATCTCACTGGCAGTTTTCCACTTCTGCGTGTGGATGATGAGCAGTTGCCCACAGCAATGTAAAATATTCTCTCAGTAAAATGCATTGTGATTCTTTCTGCAGGGGCTGTTACAGTCTATCCACACAAATTATATTCTGTTGTCTCCTGCTGCTTCTTATTCTTTGCTTCAATATCTGGCCTATATTCTCATGACTCTGGGTCATTTCCTCAGGGCTGGAGCAGAAAGCCTCCACACTCCTGCACTTTCCTTTCCTGTTCATTGAAGAGAGAAGGGGAACAATGACTTTGTGCTATTTTAAGGTCCTGTGATAGGTTTAAATCCCCCTTCCGATCAGTATCACTCGCTATTAGGTGTGTAGACAGGCCGCAGTCACTCATGGTGTACAGGTTTCAGCCCGAGATGCAACTCGTGTGCTCCCTCCGTCGTTCTGGTGCCTCCCCTGCTGGTATGGGGCTGATCCCCCCCACAGGCCTGTGCCACGCTGTCATGTTCTGACCACCAGTGTGCCAGAGGAGGCTATGGGGGCTCACCGCAGCTCAGCGGCAGGGCAGACACTTCCCTGCACAGGTATGTAAGGAGTTTAGCCCAGATCTGACACACATGCATTAAACTCAATCAATAGGAGCCTAAGTGGCAAATGCAGTCGGCCGAAATGCCACTTCAGGTCCTGTGACTCATGTTTTGTGCCGGCTGGCTCAACGCCCTCAAGGCCTCTCTCCAGCCGACCTCAAGCTGATGCTCTGTGTGTCTGGCCTCCTGCCCACTGGCACACAGCTACCTAATGAGGTACCTAATCACTTTTCCAGGATCACTGAGCATAGGGAGGCATGGACCAGTGATGGTCAGCACACATATGCTCATGGCCTGGACTGCAGGCCTATGGGACCTGTCTTGGTAACAACCAACACTGTATTCCTGCCCTTCCAGGTGTGCTGGGAGGAGGACTGTGAGCAGCAGGTATCTTCAAGTGGCATACGCCCAAATGTGTGGGAGGTATTTAGCACAACAGCAGGGTTGTAAGCAGCATGGGTTCATGTGTACCAGAGGAAGGAGGACACCTTCTGCAGCCTTTGCAGTTCCTTTGCGGCCAACGTGCAGCTGCCTGCGGCTTTGTCACCAGTGCCACCTACATCTGAGTTCAGATGGGAGGTTCTCCAGAGTGGACAGTAAATATACAAAATCCAAAAGAAATGTATACTTGGGGACCCAGACTGCTTTTGTCTTGCCACTTGTAGAGCACTTTATGACAGCTACCTGATGTTGAGCTGGATGGCCATGAAGGTTTTTCTGCTGCTGGATTTGAATTTAATTCCCTTCTGGGTGTGACAGTGAAGAATTAAACACATTCTTTAGCATTTTCACACCCCAACTGTTTCAAAGCTTTCAGAAAGGTAGGGCCTCCTATCATGTGGTTGTCTGGTCAGCTGCTTTGGAGGAGTTAGGACTGAAAGAGCTGCAGGCTGTAGTCATAGTTGGGGTTTGTGGTGTGATTTTATCTCAGCATTGTTGTGATTACATTTTAAAGGTAAACTTTCGCTACCCTCGAGTTGACAGTACAACACGAGGGGAACTTTCCCCTACAGAAACAGCCCCTGAAGCTGTGAGGCATTCCTGCAGATAAGCGAGAACTGAAATGGCATGCTGAAAACTGCAAAGACAGGTCTAACAGCACAGCCCGGGCCTGGACTTCCAGAAACACTGAAGCGGCTTAGGACACCCATGCTGCTGTCGGCTGCCAGCTCACATGAAGCACTTTGAAAATCTTGTTTTTTTTCAAGTGTTTTTGAGCCAGGCTTTGGTTTGCAGCTCCTACTAGTGGTTAACTGAAAATACACTTAGACAGCTCAGGCCTTGACAGATTTGGAGGAATAAAATATATGAAATGACATCTTTCTTAAACATGCAACTAGATTTCCTCTTTTTTGTGTATATCATGTTCACAGAGGTTACTGTGCTGGGAACAAAATGCTCTGACCACGCATGCGAAAGCTGAAAGAAGCACAGAATAACAATACTGTGCTCCACCACGCTCAGGGCATGGTCCTGCCGCACCCCCCTTACGGATGCCAGGACAAAGCTACGGAAAGCTGGACACGCTGCAGCCCCGTGTCACACATTGCCAAGTGACCAGTTTTGTGAGGGGTTTTGTCCCGTTTGCTAGGAGCTGATTCCAAGAGCTGACATGGGCGATGTGTGAACTGTAAAACCCCTCCTGGGCTTCGTGGAGGAGCCGAGGCCCCTGCTGCATGACAGGGGAGCTGCGAGGGCGTGCACAGGAGTGTGGCAGGGCCCCATGCGCCGTGAGCCCCTGCCCCAGCGCCAGCCCGGGCTGTGCAGCCCTCGGGCAGCCGCCGGCCTTTTCCCGCCCCGCCGCCACGGGCCCGCACGGGGGCGCCGCCGCTCCGCGCTGCCACACGGCCCGGCACGGCCCCGCCGCCTCAGGGCAGCCGCGCCTCAGGGGCCGCCCGCGGACACGCAGCGTTAGTTTGGAGAGATTTGGGGGTTCCTCATTTTTAACGTTTCTGACACGAGGCGCGCAGGCCAGAGCAGGGCTCCGTGTTTTCGGTGTCACGGCGGAGGGGGAGGCTCTGCCTTCTGAGCGGGCGTTGCACAGTTTTTAGTTAGGCTGCACCCACTAATTTTAATTAGGCTGCACCCGCTAATTTGATGAGAAGGAGCAAGCCGTGAAAACAGTCGGTCCCTCCAGCAGGCCGGGAAAGGCCAGGAGACAAAGGAGTCTAAAAAAAAGTCACTTTTTTCATCACGGCATCGTGTCTCCTTCTGGGTGTTACCAGGCCCCCTCAGGGGGCGAAGGACAGCGGGTGCCAGCCGAAGGTCCCGCTGCCTGCTCAGTCACTCGGCATTGCCCACAGCCAGGCTTCAGGAGGACAGGTTCCCCCTTCCATGAGCAACTGACCGAGTCTAGTTTTATTGGTGAACATGCTGAAATAAGAGTTGTGTCTAGATAAAACATGAGCTTAGTCATGCTCAGCAGACCCTGTATAGCCGTACAGGGTCTGGAAACATCCATCACGCAAAACGTGGTAAAAGCAGTGTGTGGTACTGGCTTGCACATATTAAACTGGAAAAGAGGACAAAATTCTCACAGTTCATTGCATCCTCAAGAGAATGGGGAAGAAAATCATGCTAATACCTTCCTCTGGCATTGACCAGGGAAACACGGCAACAAACTGCAAAGGTGTGGCTTGTTAAGACTTGGAGACGTTATAATGAAGAGAAAAGGAGGGCAGGTATGCCTCCAAGGAGATTGAAGGAACTCCTCCAGGGATCAGTCAGAACTCAGTTTGCTGCCACTCAGAAAGTCACCGAGTTAACCCACATTAAGCTCAGGAGCAAAAGCCTGTCTGCAAGAATGGCAGGAGGGGAGTTGTCCATAAGCCCTTCTGATGTGTTTGCTGTTTGTCTCAGGCTACTTTTAATCCAGTGAAGTATGTCTTTTTCTGTGCTTAAAAGTCTTTGATGTTCTCTGGGAACTCACTCAGGGAAGGCTCTAGGTATTCCTCTCACAGCCAGCTTGGTTGTTCTCACCACACAAAAAAAAAAAAAAAAAAAAAAAAAAAAAAAAAAGTAAAAATTAGAACAACAGTGAATACAACGTAGAAACAAGATATATGTGTTCTCTAGAGAACATGAATGATTGAAATGACTACTTCAGAACATCACTTTAACCACATGGATGATACTACAGATCACCATAGTATATTCTGGTGAATTGGCCTTTGCCATGTAGCCATGTAAAGACTCAGATTTCCTAATTGAAGTTCCAACCTTTGTGCACCTCTGAATGCCCCTGGGAAACAGGTGTAGCTACTTCGTAAGTTGTACAACTTCTTCATTGCTGAACCTTCAAGATAATGGCATTCTTTTTCATTTGGATGGCCCTCCACATCTACATATTACCATGTCGAAATCAGCTTCATTTTCATGAATTTCACCCTGAGAGTGCAAGAAGAAAAAAGACTGGTGTGTGTGCATGTTACAAAGGTTCATAGGGCCAAGACAGCACTCACAGCAAAAGCTACGAGCTCTGCAGCTGCCCAGCTCCTATCTTGGTCAGCTGTCCTTCTGTGTTTGGCTCTAATGGGCACTGAATACAGTTCAGGGTGGACCACCCAGGTTCTCAGGGTAAGTCCTTATTGAGCTCTGCTCAGCCTAAGCTATTCCCCGCTCATGTTGCTATTACTCTTAAGTTGGCCCAGGGAGTTGTAGGCTCATCGCATAGAAATGTGCAGCTCCCTGCTTGCTGGCAAACTTTAAGAAACAGGCTTTTCACTGTTGGTCTCTTTGATCTCAGCTCAGTGGTTAGTGGTCATTAAAAGTGAAAGTCTGCTGGGGGGGAGGGGGGGGCTTTTGTTATTCTAGCCAAAGTGCTTCCTCTGTTTTGGGTCTGTAGCCTCATGCAGTTCTGACTGAGCCACAGCAAAGCAGACCCAAATCCAAGGAGAGGTCAAGCAGTCTGTTGGAACTTCTTGCAGCATGATGAAGCTGGGGAAATAGGAGTGTCCGTATTGTTCATGTGGATTTTCTGTGTCCTTGGTCAGCTGAGTTACAAAGACATAAACCCAAGAAAAGTCCTTGACCTGCAATTTTTATTTTTTTTTGGTTGTGAGTCTTTCAGGAGCTATCCTGAAAGATTACTATGTGTTTTTCCTGTTCTTACATTTGTCACTAAGCATCTACTTCTGGACACTTACCTGAGAGACAAGACACTTGACTTGCTGTATTGTTGTTCTCATCTGGTACAGCTGCATTTAGGCTCACACTTTCGTGAACTGTTTAGATGACTATCAGAACAGGTAAAAGTTGGTGTTTCTCTGCTCTTGCTGTGTTGATATTAGTGTCAAAAATTATTGTGTTATATTATTATCTGTATATTATATATATATACATATATATTATATATATACATATATATACATATATATATTATATGTCTACGAATATTGCTATTCATAGCGGTGTTCCTGAGCCTAAACTTAATTGCTCAGGTATCTCCTACTGGCTGGGAGCTGCCTTGGTTTGCAGCCAGGCCAAGAATGGAGCTATGGCTCTTCAGATAGCCATGGAAAAAACAGTGTGAAAATTTCAATTTTCTCTTCATAGATCAGTTTATAGATCAGCTACTAATCTTGTTGCTTCAGGTGACCACTGAAAAGTCACACACACATATCCTCGCTCCCTTTAACCAACCACTTGCCCTGTTCGTTTGCTAGAATTCTTTCTGCTTGTATGGTCTGCGCTATGCTGCGCTAGCAGCAGGGGCATCGTCTGGCTGTTGGGAAGCTGTTAGTGGCAAAGTTGTGTGTGCAATGTACCACAGAGATCAGCATCACAGCTGATTCTGTTCTTGTTAGCTGGACTATCCTTGTTTTGGCAAAAGTTTCCCTGGAGGTGCTGCCATGTACCTCTTCAAAGGTGTTCTTGGATGTGACTATATACTCACTGGCTCACCCAGGTCTTTCTTACACTTACCCCTTCACCTGATACTGGGAGGGGAGTGCCCCTGTTGCGGCCCAGGAGTACATAACCATTGCTCGTTTTGTTGGCGTTCCCAGTACAACAAGAAGTGTACAAATGTACCACTTTCTATGCTAGGGTTTATACTCTACCTGCAATCCACAAAACATGGGATTCGTTAGTTACCAAGTCATTAATTCCTATTATATCGATTCAGGCATTAAGGTCTGTGGGCCATTTGTTTCTTTCCTTCTGTGCTAAGTAAGGACAACTAAGAACAAAGCAGTAGCAAAAAGAAAAAAAAAAAAAAAAAAGCCAGTCACTTCACTTCTCTTTGGGTTGCTGTGGTTACGCTGTGTTTGGTACTGACATCAGTGAGGACTCTGTAATGCTTGCGTGATGGACTGTTTTGGGTGCCCTTTTGCTTGAAGAAAAAAAAAAAAAATGTAGCCGAAGAGGAAAAAATTAAGTTGTCCATTTGCATCTTTCCTTCTAGTCATGTTTTCATAACAGGGTGAGTAGTGTTAGTGGTTTTCTAAGGAGCAAGTGGTGATTTTTTAATATGCTTTACATACATGCTTTTTTATAATACAGCTACAAATCAGTTGATATGGAAACATAACTATTTTTCCACTAAGAAAAGAAACCATTCATTGTTTCCAAAGCTTTGAAAACTACCTCGAATAGCACCTTTTTTCTATCTAGGTTTTTCTGCCAATTTCAAGGCCATTTAAGGTTTTTCTAGTTCTTCCATTTCTTATGTAATGCAATGAACAAATCAGAACAGAATCAGAACAATCAGAACATCTGATCGTCTTTGCTTACCTGGACTCAAGTTCACAAGGTTTCGAAAAGTGGCTGAATGAATCCATGTAAAAGAAATCCCTCAAGGTTGTTGAACATATGTAGTGGGTTTATGTGGCAAGGTTTTGATAGCAGGGAGCCATAGGGGTGGTTTCTGTGAGAAAGATCTAGAAGCTGCCCCATGTTTGGGAAGGGCCCCATTGTTTTCCAGATCTGAGCCAATAAGCGATGTTGTTTGCGCCTCTGTGAGAGCATATTTAAGACAGGGAAAAAAACGCTGTGCCACACAGCAGCCGGGAGAGTCAAGGGAATGAGGAACAGCACCAAGGTCAGAGTAGAAGGAGGGGGAGAGGTGCTCCAGGCGCCGGAGCAGAAGTCCCCTGCGGCCTGTGGTGAGGACCATGGTGAAGCAGGATGTCCCCCTGCAGCCCATGGAGTACCACGGTGGAGCAGGGTTCCACGCTGCAGCCCGTGGAGGAGACCACGGCGGAGCAGGTGGCCCTGCACTGATGGAGGCTGCCACCTGTGGAAGACCCCTGCTGGAGCAGATTCCGGGCCGGACCTGTAGCCCGTGGAGAGGAGCCCACGCAGGAGCAGGTGACCTGGCAGGAGCTGCTGCCCGTAGGGGAGCCAGGTTGGAGCAGTTTTCTCCTGAGGGATGGACCCCGTGGTACGGACCCATATCTGGAACAGTTCTGGAAGAGCTGCTGCCTGTGGGAAGCCCATGCCAGATCAGTTCATCAAGGACTGCATCCCGTGGGTGGGACCCCACAGCACAGGGGACGAGAGTGACCGAGAAGGAGCGGCAGAGAAGAAGTGCTGTAGACTGACCATAACCCCCATTCCCCCGTTCCCCTGCGCCGCTCGGGGGGAGGAGGTGGAATAGAGTGGATGGGGGGAAGGTGCTTTTTTTTTTTTTCCTTTGTTTTCTCACTTCTCTCGCTTGTTAGTTGTAGGCAATAAATCTTACTATCTCCTTATGCTGAGTCTGTTTTGCCCATTACAATAATTATTGCGTGATTTTCTCGTCCTTATCTCAATCCTTGAGCCCTTTTCACATATTTTCTCCCCATTCCTCTTTGAGGAGGGGGAGTGAGAGAGCGGCTGTGGTGGAGCTCGGCTGCCCACTCGAGCGGAACCACGACAACATACAGATACCAAACTTTGACATTCCTAAGCTGCTGGTGAGGGAAGGCTGGGACAGTATTTTGTGGAAATTTCATAACATATTTTCCATGTTGTTATTCTCTTCCCAGATATAGTTCTTGGTCACTGTTGAGGGGTGGATAGTAGAAAGAGTACATCATGTGTCTGACCTGCTGTGGGCTCAGTTCTGTTCTTATGCTCTCATTGTTGCTGACTAGGATAGCAAATTGCAATTTGATTTGCTAAATGCCATCAAAGCCTTAAAAAATGCAGTGTGCTCCACATCATTTGAAGCTCATGGCACTGCAGTGCCTTTCAGATGGGCTTACTGCTTTGCAGGAAAAAGGTAGTGCTTTTGGGTGACTGTGTAGGTCAAAAAGTCCAGTTCTCTGACCAACCTGCCATTTCCCTTACAGAGCAGCCAGCTCATCTGTGAAGCACATCTCCTGCAACACAGCCAGTTGTGAGAGCAGTTGGATGTACTCAGTACAAACAGAGGAAGCAATCAGCTTTGAAAAAAGAGCTCCACAAGCAGCCTGCAGATTGTGTGCTTAAAGTGAGTTAAATGTCTTCTCTTCTAACAGGTTAACTGCTTAATTACACACCCAAGATGTCATTTGCTTTGTGTCATATCTGAGTTATATGCATGCAAATACATACATGTATACACTTTTATGTGCGGATGTCTAAAGGAAAGCAATTTGCATCAACTGTTACTCTAGTATTGTCATGAATTCCCAAACAGAAATCTAAGGAGTGAGAATACAAGTACAAAAACATTTGATTTACAGATATTCCAGTGAGGAGAGAGTATATCAGTGAAACTGCAGCAGTTCAAGCAGATGCTGCTGTGGAAACCCAACATGGTTCATTATTTTCATTAGTAGTTTCTCATATATGTCAAGCATAGGCCATTCCTGATTTCTCAGAGACTGGGACTGTTTAACCTGAAGAAGGGAAGGCTCAGGAGGCATCTTATTAGTGTGTATAAATACTCAGGGTAGTGATAAAGAGGATGGAGCTAGACTCTTGGTGCCCAGTGACAGGACAAGAAGCAGTCCAAAAAAATTCATTTAAATGTCAGAACAGTTTTACTGGGGGTAGTCAAACACTGGATCAGGTTGCCCAGAGAGGTTGTGGAGATGTTCAAAACCCAGCCAGCCATGGCCCCGAGCAGCCTGCTCCAGCTGACCCAGCTTTGAGCAGGGACCTTGGACTAGGCAATCTCCAGAGGTGCCTTCCCACCTCAGCTGTCCCATGATTCTCAATGGCTTTGTTCCAGGCATCTGAATTTTGGCATTTGTACATTCTGATGTGTCTGTATAAGTTTTAGGTTTCATCCTGACTCAGCCTTTCCGACAGAAGCAACAAAGGGGAAAGGCTATCTGCTTAACACCTAGGAATTCAGAGGTGGAAATCAGCATCTGCTTAATTGCTGCAGTGTCTTTTTGGATCATTCTATCTTCACTTCTGCCTGCTATGTCTAGTCTTGAATCAGGCCTGTAGATACTGTAAAACAAGTACTATTTGATTAGTACTCATTTATAATGTACTGTCCTTATTATTACAAAGAAGAATATTATATAAAATATATTCAAGAGAACTGCTGATGTGTTGTCCTACCACAGAACGGAACATCTTTTGGTGTTCCCACAGCCCGTAGATTAACAGTGGCTGATTTATTTTGTGTCTATGGAAAGAAGAAAGTTTTAAAAAGATGAGTTACAGCATCTCATGCTTAAATACCTACAAACTGTACAAATAAGATGCCTGACTTCAGTATATGTGTGACTTGGAAAGAGAAAAGAAAGATTAAACATAGTATTACCAGAACAAATAAAACTCCAACCTTGATAGGTATTAGCACGTAAATTAATAATATGAGTTTTTCAGACCAGAAATCTTTCTTGTATGAGAAAGAACAAGGGTTACTGGTTTGGAACCTCATAAAGTTTCTGCTGTCATTAAAATCTGCTGTGCAAAGGACTTCTAAGTGTCTCAAAATTGTTGAAAACAGCAATTCTTAGTTCTGTTGCAAGATACAGATTCACAGTACTCATCACTAAATCTGCTGGTGTTCCATGTTCTAGCAGGGCAGCGTTGTCAATAACATTCAGATTTTAACAATCTTGAATAGATTTCAACAAATAAATTCTTGTGATGTCTGCTATTATACTTGCTAAGTTTCAATATAAGAATTTCCCATTATGTATCAGGGCAAAATTGCAACCATTCACAGTTTTTCAGTAAAAATCAGGAAAGCTTGCCAGCCTTGACAGTCTCCTGCTGAAAATGCAGAGGGAGTGAGCACTCTCCTGGGATAGTCAGTGGTCTGAGCACGTTCCTGCCTTTGATGTGGGATCAGGCAAAGGAGCAGCAGCCTGCGTCTCACTTCCCAGATGAGTACCACAACCTTCAGGCTCTTTGCATTCCTGTGTCTGGCACTGAGCAGATCTAGCTTTGACTCAAGGAAAGTTTTGTCAAAAAAGGTTTAGTTGCTGCACATGCATGCATCTATACATATACACACACACACACTTCTTAAAACAAACGATCATTCTCTGTATGAAGTTTCTGGACAACTCTAATTATGTGAAGGTGACTAATAGGACCAACTCGCCCACCACTGGAAAGTGGCAGCCACTTACTCATGCATATCCAAGTGAACAAATTAGGGCAGGAACTAAAGAGAACTCTGAACGACATGTAAAATGGCAGGATTTGAGATTTTGCTGGAGTGTTCTCTTTAAACACTTCATAATTACAAAAATGCCATGGTATCTACTGATCAAATATCATCAGAGCATCAGTTTCATGTTGAAAGAACTGAAAATAGCATTTCAGCAAAACATGAAACTATTTTCTAGCAACTAGACAGAAACTAGCACCACTTCATTTTTCAGCCAATTTATAAGTTTTATTTCAGAACAGATGCAAGACAATGTATTTTTGAATAAGTGACTTTTTTCACTTTTTAAAATGAAGTGTGGGTTGAGGTAGCATGGGAAGCCTTTGGGTATGCACAACATATAGCTGGGTGCATTTCAGATGCTTATTTCTATATTCATATATTTTATTGTATATATTTAGTAAATTTAAATTCTAATTCTACTTTCCCACACCACCTGCTTCACATAAAACAAACTATTTCCAGCTTCTGCTCTTCCAGCTCTTATTCAGGGACAGTTTTCTACAACACTGAAACATTTTGCAAAACTTTACCCTACACAGATGCTACTATTGTATGATGAGTAATATTTTGTGATTTATTCACAAGCCATATGAGCAAGCTTGTAGTCTGACTAGTTAGCTGTAAGTGTCGATTCATACTGGCCTCCCAGAAAATTAAATTCATAAAATAAAAAAAAAAAAAAAAAAGTGAAATGGCAGTTGGAAATATCCAGTTGGATCCAATTGGAAGTTTCAGAAGTTCTGTTCATCCTAATAATTAATTGAATTTGGAATCACATAATGGCAACTATCTAATAGCATGAAAAGAAAAAAGGTTGACCAATTATTGAAAAAGAATTTTGCCCTCATTACCCTCATTACACTCTAATATGTCCTAATTAATTCAAAATGCATTTGGATTTATTGTAAGCTAGGAAAGGAGGATCAACACAATAGCTTTTGCTACATTTGACCTCATCCCCATTTTGTGGTATTATTATTTGTTCTTTGAAGATTTCTCACTCAGATACATAATTTCCATTCTTTTGCAAAAACTAGACTTATGAGAATAACTGGTTCTGAATTCACTGTCCAATCTGAAAAGAATGTGATTTTTTGACAAACTAGGAAGCTGAGAAAAAGATAGTTTTATGTCTGACAAACATTTTTCTTGCTAGAAGTTCAACATGGTTAAAGTAAATTTTAAAGTGAAGCATCATTTCAAAGAAGTCAAAGTATTTCATTTTGAAATACAAACATACCTCCTTTTTCCCTAGATTTTTTTCTATACACACGAATTTACCAAGTCAACATAGACAAAATGTCTTATGTGAGCTGCTTATCAGTGGAAAAGGGTATTCAGTTGAAATACTTCATCTGTCTGGAGCAGACGTGGGTGCTGAGTGTTTCTGTTCTGCATGTTGGAAAATAACACCAACAACATCTATGTTGCCACACCTAAACTGGCGTTTTATGGGGGAGAACCATTTAAAAAGGCACTGCATTTAGAGATGGCATTTATGTGCTGTGCACACAGGCTGACTTCCTCTCACTTCCTCCAGACTCTTCCTCTTGAAGCCTGGCTTTCATTCAGGTGCCATGGAGGTTGTTACCCTCCTGTGCATGTCATCCACCCACTGAACAAGACACAGCCTGCATCTCCTTGTTTGTCCTCCCAACTATTTCATTGCACAAGACACTAGGAATCCGGTCCTATGGAGCATGCACCATTGAAAAATGAAAGAGGAGAAAGGAAATAGATGTCCACATTTAACATCATGACTGTCCTAGTTCCTGGAACCACAGAGCAAATGTTTAAGGTGCATTTCAGACTGAGGCCTCTGAAACCTGAGAGTGAAGTGACTTTGTCCATATCCATCAAAGAACGACTAGTAGCTTGTGCTCAGGGATAGCCAAGAAATTGCTGTATTTAGTAAAACTGGTATGGAAACCTGGACTTTCTTAATCATAGAATACAAAGTAAAAAGATGAGAAACAATAATGGAAGTTAATCTGAAAGTTACAATATAAATGATGACGTTAATGTGAAGAATCTTTACACAGGATATGCATCTGTGGTTCACATATGGGAGGGGGTAACATGAGTTTGGAAACTACTGGTGTAATTACATTATATTATTGCGCAGAGACAAGTAGAGAAAAAGAACTTAAAAGATGGTTTATCTCAGTGAGAGATACTATAAAGAGCAGGCTAAGCGAAGAGTCATAAAATAAAATACGATATAATGAATTAGCTTGGTATTATAAGAGAAAGGAAAATATTATTAATTTGTGAAGCAGACAGTCATCTTTGCTACCGAATTAAAAGTGAGAGAGCTCTTATAAATGCTACCCACACGATGTAACACCTCACCAAAGCTCAACTATGAAACCAACTTATTCTGCTGATTACTGCTGTTCTAGCCATCTTTCCTGCATGTAAAACATTAAGTCAGCCAGTTATGAAGCTATTGAATGTTTCCAGAGTGTCACTTACCAGAAGGATTTAATAACTTACAGAGAAATGAACTGTTTTGCTTTCTGATCTTGATTAAGTGCTGCTAGCATACCACAATTTATAACAGTTTCAAATGTGGGTTATTTTTAGTTCTTGTTCCCCCCCCCCAATTATTTCTACAATTTTTGACCAGTTGATTGCATCTAAGTTTTTAATCTGTATGACACAAATAAGTTAGAGCAGGTTTTGTGTTTCCGTAGTACTGCCTGGCACAGTTTCTAGCATAGGCAAAGAGACAGCCTATTTTTAGTCACCTATTTGTTCTATTTGTTTGGGTTCAAATTAAGTAAAAAGATGACAATAGCAGGAACTAGAGACTTCGTCTAGCAGGTAAGAATACAGACTGAAAACATATGAGAAAAAGAAGTCTTATCAGAGCTCCTACAGAGCTTCAAACAGCTCAGCTTTCCCCAAACAGCTGTACATGAAGAGCAGTGTGGCTCTGCAGTGTGACTGAAGGCCAACAGAGACCAAGGAGAATTTTCACAGAAAAGGAGTTTGAAATATTTCTTATAGTTCATGATGACGCAAGTGCCCAGCGCAAAGTACTATGGAAGTCACTACATGCCAATCCCCTCAAACTTTGGAAAGAGACTTTGCAAAAGTAAGCACTTCCGCGGGCCCCTTTCATTGCTAGTTCAAGGAAGCTGCAAATCCCCAAGGAGAAGCTCTAAAAGCAAGCCTAAGAGCTGCCTAACAAGTAGTAAGTTAACAGTAACCCATTCCATGAAGAGCAGCATTCATTTACTTCCTGTGCATACTGAGTTGTAGAAGTCTTTGGAGACTGGCCACTCAATTCGTACCTTGAAAGAAGCCTGGAGTATTTGCTAGGTGTAGCTATTTTTATTTATATAAAAAGAGCAATCCTATGTATTACATGCAAACAGGAATCCTTTCTTTCAAGAGCTCTCAGCCCAAACATTAATGTCCAGTTCTAACAGAAAACCCACATCCTGGGCACTGATCCTGGCCGGGAAGAACAAGACATCCTGCTGCTTGCTCCAGCTTTCAACACAAGCTGCTGCATCACAGGGCAGAGCCTGAATGCTGATAAACTCCACCCACGGCACAACACGGTCCAACCAGATGTTACCCGGTAATTCAAGCTCTCCCCGTTGTATCACATAACCTCTAACAGGAGTTGTTCTTCTCAAAGTCCCACCTACTGGAATCATGTAATTAATTATGTGAGAAATTTTGTTTTCCTTAAAAACAAGTGCTTGCCTACTGTTGAAAACAAAACAAAACAAAACAAAACAAGAAACCAAACCAAAAACCTAACAAACTAATCCAGAAGGCATCCAATAAGGAAAGAAAAAAATTTTTATTTTATTTTTTTTAATAAAAGTCATGACTGTCTGGTTGCTTGATATATGGTTTCAGATTTCTGCCATGCTTTTCCATCACTGTGGCAGGACAGCTCTGTGCAATTGCAGCTCCCCAGTTGCTGTCTGTGATACCAAAGATGACTCTAATGGCTGCTCTTTGTGTAAAGAGTTTGTAATGAAAATAAAGAACCATCAGTATGCTACTTTTCATTTTGAACAGTCAATTACTTCATAATTAGTAAGATACGCTTTCTTATTATCAATTTCATTGCAAATAAAGAAGTACTACATAGCATGTTTGCAAGAAAACTGTATGCCAATAAATATTATAACAGAATTCATCCATATTCTTTAGTCCTAATTTGGACTGCAATCACATATATTTGTTTTCAATTTGTAATATACTTACATTGAAAAATGTCTGTCTTACCGCTTGTGCTGCAAGAAGTTTGCCTGTAGATGCTCCTGTGAGTTAAAGTAACTTAAAATGTTCAGAACCTCATTTGTATCATGTGGATGTTTGAACAGAACAGACGTGGTGTTGTGTAGAAATGTCCCACCCCAGAGCAGAGAATGAAGCAGATCAAACTGAGCAGATTAAAGAACTACTTTTTCAAAACAACAGCCAGAAGAGAATGAAGGAGAAAAACTGTCAGTGAAGAAACTGAGAACTTTTTGTTCAACTGTAACTTCATAACCACTAAAAAACGTTCATTAAGAATTAAAACCGTGTATGTGGTTAAGGCAACTGACTTTGGAAATTGAAAGAAAAATCCATTTTAGAAGTTAAAAGAAAAAGGAAAGAAAAGTAGAAAAGTGACATTTTGAATAGTTAATAATCTGTTTCATTGAAATATCTGCCAGGTCACATCAAAAGGAATTATTAATGATTCCAAATGGAGTTTTCTCCCCTATCTGAACGCTTCCTTGCTGTATCCCTCTAGCAAACAACAGGAATTTCTAAACTAATTTCAGGGGCCATTTTTACAACTCTCCTGCCCCGACTTACTAAGATCTTGTATCAGTAGCTGTTAATTTGTTCAAACATGCCACAGTTCCTCAACATTCTTCTTTGATACGCGATGTAAGAGTGCCTTAAATAAGACTGTTCTTTTATCAGTCACAGAAAACATTCACACAAAATGATAACAAAGTCTCTTAAGTGCTAAATATCTGGATGTAGAAGTAGAGGAATAATCATGCACAAGTGCTCAGGAATTTGCAGTATCAACTGTACGGTGCCCTGTATTTGTGATTCTTTTCTCTTTCTCTGCAGCTCAGAAGTTTTCTGAATTTCACCTCTTCCCCACACCTTTCGTCCCCAACCATAAGCCTGCACTCAAAATGACATTGCACTCCCAGGGAATGTAGAGGCTCCACAGTGAGAGAAACTAGCTTAAAGTACCGTTTATGTGTTCAAGCAAGCATGAAGTTTACAAATGTCAAAAGTAAATTGGTTTTAGTAATGCATAAAACCATCTGCTATACAGCAGCCTTCTTTGGTTTGGATTTCATGACATAACTCTTGGCTACATCATCCGATTCCTATTTATGCCTCTCCTTTTAGAGGCACAGCTCTTTAGTCATGGTTCAGACTGTTCCCATCACAGGGAGGACTGAAACTTTTTTTTTATTCCTCAGAGCTCTCTCCCCAGCAATAGCTTTTCTTTAGCAAAAGGAAGAAGCCAGACTTACAGCCTCACCTTTAGAGACTGTTGCCTCCAAATCTCACCTCAGTTCCTTACACAAATTCTGATGCTCTTTGGAGCTGCAAAGCTTAAAGTCAGAAGACAGGAATTGTATTAAACAAGCTAGGAGTTACCTGGACAATGGAGGTGTTTGTTACTGAAAAACTAGAAATAAGTCCCAAGCGCTTCTTGAGCAAAGTTCAGAAGTTAGGAAGAATAGAAACAGGTCTGCGGTTGAATAGCTTGGGGGCCCTTGATTATATTTGTTCTAATTTAGTAAGGAAAAAATTGATGTGGAAAACAGCATGAATTGATTTTCCCTATAGATTTCAAGGCCTGACTGAGTAGCAAGTTCAGATGTGCATAGTTGTTTCCTTTTTCACAGGAAGATCTCTAATGCTAAAGTGATGGTCCACTCTGCCAAATCATAGAATAGCCAGATGAGAGACTTTGTTGCATGTTTTTCTGCATCAGACAGGAATCTGGTAGTTGACAATGATAAGGAGAAAAATTGTTCATATAAAAAAGCAGATGAAAATGAAAGTAGAATATCGGTGTGTGTGTGCATATGCCATTGCCTTTGATGCAGACAAGTATACACGTGAATGCCCAGGCAGATGCAGCCAGAAACTCACTATTTCTGTTTCTCAAACAGGCTGACGTATCTCCTATCTGGGTAAAGGGGACATCAAAAGAGACCCTTCCTAAACCTCAACAAGCAGTGCGGTCTCATTGTTTGGCTGCCCAGGTAAGATACTCAGTTATGTTTTTGAACTCCCTGTTTTAATGAGCCCTAAATTCTTCTGAGACCAATTCCTTTGGCTTCTACATTTCACATTCTTCCCCGAGTCAGCATTTCCTCCTTTTTACATTTTTTGGGATGTAGAGTAATACTTTTTATTGGTATTGCTGTAGTCTGAGAGAAAAGCATATCTGACTTGCATATGTCAATTTTTTTGAATGCTGATTGTGACAAGATACTCTCCGAGTATCAGGAGAAAGCACAGAGCTCAAGGTCCTGAAGGGCGGCACAGGGCATGAACAGAATGGAAATTCCCTGAGGTTTGTGCTCTGCACTCTTCAGAGCTGCTGTATGGACCATATGGGGACAGGCATAAATAACATCTCTGTGGGCACTTGGGCTCCACTCATTTCTGTAGTGCCAGATATAAATTACGAGAGTATTATTGTCAATAGAATCTGAACTGAAATCCCACTTTGGTCTTCATTGCTACATCTGCTGTTTTGAGTGCACCTTGTACTCTGCCAGAAAATTCAAAAGAGGAACTTGGCTTTGAACAAAAATGGTAACGCATACTTGTGTAACATTCAGCTCAGGTAAAGCTGCTATAATGGTAAGAAAAGACAGAGCAAAGTCAGCACTGCAGAAATAAGAGAAGGTTGGAAAAAGTTTGGGTTGGAAGCAACTGAGAATGAAGAGAAGTTCAGAACAGATAGAGAATATAGGCCAACTAATTTCCGATACAATAGTTAAAAAGCATCATACCAGAAATTACTTAAGTGCAGGAGCAAACATAAAATACTGCTATTGCTGTATATGACATGATTGTTTCTGCTCAGGTGTCACATAATCTTCGCTATTTGGGTAATTTAGCAACTTGCAGTTCTTTTAAGTCAGAATTCTCCACTGCCCGTTAGAGGCTGCATGTCTCAAGGAAATGCTAGTGTACTGAGAGGGATTAGTCCTGGTGGATGCAGAAGGCCTAACCATGGTCAGCTTACCTGCCAGCAAAGAAAGTGATTATTATTTATACTTGGATTCTATGGTGACACAGATTCACAGCTGTGGCCAGAGGTCATGAGATTGTTGACAGAGGCCCAAAGCATCCCTTCCCCCAGAAGGGACAAATGTAGAAAATCATTTACTTGAGCTGCTTTAGATTGCTCAAGAGAAGGAAGCACTTGGTTGTAGTGCATACAAATTGTCAAGGGAGAGAAAAAGAAGAAACACTTGGTTCCTGATTAGCAATTGGACACAATTCAGGGACTATCTGAGCTATTACTTCCTGTGCTGGGAAAAAAAAAGTTGACCCGAGTAATTATTCTTGCTTTGCCAGGGTAAATTTATTGGAAGGTTTTACAGCTCAAACAAGTGGATGTGTGGGTCAAATCTGTTTCTGCCAGTCATGGAACACATTTCTTTTAGCAGACTGCACTTGAATAGACAGAAATTTGGTCATTTTGCAGTGAGGTCAGCCATGTGAGTTTTTACCATTTTTAACGCCCAGAACAACAGGCTAGTGGAAAATTAGGGAAAAACCCAGACTGTTGTCAAAATATGAAAAAATGGCTTCAGAGAAAGCATGTCACCAGATGCTACTTTTACTCAATGCACTACAATTGTAGGTCAACATTGGGAAAGCAGTTGGCACCTGCAAATGTTTGAGTTGGTAGCAAACTGCGAAGGTGAATGTTTATTTGTACAGTGGGAGCTGGTGAAAGATGAATGGGGGAAGAGGGAAAAAGCTAACCAAGAGAGCAATGAGATTTGGTGTCCTGCGAGCTGCTGCTGCTGCAGGAGCAATGTAGGGGGCTGTGGGGATTTGATCACGCAGTTACTGAGGCAAAAAGATGCATTCACAACTGTTAAACAGAGGTACATTCTGCAAAGTTTTGGGGTTGTAAGGTGAAATTTTGATCACAAAGAATTAAAACGGTAGATCTGAGAATTCTCAAATGGTTTTAAGCTCTAAAAGCTTTGTGTGTCAGGTAGCATTAAGTGAGTGAGAGTGTCAAGGAGGTGCAAAGAAAACAGGATTTGAAACTAGAACTAGCTTTTTGTATAAACAGGTAACGGAGATGCTACCAAAGTCGTTACTGTTACCTTCTGCAAGCAAGTAACTTTGCTGGAAGCGTAAAGGCGGCTGGTAGCGTCTGCGAACCACATCACAGCGCCTCTAACTAAATAAACAGAAGACTTGGCAGATTTTAATGGTGACCCCTGAGGAGGAGGGCTGAGAAAGTAAGTGTTGGCATGAGCACACAAGCTCCTCAGAAAGGCAAAACACAGGGTCAGAGGGGAAAGGTTCATCTTGTCATCGCTGCTTTCTAACATGTAGCCACTTCCTGTTGCTTCTGAGAATGGTGAATAAGAAATGAACTTGAATTTGGGCAAAGCTTCAAGGTTTTTATTGAATGGTACATAACTAATAAACAAGATTATACACTGTTGGTATTTTCATGGAAAATAGACTCAGATAAACACAGCAACATACTTCTGCCTTTTGGATAGATGCTAATTTAGCATTTGTAAAATGTGAGGCCCCAGCAGAGCTGGAACATCTTCCCAGCAACAGCTTAAGAGGTCTCCAGCTGGGCAGCTTTTCTGTCCAAGCACTGGCTCAGATATCATCAATGTTAACTCCAGCGCAGCACTGCTGGGACACAATGCCAGAGAAAGGTGCTGAGATCAGGCTTTTAGAGCAGCAGTATCATCACTGCCAGCCTACAGTGATGCCTCTGTTGAAGCGCAAAGCACTAATGCAAGAAATGGAACCAATAAATAGCACTGCACGGAAACAAGTCAACATTCCTTTGTACATTAGTGTGCTCCTCTGCCTCCCAGACCTGTAGGATTAGCCTTGCAATGACACACGAGCTTCTGTCTTAATAGTGTTTGGATCTCAGTTGATCAGTAGATATGGCACAATTTAACAATAAGATGTTCTGCTGCAACAGCAATAGCACTTAATGCTATACATATATATATGCATATATATAGAGACTACATATTGGTACAATACAACTCAAAGAATCAATGGCCTAATGTAGCCATTTTTATGTAACAGGGTTAACCTTGAAATATTAATGCATAAACTATATTTATTCTCCTCCGAACCATAGAAGTTACAAGGAATATTATCTCTCTTTCCCATACACCTTTGTAATAAGATAACAAATTTTATTTCTTTGACTTAAGTCAGTTAGCAGATTCTCCACCCCAGCTAGGAAACAGGCTCCCTCTCCCTGTTTCAATTCACAGTGATGTGAAATGGAATCACTTTTTTCTCTAGCTTTTCAGAAGGCATTTTCACATAGACTCCAGTAGTGAGACGTCGTCTTCTCTGTATCTGTAAAATATGGGAAGACACAAAAATGAACAAGTAATCGCAGTGTAATCACTGATGAGCACATTTTAAAGAGTGCTAGGTGTACTGCCTTTAGCGAGTAAAACATATTCTAGACACCTTTCCCATTCACCTCTCTTTGTAGAAGATCCATTAAGACTATTTGAGGGATAATCAGGAGTTACCGTGGCTGTTTAGGAAAAGATGGAGTCCTACTATTCAGTTAGCACTTTGAAACTGCTCTTGCTGCAGAGTCCAGCAACAGTTCAAACCTATGAATGTTGACACCTTACTGCTTCATTTGGCTTCTAGGGACAAGGGTGGATTGAAAAATACAGGGCAGGAGTACTTTTTGGTTTTATGCTTTGGCATCAGTTTTATTTCTAACAGGCTGAGCACACCAGACCCACACTAAAAAGGGCAACCCAGGTTTCTCATGCCTCTGTACACCTGAAGTCTGTTGCCTTTGATTCCAGAAGCATCCAAGACTCTGTCCTGTTCTAAGCATCCAAATGTAAGCCAAGGATCAGTCCAGCTGATAGAAGCTGGCTGCTTTCTGGTACTCTGGCAACACAACTGATCCATGAACAAGTTGTCACGGTAGGTCCAGGAAGATCTCATCTTGCATTATTGTAACAGCACTGCATTGCACCAGTAAAAGGGAGCCAGAACACCCCCATGCCTTTGCTCCCAACATTCTTCCCTCTTCTCAGTTCTTTCTCCTTTTCCTTGGCACACAGAGGAGTATTATTAGCAGGATGGGGCTGAGTTGACAGGACTTACCGCTTTGCCCACGACAACAGCTGAGATGATGAAGCTGTAAAGAAAGAATCCTGAGGCAGTAGCTCCTAATACCCAGAGATATATGGCAGTGTCTGGACACGGTTCTGGATCTAAAATATATCGTATCACACAAGTCATGTTACACATGCAGAAGAACATACATCTTACTCTTTGCTGTTTCTGCACTTACATTCCTTACTGCCCGGACACAACATAAGGAATCCCCTGGAGTCAAAGATTAGCCTCCACACTGCTTTTCTCTAACCTGCACTATTGCAAGATACTACCATGACTGAGCTGTGAGTCCCTGCCCACTCAACTTCCAAGGAAAATAGTTTTATCTGCAGAAGAACACACATCTTAGCTTTGCTGTTTCAGCACCTACATGCCTTCCTGCCTGGACACAGCATATATGCTGTATGGTATTGCTTATGCTGTCCAATGCTCATACATTACTAAATACATTGCATGCATGTGAATACACCTGCTTTAGGTATCTACAGGGAGACATTAAAGGAATAAGAGCACGATTCTCAAAGCTTGAATAAGTGTCCAACCACACTTCTTACAAATAGAACTTTGAAGATCTCTGAGGCATAATAGCAACACCCTTAAGCTGGGAGTGCCACAGTTCTGTAAAGCTGCTTGGCTTACCAATCACGTAGAGCTGTGTCCCGTTGCCCTTGTTCATAAAATATGGTGGGGGGTACATCCGCTCCATCTTGCAGACATAAAGACCAGTATCGTTAACTTGCAGGCCGGTGAGGGTGAGGGTCACATTGTTTCGGCTAGGGCTAACACGGCACTGAATGACCTCTTCCACGCTGAACATTTTAAACTCCGTCGTGTAGGTTGAAGCACAGATCTCAGTGAACTGGTCACCCGTCTGTTTCAGCAGAGTCACTCGAATTTCCTTTGCATTCCCGATGTGCTTGTATTTACACACCAAGCTGGCAACTCCTTGCCTGTTGGCTAGCACCATTGCTGGCTGAGACACTTCCATTACTGTAAGGAAGCAAAGGACATGATAGTAAATGAACTGTCAAGAAATTATCTGCAGTCATGTAATATTTACTTGAAACCTGTGCAATAGGAGGAGTGTCCTACCACACCCTGTCAACCATGGGTAACTCCTAGAAATGCTGATAAACTCTTTCAAAAATAAACCAACAACCACAATCCACATAGTGGCACCATTAATATACTTAGAAACGCTGAAGTGCTTTAATTACTGTAAATTATATTATAAATCTCAGCAATCACTTGTTGCCCAAACCAGAACCATTAGGGTAACAGTAAAACTGAACAGAAACTGTATTTGCATTTCTTTTGATTTTGATCTTTTTGCACTAGCTATTCCCAAGCCACTGTACAGCAATAGCATCCATATCCTAAGCCACAGCACAGAAATGCACAGCAAAGCCTGGTAAACATACTGAAAAAAAAATCATAACAAATCTTAAGGGGAAACTAGTGTACCACTGGCTACCTTTTACAACTGCTGTACTCTGTCCCACTATAGTATGGGAATGCAATTATTTTTTCTTTAAAAACTGTCAGGACACAGTATTGGATTTCATATTATATCAGTCCATTTGTGGTCAGGGCTTATCTTCCCCAATTCTTCAGTGCCAGAATTTGGGAGAGAGAGGAGTAAAATCTCTCCATCCATTCCAACCTCTGTCTCTGCCTTATCATCAGCTGCCAGCTTCACTCACGAGGCCTAGTTTGTCAAAATATTTCTCCCTTCTTGAGCTACTCTGAATCCTGCCCAGCCTCTCTGCAGATGCCTCTGCTCTGAAGTCTGCGTCTGGTTTTCCAGACACCTCTCAGTTCTCAGTCTGTCCTGCGAAGAGGCTCCATGTCATCTCCCTCTCCCTCTTGTACCCAGCCCCTGTCCTACAAAGATGTGAAACTGAGAAAATGCAGATACCCCTGGCTACCTTGCCTCCTTCATCTACCCACCTTCTGCAATGGCAGTGGCTGTGCAGAGAAATCCCACGGTGATCAATATTGAGAGCATTCCTGCGCTGGGACAGATGCTGAAGGGACTGAAGGTGTCTGATGCCTTCAGACGTTAAGACAAACTGGAACTCCCAGAAGGACTGGAAAACAGGTGACACCTTTCAGGATACTGAATCTTCGAAATGTTTGAACCCACACAGAGTCAGTGTGTATATATATAGCTTTGATCCCAGATGCTGTACCTGAAAGTAATATGAAGCTTTGTTTTGGTTTTACGAGAAAGGAAGTAGTGGGTTTGATTAGTACGTGCATAGTTAACCTCAAACAGATGAACAAAAACAACTATTCAGCAGATGGAAAATATATATTCAATCTGAAACTGCCATCCATTCTGCTTTAAGAATTGGGGGAGGAAAGGTAATCATCCAATAGAGCAGTGCAGGCCCTTTGGTGCAGCCTGCTTGCACAATCATAGTCATTAAAATTTTAGCAATCATCAGGTATTTCCCACTAGGACAACACACAGAGAACTGTATTTCTGCCTAATGTGACACAGTGAATCAGTGCAAGCTAGCCTTTTTGTGGAGGACTTCCCTCCACCCCCAATTTCTTTGCTTCCTTTAATGTTAATGCTTTTGATGTTTAAAAACTGCCGCCCCCTTCAAAATACTGATTACAATTGCAACAGCTTCAACTTTTCATATCAGCAATGTGACTTGAATCATAACGCAGCTTCTTTAGGATTTTGTGTTTCCAAGAAAAAAATTATCTAGGTTTATAGCTAATGACTTCCACATCTGTGCAGTACTTTCCTTCCTAAAGACTTTCCTGTCTAAGTACCTTGAGATCACCAGATGAAAAACACTGCAGGAGCTTTGATTATTGCTATCTGTGCTTAGAGAGACTGCCTCATTTCAAATCTCAGTGAAACAGTTTTCACCCAATGGCCTTTTAAAAGTCATGTAAGGTCTGAAAATCGTTGTGCTTTTTTATGTGACAGGCTGTCACATCCATGAATCATTGCCTAAAGAATTTCATAAAAATGCATTTACCCCAAAGGTCATCATTCTTTTTTTTTTTCCTACTTTGAGAAGTTCTTTTAGGAGGTGCTTCGTTTATACATGTAGATCTAGTAGATTACAAAGACCTACTTTTGAACTGTGACCTAGAAAAAATAATAGCATTCATTCTTGAACAGTAGCTTGCTCAATCCAAAGACACAAGATAAATATTTGATCTTGAAATCACATAAATACATAATGATAAAAATAAATTTACTACTTCTATATTTAGGTGATGCAACAATTGTTCATAATGACAGATTCATAGCCAATTTGATTTCAACCAGCATTCAAATCAGAATAGATGAAAAGTAAAAATACGGCTCTAGGAAAATGAAAAACTACACCTGAATAATGAGTCTGGGCCATATGGTATTACTGGTTAGACAGGATTAAATCAATGTTAATAATAAATTTAATATCAAATTAATGCTACTGCAACATCATGTGCCAGGATATCAGTGAGATTTATGGCATGAAATTACCAGGTTATGCCTGACATTTTCATATCCAGAGTAGTAACCAAATTGCCTGTCCTATGTATCTTTTTGTCTTGGGCCTTGTATGCAGTTAAACAAATCATGTATTTGAGTCAGTCATCATCAGTCATAATGTCATCTCCTGATAATTGATTGAGGCTGCAAATTGATGGTACAATTGACCACTAAACAATTGCAAAAGATTGCCATGTAAAACCAAGTGCTCACTGCCCCACGTAACCACAGGATTGTGTATAGCCAGAGAGAGAGGTAGCTCCGGGTCCCTGTATCTCCAGCAATCAAAACCACTCTGGCAATCATTGTGTTTCCATTGTTATCCATCTTGTTTCTGGGCTGTTTCATTCTCATGGTGTCCTTTCAGGTCTACCACTTGATATGTTCTACCCTTGTTTTTCCTCAAAGCTTCACATTATGATGGCTGCTCTTCTAAGCAAGGCACAGTGTGTCTCCCTGGGGAGTCTCTTCATGGCTAGGGCAACCTAAGGTGAGCCCAGAGAATCCCCTTCCAGTGGACAGAGATTACCTTTACACAGAGTGATTGATTACCTCTCCTTGCTAATCAAGCTTTGGATCTGGAGTTAACATATGCAGATACCAGATTGATGACATAGCAAAATAGGATTCTTGTTCCCAATGATCTGCCTTTCACTGCTCCTGTCCTTTGGAGCTCAGTTACGACATGAAACAAGGTATTGATAACTGAATGAGTTACCCCCTAAAATGAGTTCCACAAGAATGGTCAGGGAGGCCTTTTCTCTCTGCTCTTCTCGTCTTCTAACAACCCTTCAGCTGATAAAGTCTCTGGATCTTCGGCTTGGTGCACCTTCCCTGTATACCACACAGGCTTTGTGGGCTACAGGCAAAGGACCTATCTTACCTAGTTACAGATTCTTCTTATCTGTGCAGTCTGGCATCTTCCCACCCTGACTTCCTCATCTTTGGAACTTTTTTTCTATCACCCTTTCCCCATAACTGGAATGTGACACCTGGCCTAGGGCCAGGGCAAGGGACTGGGTCAAAGAAGAGCCTGTCCCTTGACTCTGTGATTCAGAAGGTCTTTTAGGAAGGATATTCCTCAGGCTGACTCCAAGAGCCTGAGCTCTGCACTTGCCAAGTTCAAAAGCTCTGTGTTAGATAAATCTTTCCTTTAATGTACATGCTTAGATTATAGTTCTATTCCCTTTGTTCTTAGGGGTGATGTTAGTCCCCAGATCAGGGGCAACCTTTACGCTCCACACGTGCTTCCACAGCAAAGAGCTAGGGCAGTGGAAGGGACTGAGGGCCTTGCAGAGCTAAGCTGTAGTCTTAAGCTGAGGAATCAGCTTAGCAGCAGCCCTGGTCTCATGGCCTCCGTGAACTTAGCACAGAGAAGGACTTGAGTGCACCATGCACTGGACTATGCTACTGTGATTAGTCATATTGCTAGTAAGTTAAATAACTAGGTTTTTCATTTAAGCTTCTTTGTCGTTTTGGGTTGGTCGTTCACATTTTAGTGATCTGAATTGCTTTTCTTCATAGAATACTTGTTAGGGTGCACCTTCTGCTGACACACTGTCAGAATTCCCACTGCAAAATGTTATTATTCACAAATTTATTTTCACACTTGAGAGAAAAAGTTGCCTCATGCTGCCTATGTTTTCTTCTTCTCTGACAGGAACTTAAAAAAAATAGCTTGGTGAATTGCTTGAGGTGTAATGGGGAGAAGAGAAGCTTATCATTTGCATAAGTATCTGGTTTCAGGATATTTTGTTAAACTCAGAATGTGAGATCATGTCTTATTATGTTAAACAGTTCACGTTTTTACCGTGGTAGTTTGCCACAAACCTATTGGAGTTTTGAAGTGCATTGTCATTTGAAAAAAAAATCCAGACCTCTAGGTGATATGGCTGAAGAAAAAGCCTTTTCTACAAAACAATAGGTAAAGAGAAAAGGAAATAACACAGTAACTGGAAAAAAATATTGTTTCATTACCATTAAAGGACTAAAACCTGGTTAGTCTAAGTAAAGCCCTAGATATGACCAAGTTTGGTGGATCGGTCTTGGTTCCTGAAGGAACCACAACTCACATCACAAAACCACCGATTCTTAAATCTCTCAGAACTGTGGCCTTTCTGCCAGCTTCTAACCTGGATTCGCAGGTGCTGCTCTCTAGTCCTAAGCCTGTGCCCTCCGTCCAGCCTCAGCAGAGATGAGCAGAGGCGAGGACAGCACTGACTGAGGAATTCTCATGCCACTGCCTCTCAGGGCGCACTGGGGTTGCACTTCTTGTGCCCTTCTGCTGGCTGCTCAACTGTCCAGAAAGATTTGAGGCACAGGTGGGTGTGTGACAGTGCCTTTTATTTGTGCTGTTGGTACTTCCTTTTTAAACTCCAGGCTTTGTTTCCACTACTGTAAAGCTAATTACATCCAAGTTTTTTTCCTGAAATTCAGGGCATCCACAGTTACCTAACAAAGAGGAATTGCCTCCCAGCTTTCCATGCTAACAGTTCTCAGCTGGCCTTGAAGGTCTGCCTTGTATCTCTTACCTGCCTGGGTTTGGTACACGGTATTTGTGTATTTGACCAGTAAGTGCACACCTGCCAGCAACCAGGACCCTGTGCCCCATGCAGCTTGCAGTCAAAAGGTAAGATGGGAGACTATGGAAAAAGGTACAGGCAGAAGTAAGAGGAAATAAAGACTGAGAAGTAACAGGCAAAAAACCTTTACACATCAGCTTCCTTATTCTCCAGTTTTCTATAGAGGGTTATGGCAAGGGAGAGATTTTAGGAGGAACTCAAACAAGCCCTAAAGTGACTTGGCAGATGTGTAAGGACTTGCCTTTAAGAAAGGAGCTTTGCAAAGCAGAGCACCACAAAGCTCTTCTTAGGAGGCTGGTCATTCAGGATTGAACACACAATTAAGGGGACACCTTCATCCTGGAGTGATCACTAAAAACTACGTGGTGGTCAGGAGAAAGCAAAAAAAGAGCTGAAGGAATCCCTCACATCTGAAGGCAAAGCAGTTGGGTATACCCTGTGATTAGCTGCAAATGTGAAGACATGGAAAAATACTGGAGAATGGTTTTACTTCTGCTTTCCTTTGTTTCTTAAAACATTGCAAAAAGGAAAACCAGCTAAAGATAGTTGTAATCTAATAGTCTCAGGCTCTGACAGTACAGAAGTTTGCACTTAACAAGGATCTCAAGCATAAATCATTATAAAGATTTGTTGAAGACATGTGAGGAGCACTGTTCTCCTCAAAAGTAAGAAGCCTAAGAAATAATTTTTAAAGGGTACAGAGGAGACATGTAACTCACCCGTAGTATATACTTTAAGATCTTGCTTCCTGTTCAGTTTTCATAGGGCTAAATATTCCCTGTATTTCTTTCTTTCTTTCTTTCTTTTCTTTTTTTTTTTTTTTTTTTTTTTTTTAATTGTTATGGCATTTCAAACCACAAGGTTAAAGCAGGACTCCTGGAAAGCCTTTAAACCTTTCCATTCAACATACATCAAACAAAGCATTGAAACAATTTTACGTAAAGGAGATAGTGCTCCAAATCAGTGTACATATGCAGAATCCAAATATTTTAAAGATAGGAGACCTGACAAAGAAAGGCATTCTCCTAAACTCACAATGGGGAATTATTTTCAAATCCAAGGATGGCATGGAGCACATTTCTTTGAATTAACGACAAGTGGGTAATGAAGATCAGCTTTGCTCACCAGTTCAAGTCTGGAGGCCATTTCTGAAGAGTGAATGAGAGCTGATAGTTAGAATGGAATGGACTGGAAAATGAAATGAAATGAAATGAAATGAAATGAAATGAAATGAAATGAAATGAAATGAAATGAGATGAAATGAAACGAAATGAAACGTAGAAAAGAAAACTTAATAGTATAGCAGAAGGGGGAAGCCAGTGGACAGACACAAAGAGAATGACAAGGCATTCAAAGTGACAGATTCGCAGTAACATTTTGAATACTTAGCAGTGAGCCAAGGTTTGTCAAGGCCTGAGAAGAGAATGTTTCAGCAATCAAGATGTGACTTGGGATCATGGATGAAGGCTTCTAAAGGTGTTTTGTCACACCTCTACATTCAGTGTGATTTGCCTGTGTAGGGAATGGATCTCAGGACTGCAACGTGGGTATCCCTTCCCGTGGGCACACAGAATTTGGGAACAGGAGCTACAAGTTTTGGACATCCTAGGGAAACAGCTTCTGCATTAAAAAATCTGACAGGGCTCTTGATGAGACAGAAATAGGGAAATGAGAATGCCAAGAGGGGAAGGGATGTTTTGTGGAGAAATATGAGTGGCTGGCTGAATGAAGTGTGTAGCTTTCAGATGTAACTGTTAGGCTGGGAATAAAGCATATTCACAGACAAAAGCTACCCAGAAGCCAATTACAAATAAAAGCATATTTTAGTGAAGTCCAGATAGTGCACCACCTGCATCCACTTCATTAAGGCTCTTTAAAATTTGCATGACAGAGCAAGGTGGTAAGGAAAACACAGCGCCAAGGGATGGGGACCGCGTACTGGTGCTTCAGAATCCCTGCTTGCTCTAACCTTGCTTTGTTTTTCTGCTTTCCACTCCTTCTCCTTGCCTACTTTCTTGCAGTTTTATCTACAAAAAACATGGAATTGATAGTGTCTTTATTACAAGTCGTTTATCCAGAGCTTGTCAGAGAATCTCTTCCTGGGAATCATGTCTAATATCCGCATGGGTGGTGCCCTGATGTATCGAAGTGATACACTTGTTCTGTATTCCTTTGGTCCATGGGCCATCACATGTTGCTAAAAATTTACAGTGATATGTGAAAGATTTGTAAGTTTGCATTAGAATATATGGTAAATAATAGGCTGGAGGCTCTGGAAAATGAAGGTAAGGGATTTTTGACAGGAGGTTTTACAATAAATCCCAGACTTCACAAGAATCTTTCTGTTTTTTGCAGTGCAACAGTTGCAAAACAAATTGTCACCCCATAACCCAGACCTCTCGGCAAGTGGGATGGTGTAGCCAAGCACTGGGTTTGTGGCTGGCATCATGTGAGTCAGTGAACTAAAACAAGTCCTATGCTTTCCAAAATTGATCGTCTGCAGGATTTGTTGTTCAGCCCACTCTTCACCACAGAATCTGATCTTGTGTACAAAATCTTACCCTTATGTTAGTGATAACTCAAACTTCCTTTGTCTTTACTAGTTTACAAAGTGTTGAAAACCACACTTTAGGACTTAGCAATTCCCCTTTCCAAAAGGCCACACGAACAACAAGTATGAAAAAAAAAAAAAAAAGAAAAGATGAAATGTCAGGGAGGCCAGATGTGCAAGGGGACACAGTCTTTCATTAGCCAAACTGGTAGTTTGAAAAAGCTGGTGAGCCTCTACCCCTGTGCTCAGAAGCTCTTTCTTATTATACCTCTTTACTGACATACCACTCCCTGCAAGCTTTATCTATTAGCTGTATCTATTGGCAACTCTCAGAGTATTAATTTAAATGTCAGTGTGTGGCTACCTCACCCGCCTGCTTATTTGAGTCAATGCTGTTGTAAAGCCTCTGGTTGTAGCAAGCATCCAACTAATGTGCGTCTTCTCAGCTCCAGCTGCCTGCTCCTACTGTCATCACCTGCAAACCCAGCTAGGAAATCCTACATTTTAAAATTCACATGCAGCATCCAAAAGATCTCTTAAAGTTTTGGCCACAGAGACAGTGGATACCAAAAAACTATGATAGTGAGTAGTTTGGTTGGTATGGGGGCTAGGGATGAATTGAGGATGTAGTTTCTAGGAGGGGACAGAGGTTATGAAATAGGGCTGCAGAGCCAGTAAGAAGGGATAAAAAGGAGGATGGGCTTGTGGGTAACCACCACCTGGGGAATTTTTCTTTCAGATAGCAGTGAGATTATATCTGGTACATACAAAGAAAACAAATGTGTTGGATGGGGTCCAATGAAAATCAAGTCCTACGCAAAATAGGGGGAAATGTTTTGAATTTTAAAATTTGATAAAATGTTGAAGGACAGGGGAAAATTTTTGAGAAAATGCATATATATCTTTTCCTAAAGCTTTTTTCCAGCCCCCTCCCCCCATCATTTTTCATTTTTAAATCATCAGCTTTGTTGTAAAGAAAATAAAGTTCTCTTACGTATTGGCAGAATGTCATATATGCCTTTTTTCTGCCTAGAACCAGTACGTGGTGAAATGAGAAAAATGCGAAGGGAACCCTTTGCAGCAAGAGCAACTGCAGTTAAGCAGAGCTTTCTTGAGAAAGTTTCACTTCCTAAGTTTTTTTGCTATGTTTGCTCATTTAAATGGCCATCATATTAACCCACTTTTTATGATTTTCAAATGTCAGCAACAAACCTAAGTCTTGTAAAAGAAAAAGTGCTAAGTAGAAGGCCTGGTTCTCATCACTGTAAAGACCTGAATGCATCAACAAATATTGCTTCCACAACCTTAGAAGTGGCGTTGCTGCAGCATTACCTTCTCTAGAATGATTGCAGTTGCATTGGCATAGATGTATCAGCCTGTAGTGTGTTAACTATTGCCAGATGTTAAAATTCATTGAAAATAAGTGTCATCTCTGTACCAGGGTCTTTGGGCCAGATGACTTAGGCAGAACTCAGTCTACCTCCATTATCCTTCCTCGATTCCTTCAACAGCTACAAAACTACAGCACTGTCTATTCCTGTCTTGAAGGGATTTAACTACAAACGATATGAGTGACTTTGTTGTTGCTTTTTTAATACTGCATCCCGAAACTGAATAATTTCATTTGCAAGCTATTTAACAGTGGGCTGTGCAGTAGGTCAGAATACATGTACACTGACCTGGCAAATGCAGGCTCTGAAGAGAGTGTAGCTGTAGTTTCTGTCTGCATTCGAGTGACTTTGCAGTCACTACTCAATGCTTTGCTGAGCTCCTGGAGTGCTGAGGAGCTGGGCTGCACAGGGGCATGTGGGGCAGCGGACTCTGGAGTCCTGAGACTTGTGGATCTGCCTGATGAACAGCTGGGACAGGGAAGGGGCTTTTGGTTTTGAAAAGAACAACTGCAGCCAAAAGTTTAGGAGATGGTGAAATAGTTCAGGACTTTGGCCTATACTGTCATATTCTTTAGTTTCATGGGGAGAAAAAAAAAAAAAAAACACAAAAACTTCAGAATTTCCAGTGAAATAGTTCTTAACTTTCTTCTTCAAATTAACTGTTCTGATTTTTCTTGTTCAAAGCAACATTTTTGTTCAAAAATCCCGGTTATTTTGAAATATTCAAATCATATTTAAATAGCCACCATCAAAATTAATTAAAACATTAATATTTTTTTTTAGGAACAAATGTCTCACTTGAAGCCTACAAATTATTACTTGTTTTACTTTTCAATTCACAAAAAAAATCAAATTTTTTTCCTTTCAGTGTGATTGAAATGAGTCCTCTTAACTTTCCAAATCTGCCAACGAAACACAAAAAATTAATTATTCATCGAGTTCCAATGAACACCCTTCATAAAACTTCTCAATTATGCAAACTAATCACCTTCTGGGAAATAGGTGTAGATCATTTTATGGTACAAGCTCGCAATGTGACTCAATGCCTCTTCGCTTGCACACTATAACCCTCCTCACTCATCTGATTATTCAGACTTTTGCCTCATCTATGGTTTTCAGCTCATTTCCCCCCTACTACCACCATCGATATTCTCTGTTTTTCCTTTGCTTACAACAAAATATTCTTTATCTTTCGAAATATCAAACGCTGCCATCCTGTGAGGCAAATGCAGCGGGGAGGACAGAAATGGTTAAACGTCTTTGCTGGTGCAGTTGCTGCTAGAGCGTGCTGCCTCCCTGCTCCCTTGGTGCCGGCAGAAGGGGCGCGGAGGCCGGGCGGTGTCGGGGTGCCGGTGCTGCAGGGGGCATTTTGCCAGCAGCCGTGCATGGCCCCATGAACCCCGAGGCGTGCAGGGCAGGTGAGCAGTGCAGGTACAGGTTGGGTCGGAGGGCCTGGCCTAGCAGCCGTGTTGTCAGGATGTAGGGCAGGGCATGGGGAGGAAGGGGAGCTCCTCGCACGGGTCTGGCCTCCCCACTGGGCCTCCAGGGAGACACTGAGCGATGAGGAGCCAGAAGCAGAGGGGAGAGAGGAAGAAACTTTGTTCCCTCCTTCCTCTTGCAGCCACCCTGCTCTCTTCATTTCCTTCTTCTCTGTACCCCGTGACTGCAGACACTGCACGAGCCAGCGTGGTGGGAAGCGAGGGCTGCCAGCCTCCTCCTCGCAGTCAACCAGCTCTCTCCTGAAGTGAATCACACTCTTTCCCTCCCCAGCAGCCTCCCTGAAGCAGGATCCTGGCCTCATTCACCCATGTACTACCAGGCCCTTCGGCTGACCTTAAAGAGGAACACACCTGCCTCTTGCTTTTAGTATTGCTGCTTGCAGTTCGCGCACGTGTCAGGCTCGCCTTCCTGCTCCTCTAGCTCATGCGCAGGGCCAGCAGCTCCCACGTGTGCTGTCCTGGCTGCCCCAGCCGAGCACAGGTGCTCCCCGCAGCATTCCTGTCCTTTGCTTTGCACTGAAACACAGAGCCACGTCTGTACAGTGCACACTGCACTCCATACATGTATGTGCCACACTTTCAGGGGCTTACTACATTTTTAGCTAACCTGCATGTGCTGTTGATGGGATCTTTGCTATCTCTTTGCTATCAAGCGCCCGTAGTTCCTTCAGGAGTTTTTTTGCCCAGCGACATGGTTTAACAGCAGATGGCATAAAGGCCTAAAGGCCTCAGCTGGTGTTTGTGCACACCAAACTCCGTAAATGCCTGTCATGGTTGTCTACATAGTTGTTGGCCATTTTTCCACCTCGATAGCTGGATGTTTTCTACAAGAGTGGGTGCCTAACGGGACCGTCACCCGCTGAACAGGAAAGGGAGGGCAGATACCAAGGTATTTTTTTATCAAGGACACATCTGTTATTTAATCCCAGTGCCGCTAAGAGCTCCAGTCCTTGCACGGAGCACACAAGAGGAAGGCTTACTGATGGCATCTTATCTTCTAAGCTGTTTGTGCTCATTTCAGGGATAATCAACATGGTCAATTAACATATTGCAGTGGGAAATCACATTCCATGTGGCTTGGCTTCTGGTGAGACACGGCAGAGTTTGTCCTCGTGCTCTTTAGCTGCAGGCTGCAGGCAGCTCCTATTTGCATTGGCAATCAGGAGCCTCCGAGCTGAAATGCTCCCCAGGGAGCAGCACTGCGTGCCAGCACAGGGCCACCTCTCCTGTTACACTGCAGGCACGTGTTTGTTGTAGGCATTGCTGTGCTGCTGTAGAGCTGCTAAAAGGTTCCTGTTGTGAGAGCAGCCTCGCACACAGCAGTGTGAGGTGTTCCCTGCCAAGGGGAGGACTGGCGTGCCGCGAGTCCAGCTGTTGGGCGTGCCGCTGCCAGGGATCAGCTGGTACCTGTTAGGGAGCGTGCCTGTTGCCCTCCCACCTCAGCATTTCTCTCAGGCCAAAACTGCCATCTTCTAACCTGTCAAACTGGTGGGGTTTTACTGTATTCATTAGTGCGATCAGAATGTGAAGACACTACACAATGCCCCAATCTTCTGATAGCCCAAAAAAGAAGGAGGGGCCCCTGTCCTGTGATATCTTTCACCATCAGACTGACCCCGGGAAAGAGCAACCGCTACCAAAATGGGCAGGGTCATTCATTCCCTGCCCCCAGAGGCCTTAGCCCCATTCCTCTGCCTCCCTCAGAGAAGAACCAGCCCTTGTGCAGCTGTGCAAGCTAAATAATTTTCCTGCTGTAGTTCATCCCACAGCCAAATTAATGTCAGCGTCAGCATTAATTGGAGGGCAGGGGCCAGCTAGATGGCACTGCCTTTTCTTGGCAGTGCTGACTGAGAGCAGGTAAAGCGGATCATGAAAGCACGGACTAAAAGATTACAAGGAGCAAAACTCTTCTGACAGTCAAGGCAGAGCTCGAGTATTCCTCAAGGCTTTCACTTCAACCATGTGCATTTCATTTGTGTTTAAATCTTTCTGAGTCTTGACTCTCCAGTGCACCATATACAGTATATTTAATGCATAGTGAAGGTAATTAAATCCTAAACATGTGATCTGTGATACGGCTGGGCTGTGTGAGCAGTGACAGCTCAGTGAGTAAATCAATGGAATGAATCTTTAAAATAGAAATGTATTTCTGCAGTTGCGTGATGAGGCACTGGAGATTTACTCAGCTGTGACACCAAAGGCCTCAAGTAATGACTGCAGTAGTAAAGTCTGAGAAGATGCCACATTTGCTGTGATAGAAGGGGCTGAAGGTGGGGCTGGTTGAGCGATTGCTGTGTCACTATCAGCGATACTGAATTTGGGCAGGGGAATGTCTTCTAGAGACAGATCCGCACAGGTCATTCCAGAGAGACAGGCATGGCAAGCAAATGGACTGGATTAAAGCTGGGCTGAGCTCCCCAAAGGATCGGGCAACTCTTGAGTATCTTTCTCATCAAGAGAGGAAGCTCAGGAAAAGGGACTTCTGGGTGCCCAGGATTTCACTGCAGCTTTCTGTGCTTATAAGGTAAATCCTGCTGGATCATTAAGAGACACAGGAATGAGGGAGATGTGAGGAACCCAGCTACGTGCCTGTGTGAGCAGCAGGCAGTGCTCTGGGTGTTTGCCATCAGATGCTTGCTGTGGAACGAACAGCTCTGGCCTTGAGGAATGCTCTGGCTGCACCCAGCCGTGTTGTCCAGCAGCTGTGCCTCAGCGGCATTTACACTCAGCAATGGGGTGTTCACTACCAGTTTGCTGTCCGTGGTAAGAGCAGCACCGAAGCTCAGCCAGAAGCGATGGCAGGAGGGGGTCAGCCACCCAGCCCAGGCATGGGCCATCGTCCCAGCGGCTGCAGGGAGCCAGTGGGTGCCCTCACCAAGGGACCCACGCGTCCTGAGCGAGGCCATTCCAGCACCAGCTCCAAGCAAGCAGCTTGGATGCAGCCACACAGTTTGGGAGGCTGCAGGCTTTTCCCAGGGCTGTTCCTGGACCTATTTCATTTACTAACAGACACAAGTCATACAGTCCAAAATGAGATTTAGCCACAGGGAAATGGTGCAGAGGGAGCTTTTTTTACAAGCTTCCTGAGCAGATGTTCCTGTAACTCGGGTTTGGCACCCTGAGGCTTTATAAATAAGTCATGAGATTCTCCCCTTCTAGGAAGAACATAGCTCTTACATTAAAGAGTGGGCCTCAGATCTTAGAAGCATCACTAGCTTTTCCCCTCCCTCCCCCTTAAATACACCCACATATTCATGCTTCACATTGATAGTCTGGTCATCCTCACCATCGCCTTCCAGCCAGGTTTCGTAATCTCTGAATCTAGTATTTGTAAACAGGGCTGTGATTGCTGCTGTCACAAGAAGAGACGGTTGCTGACCGCAGTAGCTTGTCTGCCCAGCAGATGAGGAAAGATAAATTAGTGTGTGGGGGTGAATCTCGGTTGAATTTCTCTGAATTCAGCTTTCCCCTAAAATATTTAACTATAGTCGATTAGGTAAAAACTCTGCTATAAATGGACAACAAAGAAAAACTAACTTAAAAGCAAGGAAAATTGAGTTGAGTGCACACTGCTGGTTTTATCAGACCTCCTCAGTAGATGGCTCCACACAGATCCTTACGCCTTTCCCCTTTGGCCAGAGCGTTAGAAGTTATCATGCAATGTATTCTTAGAAAAGCATCTGCCATTCCTTCCTGAAGAATTCATTTCTCGCAAGCCCTCCCCCTTCTCTGCGTGAGAGTTGTGGGTTTGTTCGAGGCGTCATTGTCAAACAGCTCCGCCACAGCCAAATGTCACTTGGCACGCTGCGTTCTCAGAAGCAGCAGCGCTGCGCCCTGGGCACGGATGACGACACGCCGAGGGTGACCGAAACACGCGTGAGCCCTGCCTTTCCCTGCACAGCCTCCTCAGCACCGCTGCTTCTTGCCTGAACACTGAGTGAACGTGCAGCACAGCTGGGTCCCCCTGTCATGTGTTGTCAAGAAGGGAATGTGCACCCTCTCTTCTCTGCTCCATCTTGCTCACAGCCCTGCCGGGCTGACCACAGCTCAGAGCTCGCTGCCCTTCTGTTGGTGACAGACCCGTTGTCACCATGTCCGGCTGCAGAGACTCGTGTGACCACGTACGAGGGACAGGGAAACATGCTGTCACTGTCACGGGGACCAGCCCAGAGCTGGTGCACATCCAGCCCTCCACGTTGCTTCCTCCCTGCTCAGGCAACGCAGCGCCAAGCTCCTGTCAGCAGGGAAGGCGCTGCGGGCGTAGCATCCTCGCAGCCATTCAGGTGGAAGTGCCGTGTAGAAAAGCCCTCGAGGTGCTGTGGCCTTACCCCAGCAATCAGCACAGCGTTCAGGCTGCCAGCATGCCGGGCCGGGGCCCCTCAGCCTCAGGGTGGGCTGTCAGAGCGGTGTGCACGCCAGCCCAGGACTGCTTGCATGGCCGTGTTTGTGCAGAGCCGAACCTCCTGCCAGGGAGCATTTCATCAGCACCACGCGGTGCTCGGTGCTGCTGCGGTTGTGACTCCGAGCTGTTGTGGGGCTGAAGGAGCGTCGGTGCAAAGTGGTGCGAGGGGAGAACCCCGCGGTTTGTCGGTAGTTTGGGAGCTTGAGGGGAATGTGGGGAATATCTCCTGCTCTCCTGGGGTGGGCTCACATTCAGCCTGCACACATCTGAGCCAGGAGGCACAAGGCTAAACCAGGAACTGTTGACTAGATGAAGCAAAATGTGTTCCTGGGTTTTGCACCATTTGGCTTTGGTGTTGGAGCCAAGAGAGCACTATAGAATGAAAGATTGCGAGAGCTGTGGAGAACCTCCTGGAGCCACCTGGGCACTCACTCTGTGTTCACAGAAAGAAGGAATCAGCTAACAGACCCCCGATCCTCCTCTCCCTCCCCACACCCTCTTGTGTGGGAACTGGCCAGGCCAGGCCTGGGAGACCTCTGCTACTCAGCCCGGGGAGTCACTGCTTGCAAGAGCATTTGCTGCTCTCGGAAATGCACCACATTCCCGGGGACCCTGGGGAGAGGCCGGCCGCGATCTCAGCAACAGAGGCACCTTTTCCCACGTACTGTTTTCCTAGGCTCGGTTACAAACTGCCCACACTGCTGAGAGGATTGCAGCCCCTTGTGCTTAGCAGCACGCCGGAGTAGAGGGTTTGCCAGGAGGGATGCGCAGCTTCCAGCTACATGACTTCCTCTTCTTGCAGCAGCACAACTAGGTGCATGGCCCAGAACTGAGGCAAACCGTGTCCCAAAATCTGTAGGGAGCTGATAGCTCCTTCTTCCACGTGTGCCTTTAAGGGCAGAAGGAGCATTTTGATCCGTAAGGATCAGCAAGTGGGGAAACACCGCTGACTCAGGCCCCGGGATCAGTCACCCCTGCCAGCTGCACCCCACTGCTCCCAGGCACTTGTGGCAGAAGGGCTGCGGGTCAGTGAGAGGCTGAGGGGAGTCAGGATGCAGCCCTGGGCCGTGCATTGCCCTTCAGGGAAGGTGCACACAAGAGGGGAGGTGTGCACAAGAGGAAGGTGCCTGCTGGGGGTTGCAAAGACCTGGTGCGAGGGCGTTGGGGCACTCCCCACCTTCCCGCACAGCACAGCGCCGGCAGCATTGCAGGCTCCAGGCGGTGCGGGTGCAGCCTGCCTCGCCAGATCTGAGGCCACGGTGCGAGGAAAGGAGATGGAAGCATGAGCACAGCTTTCTGCAGATTCTGGATGCTGCTGAAGCCCAGTGCTTTTCCATCACTGCAGCTTACAGAGCAAGATGAATCCCCTGGCTGGAGAGCCTGGAGAAGAAAAACGTGGCCTCTTCAACCCCACTGGAGCATTTCTTGCTTAATATCCGTGACTCAAGAGCTCCTGTGAAAGAATGAATTCTTTTTTTAGTCTGGGGACGGCGCTGACACACCGTACAAACACTGCAGGGTTAAAGGCAGGGAAATGACTTGCAGATTTTATTTCTTAATGAAATTTCAGTCCTTTAAAATCACTCTGCCTTACACACTTGTGTCACAGTTAGCAAAGCAAATGAATTTCTAGGTATAGGGCACATACAGTGATTTATTTAAAAGGTGGTTCCTGTTCTATTCTGAGAGCAAGAAAGGCATTGGTGAGCGTTATGTTTCGGGATCATACTCTGTATTTCATTATTTCTTCTCTTATCATTAGATGTTCCTTTTAATTCTTGATTCATTTATCTCCTGTTTTCTTTATCTTTGTATAGCTTAAAGGCTACCCACGTGCAGAAGCTTAGTTTGCTTTATTATTTTGAGGGCTTGGCATGAAGCTATATATATGTATGTATATTTTTAACCAAAACCATATCTACCCTTTATCAATTGCTAGCTGTCATTTACCATGTTACTCAACCTTTGCATGCAAAAGCTCACTGGTGTACTGCAAAAACCCACTGTCTGACTCTTTAGCACACATCCTCTCTACCATAATTAGCAACTGACCAAAGAAAAATCCCCTCTCAGAGCACTGCTGAGTCACCATCCAAATATTCTGGCTTTCCAACACGATCAGTCAGACCATGAGTCCAAATGACCCCTGAATGCTGGGTGGGTAACATTCCCACCTGAGATGATGGAAGCTGTGAGGTTTAGATTCCCTGTTTTCAAGGGAAAAGCTGAATTGCTGGAAAGCCAAATAAAAACTGAAAAAGTAAACAGAGCTGAGCTGTTGCTTATGCCTTTTCCCCTGTGAGACCTGGTTACTTCAGGCAACACCTCAGACTCCTGTGACTGTTGTAGCAATTAGAGGATGTCTGGGTGTCCAGATAGACGAGCAGTGTGCCTCCTCGTCCCCCCAGGATAACCCTACATGAGTTATTGTACAACTGATACGGTTATCTGAGCAGCCATGATACAGAGACAGGGAGTTTTTGTGAGGCTATTTAAGCAAAATAGCTCTTTGGCAGCTGCTTCTGCGAAGCTCTGGACACAATAAAGCCTTTTCATTCATTTTCTCATAGTGATCACTTAAGCCTACAGAGTTGTTCTTCCCCGAGGGCTTCCCTTAGCTTGTGTCTCTCTTCCTCTGTGAAATCTTTGAGAGTCTTGAGCCCAACAGCAGCAGGCTGCGTGAGGAGCTGGCTGAGGATCTTCTTGCTGTGGGTTCACAGCGTAGCTTTGCTCCAGCCAGAAGCAGATGGCCTTCAAGGACTGCAGAACCAACGTGCTTTCCACAACTTCTCTTCAGCTGGTCTGAGAAAACTCTTGGAGTTAGCTAGGCAGGACTTAAGAGTGGTGGATGAGGTTGTGCTGTTATTAATCAGCATGTTCCAGCAGATCAGAGCCAGCAGACAGAGCCCCATTCCCGGCAGTAATGTGAATCGGGGCACAGCATCTGATGCTGGTGAGTATCCGAACATCGTCACTGACAGCACAGCTCTGGCTGCAGTTCCTGTTTGATTAGATGGCAGTGAATGATGAGGACAGAAACAGTCTCTCTAGAAACATCATTCTAATGCATCAACATTTTAAAATGCTTGCCTATTTTCTGTTGTGTAAATGCTCATAGAAGTGGCTGCTGGGTGTAGTAGAGTTGTGTTGAACAAACACAACCCTTATAATGGATGAGAAGTGCTGCTGTGGTTGCACGATGGAGCATCCAGTAGGAAATCATAATTGAGGTACTGACTAGCTTCAAGTCAGCTTCAATTCTGGTTTAAAGTATGTTTAATATTTTCTCTCAGTGCTATAGTGTTAGTTTTTTATTCTTTATTTTTTCTATTTAGTCTGGCAAATGGACAAAACAGCATCAGAAACGTTTAAAAATCAAGTTGCAAAAGGGGGTGAGACATTTCTGTTCTCAAAATAGCAGTTTCTTTTGAAGCTGTTGAACAAGATGGATTTATCCGGGGGAGGGGGGAGGAGGACAGGCAGGAAACACTGCCTCCTTTGAAGATGGTTCCTTCAACCGTGACAAAGAAGTCTGCACTGGAAAAAATTTCTCCTCTAAAATGATTTTTCTGTACCATCGTGACTAGTCCAGCTTAGGCAAGAGTCACTCCACATTTGAAGCATCTGAGTCTGCATATGCAGGTGTGGGTGACAGCAGACAGGAATGTTCCCTTAGAGAAAAGGTCCCACTGCTCTCGTCAGTGGGGCTTGGAGGTCACCACAGCGCTTGGAGGAGCAGCAACCAGTTTTCTACCCACCTGTGAGGAAATACTTGTTCTTCAACATATGCATGTCAGTGTGATGACTTGTTGCTCCCTGTCCAGATCACTCTTCCTTTCCAGCTGATGTTGCAGACTAGGCCACTGACAGCCAGGCAAGCGGATAATTCACCGAGGATTTCTGGCAGAATAGCCAGCTCAGAAAATGAACCAAAGAGAAGGTAGAGTGAAACACAAGTGATGGATAGCCTTTTCCCTTGGAGCTGCCTGAGGCAGGCTGCTAGCCAATGCAGATGTCTTCATCTAAGGTCATTTTACGGAGCCCCTTTCAAATCAGCAGAGAGAAATAATCTGTTTATTGGAGATGTCTAACTTAGGTGAGATGAACCCCATTTCTTTAGGCTCTCTGTCATAGGCCGTAACTATGAACTCCCTGTACTGTTAATTATAGAACTACCTAAAATATCTGAAATACAGGCAGTTTAAACCACATGAACTGACAACTTACAACAATACTATTTTTCGTGAGTAAACAAAGCAACTAGGAAAACGGGGGAAAGGATCTCTGCATAATCCTTGTATGCAAATAGATCCTGGAATCAATTTGACAGGAGCAAAATAATGGACTCAAATCCATGGAGATTTGACATCAAGTCATTAGCCAAGCTAACCTATTTCTAGGGCAAAATGTTCATGAGTGTAAGGTATCCAGGTGTAGAAGACAGCTGTAATAGTTACATGATGATAGCAAATGAAAAGGAGAAGCAAAGAGAATACCCTGTCTCCCATGTAGATTTAAGTATTGAGCTCCTTCACTGAGCACTGCTCTTTCCCAGTTTTCATTTTTTGCTACAAGTCTCTCATTTCTTCCACCAGGGTGTTACTTTATTGTGCACCAGAGGAGGGAGATACATGCCCACAAACCTTCTGAGAAACACATTTACAGGAAATAAAAACCACACAAGCATCTTTCTGCCACACTGTCTCTGTGTGGAGAGCAAGTCCTTACTCTCTTTCTCACCCAGTAAATAACTTAGCTCAGGACTAAACTAACACTGACTATTGAAAATGTAGTAGCCTACATAATGATCATCACATAGCCTTCACCAGGTGCTGCAATGCATGAGTATTGTTTGAGGAAATGATAGCCCACTGAGTGTCATGCAAAAATGACAATCACCGCTGTCCTAAGTCCATCTTTTTAATTGCTTTGCTGGCAGATGGATTCTGCACGGGATCTCGTTTACTCACTGCGGGCTGCCTTTGTTTCTTCACACTTTCTGATCACATAATTCAGTATGGTTTGCAGATACATCACACTGCATGCACATGCACACCACTGAAAAGATCCCATGGCCTTTTTTTTCTGCACTGTTTGGAGTTGCTGCATACTGGTAATTTAGCCCTTCAGAACCTAAAACAACTCCCTAGAAAAGGAAACAGATTTTGCACAGGTATGGAATGACATTTTAGCTTTGACATAGTGGAGAAACTTCCACTTCCTTCTGATCAAATGAGCATCCCTTCTCTCCATCCTCTTTGCCATGTGAAAGAAATAAAAAGTTGACAGTCAGGCTCTCCATTTAGATGAAAGATTCAAGCTGTCTCCTGAAATACGTTTCAAGTAAGAGCATCTGCAAACGTTTTGCAAAATGATTTCCTTTATTCAGTAGGGAAAAGATAAGATGATCCAACATTTTGGTCTCATATGGGGCTCCCTCAAAGTATATGGAAAATTCAAAGGCTTTTAAAAGAATTCACGTCCTGAAAACTTAATGGATTATTTAGTTGGCATGCATAGTTCAGCCTTATAGTGCCTGAATTGGTCTCTGCTGGTACATCCTGATTTATTTAAATCACTTTCAGGTACTTGTCTGTCTGGAATAGGAATCTCATATTGATTTGTGTTTTTGTTGCTTCAGTCTGATTCCTTGAAGAGCTTCTTGTCCTTCTTGTGTTTTTTGTTTGTTTGTTTGTTTTGCAACAGAAGGTTGCTTTGAAGGTGCAGCTGTTCTTTGTGCATCTCACTCTTCACAGCAAGACTTCCCATGTTCTCTGGACCCAGGGTGCTGCCAAGCAGATGGCTGAATTTCTTCTGAGGTTTTGAAGGAACTCTTCTTCACGTGACTGTCCTATCCACACACAGGACTCACCAACCACATCGAGAGGGCTTTGCTTTAGGAACAAACTAACTTAAAAGGTGCCATACTATTTCCTTGGGGAATGAGATTCCTGCTGCAACACGGAGGGCATCCCTTCCCGCAGTTAGTGTCCTCAGGGAGATTCAATGTGTGATGGACAAAGTCAGCTCATGCTGGACAAAATCAGCTCATGCTGATGTTGACAAGAGGACACAGTGCTTTAGCTTTCATTCAGCATCACAGTAGCCAACCTGCCTGTCCTCTATGTCAATATTTGCAAGCACAGCTGCAACCTGCAGGCCAATGCGCTGTAGATGACAAATTTGTTTAGACCCAAGGAAGGGAGTGTTCCTTTGAAATAAAAGGTTGCTGATAACAGGGCATCACTGCTGAAATCTAAATTAACCTGATGCAATTGCCAAGGCTTCTTCACTACAGAAAGAGGTTAATTAAGCAGCAGTCCCTTCTTCTGCACAGTGTCAGCTCTGAGTGAATAATAACGTGACTTGGAGACTACAGTGCATAATGCCATTAGGTTTATTACTCCCGTTTTACAGCTTGCAATAAAGAAGACTTGTAATTAATGAATGAAGTGGATGCAATGCTGCAATCAAGGCCAGGATGAGGCATAAAATACAGAGCCCAGTTCTGTACCTCAGTCACGTGCTGGCAGGAAGAGGCACCATAGCTTGTGAGGAAAGGAAAATGGGATCACCTCCCTCTCCCTTTCAGTGCGAAGAAATCTTTTCTTCACAAGTGCATCTGGCAGCTTCCTACCAAAAGTCTTTGGGAATGATACATGGGAGAAGAGAGGAAGTTAATGAAAGTGTCAGTACCCAAGAAAAGAGAGGCTGTTGTATCACATAGCCAGAAATTTGAGACAGTCCTTTGCAGATTCCTTGCTATGGCAGGTTATGCTGTTACGAAAAGAGAAAAAGAAAAAAAAAAAAAAAGATGGGTCCAGTTCCAAGTTTCATGCTCATGCACCAGCATAAAGCCCGTACAGTCACCACTGACAGTTCAGTGCTGTGTAGCTGAAAGGCAGAATGTTTCCTCTTCTCAAGCATTAATCTGATGCCCGACTGACCAGAAAGCTAGATAAGCCCACAAGGTGCTCACAATATATATTCCTTTCCTTTCTTTCCTTTTCCCTTGGTTATACACACAGTGTCAAAGCAAACAGCCACACATGCCAATGACATTACAATTTTCTTATATTCTATTTCCAAATCCATCAGCTCTCACCTGTTTTTCTTTTGACCTTTAAACTCTTCAGGGCATGGAATATTACTTTTCAGCTTGTACGATGTGAAGAAAAGACATCTTTGACTATTACTGTAATGTAAGTGCATATTTGTGATCACAATGATTGCAGTTGCAGAAAAATGGAAATCATAAAGATTATTTCTCAAAGCTCCTGTTAAAGGCCATGAGATGATTGCTAGCTAATGAGAGAAACATATTTCTTTCAGGGCAAGCTAGCGGGTCATGAAGGCTGTATGTCTTCATTTGGAGCAGCCAGGTTTGTTGGAAACAAGATACCACTGCCAGATGGAGCATGGGTCTGTGTGCTTATGTCGTGGTGCAAAATGCTTGTGAAAAGCCTCAAGAGTTCTGGGATGCCTGGATGAGGCAAGACAGCTAATAAGATGCAGTTTGTAAGAAAGCTGATGGATGCATTCAAATAGCAAGTTTCCCCACACATGTTTTTTCCCATTAGAAAGGGCCGTGCTTTGCCAGCCAGAGAGCAGGGCAATCGGCAGTCACTGAGAGCAGCACGGGCTAGCTGTGCAAAGGGGCCTTACATTGAGCAAAGTGGGGAAATAGCAAAATGATGCTGGCATGACTGTAAAAGAAACATGATATTCACAGAACTGCCTGTATGTGTATATGTTATCACCTTCCCGACCATAAACACACCTTCCCCATGGGGAAAAACATTTTTATGTGTGCTACTTTTGGGAAGATGCTTTTGGAGATCCGTAAAAGATCTTCCTTCTGGTCTTTGGGATATGTTCATTTGTCTTCTTGCTTGTGTATGTGTGCTTGAAATGCACTCTGTTCCTCCTTGTATCATCCCCAGCACTGTGATGCTGCAAAGTTGTTGAGTCAAGCATCAGCAATCCTCCCTCTCTGTGGAACTGCTTCAGAGCAGCACAGTGCTCAAATACAGTGTGAGGGGATTACCTGTGGTTTCTAGGTTGTGAAATGAGAGAGATCTCTTGCAGAGCTCTCTGCTGATAATGCTTTCTTGCCTTCTCTTTGATGGTGTCTTGTGTAGCCATATAAGTAACTGATAAAGTGAAGAATAAACACTGATAGGACCAAAGCTGTGACAGCCAGATATGTTCCAAGTGGTAAATAAGAGACCCATAAGGAAGGAAGTGAAATGTGTGGAGGATAGAAAATGAGAACATAGACTTGTTTCTCTCCCAGTCCCTCCAATTTGACATTTTTTTCAGTAATGCTTTCCCTTCCGTACCATTCAGTCCTGACATTTGCTGAGGAATGGACCTAGGATCTGATGTAACACCTGCTAAAGTTAGCACAGCTGTTTGTGCTACAATATGAAGGTCTTGCCCAAGCCTTAGGGTCCCAGATGCTGTACGAAGACATAACGACTAGTAACACATAGCCCAAAGAGCTTGCTGTGTCGGTAAGAAAGGTGAATGGGAAGAGAAGTGTCAATGAAAGGGCCAGAAGCTCAGAGGCAGTACTGAGGGTAAAGCTTATCTGTCTCCACTTTCCTGTGTCATCTCTAGCATTACACTGTGTCTGCCGAATCTTTCTGATGACCACTCAGCCCAGTTGATCTTTCCACCAAATTGTGAAGTTTCAGGGACAGAAGGTGTCTTAGACTGGCTTTGTACCTACCCAGAGATTCAAAGAGCTTCAGGGCATCTGCAGCAATAGATGGAGGAATAGAGTCCAGTCTGTTCTAGTGAGTAGCAAATACATTGTAGGTTAGTATGCATAGCAGAATGTATTTTTTGTTTGTATCATACATATCTTTATTCTTGCTATGCATGAATATGCTCACTATTTATGCAAGAATAAATTGTAGAGCAATGTAATCTTGGTAGACAATGCAAGTTCCATGGTTTACAGGGAAATGTATGGCTAGACTGCTCTGTCCATACCCTGGCAGTCTTCGTGAGGAAGAAAGCTGTGTGTCTGAACCTGTTCCCAAGCCAGACTCATCACCTTCACTTGCCTCCTTGCTGCGAGATGAGGTACGTTCCCGATCTTTCCTGAAAAGCAATGTGGACAGATGACCTTCACAACAGCCAACCTGCTGGTGCAAACACATTCTGACACAGATCTTGGGCTTTCTGCTGCCTTCAGTTTGCCACACTTCCATACCACAGTGTACTGCCATGCCCCTTTACACCTTCAATCCCACAGCAGCATACAAGTCATCTCCTTCCCAGCTTCATTTTCTGGTAATGAAATGTTGCGATCCTCTGTCCATGAGTGTTAGGGGACAGCCTGGATTATGGACAGTCTGTGACAGATGAGCAACTTTGTGACCACAGAAGAACTCACTATGAAGGCAAAACAAAACAACCCTGCAAGTGATGAGACAGGGGTTAGGTTTTGTTGCTGAGAAGCAGGCGGATCCGTGCAGGGCACACAAACACAAACTGACCATTTCTTGTGGTGCAAGAAGGTAGGGGAGGAGAGGAGAAATGCAGGGCCTGTAAAAGCATCGTTGTGCTCTGCAGCTGGTGTCTGGGAGCCCAGCTGGGAGGTCTGAGCTGTGGCAGAAGAGTAGAAATGAAACTGCAGCTGTGACCAGAGTGGACATTTCCTGGCTCAGACCACAAGTTCCTCGTGTTCCTGCAGGGCAGGGGGGGCAAGGATGCCCACGCACACGTCGTGTGTTCCAGCTTGGTGTGGTGCAGTAAGTACCGGAGACCCAGATCTGCTTCCTGCCCTCACAGCTGCTGAGCTTCATACCTCTGCATGAAGACCACCCTGCCTCTGCTTCCCTCTTATTTTCTTGATTTTTTTTTTTTTTTTCATTTTTAAGCACCTCAAGCACATCGCTTGGCACATCACTCCTGTGTGTTTGAACATGTCCCACGTACTGCTTCTAGCCCCACTGCTTTCCAGACGGTACCGTACCAGAGGTGAGGCGTGGAGAGGCCAGGCAGGATGAGCCCCCTGGCTCCAGCTGGGAGAGGAGGGACCCCGGAGTGCCAGCTGGCAGTCACCCACGTGTGCACAGCGACTGCGGGGGCGGCCTTTCCGACACCTGCGACATCCCTCGCACAGTCTCTCAGCTTCCTGTTCCCAGTGCAAGTGCCGTTTGCCTTCAGCAAGTTAAGCCTGTTGCTCCCCCGTGCTTTCCCCCCTGCCTTGGATCCTTTAGCATTTTGCCGTGTCTTTGCAGTCTGCGTGCATCTGAGATCCAAACCCAGAGTGATTTCAGCCAGCGCTCACTCCTCACCAATCCCAAAATGGTACTCAGTTGCTAGTGCTCATGCCGTTCAGCCAGAGGCACTGGTCTAAGCAGTGCCCCACATTGCATGGGTCTTTGCTTCTGATATTTTTCTTGTGCCGTTCTCTAGCCAAAAGTGCTAAACATCAGTTTGTTGACGCAGACTGCAACCAGCATTTATGTGAGGGAAGAAGACACTCCCACAGCAGGTTGCACAGTTGTGTGACTTTCTCAGCCAACTTATCATGCTGACAGCAATTGGATTCCTCCCCTCAGTATAATGGGCACAACAACTTGTCATTTGCAAGAACAAGGAATGAATAATTGTTGACCAAGCATTCCTTATGGCAGCTATCAAGAACAAGTGAGTTTAATTTTTGTAAAGAGGTCTGTTTAGTGGGGCAGGTGAATGTCACATTTTGCACCTGGGCAAGAAGAACTAGTCAGGTCCTTGGTTTGCTTGAGCTGTGGCTGGGGCACAACAAGAGTGCAAAATGCCCTCTTGCTTGCTGAAAAGCTGTAGCAGAGCCAGAGAGAATCCACTCCCTGATCTGCAGTTGGAAAGGGATGGTTGTCAGAGTTTTCACTGAGCTTAGTGCTAAAAGGGAGAGTCTTCTCAATATATCTCACATCCAGGGCTAGAACAAATTATAGCAAGTTTGGAGGTGGGAAAAAAATCTTTTTTAAATACAGATCCTCTGAATTTATTTTTGTTCAGTTTTCTGGTACTTCTTATGTCTCAGAGGATGGTGAGTTGATCCAGGCAAGTCAGCACACAGCCAAGGTAAACGTCATTAATGTAGAGATGTCTTAGACCCAATGAGCGTATTGTGCTTGATGTCTAAGGCATTGGTACTCACTCTGGGTTATTATTGTTATTTTTTTAGTTATGTAATGATGGGGAGAAAAGACAGAAGCTTGTATCTGTGTTTGTATAGCTGGTTGCATGTTCATACATAAGGTATCCCTTAGTAGTTCCAATGTAGATGTCTTTTCTTAAAACCTTTCTTTCTTAAAATACTAATTTCTCATGCGGTGTATGCAGCAAGCAGCATTTAACTGTGTGTAGGAATTCGCTCTGTCACAGCCACAAGCGTGCAAGCACAGAGGAACCACATGTTCCACATACTCTACACAGATGCTAACACTCGTGCCATAGGTGGTGACCCAGGGCTTCCAGTTTCTGCTAGCAGCCCTCGATAGCATCCTGAACAAAATGTTCTTCTGTAAACTGATTGCACAGCAGATAAATCCCCATAGTTCAGCAGATGGGAAGTGAGGGAGGGAAAATCAAATTCCGTGCCGTGGGAGCCAGGCTATCTTAGTGATTTGCAAATGACCTCGATGCTCTGCAGGCTTTCTGGGCTCTTGATGTTGCTCAAGTCCCTCCGTCTCCCACTCTCTTGAACTCTCTCAGCATAGCAAAGCTAAGGAAATCCAGGAGACTAAATTCAGTGCTGCAGATTAGTGACAGGAAGGAAATTGGATATGCATGAATTAAACAAGACCATGTGCCTTCTCTGATCTGCAGATGTTTTTTCTCTCAGAAATGCAACTTCTTTTTTTGCAGGTGACACCCACACATCTCCTTCACTTACTGGCGATGATAATAAAGGAGATAAACAACTGGAGCTCGTGCAGTTAGACTTAATCTTTGTGTGTCATCGTCACCAAGCAAAGCCACAGCAATAGGAAAACAGAGCTGTTTTGTGCTGCTCGCTTCTAACTGACATTTCCTCACAGACCAAGTCGCTCATGTAACCTGTGGACTCTTTGAACTTCATCTTGTGCTTGCTACCTTTCACAGTGTGTTGGCACTGCCGTGCAGCGCAGAGCTGCAGTAGATACATCCTGTGCTTATATCCTGGTTCTCAGTTTGCCTCTCTGCCTCAGTGGTTTGAAATCAGATTGCAGAACTACAACAGAAATGCCTTCATAACAAGGAAAAAAAAAAAAAAGAGTAACAAGAAGGGAATACTCTGATTTTAAAACCTTATACTGCAAGTGGAATGTGGGATTTGTAAGTAACAGATCCTTTAGTTAAGAAAGAAGAAAAGGCAGAAATAAATGTATTAAAAAAATCCTTTTTTAGTTAAGCGTATATGCATAGTTAGTTTGATTTTAATAATCTCAGGAAATAACCACAGATTCTCCATCCTTCCAAGGACTGCTTTTATTGGAAATTCACTGGAGCTTCAGTCCAAACTAATGCATTTCTCTAGCTGCTGGAGACAAGCCCTGGAGTCACTTAGCTCCACTTTTCCTGCAGTCTGCCATTCAGCTGTCCTGCCTTCCCAGCCTGCTGTGGTTTATTTGGCCACTGCCTGCCCTATGAATATAATTTGCTGCCTTTGTCTCGAAAACTTCCTGGGATTCAAATGTGTGCCCAAGCCTGCTCACAGGACCCAAACAGTGTGGTTAGTTCCTCATTGGTGCAGAGCAGCCTGTGCACTAAAAAGTACTTTTTGAGGCAAGAAGGACCAGGGTGTTTTTAATGCTGTTATTTCTAGTGTGTGGCCAGGGAGAGGCAGAAGTCTGCTTTGCGTAGTGCATCCTGCAACTGGTTTGTTCATTGCTGATCCCTGCGGGACTCTTCCAGAGTTGCACTGAAGTGGTTTTAGGGTGGTTTCTCCATTAACCCCTTCTTGCTTCTCCCACCTTTAGTGGTGGGTTGCTCCATCACAGGGCTGGACTTGAAATTAGTGTCAACTGTGTGCGTCTGCAGCAGGGACAGTGGTTATTCCCTTCTGTCTGTGGCTGTATCTTCGCAGCGTCATCCTTAATTCTTGTTGTTAAGAGAAAACATTGGCATCACCTCAGCATGCTGCTAATGAGAAAAAGACCTAGCTGGGATAGTGCTCCCAAAGCTGACATTCTGCCCTGGACTTCAGCCTCTGTCCCTGTGCATCAGCAGCGGATGAGCTGTGCAAAGAGAGCAATGATTTCAATTCTCCAGCCAGTTTTGACTTGGCTGGGAAAGGCTGAGAAGCCCACGAAGAAATGCGAGCAGCCTACTTCATCGTTTTCACAAGCCAAAAAAAAAAAAAAAAACAAAAAATCAGTTCTCATCTTGACCACTGGTGTTTGAAGATTAAAGTAGCCCGAGGGCTGTCACAGGCAGCAAGTATAGCAGGAAAATGAGTTCATTCTGACTCACAACAGAGTGATCTAATTTAACGGGGCACTGACAAGGCCGTCGGGCATTAAGTTAGCTATTATCCTCCTCCGGCTGGCCTGGGTGCATTGTCCAAGCCTTCACCCCCTTCCCTCTGTGGCTGTGGCTGGATGCAATTTGCAGCCACGTTGCCCTCCCTCGCCCCGCGTGGCCACACGTGCCGGCCAGGCCAGCGTGGGCTCAGCTGGCCACAGGCGCCTGAGGGCAGAGTTAGGGCCACGGCCGTATCCTGCTGCTGCCCGCTGTCCAAGGGGCTTGGGCTCACTCGAGCTCTGGACCTGCAGCATCTGTGCGAGAGGGGAGCCTCTTTGTGTGTCTGTGCTGGGAGCAGAGGGCACGGCTCCTGCGGGCAGCACAAAATGCCTGCGTGGTGATGGAGCCGCTTCGCTCGCAGCAGGGGGCAGAAGTGAGGCTGGGTGGGAAAGCTTCCTGCTGGCTGTTCTGCCTTGGATTGCTGAATTTGGCAACCTGACCTCTTCTGTTAAGGTCCTTCAGTCTGTTGTAGCTTCTTTAGCTTCTTTATTTGAGAGCAAAAGGATTTTGCAAAAAGGCCATTTAATCCTCCTACCAGATTGAAACCACTACGTTGATTTCCACACCACCTCACTGTTACACATTGCTTGTTTGCACCTTCATTTTTGCTGGTTAGAGAGTGATCCTTCTGGACTGAAAAAGAGGAGTTGTTCCAGTGCATGAGAACATTTCAGCCTGATCCAGAATAGTTCCCCTGAAGGAACAAAAAACCAAGTGAGGGAAAGGAATGATGTGGCTACAGAATGATATAATGGCTAGGAAAACTGTGACGTTTGAAAACTCCTGGTCATGTCAACAGTCACATAAATCAGACAGAGCCAACTCCCAAAACCTGAGGTGCTCCTGGTGAGTTTATGAGCCCTGAAAAAAAGATTTTGTTACGCTTTTATTAACAAACAGGAGAAAAAAGTGAGAACCACTGCCCTAATCTCCTGGAGATGCAGGGAAAAAAGGAAGGAAGGAAGGAAGGAAGGAAGGAAGGAAGGAAGGAAGGAAGGAAGGAAGGAAGGAAGGAAGGAAGGAAGGAAGGAAGGAAGGAAGGAAGGAAGGAAGGAAGGAAGGAAGGAAGGAAGGAAGAGAAAGAAAGAAAAAGAAAGAAAGAAAGAAAGAAAGAAAGAAAGAAAGAAAGAAAGAAAGAAAGAAAGAAAGAAAGAAAGAAAGAAAGAAAGAAAGAAAGAAAGAAAGAAAGAAAGAAAGAAAGAAAGAAAGGAAGGAAGGAAGGAAGGAAGGAAGGAAGGAAGGAAGGAAGGAAGGAAGGAAGGAAGGAAGGAAGGAAGGAAGGAAGGAAGGAAGGAAGAAAAGAAAAGAAAAAAGAAAAAAGAAAAATCATGAATTTGCGACCATTCAACTTTTTGTCTCTTTGCAAAAGGGTTTGTATGAAACTGGCAGCCTCATAATACTTTGTCAGCCAAATTGGCCACATCAGACTATCTGCATGCCCTTGAGGCTGAAATAGTAACATACTGTAATGTGATGCTCTAACAAAAGCGCCTAATTGTGAAGAACAATCCATTTGCATCAAGATAAGCAGCTAGTAATGCTTCCCTCTCACAGCCACTTGCAGACACCACTGGCTACAAATTACTGCCTAGTACTGTTTTCAATGCTTCCCCATTCTTCACCAGACAAAGCTGGTATTGTACTCATTACCCTAACCTGTTTTCTGGTTAGTGCGAGTGACTAACAAAATTGTCTTGGTCTGTGATTCATCTTGAATAAACTATTTTCCAGTCACACAGCAAAAGCCTTGCTGAAAGCGGAAAGATTTGATCTTTAGCATTTGCTTTTGTGCTCCTAAAACTCAAGCAGTTTGTACCACGTTATCGGTATCAAACATACCATCAGTAGCCAAAGTTGCTTCTGCTGTCAGGGCATGTATACAGGCATAATGAGCTTGGCAGGAGTCAGAAGCCTGCTATGCACAGGAAACGAAACGCACAGAAGTTAAACGCACTGTGGGGAGCACGTGGTGTGTGGGATTCCCACATGGCTGTTTGGCAATGGGAAAGATGATGGGAAAATCAAAGGGATGAAAGACCCCAAATCCTTCAAACAGAAGACGAGTGCATATCAAATCCCCACATGGCTCCAATCTCCTATGGCAACTCCCTACCCAGCAGTGAAGAGGAACGTGGCATACAACACAGCCTGTGAAGCAAGGAGCTGCTCATGGCTGCGTGTGGAAGGTTGCACAATGGTGCTGGGGATTAACAAGTTGGATGGGTTCCTGAACTGCTGAGTCTGGCACAGAAATGAAAGTAAAAGTGATAATATGCAAAGGGGGAAGATATGATATTGTTCGACAGACATGCAGGGTTCGTGTTTATAGCCAGAGAAGAAAGAAGGGACATTCTGAAAAATCTGCTACAGGAGATTTGGGAAGTTGGGGAATTCAAACCTGAAGGGATGCCCAAGGCTTTTGGCTTCAGTAAACCTGACAACCCCTACAGTGAAGGTTCGAGATACTTGCAAGCACAGCACAGGCTACCTCCTCAGCATCCGTCTCCCAGGAGCTTGGTTCCTGGAAGTGCAGAACAGCCAGACCCTTGGTTTGTGCTGTGCTGGAGATGTGCAGAACAGGGATCACACGCAGGGGCTGGAGCTGCACAACCCTTGCTTGACCCCTTGCAACACGTGCTGATTGCTGTTCAGATATGATGACTGCAGTTCAGATGCTCATTTGACACAGAGATCCGAACATGGAAGACAGGAGGATGAAAAATTAAATCACTGTTCATCGGGATGATAGTTGCATTTGAATTAACCCTGTCTGCAAAGCAGAAAACTCTACTGATCTCTCACCACCCTCCATGAGGGCCAGTTTCCAAGTTGAGAGCAGCAGCAGAGGGAGGATTCTCTTTACATCATCTATAAAGAGCATATAGACCCCAAAGGCAGGGGCAGGGTGGGCCAGGACTGTCCTGGCATGTTACGCGTTGCCTGAGACCAGATGGAATAAATTAGGATTGCTCTGTTTGTCATCTATGCTAATCCACATATGCAGAGCCAGACCTGAGGCTTAACTGGCTTGCTTCTCTGCAAACACTTTCTTTTAGTCCCTTACAGTGGTGGATAAAAGGTATTTATACTGGTATCTCATCTCCAGCAGTCTGTAATTCGTGTCACTAAAGTGCTTCAATGGCAGTGTCCATTCTAACACAGGGCTTAGGCTCTTCCTGTCCTGGTTCTCCTCATTATTTTTTTCATTATTTGTTTAGGATGTTTCCCTGTATCTCCCTTTCTTTTTGGTCAGCCAACATATTTAATAGTTATTCCAGCTGTTCCAGGTCTGACTTTCCAGTATCATGTCCTGGGAGCCATCGGTACATTTAAAATATGGAAATTGCAAAAGTGTTAGGGGAAGGAAAACAAATTATACCAACATTTGCTTTAGAAAGTAATACTTTCCCCTGACTAGCCTCAGGCCCAATGCATTTATTCAAGATTTAATTTACTGTATCTATTTAATAATTTTAAGAGGAGATTGCAAAAAGTATAATAAAACTATAAAGAATATAGATGTGAAACAGATGCATCTACACGTAAAAATGTGCACAAGCAGTTGAAGTGAAGACGTTGACCCTGTTTTATGCTTTCAGTACACATTTGCCATCTCACCTCACATTTGCACTAGAAGATGTGATTTTTCACACCACATTGAGATCAAAGCACTTGTTAATGTTGCATTACACAATGACAACGCTGGTGGATGGTGTGGAGCTGGGTGAGACAGAGTCGACCAGACTGATGCTGTGCAAAGAGTGGCTGGAGGCCCCGACACAAGGCCAGCATGCTGACGGGGCCAGGCAAGGAGGGAGGAGCAGGGCGGGAGCATCCCAATGGTCAGTGCCAGCAAGCAGGGCCCAGCTGGGACCATGCAGGGACCTGCCTGGCCCCTTCCCCTAAGCCCCTCCACATGCTTCTCACTGTCATGGCTGTAGTACAAAGGCACAGTAAGGGGCATTTTAGGAAGAGAGTCAAAAATGTATGTGGAAAAGTGTAAAGCGTAGGAACCAGAGTGAATAGTTTGGGGCCTGGTCTACAAATTCAAATAAAATTTCCAAGTTGGAAGTAGCAAGAGTTGTACTCGGGTTAAGATGTCAAAGCAGGTTGTTGCCACACTTCCACACTTCTGTGTCTCTGTTTTTGTCATGTCCCCTCAAAAAGAAAAAGAATCTTCTCATCCTGATTTGAAGGAAAATAAATTTTGAACAATCCCAATTTTATTTCAAAGTGGGAGTATGGATTTATTTTTATTTTTTTGTTTGTTTACTCAGTAGTCTCTATAAAATAAATCTAATCTCCTCAGTATGAAAAGGGACCTTACGCTAAGACAACCCCAATTACAGTTTAGGATGCCTTGTTAATGTAAACATACTTAATTAAAGGTATGAAGCAGGTTTTTGTTGAAGACTTCATTCCACTCCAGCACGGAGCATCCCTAAAGAACATCTTTAGATAAAAAGGCAACCTTCAGTCAGCACAAAGTTCAAAGTGCCTGGAGCAGTCTCTGTTCACAATGGTAGGACCTGAGGACCCTCTCGCACCCAAAACGTTGGTTGCTTACTAGGAAAAAATTCAAGTGATCTTTAGTCACTCCTTAGTGGATGCCGATTTTCAAGAGAGCTCTGGTACAGCCTTGGTACCAGAAAAAGTGATGATTTTTCAGGAGGACTCAGCAGAATGCCTTTTGGATAGAAACAAAAATTCAAAAATGAGGGTAAAGATCTCCTCCAAATCTGACTTCCACATCTTCTAATGCTTCCCATGTTGCTTTGTGTTCCCTTGCTGTAGGCAAACAAACGGGGCTTTTCATGATGACAGCAGACCTTTCTTCCTCTCCCATTTGATTTTTTCTTCAGATGCATTGGTTTCATGCTCTGTGGAGTTGCTTGCTTATGACTTCAGATGGCCTTTATGAACATTTACAAAGTGCCCAACCTAAGGACTCACATGTTGAATGTTGAGTCATTTTCTTTCGGTCCTGGTTTGTCCCGATGGCCCATTTGCACTGTAGCCTAATTACTTGGTGCCTTCTGGCTGACTTTTCCATCTCTTTCAAGCATGTGTCTTGACTTTCAAACTGTGCCCTGCTCTCAGAGGGAAGACAGCTTGTTTTTTCCCCATTTTTCCATATTTAACAGCAACAATGGTTTCTGAGGATTAGACATTCAGGAAAAGAAATTACAGGCTAAATCTAAGGGAGCAGTTATTGGGAAAGGTCAGATGTTCTGGTGCTGGTTCCCCCAACAGCTGGGCAAAACCACCAGTGTTAAGAGGAGACCAGCTCCAAGACCTGATGCCATCCTTCTCTCTTACCCACTGACATCCCTCAACACAAGTTGCATCTCCTTGTCAGCCATCATGGAAAACAATCCTTTTTTACTTTTCCCCCATTTTTATGTTTGCTTTTTTTTTTTTTTCCCTTTCCTTTTCTTTTTGCATAACACTGAAGTTTAGCCAATCCTTGCTTTGGTGTAGGTATCCATGGTCATTAATAACAAACATGATGAGAAAAAAACAGGCTGTCCTTCGCTGTCCAGGAGCAAGTGACTGCCTAGAAGCACAAGAGGATGGTGGTGGCTCGGCTGGTGGCTCTCACGGCTGCCAGGAGCGATACGCAGTGTAGTCTCGTGTTGGTGCATAGGATGGGTAGCCCTTGTTCTTCTGGTAGGGTGGGTGCCGGGGAGTCATGTTCATGTAGTCACTCTGGTGGTACCTGTTCTTCTTGGACTTTTGCTGTGGGAGAAGGGGCAAGAAAAGTGTGAAACCATTTCTGCAAGTAGCCTGTCCCACCTGGGGTGAACATTCAAAAAGGGGAAGAAAAGAAAGGGAAGAGGGATCCTTTGAGCAGAGAGCTTTTGAGCATTAATAAGATGTGAGAAACATGAGCGATACATTTTATTTTTTCCTTTTTTGAGTTAACGAATAGTCTCATCTGACTGTCAGATACATTAACTGCTGATGGTCCTGGCTCTGGGTCCTGGTTCAAGGAAGCAGGCGTATTCATAAGAAAGCCTCAGGTTTAAATACGTTTACAGAAGAATTAGAACACATGTTCTCATAATATAATCCATGGAATTTGCCAAACCCTACTACAAGTCTACAGCTCATCTGCTGAGGGATGCGGAGCATCAGTTCTCCAGGTGAAGGAATGCTGCAGACCAAGGAGACAAACTGATTTCTCTCACCACCGTTTCTCAGCTACAGAATGACTCAGCAGAAGCAATGCAGCCTGAGCAGTGAAAGCTGTCCTCATTTATAAGGAAGACAAAGAAATTGGCTTAACTGAAGCAGAATAAGCAGGAAAAATCAGCCTAGGCTATATATATCATGACTTGCCTACCATTTACAGCAGGAACACGTAATGTATACGTGGTGCTGAGCACTGTTTCAAGAGGAAAAAGAGCCAGAGCTCATGTTAATGTTTTATCTGGGCCCTAAAAATCTCATTTCCAATGTTGAATTTCTGCCTTATAGGGCCCCTGTGAGACAGGGAAGGCATCTCTTTCAGAACTAAGAGTAGCAGAAGACAGGTGAAATGGTTTGCCTGTAATGATAGAGGAAGTTTGTGGCTACAGCAGAATTTGCACCTGTGGCTCCTGCAGGCTGTGCATAAGGTTAGTGTTCTTGCATAGCTTAAGGCCTTCCTACAGGGACTGGGGAAAGTGCTTCCATTCTTTTTCCTTAAGACTGATTATACATTTTTACAATCTCCTTTTTACTGAAATCTCCTTTCTACATACATACATACACACATATGCTGCAGTGTATGTGTGATGCTGTGGAATTGGAGGAGGTCTGCCTTAGCAAATCTAATGGCTGAATTATGCTCTACCTGCAGCGTGAGGCAGTTAATTGCTATGAGACACTTCAAGCTTTTTGATGTTAATGTTATATATATGCAAGGTGTTGAATGGAAATTACATGCTGCTGAAGCTATGCAATGCAGATGGTGCATTTAATCATTAGGTACAAAAGTTTTATCTGTCTTTCTTTATCTCCGTAATATTAAAAAAAATATATATTAAAAAATCTGTTGAAATTGAAGAGGTAATTTCTCATTAGAGAAATACATTTTGCTAGCGTGAGTGAGTGCTGGATTGTTCTGGGATAAAGTATGGCTGCTTCTGGAGAGAAAAGCAGTTTTCCTCCAAGGCAGGCAGAACTGTGAGGAATTAGACAAATCTTTAGCTGCTTTCAGGAACTCGAGTGAAACAGGCTTGCTATGGCTGTCAGGTATCATTTTTAGAACCTCATTTTAACGTCTACAATGTCATGTAGGCAGCTTTATTTACATTCAACAGCACTCCAAGTACATCCACGCTCACGGCGTGCGTTATCAGGAGAATACCACCAGCAGCGATAACAGCAGGTACAAACTGATGCAGCAAACAGCACGCATCACAGTGCAGCCTTGTCACTCTTGCTGGGAGCAGACATCTTAGTAGCACAGCGCGTAGCCATTGGATATCGAAAGAAAATAGCAGAGAGAAAATGGTTCAGATTGTGAACGATGGATTTGAAGCTATAATATCTCATCAGCCACCGTCACACAGCACGGTAACACCAGCACCTGTTTGCTGTAATCCTCTTGGCTCTCCTCTCAGTCTCTACATAAGGCACAAAGAGGGACCACGTAACCTGCCTTTGCAGCTTGCTTTGACAATGTCTGGTTCAACTGTTTTGCATTAGAAATATGTATATACTGAGCAAGTGTATTTTTGTGAAACAGCTAGCAGAGCTCAAGCTTCAGCTAGCACTGAGAGTGGTTTTCTGTGCACGTGCAGCATTTAGCCTGTCAGGGACCCTGGGACCTTTTTTATACAGGCTACATCATAACCATAAGAAGCTATTTAATGGCAAAGATAGAGGGGAGAGGAGTGCAAGGAACAGAACTCTTCACGGTCGTTGCTCAAGTCTTTCCCACATGGAGTAAGAAGAGTAAAATCACCTCTGGGAAATTGGGATCCCAGGACTTGTCCTGGGAGGTGGCATTCTGCTGCCCCTGCCTCACACCCCACACTCTCTTTACTCCAACAGGGCTGCTTGTTGAACCAGGCAGAACTGAATGTGATGTGGGCCAGGCAAATGTTCAGATAGATTAGAAAGCAAAAATAATGAGCCACAAGGCTGTCTCTGCTTTCTTAGGGTAGATACACTATTGAGACCCTTGTGCCCCTGTTCTCTTGCAGTCAAGCTGCCAAAAAGAGTGAGCACGAGAAGGAATTGCTGGATAAGCACGAAACATCAGTGCGGATGGTCTTGAGCCAGCTGAGGGCTCCCTAAAGATTGTTTTACTGTAGGTGAGCACCTTCTGTCAGATTAGCCTTAAGGGAGTTTGCCAGGAGTGCTTGGAGAGGTAGATTTCCCTGACAGGGACAGCTGGCTGGAGCTGGAGACCGTGTCCCAGTTTGGCTGGTGTGCTGGGCATGGCAAATGTTATGGCATTACTGTTTGCTTTAGGACTCTACTACAGAGGCTGACTGCCCACCTGGTGAGCATCTGATGTTCCAGCTGTCTGGGGGCACAGCACAGGTGTGCACGTGTAGCTGGGGTAAAGAAGCGCTGCGATCCTGAAGTGAGGGATACCAGTGAGCTTGTGGTAAATAAGGCAGGAATAGCCGGAGAGATGAACTAAGAACAAAGAGCATATAGAGCAAAGGAAAATGGTTTCTTACCCAGTAGCTAATAAAGATTGCAGTTATTAGGATACTGTAGAAAGCAAGAAGTCCCGTCACTGCCACCATAACCCAGTAAGAAATTGCAGACTGAGGCTCTTGTGTTTGGACGGGTGTCTCTTTAAAGAAAAGAACAAAAAGAACTTTAAGCACTTAAAAGCAAAAACCTCCGTCTCCACTTACTTGTTCTTTGTTCCAACATGCCATTTATATTAACCGTATCATACACCTGTTTGACATCTTTCTTGAGATATCAGCAGCAGGAATGTCATTTTAGGAGGCAACCCAACTATTTTTTTTTCTTTATAAGGGAACAAACTGCCTCAAGCCATCGTATAAGGAGTGTCTATAGGGAGGATACTGGCCTACAGAGATCCCTCAGCTTACCTTTCACATGAATGACAGTCCCGTTGCTCTTCTCATTGTAGACATACGGAGGTGGATACATGGCCTCAATTTTGCAGAAGTAGATGTCAGTTTGGTTGGCATTCATGTTCCAAAGATTGAAGATTACTTTGTCTTCATAAAATGTCCCCTGGCAGTTGAATTCTTTGTTGGAATTACTGCTAGATTTGGTCTTGTTCCATGAAATAAAGCAGACTTCAACTGCACTGTTTGTTCCTTTGTGCAGCGAAGCTCGAAATTCCTTCCCTGTTCCATTGTATGAGTAGTTGCAGACTAGGTTTGCCGTTTTGTTGGCTACGATGAGCAGAGGATGCTGAGCCACTAAAATCTTGTTTTCTGGAAGGGAGGGCAGAAAGAGAGAAAAACACTTGTTTGCAAGGTACACCATGAGGCTTCAGAACCACACATCCTCCTCTGCAGCTCTTCTCCGTGTCTCCTCTCCTCTGCTGATGCTCCCTACAGGGGAACACATAACCACCAAGCTGCAGAAGCAGTTTCTCACAGGAGCTTGTTGCAGCAATCCCCCTCTTTATAAACAACTACAAAGTCACTAGGGGAGCATGTGAGGTCGAGGGTGTTTTTCTTTAGAGTCAGGACACTAGGACAGAAAGTGGCTCATGTGATAAAGATTGAGCATCAAGGCCCAAAAGGCTGCCTTGTTTCTTTATTTGTTTGTTTGTGTGTATTTAAGGCCACCTTTTTACCCTTTCCTTAGCAAGCAGATTCCCAGGGAACACTACAGAGTCAAAATACTATGAATTTAATGCTTACTTAAGTAGTCAGGTAAGAGAGTATTATTGATACAATTGCTTTGTAATCCAAGGACAGTCTTGAAGAGTTTGCAGGTGGAATTTGTTTAACTGTTTCAAGGGTTTGGGCCTTGGACAAAGAGCACTAAAAGCATGAACTGCTATCATTTTAATTTTAAATAATTCATTTCACTAGCTAGCAGCTGCAGCAGATTCTTAATCTCTCAGAGGAGTTGGGATCTGACTAATCTGACACTGTTGGCACTTAGCATTTGAATGGCCTGCAAAAAAGCATGTCATATGAAGGTATAATTCAATTTGGATTGACTGGACTGATAGATAAACAGGAAATGTTTTCTGACATGTAGAACTCCGTGCTATGATTAGCTGAACAATGAAACACTGCATAGGCTGTGCAGAGAGACAGCTTCTTCCAAGACAATTCATCCTGTGCCAATGGGGCCTTACTTCTCAAATTGTGACCTGTAAGAGGAAGGAGGTTTGGGTTCTTAAGCTAGGAACTTGCCAGAAGCAAGGAAAGCCCTTCTGTGTGTGTATATAACCACATGCAAGTGCAATTCATAGGAGGTCTCAGTAACCTTTGATGGATCACTGAGAATTGCTGTGGTTGAGAGAATGGCAATTGTGTCTCCTCCAAAGTCTGCTGCAAAACTTGCCTTCATTCTGCTTCATCCACGTGAGGATACTTGAAAAGGCTGGTTAGGGAAATGGAGTGGGATGGGGGCCAGATCCAGAATGCCCGGAATATAAGTGTTTCAATGTGTTCAATATTTAGGACTAAATGGCTACATGCAGTGTGTTCACACAGGCACAGGAAGAGGGACCACCCCAGCCTCTTGAGTAGGACACTCTTTTGGGGTGTAGGAGGCCCAAGTTCAGTTCTGTGCTCTGGCTTGGTGAGAGACCTACACCTGCCTCCCTCAAGCTTGGTGAGAGACTGGGCTTCTTGGGAGCTGCACAAATGTTAGGCTGGAACAGACCACTGAAGTCATCCTGTCTAGTGCTCCGCTTTCAGTCAGACATAGGACAAAAGGCAGAGAAAACAGATCTGTTAGTACAATTGACACATTATTTACACAGGTCCAAAGAACATCTGCTCCAAATACCACACAGTGTATCCACAGGTGTTATGAAGGCACTTTTTCATGTTGAAACTACCTCGCTTTGCTCAACTTTCATTATGAGAGCTGTGAGTGAAGACAGTGAACATACATGGTGGTCACGTCTATCGGGGACATGAGAGATTCAGGTGTAACCCCTGCTCAGAATCAAAACAGAAGATGGACTTGAGTGTGGGTCTTCCAAATTCAGAGTGAAAACCTTTCTCCATGTGATTATCCTAGGCTCTGGCTCCCATTCTTATTAATTTTTGTGGTTGCTAGACATTTTCCTAATAAATTGCTATTTCCCTGCCAGCTCCCATTCTCCTACCACTCTGCATCTGAAAATTTCCAAGCAGCTCTACTTAGCTGTAAGCTGGTAAAAGGGTCTGTAAGGCTGCTGCTCTCCAGCTCCCCAGAGGCTTGAGAGAAGTTCGTGCTAGATTTCTTTCATCAGCCACTGCTGATTTATGAGGAAGTTAAGAAGCTGAGCCAGAAACCCTCTGCTAGGTATACCCTGGCATACCAATTGTAAGCCACGAAGGGAACAAGACTGGAACAGGGAGTGAAGTAAACATGAAGAGATACATGATTTTGCCAGGACTAGTGGTAGGATGTGGGCAGTAAAAACAACCCACGGCCAGCAGGTTCTCCAGTTACCAGCCCAGCCCATGAAACTGCTGAAGTTGTTCATTTTCTCACGGAAAGCCTCGTTTACAGCCCTTTCTTCTCATGAGAGCAGAAGGACATGAGACAAGGAATGCTCTAGTGCCTTGTCTTTAGCAAAGAAAGATTTCGCAGTCCATCCTCCTTGTGTCTCTCCGTTCAGCACAGCTAGCTTGGAGGTTGGTGCAGAGCTCGTCACAGCTCACAAATCTCATGTTAGCAGGGAACCCAAACACCATGAAACTTTTTATTTTGATGAAGAGTGAGCATTTCCATGCTTTCCAGCACAAAGAGCCACACGTCTTGGAATCCCAGCACAGGGAGGCCGAATAACAGCAGACAAGGCAGGTTTCTATCGGAGGTGTTGCCTGTGGTGAATTTTCATCGAAATGAAGACATTTCAGCAAAACATTTCAGTTTCATCGAATCAGCACTTTCCGACAAAGGTTCTCACATAGGCTTATAAGGCATTCTAAGCAAGGAGTGAGGTTTGCATTCCACCCCTTTAGACAAAGTGTTTGATCATATTTTTCTTGGCCAGAAAACTGGTCTTTGGCCCAGGTGGGAATGTGCAAGACCCCAGCAGAGTTGTTCTGCTTTTAGCATAGCAGAATTCTGCACATCTCACTTGAGACACTCGTTCTGATTTTCACCCCAGTAGTGCCCACCACTACAACCCTGACTGTCACAGGAACCGAATACACCTTCAGAAGGGATTTTTCTGTTTCAGAGCTTACAACCAAAACAGGCATCCTGGAAGAGACGCTTGCAGAAGCACTACACCTCCGAAAAAATGCTTGCCTGTTTTTCACTGCAAGTGCTTACCAACACCTGTTTTTCAGCGCAAGTACTTACAGAAAAACAGGTGGATGTTTATTGCTTAGCCTGAGCAGATTTTCACTATGTCCAGAGGAAAGACAAAGAACACCGAAAAACTGGGGGACCACCTTCAAGTGCTGTTTACACTCTTCTGCAGAGCCCAGTGACCTTCCCCCACCTTTTGCTGCTGTGAGCTAGTCCGGATTCCTGATGTACAGCAGGACATAGCTTCATGCCTCAAGCTCCGCTATTTCATTACAGCTTTGAACTATTTCTGTCCCTGCCATGATATTTTGCTAATTGTCAACCGGACATTTTAGATGCAGCCAGTGAAGAAAATAATTTCCTTCAACTTATTTCTTGGACTTTTGGCCCAGTCTTGCCATGCAGGCTGGGTGATGATAACCCAGCCTCATGATGTTGAGGTGGCTGACCAGTTGCAAAAAGCTTACTTGCGGAGCATTAAACAAAGACTGTGCCTAAGTGATTTGTTTACGCCAAGCTTAAACTGAATCTGCTTTCAGAAAGTGGCTCTGCTATGTCAAATCTGAACTGGTTGAGGGAGGTCTTTTGTTTTTCATTTATGGGAACTAATGAGCACCACATGAATTGGTTGGGTTGCAATGCCAGCAGGGCTGGGGCAGGGCAGGCTTACCCCACAGGCAAGTTAGACAGGCCCTGCTGGCATCCTGCTCCTCCAGGCTCGCGTTTTTTTCAAATCGAAGAGCATCAGTCATGCCAAGATGTGTTCTAATTTTGCAGTGAAGAGAAAGTAAGGCAAAACATCCCTTTTTTCATTTCTGTTCTGAATAGGATTTGAGTATATTCTTTGTAGGATCTGGACCAGTCTGAGCAAACTTGAGCTGAAGTTGCTTTTGCCTTCACAAAGGAAGTTCTTCTCGTGTCTCTTTGGGTTTGTTAAAATGGTGAAACTCCGAAACATCTCATATGTGTTTCCAATAGCATATGTTTTCCCCTAAATAGGCTCATGATTGCTATTTCCAAAGCTGTGTTCAGTCATGCTGCATAGTAATAAATATCTGTGTCTTGGCCTTAGCCAGAAAATGTCAGTTACGAAAAATCTTTGTCTACAGTTTCAAAAATCAGTAAGGTCTAGAAAAGTAAAATCATTTAAATCAGAGTGCGCATGCTGCGGGCTTTCTCGGGATCATAGGTTGTATAAGCAACAGTGCACTGTTGAGCTTTTTTGTATGTTATGTGTCATGCTTGACATATCTTATAATCACACGTGAGGTTTTTTTGTATCATGACAAAATGTTGGCCATCCGTATCTGTAATACACAGACTCCCTCATCATGCACCCCGGTGCAGGCAAAACTTCACTGAAGTTTCTTTCTTTCTTTCTTTGCCAAGAAAGTGAAATAAAGATGACAGAGTATGGAAACTAACTATTTTGATTTTTTTTTCCAGAAGTTTCCATGAATCATTATCAACTATTGGAAAAAAAACATTCTGCTAAAAATATTTTCTACTCTCCTTTCTTTCCCATGCCAATTGATTCCAGGGAGCTATTTGCCAGGCAAGGAGTCTGGGATAAGTTGGGATTTCTATAGGCACTGGATTCTGCAAGGAACTTGCTTAATCCACAAATGGAAAGATACACAGCTATGTTACACACCAAGCCATCCCATTTTTTTACTGCTGCTGTTTCGTTGTTCAATTACCTTTTTACTCTGCTTCCCCAGGTACAAGAGTCTTTGTCTGATACTTTGGTTCCAGGTGACCCAGCAGTGGGTGTAGCGTGCAGCTGGAGGGATCTGCCCCTTCTAACCGTGATAAACTTGGGGTTTGCTAAACTTTCCTCCTTTGGGGCGAATACTGCAGGAAGCACAGTGCTGCACAAAGCACAGGTAATTCCTGCTGTAACCAAGCCCAGTTGGAGCACAGGATTTCTTCTTGTCCATTTGTGATTTTTTTTTTAAACCAGCATTTGTTGATGTCATCCTAATCACAGCTAACCACCGTGTACTTCTTCTGCATTCTGGTAACCTCGGTGGGTTCGAGGTTAACTTTTACACCCTGAGTCTGTTTTTAACACCAGCCAGAATGTGAGGCAAGTACTGAAAAGATGAGATCGTTTGTGGTCCACTGCAGTGGGAACCCACGTACATTACTTTATTTCATAAAACACACAGGTAGCCAACGTGCTCTGCCTGCCTCTCTGGCAGACTGCAGCAACATAATTATTTAGTCAACAGAGAGGGGGTGATGGGGATGGGGAGGGACAAGCTGTGTAAACATCGGTGTTACTGCAAAAGGGGAATGAGCAATCTGATCGTTCACGTCTCTTCCCAGCTTTAGAGTTCCACCATTCAAGCTCAACTTGCTGTACTCCCTGGCAGTCTAACAGCAGCAGAATGGGACAAATTTGTTTGTCTTCACTAGAACAAAGTATCTGAGGCCTATAATACATTTTGTGGCTCGAGGAAGTCCTGTAGGGTCTTGACCTGCCTTAGTTTTTTCCATGCAGTAAGGATCATTAATCTCAGGATCAAAATGAAAAGAAGAGGTAGAAAAGAGATATGAAATAAAGCTGAGAGCCCTGAGAAGCAAGCTAACTTGTGTGCTTCTCTTTAAGCAGTTGTACAGTCTCAGTGAAGCTGTTGGAGAAATTCAAGCTCTCAATGTAAAGCAAGTGTGCAGACGTCTAGAGAATCACGGCATAACCCCAGTGTCTGATAACCACACGCTTTATTTTGTTGCAATTTAAAAGAGTTGCATAAAAGTTGTTCACACCTCATGGAAATGTTTTTAAAACTGTTAACCCATTGCTGCTACTTATCCCCTTCTGGAATTAATGTCTTCTCTGACAACCCAGTGGCCGTCTGTGGAAATCATTATGACATTGCAAGCACAGAACGATAAACATGGTAGAAGGACAAGGAAGGCAAAGACTATCATCTCTCAAAGACATACCATTGCTTCATGCAAATCACAATGCCTTCACTGAGGAAAAGCGTTGCAGAAAAATAACACAAGTTAGGCAAAATGTGATCAATTGTATCTCTTGTATTAGGAAAAGCAACTCTTTAAAGATGTTCTATATGTGAAAGTTTTTGTACTGGAAGTCAGATTTTTGTTCTTACCTGTAAATTCTCCATCAAATACAAAACGCTGATATTTGGAGAAGAGCAAATAACAACAGTTCACAGACCAGTGACTTGAAAAATTGTCTGTCTCAAGATTATCCTTACAGAAACCATCATCCCTCGCCTTGCTTTGCATTTTGATGTATCCCTTGAAAAGACGTTAACTCTGAACATACTGCTTAAGTGAGAGACAACACCCAGACAAAACACCCTCAGCCACAACAACTGAAGATTCAGAAAGATTCACCAAGACTCCAGGCTCCTAAATCACAAATAGACATTTGTGTTGTTGCAGGTATTTCCAGAAAGAAGCTGGGTATCTCGTTAGTACCAGTAAACTACTAAACAGTGCAAAACTCAGAAACCCAGCAATTCCCACGCTCCCACCTTTGAGCTCCGTAAGCTGCTCTGCTGTTGTTCCTTTTGTGTGTTAGCTCTGGGGGGATGCAGGTGGGCACCGAGCTGGGCCACGGAGCTGCACACAGCAGGCTTGCAGGTGGCCGAGAGGCTGCCCCAAGGGGGGCACTGGCACCAGCTCAGCCCAGATCCCCCCAGCAGAGGCTAAAAAGCCACGAAGCACTTGTGTGAGCAAAATCTGTACGGGCTGGGGGAAGGTGAAATAACCCCCCTGTAAATACACATGCAGTTTCCAAATGCATCTCAAGAGATGGCGGATGAAAAAGAAAGCTCTTGGGTCCTGGAGGGATGCTTGTGGAAGAAGAAAAATCAGGCTCTTTTACAGCAAGCTGATCCATATGCAGTCCTAGCAGCATACTCTGTCTCCCCCTGTACATCCAAACAGACCAATTTCTGCAAAATTGACTCAGAGCCGTGCTAGACCTTCTCCCCCCTCCAATGGTGCAAATGTTGAAAACTGGCGGAAAGGGTCGGCACCCTGCTTTTGTTACCTGTTACATCGGCAGCGGGGATGAAGCAGAGCACCACGAGGATCCCCAGGAGCATGGTGCTGATGGTGGGCCCGCGGCCTTGTCCCCACCCCCTGCAGGCACTCCAGGTCTCCCCGGGCCCCACGCCACCAGCCGTCCCGTCCCCGTGGGGCCAGGCTGCACCCTCGCTTGCTCACACAGCTTCTCTCCTCCTCCCTCCGCAGCACATGATGCACAGCCAAGTGAAACCACTGCAATGGAAGTGTTCGAACAGGAAGTTCACTCGTTTGGTGGCTTTACCCTTAGGAAGTCTCCCCTGTGCCTCTGCAAGACCTAGTAGCGCCTGCCAGCAGCGCAGCCCACCCTGTGCAGTGCAGTCTCTGTGCTGCAGGATGTGTGCTCCTGCCTGGGGCTTTGCAGGGTTGCCCCTACCGGGGGAGAAGCGGATCCCCCAGAGGTGCAGTGCTCTTCCTTTACCGAGAGCATATACATACCACTCCGTTCCCATCGCCACGGTAGAAGGGAACGGCAGTTTCCAAGTTCCTGGTGGCCAAACCTGGCCCCTCGGGAAGCTGTGTGCTCAGGAAGCCCAGCTCTCCTCGCTCCCAGGAGCAGAAACCTTCCTCCCTTGGCCTGCTGCCTCGCTCCTACCTGCCTTCCCAGCCACCAGGAATGCCAATATATTTTAAGAGCAGTGATCTAGGTTTGTCCATTTGCATTGTGCTACATCAGCTTACCATCTAAATGCAGTCCAAACAGTGCAAGAAGGAGCTGATCTGTTATACCTTCCCTTCTGGAAAAACATCCTGAGTTATAAATGAGTATGACTGTAGTCCAATTGACATCTAAATAGAGGCAGCATGCAGCAAAGCACACTGCTCAACTGATGCTTTTACTAAAGTCTTACTATTTAAAGTTTTTCTCTTGGCCTCACCTGATAAATGCTCACTCTTCTTTGCCCTGCAGACCTGATGTCATCTCTCCCTTTGAAACAGCCGGATCGTGAGAGTGCATTAATGGCTTTTGTAACTGGAGAGCTCTGGCTAATAACTATTTACTTCTGTCCAACAAAGTAGAAATATTCAACTATCAATGCCTGTAGCTATCTGTGATTTATTTGAGAGAAAATGGGAGGTGCTTAGCAGGAAGACTTTAAAGAAAACTGGGCTGTTGTAAAAAGGATGAACTGTTCTTCCTTTTCCCTTAGCCTCTGAGGTTTTTAAGCTGTGTTTTATTTAAAATTATCTATGTAATGTAGGAGCAGCCTTACCTGGTATACCCATTTACAGTCTAGGAATTTTAACAAGATTCTTAAGGTTTGTAATTGATGTAAATTTCTTGCAATATTGAAAGTTTTGAAATTCCCTTGTGCTTTGAGAGAGAGAGAGAGAGAGAAGTCAGATTCCCTCTTAGCCCACCTTTGTGGTTTCTTGATAAATATCCTGATGCCTTATTTGAATTCTGTGAGTGTACCTGCAGTTATCAGTGGAAATGTCCCAGCTTAAACTGAAGGGAGAATCCCCCAACACAATTAGAAAATTCATTATCTTTTTGCTGAGTTGCCCTCTCCTGGAGATGAAAAATGCTGCTGTCATGTCTTCTGGCTCAGGTAACTGCACGATGTTTATAATGCCTGCTGCGTGCTTCTGCACCCTGGCTGTCAGATCCTTTCTGGATTTAGGACACAGACTGAAAATGCACGGAGTACGCTGTCCGCTCGTTACAGGGTTAGCAGAATATATATTGCATTGGGCAGTAACAAAAGAGGAGAGCAGCTAGAGCCATTCATTGCACTGGCATATATTGGAAAAGGATAAGCAGAGGAGTCCTAACTGTGGAAACATTTTAGTGTCTCTGCAGCTATGTATGAAGAGACTCTGCCCTAGGAATACCGCTAACAAAAACCAAGAGGCATCAGCGTGGGCTCCCTTCAGCGTGGCCATGGACCTGTTCTACCCCTTATCCCTCCTCATGTGCCTCTCCCACAGTGAGGACAGACCAAAGCACCAATTGCAAACAGAGACTGGACTGGTGGAATAGAGGAGAGGGAAGCAGGACCACTGAGAAATTATCCACTGCAGGTAGCCCTAGAGACCAAGCCATGGTGTGTCAGTTCTCCTTGTGCTGATGAACAGCTGTATCAGTATTGCCCTCCCCAGAGCCTCCGGTCCCTCAGTCTTGCTTTTAGTTTTGCCTAATGGTTTCCTTTTGATCCTTGGAGTATAGAAGGGCTTTATTTCTTCTTATTATTATTTTTTTATTTTTCTTCCTTTTTTTTTTCTTCTTCTTTTCAAATAGCTCCCGACTCATCTGCATTTCTTTGTTTTCTAGGATTTTAAAAGGGCACAAAACATCATTGTGTTCTCAAGAGTATGGCTTCTTTCCTTATCCAAATTGCAGCTCTTGCTCTAATTTAAACAGTTCATTTCCAATCACTTAGATACTTGACTTTGTCACTTCATATGTATGATCTTTTCCTATTCCTAAAGTTTTCATGAGGTTAGCTGAAGAAGATATTATAGCTTTCAGCAAGCAGTTGTGCACTTAGAAGAAACCACAGTAAAACTTATCTGGGAAAAGAAACTGAAAATGCCCCCCAGTATACCCTCATACGTATTTTTTCTTTATTCTCCTGAGGAGCATCTGTCCTTCTATACCGTGAGTGTTACCAGAGGGTGTTCTGCTGCAGCGTTCATTCAGGCACCATTCACTCCTATCCTTACCCCATTTTTCATTCAGACTTCAGTCTGTTGAGTCTGTCAGTGCTCTGGCAGACAGGCTCTGCTTGCTGTCACAGCGATGGAAATCCAGGCTAACATGATAACTGAGGTGGAGCTAGAACTCTGAGAGTACTGAACAAGCTAAAAATGTAATTTGCCTGAGTTTGGGAAGCAGGTTTTCATCCCATCACCAAATGGCTGACATCGCAGTCCAAAAGAAGTGAATGAGGGGTTTGTAAATGGATTTCTAAGGTACACAGGAATCTGAACTATGGGCTTGGGGTTTACCCATCACAGGATGTACATATAATAGCAGTCCAGGTATTTGATTGTAGCTTTTCATGCCTACTGTTCGAAAACCAAGCTCTGACAAGAACTATGACCTGAGCATTAGAGAAAGCTGGTGAGATCTAGTATGGTTTCTCAGAGTATTATTTGGGTATATTTAAAGGAGTCTCAAGAAATCCTAAGCAGGCTGCCAGTACCACAATTGCTCCCAGCAAGTACTCCTGTTTTTAGGCAAATAGAAATGTACATGCGTGCTAGAAAAGTAATTGCAGCAGCATACTGCCATTCGCTTATTCCTGAGGACTCCAGTCTAATGGGACATCAGTAGGTCACTAAAATTCCCATTTAAATAATGTAGACAATAAACTTTCCCATCACTGGGCTGTCCTACAGCTCTGTACAAAGGCTATATTTAACAGCTGCCTCTCTTCCCCACCATGAAGAATAATAGCACAGATATTTAGAAAGCAGCCTAGGTAGGCTTACTCTGTGTGCTTGTATGTTGTCGACTGCTAGAGCAAATGTCTTCATTTGCACAACTACGAGTCTTAAAACATGTTTATTCTTCCACTGCTGCTGCAAGTGATGGTTTGTTATGAATATCATATGAGTAAAATGGAAGGTTGATACTTTCAAATCTTTATTACAGGGAGAATGTGCTCTTACCTGACTGCTGTAGAGATGCAGAAGTGGGTTGACAGCATTTAAAAAACAGTCAATATTATTCCTAACTATAGAGACCATGTATGATCTATGTTATTCATGCCCGGCAGTGTCCCAGGCTAAGTGTAGGGAGTAAGTAACTCTAGGGAACTGTGCAGCATTTGACATCTGAAGTACTTCATAGTTACCTGTTGTTATTTTCACTTTACAGATGAGCAATCACAGTAAGACCAAGACACTTGGCTGAAGACATACCTCAGGTTAGTGCCAGAGCTAAACATCTCAGTGAGGAGCCCCATGCTCTTTAGCTACCAAGGCTGAATTGGCTTTCTGATGGCATCCATTCTGTATCATTCCCTTGAGCACTCATGAATTTTCACTGTGTTGTGAGTCTTTTCTTTTCTTTTTTCTTTTTTTTTCTTTTTGTGAATCCAGATGCCTTCATACCATGAGTATGAATCAATATACTCCTTCAAAAGGAATTTTAGGTTGGTTTTCTGTACCTTAAAATGTTACAAGTAATGTCTGATACATAGCAGCCAGACTTTACTGTCACATGTCACGCAGGAAGGGAGATTTCTTTTTGGAAAGATGTGAAATGTTTGTTTCCAGCCCTAAAGAGAGTAGCCCATAAATGTGTCACTAATCTAGGACTAAGATCTACAATCAAACACATGTAATTTTAAGAGAGCTTGAGGGAAGCCTTCCATATTTGGGGAAGGAAATATTTCTTTGACAGTCTGATTATTTTTTAATGCCAATAGCTGGAAGCTGTTCATTAGTGTTTGTTGGGGAAAAGATGGAGAAGGGCAGGAGTTCACACGTGTACATTCCTGGCTCTTTTTAAATCAAAAATCTCATCCAAGTTTCAAAGTTGTAACTGTTTCTTCTGGCTGTACCTATTCCTGGCTTGGACTGTTAGGACAAGTATCAAAGGCAGTGGATTTAATGGATAGAAAGGGAATAGCTCAAAGCTGCATGATTAACTGCATCTATCACCTGCCTGTAATACGACATACTGCTGCTGCTTCATTAGGGGTCGCATGTTCAGGTAGGAACACCTGAAACAAAGCATGTGGATGAGTACATACATGCTGAGTGTTCCCAGGTAAAAGTTTTTAAGATTAAGGTTTGAGGGAAGGTAATTTCTGTTCTGCCAAGTGACAAAGCATTTCTGGTAGCTGCACTGCCTGCTCCTCATTTCTGGGCTTTCTGGGATTGTGCTGAAAGGCTGTCACAGAGAGCAGGCCGAGCCTGGGGGTACACATCCAGTATGATTGGCACGGAGTAGGCTGGCCTGCCAACTATGCCAACATCTCCTCTCGGAGAGAAATAAACGACCAAAATCATGTCTGCCAAAAGCAGCACGTGAGCAGTATGGATAATCAGGAAACAAGAGTCCTGGGGTGAAATAAGAAGGAAATCAAGCTGGCTGTGTAGACACTTGAGTCACTTGGCAAATGTTATGCGTAGTAAGGGAATGCTGTAGCCAGGGTTTCAAGGGAATTGTCTGCGCTGCATTTATTTGCAGAGAACAATCTACATAGCCTATATTTATGGTTAAAGCCTCAGCAAGAGAAAACACTCCCACCTCCACTGGGTTCAGCAGAATCAGGACAGCCCAGGCTCAGCTCTGAATATTAGCTTTTAAGGCTCCCATAACCAGATACATTTTTAAAAGCTTTAACTCCTTCACTTCCTCCTGTTGTATTTCTTTTTTTTTTTCACCCAAATGCTACATTTTATAAAGATGGCATTAGTGCTATCAGCATATCACATGTATGGGGAAGCACCATCCACTTACAGTTTTCCCATTTACCCAAAGTTGGAAGGAAGCATTACTCATGTTTATGAACAATTGAAACTGGAACAGAGCGCTTCGTACAATGAGAGCCCCTTTACGGAAGTGTCGCAGGGGCTGCCCAGCGACCTTGCTCGTACAATGGAATATATTCTTTGGGATTACTTCATTCTGAGTAGCCCTCACAGGAAATAATTATTTTGTTAGATACTAACAAACTCTAACTTGTAGGATAAGCATTTCCAAATTGCTCCTTTCCCTGCAGACAGTGACTTCTTTTCGCCTAGCCAAACCTAGCTTATGTCCAAATTCAACAGCTTTCTGCCTCAAAAATGCCCTATTCTTAGACTGTGGTGTTGCCAACACCAGCCCACGGAGTTGTTTTCTGCCAAAATGCTATGAGAAACAGGCTTTTCATTGTGTTTCTGCCGTGTCAAAAAAAAAGTACTGAGTCATAGCACATTGGAAATGTTTGTACTGGACTGCATATGAAAACACCCTAAATATGTTAGAAAGAGTATTAAATATTTCCACATAGGAACTAGGGACCAACATTCTTGATTCTTAAGCATGAAACGTACCTAAAGCAGGAGAAAGCCCTTTTCTAATCATAGCAGAAAGCATCTGCTTACTCATTTGGATATGCATGTGAGTTTTGACAAATACTTAATAATTTTATAATGGATTTCTCTTAGAAAAGAAACCCTGCTTTTTTCAATGTTTCGGCATTCTTTTAAACAATTTCTTTGAACAGGGATTTGAAAATAACCATTGTGCTGTTTACAGAGATCTGTGTGGGCTCAGAGTGTAGGAATCCATACTGGTTTAAAGAGAAGGAGAAAGAAAAAATCATATGACAATTTTAAAATCACATCCACACAAGCAAAAGAAGAAATTTCCATGCAGCTTTATGCCAGAGATGTCCACCCTGTCTGCTGGTGCAAGTGATAAAGTCCTTTAGGGAGCCACCTGGGTGCTGGCTGTTTAGGTGTCTCCCCTGCCATATGTGGGGACGTGGAGCTACAAGTACTGGTCCCCCAGACACGCTGATGACACGTAATGGCATGAGATTGAGTACATTGTTTTGACAGCCTAAGCTTGGCCCATAAACCAGAGATTTTCCCAAAACTAAATGATAACCAGACACCACGTGCTAGAACTGCCTAGGAAACATTCCTGTAAGCCAGTGGACAGCTCTTGATATCAGACAGCCAGCTATCCAGGCTTCCACTTCACGGTGCTGCTGTCTCATGTATGTTTGGATTCCTTTATAAAAAGACCACAATAATCCCATCTTTTTCTGTAGACACAGTTGTGACCCTGAGGAGGTCTTGCTACATATTGCTTATTGCAGCTGGCTGAATAATCTTCCAGATGATATTAAAATCAAATCAGATTTTAATATTTCACTAAGCTTTGGATGTTATTAAAAGTAGTGGCAGAACTCTGGTTTTGCTGATTTCAGGGCAGTCTGAGAGTTTATAAAAACTGAAGTACCTTTTCATAGCAGATATCTATGAAGGTTTTATGATAAAATTGAAATTCATGATTAAATTTCTCAGCTTTTATGCCTTGGATACATAAAGTTTTCTGGTGATATTTTTCCTTGGCTTCAGCAGATTATTGTTGATGACTTCATTAAACCCATTCCTCCCTCTTAAGATAGTACTTTTTATAAGAAATATCTTCACAGGTCTCCCAAGTGTCCATATGGCATATCAAAAAGACTATCGTTAATAACCTCCTCTAATAACTGGAAGTAATTTTGTAAATGTTTTTTTACAAAACAACTTATTCTGTATAGCATTTTGGCTATTTAGTCAAATTTTCATGATTAGTTGCGTGTGGGTTTTGTATTGTATATAATGTCTGATAATGGGGTAAAAGACAAATCAGTAAGCAGCAGAGCCGGTAGAATTAGAAGGAAGTGATTTGTGGCCATTCTCATGATTAGATCTCACTCTTGGTTTCCAGGGGTCATGTTTATTTAAACTGTTAGTTTAGCAGTTTATTTGTGAGTCCTAAACATTTTGTAAACAACTTTAAACAGAGAATAGTATTAATCTGGAAGTTCATCATACAGAGGCATTGTTATCTGTTCAGTAACTGATATGCTTTCAGCATCATTCCCCTGTTTTGAAAGTTTCAGTTTCACTGTCAGAAATGATGACATGTGAATTAGGCAACCAGCCACATACCCTTGAGGAGAAAAAATAAATTGAGTATTTTCAAAGACATTTGTCTGCAAACAACTCATCAATTGCAATGTATTTGTATAATCTGTTTGGTGAATGTTTGCAATTAATTCTACAAACATCGAAGTCAGGCTGATGGTCCGGTTGAGTCACAAGTAGGAAAAATGGACTGAATTAAACGGATCGCTTACTACCATAAACAATCCAGCTCCGGGTCTGGGAAAGTTGCATGGTACTAATAAAAGGAGTAGAAATAGATTCCTCCTTTCCTGAATGCCTGAGGGGATTGACAGTGAGGGGGAAGCAAACCTGCAGAAAGAAGCTAAATATCTTTGGTTATATCAGGAAAACTGTTTGAAAAAAGTCCTGCAGTGATGGGAAGGAGGAGTGTTTAGCTCTTCATTTGACCTGTAGCAGAGGAAAAACGCAACCCTCCTTTTCAGTCTTTCCACTCGACTGTTTTGTGCAGAGGTTTAACTGACATCATCGCTTTGATATTTCAACGTCTGCTCTTCCTTTCATCCCTGGGGATAGGTTATGCTACTTCTCATTTGTTTCATTAACCTGAAAAAAAGTGTTGAACCTAAGCTAATACCAGTGCACTGGAGCCAGCAGCAGTTCTGGACAGGCGGAAGCCTGCAGAGATGTCGAGAGCAGGAGGCAGCGCAGGAGCACTCGGGTTCCTGCTGCAGCGTGGCTGTAAACAGCGGCAGGAAGTGAGCACCCGGCAGGCATGAGCAGGCAGTCTGAGGTGGGGTGTGTTATTCAGCTGCCACCAGCTGAAGAGGTCAGGTATTAGTTTAAGGCACTAGCATACATTTCGAAGCAGAAGGAGCGACTCCACTGTCAAGACCCAGGCTGCAGCCATGCTGGGAATGCGCGTTTGTTACTGTCCCGTCCACTGCAGGGAGCAGTCATGGTGGGCTAAGCAGCTGGGAGAGGGCAAACCACATGAGGCCCCTGGTGCTATGGCTGGGTATGTGTGAGTCCCAGAAAAGCCAGCTCTCCCTCATGCCTTCCAGACAGAGCCAGCCTCTGCGAATCTGCACAAGGGAGCCTCTTCTCTCCCCAAGTGGTGTCGGAGCTCCTCGCAGCGTGCTGAGATTAGCGTAACTCTCCTGACTCTTAGAGAGTCATGGGCTCTCATACCAAAATCCATAGCTTCACAGAGCACCCTACTTGCCTGCTTCTGCCTGCTAATATCTAGCTGATCTTGCTTCTAGTCCTAGGCAGAAAGCAAGGCAATAGATGTATGTGTTTTTCGGTTAATGTGAAGCCGCAACCTTTAACTTCAGGTCTACGCTCCCTAACGCTTGCAGGTGCTCAGGTTTATGTGAGACATATAAGCTATAGGCTGTGGTGTGTTTATGTGGTTACATCACATTTTAGGACGCGATGCTGGAAGGATGTAGATTAACTTGTTGATTTGTTATTTCATTTGTGGTTGCTCCATCAGCATCTCTATTGTTCAAGAAAGATAGAGGCTGCATTTTGATGACTTCAAGCCTTACCATCTCACACATCTTGAGCGTAGGGACCAGCTGCAAGGCGTGAGATCAGTCTCTAATCCAAACATTTTAGAAATGGAAAAATATGCTAGGTTTGGTTCTTAAAATCAGTAAGGCCTAAAGCGTTCCAAGGGTGCACTCCCACCACAGAAGCACATACAGAAGTCTCCTCTAGTTTGTCATCTACATATTCAAAGCCATCTTTGCTATTAGGTGTCAGATATGTTCAAGTGGAGTACAATTTCAGAAGGATATGGTTGTGCCGTATAGTGGGCCGTTGGTGTTTGTAATTTATACTTGGGTAAATGCACTTTAATGTGTGTAGCTAAAAACCCATGGAGACAGTTGTATGTTTCCCAGAAAGTCCGAACATATAATCTTCTTTGTGCACCCCAGTAGATGTTGATTATGGAGGGGGGGAGTCTACTCAGACTATAAAGTGTTTATTTCACTGATCAGGCTGTGAATCACTGTCAACAGAAGAGGTTTTTCTCCTCCATTGCAATCTTGCCTTCTTTTATATTTTCCCCTTTGGTAATCCTCTATATATGGCAGGTTGTAGGTTGATCATCATGGTTAGAAGTTAGGGGAGAAATGAGAATGTAGGCAGAAGTGGCCATGGAGGTGGACTTGACTGTTGTTAATAAGAAGAGAAGAAAGAACTGCAAAATAAAGACCATGGACCTTAAGAAGACATATTTCAAAGCATTCGGAGAATTGATTGGGAAGATCCAGCTCTGGGTGGATGTAAAGAAAATAGCTGCTTATAAAGAGTTATCAATAGTTATCAATAAACTGGCAGATTACTGAGCATGAATATAAAACCATGGTATGGCATGTAGGATTGAGACACAACAGCAAGGGCACCAAACGAGGTAACATAAGCTAAGTCCCTAAAGGGTAACACAGAACCCTTCTGCAGATATGCTCAGAGTGAAAAAAATGCCAGGGAAATGTCTTATTACTGAAGAGAAAAGGAAAATGTTACTGAGAAAGCCGTATGCCATTTTTGTCTCGGGAAGGCTTCAGGAGTGAGCTGTAGGTGGGCAACCAAGAGAAATGACACCAGTGAAGCAGAATGGTCTGCACCTAGGAGAAGGAAGGGGAGAGGATGGGTTAGAAAGGGCATAAAAAGGTTACCTATATTTAAATGAATTATAGCCCAGAACACTTGGAGAGTTACCTGATAAAATTCCAGACCCGTCTGTGGTTCTGTCAAGGAGAAGGGTGAGATATCAGAGAAGGGAAGAGGGCAAATATAATGCTCTTCTTTTAAAAAGGGAGGGAGAAAGGAGTCAGAGCATTGTAGAGAGATCTGCTGAATTTCAGTTCCTGCAAAAATACTGGAAAAAGTACTCAAGCCATTATTCATACCTAGAGGAAAACAACATGGCTTTGTGAAGAACAGATATATCAAACCATCTCGTTTCATCATTTGATGAGGTAATCCTTACCATGCTGACAGGAAGAAGCAGCAAATGCCGGATATCTTGATTTTCATGAGGCTTTTGGCAGAATTTTATGTAAGCAAGGCAGAGAAATATGGCCAGATTAAACTACTAAAAAGTGGGTTTCAAACTGATTGGAAACTGTGCTCAGTAGTTACGGACAGTTTGCTGTCAAAATAGAAAGATCAGCTGAGCTCCTTGGTTACCGAGCTCCCCGGGAGTCTGGTCTAGCCTGGCACTGTTTATTACCTTCATTAGTAACACAGGTCATGAACAGAGCCTGCTTTTTACATCTCCACACAGCCCTGGGTGGGACGGACTGCAGGCACGTTGGAGGAGAGGATTAGGACTGTAAAAATTCTGAACAAACTGGAGAACTGGTTTTACACAGAAAACCATGAAGTGTGAGGTTCAGTACCCACACAGGAACAGGCTGCAGCACAGGCGTGCAGCGAGGAACACCTTGTTAGGTGGCAGCTCCGCAAAATTAAAAAAAAAAAAAAAAAAAAAAAGATCGGTGAGGATCCAGTCATGGATCACAGGCTAAACATGAATTGCTAATATCATGAAAAAGGCAAACACCACACTGCACAAACTGGGAGAGTGGACTGAAAGCTTTATAATGTTATCCTTCAGCTTGGTTCAACATCAGCAGTGCCTTGGCTAGAGTAGCAGTGGTTGGGGCCCCAAAAAAAGCCAAAAAGCTGGGCCCAGCTAGAAGGAGGTGAGACACGAGGAGTAAAATCAGTGAGAAGCCTGCAAAGGATGAGAGGTGTGTGCTCACTCAGAGGAGGAGACCAAGTGTAAAGCAGCAGTTGTTGAATACAGAGAAGGCAGGTGCAGAGGGGAAGGAATCACATGTTCCCCACGTCTGGGGCAGGCAAGGCAAGTAGTGAGGGGATTGCATGGCAGCAACTGAGACTTTGTCATTAGGGAAAGCTTGCCCTGAGCAGGGCAGCAGATTGACCACAGGCTCCTGTCTCCGTCACTGGAGGCTTTAGGAGCTGGTTAGTCATCCATCTGGAAAAGTTTAGGATCCCTTCATGCCACCTTTTTTATAGCCATGGGAAAGTGTGTAACCCGTCACGATGAACAGATACTGTATTGTAAAGCCTTGTGAAGCTTTGGTACGTGAACTCTCTTAGCCTTACTGTAAGATGATAAATGTGGGGTGCGTATTTGCGCACAGCATCCTGCTGCCTGTGGAACAAATGACCTGGTTTTTCTTTGAAATGCCTCACGTAGAAGGAGGTTCCTTCTCTGCCTAGTAAAATTGACAAGTTACACATCACATGCAGCTCTCAGCATCGTATCACCACCTTATCAAACCTGTGAAAGCTTTTACTAAGGACTGCTCCCAGTTATGGATTTTTGTATTCAAAGACAATCTACCCAGGGAAGGGAACACTGCTGGAATGCATGGAGTCAAGTTGATCACAGCCTCCAATGACATTATGTGTGCTTTTACCACCACATCATGCAGTAATGTTCTCAGGAGTTACTGTGGTATTCAGCGAGTTGTTGCATATTTATTATAAATGAAATGGCAAGGGGGAGACATCAAACAGACCAGCTTACTAGCCAAACATTACATGTTCACAGACACTCAGCCTAACGCATCTGGAAGTTTCTTTTATGAGAAAAAGCTTTATTTGAAGATTTCCAGTACTCCTGGGTTTCAGTTCCATAAAATCCAACAAAACAGCTGTTGTTGTGGTATTTGGGGCTATTCCTGCTTGAAGCCCCAGCTGAGACTGGGATGTTTGCACAACAGCACAAGAACAGGAACGCGCAGATGCAAGGCATCTGGCAGCGGGTTGTGTCCTGCCGCATTCGGCCACGTACAGTGGCTTTACCCTGGTGCTGGGCAGCTGAGCTCCAGTAAGGAGGAGGGGAAGTAGAAAGCACACTGGAAAGAAAAAAAAAAAAAAAAAAAAAAACAACAAACAACTCACAGGTTAAGATAAGGATAATTTAATTAAAGAGAAAAGGAAGAGGAAAAAAAAAAAAAAAAAAGAAGAAGAAAAAAGAAAGCAAAGGCCATGCAGAAGCACAAAGAGAGAGAAAAGAAATCAATCGCTACTTCCCATCAACAAGCAATGCTCAGCCACATCCTGGGAAGCAGAGCCCCAATACACAGAGCATTTGTTTGGGAGGACAGACATCTTCATAACGAGAGCCCCCTCCCTTTCCCCTTCCCCACCCCTTATTGCTGGGTGTGACACCATACGGTATGAAATATCCCTCTGGTTGCTTTAGGTCAGCTGCCCCAGTGAGGTTCCCTCACCAGCTCTTGCCCACCCCCAGCCTGCTGGCTGTGGGGCTTTGGAGGGGTCCTGGTGCTGTGCCAGCACTGCTCAGCAACAGGCACAGCACCAGTGTGACACCAGGGCTGTTGTAGCTGTGAGAGCAGAGCACAGCACTCCCACAGAGTGCTGCAGGGAAAGGGAACTCGATCCTAACCACGTCACCCAGGAGAGGTGGCTGGCGGTCGCCCCACAGTCACTGTGATCACCAGGTGTCCCTTCTGAACAGCACTGCCCCCTGGAAGCAATATATGTCCTCTTTATAGGCAGTGCTTAATCAGAAAAAAATGCCCATCCCAACCCAGGAGTCCTTCAAGAGGTTCCTGTGGGGATGCCCATGATTACATGACCACGCATGATACATAAGGCACTGCAGTTGTCACCTGCAGTCTAACGTGCATCCTTCTCTTCTCTGTAGGATTGAGAGTACATCTCTCTCTGATCTCCTCCATTCATCTCTTTGTCTTCTAATCACTTTGGCCTTTCTGCACTGTACAGGACTCCCCCATGGGATGCTTTTCTCAGCCACTCCCCCATCTCTCGCATTTTCTGGGTATAGATCTCACTTGTTTCACACCCTTTCCTCCAAAATCAGCAGAGGCCCTTAGAAGAGGGGTGCGTCTCTACCAATTTCTGTGGTTTCTTTTGCAAAGGACAGCCTGTCCCCAAGGCCAGCCAGATCCCTGCAGATGTTTACTGAAACTGCCAAACTTTCAGAGGTTTGCCCATTTAATTTCTAGCTAGTGTGCTGGAGTCGTTTGCAGAACGCCATGGCAACAGAGCAAAACACTGCTGTGTCATTTCGTGGTAAGGAACAGGCTGACAAGATGGGCCTGAAAGCCTCAGCGTCTCCGCGGTCTTCTCCAGTCCGTCTTCTTCCATTTCTCACGGCCCTTCAGGCAGGGATGTGCCAGCGTCAGGAGCAAGCCAGCCCAAAGGAATGAGAGCTGTGCCAGCTCACCTGGGCATGACTGCAACACAAGTGGTAGGGCACAGCAAGATAATCGTAGGCAGCAGAAGCATTTTTGCTATTCTGCAGCTTCTGGAAGCAGTATGTAAACGATACTGCCGAATGGCAATATCCAGGCAGATTTTTATGGATGACTAATGCAATGAAAATGATGGTTAGATCTGCAAGGCATAAATTTAATATTTTTCTCTGCCTTTTACCTAAAAAAGTTAATTAATCAAATGTCTTTAAAAAGGATGTGATTGTGTTACTAAAGTGAAAAAAGTCCCACAGGAAAGGATCCCTGCAGCACCAACCAACAGCAGTACCTAACTGCAGAATTAATGCTCCTCAGGGCTCTGCTGCGTGCGTTCCATGGGCTCGCTCAGCCCTCCTCTGCTGAGAGCAGTGGGGATCTTCAAGGTACTATTTTTACCAGTTTTGAATCAGATACAGTGTGACCTTTTCTTGCTACTCGATGTACCTCTGAGTACACTGATGTGTCACACTCCAGTACCATTATTGTCTTGGTGCAAGAGCAGACCTGTGCAACAAGAGAGTCTCACTGGGTTTCCAGCACCTTAGTGATTTGAGTCACAGCCCCACAGCAGCAAAGAACATGTCCTTTAATGCTGTGAACACAGGCCATGCTTTGTGTGTCTTTAGTCTACTTATTGTCAGTTCAGGTCTGTGAAATTCTAGTCCATTTTGGAACCACAAAACTTTAACTGTAAGACAGAGACGAATACAATCTGTTTAGAAAACCTGTCCTGGCGTGTATTTTCCCTAATTAAAAAGATAACATATGACAAAAAGCTCGTTTCAGGTTTGCAGTGAGTTCTGTACAAAGATTAAACCCTGTGTTTATTTTATCTGGGCAGATTACTTCGCTGTACAAATTACCACTATCAGTTTCCTGTAAGATCTCATTAGTAAACCAAGCAACTCATGTTGCCATCAGACTGCAAGGGATCCTAGCTTACAGGTTCACCTGTTTGCAGAACTATAATGAGCATCAAGCTTGAAGGTATGAATGACTTGGAGCAGCAAAAAAGCACCGTTTGCTGCTCCCAGAGCAAGCACAGCTCACATCTCATATGCACAGGGTGGTATCATGCTGCAGCAGCTTTGGAAAAAGGCCAAAACTTCAGAAGTGATGCCTGAGTTTTAATTTTGTTGGGTGCTACCTGAATGTTCTGACTGTGCATTTTTCCTTTAATAGAAATTAGACTCAACATCTAGTCTGCTCGACATAGACAGTTTTGATTTGAAAATGGATCTAACCCAGCCCCCAGCAAATCCTCAGGCACAGTGTTCCAGTCCAACTGGAAAATCCCAACGGAGCCATATAAACCCAGCAATACTAACAAGTAATGGCCGTGGCTTAATGAAGGGTGGCAATTCTGCTCTGGGGATGTGACTAATGGATGTGGTCATTCTTGTAGCTTTCTCTCATGCTGATTATCTTCCCTTCACATTTTTTGGTCCATATCTTGTCACAAACACGTCTGTCAAAAGCAGGAGCTGCTGCAGACTGGGGAAGGAGGCTGGCATCCAGATCATCTGCTCAGACTGGAGGCCCACTCCAGCCCGGACACAGCTCTCCTTTCCTTGGGAATGAGGCCAAAAAGCAGTCTGTCTTTACCCCTGCATGAGGTGCGGTTCTTCCAGGTCCAAGGATCTCTGCAGAAATTAGCTGCTTTCTGCAAGTCGCTGAGCTGGAGCACTGCTTTTAAAGTGTCTTGTTTAATTTGGTGTTTCAATTACTGAGCGCAATAGGCTGCTCACTAAGAGAGATGGGCAATTAAAAGGAATCTATTATGTGTTTTATAAAGTACCACTGGAAAGCAGTGAGGCTAGAAATCAGGACCTAAATACCAGAGCTGGAAAGCAGAAAGGGAAAGGAAGGCAAGGCAAGGCAAGGCAAGGGGTCTCCACTTTTTCATCTCCTTTTAATTTTCTTTTACTAGTCCTCACTAGAGACTGACCACTTAAGGGAGGCAAATGTTTTCTGCCTCTCCTTGGTTTTGAGCGTAATGCCATCTGACCATGCTAACAGTACTGGAGATGCATCCGTGTACTGATATTCAAAGATATCTCAGGAAAGAGCACATACCAGTCTCTGAAGGGCCTCATTTCGGACCAAAAGTAAATAGCCAGTGTCACACAAACCTGCACAGTGATCAAACACTGGAAAACATGACTGGATTTTTTAAAGCCTAGTCAAGAAAGAAAATTAAACTTGTATAAATTGCCTCCTTTGTATGATTCTCTGAATTAGTGAGTTGAACCCAGATGACAGATTTTAAGCATTAACCAGTGAAAAGACAACTTTTAATTTTAGAAATTGGTCTTGAGAGCAGCATTTCCTATTTAACACTGAAGATTTGCACTTCAAAAGTAGGTGATCATTGCAGCCATGCCTCCATTCAAACACAGTAGTAAACTGCAGTCTTTCTGGCCTTATTTGTTTTTTCCTTCTGTTATAATTTAACGTTTTTTGAAACCCTGTAGAAGCTTTTGCTACAGATAAAAATAAATCATCCTTAGCTCCTGCATTCTCACTGTAGCCTCATCATTATCAGACAGCAAAGCAATCCTGCATATATATTTATTTTCTTGTAAATATTGATTGAAGTAAGAAAGGTCCAGGTCAACAAACATGCACTAACAGCATCCTGAAACCTGCACTCCATGTCCAAAATCCTTTCCCAGCTGGGAACAAGAATGAATTTGCAGCCCTACTCCAGCAGCAGCAAGGAGAAAACAAATTTGCCGTTTATACTACAGTTACTATTACTATGTGTTGCCCCAGGTAATTATCTTTTCCTGTCTATGTATATGCTATTTTAGGTATATACTTACAAAATCTAAGGCAAGCATCGCTCAGATCTTTGACTTGTTGATGCTGCGTGGCTTTCAACTTCTTGAATGTTTAAGGGAAGAAGAATGAGTTTGTGGTTAAAGTACAAGCCTAGGAGTCAAGAGGTCTGGATTCTATTTCTGTGCTGTGCCACAGACTTCCTGTACGCCCTTGAACCACTCACGTGACCTCTTTGCGTTTTTATACACCATCTACTAAATGGGGAATAATAGTTGCTTCATACACGCTGCTGCTGTGAGGCTTAATTCATGCTTCTCTGAAAGTGTTTCAGGTTCCTCAGAAGAAAAGCACTTCAGTAATAAAGCCTCATCTCAGTTTTAATATTGTCTGAGCCGTCTAGCTTAAATGTAACCTCACCCAAAGGGAATGGTATTTGTAAATGTCATCCTTATAATGAAAAATCTGTTCTCCTTTTCTGTCCCCCATGCCTTCTTCACTTCCTCCTCTTCCAGCAAGCTGCTGCGCTGTTAAATACCTCCTCATCCCCTGGGATACCCAGCTGGTCACTGACCTGGCTGTGGGGTTTGTTTTATGTGGAGATGTGCATGCACTTTATGTTGCAATGTTCTTTTCTCTGTCTATAAGCAGCCAGAAGGATCTGCAGAAAGCCCAGAGCATATCTGTGTTTGATTTAAACAGGCATTCGGAACAAGCTGAGCATTTCAGGGAAAGGATCAGCCCTTACTTTTGTTTAAAACAAAGGGATTTCCAGACTCTGACATTTCTGAGGACTCGGGGCTTTTTAATAATCTCTTGAGGGTTTCTGGAGGTGCAGAGCTGAGATGCTATGCTGCTGTTTGACATGAGTGTTTCAGTTAATGAATGATTACTGAATGAACCACTACGGCATTGGCATTATACAAAAATTACACTGTTTTCTTATGTGGATGAGACAAGAATGCTGTGTGGGAGCTGGATGTGTTGTCTGGGCTTGATAACTAACCAAAAGTTTTTATTATTCATATATCTAGTGCTGTCTTTATGCTAAGGCCAGCTCAGGCAAAGTGTGACCTTGCCCAAAACCAGCAATATCGGCAGTATGAGGGAGGGGAAGGCCTTTGTACCAGGGCACAGGGCACCCCGATTACTCTGGATTACTTGTGCAGCCCAGAGGCCCCGTGACAGTGAAGGAAATGCTGAAGTAGTCCCTATGTAATTGCATGCTTGTTCCCCCCGAGCCCCAGTGTACATGGCTTCTGTTTCATCTGCACATGTCCTGAGGGCAGTGCTTTAAGAAGCCAGTTTGAAACACTCAGAGCCATCAACTCCAAGGATCTGGCTGCAGAAGGGCGAGGACACAAGAAGCCAGGATTAAGGGAGGACACAAGCTTGCTGGGGGGGTGCCGAGGTGTTCCAGGCTCAGGGTCCCATTATCCCCTGTGTGACAAGCATCAGCTGCCACATTGGGGTAGGCCAGTTACCGAGTGGGGAACCTTTTCTTGCTGCCCATCTCCTCCGTTTCCCTGTTACTTAACAACCAGAGGGGGTGAGGCACTTGGATGGTGCCTGCTGTGGATATTAGCTGGCAGGGCTGCTGCCCTCCAATCACTCAGTGTTGTCAGGGAGTGCAGGGCTCCTTTATCAGTAACTTCAGGAAGTTGCATTAAGCGATGGGGGGTTTATTGTAAGGCCAAATGGATAAATTCATGGTATTTGGCCTGCCATAAATTTTTTCACACAGAACCTTTTCAGTTCCTGGTTGGAGTTCTCCTTAGAGCTAAAGCATGGAGCTCTCACAATGACAGAGTCTGGAAAGCCTGGGAAAGCAGTGATATTGCAAAAACTGTGTGTCCCTCCTACACCTTCAGTGCATTCTCCTCATTACCACAAACTGTCCCCAGGAACACTTGATCTGAATTAACTTCTGCAGTATTTTAAAGATCTCTTCAGGCCATTTCCTGCCCTCCCCACGCTCCGTTACTTGGGCATATATCCCAGGGGAGGTTCTTGGGAGTTTTCCTTGAGATATCTGTTCTCATTTCCATTTCTACTTGCTTCTTTTCATCCAGTGTTTTGCTCCTCTCCACTGGCTATTCCTTATTCTCGCACTGCTGCTTAGTGCCAAGTGAGGAGAGGAAATGACTAGATGATACAAAAGGGAGGAGAAAGAAACTGGACAGAAAGGAATAATAGGGACCAGGAGTAATAGGAAAGACTGGAAACCTGATCAAAATTTGTTTCCTAATGCCTCTCAGCAACACTGGACACAGTGAGCTGGGTGACAGTGCTATAACTAGAGTTCAGCTATCCAATTTTTGATTCACAAAACACATCCCTTTTGCTTGTATATGTAATTACCAGGCCAAAGCTAACTTAATTGAGTGCAATGGAAAAGACAATCTTTTGATTGCCTTTGGCAACTGCCCCTTTTATTACTCCAGATCTGAGAAGGATATTTAAACAACACTAGTTAGGAATTAGATTTTTGTAGGTCTGAGCTACCTCTTTAGTGTCCTCTCCGAAGTCATCTGTGCCTTGGCATGTCAGTACCAGCTGACTGCATCAACTCGGTAAGTTAAGCAGTCACTCCAAAAAAAATGACAGGCAAAATGAAAATATAGTTCTTTCTTCTTGATGGTTTGAACCACCTGGAGAAACCTGCTTTCCTCATCATAAGGACACATCATACCATTTCAGCTAGGAAGCAGGTGAAAGTCACAGATGTAGGTATGCTTATTTCTTTTTCTATGATGAATTTACGTGTCCTTGTGTAGACAAGAAAGTGGCTGTGCATATTTTTTTCTTATTTAAACATATCTAGCAGCCACTTGGTTTTATTTCATAAGATGGGCTTTGGTTTATTTTCTTTTTCAATTTCAACATGACAAATTCCAGCCTAGCTTCTCATCACAAATATCATACTAATGTTTGTCCTGCAAAGTAAGTGTTGCTTAAATATTTTTGGGATTTGGTCGCTTCTCTTATGAATTTCTGTCTCCATGACAACCCATCTGTGCTTTGTAATACCTTTGGTGAACATGGTAGAACTGCTGTTTGTTTCAAACTATATGACACTTAGCACTAGGTATGCAAAGGGAAATGGAATCAAAATCTTTTTTTTTTTTTTTTTTAAAAAAAAAGCTAATTTGCACCATTTTCTTTAAAGATTCAAAATGACCATGTCCTTCACTGTATGGGAAACATGTTCATCTTGAAAATGCATCATTTTTCTCAAAATCCTCCTCTGATGGACTTGTTCTGTGCCTCACCACTGTATCTTGGTACAGGCAGGCTGCAGAGTGTCAAATCCATGGCCTTCAGTGTCAAATCCATGACGATTACTGTTCTGTGAAAGAAAGGTAACTTCACGTTGAAAGTGCTTCCCCAAGCATTATGTAATTTTTATTCTCAGGCATCAAAATCAACTGCTCCCACACTGCAAAAAACAGAACTCTGTTCTTGCCCAGGATGATGGATGTTCATCTGCCGCATGATGGAAGGTGTGTCAGCATCACACAGTTTTTGTGAATCTTAAAAAAGATCCCATACTTCCATCATTTGGAAATTTCAGTTATGTAAATAATTCTTGTAAACGGAATTTCAGTTCTCTGATATATACGTGTGTTTGCTTTCTAATCAGAAAATACCACTTAAAATAATTTGGCTAGGTGTTTTGTACTCCATTCTCAGACACACTCCTAGATTTGTGCCTCTCCTTTTCTTCCAAACACTGTCCTGTGTCTGCCTCAATTTTCTAGTTTTCATGGTCCTCATGTATGGAAGGAGCTAAACTGCATGTCAGTCCTCTGCCATTGTGCTCTTCTAAATGTCAGACTTCTGACAGTTGTGCTTTGCGTGAGCTGTTTGTGTATAAAGCTCCTGGTGTACTTTTGAACAGTGGCTTGATTTCTGTGAGTCCAAGTAGATGCATCAAAACCAGGCCTTACTTTCACAGAGCGTTAACTGCCAGGGCCTTTTTAAATCAGATATACAAAGTGTTTAAAGTTGATCGTGCCAAATCACCAGTCCCTGCTGAGGGCTTCGCTATGTGATATCATAGTTCTTCCATACCTCTGAAGAGCAGCAGTAGCAGGCAGACTCTTTGCTCTGCTCCTGTGCCACACGGGAACTTTCCCAGAGAAACAAGGAACCAGGAACTGCATGTGGCCCTGGCCTTTGATAAGATATCCATATAGCAGTGTTGTTTGGTGTTAACAGTATTGTGTATCCTGGAAACTTTTCCCTTTTTCCACCACTCTGTTTTGAAAATTAATGCACAGTTAGAGGCTAAAAATTTTTGCTGAATCTGTTATGCATAAACACAGTCCATGAAGCCTTCCATTGTTTAAGCCATCCTTTTGTTCTTAATATAAAATGTTGTTGCATAAAACCCACTGAGATGCAGCCTCAGAAGTCTGCCGTACACTTTTAATTCCTTCTGTCTTGATTTCTAAAGCCTCTCAACTCTGCCTCCTCCCATTCATCAGGCACTGTAGTGCTCTGTCATGACTGAACTCCTATAATTTCTAGTGTTAATGACTCCAGGTGGTGTTACCTTGAATATAAAAGCAATGTAATTAGGCCACCTTCTGGCTGATTCTGATTTAGTCTTTGACTCGGAAGAAGCAGAGAAGATGAATGTAAGAGTGACTGTTGTAAAGAGCAGATGTTGCTGAACAGTTTTTCAAGTTCTGCTGCCTCATTTCTCCTTTGTTGTTTCCTTGTTGTGCTGGGAACTTCTACGGAAAACCTTGGTGTAAGATGATATAGCACTTAGTACAAGCAGGATGATTATAAATGGCTCTTGCCTCACTTCAGGATCCTACAGATGTTGCTACATGAGATTTGGTTCTTCCTGATTCCATAATTTGATTTTAATGGCTGGATACCACTGGAGAATGCAAGTTCTGCAGACAATAGTGTCCTTTTACATTTAGAAACATCTGTTAGCTAAGGCGCCTGTACAGCTTGAGCTCTAAACGAGCAGATCTGTGAACACCAGCATTTTATACCAACCTGGCAGACACCATTCTCGGGAGAAGCAAATTCTAATGTCTTTTTTCATTTGGTAGAGCTCTTTTCTTTCCCCCGTCTTTCATGTTGCTCTTTATTTCATCTACTACTTTTATGGATATGAAGTTTGAGAGCCTTTTTTAAGGGCTTAATGCAGCCTGGGGACCATATGTGTAATTCAAATAATGGTGCTTTGCTGTTCCCCTGAAGCACAGGGTAGAATTGGCACCACTCAGAGTAATATTTTGGACTGTCACTATTTGATCAAAGAACTTGGACTGGATCTGCTGGTGTTAATGCTTTTAGGATGGATGACTCCTCTGCTTTAGAAGAGGTTTCCAATAACCGAGGGCAACACTTAACATCTCTGAAATTTCTGTATTTACAGAGCAGTGAACTCTCCATGGTAGTGCACTTCAGACACCCTCCAGGAAAAGAAACAGGTTACAAAGCTCATTGGCACATCCCTCATTTTTCTCTTCTAATTTATGCTTCTTCCAGTTTGGTCTTGTTTCCATAGGCCTCTGTAGCCTTCTAGAGCGCTCCGCTTTGGGAACAAGCCTGAACTCAAACCTAGCTAGCAAAGACAGTTTACCCATAGCCATAGGCTGTAAGGAATAAGTTTTAAAGATGTCTGAGTTCCTTGGGGGTGGAACCGCAGTACTCTCCTGTCAGCTAAGTACATTGTATACCTTAAATGCTGTACAATAAGCAGTCTTTATGACACAGCATATCACATGTACTGCTAATACCTGCAGATTAAAACAGCTGCCAGGCAGCAAAACCTTTGCATGCAGAAAAATCAGGGAGAAGCTCAAATTTAGAGCATTAATTAATTAATTTGCTATTAGGGAGCTGCAAATCTTAATGCAACTTCAAACAAATAGTCTTATAGAAGTTTGAAAATTAAATTCAAAATGATTGTTCTCAGCCTGTATTTATGTTTGAGGATAACTGCTTATATCCCACACTTGAAAAGAAAGCTTGCCTGTTTTTCCAATTATATCGGTCTAATAAAAGTCATTACCACGCCTTAAAAACACTGCCTTGCATACAGTGCAGTTAGGTCATAACAAAGCCACTACCATGTGTGCTTGGAGCACAGCCATTTAACACTTTCTTCTTTGTATTCAGGGTAGCTGCCTGCAAAACAGAACCAGTGACAGCTTTCAGAGGAAGTTAGTGAGTACTGGGGAAGGATTGTTCTTTACTGGTAAACTCAACAAGCTGCCCATTTAGTTTTCAAGTAAAACACCACCCTCACTTTCCAGATTTCAGTCTTGTTTAGAATAAACAGCGTAATTGGACTTACTAACTTTATTATTTATCTTTTTAACTGTTAGTTATTGTAAACTGACTGAACTGAAACTGAGGTTCCAAACAGAACTGTATGTTCACTGGAGCTAATTCTGTAAGCCATATGTGAAAGATGGTACCAAGATTCAACAAATTTAACTTCCTTGCCAGCAGACTCAGAATCCTTTCTTAATATTGCCTGCTGTCTGTTTTGGGGAAAAAAAAAAAAAAAAAAAAAAAAAATCTTAGTGGGCAGTAGCTAGGTAAACTCAGCAAGCAAAACACACTATGAGCTCTAGCAACGACACAGTGCAGGAAAAAAGAGATTGAGATTCTCCAGAAGACCTGTCCTCTTTGCAACGCTTCATTTCCATTTATGTCACATCAGAACTTTTAAACAGAGCCTTCTGTGTGTTCCCTCTACACATCGTTATGCCTCTGAGTCTCACCGTCATGTACTCCATGGACAGTTCCCAAAGTATCAATATGCAGTGCTTCTTCCTTGCTTCTCAGCAGATGAAATCAATCTGCTCCCACCCGACTTCCTGAGACAAAAGTTATTTCATCCGTGGCTGTCGTACATTTCCCAGATAATGTTAAAATGTAGTCCCACCAGTCATGACTTTCATAAACTTGATTTATTGCCTGGTTTATTGACCTCACTTTGCAAGGCTTTGCCTCCTTTCATAACAGCTGTGAACACGCTGCCATAACAGGAATTTGCATTCTGTACACCAGCAATTTGCCCTTGCGTGTTCGGCAGTCTCCAGGGAGATCCCGGTGGTGTTAATTTTTAATTCCTGGGAGCCTACCCCATGTTCAAGACACTCTGGGCATCTTAATAAAAAAGTAACTAAGGAATTAATTTAGGGCAACTGAGCAATGTTCACTAAACCAGCAGGAGTACAAAGGATATTTTCCAAACACATTATTTATTGAGAGCAATATCCTTGGTCTCTAAATGAGCGGGAATTTAAAATCATAAATAAAAGCGTGAATTTATTTGGGTGCCTACAGGGCACACATGGTGTCACCTTGGGTTAGTTTGCCCGTACCTGTCTAAACCTTCATACTCTCCTGTGCCAAAAGGTGGCTATTCCATGTGGCCGCTGGAACAGTGAGGGACTGGGATCTCTGCAGCTGACCAGCCACTCCAGAGCTGATCGGATCAATAAATCTATTTTGTAACCTCCCCCTGCGTATGTGGAAATGGCAATAGGAGCCTCCTGCATATGCACGGCTATAGAGAGCTGGCAGCTGGGGAATGAAGGGAAACAGGATTGCAGCGGGCCAGGGGAAATGACTAAGAAGTGTAGCAGAGGTGAGATCACACCAGTCCACAGGCAGACACACAGAGAGGCAAATACAAAGGTGTAGAGGATGTGGGAAGAGGGGAATTTCACGGGATGTACAGAAGCAGCAGGCAGATGCTTAAGGCTTAAACAGCTTCTTTATTGAAAAGCACTTCTGTTTATTGAAAGTTGCAGGCAAAGCTGAGGCAAAGATGTCAAAGTACATTGTCAAAGAAAAAAATAGACTGGAAGTAGTCAGTTATGGTGCCAAGAGAGTGCAATTATATTGCTTCTGTGCAAAAAAGGAGGATTAGAACTGGCGGTCAGGGACAAAATCCTACCTCCAGTAGTGTCCCTAGGAAACATCTCCCTTTCGGAAGGAAGGCCTTGATTTCATTCTGCCTGACCAAAATTAATCAAAAGAAGGAAGAAGACAGACTTTGGTATTCTGTGGGAATCAACAGGAAGAGGCTTGCAAACAGAGAAAGGTTTAGAGCCAGGCACAGTGGAAGAGAGGTTAAATGGCACGGGGCAGAGCAAGGGGCAGACACAACCTAGGCAGCAGCTTCACAAACTGCAGTTTCCTGCCTCTTGCTCACTCCCTTCTCCAGTGCTCTGAAAAGCTTTTCAGCAGAAGTTCCCAAACTTCTTTTCTCTTGCTTCTTTATCAGCATTTGATAAGTTGGCTTGTTGGCACTCCTGAGCTGAGGAGTGTTGGGGTGAAGTGCCTCTTCCTATGTGCGAGAGGTTGTAGCCTTCCTCTACTGTGGGCTTAGCAGATGAGCTTTCACAGGTCAATTATAAGAAATATCTCGGAGCCACTTTTTCTTATCCAGGCTCTTAGCCTTGCCCCGCTGTCCTGTCTCATGTGTAATGTAGTGGGACTGCTTGTGCAGAGTGGGACGTCCCCAGGTTTGGTTTGTGGGATAATACATCCCAGGATGATAAGATTTGACTGGGTCATGGCAAGAGGTTTGTGGTTGAAAAAAATCTTAAATTATTCATTCTCTGTCAGGGGAAGGAAAAAAAAAAAAGCCATACAATGTTGGATTAAGCATTTTTTATTATCAGGTTGTATAAGCTATTAAACTGCATACACTTCTTGCAAGTCCTGGTTTTATAGATGAGTTTTAAAAAGCATTTTGTGTTCGTGCTGAACATAAACAGCCTCTCATATCTCCACCTACTGCACCAAGCATTCTCCTGATTAATTCATGAAGTCTATAATATTCAAGAGGAACCAGGGAGAAGAAATGCATTTTAAGCCCTCTACTAGCCGTGGCAGAGCAGGCTATCTGTGTTCAAGGCAGGAAAGCAGATTCCTTGACGGTTTCCCTTCAACACAAACCCTGTTGTTCTTGCATTAGCATCATGCCTGTCGGTAGCCCACAGTAGTTCTGCAGTGACGCGGTGGATGTGGTGCTGGCTCTCAGAGGTTATCAGTATCAGGGCTAGTACTTGAAATGGAGGAACCATCAGGACAAAACCAGCCTCACTTGAAGCTTCGTCCACAACTAGATGAAATCCCGGACCGTGGCTCTTCCCAGCTGGGGGGTGCTGGCACTGGATGGGATGCCGGATTCCCAAGAGCCAGCTGGGCACTGTGCAGAGGCAAATTCTGCAGAAGCAGAAACTTCCTCCAGGAGAAAGGACAGCTGCTTCACAGTCACTTTGCGACCAAAGATAACACCGTCTCAGGCAGGTACTCTCTTAATTCAGGGATGCCTTCCAGGGCCTGGAGCAAGGGGTGCTGGATGTGTAGCACATTGTTTCAGTGGCACAAAGCAGACTCTCGCAGGCATGCAACAGAGCCAGAACAGTAATCCCAGTATTTCTCACCGACCCACTGAAGGGAAGTACCAGCAGAAACGAGGGGAAAGCCCAGTCTCCCGAGGCTTTGCAGGCTCCAAATTGCTGGCTGACTCACAAAAGGCTGAGTATTGCGCTCAGCCAAACACTCATTGAAATTTCTCTACTTATTAGATGACAGCTCTCAGAAAACTTCCGTCTGAAGAAGAAGAGGGAAAAACTGTCCCCCAAAGAGGTTTTTGTGTGCGCCTCGTTCTGTCTGTTTTTCTGTTAGGCTGTATATGTATTGCTGCAGCAGCACACAAGGGTGAGAAACCTTGCTTTAGGAGGCATCTGGGGAACAAGGTTTCTGTGTATTTCTGTTATCTGTAGCCTGGCAGGAATGAGGGGGAGGCAAGGAAAGGTTGGTTCAAGGTGCTAGCTGTTGTCCCTGTGCTGATGTGTAGATTTCTGTCATGAATGAGGTCTCTATCCTCTTGCGTTGGTGATGAGATAGGCTTACTGAGCGATTTCAGAGCTCAGCTTAAAGCAGATGTCGTTCTGCTAAATCAAGGAGGCGTTTAAAAGGAAATGGCAGGATGGTGTTATTATTGGTATTGTTCTTTCTGTGCGAGAGGCTCCAGGTACTCATAATTCTCCCCGGGGTTCTAAATGCTCAGTTCCTTCAGAAGAAATCTGACAAAAAAAGGTTAGGTATGCTCAGCCCATCATTTTTGGCAATGTCTCTTTAACTCAGGTGTCAGCTGCAGGGGTTTTTGCCACTGTGTCTTCTGTTGTTTTCTTAAAATCCCACTAGATACCATAGCAACAGCTGGATCACATGCTCCTCTGGTGTGCTACCTATAAGCAGATGTGAACAATGCTGGCTAATAAAGTCGCAGCAAGTGTTGGACAGGAAAAACTCTGACTTCAGCCTCTGTGTTTTTTTGGAATAACTCCCAGCTAAGGTTTTCCATCATTTCTTATGACATAGGTAAATCCAGATCTGCAGGCAAAACAGATTCAGCTTACTTCCTTGCTTAATAAAAAGGCTGTCTAGGTAGTTGACGTTTTACAGTCATTTTCTCCCCATCTTATGTCAGCATTTCTTGGAAGCCTGAGGCTGAAATGCGTTTCCATATTCAAATGTGTTTGCAGCACCTGAACGAATACATTCTCTGCTTTATTGACGGGTTAGCCCTGCTGTCAAACTGATTACAGCCTTTGGTATTTTTTTTAAACTTTATCCCAAAGGAGGAATTCAAAAACACTCCTAGTTGAATTTCATGCACCATATTAAATTATGTTCTAATTGTTTTCTAAGCATGTGGCAATCATTTAAAGTAAGGCATGTCAGTCTGGCCTAGTAATTACGCCATTGTTTTTTGAATTGGAGAACAAAATTTTTCACAGGCCAAGTGCACGTTTAATAGTGCCATCACCCAGTGGAAGTGTGCATAATCCTTTTCCTCGACTAATGCAGAAAATCTGTGTAGAGCCTTATTTATATTCACATTTAGGCAAGCAAAAAATAGTAATTCTCTCTTTTAATCTGAATTCTGCTTCCAAGTATATCCTGTGAGTTCCTACCATATAAGACTAAACCTTATGCGGTCTCAGCTGTGTCATATGCCCTAGCTTCAAAGATGACTCGCAATGCATAGGATCTGCAGCTCTGGTAGACATTATGTAATCAATCTGTACATTAATTCCCACTTCTTAAAAGGGCAAATAAATTATAGCACCTTACAGCATGACGGAAGGACTGGAAAGCAAAAGAGAGAAACAGAATATGATTTTTTTCCTCCTATGCAACTGGAGAGAGGTTTAGTAAGAAATCAGTGCTAATGCTTCTGATGAAAATCCAGAGCAGATTCTGTGATTTGTGAAATCTGAAGCGGCTCTGAAATGGCAGATACCTGTGGAGTTTTGAGACTAATGCCTGTTTATAGCATCTGCATCAATTTAGATGCAATAACTTAAGGGATCTAATTATTTTCCTTGTGTTTACAAAGTCTCTTTTCATTATGCACCATCAAGTTAGAAGTCCAGGGAAGAAATTTTAAGTACTAACGTCTGCTGCTGATTTCAGGTCTCATTTCTTTCTGAAGACTAATGAATGCGTGTGTGTATTCCTCACAAAAGGTCTGCTTCTGCTGCCCTCTCAGTAATGCTACGAGGCGTTTTTGGAAATGCTCGCTGGTAGGGTCAGGGTAAGGGAACCAGTCTCCAGTCACATAAAAGCCAGCCCTACTCCAAAGCCTGAGATCATTGCCTAGCAAGCTGCCTGTCAGGCACTTGCACGCATGGCTTCCACAGGTCTGAAGCAGGCTCTGATCGGTGTAAAAGGCACTGGTGCTTGAACAGGGGGCAAGAAGGGCAGAGGGAATATTAATTGCATCGGAACTGTTTGCTTGGTGGGGCAGACACAGGTGTGGATGGACTGTCTGGCAGTCGGAGGGGTCAGTGCACTCGCTGGCTGAGTGTCTCCTGCAGAAGTCCCTGGGAGAAGGGTTCGCAATCAGAAGGGAGCATCCTGGCAGGCGAGGAGATGCCGAGAGCACAGAGGATGCAGACACTCAGAGCAGCTCAGATGTGCTGCCCGTCTCCTCCTGGGCTGCCTGTCTGCCACCGGCAGCGTGTGATGCCTCAGGAGCAGAGGGGCCGGCTGCCCATGCTGGCGGGCCTCGGGGCTGGGGGGGCCAGGGGTGCTCCTCCTGCTGCTGCCTGGCTGCGAACAGCCTATGGGGAGACACGGATCTGCAGGTCGCAGGCTGGCAGTTCAGCGCTTCTCATGGGAACAGGAGAAGAGGCTGAAACCATGACAGCGGGCTGTGAAAAAGTGGAGCCATTTGGGCTAGGGAGATGAGCTGTTTCGTGCAGGCCACAGCAGCTCTTTGCCCCTGCCCTGCCACCAGGGACACGTCTTCCACCACCAAACCGCCCAGCTGCAGGAAGGATGCAGGCCTGAAAATTGATATTGCACTTAAATGATTGCAGTCTCATCACCTTCAGCCTGATCGCAGCCGACTTGAGTAAAAGCAAGTCTAGAAATCTAGTGCTGCCTGTCTGAGGGTTGCTGAACAGCCGGGCTGGTGAAACTGGGCTAAATGAGAAATTAGCAGGGGTTGCCCTGGGGAGGGTTTTATAAGCCGTGAGTGAAGGAAATAGGCAAGTAATCAGCAGCAGCTCCTAGGAAGATGATATACATAGATAGACAGATTTAAAGCCATAAATAACAATCGTGCTTGAAAATGGAAACAAATCTCTTTATTGTTTTGTTTGTAGTCCTTGTAAATAAGCATTTTTGCTTGTTCAGAGCTCCCAGGTAGACCATATATATTACGTTCATGGAAGGACAAAATTATTCTTAAAGCATAGCCATAATCACAAAGAGATTGTTTCATCTCAGATGTGTTTACTGACCTCTTACCATCAGAAAATGCTTTTTTATTGGAGTCTGTGGCAAGAGAAGTTCCAGAGAACTGTAACGTCTGCAATTAGCAGCGAGTCGGTGTCACAGCTAGTACAAAGTGGGGTTACTGCAACTCGGAAACGTACTTACTGGCATCAGCTGAGTGTCTGGCCCCAGGAATGTAAAATAAGATCTGCTCTGCAGAATGAGGCTACTGTTACCGAGGATCCCATGACTAGCCTTTGTATGGTGAGAAAACGCAGAGTTAATAGGATTTTGTTATTAGTGGATTCAGTCTGATACTGAACTTCATTCCAGAGCAGCCTGGCAGATGCTCAGCGTCCACAAAATCTAAACTGTAGGAGCATTTCTTTCTTACTCCTTGCTAGCGTTTTCCTGGGCGTGCTGCTGTGCCTGGGCACGGAGCTCTGAGCTGCTCCCCCCAGAGGGTGCCCTGGGGTTGAGCCGCCAGCGCCTCCTGCACACCGCGCTGCACCCCTGGATTCCTTGACGAGAACTTAAAATAGAAATACTCTGACCTATTTTTTTTAAGCTACTCCTGTCTCGATATTCCCGTACAGAACAAAGCGGTGCCACTCTTCACAGCAGCCCCATTCTCAGAGATTTAGGGCTGGATTCAGCCCAGCAGCCCTGCTCTAGGGAATACCCACCCGGCCACGCTGACAGCAGGAGTCATTTGAGAATGGCTCGGAGCAACCCTTTTCCAGCCTTGAGCAGCACAACGACTCAAATAATCGTCGCTGCCTGCTTTGCTCTTTTCATGCTCTTCTCCAGCTTGGCACCACCATAATAAAAAGCCTCTTTAGAAGATAATGCACACCCTGTGTCACTCACCCTTCCTGTAATTCACAGGAGCTGAGGACACTGCTAAGGTCCAAGAATAACAGGCATTTCTGCTGCATTCGAAGATACCTTGGCAAAGTCTGCTGATAGATTAGAAGAAAAAGTAAACAGTTTAATGCAATCCCCAGGCAGCATCGCCCACGCCTGGCTTTGAATGCAGATGAGGCCAATCTTGAAGTCAGCTTTCCCTGTGCAGCCGCTGCTGCCTCTGTGCCTTGGGGCAGCAGAGCTGAGTAGGGAAACCCTGCGGGAGGCTGCAGGGCTGAGCCCTGCCCGGGCTACAGACAGCTCACTGCTCAGCTGGGCAGGAGCCCGTCCCTTCCAAGGAGAGCCCCCCGTGCTGGCTGTGGGGCCCCCGGCTCTCCTGGGGCACCCCACTGCAGGCTGGCTGCAGCGCCCAGCCGGGCAGAGCATCTCCTGTGTTTGACAGAGCCTCTGTTCTCACTGCCACCAGCTGCTGCAGCCCCTCACACACAGTGCTCTCCTTGCGCCTCCGAGGCAAGGACAAGCCTCTCCTGCTGCCTCCTTCTCCTCCTCTCACTAATGGTGGAAAATCCACCGGCCCACACTGCAACACGCGTCGTGACAAGATGGGAGCGTTTCTGCTGACTGAACTTCTTTACCTCCATCTGGGGCGTTTTGAGATTCATGGGAGGAAAGCTGCCTTCTCCTGATACTTACTCTGATGATGTGACAACCTGGACTGTCATCACAGGGCAGATGGTTTCTGCAGCAGCTGGGGAAAAATAATTAGTGCAAGAGAGGTGTAAGCAATCCTGCACTGTCTGTACCTCAGCAACAGAGAGAGGCCTTGGACTTTGGCTGCCTGAGCAGCAATGTGAAAGGGCGGTGTAGTCCCAGGGATCTATTGCACGAACCCGAATTTTCCCCTTCTGGAAGGGGAAGCAGGTTATCAATCTGCTGTGCAGACTGCAGTATCTGGACTCAGAGAGGCAGCTTGCCAGAGTGGATTTTGTTTTGCTCCTCATAGGTTACAGCTGTTCCTGAGCAGACTTTTCCATCCTTTTCTTATTTGTGTAGCTGACTGCAAACCTTTTAGGCTACCTCAAATGGCAGTCTGGTGGAACACAAAATTGTTCCCACCGAGAGGTCTGTCACTTGGCAGATAAATAACATCATTGCTAAAGTATTAAAAGAAATAATAAATCTTCCACCCTCTGTGTCTTACAGCTATCCTGGGCCTGTGGAGCTCACAGCTGTTTTTCAGGAGGCAGACAGATTTATGCAGAGAACTAATGTGCATGTAAATCTTCTCCCCATAGATGTTGCCACCTCCTGTGTTGAATCTTGGCCTTGGTAAGAGCTGTCACAACATCCAAAACTTTTTACTATTGATAGAAGAGACTATCCACTGTGAAGCCACTACTCTGGTGGGTCTCTGAATTGGGGAAGGAATTAAATCTAAATCAGTGATAGCATTACAGTCGGTAACACATTCATGCAGATCAGATTCAGAAACATTCATGCTGAAAATCTGCAGACTGTTCCTCTCTCTATGAAATTCCTGTTAGATATACTGACAGAAGAGAACACTTCTGTATGTGCGTCGGATCTTCCAAACAAGGGTCCTTATAATTTTGCCAGACTCTCATCTCACTCATTTGAATATTGTCCCATCTTGAGAAGAAGCATAAATCTGATGTTGCTGATCTCCAGATGAAGATCATGGAAGTCTAGGACTGCTCACTGACTTTTTTCCTGGGTGCTCAGAAAGGATGATGATAAGTGAGAGAAGTGGTGCAATGTGGCTGTAATTTCTTTGACTCCAGCCATGCAGAAGCCGTCCATCCATAGAAGGGCACCATTCCTCCCTCGACATGCTGACTCGGGATGAAGTTTCTTTCAGTTCAGCAGGACCTGTTGCCTAACTATCTATTTTGCCAGAGGGGTTCATTCAGTGATGAAAGAAACCAAGTGTAGCGCTAGTTCAGACTAAGACCTGGAATGCAAGCTTCATTTCAAGAAAGGGTCAAACACTTGATCTTGTGAGACATCACCATAAGCAGCCTACTTCCCAGTATCAGCACATTGCAAGGATGGCAAAAAAGTGCATCTGGCTCATCAGCCTGTAGCACTGCCAAATCAGAAACCATGCCCAGCCTTAAATCCACCGCAAATTAGTCTGGATCTGAGACCACACGGTATTTATACCCTTTCTCAAACACCAAAACAAGAGAGTGGTTCTGTGCTACCAAAACAATGCAGTATGACCTGCATGCTGAAAAGCAGCCATCAGCATTTGCATGCTGATTTAAACATGGAAAGGCAAAGAAGATGGTAACTAAAGTAATAATAAAAAAAAAAAAAAAAAAAAGATGCAAAGTGCAAAAGACACAGAAGAATCCTGTTCAGCTTCCCACTCATATTGCACCAAACAAAGCGAAGGAGGAGAGATGCCTTTTGTCTTTTTTTTTTTTTTTCCTAACATGGTATTTTATAGAAAAAACTAATCCTTTTCATTTAGCAAATCCATTTTGTTTCTTGGAGGGTTAAATCCTGCTTGCCTCAAACAAATGAGTAATCCAATTGGCTTCAATGTGACAACTCCCAAAAGGCAAACAGGATTCAACTCCAGAATGTAGTACACAGATTTTGTGAATGAGCTATTTGAAACGCTAGATACTTTGTGTGCTAGCTTTGGTGCTGCCTTATAAACCCGTCATGACTGTGTCAGCCAGTTTTTCTTGTGCTGAAGGTTTAGAGGGCTTCCTATGGCTCTAAATTTAACCTAGGGCCTCTCACGACTAATCAGAAATTTGGCCACGTTGTTTTTTTAAGATGGAGAAAAAAAGGGAGGAGAGGAAAACACTTTCTGAAAATAGTAGTTAGGGCCAATTTACTTTTTACTGGATGCTTTTATTTCTTGAGAACCACGTAATCTCCTAGGACACTTGCAAAACTGTAAGCTCAGTATCTCTAATGCAAGTGAGTGAGTGCAGTCGAGCCACATTGTATAAACTTTCCCAGTTTCCTGGCACCAAGGGATTTCTCATCTCCTGCTTGACTGAAGCTCTATGTTCTTACTGAGCCTTCTCACAAGAAATCAGACATTTGAGCTTGCAGTTTGTTTCACATTTTACTGACAGTGCAGGCTGTTTTCAGAGTAGCCTGAATTTCTTTTCTTTGACACCTCTGATTACTTCACAGGAGATGCTTAATTAGACACCTCCCAGCACCCACCTACAACACTTATACCACAGCAGGAGGGAGCTCCCTTGACAAAAATGTTCACACTGGCAGGAAACCAGATCAAGAAGGTAGTCAAAAGTCCATATGGATGAAACCCATCCAAGGAAAATAGCTTCAGTGATCTAACTTTGAGAGCTGAAAGAATGTGGAAAATCACCCACTGGCTGTTTCAAAACACTCAGATGCGTGGAGTCCAAATGGCAAGAAAGAGAGAAGAGAAAATTGGAACAAAAAATGTGCCAAACACATTGTATGTTGATTTAACTGTGCCCAAAGTCAAACTTAGTGCCATCAGACAGAACCCAGATTTCTTCAGGTTCTCTATGCTTGCCATGATTGCTCAACCTGCAGTCTCCCACTGCCCCATATCCTTTAACAGGTAGCAAGGCATAAGCAACTTGCATTTTTAGGAGAGTATTTGCATCCTCTTTTTTTTGCAAAAGTAAAGCCTACAGAAGGAGAGGGGGAGTGGAGAAAGTTGTTATGTAAGGAACAAGGATAGGCAGTTCTGATGAAAGCTCCAGCCCTGGGCTGCAGAATAAATTATCAAAGAAAATGAAGATGCAGGCACTTACGCCAAGACTGAATATGGCACAAGCTTCTGTTTCCTGGGCACTTCTTCCCTAATAATACAGATAATGCCATAGGACTCATCTGCGCTACGGTAATCAAGCTATTTAACACCACCACATGCAGTACATCTCACCGGGAGGGAGTGCATTGGAAACTGGCCTAGTAATTTTTAATGTGTGCTGCTCATTACTAAATGCAAGCATCATGTTTTAAAGAAAAGACTTGGTGTTCAGAATGGGCCCCAAAGCAAAATGCTGGCTGTGAACACCTGTATGCCACGCTGGGTTTTATTTAGGGTCACTTTAGAGCAAGGGACTCTACGGCATTGACTCTCCCATGCCGAAAGGGTGAGAGCAACTGCACCCCTCAGGCAGGAGGGGGGGCTGTAGCTAATCTTGTGCCTACCCTGGGCAGCATAAAATGCTGGAAATTTAGGGCAAATTTAGAGGAGAGGGCATTCTTTCCAGAGAAATTTCACAGGCAGGACCATATAATCCATGACTATTTAAAAAGGAAGACTGTGGCATACCTTCTTAAATGTTGTACAAGAACTTTGGTTTCAATAATACTGTAGCTTTTATTTTGATAAACATAAAACAGATTCCCAAGCCTTGAAGGAGCAAATATCACTGCAAAAGGAGACAGAAGTCACCCATGAGGTAATGTGCTTTTTTGCCCAGCTCAGATGAGATAGCTCCCTGGAGTCTATTTTGCTAGGATTTTTTTCTCCTGTCTAGTCAAATGGCCTAACTAATAGATCTCAGTAGGGAAAAAAAAAAAAAAAAAAAAGCAAAATTAAAATAATCCTAAACCCATGGTGTGATCTGAAGTGCTTTCCAGCTCCACTGTGTGAAGTGTGCCTCCCAGCAGAGTGTGGGAAGCCCAGAGAGCCGGGCTTGTGCCGGGGCTGCACCGAGCGGCTGCCTCCGGCTGTCTGCCAGTGCTGGGGGCTGGCTCTGCTGCCTGGCACCGCGGGCATTGCCAAGCCACCTTCTGGGAAAGTGCTGCCTCAAATCCTACTGGAAGGTCATTGGAACTGGGTCTTCCAAATCCCCTAGTTTAGCTCTACAAATCTTTTCCCTTAATCTTACAAAAACATTTAAAGTCTTCGACTTAAAGGTCATAAAAAACAAAACGGTGCTCAGCCTCCCTGAACTGAAATCCTATTGACGTAAATGGGAGCGAGGAACCATGCTGAAGGTGATTTAAAGGGGCAGGGAGCGAGGCGGGATTTTTACAGTGGCGGCCAAGGCTGTCCTAAGGTTAAAAGCTTCTGCTGTCAGAGCTTGCAGTGCCATGTAGGAGAAGTGGGGCAGGGATGTAACCATGAACCCAGCTGGCCCGCCAACTGGGTGCACTGACACAAGTTTCAGTCCAGCAGCAAACTATTGATTTCTTTATTTCTCTATTGAAAAATAGAAGCAAATGTTTCAGCAAAAACTTCCCTCTTTTCAACCAACACAAGCCTAGACGTGTGTATTTTTCCAATGTCAGCTGCCAGTAGATGCCATAAACACCTCCCAGAACAAACGCATCTAGAGGAACAAACCCCAGGCTTTTTGTTGGAAGATACCCTGAGTTCAGCTAAGATGTCTGAGCACATTTGGTGGCCAGTGCTGCTGCTGGAGTCATAATCCTTTCCAGATAACTCTTTGAAGAAAAAACGCTTAGCCTCGTTTGACCTGTGTTTACTCAGGGTGGCTCTTCCACTTCAGCAGCCTGAACCACACAGAGGACCTTGTGTTTGCAGAGGGTTTGATGGATTTTCTGGGAAACAAACGTGCCTGATTCTGAGGGAGGGTTGATGTATTTTGCTTCTCTGCAAGTTGACTTGCAGTTCGTTAAACCAAGCTGCAGTTGCTGAAGCCTGTTGTGCTGAAATAACGAAACGCAGCCCTGATTTCCTTTCTTCTGAGTCAAAGCTCAGAAGAGAGCGACGTTCTCAGCCCCGAGAGCAGCTGGGGTCACTGGCTCTCAGAGAATTAGGCTTTCTGTCTCCTGAGGAAAGTCTTTGGTCTGTTGTGGCTGTTGCTTTGATTTTCTAGTGATGTGTATTTTTATACATGACTGTAAAAACAAACACGGTTTACCCGACTGCCACACAGATCCATTCCTATCCCTTGTCAACAGCGTAAAGCCAATGTTGCACTCAAGGCCAGGAGTGACTCATTTTTTACAACTGTGGTCTTCTGGGAGCGTAGCGATGGCTCCAGCAGAATGGGCTTGATTCAGAAGTATTTCCTGCATCACCACCAGTGGCTTATTTTTCCTGGGTCTTCATTTCCTTTCCTTCTCCAGTGGTTTGGGTGTTCTATATTTGGCCAGTGCACTGAAGCACGCATGGAAAAATGAAATAAGAATTCATACAAAAGCTTTTCCCCTGAATTTCTGCCTTCATAGTAGAACCCCCTGTAATTTGACTGCCTCGTTACTCCTCCTCATCCCTGCTGAATACAGCTGTGTAAGACTTCAGCAGTGCATATTGCATTTTTAATTCCCCGTGCGCCTCTCCCTCAAACAAGAAGCAGATGACATCTGCTGCCGAGGTGACTCAGCATGCAAAGAGCTGCAATCGCAACCCAGCAGCCTCTGCTAACTAACCTGACCCATTTACTTCGAAAGTCAGTCAAATCTAAATGCCAGATACCAGATTAAGGTGTGGGTGGGGATTGGAATGAGCCTAGGAAAGGTGAGGGAAGGGGCCAGTGGTGTCCCCGAGCTAAACAGGCAAGCACCAGAACAGGGAGCAACGTGGTGGCGGGGCTCGAACCCCTGCCCTGCAGCCCTGGGCTGGGTGCGTGATGGTTTGCAGCCAGCCGAACAAAAATACCAGCCTCGGGTCTCACTGCAGGGGAGAGAGGGAAGTGCAGGGGCAGATGGGGGGGAGCCTGTACCAACATGCCTTCTGCTGCAGGAAGCACAGGAAGAGGTGAAACGACTGGTTTCACAGGTGGCTCAGGCAACGGATGCCCTGCGGGCAGGAGAAGCTGTCAGAAAGCAGTCGCTTGCTTTATCTTCAGCAGTATTTTGGGAAGGAGAACAGAGGACACTATCCTGCATGGGCTTTGGCACATGAACAAAAGACATTAGGTAGCCAGCAGTTAATCCACTGAAAAGGTGGATTCACGGCCGGCCGTCGTAACAGCAGATTTTCACTTCTCAGTGGAAGAGGCCTTTGAAGGGATGAGAGGTTAACAGCCTTGTACTTCTCAGGCCGCCTGATGAAGTATAATTTTCCAGCAGTGCTCATCAGTGTCCAAACATGTTTTTCATAGGAACGTAAATTTTTCACAAGGTCGTGTTTGGTGGCTGAGCCTCAAAAAGGCCTTCTTGAATGTGTTAAGATGTCACTGATTTTGGTACCTTCACTGGGAGTTGCTGGTTATTTAAAATCCCATATAGGGAGCTGGGCTTAGCTTTCTTCGTGTGTCTGAGAGCACTGTAATGTGCTCGTCACATTTTCCATCAGAGTGGGAAGAGCTTTCCATGGATCTTTAAGCTAATCCCCTCCCTGCAAAAAAAAAAGTTTCCTTATTCAGAGATGAGGAAACAAAAACAAGAAATGATTCAGTGGTTTTCCCAAGTTCACACAATGATTTGGAACCAAGGTCATGTCTCTGATGGAAGAAGGCAGGTTTTGTGGGTGAAGCTAGTGGCAGGAGTCCTTAGGTCTGAGTCTTCACCCTGCCTGTGACCTAGAAGGAGTTATGTTACAGTTACGTGCTTGCATGTGCCCATCTTTTTGTTTAAAGTGATGAGGATGAGTTCTAAATTTACAGTGATGCTGTTAGCAGGAATGAAATGCTGAGGGGAAATGCCTGGTTGTTCCTGGTGGGGCGGAAGTATAAAGAGTGCACAGGTTCTGTTCTTCAGTCAAAAGACTCCTTTCTCCTCTGGTGACGTGACTGCAGTTTCAGGGCTCACTTTTTTAAGGAGCAAAAGGTCCTACATGACTTTTCCCTGAGATCATTTTCGGAGCTGTCTGCGAGTCCCAGTGGCTTTGGCTGTACAGCATTGCAATGCGCAAGTGAGAAGACGTGAAGGCAGCTGGCATTCATTCCAGAAATACAGGGGCACCGGGCTTTGCCAGGGCCACGCCTGGGAATGTCTCAACTCTTCCGCAGCAGGGATGCAGAAACACAGCCTGTTTCTTCCACAGAGCAGGTTAGTTCAATCTGGCAGGCTCACCTAACTTTCTTCTTGGAAAACAGTTGTTTTGCACTTTAAAGGTCCTTACCCTCCAAAGGGAACAGAGCCTTTGTACAGGCCCAGTCTGAGAATGCTCTGGAAAAGGTGGGCTGTTGGTCACGATGTACATGACAAAACATCAGCCCAAAGAGGGTTTTAATTTCAAAATGCCACATCACTCGCATTACGAAATGATATAAAAAACTGCAGCTGCTCTGCTAATAGTTCTCCATATGTCTTAAAATGAAACACTTTATGAACTTGCTATCTTTCTGAGACATCCTTATCATTATCTCATAGCAGCCTCAAGCAAGTTACATTATCATAACAATAACCCAAGTGTCCATCTTGCTGTCTCATCCACACAGATACCCTTTACGAACACTAGCAGCCTCTCTGAAGTCAACTGAGCCACTTGCATGTGTAAGAATGTTTGTTTGCAGTGAAGTTTCAAGGGTCAGGCCCAGCCTTCATTCTCTGTATTTCACAGAGATACGCATTCAACCATGTTCCAGTCTATATCTAGAAAGCATCTGCCCCTCTCGTTACATGGGGAGGAGGGAAGAAAAGGGCAAACGACAACATGCAGGCACTGCAAAGACAAGAAACAATGCTATCTGCAGAGAAACACATACAGCCTGCTGCCCATCAGAAGCTGGATGCAAAGACTCAAGTAGCACAGGGGGAAAAAATAACACAGAGAAGGCCAGCTGTGTCTTGAGGCACAGTTTCAGTCGTCACGTCTGCTGTAGTGTGGAAGATACACCTTATTTTTGTTAGTCATGCTGAGGACGAAGTGAAGCTGAGCTGCCAGCTGGTGCCTTTGGATCCTGAGTGCACTCTCTCTCCTTGTGTAATGTGTAACGAACACATTAAGCAGCTCTCCTCAAATGGTGCAGCCCTTCAAAGCGTGCAGGGTGAGCACCCTGTCATTTTATTGCCTTCTCCAATATGGCTCTAATGTCTGAGCCTGTGTCACCAGGGACCGGATGGGATGTTAGCTACCGCCCAGCCTTTCCAAATGGTACATAAGGATGGCTGAGGAAAAGAAGTGTGTCGTAGCTCTAAGCTGCCCCTCAGTTCATTGAAACTTGAGACCTTTAAGGAAGAGTGGAGTGAAACTACAGACCGTGTTAGTTCAGTACTACACCACAAAAACACTTGGAGTGCAAGCTGGGTTGTAACTAATCAATACTTAATGTTACCGTGAGCGCTTCTGGGTTTCAGAATTACCGTCTTAAAGGTATAAAGCACTCAGAGGATTAAAAATAGTCTTCGGATGCCCTGCTAAGATAAACAGGGGATGTTTGAACTGGTTTGATCCTGTTCTGTTACTCTCAGGCTGTAGCACACCGGGCAGTGCCCTATTGTATTATGCTTCAAAGACCCTCTTCTCCCCCATCAGAACAGAAACAATTCTCATTGGAAATGAACAACCCCATCATAAACGTAAGGTGAAAAAAGTGAGTCGGGCCACGGATCCCTTTTTCTTCAAATAACAGATTCCTGGGTTCACTACTGAAATTATCACACGTCGTCGGTCTGCTGGGGAATAAACTGTACAGCAGCACTAGAGCCCCAGTCATTAGGCACATATGAGCTGATCACATTAACGCGTAATTAGCACATAATTTTCTGGAGATCCCATATGGCTCCAATCATACCATTACTAACAGCAGCCCATCATACCATCCAACAAGAGCAGGTCAAGCCCTGACCTTTTTCTAGCATACATGCTCTGATAATGATAGATACTATTTTTGGCTAGAAATAGATCTGTGGTGTAATTTATGTCCTGGCTTTTTTTTTTTTTTTTTTTTTTTTTTCCCTGCAAGTGAATGTTCTCTTTGATGATCGTGGTGGTGGTGGTGTCTGCTATCTTGCTGCTGTGGCCGACAGTAACATAACAAAGCCGACTAGATCACCATCTCACTCTTAGAACTGAGTAAGAGTCTGGCATTTTACCAGCTCAAATAGTGGTGCACTGGCTGCAGGGCCTGAGAAAAATAATGCAAACATTTCAGCTGTGTAGACGGCTACACAAATAGCAGAGCAGACAAGGCAGCCTCATCTAGGGAGACAAAAGATATGTGTGATGACCTCCTTCCATCAAGTTAAACAACTAAAACCTTACTCCAGCTCACTGGCCCAAGTTCCCCTCCTCCGTGAATGTGCACAAAGGGCAAGGCATTATATCTGCAACTTGGCAGTGTGACAGGAGCCTCGGAAGGATGTTCTGAGGTCAGGTCTCGCCACATCCTGCCTGTATGCGTGCTGTGTGTAGTCGAGGTGCCAGGGGCTGGCTGAGCACACAAGGCAGCAAATGCCAACTTAGGCTGCCACGTTTTCTGCTATTCTGTCTCTGCTCCTCTGGCAGCATCTTCGGTGTTGCTGTTCCATGTGTTGGCTCCATCCCCCTGTGGTCTCCTACTTTTCTTTCACTCCCATTTTTTCTTGAGGGAGAAAAGAAGAAGTTTGGCAGGAAAGACGGGAGCTGCCTCCTCTGTGCCATATGTCCAACATCTTGGTCATTCTCCTTTTAGACATGGTAGGCTTGGATGTTGAAGTGTGACAGAGGTTTCCTTGCCCTTTTCCATCTATCAAGTCTGGCACAACAAGCAGTCTCAACTGAGATATTTTTGGCTGACCGTGTCCCAACATGCCATGCATTGTGCAATTTACTTGGCTTTGTTTCTTACCACAGAAATTAACGAAATCCATACTATTGCTTCTTGCCTGTCAGGAAGCTATACTCCACATTAATCTCTCATTCAGGAGACAGGCTATGTGACAGAGATGATTAATCCTAGCCACAGATAACACTTCCTGTCTTTAAATAGTTTCGGTAGATAAATAACTTCTATAATGAAACACTATCCCACAGAGGGTTTTTGGCCTAAGACAGGAACTTTTGAGTTTTAATTTTGGCTTTCAGACAAAACCCTTTTGTGGCTAAGTAAGTAGAAGCCTGGGTTCTTTCCCAGAGAAGCTACAGCCTTACCTTTTTTTCGAAATCTTCAGGTGTTGCACACATTCAGCACCTGCAAACGCAGCCCTGCTTCTCTGTCCACTTCTTTTGCTGTAAGCTAGTTACAGAGTCACAGCTGTGTTGAAAGCCTAAACAATGGCAGAAGGATCTCTGGAGGTGCTTGAGGCACGGCATGAGGCAGGCTGTAGTCAGGCACAGTGCTCAGAGCTGGCTCTGAGGAGCCTGCATTGTCCTCATGGTCCCCACCAGGACTCGGTCTGTATCTGGAGGACATATCCAGCAGTCCTCGTTCTGGAATCCGGGTCGCACATCCATTCAGTACTGCTGACGGGTGAGATCTGGTCCAAAGCCCATTAAAGTCACCAAGAGTCTTTCCTAATTTAATTGAGTTGGGGTCAGAGCTTTGGAGGACACATGAACCCCCGCCTTCCCCTCCTGTGGATAGCACAGTGGTGATCTAACCCACAGCTGCCTTCTGAGAACATGTTTACACAACTGGGGAAGTCTTAGCCTCGAGAAGATAAAGGACTTTCCACCATGGGCACTGTCCAAATGATGTTTAACAAACAACATTCAGGCTCTTGCAGTCTCTCTGCAGTACTTGCCCTTTAAATCGTTTTTCAAACCACACAGAAATAGAGCGTGCATTGTAGTGATTTTCTTCGATTCTCTTCCAGCAGATAAACCAGGGAGGGGGGCTGTGACCACCGTGTCTTATGGCTGGGGGAAGTAAGTGGAAATGGAAAATGCTATTCGTAGGAATCTTACATTTGCCAAGATATTTAGAAATAGGGAGTGATGATGAGATAACAAATTCTTTGAAAGCACTTGAATTTATTTAAGGAGCTTTTTCTTTTCTGACATGCAAAATAAATGAGCTACATGTTGGAAGTTCGTACTAAAGATAGCTGTGCAGATACAGGAGCATCACTGAGAAACACTGCCACTGCTTTAAACGAGCTACTGGGGATAAACTGCACATGCCTACAGCTGCACCGCTGCTGCTGCTGGGCTGAGCTGGCTACACAGCACTGCAGAGCCTTGCCTGTGTCTGTGCCACTACTCACAACGCCTGAGCACAGGCAAAAGTATCAAGCAGAGAGTGGGACTCTGCATCCATGGTGGCTGGCAGCCCTGGGCAGAGCTGTGTATGATGCTCTGATTAACATTTGAAGCAATAAACCATTGTTCTTTCATAATGATGAAAGGATGGACCTAACATCCATGGTGACTGGCAAAGTAGGGCCCTGGCTTCCAGGACTGTCTTTTAATGCACCATGTGACAGAGAGATGAGGCCAGGTTCCACCTGGAATCCATCATAATGACATCTTCTGGTACCAGTGCAGGCACAAGGATCTGCTAAACTGAAGGGCAGTGGTCCTTGATCCCTTCTCAGAGCAGAGCTGGCACCACAGACCCAGCACGTCTCCCTCTGGTCCCTCAAGAAGAGCCAGTCAGCACAGCAGTGGTTACTCGGAAAAGCAGATCGCCTCACCTGTTCGGCATCCCAGGCTAAGCAGTGAGAAGCAAATAAAGTTCCTGTTCCATGAATTAGATAAACTCTTTTACCCATGCTTAATTTTGACTAGGTATCTACTGGGAAAGGACCTGGGCAGTGTGACTGAATGACCATGCCACTTCAGCACTGCCTGTGAGAGGTGCTTTCCCCCAGATCCTCAGCCTTGCTGGTCTGGAAGTCCAGGCAACAAGGCAGCAGATCACCAAGGCTCCAGGCATCCAGCTCTTCTCAGAGGGCAGTGGTACCTCTGCCCTGGACAAAATCTGCACAGCTAGTGCTTGTGCAATAATTTAAAATCGAATAGACCAAGCCACAAAATCCTTATTTTGATAAGCTGCATTCAAACATGATTTTTCTTAGGAAAATGCTGACTGCTGGGGCTCATATCCATGAAGAACATTGTTCCCAGAAGGGTGGGACTCCCAGAACTATACAGGTAATGTTTTCACGGCAGGGCGGGGAGGTCAGCGTAACAATTGCTTATATTACTTAACTGTAACCTCAACCATTAGATCAGACTTACTACTTCCAAATAGGCTTTGGATGCTCTAGCATAATATTTTAACTCTAGGAGATGAACTTTAAGTTCCAAATGTCATATTTAAACTCCTAAATATAAGTGGCCTGATTTTCCAGGGTGTTAAACATATGCAATGCCTGTTGATTTCACTGAAATGTGAGTGCCTGCCAAACATTTTGGAAAAACAAGCCATTTTATTTAGTCATCAACACACAGGCTCACAAGTTTAAGCAGCCAGGTTTGAGACCTTTTCTTGCTTCACGCAGTTCTGCATTAGCAGAAAATCACTTCCATTAAGAAATACCCTTGGCCTGCTCCCTCCCAGCCCTATTCTGCATGTTGTGAGTATTCATTTAAGGCTGATTTTGTAGCAGCAAACAACAAAACCACATCAATTTGAAATATTCCTTCTATTTTTTAAGCAAAATAAATCATTTCACAAACATTTAAAAAAAATGTTCCTCTCAGACAATGACCTCATTTTTGCACAGCAATTACTACTTAGACAGAAGGGAATTTGTGCTGCAGAACTCAACTCCTCTCGTTAGTACAGATGACACATTTCAGTGGGAAAGGCAAAGTTAAATACACAGCAAGTTAAATACACACAGTGGGTTCCAGCCATATTTGGACTGTATCACAAACTAAAGAACCCTAGAAAATTAAAAATGAGCGCTGCCTCTCAACTCTAATCGAGCTTTATGGTGCTCATCCCACGTGATGCTTGCTAAGAGAGGAACAGTAATGCGAGTAGCAGGAAACAATGTGCCAGGTCAATGCTAGACTGAATGTGCCAACTGTTCAAACAGTCCTCCTGCTGGAGGGGCAGCTAACAGAGAGAGAGGGAAAAAAAAAGATGTAACCCATGTAGTTTATACTAGCTCAGCATTAGTTACAGTGACCAAAATACTTTCTACTTAGGACTCTCTCATGTATGTTAGAGTTATAAATGCTGCCAAATTTTCCTTTCTGTGATTGATGTATTTATATATATAGATACATATATAACAGCACAGGCTTTTAGAGGTCTTAGCTTTAATCCTAGACTTTCAGAAAGAATTAGCAGCATGTGTTGTCTGTATACGTCTCCTTGCTATCCATGGAGTCTTTAGTTTCAAAGGAGGCAACAAATATATCAACACCTAGGGAGTGATTTGGATCTTGAAATCTTGAAGCAGGAAGCATTTATGGGAGGTTGCAGGTAGCCTGAACACACATGCAGGACTGGATATTGCAGACTAAGGGGTCTCAACATAGGATCAACAGCAACAGAAAATTAATTAGAATTACCTTCCAGTTAGCAAAAGTAAGATGGTGAGGCAGCAGACAGGGTTGGGGAAGATTTTGGAGGCCTACGGATGTAGCAAAGGGTGAATTTGTCTCCTTGAAACTTATGTATGTCTTTTGGAAAAAGAAGAAAATATCTTTCTGGGGAATGGGAGTAAGCTTCAGTGCATCTTACTTACACCATCTTGCATCAACATTCTGACCAGCAGTAATTCAGGCTCTGGTTACGTCCTCTTCTGGAGAAATTACGTGTCTTCCCTCAGAGACCCTGGTGACGTGGCGAGAGGCGGATTTGTGGATAGGGTCAGATGAGCAGGTTGTAGGTAACAGAAGTCCTGCTATCAGCTGCTTAACGTGAGGCACTGCTGAGTTACTCACTGAAAGGGAAATCTGGAACCATAGAGATGTGGTCTTGGCATGCTGGGGATCTGGTTGCAGCTTGACATTTAGTGGCAGGATTTCTGTTTAGCTAGTTAAATGTGTTTACAGTGATGTAAGAATAGCTCAGAACAAATCATACGCCCACTTCTCTGACTTTCCAGACACAACCATAATGTTTTAAACACGGGTGCTGGGCTTAGTTTATGTCTTTGACAGTGTATGCGACAAACCCATGACACAGTCATAGCTGGATCCTAAATAAACCTGTGTAATAAACATATCCAAGCAGACAAAAGACTAAGAGCATACAGGGTGCTGCTGGGGCTGATTTCTGGTTGGTTGTAAAACAACAAAAAAACGAGCACTGCTCATGTAAAGGCAACACAGCTGTAGGCATCACCGCTCCCCCAGCCCGGCCCAGCTGCGCAGTGCCCAGCACCATTTTTCAGCCATGACTGAGGAGAGCTGCAGGAAGCAATAAGAGCCTTGCCACATCCTCCTGCAGCCACCAAGGGCCTGGCGCTCCCCGTCCTGCTCCCCAGTCCTAGCAGAGGAGCAGGCAGTGCAGGACAGATGCCTGCCTGTAGCTGCACACACACTGCCCAGCCTGGGGAGCCGTGACCCACAGCACCAGCACAGCACAACCTGCCCTTTGGGGCAGTGGGTCTGTAGCACAGCTGGTGCAGCCCGGCTGGACACGAGGGCTTTACTGCCTGCTGCGTGAGTCAGTACTGCCATCCCCGACAGTGGTATGGGTGTGGTGGCCCAGATCCTGCCTTTGCCGTCAGTGCTCTTTAATGCCAGATATTCACACATATCGTAACAGGGGACCTACATCTTACTAAAGAGCTGACAGTCATTTTTGACACAATAGAAAAAGGGGAACAATGTCCCATGGAGGAAGTGGGAAAGGAAGGACGAGAATAGCAAGGATAAAAACAGGCAGTTACATGCATTGATTTTGAGCACCGTAAGCATTGCCAGATTGCTATTTTTGAGACATTTGTATTCCTACTGGTTCCAGTGGTGGTGGTTACAGATGTCAAAATGGAGTGAGTGCATATGGAAGAAGTTTCTTGGGGACCATGCTGTGGTTTCATATTTTTGTCCAGGCAGTTTATTTTAGAATATAGAGGAGAGAGGTTGTATTTCTAGGGGAAGGCGACTGTTCAGTTGAAGAGGACTTAAGTGAAGAGGGTCTATTGGGCAATATGAACTGGCTACATAAGCAAATGCACAGGGGTACAGTTAGTGGGAAACAATGGGGACTGTCCTTTGAAGCTGTTTTCACTCTGTGGTCTCTAGTTTGCTACTGGTCAGTATATACAATAAATGTTGCATGCTTTTTATAACTGTTTTAGGCCTACGTGTCAGGTAAGTAATCAAGAAAATCATTAATTTTAAATCTAACATCACAAATAACTTATTGAAGTACATTTGTAGATCTTAGGGCTGAAAAAATGTCAGTTATGCTTATGAGCTTTCCAGTGCCTATTTAATGCAAGGGAAAACAGTTTTAAGATGCTAATAGGAGACAAAGTACCTTTCACCTGGACAGCATCATTTTGCAGGATTTCCCTCATAACTTGAAACTCGCCTGTCGATCCTTTTTCAGAAAGCTTGGGCACACTGACTCAGAAGTAATCCTCTAATAAGCAATATAAGTGTGGCAAAGTAAGATGGAGGGGGATTTTACTTCCAGCTTTCTTAACACCATATGTTCACTTAATCCCACTCTTCATTTAGTTAGAGGTAATCCCTGACTGCTTCAGTATAAATTATAAGCATACTTGTATTGTGTGTGTGTCCCCATATGTAGCAGTACACATGTGTGCAGTGTTAGACTTGTAGAGAAATCATACTGATACTTAAGGCAGTTGAGTTTTCCTGAAGCAGACACTCCCAAGTAGTCTACATCAGAAATATACGTTGAGATTCAAGAAGGATTTTAATGAAGATTGCTTGGATTTTTGCCCAGCAAATCTTGAGTAAAAATCTTGAAAGTTATTCTGAAGTGGCATTTAGTTCTTCCTATCTCAACACTGAAATTATTCCTAACATCATGATGGCCCTCTTACAAGTCTAGAAACAATGGATGGGACATGTTAAACATGCTGAAATGTTTATTGTTCACTTCTCATTTCAAAACTTCAGTTGTTCTCTAAACTGTAGAAGTTTCAAAATATGAGAAAACAACTGAAATTTACTGTTCAAAAATCTACTGTCCATTCATCTCCAGCTGTTCAAAAAGAATCAGAAATGTCCCATGACTATTTTCAGTCACTTGGTAGTTAAAAACAACTGCAGTAGTTTAAACTATTTCTTTAAATAATGTGACAAGTCCAGCCAATGTCACTTCAAGTGGTCAAGGCAGAAATTCCAGTAAATCCTAATATATGATTTACAAGGCATATGTCAAATAATTCACAAATGCACAAAAATGACATGGAAAAAAAAAAAAAAAAAAAAAAAACACAAAAAAAAAACAGTACTGCTATATAAACATTTGATAAAGTTAAATAACACAGAACTTCTGTAGAAAGCCGTACTTTCTACCCAGTCTTGCAAGTTGGTGCCAGCTGGCTCCAGAAAGGGAAAAGGTCCACTTGAGCACGGCACTGTTCAGAATGGGGTCTGGGTGCAAGGCATGGCTGAAGATCACTGGGAAAGAACATTTAATGGTAACTAGAAAAACAGAAGTTGTGCCAGCACTGTAACAGAGTCGTATAGTTGTCTCTGCAGCTCCAGCAGCTGTACTACATCGCTGCAGTGCATACAAACAAAGCATCCCCTTGCGCTTACGGCCAGTGCACAACTGGGTGCACCCAGCGCAGCACTGCGAGCTGCTTGAGGGAAGGGACTGCCCTGCTCTGCTCTGAGCTCATGCGCCTCGCCTCAGGCATCGTGTGTGGCTCTGGGCACCACAGCGTAAAAAGGACATAAAATTACTACAGAGTTTCCAAAGGAGGGCTACAAAGATAGTGAAGGGTCTAGAAGGCAAGACATATGAGGAGTGGCTGAGGTCCCTTGGTGTGCTCAGCCCCGAGCAGAGCAGGCTGAGGGGAGGCCTCATGGCGGCCTGCAGCTCCCTCACGAGGGGAGCGGAGGGGCAGGCGCTGAGCTCTGCTCTCTGGGGACAGCGACAGGACCCGAGGGAATGGCATGGAGCTGGGACAGGGGAGGGTCCGGCTGGGGGTTAAGGAAAGGGTCTGCACCCAGAGGGTGGTCGGGCACTGGGACGGGCTCCTCAGGGCAGCAGTCATAGCACCAAGCTGCTGAAGTTCAAGGAGCGTTTGGACAACGCTCTCAGACCCATGGTCTGGTTTTTGGGTGGTCCTGTGTGGAGCCAGGAGCTGGACTTGATGACCTTTGTGGGTCCGTTCCAACTCAGGATATTCTATGCTTCTGTGATTTTATAAGATAGAAGGTCTTGAAGGAAAGACACTTCCAACACTTACATTGAAATCATTGCTCTTCTTCTAGCCCACTGAACAATAGGCTTCCCTTTTGAGGTGAGATTAAATAGAACCTTTTCGGCATAAAATGCAAAACGTCATCATGGAGGAAACAAAAACAAATGGTTAAAAGTGACAAGGCAAACGACTACTTGTTGCTTCTTTTATGCCTTACTCTGCACTGGTAACATGGCCAACATGAACTCTCCCTAGCCCTTCTGAGAAGTGCTTTCCAGCCCATCCCCGAGAAATGCCTAATGCAGACCTGCATTATCCTGGGGCTCTTCCAGTTTGAGCCCCTGTGCCTTAGGGGTCAGTAAGGCCATAGCAAAAAAGCCATTGCAGGAAGAGAAGAACTTTACTTCAAAACTAAAAGACAAACTGAGCTGCAAAGTAGAAATAGAAAGGAGAAACAAACCCAATTTCTTTTCCCATCCCACCCTGCCATTCACCTCATTTAGTATTTTAAACATATTGTGGACTTTTTTTTTTAATGTAAAGTAATAGTTTTTGTGACTGCAGAACTTCTGGCATTTCACTGTGGTGTAAATGGCCAAACCTTTGCCATTACACCACAGCAGATTGGATGATTTAATGCTTATGAAGGTACGTGTGATGTCTGCTCCTATCCTGAAAGCTCTGGTGTTGTTAGAGTGCATTTATGGAAAAGAATCACTGTATTTTAAATGGACCAGATCCTCATAATTATTATGAATAAATAACATCATACTTTTCAGAGGCATTGCTCAAAGAAAGTAAAGATATTCCAAGGTGTATTTACTAGCAGAGTTAGGTGCTGCCATAGCATTGGCATTTTGTTTTAGACTGACCACCCCTACATGTAGTGACCTTTTTACTGAGATTTTTTTTCCTCTTGGTTTTAAAGGTACTGACAGATAGAAAAGTACTGGCTCCTCCCACCCCCAAAAATATTATGAAAAAGCTTGTTTTATGAATAAGTAGCACAACTGCTGTGGTTGGGACCCATAACCACGTTATTTCCCCTTGCAGTCATACTAAGTCAGATGAAGGAAAAAGAGAGGCATCTAGAGTATTAATAGAGTTTGGGGGCATGGTAGATCTTAAGTCTTGTAGCTGTGCTGCAGAAAGCTACTCACTGATCTGCCTCTCAGTAAGGAACTCTAAATATAAAGGTATTTTACACTATTTTTTTCCTAAAGATATAAAAAATATACATTCTAATTGCACTTTAGAGAAGGAAAACTAATAAAGATAATTGTGCTGTTCCTCATTAGTGGAAATGCCCTCCAGTTAACCCGCCTCAAGCGCTTTCAGTATCACGGAATCCCTTGGGTGGGATTTTCCAAAGTGCCAGCATTAGCTCAGCCCTGCTCCCATTAAAGTCATTCACTGATTTCAGCATGGGAGCAGACTCCGGAGAGTCCCTGTGGTGCTCTGTGTGTTGGAGGATCCTAACCTTTGTGTGTGCTGTTGCTTCCCTAGATTTACATGCGTGGCTGCACAGGTGTTCAAACACATCTATGAGGGCCAGGATTTTCCTCAGAGGACCTAAAAAGGAACCAGTAAGTCAGCTGTGTGGAATAAAGAGCAGCGGAGGGTAATAGAAATCATGGAGGAAAAGGGAACTTCATGTAAGATGAAACTTCATCAGGTGCCTGGTGCAGTCAGTTAATTGCAGCCTTTGTATCCCAAATGACAAAGCAAAACCTTCCAGAATACATTTTCAATATTATTTTGTGCAGTGTATTTTCTATCTATGGAATCCAATTGCCATAGGCAGTCATCAAGACAAAGAGTTAAGTAGAATTAAAAAAAGGATTTAGGAAGCTTTGTGAGCAAAAACAACATTTGCAGCTGCATGCGCTAGATTAAAACAGTGCAGGGGGCAAACAAGCTTCCTGCTTCAGCAGCATAAGCTGATTGCTTTGAGGGTCAAGAAGAAATGTTTTCTTGCCATGTGTTAGCCCTGCTGGTTCATTGAGACGTGTGATGGGATGGTTTGACTTTTCACCAAGGAGCGCTCGCGGTGATGAATGCTATGTTGATGCTATGATGCTAGTCTGTGTTACAGCAACCATGGTATTCCCATAAAAAGAATCTCAGCCGATGAGTCCATAATGAATTTGATTGCTGACCTTGGCTCTGAAAGAGGCTTCCTCTCTGGCTTTAGGTAGCTTACTCTCTGTGCTCTAAATCATCACCTGGGAAATGGGAAGAGCGTACTTCTCTAGTTATCAGGAATACAATGAGGGGGAAGTACGTAAGAGATGGCTGTCCTTTCACTCACCCATTCTGTGCTTTGGATTCAGACCTGCCATCCCACTGTAAATCAGGAGTATTTTAGCTAGTCAAGATTTTTCCTGATTTATTCTGATGAAATGAGTTCAAAAGATGGTGTTTTCACATTCCCTTGTTTGTGGAGCTCCTGCTTGAACTTGCTCCCACACAAACAGCAGCAGCCTGTCCTACAAAGGACAGTAGCCCTGAGAAAGTCTCGTGGCTGTAGTCTAGAACAGGAGCAGTTTCTACAACAGACTATGTATCACGATGGCAGGCTTGAGGCCCCAGAAGCTCCTGTCCAAGTCTTCACTCCCATTGCTGACTTCTGTTGCCATTGCACCTGTTGCTTCAATGTCCAGTTCTCTTCAGGTGTTTACTCTGAACAACAGGTAACAGCTGTGAGAAGACATTTCTCAAGTACTGGCTGAACCACCTGAATTATTTATGTTCATGGCTACGGGAGCTACACCTGTTGCTAAGAAATACCACAATACTTCATCATAACTCCTGTTTGGAAACACCACTACAGCTAGCTGAGCAGCAAGAAATATAGCATAGGTCAGGCGAGTTATTGATGCACAAGAAAGGTTTTTAATGATTTTGTACCTTGAACGCTTTAGCTGGCAAAAATCTAAGAACAGATGGAAAGAGTCAAACACTTTTTCTCCTCCTTAGAGCTGGCAGGGGTCACAGGCACAAGGCATTGTGTGATGGGGCAGCAACGTGTGTGTGGGTGTACCCGTGCACGCACGTACATGCACGTATGGATTTGATGGATGGGGTCCGAATCCCCCGTGCTACTCTGGAAGCCGTGCCCGGCATTTCGGGCAGGTCCGCGCTGCCGCTTCCCCCAGCCCCGTCCCGCTGTCAGCTGCGGGTCTGCCACGGCCGGGGCACGGCACGCGCTGCCCGCGCCAACCGCCCAACGGTCCCCCGCGCGCCAACCGCCCCCGCGCGCCAACCGCCCAACGGCCGCCTCAACGGTCACCCCCGCGCGCCCAACGGTCACTCCCGCGCCCGCCGCCTCAGGGAGGGCCTCGGTCGCCCCCCGGGCGCTGGCGGCGAGGCGGGGCGAGGCGAGGCGCGGCCTCCGCGCGCCGGAAGTCGGGCGGCGAAGGGGGGGAGCGCGGAGCGGCGGCGGGGAGCGGCCAGCCGGGAGCGGAGAGCGGGGCTGGGCAGGGCTGGGCTGGGCAGGGCGGGGAGGGAGGGAGCGGCGCTGCCCGATCCCGGCGCGGACGTGCTGCGGCTGCCGGGCGGAGGCGGTGCGGCGGAAACGAGCAGCGGGAAAGGAAGGGAGCGGCGGGAGCCGGGAGCCGCGGCCACCATTAGCGGCGGGAGGAGCAGCAGCAGCAGCAGCAGCAGCCGCGGGGGGCTGCGGGCGGAGCGCGGTGCCGCCGCCTCGCCCCTGCGCCTCACGGACACCGCCGCTGCCCGCCGGGGGCTCCCCGCAGCCGGGGCGAGGTGAGCGGGGAGACGCCTTGGGGGGTGTGTGTGTGGGGGGGGCTGCTTCCTGCCCGGCGGGTGGGGGGCGAAACAAGGCGGCGAGATGCCGGGGGGTGGGTGGGTGTACGGGGGCGCCCCCCCGCACGGAGCGACCCTCGGAACGGGCTGGGGAGCGAACCGGGGCTGCGGCGTGCGGCACCCAGACAATGTCAGCGCGGGGAGTCCCCGCCCTGTGCAGCCGCAGGCAGGCGGCTCCCCGCCACCGGCACCGCCACCGCCACCGCCGTGCTGGCAGCCGCCGGCTCGCACCGCGCTCAGCTCGCGTCTGGAGCCGCTCGGGCTGGGCTGCAGCCCCGTGGGCTTGTGGGCGCTGTGGTTTAGGTTTTGTGGTGTATCTTTTTTTTTTTTTTTTTTTTTTTTTGTTGGGGGTGCGGGTTGTTGGTTTGCTTAAAACCCGAGCCTTTAAGGCCTTTTAGCTCTGCAGCGTGGTGAGGGCAGGCTGGGTTGTGGAGGGGTTGTGGAGGCGCCAAGGCAAGGCTGTGTCTGCGTGGGTTTTCACGATGAGCAGAGGGGGGTGTGTGTGTGTACATGTATGTGCACACATCTAATTGTACCTGGAAAGTCAGTGATGGTGGGAGGGGAAGGAGTGTCTGTGTACACGTGTGTCACGTGACCTGTGTAAAATTGCTACAGGTATGCTCGTTTTTCTCTTACGTTAACGCTGTTTTAAGAAGCCAGTGACTAACCAGTCTATTTTAGAAGATTTGCTTTCTTTGGGGTTTGTTTTCTCATGTGACAGAAAATAGTTCCCTGTGTGTTCAGGTGCTGTCTCTGCATTTTGCCATTTTTACCTGTATTTCAGTTGTTTTATGGTTTTCTACCTAGTCACAGGTGTTCAGAAGGGAAAAAGCAGCAGTATGTGTGGTGTCATTTCTACCGGAGGGTACAGGTGCACTCAATTTGGAACAAGTGCAGTGTCTCATATGGCTGTTACCTCTAGGTTGGCATCCACATTGTGGAGAAATGGAGAACTACTGTTTCATGGGACTGAAAAATCATACCTATGTGTAGCTCCATTCTAAACATAAATGCCTCTTTTCATCTGTTCCCCCTCACTCCTTTATCCTCCAGACAGGGACACATTAGCTTGTAAAACAACACTGAGCAGAAAAATGAGTTTAGATGCTTACTGATAACACAGCATCTAAAACAGCAAACCTCCATGTTTTACTGTCTGCTTAATCAGCTTTTCCCTGGTAAGAAGTTTCTCTATAAAAAGAGAGGAATAGAAAAATCAATTCCTAAATCATCTTGAAGGGAAAAAAAAAATTACAAATTCCAGTTCTGGAAGTATTTTAAACAGTAAGAAATACGGATATGTTTACATCTTCCTATAACGTGCTTATATTCTTCTTGAGTGGGTGTGGTGGTTAGTGGAATACAGAGCTGTTTCTCTGTGCCTAAGTTGACGTGTGGTTTTTCATCGCAGTGGGTGAAACTCCAGTTACTTTACAGAGCTCTGCATTAGGGAGGATTTTTCTCTTTTGTAGAACAGAGAGGTAAGTGGCCTAAGGAATTCTTTTATTGCCCTACTAGAAATGTTATTCTCAGATAATTCCATAATATGACTTGGGTTTTAGACTCATATGACATGCAGTGAAGGATCCTACTGCCAGTGTTTCTCTGACTCAGCATGGGATGACAGAGAGAAAGGTATTGCTAAGCGAGAAGCAGCAATTCAAGGAAGCAATGCAGTTTACCAGTTGTTAATCCCTCAAAAGGTTATTAAAAATAATGTGAAAAGAGACACTGACTTTTTTTTTTATAATTTTGAATCAGCCCTCTTTGCATGATATCATGAGACTATTGCTTTCAGATTTGAATTTTGTTTTATTTTTTTTTTTCCAGGGGAATAATGCATTGATGTAAATTGTTTTGAACCTCCTGTGTATTATATCCTGCTCTATTCTTAATAAGGTAAACCATGGTACAGAGAAGTCCTGTTGATTTACAGGACTGTACGAGATAGCTTTGTTGACTTTTATAGGTAATGTTCAGTATGATTGATTTTAAGAGGCTTTATTTTTCAAGAGGGAGTCTAATAGTCTTTTGAGTATCAGCATATGCGAGCATCTCCTCATTCCTTCCTCTCCCCAAGCTGCTGATTTTTTTCAGCTGTGAAGCTATTGTGTTGTTTCTCTATTTGATTTTTCATATAATATTAACATGTGTTCCTTTGTCTCTTCCTTCAGCATCAGGATTTTTAATAAAAATCAGCTAGCTTTTTTTTTTCCAGGAAAAATGTAATTTGTGCTCTAAATTTACCATCTTTATGCTGTATTAGTCTTATCTTTACTGCTTGTACAACTTATGTTCCTTCATAAAATGTCTTTCAGCAACTGGAGGGGAAAAAACAGAATCTATCAAACTGGGACAGAGTTAAATCCGAGTCACGCAGCCAGTTAGCCAAATAGTGTGAAGAATAGCACTGAAGATCCTAGTCCTTAAATAATCTTAATAGTAGGCTGTCTTAATAATAGAAAAGTCCAAATCTCTTGTGGTAAAGGAAGCCAAAGGTTGCAAAATAATTGCACTGCCTTTTCTGGTATGTTCTGCAAGAATTTTATTACTGAATTTTCAAGTAGAAGAGAGTTGAAATAATGTGCTTCACAGCTTCCCGTTAACATCTGTTCACATTGAGAGATCTGCTGATAAAATCTAGAACTTGTTACGGGCACTTAAGAGAGCAAAAAATGTCCAACTTGTATTTCAGCCCACAATAAACCAAGCACTAGGTGCGTGCTTCATGATGTTTCACGCCCTTTCTGTGCAGTGTCTAGAAGCAAACATGTTGGTTTTTGGCTGAATCAGGCAATATTAGATAAACGAGTTTTATTAAAAGGGGGGGCCAACCGAGGTATTTTATTGCTGACTAAGGTTTAAGATTACATAGACAAGTCAGCAAACTGGTGAGTAGTCAAATCTACGCTCTTTTTATATGGAGTGTAACTAACTCTCCTGTTAATTTTGTTTAAGAAAATGTAGCTGTTACAAAAATAACTTCGTATTATCGAGCAGTTCCTTTAAGTCTTTAAGTATTCAAAATATTTTTCTATCACAACTGGCTATCACAGATGATGAGTATGTACTTTGAATGTTTTCCATCTCTAGGAATGTCTACAAGGTTAGGGAATGCCAGTGGAGAAACTTGCACTGTAATTACCTGTTATAATTGCTAATCTGAGTAACAAGGAATTAAATTTTCTCCTTTTTCCTCTGCAAGCGTTATTGTTACTTAAAAACTGTGTTCATTGGAAATGGCATACTAGTCTCAAAAGCTGAGCGCTTGGAAGTAGTAATAAATACTTAGCTCAGCATACCTCCTCTGAGGAAGACGTAAAATTCTTTGACTCAAGTTGCAAGTAATCATTCTCATAGTTGAAAAATCTTATAACGAATAAGACATGTATCCTCAGCATACTTTTTATGCAACTGCACCAAAGTGTATTCACTGATAGTTTTTGAATTTTCAAAGAGTTAGTCACTTCTCAATTTTGTCCTAAGTAATAATTTTATTTATGTGGTAGGACAGTCTTTAGTTAAAATCTTTCATATCAGGTGTTACATAAAAAATACTTTTCTTGAGTTTGGTTATTTTTTTCTTTAATTTGCTAATGAAGAGTGAGCACTTGAAATGTCTTGTTCTGTGCACTGTCACTCAATTTGTTAGGAACTAAATGGAAGAAGACCATGTGCGTGAGATTGGCCTGAGGTTAAATATCAGGGAAGTTATTTCTTGCCACTTAATTAAATAATGAATTGGCTGAATGCTAGAGGTGGGGAGAGAGAGAGAGAAAGGAGGGGCAGAGGGAAGGTTGGGAATTCTAGAGCTACTAAAAAGAAATACTTTTGAAAAATTTTTAACCATAGAAGAGAGTTTTTTGTTTTTTTACCCGTTACTGTATTACTAGTCTTACCATGTGCATTTAAACTGCCGTAGTCAGAAAGATGATTGAGTCTTCGTTGATTCTGGTGTTTCTTTTTTAGGAAAGCAGGCTGTAAAATGTAAGTTTTTATATGAAAATGTTTTTTAGAGTTCAATGGGGGGATTACTGTATACAGTAACAAATTGTTATGATACCTATTTTTTTGAGTAAATATTTTAGTTTGTTGAAGAGCTCAAGTTGCTGCTAAAAGTGCACTAATGTTGAATAGGGCAAATGGCTAATTGTATAAGGATCATTCTTGTCTTTTAAAAACTCTTAAGCATCATCTGTTGCTGAAATGTCAGTATTATATTGTTCTAACTACCACATATGAACTCTGCTGAAATCTTCCAGAGCTGTTGCAAGGAGGCCAGTACTCTGGGAGTGTAGGTGCTGGGAACAGCAAGTTGTGTTCATGTGTTAGATGAGAGCTGTTTTGCTTGAGCTGTGTTAACATAGATCCAAGTCACCTTATTGCTTCCTACAGTTTATTACAGTACAAAAGCTGATTTCTGTTGGATAAGGATTAGAAAGAAACAAAAAGTGTGAAGGGTGACAATGCTCTCTAATTTTTACAGCTCTGATCAGTTTATTGTGTCAGTACTGCACTTTTATTTAAGAAGTCATTGGAAAGCTTAAACAGAACCTTGTTGTTTCTCTCAAAGAAACAAAGTACGTACAGAGTGGGAAAATGCGTGAAATAAAACAGGTACAGATTTATCTGCCCCCAGCCTCCTGTATCCTTACTACTGTCTGACAACTTCCCCTTTAGACAGCTTTGGGAGCGGTTGCATTGGGACTGACAGAAAGAGCTGTCCCAGGCTAGCGAGAGCTGAAGGCAGCGGATGGCACAGGGTCCTCTCCCACTGCCAGTGCTTGGTTGTCTCATGTCGTCCCTCCCACTCCCCAAAGACTTAGCAACTTGCTATGCTTTATAGGATCTGTAGTGTTCTTGGCATATCTTTCTGTCCTTAGTAGTTGGTTAAAAACCAACAAGTGTATCTGCTCTGTGCTCAGAGGTGAGGTGTGCGATACCTCTGTTTCTGGTAGTGTTTTTTAGTTGTTGCCTTAGTGACTTTGCCAGTAGGAAGGAACAGTGTAATAGTTTGCTCCTTAAGAAAAGGCTCCTAGTGGAGCTTGTTGTTTTCCAATGACACGAGTAGACTTAATCTTGATGCTTTAAGAACAGCTGTTTTTAGCATAGAAGTAGTAGTTAATTCAATGTCATCCCAGTCTTAATGTCTGAACTTGGTTACAGAGTGCTGGTAAGAGTGCTCCCTTAAGCTGGAAACTGTTGTCAAGCCAAAAATTTGTGTTTCTACTATCCTGCCAGTGTTTCTCAGTGATTTGTGAAAAACTTTAGGTTCCTCCAGGAAGTTCTGCAGAACCTTCAATAACTACTGCAGATTTTTTCTTCATTTTCTGAAGGAGTGTCTATTTTCATGATTAAAAAAAAAAAAATCTTTTTGGAAATGTCTCAAAGACTTAATTGCTATTCTTTTGAAACTGTAACTGGTAAATTTGCATCATCTGCTTGTAAGACTGAATTGTGAAGTTTGTGTTGCTAAATAGTGGTAGAAGTGCAAATAAAGTATGTTAAGGGTTGATAATAAAATAATCCTGTCTCAAACAGTTGAATCCTTACTCTGTTATCATTGACACAGTTAAATCTCTTCAATATGTATTATGAAATTGCTTGCTGAGTGTAAGTGCAACATTAAAAGCTGAGTGAGTTACTCCATACTGTGAAATATGCTACCTTTACAAAAATAGAACTCACTTTTTTTTTTTCCCTTCTTATTTTCTGTTATGGAATTTTGTTCTTTTGGAACATTCAGATGGTGGTAAGACAGTTTTGCCCCAATCATGTTGTTTTAATCAGTGCTGAAAACGTTCTTTAAGTTTTCTTTAATGTTTCTGTATTTCTTTTCAGTCTTTCCATTGACTGTTACGATAAAATAACCCATTGTTCAAAATGCCTGCTTGATTAGTTTAACTGTTGATAAAACATACTGAAACCGTTTGACAGATTTTCCTCAGAGCTTTTAGACTTGTAGTGTTACTTTTATCCTTAGCTCTGTGAAGTAGCTGAATTGATCTTTACAATATACCATTAGTAAAAAGACAAACGTTCAGAAGGAATGACTTGGGTGCATGCTTGTGGGCTTTCTGTCAGTCCCTCTTTTCATGATGAGATGTCACTGATAGGTTTCATTATAGGGGCTGAAGAAGATAGCGTTAGCAAAACAAATCTACGTATTGTTTGGAGAGGAAGGAATGTTGCTTCGTCCAGTATTCAAAAATTTCCAAATGTTAGTCTTTATACAGGTGAATTTGTTATACCAGGGATAGCCTCAGCATTGCACTTCTCCCTGTCTGCGCCCCTGATGGTGCTGACCCAGTCGTGAGAATTTTATCTTCCGCTCATTGTTTCTTTAGCAGGTCACATAATGAAATGGTATTAATAGAGCTTAAGAGAAGCAGTTAAAATTAGAGATCATTTTTTTCCTTCTGCTTTTCCTAGCTGAAATGTATTTAGATGTTACCTAGCTTTAGTGTCTACTAAACTGTTGTGCATTTGAAGTATCCTTATAAAATGAGACTGGGGAGATGAATTCCACAGAAGTTCTGTAACCCGCTTTACAAGGTGATACGCAACGTGCCAGACTGGTACAATTGGAGGGGTGATCAGCTGTAGTAAAAGGTAGAAATTGACAGGGGAGCTGTTGAGAGAGGAAGAGAAGCTGCAACGTTGTATATATCTTTCTAGACAGTGTTTATATACTTCAGCAAACCGAGTGGTTCTCTTAAGCCTGGGATGTAAACACATTTTTAAAAATAGTGACAAACTCCTTTCCAGGCTGCTGTTTGCATCTTAAGAGCATTAAAAGGCATCTGTCTAGAGCTTCAGAATCATTTGTAGAAAATATTAATGCACCATGATTTCATAAATGAGTTCATTTGCACATCCAGGTGACATGTTACCTATGCTTGTTTTGTGAAAGCTGATTTACAAAACTGAGGTGGATTCTAAATGAATATTGGAAACAATAAATTTTCAGGCTGTTCTCAAACATCTCATGAATTAAGCTAATATTTGCAGTTTAGCAATAACCTTTCAAAGGTGAAATTGTCATGGGAAGCTTGTTAAGACATCCTACCAGTGGTTAAAGGACAAGATGCTGTATGTGACATAATTGGCGTATCGATTCTAGCTTCCTTCAGAAGCAAGGGCAGGGTTCACTGCTCAGGGCGGTTCCTCCCGGTTGTTCTCTGTAAGGCACATTGCTGATGGGCTGCGCCTCTAAAATAAAGCCTCAGTATTTGGTATTATGCTGTTGGCTATTCCTAGGCAGTTTCCTGTTCATGTATGGTTGTTTTGGACTTCATACTGACTTGCTTAGCTCATGCCTATATAGCGATGAGGCATCTTGCATGGGATTTTTGATTCTGTGCCAGAAGCCAAGCATTCCAAGCTCTTTTTATTTATCGTTTAGCCATTTTGTTTCTTGCTGTCTTGCTTACTAGCAGAAAGATCGCTGTGATCTTGTTGCACCCTCTAAAGTTGAGTTAACAGTTGTTGGAATCTTTACTTTTAGTATACTAACGCGGGTTTGGACTTCCCAGGTGCCTACAATCGTTGTTCACAGGTGACTAAAGACTTATACAAATGTGTTTAATAGAACATTTTATTTTTTTTTTAGTGGTTTGGATTGCAATAGTTGTTTCTGATGGCTTAAGAAAAGCAATTTTAGCTATTATTAATTAGTGGTGTTTTGTTTAGGTAACAGCAAAAAAAGACTAGTAGTTTTCACTCAGTAGTAACTTTGCAAAGTACTAATACTGACTTAAACTTGTCAGTTGCTTTGGCTGTCTCTGAGCATGTCATAGGTAAGGAAAACAGCTGTCTGTAGCTGGGGAACAGAAGGATCACTTTTTGTTTCACCTTTACTCAGGTTTGTCTATCAATAAGTAACTTAGTGATATCTTATAAGTTCCATGAAACTGAAAGGCTATTTGCCAGATTCATGTGAGTACCAACGATAAATTCCTGTTTAGGTAGGGAGGAAAGAAATTGTTTTCCTAATGAAATGTGTTGTTGTTGTGGGTTAGAGAGCTCACTAATTCTCTAGAAGGTGCGTAGCAGAAGTGAAGTCTCATTTTCAGCAGTGACATGGAAGGAGAAAGAGGGCCACAGAGAAAGAAGTATGAATGTTGTCTTTCCTTCTAGCAGCTGGCAGAGCAGAAAATCAAAGCAATGGGGAAATGAATGAAATTCTTAGGAGGAACCACATATTCACATTGCAGTTCTTAAAGTGAAACATGCAGTGTCTTTGTGAAGACTGCTCTTTATTACCTAAAGTGCTATTGATAGTGCATCGTTTAGCTTAAGCTTTTGTGCTTGCTATCCTAGTTAGTGAAAATCAGAGTTTATTGCTAAAATTGAAATAAACAATAAAAATCCATTCAAATGCTTCCGATTGGCTTAAATGAAATCTATTGTGATATTATCCATGTTTAGTTTTAATCTGTGCAAAAAGTCAGAAAGCTTCTCAAAAACAAACAAACACCCCCTTGGAATGATTTATTACTGCTTTGTAATAAGAGCTCCCTAAATTATCTTTTATCAGCTGAAATGGAATATTCCTGGAATGACTAGTGCTCGTTGTAGGGTTGAAAGTCCAGTATAGAGCAAACAATTTTTTTTTCAGATGGTGCACTTTCAACTTCAGTGGTGTGTTTCATTTCTGAAATGTGATGACTTGGGCATCTCTTTTTGAAAAGGTGGGTCATTCAGTTTTCATTCTCCTGAAGTACTGGGCAATATTTACCACTGTCATATAGGAAGTTAGCTTGCATAGACTGTCAGTCTCCGAACACTGGGGAGTGATTTTATTTGTCTCTTTTTCTTCTGTGCCTAGATCTTTCAAATAAATATTAGGTTGGTGTGTCCTATGTGTTTGTAGAACCAAAGAAAGTGAGCTTTGAAGAGGTGTCTTACCAACAGTGCTTTTTTTGTTGTTTTGTTTTGTTTTTTCTCTTCCGTTTCTTGATGCAGAGAATAAAATCCCTGCCTTCTAAGCTTGGTCTCCATCTGTTTGATTTTTTCCTTCTTGGAGGTGCACAATCTTGGTGTGTTTTTTTTGTTTGTTTGTTTTGTTTGTTTGTTTGTTTTTAAATGTACTCTACTTGATACTAGAAGACCAGAACACACAGACACGCATGCACTTTCTGTATGTTTGCTCATTATTAACTTCCTAAGATCCATTTAGTCTGGAATTCTCTTGGATACAGCTGTTGACAGGCTGTGAGCATTTGACAACAGTATTTCTACATACACGATCTGATTAAACATGATACAACGTTAGGAGACCTTGGTATGTCTCGTGTAGACCATCATTCCAGTTGATGCTGCCTAAATCTTTATTTTTGCTGCTTTGAGCGAGTTAGAAGGCAAGATAAATGGCCAGTTGTGCTCTCATGAAAATGTTAAAAATTACAGCTGACCTTATGTTGTCTGCATTCTTTTTGCCTTACAGTATGGATTTAAATACTTGATTTTACAACTGAACATGCTTTCGCTGTTCTGTGCTGTGCCATAGGAGTTGAGAAGGCATAGCCTGCTAGCAGATTTGGCAGCTGCTTCTTCATTCCTAAAATGACTTCTGCAGGGTTGCTTTCCTTAAAATGTTGGTATTTAAGCAAGGTTCAGGTGGTATGATTGACAGTAACATGGAATTAACATATATTCAAAAAACAAGGCTTCTTGTTTCCTTTTTTGCTTTGTTTTTAAAGTATGATTAAGTACATATAAAATTTGGAATATGTAGGTGGTTAACCAGTTAAAAAGTTAAATGATTAGTTCACCTTTTGGAAAGAAAATGAAAAATTTTGCCTGACACTACTCATTATGGCTTTTAGTGCTGTGATGGACTCATCTATTCAGCTAAAGAAGACAGCTCAAGGGGGAATTTAAGGTCCAGTAAAAGAAGCCCTTAGTTTATTTGGCATTTCTTTCATAACTTTAGAAGTTCTGCTTCCCTCTATAATGTTAGTAGCAACCTTTCCCTGGGGTGGGGAGCAGGGAGAGTAGCAGTAGTCTGGTCCTGTGCGCATTCACAATTGTCTGTGTACGTGGAACTAGTTTGAACGTTTGGTTTGAGGCTTGTGTATTAACAGTAGTAAATAATGACAATTCTCTTGTCACTAGCTGTGCATGCAGTAGCCTGATACTTAATGAATTGAGAATTCAATGGATACAGATAGAGAGCTGTATAGTCTTCATATTTTTTTTGCCACTATGCTTAATGCGTTCTTATAGGTCATGTTCAGAGAATCTGTTTGCAGCTAACTCTGATCTTTTTCCTTCAAAAATGAGTAAGCTATGCAGTGAAATGATACCTATGACCGTGCATTCTGTAAATAATTGATTTGTGCCTTATATGTATTGCTGATCTTTTTTAGTGTCTTGAGGAACAGGGCATTATTTAAAAAGAGGAAGTTAGGTCTGCCACAGAGGAAGCATTATATTATGGATTAAATGCTGTCCTTGTCATCTTTGAACCACACTCTCTCTGTTGTCTCTCATTACATCCATACTTCTTTCTTTATACAATTTTCCAGTTTTCTGAGTTGTAGACAGCATTTGGTTTCCAGTGTTCTGTGTGTAGCTCTGGTCTTCTTGGGCATCAGTCTTAGGATGTTTGCTTCTGTAACGCTCCTCAATTTGAAACTGGATAGGTGGAAAAATACTTTTCTTTCTGTTCACAGCTCCTTTTTGCATTTGGGCTGATGTTTGCATGCAACCAAAATGCACGTAAGGGGGGTTGAATAGTTATTAGCTGTTAGTTGTGTGTTTTGTGTGTGTGTTCTCAGAAGAAATTCTTCAGATGATGCACAAGAATTGAAGAAGGTCTGAGAACTTGCTTCCTGTGACTTGCTTGCATGTTTTAAAATATAAGCTCAATATTAATGGAGCTGGAAGGATATAATGTTGAAAGTAACCATACTGTTTAGCATGGAAAGCTGTGAATGATTCCACAAATGTATTGTTCTTTTAGTTGTTTTCCTCTGAGAGAAGGTTGTGACTTCAGATGAAGAGTACAAACCAGAAATAAACAAGCCCTTAGGATACATTCCTTTTTTTTTTTCTTTTAACCGGCATTTCTTTATGAAAGATGAAATCACAGGTACCTTGCTTGAGATGAAGCATATCAGGTTTTCTTTGAAGTGTTCTACCTTTAAAACATTAAGGTTATGCATTACTATGTGGGTTGAAAACCTTCCCTCAATGGATATGATACATTGTCTGAAATAGGAGTACTTTTTGTGATGTGCATGCAGTTAATAATTGGCTGACAATTCTTTGCTGGTTTACCCACGTTTACTGTTAAGTAGCTGCTGTCATTGAGTTTGACACTAAGATAGGTAGTATTGTTTAATAGTAACGCCCCAAGTTAAGAATATGAAACCAGATTTTGAACTGCATCTGTAGTTTTCCTTTGTGGAAACTTTTGCCTGTGAAAGGGGCAAGTATCTTCTGTACTAAACTTTGGATTGTGTGATGAGCATTTCCTACCAGTAACATTAAGCTGTAAATGCTTTACGAAATGTTCTGTCTAATCCTTTATTTTCCCTTGGTGATGCAGAAAGTATTCTAAAGAATATTGATTTGGGCACAGAGTCTTCTTGAGCTAGAAACTTGCAGCCTTAGGCTGCAGAATGATGGACCTAGTTGTTGTTTTAGTATACATATGAAACAGATCTTAATTTTAGACCTGTTTCTCAAATACTAGAGTCTGATGTTCTCAGCTGCAGCTGCTAGGTCCTGCCTTTTTGCTTTTCTTCTTAGTAGAACTGGTGCAACTTGTTGTGGGGTGCTCTCTGTCTTGTGATTGAGCTGTGTCATCTGCAGATATCCCGTAAATGGTTGTACTGAATGGGTAGCAACAGTGATACAGAAATAGTGCTGCCAGGCATGGATTCCTGGTAGTTCTCAGCAGTGCTGCCATGGGACCATAGCCAGTCAGTTCCCTTAGTACCTGAGGTCTGCTGGCAGCTCAGGAGTTGCGTTGCATGAGTTGCACTGGTGCTGCCAGCTTACTGCACCTAGGCATTGAGTCATTCTTTGCTGCTAGTTTTAGCTACCTCCAGTAAATCGTGAGTTTTGGCTAGCTTCTTGACTAAAGTGTTTTTGTATACTTGATGACCAGTCATTGAAGGAGTGGTTATACTGACTTGCGCTGATGACAGTTTTGTCAAGCTGCTGCACTGCTGTATGTGCTACACTGCTGTATGCTAAGACAATACCAGAATGTGAGGTTAAGGTTTTATAATACTGATGAACAATGAAAAGAGAGCAAAGTAACAGGATTTGTATCTTCACCTTTCCGTTCAGTAAAACCTAATTGATTGTGAGACTTCTGATATGATGGGATAAATGCCTATGTAGTTTCTTACTTATTTATTCTATTTGAGGTATCATCCTTTGGCTTGTGTAGCAGCATTTTGTCAAATGCATGAGAGCACTTTGAACAGAATGCCAAATCCCTCTGTATGAGAACAGAAGTTGCTTAGGACTCACCCAGCCAATTTAAAACCTACTTTGTGTACAAGTAATCTTTCTTCCTTTTTTAACTAATGTTCTGTGGAAACATTCTTAAGACTTTTGAGACTGAAATATTTGAGGACTATTAGAAATGGTTTATGTTGATACTACTACGTACATATCTTTTGTCTGGTGCTTTTTATTGTCAGATACGCCAAAAGTACACTAGTGTGAGTGCATTCCACTATGATTTGTAGTGAAGAAAATGTAATTCTCCTTTTATAAGGAAAATTGTATTCTCTTGTTCTCCTTTCTGACCCTTCTAATACAGATGCTGCTAAAAAGTGATAGCAGTGAATACTAGGAATCCATCCTTGGTGCATGTAACCAGCTGTGTTTAGCACTGCAACAACACCAGTGTGTCGAAATCTTTCCAAACTTTATTCCACTGACTTCTGGTCTTGTTTTTCTTTTTCCTACAGAAGGTGACTTTTTCTCATTTGTTTTAATTTACTTGAAAGAACAGGGAGTCTCAAGTTATTTTTGTTTTCTCATTTTCCGTAAAAATATATTTTTTGAGGTTTTCCTTCCAGTCTTTGACTAGTGAAATTAAATGTCATGCTGTCCTTTGAATGTGTGTAATGTCATCCAATCCAGAGTAAACTATTATAATGTTTCTTAACTTTTTAATACTGTTTTTCTTCCTTCTGCTGTCACTTCCTCTTGGAAAATGAAGACCTAGCTTTACATGAATCAAAAGGTCTACATAGAGAGATGTAGATTTTCTGACAGTGCATATACAAATTTCTTGGATTGTCTGCTGCACCCTGCAGATAGTTCTGTCTTAACCTTTTTCTTATGATGGAAGCAGAAGTCTTCTGGCTCCTTTCAGTAGTTGACTATGAGAGGCACATGGTGGTGGTTTTACACTGCTGGGCAGCTGAACTGCACCAAAACCATGCTCTCGCTCCCACTCCTCAGAAGAAGAGGGGGGGGAAAGAAAGTATGCTGGAATAGAAAGAGAAAAAAAGGCTTGCAGGTTGAGGTAAGGATAATTAATTAAAGAGAAAAGAAAGTTGGGGAAGGGGGAAACAAGCAAAGGCTGTGCACAAGCACAAAGAGAGAGGAGGAAAAACTAGTCTCTACTTCCCATCAAAAAGTGATCAGCCATACCCCAGGAAGCAGGGCCTTGATATGCGTAGCAACTGTTTGGGAGGACAGACGTCTTCATAACAAGAGTCCCCTGCTCTCTTTCCCCTTCCCAACCTTTTATTGCAGAATGCGACACCACACAGTACGAAATATCCCTCTGGTTGCTTTAGGTCAGCTGCCCCAGTGAGGTTCCCTCCCCAGCTCTTGCCCACCCCCAGCCTTCTGGCTTTGGGGTTTTGGAGGGGTCCTGGTGCTGTGCCAGCACTGCTCAGCAACAGGCACAGCACTGGTGTGACACCAGGGCTGTTGTAGCTGTGAGTGCAGAGCACAGCACGCTGTGGGCCACTGCAGGGAAAATTAACTCTATCCCAGCAAAACCCAGCACAGATATGGTGACGTGCCCATAATTAATGGGAGCCTTGTATGATAAATCTCTCATGTCAAAATGAAGTGGTTGGGATTAGTCACTTCTACAGTTTTGAATACTTTATTTTTCCCATTTCAAGTTCTAAAGTTTAAGAAAAATAATTTCATTAGTAATAAAAGCATAATCTTTAAATGCATTATTCTTATCTTTCATCTAATTCTTATATTGCATGACCTAGAAACTGATGATCTCTGTTTTTAGGCATGACACTGTCAATTAGGCTTTTTAAAAAAATTATGTACTGCGGTTAGTTTGTACGTGGCATCTGAAATACACAGTGGTATCAACAGGCATAGGGTATTTTTCTAAACTTTTCATTTGTACTTTATTACGTTTCCATTGTCCTTGACATGATTTAAGTCTGTTTAGTTTTGTCCCACCCCAGACTGCAAAATCTGTTTGGTATTATGTTCCATTTTTATACAAAAGTGTATAGAGAGAAGATGAGTCAGAGCTGTTCAGAGGTTATTAAACCTACATATATAACTCAGGTGTTGGTGGGTATTTTCTTTTTTTCTGTAATTGTTAAACTTGACCTGTTTAAAAACTGTTGTTTTGAATTATGTAAAATCCTTTCAGCCACTGAGTGACAAATAATGTAATTCAATTTCTCATTCCTCTCTTGATACAGTTATGTACTATGAAAATTCACATGCTATGAATTGTATGTTGTCAAGCGGCCTGTTATTTCCTTTATTAATTTATTCTGAAGCTCTAAAATAAACTTCCCTCATTTATACTTTGAACCAATCAAGTTGTGTTTTATCAGGATGTCATGTGAAAAATCCATTTTCCTCATGAAACATTTCCATCCAAAGTCCAGCTATATACCAGTGCTTGTGACATGCTAAAAGTCTTTCTAAAAAGCAACAATGAAATTGTTCTTGGTTGTTCGGCTTAAAATCAAAAAGTACTGATCATGTTCTGGAAGTAATTTGAGTTAGAATACTCATTTTAATACTAGATCTCATTATGTTTATTGGTTTTACTGATGTGTCATTATTTGAAAAGCTGAAGTTCTACCTCGTTCTAATTTTCCTTCTTTTAAGAAGTTCTTTGTTTTATGTCTAATTTTACTATTGGGAGGGGAAGTTAATCTCAAGGGTTCTCTTCTGAAAGAGCTGCATTTCTAGGTGCAGAGCTGTGCTCTCCAGCCACCTCTCTGCATCCTCTGGTGTTAGTCAAGAGAACTGCCTGCTGTGATGTAAGCGAACAAGGTGAGGTACTTTCAGCTGGATGAATGGTGGTTAATAGCAAGAGCTGTAGTAAGTACATCATTCTTTAGATGGAATGACATCTTTAATTCTGAAGTGCGAAGGTAGATGAAGTATGCAGCCGTGTAGATTTGAGGACCTCCAAAGTGGGTTTGTTTCTTTTCATTGTTCTCTTCCTGCTCATGGAAACAGACATTTATGGCACAAGCAAATGCAGCATTCCTTTATGGTCTGAACGTGGTCCATGGTAGAAGTTATTCATAAATAAGCGTACATAATGAATAGAATTATATGCTGCGTTTATTGTGGAGATGTGTTGGGATATAGGGAGAGTGTGCAGAAAGCTCCCAGTGAAATGGAATGAAATTTGTAACTCTACAAAAACTACTTGATTTGTCAGAAGCTGGCCCTTAAAGGTAAGCTAGGCGATAGCTCCTATCAGCAAAATTTTGTAAATCCTTTGGAAAGGTAACAGGAAGAAGTTGCCAGCAAGTGTTAGACCTGAATGTGTGTTCAGAGGTGCAAAGTACATAGCAAACCAGTAAAGGAAATTAAACTCTTGTGTTTTCTTTGTAAGTCCTTTCTTGGTGCTGCTTTTCTGATTTAATTCAATTTAATTCTCAGGTAGACAGCTCAGATTCAAGTGGAATAGCCTCTTCTACAAAAAATAAATCTTTCTTCCTGTTAGCAATCCAGGGTAGTAAGACTGTGTATTAATGGAATGTTCCACAGACTTCTGTGTAAGCTTTTTCATTGAAGTTGGACACAGTGCACTAGACAAACAATTTGGAACTTTTGCCTTTTAAATATCAAGGTGTTAATGAATTAAAAGGCATATTATAATGTGGCTTTTAAACTTGTCTTTGCATCTACATTTTGAATAGTAACTGTTACTGTTTTGTGGCTTGCTCAGCTACAGCAAATCAATGCAGATAAGTTCTGTCCTGCCAACCCTTGTCCTTAACAAGATGTGAATGTGTTCCAAGTAATTACCATTTCTGGTGTCATAAATGACATTCCTTATGCAGTGTGGTCAACTCAATACAGCTGCTTTCAGCAGTAAAAATACTCATTGTAGTACACATTCCAGTTGTGTTTTATTCTGTAGTTGATTCATCTGGCTCAATTCTTAAGGAGGTCTTTATACCAAAGAAGATATTTTTGAAGGAACAAAAATAATTGTTCTTTTGGGATGTTGAGAAGAAAACTCTTTACTCTGAAGCTTGCCAAAATGTTGCACAGCTGTTAAGATGATATAATGGCGTTTTTGTTTGACTAAGGTTGTAAATATGAACTTCCTTCCTTCTGCATTTATAATTAATCTGGCTGCATGCAGAACTTGTGATAAATCTCTTCCAAATATCTGTTGAGGGAGAATATCTATAAAATACTTACAAATTACACATGCAGTTTATATTTGGTTATGAAATAGGTGACCTAATTTTCTGTGAACTAGATATAACCTCCTCCCTAAGTACCACTAAAAGAATGTGTGTCAAGAATAAGAGTTTGTCCTGGTCTTATATCACAGAAAAACACTCATCTGTGAGAAGTGTTGAACAGAATACCCTTAATCCTGGGAGGGTGTTTGCTGTGCTGTAGTTGCAATAGATCCCACTTAGACTTCAGAAATAGGCTCAAAGTGGATAGCAGGTTCTGTTTCGTTTGTATACATCAGGTATTCCTGCATTTGTTGTGAGCGGTGTTTCCTGCTGCTCCCAGAATTATGCTGGAGGAAATGACAGCACTGGTGATCAACCTTATGGACACAGGCTTATGTATTTTGGAAAGGAACTGAGATTGGCTGCAGTGATACTGTAAACTGAGGTAGTACTTTGACTTAGGAAGGGCATGGTTCTTTGAGCATGATGCAGATTCAGTATGCATTACCCTATAAGCCCACTTTTACCCCTGATTTTCTAATGCATTTTTAATGCTTAGAAGTCGCATGTAATTGTTTCCGTGTGAGGACATGGCTATTTATAATCTGTGGAGAAAAAAAGCTGAGGTAGTGTGTGTTGCTAATACAGCAATACTTCTATAGAGGTTCTTTTAACAACAGGGCAATAGCATCAAAATAGTACATCTCTAAAAGGTGGATTTTTTTTAGTTTGCTTGGTGGTGTTTTTTGTTCGTTTGTTGTTTGTTTAAACTATTCCGGTAGCATAATTTCATTTGTAGGAAGGCAGGGAGATAGGAAGGAATTTACAGAAGTATCTGAGTAGTTGAGAGGAGTAGTCTATAAATCAGTCTTGGAATATTTTCCATTTTTTGATTGAATTCAGGAGAGAATGAGCCTTTGATATTAAGCTGTGATGGCAAAAAGGGAGAAAAATTTGTTTCTTGACAAACTGTTGCTTACTCAAAGTTTCTGAAAGTTTATGGGTTTGACTCTCAATTATTTGACAAAATCATGAAAAACATGGTGTATATCTTTTGTGAGATCATCTTTACAGCTAGGTATGGAAGGTGTTCCCTTACTAAAAACTGTGCTGAAAGGTTTCTACTGAGGGTAAACAACAATGAAAAATCAGTATTTGAATGAAGTAAGAATCAATATTCTTACTTTGCCGGAGTTACTCCAAAATTACTTTGGCACTGTTGATATCTATTCATTACATAGAATTTTGTGAGCCCTTAGCATCGTTTGCTTGGAAGTGAGTGATATTATTTTGTCGTTTTTTGAGATACTCGGGTGTGCCCATGTGTTTGTCCAAGTGCCTTACTCTTCTGTGTGTACTTCTTTGTTTCTTTGTGTGTTTGTATTTTGTTTCTTTGTATATTGTTTCTTTGTTACTTTGTATTTTGTGTATTTTTACTGTTTTGAGGCAAGAGTGGACAAATTGAAGTGCTTACGTGTGTAGCTTCTGGGCTGGTACTGAGGCAACCAATTCTACAGATTATATGCTAGGTTGTTGCTTGTGAATAAGTTTTTGGTTTCCAGAAGCGTATGAGAAATGTGTAGGTATCAAATGAGAAAGTACAGTAGAGAAAAAAAATACCTTTTCTGTATTTAGTCCCTAACTTGAAAGCTCTCGGGCATTGAGAGTGTCTCATTTTCGTCCCTGCAAGCTCGTGTTTTTTGGTGTGGAAATGAGATTGCTGTACAGTGATTGAATTTCTGTCAGTGTGATCCTTGCTAAGAAGTCCTGGTGTTTGAAAAGGCTCATGCATCTTCTGGATTTAAAATACGAAAACAAACAAAAAAACACCACCACCAAGAGGTTGCATGTTACTTTCAGATGGTGGCTTTAAAAGTAGCAATAAATCATATGCGTGGTGGAAAAAAAGTTAAAGGTCTCAGTTTACCTAAAAACTTTAAGCTTATTTTAGTAAACCATTGGCATTTGTTTTGTCATTGGCATCTAAATCTGTTTGACCTTGATTTTTCACTTTACCACAGCACTAAACAGATGAGAGACAAGAATAACTGAATACGGATGATAGAACTTAAAAGCATGCTTACAAGCAAACTGTAATGTAAAATATAATGTACAATATACATATGGCTGTGAGTATAAAGCTGTGATCAACCACCTGCTTTAGGGTTGTGTTCCTTCACTGAATAAAAAACTCATTAGTTCTTTTTTAAAAAAAAAAAAAAAAAAAGTTGTAGGTAGAATTAGTCTTAGTCAAAAAACTTTTTAGAAAAATTCCTGAAACTTGTGTTTATGAGTGGCAGTTTGAAGCCCATTGACTGACTCACTTGTTTTTTTCCCTCCACAGTTGCTGTACCAAAGCACGCTATTGGCTTAGTTTTTATGTGCAAGAAAAGTTCCATTCACAGAACTACTGTGTGTGGTGGCAGCAGGCTTTTCAGACAGTAGTTGTTTCTGTGACTCAGGTGCTGAGCTGTTTAGACAAGGTCTCTGCATCTTAGGATCTGAACAGTGTTTTTTTGGAATCCTGGCCCAGTCCAATGAATTTAAACCTTTCTGTTTCAAGTCCTTCTTTAACAAGATCCAGCTGTCAGCCCTGTCCTCCATGGTTTCCCTATGGTATAGGAATTTCATGTTTGCTTCCTTGGTGGATGACTTGTACTTTCCTTTTTCCTTTTCGCTATGGAAGCTGATGTTCTCATGTTGTCAGGAATGTGTGCTTTAAAGCAGTGATTTGGTGTTAAATATTTACATTTGGTCTTAATCTCTATGATTAAATTCTAGATAAAGTGCTTTTGATATGCATCTGTGTGCCGCTTTACTGGCTTTTAGACTTCTCCAACCTTTGACATAACAAAACCTTTCTAATGTTGAGGTTGCTTTCTTGCTTTAAGTGCTTTTCTTTCCAGGGAGTTGAATCCACTACTAGTGCTCTTCCCCCTTCTCATCCTCAGCCTCTGCTGCCAAGGTTTATTTAGAAACTGAAGTAATGCAGCTTTTCAGTGTGAATGTATATCTTTAGAGCAAATCTTAAGTACACAAAATGACTTTCTTAAAATATTTTAAATTAATTTGGAGTTTTATGAGGTTTATAAACTGGAAGTTAAGAGCAGTGCTCAGCAATGCTTAGGTGCCTGTAAGCTATGAAATTTGTCACTGACTGCTTTGTACTTCCAGTTGCTGATGCTGCTTTGATTTATCATGTGGATTTAGATTAAGATAATTAAACCATCCTTACAGAGGAAAGATGTATAATTGACAGTAGGAGCAAAACCTCATGTGAAGAAAGGTGTGTGTGTGGGGGGGGGGGGGTTCTTTTTTTTTTGTAATCATGCAGGGAGAAATATTTTATCAGCCTTTGGTTTGAGGAACTCTGGGGAGAATTCTTCAGTGATACTCTGCTCAAATGGGAAGTTAAAGAGTGAAGTTGTATTTTTAGCCTTTATCATATCCTTTCTTCTGTTAGCTCAGACTTTCTTCAGCAATTCAGACAGGCTTAACTAGAGAATAGCGGTGGAATTGTTACAGGTTTTGGTGCCTTGCTTAACCAGACGTCTTGGAGAAATTGCTTTGGGGTTCGAAATCCTGGAATGGGTTTTTATTTTTGAGGAGAGAGAGCAAGTGCTGAGAGGAGTTTTTTACAGTGTAGGAATTCAAGAGGGATTTTTTTTTTTTTTTTTGCCTGGTGGGGTTGTCGATAAATAGCTTGGATTCTTCCATATTGATGAGGAAAAAGGTGAGTTCTAGATAATGGATGAGGAAGTTGGTCTTCTGTTTTGTATCACACATGAGGTTTATTGTGATAATGAACTCTTGTCTAATCCTGTTTACTGCCAAGTGATCCCCTGCCCTTTCATATCCTGTAACACTGCCCCATTCCTATTAACATCCACCCTTTCTTTCCAGTGTTGGCTCCTAGTGGCTAACTATGATTAATGGCTAAACTATGAAACTATCATAAAAATGTGCTTACTCATAAAAGCTAAGAATGAAACGCTGGTGAATGAAACAAATTCGTTTGTGGGTTTTCCGAAATAATATACAGGGCATTTTCTGGAGATGGTAGTTCCAGCTACTGCACTGAAATGCAGCTGTTCATAGGTAGTCTTAATTCTTACCAGAAAGACTAAATCAACTTGCAGCCTCTTGCAGCTGCGCTGAGCGTAAAGAAAACACAACCTGATACACAACTCTGTATAAGCAACCTGTGAAGAATGTTATTTCTTTATCATTGCTAAAACACTGCTCTTTAATTTTTTGAAGCATGGTTCCTCTGCTAACACACAGCCCTAATTGAAGGGGATTTGGCAACTTGTTCTGAGTCCCGCTAGATAGTACCCACATCACACAAGTTGTGAGTGCCTGGTGTGGTATCTTAAGTGAATGTTGGCACAATTACTGGTTTTAATCTTAGAGAGGGTCCCTTGAGCAAAAATGAGTTTTTAACTGTACTGAATCCAAGTATTGTGTTACTGTTCACATACAAGTAACATGGGTTAGCTGAGGGTCTTATGAGGAAATGTGCTCACCTGCATTGCAATTTGTAATTAAACATAGTAAAACATTTCCCCAACCAAACATACATCTGTTCTTGCAGTTTCATACATCACAGAAATGCTTTGCTAATGTTTCAGTTGAATTTTACTTTTGAAGGCCATTGTGTGGTATACCTACAGAATAAGACAGCCTTGCTTTTGTTGTTTCTTGGTGATTCTGATACAATTTTTTGTTCTTTTATAATTCACTCAACATCTTCAGCTACTGGGAAAAGAGAAGACACATTAGGCATATTACTTGCTCTTTTATTTGCAACATGTGTTAGGTCGTTTGGATCATTGTTTGGATAGTTGCAAATAGTATTTCTGAAAATGTTGTCTTCATTTTTGTCTTGCAAAACAGAATCCTTAAACTGGTTATGCAAAATTCTGTGCATGTCACATTTCATGTTCTGTTGTTACATACAGAGTGTTGCTGAAGATGCGGTTATAGGTGTAGACAGTTATCCTTGTTTTGTCTTCCCAAACAGTGAGCACTTCGCATTGTGTTCTTTGCAATGGCTCTTACCTGTAAAATGGAAGGTGAAAATTTTCCTTCTTTCAACTTGTCTGCTATAGACTTGCTGATAAATGTATAAAAAGATTTACAGGCCTGTGTTTTTATTTCAGTCTTTGGAATTTTTAGTAAAAGTTGAGACGTCTAACTTCTCTATTTCCTTTACTAAATGTCTTATATAAATTTTTAATGGAGCTTCGGGCTGACTGACCAGTGTATGCATGTCCACAGTGACGTTAGGATATGTATATTTCTGGGTTTTTGTTTATCTAGCTCTCTTGTGTACCCTGGGGACAAAAGGATTGCCTGCGTTGCCCTTAGTGTTCTGCTATCATTTACAGCTGTGTATTAGGATAGTAACTGTAACTGAACATTATGTTTCAAGTCTGGAATGTTCATCTTCTCGTTGTGCTACTGCACATCTTCCTCGTCCTTCTTCCTGCCTGCCTCACGCCAAAATACTTGGGAGCATTGTGTTTTCCTGACATACGAGGCTATAGCTAGAACTGGGATGGCAGAGCAAGGAGCTTAGTGCTTTGAGCTAGGATAGTAAGTCCTCATCCTGAGGTGCCTGCATCTCATATGAACGAAGAATCACCTCTTAGAGGCATCTGAAACTCATTTCTCAATTAACTTCTCATTTACTGTACAGTCTGCATTTTTCCTGTTAGAAAAAGTATTGTGGTCAGTGTAGCTGGGGGAAGTTTAATGGCCTGCAACATACAGGAAGGTTAGTCTTGATTTGTAGGAAGCTTCTGAAGGAGGAACTCAGGGCTGAAAGAGTAGAACTTGTCATAAGTTACTTAAGTGTTTTTTTTTTTTATGGTAAACAAGAGATTATTTTTAATGATTTCTTACTAAATCTTGGCCATTTATATAATTTATATAGCAACCTCTAAGATAGGTTGACTTGTTTATTTGTATCTTCAAATACTGTTACAAGCATGTTCAAACTACAATTGGTTGGAGTCAAGTACATAACTAACCTCCCCTTTACTCTACACCTTGAATTGCACATTTTCAAATTGTGTCATAAAGCTTAGCTTGACTATGGAACTTGTTTTGACGTCTGTCTTTTGTTAAGGTTGCAGCTACTCTAAGATATTTTTGTTTCACTTACAATACAAAATGCATTTTGTCTGCTACCTACTAATATTTTTAAAAGGTTATTTATACATCTTATTTACAGATTACAGCCTCCTGAAATTGTGTGTTTACAAAAAAAAAAAAAAAAAAAAAAACTTGAAATTTTTGTGTTAATACTGCTTTTCTCTTTCTGCATCAACTTGTTAATATTTAGTGGGGTTTTCCTGAACGTCAGATTCCAAAGTTAGAACTCTACAGGAAGAGATGCTACGTTAGTGTTTGTGTTACAATAAATATGTAATGAAGATTCTGGAAAGTAGGGGCTAATGTGTGTTTTTAAATACAACTCTCTGCCTCTTGAAGGCAGACTATACTTTAACATTGTCTCAAAGCTATGCACTTTCCTTGCTTACATAACCTCATTTTCTTTTCATGCTGAAAATTCTCAGAAACTGGCCAGACTAAGATTATGGCTCCTCTAGCTGATGACTGACGTTCTTTGAGAGAACATCTATATTTCTTCTCTCTACTTAGAGCTATATTTTTAACTAAGGCATTTTAACTAACTTTATGATCCCTGACTAAGCAGTTGTTTTTTTTTTTTTTTTTTGTTGTCTTCAAAAAGAATCTGCTGTGAGACATGGTGCTACATGTGAGACACGGAGCTAGCATGCTCTTTATACAGGACTTAATTTAGTACTATTTGGGTTCTCTGGCTGAAATCTTGGTTCAGGAAATTAGGCACGATAATGGATAAAGCCCAGTCTTTTCAAAGCAACATCTGTTTGGCTAGATGCAAGGTAGGCACTAGAATATATTGGGGGGAATAAAGGTTTTACCGTGTGCTTTCTCAGCAGAGTATAAACTTCAAGTGCAATTAGATGTTATAATTACATAGATTCTTCATAAGATGTTTCAGTAATTTTGGTATGTCTCCTTCCAGGAAGAAAGATCTTAAATGTGTTTTGATGTCACCTTATGAAGGCAAATTTAAAATTTCGTTCTGTATAGTCAATTTATATACAAATAATAATAAAAAAGTACTGGAGTGTTAATAAGAAACTACCCATGTGGAATGTAAGGTAGACTTCTCCTTGATCCACTTTGTGTTTTACTTTTCTCTTCAAGCTTTCAAGCAAAGAAAAGGTGGGCGGGTATCTTGTGGATGTTCTTGCTGTGGCACATCAGAGGAATTTGTTGTTAATTTGAAATCAAGATCATGAAGTAAACATTCCAGTATCTTCAGGTTGTTTATTTCAGGAGATAGGTGAGTGATTGAGTACCCTAAAGTTAGAAGGGGAATGTACCAGCCTTGATTAGGTACCAAGGGAATCAGTAGTTGCAGTGGATGTGAATACAGGGAATTATGTTTTTCTATTTCTTGATGCTGCTAGTCGAAAATATTTTTTTTCTTTCATATTTGTTTTGTCTGCGAAGAGTGCAGTGTTTTCTTATTCTTGCTTAACTGACTGTCTGCCTCAATACAAAGATTTGGTACCGAATCTGAGAAGAACTAAGGAGCGACTGTGGTATGTCTGATTTTCCTGGTTAGAATCCCTGGGGTGGTAGTTATAATCGGAAAGGTGTAACAGCTCTTGCGTGAACACTACTGAGTTTTAGACAACCTGTGTTTACTGTATACAGCACTGATGTATTTGGGGGGGATTCCAAGAAAACTGAGACAGTTTGCTTTGATGTCTGATACTTGATGAAGGCTTTTTTCTTCTTCCAGTTGCTTATTCAGATAATTGTTTTATTAAGAGTTTCTAAAACTAATATAAGTTGTGTTATGTCGCTACAAATATTTATATTCCAAACTGATAGTTTTGAAATAGTTCCATAATTGGGAAATATTCCCAACTGATAGTTTGTAAATAAAGAAAAATATTTGTAAATACTTAGAGAAAATGTAGTTGTTTGATAGGGTTTAAACACAAACAGCTGGGGGCAAAGGCAAGTTCCTGTACAGGCATGTGCTTAATTTTAGGAGGAGTGTTAGAAATCATGCTATATGCATTTGGCTGACTAATTGTACTTTCAGCAGCTTTTAATTGATCTTTTATTGAAACTCTGACCTGTCTGCAATTCAAAACGTATGTTTTTAGACATAAAGATTTATTTTCCATGGTTTCAAAGAGACATTCTTGCATGTTTCATAGATAAGTGGTTGAAGTAGGGAAGATTACAGGCGGTCTGTTTTTGCACGTCACAGCTAAAACTGAGAATAAGGCCTTAGAGTGAGGATGCCTGGTTTTCATCTTTGCTGGATTTCTGCAGAAAGATGAGCAGGAAACAGATAGTAGACTTGGGTCAAAGGTTGTCACATTGCTTAATAATCCAGTGACCAAGTATTGAGACATTATTAGTAGCTACAAATGTTTTATAAATCTTACCATTGAGGTGTGATTTAATGCTACTGTTTCTTTCTTGGATCTTATATTGAGGCAGGTAAAGGTGGCTGTCAAAGACCTCAATATGTCACCCACAGTACTTCTGATTATGTGAGCGTCTTCTTGTATGCAAGGCATAGACTCTTACTTTTCCAATTTAAAGCTGCATTGCATAAATAATTTGCTTGTTTAACTGGGACAAAGGAGTGCACAGATGCATAATTTTTAAAATGTGGTAACAGATGCTATATTTGTGTAATGAATAAATACAGAATTTTAACTATTGAAATTACTCCCTGGGCAATTTCAGAAGCATATAAAGTACATAAAAAACATGCGTACAAACAGGAGTGAGATTCTAGCATGCCATGCTTATGCACTTGTTTGGTGCATTACAGTAGTGTGTTGTCATGTCCAACTTCTTGAACAGAAACGGCTGCTGGCACAATCACAAATGGAAGCAGAGCTCTGATTTCTAAAAACATCTTGAGTGTGCTACGTAGTTCCTTTAGGTTCATGAGGCTGGGTTTTTAAAATGCAGAAGTTCAGTTACTTGTTCAGATGGTGTTTTGAGCATTATTGTACTGTTCACTCTACCCTAGAGTAGAGTTCTAAAAAATTCCATAATTGTTTTGAAGAAGCAAATCCTTAGTTGAGTAACAGGCATGAGCTTGTACAAGGTTGTTTAAATAATAAGGTTGGGTGTGGGTGAAAACATCAGTTGCCTGAAAGAGATGGTTTGTTTTACTTCTAGGGTTTTATGCTGTCAGTTGTCTTTGAAAATACTTAAGCATTGTTAGCTCAAAATGCGTATTCCAGTACTTCTGAAATTATAGTGAATAAGCACATTCTTGACCCTTTAAGCACATGGGTCCACTCAGTCGGAATTCTGTTGTTTCTTTGAAAATCTTTCTATCGTTAACAAAGTGTGGCACAGACAAATCCCATAGTATGTGTTTTTTACAAGGTTTTATTTCAGTGCTGCATGTCCTTACTATAAGGAAATATTATTATAATGAAACTTCCTATTGCCTTGAACTGGATTGATTGAAGGTAGGAACTAGCATCTCAAAGCCCAAGTCAGTAGAATGGGATCTCAGTGAAAGACACTAGAAACACTTTGAATTACAACTTCCTGCTGTCCCAAAGATCAGCTGTTGCTTTCTGATGACTAAGATTTGTTAGCTTCAGAATTCTGCTGTGCTGTCCCTTTTTGAAAATGTCAGAAAGGTAGACTTGAAAAATCTTGGGCTTTTCATCTTTCCTTATATTTTCATGATAGTAAATCATCTCATGCTCATACTAGCATACTAAAAGCTTCAACAGATTGCATAAGAACCAGCTTGAAAGAGTAAATGTTTCCTTTTTTTCCTAATGATGGATACAGTTTTTGTCTGTGTAATTAAAATAGATAATGATTAAATATTCTAACGGTTGATTTCTAATGAAAGCCTCATTACTTTTTCATAAAATAATTCTAGAATACTGGACTACATGCATTTAAAGGTGAACAATCCTCATGAACAGATAGAAAACTAGCAGACACTCAGGAGATTACGGGTCTGCCTATTAAAATAACATTTTAAACAGTTAAAACTGTCTGATATAGACCATAGTGGATAAAAGATGGTACATAGGCTTCCTGTGCAGAAGTGTGGTCTTACTTGCATAGAGAAGACTACACCACGTTGGACCTTTATTTGGGTGTCCCAGAATGACAGATGCTAAGAAGTAAAGTCCTTACATAGGGAGAAAAAAAGGCCAAAATCAAATTATTTTCATAGGTTGTTTTTATATGTTATTGTTGATTTTCTGGAAAAATGAGAGGCAAAGTGCTGCTATGAAAAATGCTAATGTAGAGGGCACCTAAAACACAATCATAGAATCATTTAGGTTGGAAAAGCCCTCCGAGGTCATCTGGTCTGGCCAGTATTTACAGCTTAACATCCATCATCTTATTAGTGTATCAGTTATTCATGCCAGCCCTATCCTCTTTGTTTTGGGAGAAAAGCAGAAAAGGTGGCCAGAGCATTAACACTGAAAAGAAATAAAAAATTAAGAATCATATTTACTGTAACTTGTTGAGATTAATCTTGTTAAGATACAAATAGGAAAATGGTTAAGATAAGAATTAGCATAAACCTTTAGATTCTTTAATCATTGCTTGGCAGGCATTCACTGAGGAGCAATATTCAGATCTTTAAACAGTCTTATCTGGTAAGTTGTCAGTGCTATATCACTTTAAAAGTAGAATTGAGTTGGATTGTCACTGACATCAAGTGCCAGAGTTAAATTGATTGAGGTTTTTTAAAACTTCCAGTGTCTGTAGTTATGCAGGTGTTTGAATATAAGATTTAGTTACTGACGATGTTCAGGGGAAGGAATGGCCAGCAGCTTTGAGCAACAAAACCTCAGTAGAGAGCCTTGTTATGCCATACATGGGATGCAACTAGGATTGTGGTCACGCTCCTGGAAGACATTTAACTTGGTGTGTATTACATGGGAGGACAGGTCACAGCCTTGCTGTACATATGACAAATTGGCAGTGAGTCTTTATTGTTTTCTCTGACTTGCTTGCTTTGTCCTGCTGAGTCCGTTCAGCTTGTCTTACTGATGAGCTGCCCTGGACTAGTCAAGAACAGATGAGCATCTTTAGCTGGGAATTTAAGTGGGCACATTTAAAAATATTATTCTCAATTGTAGAAGGCTCAATAAAATCTGAAAGCTGCTCATTTTCATTAAATACTGTTTTGAGATACACTTGAATGGACGTGAAGTGCTGAAAGATGGCTTGAATTTGTTACTTTGTCACTTCACCTGGTATGAACTAAACAAAAGCATGAGCTACTTTAATTCTGCTAACCTGCAAATGCTTTAGATATGTAAGTGGCTTACTTTTTTCATTTGTTAGATTGAGTTTCATTCTAAATGATACCTTTAAAAAACAGAAAGAAAAACTTTTAAGCTTCTGTCATTTTCCTTTCTTGTTATGAATGGAAGTGTTACAGCCTTAGAAAGGTGTGATAGCTGCCAGTTAGGTCCTAATTTGCTGAAGTATGGTGTATGCTGTGTTCAACTGCAGTGAGAAAACTTCTGTAAAAAGGAAAAAAAAGTCACTTTTGAATGGTAACATGCACTCTTTTTGAGTTGTTACTATTTTGATTTCTGTTGATGGGAAGTTCATAAACTGTTAGTTGAACATTTTGTTACTGCCTTATTTCATTGATTTCAGTCCAGTAGCAGGGCTTGTGCTAAGAGATCCATTTTACAGAGCTAGCAAGTTAATATTAGCTGTTTCTTAAGTGAGACACTATCCTCTGTGTGCCTTCTGCAAGCAAACATTGACAGGCTTATAGGAAATGCAGCTGACGTTAGAAAGCTTGGGTGGGGACTACAAGGAGCTGGCAAATACTACTGGGTTTAGTGCCAGGCTTGCTGACACAGTACTTTACTTGTAAAAGTTTTCTTTAGGCTGCTAATTCTGTCTTCAGAGTAACTGGAACTGAAGCAGTGTCTCTGCTGCCAAGTTAAAAAAGCTAAAGCAACAATTTATGGGAAATTGAGAATGCTGGTTTCTTTCCACAGCTCAGATCTTCAGAAAAATTTAGTAATAAGGAGCTTCTCTCTTACTGAACAGATTAGTTATGAACAGTGCCGTAGAATGAATGCGCTGCAGAAATAGTCTAATCGAACTGTAAAGTCAGGGGTGAAAACAGCTGAAAGAGGGAAAGGTTAGCCACGTAGAATCTCTGTAAATAGAGCTCGCTCTGTTTTATATCACAGTTTCCTTTTGATTCACCCGTTTATAGTCATGTTTCCTAAGGCACACGTTTAATAACTTCCCTTAGCCTTCAAATGAAAGCTCTAAACATCAGGCATATCTAGACAGTGAGAAATGCTATGTACTCAAATGAGAACAGTTACTGTAGTTTGTTTGCCATGTCACCTTAGGTATAATGTGTTTTGGCTTGAATTTATGATGTTTCTGGTCCACATAAAAACCTAAGAACTAATAAGGCAAAGCTTTTGAAGGAGCATGAAAATGGAATCCGGCTTCTGTTTGATTTGTGGAAGGTTAGGTAGAACATGAGTTGCTGTTGCCCTGCTGTCTCTACTTTTTTGTTTTTGGGGTGACATCACGGAAAAGATGGGGAATTTTGGGGAATGGGGGAGAAATAGTAGGTATGCCTGCCTTAAGAAACATAAAATCTGGTGTAGTCTTGGTGAAAAGCTGCTGCTCTATTACATGAGCATATTGTTGTTTTTTTGGGGGGGGATTTCAATGCTGCTTGTAGATGTTTAGAGGAGCTTTCTTGTGTTCCCTGGAGTCTCAGAAGTACTTAAAGGTCTCAGAGCAGGTGTCGGACGAAATGAGATTTAGAAGGTGAATTTAATCTGTTTTGCATCTATGCTGCAGTATGCCATGTCAGCTTTAATATTATTGCCCCTTTAAGATAAGCAGCTGCATTCTGTTCTCACACAAAAGCAACGCCTCAGTAGGAGGCAGAGGCTGCTTTGCCTAGAGCAACTGGATGGCAGTATCTTGCATCTGTGGGAGTTATTGGCTTCTGCTGACCTCAGAATGGTAGATCACTTCTGAAATCTCCTGTTTCCTGGTTATTTTATCAATGTAAAGTGAAATGTAAGCAATGTAAGAATAGAAATAAAGGCTGTTTTAGATCATAGAGGTCTTTTTCTTTGCACGATCTATCGTCATAAATAGCCTAAAACTGATTGAACAGTTTTTCTCTGAGACCACCTTTATCACTTTTAGTAATCTCTCTCATCAGATCAACTCTGCAGCACTGTGAAGTTTTTCAGACCAAGGTTCTTCTTCCTGAAGAGCAACGTTTACGAAGTTTGTTTTCAAATCTAAAAAACGTAAACAAATGCTTTTGAAAGCTGTGTAGTAAATTGCTATGTAATCCATGGGTTGACCAAATCAAGCTCTACTGCACACCATGATTTGTTTGTGTAGCTCTTGATGATGTTCTGTAGCATTAGCATTTACTCTTTTGTAGTGCCCAGTCACTCCCAAATTGCTACCTACGTCATTTTCCCCAAGATATGTTTAAATCTCTGTAAATTTTCCTTCTGAACAAATCCTGGGTTTTACAGCATGGGTATACCCAAGAAGGCATGTTGAGTCTTAGTGCTGTAGAAGGGGCTTGGAGGACATGTTTGGGGAAGTGAGACTTGTTTAAAAAAAAAAGTTAACTTCTTTTGAATTCATAACAGGTAACATTTGGAGAATGTTATGTCTTTATCTTGGTCACTCAGACTCTCAACTGAAGGAGGGTCACCTAGATGTAATGGTGTTCCTTTGTGTGCAGGGAGGGATTTCTTTGTCAGGTAAAAACTGCAGTATCACTGAAATGATCTGGAGAGCGTCCAGAATTTAAACTGCCTCTTTGCTGGCATTCTCTGTGGCTTGTTTAAGCATTTCTGTTTACAGATGTGTGGAGTCAGCTATTTGTAATGTAGTGAGACTGCACTTCCTGTGCGTTGAATGGTGTTGCTCAACTGTGGTCAGCTGAATTCCTTGTACAGAGATGGATTTTTTAACGTCAAGTCAGTTAACTTTGCCAACAATAGCTGGCAATGAGTGCATATTCAAGGCTAGCATGAAGTAACTTCTGATGGTGTATTAAGTATTGTGGACTTTGTTCTTCATCTTTTCCTGCATGGTTCGGACAAAACTGGGCTGTAAGCCTGGCTTTGCAATTAGCCATTGCAGCTTTCATACTTAGTCTTTAGGTGTAAGCATTGTAATAAACTTATTGAATGTGCAATTTTTATGAAGCTTATGGAAAGAAAACTGGTGTAAACTACTAGACTCCTGAAAAATCAATGTTTTTGTTTTTTTCCAGATGGAGCAATTATCAGATGAAGAGCTTGACCATGGTGCGGAAGAAGATAGTGATAAGGAAGATCAGGATCTGGACAAGATGTTTGGGGCCTGGCTGGGAGAACTAGACAAACTCACACAGGTTAGGAAGGTTTCAGTCATCTCACATAATAATTCTTTAGAAGTATTACATGTTTTTCATTGGATACTAATTACTTTAGCTTTGACAAGGATCCTATCGAACATTTCAGATGAATAGGAATTAAGGCTTTTTCAGCTATGGCATTTTGTTAGGGCTGAGCCTGCATCCCCAGTTTTATTGTGCAAGGGCAAAAGATGCCTTTCTTCCTCAGTTATTTGGCACTGCCACTTGCAGCAAGACACGCTGCAGCATGTGACCAACTTAGTACTCTGTAAAGATTCCTAAATTAGGTTATTTTCCCTATCTCAACGTTCTTAAATTAATTTTTCACAATCTGGTAGTTCAACATTTCCCAAAGGGTGTGATCCCTTCTGAAAGCTATGGAATCAGTCATTTGTCATGTACATGTATGTAGAGAAACACTGACTTTAGCTGTAGCTGACTAAAGCTGGGCTTTATCTCCAAATGCGTAGTTAGACATTGTCCAGCTACAGCAGCATTGAATTTATTTGTTGTACCTGAACAGCAATAAGAAAAAGTGTGAATGGTGTCACTGATACGCAAAGATAATGTGATACACCCACAGTACTATTCTGGCATCAGATAGGCAGCTGATGCACCTTCTCTTTGCATTTTGTTCTTTCTAGGGCTTTTAGGAGAGGGGAAAAAAAAAAAAAAAAAAACACCTTGCATTTAGAATGAGATGCCGTATTCCTAAGGTGATTATCTATTTCTGTGACCAACTGCTATGCTTTTTTTCTTTTTTCAGTCACATGAGCTGTCTTCCTGAATAGTGTATTTCATCATTTTCTTTGTCACTTAGACTTAAGCAAAGGTGTGATACCCTTAGTTTCAATAAGCCACAGAAGGGGCTTTTTTGATCACTTGTTTGCTCTAAGTGTGGGGAAAAAGGAGGAATCGTGTTTTGCAGAGGCTGAAGGAAAATCATACAGCAGTGCTTCACATTCATACTCATGTCTGCTATCATCTGTGTAAAGGCTCTGCCTGCAAGTTCTGTATGCAGGTAACACTTTTAAAACAGGGGAACATATTTATTTTTTTCTGTACCAGTGTGTACAGGTCAGTAAAGAACCTTCCTCTTCAGATGAATGGAAGATGGTGTGAAAGAAATCTGTATATCATATTTCTTTTTGTCTTTAATTTCCTGCAAAGGATTTTTAACGGTAAATGAGAGCCCTTTTGAAGGCATGGGCTCTGTAAATTATCTCAAATGAGGATCATCACAGATAAGCACAATGGGTAATTGGTTTTAGACTTTTAGTTCTTTGCTCCGTTTTAGCAGCTATGAGCAGCCTAGAAATATAAGTGTGCTTTACTTTTGGACTTTCAGCTTTACTATTAATGTAGTTTTTCTAGGTTTGTGTGCTGATCCATTTAAAATGCTTAAAACATACTAACAGGTAATTAAGGGAAGGACACGCATTTGTTTCGCACATCGGTATCACCATGCAACATAGTCTGCAACACAGCCCTACAGTTGCAATTCTGCCTTTTGCTACTACTTAGAAGTGACATTTCCCCCCAAACTTTTAATGACCTCATATGGTTTTGTATAAACAAATGAATACAGTCAGTTGTGTCTCAGTTAGTTTGTTTGGAAAATGGTTGTGTCTTGATGCAGCTGAAGTCCCAGTAAAGGGGCACAATTTCAGCTCATGAGCTCCAAAGTACATTCTGGTATAGTTTCATCATTTGTTGCTATTTATCAGCTGCACTGTGAGAGCAATGGGTGAAAAAGCTTTTTGTCCCCAAGTTCCTTGAACTTTAACTTCCTTTTTAGATTTCCTAAGTGTGTGTTAGGAGGGATTGAAAGTAAGACCCAGATTCCTTTCCAGATGGCAATGTTTTTCAAAAGATGGGCAATCGTTGAGATGTCTTAAGATCATTTCAATTCACTTTTCCTGTTTTAGCCCTTTGCTTAATAAAAGCACTATAAAACAGCCACAAAATTTGCAGCACATGTGAGCAGTGTCTGTCACAGAGTGCGTTAGCAGTTGATGTAAGATTATCCTGCTATATGGTGCAGGATAAATGAAGTCTTACCTTGCTTCTCATTTTTCAGAACTAATCTTTTAGCGCTGTTTCAGTTTTCAGCAGTGGTCTGAACTGGTATTTTAATATCATAATGCATGATGGAGAATGTGCTCTCATAATTAGTAAGGGCATATCCCAATTATTTCCAAGGACGTGCTCTAACATAATTATCTAAAATGTTTTACTGAATTTAAGAATGCTTTTAACCAGAATTTATTTGCTTTTCAGGAGATATTTTGAGTCAGTCTGTGGGTTTAGTTGGAAGGAATGAGCCCTAACTTGCTTCCTTTATCTCAAGTTTCATTGCTGCCTCTAGGGTTCTAATTGATATATTTCAACCATTCTGTGTGGGGCCATATGTAAGCTCCATCAGAGGTACTACAGGTGTTTTTTCCACATGATGGAAAACAGTGCTGCACTACTGGCTTCTGCTCATTAAGTGATGATTAACTTCCTGATAAAATTATTTTTTGAAGTTCAAGCCAACCTGAGGTGAGAAGGAAAGGGGTTCAGCAAAGATAAATGCTCAAACAACAACAAAAAGATTAGTGCATTTTATTTTAACAAAGGCGTGAGTAAAGATGTGGAAAATGGAAATAAAAAACATAGGTGAGAAACTTAATTCTTTTGGAGCTAGAAGATGCTTTTTTCTTTCAGACAAACATGTTGTCAGGAAAGCTTTATTAATATAAATTTTGCTTTAATTCACACACTGCTGCTCTGTCAAGCAACAGTAGGAGATAATTCCCCACGTAACACTTCTCACTTCTGGGGCATTATGTACTTCTTTGGTCACCAGCTGGATCATGTTGCCCTACTGTTTGTTATATACAAAAATGCTGGTGTTTATTGTAAAGTTCTATGTTCGTATCAGCCTTAATAATATAACAATTAGATATATCAGGTGGAAAGAGGTCTTGTCTTTTTTTTCCCCTGTAGTAGTTTTTCAAAAAAAAGTGTCATACGTTTAGCTTGAAGTTGCCTTCACAGTTCATCTTTTTCACGGGAAAGACTTACTGAGAGAAATGTCTGAATTTAATAATAATAATAAAATAATAATAATATTTAAAAATATATTAAAGATATATATCTTAATATAAAGATACTAAAATCCCTTTTAATAAAACAGAATCCTCCACAAATGGCTTTTTTGTGCTTATACCATGGGCATGCTTATATGCCAAGTTTCTTAGGGTGCCAAAGTTTGAACTTGTTTAGATCCGTGTTGAATTCTCTGCAGGGTTGTTGTTATAGGTGAGTCAGCTGTGTTTCAAAACGAGCTGGTATGTAAACACTGAAAAATGCATTTGGATTATGTTTTCATGTAATTCTATAACAACAGAACTTGTTGAGTATCTTTTCATTGACTAACTAAACCTCTGTGATACAGTGACAGTTTCAATCTAAAGCCTGAAAAAAAAAAAAAAGTTTTTGATGTGTCAGAGGATTTTGAAAATGTGATCTTAAAGAAAATCAATTTAATTTTGAACATTTCCATGTCTGGTTCGTTGTCAAAGTTAATTCTGCTCTTTTTCTTGTCCTTTTCAGAGTTTGGATACAGACAAACCTGTGGCACCAGTGAAGAGATCACCTCTCCATCAGGAAACTAATCTTGCCAACTTCTCGTATCGTTTCTCCATGTACAATCTAAATGGTTTGTTGAACTATTTAACTCTTTCAAATAATATTTTAGGGAAATAACTATTTCAGCCATAAATAAGGTCATCATAAAATAGTTTAATAGAGCATTCAAATACACTTGTAGCTGAAATGAAAATGTTTGCTTTAAAGGCCTTGCTTTCTTGTGGCATAGAATTTGAAATATCCCCAAACTCTAACTTTTACAGCACCTAATATCTAGGTACTGTAGTCTAGCATTTCTAAAGAAATACTTGTTCTGGGATCTGGTCTCATGAAAGAATTAACACGTATATGTTAAACAGAAAGAAAGAGCGTCTTGCTTCATGGGACAGAATGCAGGAATATAGCTACAGAATGTTTTCACATTAAACTAAAAGCGCATTTTTCCTTGTCTTAAAATAACTTCCTGTGGTTGTAACATGGGAAGCTTTAATTTAAAAGTTTGATTATTCATATAGTATTTTGCAGGTTTTTTTTTTTTTTTTTAAAGCAATGTCAGATGTGCTTAGCAAAGTACACATTTAAAAAAGCTAGAGCATGGTATATACAAGTACATTTTTAGATTCTGTTTGTGTGACAGCAGTTTGGGCCTTTCAGATGTAATCTAATAATTCACAGGTTTCGCTTATCAGTAAATGTATTTAACCTAAACAGTCATTTAATTGCTCTTAGACCACTCAAGAGTGTTAGTGCAAATAAATTTGTGTTTAGCAGTGAGGAGAGATTTTGCAGTATAGATGGGGAATGAAAATAGTTTCCTCTGCCCTCTTACTCCAAACACACGTGTAACAAACCTGTGCATACTAAAAACTCTTCTCAATTGCAGAAGCCCTGAATCAGGGGGAGACTGTGGATCTAGATGCCCTCATGGCTGATCTCTGTTCCATAGAGCAGGAGCTCAGCAGCATTGGGTCTCATTCAGCAAATAATACTGCAGTGAAACGCCTTGCCACAGAACCCAAAGCTCAGAAACCACCTGCTAGCCGACCCTCTACTAAGCACAGCAGTATGAAAGGATTATCCTCTTCATCTGGTAAGGTGACTAAACCATCACATGCCAACGTTTCTTTGGATGACATCACTGCACAGTTAGAGAAAGCCTCTTTGAGCATGGATGAGGCAGCCCAGCAGTCAGTTGAAGAAGACACCAAACCAGTAGTTACTGCTCAGCACAGGAGGACAGCATCTGCTGGCACAGTGAGTGATGCTGAGGTGCGCTCAATCAGTAACTCCTCCCGTTCCAGCATAACTTCTGCAGCTTCCAGCATGGACTCCTTGGATATCGATAAGGTGACAAGGCCTCAGGAATTGGACTTGACATCACAAGGGCAACCAATCACTGAGGTAGTGTCATTAATTCAATCATTTTTTGTTTTCTTCAGTAGTTTTCCTTTTATTTCCTCTTATGGTGATACTCCGTGCTAAACATGTTCAGTTACAATGGGGTTGATTAGAGATCAGGATTGCTTTTTGTATGGGCTACATGTAGTGTGGCTACTTCTTTGTTTTATCTGTCTGCAAGGAATCTTATTAAAGAATTTGGGGGGGAGAGTGGAGGTTAAGACTTCCAATCTCTCTTCCTCTTCCAAAGCTATTCAGGGATTTTAATGTTCAATATTTAATGTTTTTCTTCTGAGTAAATCTTACGTACTGTTTTTAATTTAAATATGAGGAGTTTACAGTTTGGAAAAAAGGAATAATAAGTTGAACAAGAAGTCTATGTGCCTGTTACAGTACACTTAACTTACTGCGTATGTTCCAGATAGGCGCTTCCAGTATCTGAAACTATACCAGCAGTGTGTCACTTCTTAATACTCTTATTTAATATATGGCTGAGAGAACACTTCAAAGCAATGCCCAATGCAGAAAAAATTGCTCTGTGATACAGGAATAGCAGGTGTTCGCTTGAGATTTTGGTGCCCCTGTATTGGTTAATAATGAGAGCAAATTTTTCAGTGTAAAAAAAAAAAAAAAAAAAAGAGTTTGAGGAACACTGAAAGTGCTGGTGAGTTGTGTGAGGAAATAAGAAAAATGTACCACAGAATTTAAGAACTTGCACAGGAAGTAAACTAGAAGCTATCTAGGAGGAATACTCTGAAACAGAAACCTGACCTGTTATTCAGAAGTCAGCTGTACTAATGTGAATGTTCTCTTTCAGTTTTCTCTCCACCAAAGAGAAAACTGGAACAAGCTGAGTTTATTCTAGTCAATAATTAACACTAGTTTGAGTGAGCTGTGCTGAAAGTGTGCCTCTACCCATCTGTAGCAAAAGTTCATCTGATCTAAAGAGTGAATGTCAGTTTAATGATCAACACATCAAGGTCACGTTTTTAAATTCAAATCTTTATTTGAAATAGTGAGAAATAAGTGATTTACACTTACAGCCTAGGTATTTTTTTCTTAAAAGCTGGTGATCAATTTTTTTTTTAAATTGGAGATTTGTATTGAGTGAAGCAAAACAACAGTAGATAGAAATGTGTCCTTTTCTCTTTAGAAAGTTAAAATGCAAACCTTTGCATTGTTGCTGTAAGTATAAGAGCTGGAGCCCAATCCATGACTGTTATAGGTTTTATATTGCTGTTCATTTTTCAGTCACTTTCTGTGATAAAACTTACTTTTCTTCTTGATCCGTGACTATTAGTCATGTGGATGTCTTTTTTAATGCTTAATATTCTACAATAATGCATTTTTATCTCTCCTCAGGAAGAAATTATTTTTTACTTGAATTACTCTCTTCTGCAATTTGCATGGCATAAGGAAAATTTGAAACTTACTCACTTCTTAAAAACGTAAGATGTGGCAGTTGATTTTGCAAGTATCACTCCAGATCTCAGTCTCTTACTTCAGGAGTGATATGCTGAGGCATCAGTAAGATTATCCCTGTAGTCTCACATTTTTCAGTTCTTTGCATGGCATGGGTAATCAACAAACCACCAGCTTCACTTAAGTGTCTTGGTGTTGTTGAGCCAACAGGAAGAAGTCAAGAAGTTGCTTTGTCTTCACAAGAGGCTAATCCACGTTGCTGCAAGAGTTACAGTTGCTTTCTGAGCAATTAACCATTGACTGTGAGGTTAAGAACTGCCCCCCAAAGCGTTTCTCACAGACATTTGAGAGCTGGCTTTGTAAACCCAGTGATTGCTTCTCATAAGAATGTGGCTATTGTTTCCCTGCCCAGATAAATTGATAAGACTGACTCCTTTAAAGGAGGTAATCAAAAAGTGTCGGTAACTTGAGAGCCAAATTCTGCTCTTTTTTTTTTTTTTTTTTCTTGAGAGCAGAAACCTTTGCAGTCATTAATAGTGCTGCTTTGTTTTACTGTCTGGTCTCTTTAATTTCAGTAGCCTGGGGAAAGTGTTCATCTCTGAGAAATTCTACCCAGGTTTACAGGAATGATGTTTAACTACTCAATATTAAATCTGTTACTTGATGGGACTTCTTACTGTGAGTTGTTTGGTTTTTTTTCTCAATACTGGTAAAAGGGCAAAATCAAATTGGTCTGGAGTTTTGACAGAGATGGTGGTGGAGGTTGCTCAATCAAATTCATCTTAAAAATGGGCAGAAATCCAAGGATTCCTTGGTAGAATCGCTGGGCTCAAAAAAGGAGGCTTTTCCTATTTAATTTAGTGCATGAAAAGCTGTTGTGAAGGGTTCTATTCACCTTCATGTCTGGGTTGTGAACCAAAACACCTTTCCCTGGTAGGGCTGAATTCTGCCCTCCCACCCAGGCAGTTGTCTCTGTGGTTCTGTTTCTAGTGGAGGACATCACTTTGCCTGAGAGAGCAGTATTTGGAGAAGACCTACTGCCAATGTAGTGGGGGGAAAAAAACAGCAAAGACTTCTTTTTAAATTTAGAAACTGGGAGAGGCTATTACTTCATGGCCTCAACAGATGTGTTTTGAATTTGTTTTTCCCATGTAGTGTTTTAAGTTAGCCCTTTTCTTTTTGCCTGTCTTCCTGGTGGCTGTCTGTACTTGAGCTGACCTTTAATTTTTTTTCTTTTCTGCTATGGCTGTTATCAAAGAGGTCAGTGATTTGGCAGCTCTGCCCTTTTGAGTGATCCTCTGTCCTTTCCAGGCATTATAGGGACTTAAAGAAGTCATCTTTTCTTCTGCAACTTAGTTTTATTGGAATCACTAGAGGAAGAAAATAACATTAAGTAAGATGGAAGGCTGTTCCAATAGGAGGAAATGCTTGCCTGAAAAGGAAAATTAAGTTTAGCAGTTAATAACTTCAGTATTCTACCTTAGAAAGTAATTCTGCAGTGTGTTTGAGCCCCCTTACCTGGAAATGTAGGGAAATGCTGTAAAAGAACAGCCGTGCAGTTGGCACACTGAAGGTATGTGTAGCCTGGTATGCTTTGACTAATACTAGAGACAGATTTAATGGAAAGAGGCTGCAATTCATAGCCCCTCCCCAGAATGGAAGGGTATGCCTTCCATTTCCTGTCTCCCTTCCCCACCCACAGTCCTACATGATTTCATCTCCTTCGCCCCACCTTTGGTGCTTACTGGTACTTAGACCAGAATTTCCTAGTTTTATTCTGGGGCTCATTCTGTGTTAGATGGGTGAATTGTATGGGCTCAGGGGGTTCTGATGTGTGCTGATGTACCGCCGGGAAATATGTAGCCAAGAGCTGGAGACTGAAAGGGACAGTGGGAATACACTCTCTTACACTCTCTAGTAGTAATGTATTATTCAAATTGTCTTGCCTGAGCAACTGGGCAGGCATTTCAGTGAGTATCTCCTCGCAAGTCTGCACTGTAGAAACTTAGTGGTGGGCAAGATGCTTGAGTATCATGACAGATAGTTACTCTTAGTGGTGCTGTTTGCCAGGACAATCCTTCTTGAATTTGTCTCTGTGCTGTTTTCAGGAAAGTTGGCTGGAATTCTCTGACTTGCCTAAAATCATTATTTTATTTGTCTTAATGATTTAATTTTCTCCCTTTCTTAATGCATTCTATGTTTGTAATTGTGTAACAAGAGGCATACACTTTAAATCTTAGCTTCTTCTTGTCAGATATTACTTGAATGGACAGCTGAACGAGTGCTGTAATAGTGTGAGTAAAGGAAGGGAAGTGATGACCATATGACTAACTCGTCCCCTTTACCCACCCAGACTGTTTCCTTGTTTCGGCCATCCAGAAATTGTTTGTGTTCAGCAAGTTGTGCTAGAGCAAAAGGAGGAGAAAGTAGCAGGGAGAGAATAGAGAACTGTGCTGATCATGCTTGTGTAGCTAGTTATGCCTGATGGTGAAAGGGCCTATTCATGGACAGTCATTGTTACTGTCCTGCATATGCTCAGTGAAGAGGTTGAAGATAAGTTTGAAGTCTGCCATCTGGTCTGGCACAGTACGCTGTCCCCACACTCCCCTCCCAACACGATGGAGTTCTTTTTGTATGTAACCCAGTTTACGCAGCTGAGAGATCTTGACTTGCAAAGATAATCCATAATTTAGTGGGTAGTAATCTTAAAAAATACTTTTCTTGATTATTTTTTTTTTACTTAAATTCATTGTAGCTTTATAGCTTTATACATTATGTATGAGAAGTGAAAATTATGATGGGGGATTACTAGTTCATTAAAACTACGGATTTTTTGCTTCAGTTGGCAAAGAAGGAACTGTAGAGTAAACTGTAATGTTTCTTTTGGGAAATGAAGGGAGCTTTGGGGGCCTGACAGTTAGTAATGGTTGTGATGCAAGCTGAGCATACGTAGATAGATCTGCATTGACCAGAAGCTCCTGTAGGACAAAGTGGAAAATTAAAAATGGGTGCAAGGAAAAAAAAATAAATTAGTTCCACAACAATTTTGCCTTTATCCTTATATAGTTTATATTAGTTACCACTAAGATAATGATTGTTGCATGAAGGAGTACAGAAGCTTTTCCTAACCATAGCAGAGTATCGTAGGTCATCTTTTGTGTGTAACTAAAACTAAATGTTACATTGCATGAAAATGCAATTATAACTGTTCTTGTGTGCAGAGAAGGAAGTCGGCAACACAGTCTTTGGTAGGCGACAGTGTCTTAAAATAGAGTTGAATTGCTGAACCTCACGTATAATTTGTAGCTGATTTAAAGAACAGTTGTGGTCTGTTTTAGTTCTTGGAGTAATAGGGCACTATTGGCTCCTCTATTTGGGATCCTGAGGTTTGAGTGGTCATCCTTATGTTCCATGTTTTGTGTGGTTAGCAGACACGAAAGATGCTTGCCTCTCTGAGAATAGTCACTGATACACAACAAAGAAGGAAGGGTAGATGTTTGTTTTGGCATTTTGTTTGGTTTTGTTGTTTTGTCTCTTTTAAAGACAAAAAAAAATCTGCCGGTTCTATTATGTTGTTAGTTCTGTACACAAAAAGTGTGTTCTGGAGTGTTTACAGTTAGCCTTTTTCTGAGCTGAAAATAGTCAATGGAAAGACTTGATTTGAAACACCAATTAGACCATCTCTTTCTCTTCTTTTTTTTTTTTATAGTTATTAATCACCAAGTGTTTTTTAAGAAGTCAGTGGTAAAGGAAAATTGTGTATCTATCATTGAAGCGTTACTTTGGCTTCCATTTTTTTTGGCGTAAGAAGTGTGAGCAGTCCAGTTTTCAAATGTTGAAGTACATGTAAAGCATCTCTTCATCTGCCAGTTCTTTCGAGGCTTTCAAAATATCGTCTGAGATAAACTTACGAGTTTATGAAATGTAAGCAATATTTTGTGTTCTGGTAATTAAATACGCTTAGCTATTCATTGTGAAGTTTATGCATGCCAGTAAAACAGTTTTCTTCCTATGTTATGCTAGAACACAATGATTGTTAATATGCTTATCTCCACATCTGCAAAACTAGCACCTAATTTTTTCATATACTTATGGAATCTGCAAAGAAAATGAGAGTGCTTGCATTATGATTTCACCAAATTTTATCAAAGTACTGGGGGGAGTTGTTCACTTCAGTTGCAGTTCAAAGTGAAGGTATCACTGTACAAGTTGCAATTAATTAGTGGAGCTTTTAAAACTGAATTTCCTTGTAGATATACCAGTCTACTTGAAACACAGATAAATTCTTTCACTTTTTTTTGAAACATATAATGAGACGAGAGAAGAGATAGGACGTCCTTAGGAAATTTGGAACAGATGACAAAAATTGAGAACAAATCAGCCCATTAAGGGACATCAACATCTAAGAGGAGAAATGAATTTATGCAGTTTATAACAGTATATGCAATTGAAGTAATGTAAGATGAAAGCTAGGGTTTGACAGGTTTGTAAAGGAATTTGAATCCACAAAATAAGACTTCATGTTATGATCAAACAACTGAGAACTGGCCTTCTGGTTGTGTCAGTTTTGCGCATCCTGGTTAGCAGTTAGGCTGTAATAGCATAATAATGGTTGCCTGTCAATAGACAAATCTTCAGTTATAGTTAACAAACTTACTCTTAACCTTGGCTACATTTGCTTATTTTGGATATTTTGCTTAACCTCATGTTCTTAAAAGTTGTAGATTTTAGACCAGCAGTATCAGTGTGGTTTTTTTTGTTGTTAAAGAATAAAGGTTTAATTTTTTTTCCATATGTCCTATCTACTCCTAATTGAAAAGGTGGATCTGTGACTTTAACTCCACAGTTGTGCATACCCATTCTCTTCTAGTGATGGAGTTCTTGATTTGATATCTACAGGCCTGTTGTTGTTTTTTGTTCTTTTTCCTTTTAGTCTTCCAACTTAACTAACGCATCTCTTTTTGGACAGGTCAGACAACTATTTTCCATGAAATAATAGTCAGCTTTACTTTTTTCCTGCTATGCGTTTTCTTTTGGGAAAACTCCACTGCTTGAAACTTCACCCCTGCAGACAAATTTTATTTGTGATTTTTGTGTTTGGTTTTATGCTAATTTAGGTCTTTTCTGCTGATTTGAGCAGTCTTGCCCCACCTTGTGCTGGCTCTAGTGTTTGTGCAGCTGCCTAGTGATTCCAATAATTTTCTGGTCTTCCTGCAAAATAATCCTCCCTGTTGTCCATGCAAGAGGTATCTGTGAACACGTGGCTTGGGATTAGGATTGACTCTTTCCTGTGGCAGTTTTGCCTTAAATTTCTGTGTCCCAAGCAACTTGTGTTCAACGTAGAACTATCACAACCTGTCTACTCTTTCTCTTGACCTGGGAGGCATGTGGACTAACAAATAGTGCATCTCATGCACATGGTGCAGCAGTTTCTTAATTTGGAATGTCCACAGACCTGTTTCTTAAACTGCATCAAGTTTCAGTAGGCTTGGACTGTAACAGCCAAAACTGGAATGAAGTTATAAGGGTCCATAGCAGTTAATGAATACTTGCTGTAAATTGGATTTTGTGAGTCCTGATAGTTGTGTGGTGTTTTTCTTAAGTTGCAGAACTAAACGCTTGGAGTTAGGAAATTCCAATTGCTTGCAGTGAAACAGAGTTGCACAAGTTCCAGGAGGGTTGGTCTCTTGGGAGCACAGAGTAATAGCTCTGGATTCTCACTTCCAGTGTCTGGCTCCAATATGCTGTGCAGCAGCCAGGCATTGCAGTTGTAAGAAAGCTGCTGTGTTCTCCTCCCATGGGCCCAAGCATTCTTGACCTTGACCAGTCTTTTGTTCAAGGATAGTTGTTTGCAGCCCATTTGAAAGGCTGGGCAGTGCTGTGTGAGAAGATGCAGCCTTAAGGTTTTTAGTTGTGGTGGTCTGGATTTCAATGAGGCTTTGTGGACTACAGTTTTAATTCTGAAAGCTCCTGCTCAGGCAAATTTGGTTAACTTCCAATGGACCAGCAGAGAAGAGACAGCATGTGAGGCTGCCCCTGTCAATAAACTGTTACGTGGTCAGGCATACAGAGGTATTAAAGCCTTAAAACTGCCTTTATTTTGAATAAATGACTAGTAATAATTCTATAACAAATTTGTTATAAATTTCTTAGTGGTTATAGTTCAGAAACTTTTTTTATAAGCAACTGAAAATACATCTTGTATATGGAAGTATCAGGCAGCTGTTATCTAATGGTGCCACTTCAGTTTCTAAGTGGCATAGGTGTATTCCTTTTCTGAGGTCTTGATAAGAATAAGCTATAACACCTTTTGCATTTTTCATCTGTCAATACCTGTGTAACTCAGTTACCAAAATTAATATGCCTGAAAATAAATACTTGAGTACCTTTGAGGAAAAGGAGCAAACATTGGATGGCACGCTGAAGGGAAATCTTCAGGCACTGCTTTTTAGTAGTTCAATTTTTGGTACTTCAGCATGTTCAAAATGTTCAGTTTTTGATACTTCACACTTAAAAGCATGTCCGTGTCATGACTGAACATTTTGTCCTGAGACATGCATTTGTTTTATTCTCCTTTCTTCTCTTATCAATGATTAGGGAAATAGAGAAATACTTTCTCTGAATTTCATTTTAAAATAATTTGCAATATGAGAGTGCTCAGTTCTAGCATAGTATGTCCAGCTTAAAGTAAGATTAATCTGTATCCACTTTTTTCTTGTTATATTTAGTAAATGTCACCAAAGTGTATTTTTGTTACTTACTGGTATGAAGGAACTTATGTGGAAATTATATGAACTTGTATGAAGTGACAGTTTCGTTGTTTTTTTTTTTTGGTAGTATTTAGAGAACTGAACTCTCAGTTGTTGACTTAGTGAACAATTGACTGTGCAAAGAGAATGCTACCTGAGTTTGTTTTTTGCTGAGTATGCCTACAGATGTTTTACTTCAGTACTTAAGTTAGTGACTGTTCTGCTCTCATTGTGGTTGAGAACATAATCACATCCTATTTCCTTTCCCTTCCAATAGAGCAGAAAACCTGAATCTCTTATTGTCTTTAAGTCATCGATCATTTATACATACAAAATTGGGATAAGGGACACTGCAACTTTTAAATGTTGTTTTGTTTCTTTTGCTTCCATTAATTGTCATTATTATGCTTTTTTCTTCCTTCTGATTGAGAATAAACCATTTCTTTCCTCTCTGTCCTCTTTCCTTTCCCTTTTTCATCCTTTCCTTTGTGTTTTCCTGCATATTTACTGTTTTTATGGGACATTTCATCAATCAGTCCAAGCGTCCCATTAATTTTACAGAAGAGGAGGCTGAACTGATTCCTGTAAGTTACTATCACATGTATATATGGCTTCTGTTTGTCAGTAGTTGAATACGTTTGCCTGAAAACTCATGTCACTAATGTGATTTCAATTTGAATCCATTGGTATCCCAACAGCGCAGTAAGGTAAACATATAAATCATTAAAATTATGCTTCTCAGTCTTAAGTTGATAATTATCTGTTTTCTAGTTATTAATTGTGGAAGCCTACTTGAAATACACTTAATACATGTAACAATTTTTATTACTTTTGAAGTGTAATTGCTTTTGACGGTCTGTTGCAAAGGAAGGCAGAAAATGTAATCTTTCAAATCAGATGTTCATCATTTTATTTTTTATGTTCTTATATGTTATACATGAAAACATAATCTCAAGGGATACGCAAAGGAAAATTTTGGTTCTTCTTTTCTCTCTTTGGCCCCTTTGTGACAAAGTTTAAAATATATATATAAATAAAAACATAATCAATTCTTGTTCTCTTTTGAAAAAAAGACATCAGCTTAAACAATTAGAATATACTAAAGAATTCAACGTACTCTTGTAGTCAAAAGCTATAGTAATTAACTTTTCAAGAAACCTTTGAAATCATATAGTTTTCTATCAGAGACTGCTTACTGCATTTCCCACAGTTTTCTTGTGAACAGACATAGGCTTTTTAAAAAGGTTTTTTGAGATTCTCAGCTGTCATTAATTAACTCCAAAATAATGGCACAAGAGTGCCACCAGCTGGTTTAACTACATGTTATGATTTAATGTTAAATTGTTAGATTTGCAAGAAATGTGGCAAGATACTTAACAAGACACTCAGAACTTGTGTAGATGTCTGCTTTCTATGTACTGCGGTAAGTTATTCTTTTGTATAGGCCTTGAGTGAATGATGTCTGAACCTACAGGTAATGTTTAGCCAAGAAGGAGTTTTTCTATTTAACATACTTAAAGCATTAGAACAGTAAGATAAGATACCATGGAAGATTGGGTGGGAATTGCAAGAAAAACATGACCTGACAGTTTTTGTTCACTTACTTGTAAAAGTGACAGTGTAAAAAACACACTTAGTACCTTTCATAGTGTATTTTACTGTCATCAATCCCTGTGTACATGTATTCTGAGCTCCTACTGTAAAGTTAGAGGAATTAGATACAACACTGGCTCGTAAATGAGGTGGTCTTTTTGTAGATTTGTCTGAACTGAATGATGATCAGATGTGTAATAAAAAGATGGATTAGTGTTTGATGCGAATGTGCTTGTCAACTTTTTGCAGAAATCTGCAAGAAGAAATGAGCTAATGAGTAAATATATATAGCACATTACTTACAAAGTGATGGCCTGCTGCAGTTGCAAGATGGGCTGTATAGCTTGCATCCTTCAGAAGCTAACTGGACAGCTCAGTTTATCACAGCTTCTAAAAATGTCTTTATTTCTTAAAATCCACCCATTAGTTACTCTCTGCAGGAAATAATTCTAATACGCTAAATATAGTGTTAAGGATTTTTTTGTTGTTGTTGAAACTGTCGTTCATTATGAGACCTCAGAACCTCAAGAATTAAAATAACCAACTGAACTTTTCAAAAAAGGGATCAAAAGGATACCTGGGGAAAAAATCATGAGCTTCGGCCATGTAGAGCATTACTTATATGGCTCAAGTTATTACATTCTGAAAATCTGAAAAGTACATTCATTTCCTGGTGGTGCATCTGTTCTAGCAAACGCCTTTTTGTAGTCCTCTTTCTGCTTTTTGCCACTAACAGGCTTAGTGGCAATAGTTTCACCGATGTGGAAAGTAAAACTACATGTATTTAGAAGGAACTTGGCTCTCAGGTAAGATGTGAGAGTGGAATAGGGAGAAACCTATGCTAAATTGATTAAAATAATGTGTTTTTTCCCTTGTTTAATACAGAAATACAAGCAGAGGCAAAAAGTTACATGTGAACACACTTAATTCATGCTTCTAGAGTCCCTGCTGAGGATAAAAAGTACTTCAGCATTGGAAAACTTTCTGGTTTAAGCAACTACTTAATTTTAGGGGAAGTTTTGTGTGGAGTTTTCTCAAAACAAAATGAAATGCAATATTCGACACCTGGTTCATAAACTTGTAGTATTTAGGCCTGAAGATAATGAATGCTAGATTTATGCCTTCAAAAAAAGGCAATTTTAAAAATAATTTGTGCCCAGTTACTTCATGAACTGTTTTTTCTCTCTGGGTTTATGCATATTTGTAGTTATGTGCACATAATTGTTTAGCTGAGCTATAATTCTTGAGAACTCGGGCTTTCTTGTTGCTTTACTACTTCTGCTCATTCTAACTTTTGGGTATCTGCAGTACTGCAGGATGTTTTGCACAGTGGTAAGGAGCCACAGTCAAGAGACATATGGCAAAGAACTGTTGCTTTCCTGCTTCTAGACGTGTCTCTCCAGCTCAAATTCATATAGGTATTTTGAGAAGTAATGCTGTGATGATATTTTACTGGCCAACACCTGTTCTCGTGAAATGCTATTTTTTTATTTCCAAAGTAACTTTCTTCTGGTTATCAGTTTTCATGTGTTGCTGTAAGTCTGGCAAATAGTGTTAGCATAGAATAAAAGCTCCTTAGTGGAGAAATGTTCCACTGTACTGCAATGCAATATGGCAGCAGCTAAAATGAGCAATGATAGGAAGAGGGTTAAATGATCTCCCTTAAGCTTCTCTTTCAGAGAAATATTCTCTAGGGAACAGTATTTCCTTTAAAGAGAGATTCCTTAGGCTAACCCCTAATAAAGAGGCTATGAATGTACATTTTACTTATTTATTTTTTTTACCCTCAGAGCTCCATTCACCAAGAAAGTGATGTATCTTTATTGGAATCCACAAAGTCTGACAAAATCTATCCAGAAGCTCTTTAAAATAATTCCTTGAACTTGTCCTTGTTTTTTTTTTTTTTAATCTATATTTTTGAGGTTTAGATTGAGCCAACCAATTTATTCTGGAAGGTCTGTGGTAACATTCTGGAAGTTCTGTAATAGTATGTTGTAATGAGACAATCCTAGAGTATGTATGAAGTTACAACTTCTGTGTAGGAAGGAATACTATTCAGAGTGAAAATACATGTAGCAGAAATCATTTTAAAGAGAAGGGGAAAAAAAGAGGATAGGTCTGCCTTCAAGTTAAGCAAAACTGTATCTATCTACCATTAAAGTTAGTGTCTCCTCAGGCCGAGTAAATGAGTTGTTCTTTAAATACAGTGTTTCTTAAGAAACGCTGAAGTTGAAATGATATGATTGTGTGTTAGGAAGCCTATTTTGAGAGTTCTGAATTACTGTAATCAATGTGCAAAGTCTTTTAATCATGGCAGGTCCTACATCACAAAGCTCTGTGTGTGTGAGGTGTGAAAATTTTGTCACTAGGCAGCAGTGCTGTGCTTCTGAAACATTTGATGTAGAAATGCGTGGTAATTAATTTGCAGGCAGAAAAATCTTCGTTCAGTTTGCATCACATACTGAGTCTATGCTAGTGGCTAAGTACCAGCTGGAGTTTGGGCTGGAGCCTAGGTTTTACTACAGATGCTGTGTAGAGTCTCTTCTGAGCTGTAACCTTTGAAGTGTGCTACAGACCCTTACTTACTCATCGCAGAACGTGGCACTCATATCGAGTAAAATCCCCTTGCAGGGACTTCATGCACCAAACTATTTGATGTTGCCTTGCATGAAGTTATAGACATAGTCTCTCCAACTTTTTCAGGAGATTATTGCCTGTTGTGGCTCTGAAGAAGACAGTGATGCTATGCAGCATTTGGCTTTTAACTACTGAAAAAAGAATATGGTAGTCTGCCTGTTCATTGTGCCTTGTTCTATATAGGGTAAAACTAATCAACAGAACAGCTGGGACAGATGCAGCCACAAGGGGTGAAATTTGCAGTATAGTGGTAGGACACAAGGCACACTCAGTGTTCTTGCTTAGTGCTATAGTATTACTCTAATTTCCTTAGCAGATTTGTGATTAGGCAGTTCTGCAGACTGCTGTGGGATGACAGTTCTGTTGTTCCTCTGTAGCAGATGCTCTAGATTGCTCCAACTCTGTTGTTAATCGATTTTTACTATTTGAGAATCATCCTTATGGGTTGCTGCTAGTTTTGCTCCTGCTTTTTGAACAGACTAAATATTTTCTGCTAATTTCTCTTCTGAGAGAAATTTGGGGATTTGCTCCCAACTTCTTGGAAGCTGCAAGGTGAGAGAAACATAAGTGTGTTTTGTTTTTATGAAAACAAAGCTTAATTGTAAGCCAGGTTTAGATTACTATTATTATAGTAACATCTTTTTTTCGTTAATTATGGAAGCAGCAGCCAGTACAGAAAACATGAAACCAGTTCCTTGCCTCCATGGTCATTTAGTGGATTCGTTTGTACAGAAGAAGCAGAATGTTCAGTTTTAGAACACTAGATGGGATTTTAAGTGTTAATAAGTGGATGTTTTCTGTAATAGTTGTAAATGTCTTTAAAAATAAGTTGTCTCTTGCAGAAAAGAAACCGGTAGCAGGTAAGCAACCTCTTAATTCTATTGTGTGACCTTTTGTACAGGGGAAGGTTAAACTTATGTCCTCTATTAGCACAACTGCTGTTATACTAGAGTGTTAGGCTTGCGGTATTTGGGAATATTCACATATTTTATGGGAGGGAAATAAACTGAGGATGCCAGGTGTTTTTTCCTTAAACTCTGCTTATCTTCTACAGTCAATACACTATAAAATTACTGACTTCTTTTGACTTATGTTCTTTCTCTTTCTTTCTGCACAAGCACTCCTATTTGGACAGGGAAACCTCCCTCCTTCTCCGAAACATTGCAGGAAAGCCTTCTCACTTGCTGACCAAGGTGATGCTTCTTCTTTCCACCTGCATGTGACTATTTCTATGTAGAAAAAATGCTTGTGCTGTATGCTATGCTCCTGCCACCCCTGCCCTTCCCAGGAACTTCTGCGTTTACTTTTACATGATTTTCATGATTGTCAAACGTGCTTTTAAAGACTGTATTTTGTTGTTTGTTTTTGCAGATTTATCAGTGTTCAAGTTCTTGACAAGTACTTAATAGCTATGTCAGCAGGTAAAAATGTATTAACTAAAAAGGAAAAGTAGTGACCTAAAGGTTCTTTTGTTACTATTCCCACTCAGTGCTTTAAGAAAATACAGCTACAATTGTGAAAAATATGTAGGAGCATTCAGTGCTGTTAAAAGGCAGTAGTATTCTTAAAATAAGTTTACTTGCTATAAGATGACAAACTGTAGCAAGGAATGGGACTTCCTTGAGTACTGTCTTGATATAACATGGGCACAATATCGTAGTAAGACAGTGAGCCAGGTATGGATGAAGCCTGATTATAGATACATTTTCCTTACAGGTCAATAATGGACTAAGAGGCCATAAATTGCCATTCACTTTCTCTGGTTCAGTTTAAAAATTGTAATTTCCATGCATATTTCCCTTTCTTTATAGAGTAGGAGAGATGGAGCAAGCTATAAATCTCCCAGACACACACACAGACAAAAAAGTGCTGGGATAAAGACTTATATAAGCAGCTTCAGACTGGTGAGAAAGCTGTTTAATATCTGAGGTGTCAGATAAGTCTGATGCTACTTGCATACTGCAAACCACTCCTTGGTTATTTTTCTGAAAGAGACATGATGGATGAAAAACCTCAGGCAAGACTGAACTTGCCAAGGTATGTTTTGTCACTTCAAAACAATATAATGTTTAAGTAGTCTGTACTTTTCTTAAATACATCAACATTTTTCTCAAAATGCTCGGCATGCATCTTGACTGCAAACTTTTAGGCTCTCTTCTAGAGGAACATAAACCACAGTGAAAAACAAGTAATTTTTTTCTTTTGTGACTGTTTCTCCTGAATTTCAAGTCTGTCACTTTTCCCTGCCACCTGTCAGCACCCTTTACCCCAAGTAACAAAGCAAATAGCCACCAAACCAGCAAGCCTTGCTTGGTTGAAAATTGATTAACAGATTAACAATGGCTGTGGCACAAACTATAATACTCTTTCATCTCCATGTATTTTCGTATCTTCCTTTCCTAGTTAGTTATACTGAATGAGTGGTGGTTACCACATGGTTATACCCATCTCACCGACAAAGATGTAAAGTAATACTGGTTCCAATACAGACCCCTGAGGAAAACCACTCATCTGGTCTCCACATGGACGTTGAGCCATGGACCGCAATTCTTTGAATGCGAGTATCCAGCCAATTCTTTATCCATCGAGGGGTCCATCTGTCAAGTCTGCATCCCTAAGTCTTACAGGGAAGGATGTTGTGCAGGACAGTATCAAGTGCTTTGCACAAGTCCAGGCAACTATCAGTTGTTGCTCCCTAATCCACCAATGCTGTAGCCCCATCATAGAAGGCCATCAGATTTGTCAGGCATAATTTGCTCCTGGTGAAGCTGGGCTAGCTGTCACTAATCACCTATTTTCCATGTGCCTTAGCATAATTTCCAGGAGTATCTGCTCCACAGTTTTACCAGGTATGCTGGTAAGACTGACTGGCCAGTAGTTCCCCAGGTCCTCCTTTTTCCCTTGATAAAAATGAGGGTTATATTTCCCCTCTTCTAGTCAGTGGGAACTTCATTAGACTGCCACAACTTCTCAAACATGATGGATAGTGGTTTAGGAATTTCATCTGACAGTTCCCTTGGGACCCCCAGATGCATCTCAATTAAGTCCATGTTGCTGCTGGCTTAGATCCCTTCAGCTTGTTGTAATGTTAAATAAGCCCCAGAATGAGAGAAGCAGTCCCAAGAACTTGGGCTTTTCCTTGCATTTGTAGTTAGGTGTTAGATGAGTTAAAACTGTAACTCATACTGCAGTCTATTGCTGGTGTCTCTCACTTGTCAAATAGTGTGTTTCTTACTGTTTTATTGTTTCTTGTGTGCTTCCTCTTCTTTGATCTACCCCTTATATTCAGTGTAGAGAGAATTTGGGGGAATGATAAATACCAGTTTTGTCCTCTGATGTAAATCCTTATAAAAAATTCTAGTCATGGACTAGGTTTCTGTTGCATTAGAGCTATGCACAGACACAGATCCTGTTGCAGCACAGGGCAGATCACAGCACAAAAAATGACCTATTCAGTGTGGCGGTCTCTTCATTTTTAAATGTAGTTCTGTGCTTTATTGTTCACAGAATTCACCCGCCTGCCCATTTTGTTTTGGAAAAAGAAGTGAATATAAATCCATGAAGTAGCTTACTGGATATTGAAAATAAAGCAACATGTTAAAGCTTCAAGCTTGTTTTTGGAGTTAAGATGAATACTGAAAACAAAGCTTTTTGATTTCATCTCTTATGGCTGTGAGATACAGAGCACATGCAAATAATTTTGAGAGAGTACTCAGGGCTCAAATATATCTTAATTTAGGACATGCAAGTAGGATATAGAAATGTGATGTGGAATTTCAAAGTTACCAGTTCTTTTATCATTCTGATGCATGTGAAAGTTAGACTACATTCAGGAAGCCAGATGGTGATTTAATGATGTAATGCTTCAGCTATGAATGTCAGCATCTGGAGAAAAGATAAGGTTTCACATTATGCCTTTATTTCACAAATATTTAGTACTTTATTTTTTTGCAGACCCAAAAGGCAAATGTGCTTCTTACAAATGTTGGTTCCCCTGTTTTTTGTATATTTTGGTTACTACATGATGAAATCTCTCCAAACCTTAGAATAAATCAGCTGTGAAGTTGGCTTCATGCATCTTGGGCCAGTCTGATTCAGATGTGCTCATTCTTGTTTTTTTTGTTTTTTTCTTTTTTTTTTCATTTTCCTTCATTACTACTGGTTTTGCTGCATGTTGTTCAGGCAATCTGTCAGGGAGACAGTAGAATGTAGGTCCCTGTTGCATAAGACTCTACTCTGCCATGCCTTGAAGCATGCCTTACAAAGTCTAGTTGGAGGACAGTAACCAGTGGTGTACCCCACGGGTCAGTACTGCTCCAATTCTGATGAACATCTCTGTTAATGATACGGGTGATGAGATGGAGTGTACCATTGGCAAGTCTGCTGATGATGCAAAATCTGGAGAATGTCAACAGGCTGGAGAAATAGGCTGACAGGGACCCTGTGTAATTCAACAAGGGGAAGTGCAAAGTTCTGCACCCAGGGAGGAACCAGCCCAGGCACAAATACATACTGGGGACTGCCCAGCTAGAAAATAGATTGGCAGTAAAGGACCCAGAGTTCCTGGTGGACACCGTGTTGAATATGAGCCAGCAATGTGTCCTTGCTACAAGGAAAGCTAACAGTATCCTGGGCTGCATTAGGAGTAGTGCCAGCAAGTCAAGGAACGTGATACTTCCCCCTTCAGTCAGCACTGTGAGGCCACATCTGGAGCATGGTGCCCATTTCTGGCTTCCCCAGTACATGAGAGTTACAGAGATACTGAATAGAGTCCGGCAGAAGACAACAAAGATGAAGTGACTGGAGCTCCTCTCCTATGAGGAAAAGCTGGGAGAGCTGGGACTAACTAGCTTAGAGAGGAGAAGGCTCGGGGGAGCGATTGCAGAAATACATACAAATATTTGAAGGCAGTGTGCAAATAGGGGATGGAGCCAGGTTTTTTTCAGTGGTGCCCAGTGACAAGACAACAGTCAGGGCGCACACTGAAACACAGGAGCTTCTCTGAACATCAGGGAACACTTCTTTACTGGGATGAGCACTGGAACAGGTTGCACATAAGTTGTAGCATCCCCCTCCTTGGAAATACTCAACAGCCATCTGGACATTGTCCTGGGGAACATGCTGTAGGTGACCCTGCTTGAGCAGCGTGTTGGTCAAGGTGACCTCAACCATTCAGTGAGAATGCAAAAGCAGATTTCTCAGGGATAGAGACAGCCATGTTTTTTGATGTGGGCAAAATTAACTGCTTCATGCCATATGATGTCCTGCTCAGCAATAAAAGCCGAGGGAAAAGGAGAAGGAAGAAGGAGGAGGATGACATTTTGAGTTGAAGTTTATCTTTACCATGTGTAATAGTTACTGGGGAAGCCCTGCTTTCCTGGAAATAGCTAAACGTCTGCTCGTGGATGGGAAGTAATGAATGAACTCCTTATTTTGCTTTGCTTGCACCCAAAGCTTTTGCTTTTACTTATTAAACTCTTTATAACAGATCATGAGTTTTTATGCTTTTATCCTTCTGCATCTCACTTGGGGGAAGTGAGCAAGCACCTCTATGGGACTTAATTGTTTACCTGTGTTAACCACCACAACACTGAAGTACTTGTTAATTTTGATCAAACACAACAGAGGCTCTGGAGGGATTTGTAGATGCCATTTTTCACTGAAGTTCATGATCAACTGCCCTCTATGCCTTTGCTTTCCTTCTTGGCCTTAACAGAGTGCAGACAGGGGAGAGAGCCTTTCTGTGGGAGCTCTTGACAAGGGCTAGTGTGGCTCTGAGATACACTTAAAATGTCACTGCTGCTTTCCACTTTCCTGTCAGAAGCCATCTCCCCTATTGGAGCTAGGCTTCTACTAGCAAAAATGGTGCACCGATATGGGGGGGGGAGAAATCAAGATGGCATTCATGAGAGCTATTAGGTGAGATTGAGAAAAGAGGGTTGGCTGCTTTTTGAATGATTGATGGATGCATCAGTAGTCCTCCTCTGTTTCACTTCCTCTACCTTTTCAATTAAAGGAAAGTGAAAATTACAGTTTCCTGTTTGTGTCTCTTTGTTTGCTTGTATGTTGTATCATCATAGTTTAAACATTCTATGTGAAAAAGTTGTCTCAGACAAACTCCAAAACCATACTACTGCTTCACATACATTTCTGAATGTATTAATATAATACATGAAGTCAAGACTGCTGGAGGTACAGAAAATGCTATATTGAGTTGGGAAGGGATAAGGGGACAGCAGGGCATAAGCCAACCTTAGAGAGTGCAGCCTTCTCGCAACAGAAGTAGATGCTGTACCCTTTCATGCTTAGTGAGCTTTAGAAGAGAGGAGTTTCTTGTTTTCCTGCTTACTTTCCTCACATATAGGTTGTTCCTGGTTATTTTGAGGTAGAAGTGTAATAAAACAAATCTTTGGGAATGGTTAAAAACTAATTCTGCTTCAGTTCATAAATGGACAGTGCAACTCTTGCTACGCGGTGTTTTACGTGTCCTAATGAATTTGTTGGGAAATACAGAACTGCTGTTAATATTCACCTAGAGTGGAGGAAAAGAACACTATCCTGATTACTTACGCACTCATTCAATGTTTCCCTTCCAGTGCTAATCACATGTACATGTATTCTAGTATTCCTTTCGTAAAAAATAAACAGAAAACACTTAATGCTCAGATTGATACAAACACCGGATACCTGCTTTTAATCCTTCAGAAGTCACTGCTGCTCATGTGCATTTGATTATCTTTATTCAAAAAAGACTTTATAGAAAAATTTCCAGTAGTAGACATAAAACACCTTCCTTCTTGTTCTCTGTGTCTTCCCCACTAACCTAAATGGAATGTGGACTTTGCTACTTACATCTTATAATTTATTTGCTTGCTTTCCTAAATACTATGAACTTCAATGATATTTTTCCACTTCTTTCTATTCTGCCTACGTTCTGTCTGGCAAGCAGAAGAAATCAGTTAATGACCCTTTAAAGTGTACAATGAAACAAAAAATAAAACCCTGACCTAGAAATACGAAGTTGTTTAAACAAGGTCAGCTCTGTCATAGCACATGTGTTGCATATTTAACACTGAAACACAACCAGAATATCTTTAACTGCACATTTAACTGGGAACTGAGCAGAATGCTGATTATTATACTAAGGACATGTTAACTTCAGATTTTGGGGGTTATTCTTACCAATATTACACTATAGGGTAAAATTACTGGAAGCTGAGTTCTGGTATAAAAAGAAAAGAAGTTGTAAGTTTGAAGACCATTGTGTTGCAGAGTTATGCTCTTAATTTTAGTTCGCAATATGTTAGGATGAACAAGTTCTCATGGTAAGTGTGTTGCCAAGCATTATTTAAAACAGGTGCAATGTTTTCCATAACTGAATGTAATCTCAGCAAGGTCAAAAGCCTGTGAAGGCTCAAATCCTCATAATGCAAGTATAACTGCACTCCCAGAGCTATCCCTTCAAAGAAAGAATTTATGTAGCGCTTTTAGTGATGTGTACTGCTACTAAAAGAGAATATTAATTTCCTATCAGAGGTGGAGATAACACTTCTGTGGGTTTATGTCCTCTGTGACTCCTTCATGCTTTTATATAGCATGTATGTGACTGTAAAGGCAGCCTTATGAAGGAGGAGATTCTGCTGAAAAGCAGTCTTCCTGCTGTGCTAATTTTCAACCAGGTCAACTCCCCACCCACGGCATCTGTGTCTGATACAACTGAAAAGGAGTGCTGTGCAAGGGAGGCAGTTGTATCAGCCATACCAGCTATATACTGCTTGTGGAACCATGACCTCGGTGGCAGTCCTGCCATTTATGTGCGTGTTGATGACCGCTTGGCAGCCTCGCTCACATTGCCGGTACTAGAAGGATTTACTAGCGAAGGGACGGGCTTGGAGATGGCTCTTGTGGGGGAGATGTGGATGGGTGGTTTTGCTTGGGCAATTATGAAAGGAATAGAATAAATCATTGAATATTGAAGAATTCGATAGTTATTTGGTTATTTAAGTATCAAAATAGATATTTCTTCCTCCTGCTCCACTGAAAAAAAAACATTTGTCAAATCAGCAAACTGCAACAATGGCCTTAAAACTAATTATATATATATAAAGTAAAACAAACAAAAAAAAAACCCAACATTTAAAATCCTAGACTACTCTGTGCTTTCAGAAATTCAAATTCTTGCTTCCTTTTCTTCTGTTTCTAGTAAGTAGATTCAGACCTCTTTATCGTTTGTATCTGGTTAAAAACAATTATTATTTTTAGCATTGTAAATCTGGTTTTTGTTTAAATTTAAACTGACTTTGTTAAAATTTAATAATGGTATAAGAAATTCTGAAATCTGGAATCTCATTAAAGTTGAGTGGGATAATTGATAAGTGGTAGAATAGTAAATCCTTGAAATCTTTTTTGGTCTATACTTTTTAAAAAAATTTTTAGGGAATGATAAGGGATTATGAACTTTGAGATAAACTATGATATTTTAGTTGTGTTGGCACAAGTGTATGAGAGGTCCCCTTCTGATTCCTTGTTGCTTGCTCTCTGTTGCTGCATGTACCTGTGTGCTGTGGCTATAAAGTGCTCCTGCTGGGATTTGCTATAGATAGCTGCATTGCATGGGTGCACAGTGAAATGGGCTGGAAAATTGTGCTGCTTGACTTTAGTGAAGAGCAAAACCAAACCTGCTGTCAACCTTTGTACAGGAATAAAGGTTTATGGTTGAGTTAATGAACAACTTTTTAAAACTGCAAAGTTTCTCCAAATGTGTCTTAAAATTTAAGAAGGCTTGCTGATCTCATAATGCATGGGTTTGTAGTATCACTGTTAGAAACTTGTAGGTATTTAAATCCTTGGGTTTTCTGGTACTAATTTTTTTCCGTGGATGAAAACAGTTAAGAAAGAGGAAGAAAATTGTAGAACTCTGGGGATGTTTTATATTTAAATGATTGTAGGTATCACAGTGCTTTTTTCTTTTAGTTTTTAATAGAATACTAATCTGATTTAACCTATCAGGGTTCTGTGACACCATTTTTATGATGAATAAAAAATTTTAGTTTCCTAGACTAATAAAAAGAAAAATGCTACTTGGTAATAGAATTCCTAGATAATGTTTCAAGCCGAAATTTTCTACATGTGCCAATTTACTGTTTCCTTTTTTTTTTTTTTTTTTTTTTTTTTTGACAAGGGTTATGTGTCTCCCAAGACCCTGACTTGTCTAGCTGATGTTCTTTTCATGTTTTTTCCCAGTGATAGTACGGCCACAGGTTTGAGGGAGCAAAAGCTGCTACGTAAGAATACAACCGGAAAAACCTTTAAGCAGTTGATGGGAATATTAGTAATTCACTGAGAAGCAAAAAGATTAAACTCTGTGGTTTTGAGGATAGCTGAATCTTGATATTTACAAGGAAAGTGGTCATCTAAATGTAATAAACAAACCACAAGTTACATTAATACAAGAAAACAATGCAGAAAAAAATCTATATGGCGTGCTGTTCTTGAGATAGGTTGTACTACTTGAGAAAAATCTTAATTTTTCATTTATAAGAAGATTTAATAATTTAAAGCAGATTTTTTTCCCTATTAATGTATTTGTTTATTTTATTTGTTTTTATCGGGGGGGGATTATAAATTATTATGGTGCTTTTAGGTATTAGACACAATGAAAATTAACGTTTTAAGACTTTTAAAATCTGAAACCCGTATATAATCATGTTGAAAATAGTGGTTACTTGTTTAGCTGCTCGTTTCCAGTCCATTTTAAATACAAATGACAAAAAAAAAAAATCCAGAAATTAAAACCTGATAGTATTGATAATGTCCTAATGGGTAGGTTTCTTTAGTACCAGCAGATAGAATAGATTTATGTCAATGGATTTTTAATGCATTTCTTCTGGTTGTAACAAAACCAGATTAATGGTTTTAGAAGAGCACTGAAGAAAAGAATGCCTGTTTGCTTTATGTGTCTTAAAATACATCAAGTGAGGAGAAATACAGAATTTAGTAAGGATAAAGGGAGTGTTCAGGCTACTTACATAATACAGACTAAGTCTTCCAAATCAGTGGACATAGTGTGAAATCCTGTTTAGAGGATTTGTTTCACATAGTTTCTTTATGTTGTTAAATAGCACATTGAGAAATATCAGAATGTAAGTCTTATGCCAATCAACCATAAATCTGTTCAGTGCACTTAATTGTAAGCTCTTGCCAAATATATCTTGTCCAAGACTATGACTTTAAATGCGTATGTTAAAATTCTTGTGCAAGGCTATTTACAACGTGAAAGAATAGAGATAAACCAAGTGTATTTATAGAAAATATATACCTCCGGTGTGTTATTTTGGAGATAAAGGTAGTTGTAAGAGTTCTAAGAGTCAGATGTGTATAGTAACATTTCTTGTTTTGAAAATAACAATCATCATCACTAACAAGTAGTTACGGAATTATCAGTGGGTAAATTTGCATTTCAGTTCATGTTTTCAAGTGTGATAGCCACAAATTAAATCTTCTAAAACACAAATGAAGTTTGTATAACTGGAATTCGGTGTATCTTGTCCCCCCCAGGAGGAACAGGCTGCTAAACTGAAAGCTGAGAAGATCAGAGTTGCGTTAGAGAAGATCAAAGAGGCACAAGTGAAAAAAGTAAATTATTTACACTTTTTAATGATTTTTTTTTTTAATATATAGTTTGTTCACCTGGAAAACACGGGCAGAATTCTTCTCATTTGTGTCTTATTACACTTAAGAACCCCTAAAGAAAATAAGAACACTGTAATGTTCTGATCTGGAGTGATAATGTATTGTCATCTAGACTTTAACGAAAAAAACTTAGCATATGGAATAACATTATGTTTTCCTTAAGGAATAGCTTATTCTGCTGCTAGTGCACTATTAGAAGACTGCCTACTTCCACCCAGAGTTGAAAAAGATCCAGCCTCCTGAGGTTGTCTTTGTGTATTAAGCAGTCTTTTCTTTAAAATTTGGGTCTGTTTTCTTTATATACCCATTTCCCGTTTCACATAGTAGGATTTTCTAGTGATAAATGGAATGTAGGTATTCCACATTATGGACAGAGGTTACCAAATAGAGAAGTCTAGTGATATTACCTGATGTATTAACAAAGAATACATCTGGAGGTGTTCCCTCCAGATTTAGCCTTCATGTTTTAATTTAGAAGTTCTTCCATAACTGTTGATGTCTTTTACATTTAGCATTTATAACAAAAGCTGAAAAACTGTCCTGGCTGAAAGAAGAGAATTAACAAACCAACCAGTGCATTACAGATAATATGCTTTAACTTTTCCAGCTGAGTAAGGTGTAAAAAGGAAGCAAACAGCATAATAATTGGCAAGACAAATCTATTGTTTTCAGTTTTCTGATGAATGAAAAAACAGCTACATGTTTCATTCTAGGCAGCAACCTCTTTAAACTGGCAATGAAAAGCTACTGTTTTAAAAGCAGATTTGCTCTACATTAATGTTTCATACTCCCTAGGAAAGGAAGATTTAGTATAGGTACACAGTTTATATGATCAGCATTTTTAGAAAATACATGGGAAACAGGCAGAAATTTTGAGGTGCAAATCTGAAAAATTGTCATCCTTTGGAAGTTTGTGCAGAACTCTTGATCTATGCTTGTGCTACCTACAGCTATGAAAAAAATTGTCACATTTATCAGATCAGGGAACTTTGTCAGGATGGAATTTTTTCCTCCTTAACACACACCTAAAGTACATTTCTGTTATATTGGGAAAACCTTTATTTACCCCCATATACTAAAGGAAAACGGTATTCTGCTAAGTTTACACAAGAAAATTATCTAATCATCACGTATGGCTTTTCACATTTGAGGGATAATTTTGATTGATCTTAATATTTTATGTTATTTAACAAAATCGTAGAAAAAGAAACTAGATCTTAATAAATAGGTTTTTATTTTAAATGAAGGAAATGTGGGAAGTTAATCCTCTTCTTGTTTTCCTAATTTTCTGCTTAATAGTTGGTGATCAGAGTCCACATGTCTGATGACAGCTCAAAAACAATGATGGTAGATGAGAGGCAGACAGTGAGACAAGTATTAGACAATCTGATGGACAAATCACATTGTGGTTACAGTTTAGACTGGTCATTGGTGGAAACCATCTCTGAACTGCAAATGGGTAAGTAATCATTATAAATTTATAATTCTTATCTTTTGATGTAATACTTAACCATATCTATGTCCTCAGAGTGACTTAAATTTTTAATCTTTATAATATTTATCATGCCACACTAGGATGTTAATGTTACTTATTGTTAGACAAAAAAGGCTATTACTGGGTGAGAAGTTATCCTCTTCTACTTTTCATATGAAAAATACCATATTAGCAGGCTCAAAACATAGAAGTTTGAATAAAATAAGTCTTAAAATTGTCCTGTATTGAAAACAGAAATAATATGCACAAATTCTATGAAAACCCAAATCTCATGTATTTTTAAAAAATACAATCCAAAACGCAGACAGTTTACCTCATGCATTTTATATCGGAACTTAAAAAAAAGATTAAAAATGGTTAAGGCAAAGCTCTTACCTTAAGCTCTTACCTCTTACCTTTTTATATTGTATTGTGTTATTTTGCAACCAGTTGATCTTTCCAAACATTTCTCGAAATATGTATGTAAGAGGAAGAAACACCTTTTTTATGATGTTTTCCCTTAGCTAGGCATGGAAGACCTATCTACCTTCACACTGTGTTTCTCATGTTATTGTTGTTCGTTGATTGTTCATTGTGTGCACAGTGCAGTGAAATGCAGTAAAAGTGTTGAGCTAACAAACTGTGAAGAAAGACATGTGGCCTGTAGCGTTCCTGTTCGTCTTTGCTTTTTATGTGGTCTGCTTCAAATGTGTGTGGTTAACTAATTTTTGAGGAGTCTGGTTTAGGTACATGCACATGAAGCACAAGGCCACTCTGCAATGGTTTAACCAGTAGCTTTATATGTGCTTTGCCCAAAAACTTAGTGATATTTACTTCCGTTTCACAGATGTAGAAATGGACACAGAATGAAATGCTTTTCCCAGTTGTACACTGCAGGTTTTAAACAAAAATGAATCTGGAAGGTTTCTTTTGGTTTGTACAAAGATTGTTTTCATTTTGTTTTCATTTTTATTTACTGTTAGAGCAGAGTAGGTATATAAAATAACCAAGAGTTACAATTTTTTTAATTCTATGTAATAAGTTCAATAATGGGAACATTGCATTACTTGCTGTTTTGCAAACTAGGGGTACATACGTAGTCGGTGAATAATTTGTTTCACGTTTGAGTTCAGTTATTGTTAATAGCAATTGATACATTTGGAAAGCTATCCAGTTTCCCTAATTAGGCTGTGGTGAGATTTAAGCTTGTGTATCACAGTCTTCATGATTTTTCTGTTCTGTTCTTCTTTTATTTAACATTTCTTTACGTTCTTGGAAGACAGCATTGTTGTGTTGCTGATAGAGTTTGAGTTATAATTTGAAAGCACCTTAGAAAGATGTCACTGAGACTTCAGTAATGTCCTGTGTTATGCCTATGTCATCTTAAACCTTCGTTCATTCCCTACAGATGACATTCTGTTGCATTCACCCTGTTTCGTATTCTTAATCACTAAAGATATTGAGGTGCCACTTGTCATCTCAGTCTTTCTTAGTGATAGACCCTAGGTCTGAATGTGATCGGAGCCATATGCCCTCTGTAAAAATGTGGTGTAATTGATTTTGGGGTTGAGAAGCATATTCCACATGCTAATGAAATGTCAAGCAAGTCCCCAAGGATTCTGAAAGAACTAATTTGCTTAAGTGCCTCTGTATGGCCTATATGAAGACGGAACAAAATGAAGAAAGCAAGGTTCTGCTTGAGTGTCTTTTAAAGGAGGAGAAAGTTGGTCCAGTGGTTTCTCAGAGATATATTATTTGTTATTTATTTTAGAATAAGGATTTTAAGACATTTCTTGGCCATTTCAGTAAATATTTCTCTTTTTTCTTCCTCCCTTCCTTTTTGCCTATATTCCTTACCTTTTACTGGTGATGACCATTTCAACAGAGTGTTCTCAGAAGCCACTGTTCATTTATCCACCCAGACAGATTAGTTGTAAGAAATACTGTGTCAGTTTTCAGAATTCTTCTACCATACCCGCACTAACTATGGGTATTCTGCATTTCAGAAATATTTCATTTTCTCTCTGATCATTGTCTATTACTTTTTTGGATACTTTATGAGAGTGAGATAGTGACTAGGTATATGGAATCAAATCTTGTGCTGAAAAAGCCACCTCATAAATTCCTTCAGGGGCTCTGCGTACCAGAGTACATATAAATGTGATAGCTTTTTTATTTGTACTCATAACATTTCAGATATTGTTATTTGAGTACATTGTGCTCCAGTAGGATGGTAAGCATTGTGACATAGCAAAAAATGTGTTGTTAAGGCTTAATATACAGACCATAAGCCTGAAGAGAGGGAAGCGAGAGTACTAAGTGTGTGTATGTGTAAATTTAAGCCAGGCATTTCTGAAAGTTGACTAAGCTCTTTTAGTTCCTTACTGTGTTTTAAACTTTTTCCTCATTTTGGTAGACCCTGAACTGTATTTTCTTTCTATACATGCCTTGTCTCCAAGATGCAACTATAGCGTAGCTTCTTTAGCAAAATGTGACAGACTAAAATGTATTTGCTCTTTTGTTATTGCTGCAGAAAGGATCTTTGAAGATCATGAAAATTTAGTTGAAAATCTTCTGAATTGGACAAGAGACAGTCAAAACAAACTAATGTTTGTGGAACGCATAGAGAAATACGCACTTTTCAAGAATCCCCAGGTAATCCCGAGGCTCGTGGTGAATGTATGCATTTATGTGCACATGCACGCCTGATTTCAGTTTCTTACTACTTTTTGTAGTATTCATTTCAATACTTTTAGTTTGATACTTTTATGTATATAAAAATGCTATGCAGCTTCACATCTCAGTGCCATGTACATTCACGTTGTGATTGGTACAAAACCAGGTCCCTAACAGAAAAACATGAGCTGCAGCAATCTGTTTTATAATGTGTTTATGGGTAATTTTAATGGAGTTAAAGGCAGGCAGTTTTATGGTATTTGCACCAATACTTCATGCTCTTCACATATGTAAATACGTGATAATACAAAGGCATTGACAGATACTGCTCAGAATAATGCCCCTCCTCTGTGCGTTGTTATTTTGTTGGCAAGAAGGTGGACAGAGAATCAGAGAGGATAGCCACTCCACAAGTGAATGACAAGAGAAGAGAACGTGCTCTTTATCCTGCTCCCTGGTTAGGAAACCTAAGGGTCCTCTTGTTTTCTTGTTGTCGTGGTTCCGCTTGAGTGGGCAGCCGAGCTCCACCACAGCTGCTCTCTCACTCCCCCTCCTCAAAGAGGAATGGGGAGAAAATATGTGAAAAGGGCTCAAGGATTGAGATAAGGACGAGAAAATCACGCAATAATTATTGTAACGGGCAAAACAGACTCGGCATAAGGAGATAGTAAGATTTATTGCCTACAACTAACAAGCGAGAGAAGTGAGAAAACAAAGGAAAAAAAAAAACAAAAGCACCTTCCCCCCCATCCACCCTCTTCCACCTCCTCCCCCCGAGCGGCGCAGGGGAACGGGGAATTGGGGTTATGGTCAGTCTACAGCATTTCTTCTCTGCCGCTCCTTCTCGGTCACTCTCGTCCCCTGTGCTGTGGGGTCCCACCCACGGGATGCAGTCCCTGATGAACTGATCCGGCGTGGGCTTCCCACAGGCAGCAGCTCTTCCAGAACTGCTCCAGATATGGGTCCGTACCACGGGGTCCATCCCTCAGGAGAAAACTGCTCCAACCTGGCTCCCCTACGGGCAGCAGCTCCTGCCGGGTCACCTGCTCCTGCGTGGGCTCCTCTCCACGGGCTACAGGTCTGGCCCGGAATCTGCTCCAGCAGGGGTCTTCCACAGGTGGCAGCCTCTGTCGGTGCAGGGCCACCTGCTCCACCGTGGTCTCCTCCACGGGCTGCAGCGTGGAACCCTGCTCCACCGTGGTGCTCCGTGGGCTGCAGGGGGACATCCTGCTTCACCATGGTCCTCACCACAGGCCGCAGGGGACTTCTGCTCCGGCGCCTGGAGCACCTCTACCCCTCCTTCTACACTGACCTTGGTGCTGTTCCTCACTCCCTTGACTCTCCCAGCTGCTGTGTGGCGCAGCGTTTTTTCCCTGTCTTAAATATGCTCTCACAGAGGCACAAAACAACATCGCTTATTGGCTCAGATCTGGAAAACAATGGGGCCCTTCCCAAACATGGGGCAGCTTCTAGATCTTTCTCACAGAAACCACCCCTATGGCTCCCTGCTATCAAAACCTTGCCACGTAAACCCACTACACTTGTGCACTGATTGTCAACGGGCAATAATGGAGATTTCCAGATAATAGCTTCAGATTTGATATCCAGTAGCAGTTCAGTACCATAAGGGGGTGGAGGAAAGTGTTAAAGGGAACAGAAAAACAGAAGGTGACTCTTTGAAGATTTGGAATTAAAAAGAACTACATATAATATCACTTGCTCTCTTATAACTCCTAGCTAAACTATTGCCTTCTGGTGTCATGTATTATGTTTATATCAGTATGACATGTATGTGGTAATTGCTTGGATCTGAAATCCCTATTTATCTAGCAAGCTAAGTGTCAGTTTTGCATGGCCATCCTTTCAGACAGTGTACTTCTGAGTAAAAATTGAAAACCAAGTCTTTTTCAAGTGGTTTGTGAGAAAGCTGAAAAACTGCAAAAAAAATTCTTTTTAAAAACATGTAGTTGATAAATGGTTACTACTAGTACATATGGTAAGTACTGTCTGTAAGAATAAGTTATCAGGACAAAACCAATATTTTAATGTATGCATTTCTCATTCATTTAAAGTCTTGATCTAGCTAAACTTCATGAATACTTTTTGATTGTTGTTGTTTGTTTGTTTGTTCCCCCCCCTTCCTCTCCCCAGTAAGAGCTAGAGGCTAGGAAGAGGAAGACTTTGGTAGTCCCAGTCCTTTCCAAGCTGAAAAAGAGTTCAAGGGATGTTACTAAATAAGATATAGTGCCCATGCATAATTAGGTTGTTTTTAAGAAGACAAAGAGTATTTAGTAATTCTTCATGAAAAATATTCAGAGAACTGTAAGCACAACATGGAAAGAAGTACATTTCTTCTGTACGTACTTCTGTCAACACACAAATAAAATCAGGATGTAACAAGTTTTAAGATACCTGTGTATTATTTTTTGTGAGGTTTTCAAGTTCCCAGTATTTTTATTTCTGGATACATTGTACCAGTCAGCTGTTAATTGTGTAGAAAGGAAGGATAATGTTGTTATGAGCCTGTTAGTTAGGCCAGGAGTAGAGGCTGATTCATGCTACTGGAAAAGGTAGTAGTAACTAAGGTCCATGTAATATTTAGCAGTCTGACAGTCTCAATTGGACTATAAAGTTTTGTTTAAATAACATAATGTTCTTAGATAACAGCTGTTTCTTCTTACTGCTGCAGAAAGGGACATGAGGAATATTATTTGGCTGCATTTCATGATGCCTATAGAAATACTGAGTTTTTCTTTTTACAGAACTATCTTCTGGGGAAAAAAGAAACCTCTGAGATGGCAGACAGAAATAAAGAGGTGCTGCTAGAGGTGAGAATTCCAAAATAAAAAGGACATACTAGCCATTTCAGAGTTTGAAGCTAAACTCTAAAAGGTTGTGGTTATTGAAATACATGAATGGAGCTGATTGTAGTTCTGGGAAAATGGAATGGAATGTGTTGCATTTGAGATAAATGGCTAATTTAATCTTACCGTTTCGTATAAAATTGGTTAATAAAAATGTGTTCTTATTTTGTTTGGTAACCAATGTGAGGTTACTTCTAACTGTGGCTAAACGCAGTCAAAACTTGTATTTATCTGAGGTGGTAGAAATATTTTTTTTTAAAACTGGTTCTCTCCACATTGTTATTCTCTACAAAATTCTATAGCACTGTTTCACTGAAGAGTCTATATTAATATTTAAATATTGTTAGTAAGCAAGGCAGTTAAAAATAGTTTCATTTACATTTCAAAATAAACCACGAAAAAATAAATTTAAAAAATGAGTGACAGAAAAGAAGTTATTTAATATTGAACACATAAATAGTCTACAGAACTGAGGACAACAGAAAAAGTAAGTGTGTAGCAAATAAAGCAAGCAGTACAAATAGTATCTATAAGCTCAAACCAGAATGATTTTGTGATGTTTTTCTAGAGACGTACCCATGCTGAAGTGTGATAGCTTCCACTTTATTTCCAGAATAATGAGTATGATTTCAGTCATTACACAAAAGTAAATATTTTGAATATTTAATTTTTGATTATACTTAATAATACAATTACTCTTAGGAGTAGCATATTGCAGACTTTTAGTCTGTTATTACCAAAGATTCTAATAAGTGGTTATGTGAATACTGTGTATCAAAAAGTTGTTTGGAGCCACAACATGCAGAAGATTGTAATGCTGTCTAATTCTTCCTGTCTTCTAGGATTCCTCATAAATCTCTGTTCTGCATATTAGTCTGGAGTATATTTAATGCATTTTTCTTTCCGCTGTTAGCTTTTTATAAATAGAACTTTAACAGGAAATGCAGTATTGGCATTAGTAGCAACAGGGTACTCAAGTAATGGATGCATATGTAGTTAAGTCTACGTATACACAAAACCTACGAGGCTTTATCTGTAAGGTGACCTCATGGATTTAAGGCCAGTAAAGCTGTTGGGAGGATATTTCTGATAAGCAGTGGTGAGAAAATCTTTACAGTAGCTACTAATATTTCTGTTGAGAAAATGCTAAGATCCTGTACAGTATTTCTCTGGTTTACATTAGACCTCCTTCATGTAATCTCTGAGTCATGTTATTGCATGGATAAAGTACGTGTTGTGTATGTATTCCTTAGATAAAGAATTTCAGAGTATCAGTCATTGAAATAAAAACCCTGCATGCACTATGTTCTCTTTCTATCTCTTCACAAACCACTGTGTGTTCATCTGCAGGAATGTTTCTGTGGAAGTTCTGTAACTGTGCCAGAAATTGAGGGAGTTTTGTGGCTGAAAGAGGATGGTAAGAAGTCTTGGAAGAAACGTTACTTTCTTCTTCGAGCTTCTGGAATCTATTATGTCCCTAAAGGGAAGGCAAAGGTATGCTACTGTAAAGCAATTTCTCCAAGTTGTTTATTGCTGGTAAGTCATTTGTGTGCAAGTGTCAGCCTCAGAGTTTGGCTTGGCTATGCCCTGACCAGAGCCACGTCCCTTAATTAACAGTGCAGCTTTATCATGGAAGAAAATTAAATTATAAATTTACTTCAAATTACTGTGATGGTATTTGATGTAAATTGTCTAACCCCAAATTGCATGACAACAAGGGTCTGCTCTTTGAGTAAATTCAGGCTTAGGTGGTCAGAAACACCAAAGAAAAAGGATTGGTGGAGTTAAGAGACTGTCTTTTCTCAAGTGGAATTCAGATGAAGGACCAAGTTGCGCTGCAAATTCTGGTCATAAAATCTCAAGACCCAACTTCACAATCAATATGCATAACTTTATTGGGTTTAATTACTTCATATAAATGGGATTATTTTTGTACCAATTTGTGGTACATTTTTTGAAATTGGTAAATATCGTTCTGTTTCTTCAGTCTCATTTACTACTGTTCTGTATGTTTCGATAATGAAAAGGAAATGGAAAGCTGCTACAAATGCATTATAGCTTCAAGGCTGAACTCCTGCAAGTTCAAGTCATCCATGAATCTGTGGGTCTTGACAGCATGAACTGGTCTGCAGCAGTTTGCAGTCTGCAGTTTGCTTCCCACACAGCTGTCAATGAAGAGAAAATCGTCCCTGTGCTCTCCCAGTGCATCAGCTCCCTTTTAGACTTGAATACATCTCAAACGTTCTCTCTATAGCCTTTTACTTGATTAAAGCAATCTATATGTAAGATACCCTGTTGAAATTCTGTGCCCTACAATCACTGCCAAACATCATAAAAAGTATACTTATGGTCAGATTGGAATTTGGAGACCTTGCTTATTACTAAGATGAAATATAACAAGCAGCTGTTAAAAAGTTTCTGATCAAATCAGTCTTATTTACTCTTTCCTGATACCAACTCTGAATAAACATTAGCAGTCTGCTGTACAATGTGGTCAGAAGGCAAAATACAAATAACACACACACGCGTAAAAATGGACTGAATTTGAAAAAGAATAACCTTGTTAAAAGAATAAATGCCTGATGCAAGAGTTTACACATGGCTGTATCCCCTCTTTGCATTGTTAGTATTTAAATCAGATTGAAACTAACATTAGACTGTAACTAAACTTTATATTAGTATTGAATCTTAACACTAGACTGATTTTTCAGTGTGCGTGGTTTTCTTAAAAGGATGTTTTGTAAATGAGTATTTTTGTATTTAATAGGTCTCGCGGGATCTTGTATGCTTTCTACAGCTAGATCATGTCAACGTTTACTATGGACAAGACTATCGGAACAAATACAAAGCACCCACAGACTATTGTTTAGTGCTGAAGGTAACTTGTTAATTGTTTTAAAACTCCTAACACTAAAAATAGCAATTCAAGAGCTTCAGACATTTCCACACTAGTCTTAGTTTCTAACAACAAAAGAATGGTGTTACTGGGTTCATATAGCATTCTTGGCTTCTCTGACAGTGGCATTTCTTTATAAGCTGCTTAGGGAAAACTTAGAAGTATACAACAGTCTTGCAGAGATACTTCACAGAATACTTTTTCAGCCTTTAGAAGTTTAGGGAGTCATGGAATGGATCTCAGCTGTTCTGCTTTGGAACCCCAAGAAACTTTTAGCATAAACCTTGTATGTTCTTTTACTTCTGATCCATCAGTTGCTTTCCATTTTATTTTCCCTAGTTCTTGTATTGGTAAGTGAACAGTAAGTGAACAGTTGCTTGTTCTCCATGTTCTTCGTGACTTCATAAACATTTTCATATTGCCCTGAATTGCCTTACTTCCATACTGAGTCCTGGTCTATTTAATTTTGTTGTTGTTGTTTTTGTTTGTGTGGTGATTGTTTGTTTGTTTGCTTTTTACTATAAAATATGACACTAAAATCTTTCTTTGGAAACTATGCTTTACAACAGTTCAGATTCAGTGGAAATGCTCCTTGAAGCACTGATGTCAGGGAGTTCCTGTCTTCTCAGAGCATAGGTCCAGAGTTGTGCAGAAACTTGTGAGAATATTGTGAGTGTCAAGGCTACCTATATTGCCCTATCTGAGGGAAAGGGGATGCTGTAAAGGAAGAAACTTCAGTGTATAAAGGACAAATAGAAAGAACAAGTAGAAAAAATGTTACAAAAGTAATGACCTGATCTTAAACGGCGGGACTTGAGTGCTTTCAGTTATTTTAAATTGCATCAATTCATCTCCCGGTCTCTCTTGACTCTCACAGGTTTTTCAAAATGGTGTTAGTTCTTGCAAGATAGCTAGCTACAAAGTTTTTTAAAAACAGATTTTCAGTTTGTTCATAGCAAATAAAGCATTTTCATGGATTTGAAAACGGTGCAAGTAATGAGATAGTTGTGCTTAAAATTTTCCTTTGAATTTTTATCTTCCCTAATTCCCATCTCTTGCGGCGTTATGCATAGCAGTACGATAGAATGTTTTATGTGCCTGGAGCGTGTGACTGCCTATGTGTGGTGTGAAAGAAGGATTTCATTTTTCAACAGACAGGGCAACTTGTTTGGGCCCACTGAGAGGTAGAATCATAGAATCATTTAGGTTGGAAAAGATCTCTAAGATCAGCAAGTCTAACCATTAACCTAGCACTGCCAAGTCTATCACTGCTTGATGTTCCTAAGCATCAAATCTACACATCTTTTAAATACATGTACATCTAAGGATGGTGACACAACCAATTCCCTGGACAGCCTATTCAAATGCTTTACCACACTTTCAGTGAAGAAATTTTTCCTAATATCCAACCTAAACCTCCTGTGGCAACTTGAGGTTTCCCCTGAACCTCCTTTTCTTTAGGTTAAATAACCCCAAGTAGATTGAATATCTAATATGGGACATGAGATTAAGGGAGAAAGCATAAAACTGAAATTGGAAGTATATTCTCCGGTCTTATAAGTCCTTGGCACAGTTAACTGAACACAATTAAAGGCAAAAATACCCGTGTTTGTAGGTATTATGTTATTTGAACTAAATTGATTTCTTATGATTGCATGTCACTTTCGACCTATGTCATTTTGACAGGTTAAAATGGATATTTTTTTTAAACTTGTTGATCACCCAGAGTAAATCAGACTTTGTCTCAGTAGATTTAAAATATATATATATTGCCAGTGTAAGGGAACTCATGGAAATGTTGAAGTCAAAATTTAACATCTAAGTTTTCCTTTATTATTTAAGTAGATTCATGTTGTAAAGTTAGTTGGCTAACTTATACAAAATGAAGCTATATTTTCAGTGTGGAACTGACTAATCACCAATTACATTGAGTTTTGCTTTCCTCAATTCTCAACATGTTAAATCAGTGTTTAATATTAGTATCAACAGCATAGAAGCCATATAATTATTTTATTTTTTTGTATACACAATTGATTTTGTGGACTCACTAAGCTGGGAAAGAGCTCCAAAATATGAATGGGGGGAGGGAAGAGGTGAATGGGAAAAGCATGCTAAAATGTTGATCCATAATAAAGTGCGGAATGGACTAGTCTTTACATATTGTCTCCTTTGTTTATCGTGAACCTTACTGTGTAAGACGGTTGCTGTTGTTAAATACGACAGTTGCATGCTGTATATATTACCTCCTTGGTCCTGAATGTTAGATTTCTGAGAGTTCCTTTTATTTATGTATAGCCAAATTTTAGAACGTCCGGAAAAAATAGGCTTGTTAGGGAAGTAATTGCTTATGCTTTCATAGATTCCTCTTTGTTACACAATGTGTACGTGAAAGAGATCGGTTATGAAAAACAAAAACAGAGATCTAAAATCATAGTGAAGTTAGTTACATATATTCTGGTTATGAAGATAAATGTGTTCGTGTTCATTTTGAAACAATTGTGTTTGGAAGACGTAGCAAGAGAAAACGGTCTGAAAAGACATTAAAAGTTCTTTGATAGATATTTAAGACAGTCTCCAGTAAAACTGAAATGCCTATGATCATCTAGCAAAACTCTATTGCTCGTCTATAAGCTAATACAGGATAATAATAAGTTGAGTATTCACAGCTGCCATGAGAGCTGTGTGACATGTAACTTCTGCAGCACAGACAGCAAACAACTGAGTAATCCATCCAGAGTGATTTCCATTGTTTGATTTAAAAATATATATATATTGTATTTCTTTACTTCTGTATTTATAAATACAATATTTTTTCCTTTCCTACATGCAATTGGGAACAGCAAGTATTTTAAATGACAGCCCTGTATCAGTAGGACAGGGACCTTGAAGGCTCTACAAGCTGAGAACAGAATTGTGCTCAACAGGGTGTCATTTGTGGAGTGTCTCACTCAAGCCATGCAAAAGCAGAGAAGAGTATGTTTGCTTTCCTCCAGTGTGTTTTGGTGAGAGGTAGCTAAAACAGTTGTCTCCCTCAGGTGGTGATTTAGTCCATAGACTGCTAAAGGAGCCAACTCTTCACACTTTGACTGTCCCTTGCTTGCAGTTTTTACAAGCTGACACTGTTCTGACTGCTTGGTTTGAGAGTATAAATATTTCTAAAGGGCCTTGGGGATGCAGAAAGCTCTGTAGGTACGTGGAAGGTACAGCACTAAAATACTCGAGAGTCACCCTTTCCTAGTGTTTCAAATCTGAAGTCAATGTTTGCTGGACATGCTGCCAATTTGTGTGTAAAGCAGTCTCCCCAACTCCTGAAATACTCTCAAACATTTGTAAGTGGGCCTCAAGTATGCACTGCCATCCAAGAGCTTCTAGCAATAAATTTGTCTGTATAAAACTCAGCAGATTAATGGCTTTTCTTGCATTCCTAGCTATTAAAATATCGGTGGGGATTAACATTTTTTTTCTGCAGCATCCTCAGATCCAGAAGAAATCCCAGTATATCAAGTATCTTTGCTGTGATGATGTAAGAACTCTACACCAATGGATCAATGGCATCCGCATTGCTAAGGTAACCTCCTCTAGCCAGTCTTGCACTGTTGTCATGAGTTGTTGTCATTATCTGTTTGAAACCATTTATAGTTATTTGGCAAAATACACGCTAAATCCAAATTCCTTTTATTTAACTATTCTGAATGTGAACTATACAATGTTTATTCTTACATCCCTAGAAATCCTTCATTCCCTAGAAAAACTGGACCCTTTCCTTCCATTTCTGCTTTACTTTTTTTGTCATGTGACATAATTCTGACTGACGTGTGCTAGATTTCAGCCAACTCTCTTACAGACATTAAAAGGAAGGCTTGTGGGAAGAGATGAGACTTTGGGTTTGACAGATTTGTTTTCTAAGATGCCCATGTTGTCTTAGTTTATTTGTTGGCCCATTTCTTGCATTTATCTGTGTGGTTTGATGCAATCTCTTCTAGCATAAAGAAACTGTTCTTATTTCTTTTAGCAATTCACTAATAAAAAGGCGAAAGATTGGGAGCAGGAAATTGCCACTGCTGCTAAATGAAAGAAAATGAAATTTGCACTGATTTAATTTTGTGCGAGCTCCTTTACATAGAGCCTGCTTTTTATCTCTCGGGAAAAAGAAGGTGGAGTAGAGAAGCTGGCGGTGGAGATTAGCAGTCTGAAAAGGGCGCAGAGCCTGTATAGTCGTTACATTTGTTTGTCGTTTTGCTTAGTATGGGAAGCAACTGTACATGAATTATCAGGAAGCATTGAAGAGAACAGAATCGGCATATGACTGGACTTCCTTGTCTAGCTCCAGTATCAAGTCAGGCTCCAGCTCATCTAGTTTGCCAGGTAATAATGTGATCTGTCTCATAATGGAAAGACTTAATTACCTTTTTTATTCTCAGTTATTTGGAGACTGCAGGAGGGGCTATTCCAGGAAATGGACTATATTAATCCAAAAACCTTTATTACTTCTAGTGGTGTGTGTTTTCAGAAGAGGAACTTCATTTCAAATTCCTGATGCCGCTATCTTCATCTATTTGAGAAAAAAACAAATCAAGGTCCCTGTTTTAACGATGTAAACTGCTTTTGTTAACTGAAATATGTGAAATTGGCAATTAGGAAATAGTCCCTGCCCATAGGCAAGGATCAAAACAATCTCTTGAGAGACAAACTTTGAAAATAGTGGTTCTGCTCCTTTGTCAAATTTGGTGTCCCTGCATGAGTATGGTCTTGTTGCTCTGTTGTGTTGTCTAGACAGCAGTCTTCAGTGGGCTGGCTGTGAGCTGGAGCTTGTGCAGTCGTTAGTGGGAACACTGTTATTTGGTGGGATAACACATTTAACAAGCGTGACCAATAAAGGTCACACAGACTTGCATTATGAGCACACTGGCTTTACTCTTACATTCAGAAATGTAAACAGTTTTTTTGCTTTCTTTTAAACAGAATCTCAATCAAATCATTCTAATCAGTCTGACAGTGGAGTTTCTGACACCCAGCCAACTGGACATGTCCGTTCCCAAAGTATTGTCAGCTCCATGTTCTCTGAGGCCTGGAAGCGAGGCACTCAACTGGAGGAATCCAGCAAGGTAACAAGAAGACTTTAGTTTGAGAACCAACACCCAACAAAACGCACAAGACAGAGTGTTACCTCTTCCACCTCTGTCTGGAATGGGATGGATTTTTTTTCTCTTTATTACTATATATTACTTGCATACACTACATTATACATTTTTTTTCAGGAATTGCTTTTTCAGGGAGTTCAATCATGAAACATTCTGCTCTTGTTTTTATTAGTGTACACAGAACCCCCCTTTTCTTTGAAGGCATGAGACCGTCCTTCCCATGAATCCTATTAATTAGTGTTGAGTAAAGACCAGATAAAAAGATCAGCTGTTAACAAGCTGATGAATTAAATTAATTTATTAAGATGTTTCTTCAGTTAACTAGTCACATTTTTCCATTGTAAAGATGTAAATGACTGAGATCTGGAGGCAGGTACACCTGTTTAAGACACGCTCTAATATTTTTATTCCAATGGTTGCTATTATATTCTGTGGAAATGGAAGCAGTAAACATAGACATGGTTAAAGCAGAAGTACTAAAATTGAAAGTAATTGTGGATTGAGACAGATTTGATATCTGCTGTTGCTGGTAGAGAGTTACAAAAGATAGTAGCCCATTGACTCCGAGAGTCTTTGGTGGTTTGGTTAGTTCTATGTCTGGTAGTTGGCTGGTGTAGTTCCTGGAGAATACCTGCACACACAGCGGAACCGCCACTTCAGCTGGTTGGTTGTCAGGCTTTACAGAATGTCCAGGCTCCTGAACAGCCATGATACAGGTATTAACGGCGGCACTTATGTGTGGAGGTGTATTGGCAGGATGCTGTGGGGGAAGCCATCTTCTCTCCTGTCAGACTCGAATCTTTCCCAAACTGCAGGTTCAAGGTTGATAGAGAAGGAGGCTTTTTAAAAATAAAACCATGGGTCACTACACCTCATATTGGTGCATTAGATAAATAACTAGAAATAAGACACAACATCACATTTTCAAGTAAAAAAGCACAGGTGGCACAATGTGAAATCTGACTTGGCTCTGTTCTGTGGGATTTGTAACTTTTCTGCAGTGCCTGCTGGCTTGGAAATCATATAATTGTAATAGTGATGGCCCAGGAACGTAGCTTACTAAACTGTGATTCAAATTTTTCTACTGCATGTGTGCAACACCTGCTGCATGTTCATCAGCAGATGGCTTGTGTATGTGTACAGGGTGCATCATTTCTACAGGGACTGGGTTGATGGAAAAGATAGGGCACTCAAGTCTGTCTAGCATGTATCCAACAGAGGTGGAAGAGTACTGCTATGAGAACTGTCATGTTACTGTTTTCTGAAGTTTTGTTTTTAATGTGAACTCTTTGCTACTACACTCTGTGAACTTCCGGAGAAAATTTTGAGATTAGCACTATGGACCACATCAAGTCCATGGTGCTGCTGGCAATTACTCATTTAAATAAACCCCCATAATTTTTATGTTATCTGATTAAAGCATTTTTACAAATAAAATATTCAGACTTCTCCCTATTAAGGGCCATCCATGTTTCAAGATTTCATCAATTTGAATTCCCTTCTATACACAAATCCGTTAAAAGGTACATGACCTCACATGTTAACACAGGTGAATGGAAACTTGCAAAGACTCCAAATGAAATGAACCATGTAAAATTATGCTTTGAAACTATGCTAAAAAGAATTCTGAGTAAATTGTTCACCCATTTAACTTAAGCCAAACTACTGTACATGATTTTTTATACTGTACAGGTCTGGCTGAAGAAACTTAAATGGTCAATAAATTAGGCTGGTAGGGGCAAATGTTAAACTCTGTGGCAAGAAAAGAAACAACGTTATTGATATAATTGGTATATTATTATATATATTGGTGTTATTGATATAATTTCCCAAAATGCTGCCATTTGCCCAAAGAATATTTTATTCACTTGTTCACGTTCATCACAGCTGGACAGTGAAAATATCATGTCTTGTTTTCTTGTTAGATTTTAAAAATGTTCTTTTAAATAGGATAATACGACAGGTATCAGAATGCGTGCTCACTGTGTGTGCTTTACGTGACAAGGAATAAGGGACAGTTCCCTGCTCAAGACTCTCTAAGGTCTTGCCATTCAGGGATAGCTGTTCTTTTATGCGTCAGTCTTTCTCTCTCGCTGTTTATGCCGCTTTATTTTTTCCTGTTGCCTTTTGCTGTCTCAGGTGTCAAAAGTGAAGGTCAGCACACCCGTGGTGCCTTATACAGGGCAGAACTAAGGTCAGGGGATGTTACTTATAAATTCATTAACTTGGGTGACTGGGAGAATGGTAATTGCAGACTAACATATGCAAGAGATCAAGATCTCTCCCTGTTTTGGTATGTGAACATGTTGATGAAGCTCCAGAACTTTGTTACACTCTTGCCTCACAGACCTAACGTGACAGGTAGAGGCACATCCCATGTTTGTTGTAAATTGCCCTTTGTTGTTTCTTACTCTAATCTTTTTGGTGTTGTTCCTATGCGTATAGAAATTCTGTGCACCTGTGTTTAAAACAAAGCAATATGCAAACATACTTATACAGTGAAAAAGAGCATAATTGGGCTAACTTGTGGCAAAATATCTACTAATGAAGCGTAGGTACTGAGTGCAGTTAGTGGCGTGTTGGTATTGCATTTCTAATGCATGTTTCTAAGCTGCGAAGATCACACTGTGAAGTTCACAACTTTGCTTGTAGCAAAACCGCTTTGTATTAGGAAGTTGTTGATAAACTTGAGTAATGTAATCATCTTTTTAAATTTTAACATGAATGTAGGTATACAATTTTAGAGAAGCAATTTAACCTGAGCAAAACCCAATGAGTAGATGAAAGCATTGCCTGCTGCTTTCCCATTGCTCCTTCCCTTAGACATTTTTTTCCCTGTCTTTCTTTTTCTGAATAACATAACAGCTGCATGCCTAGCTTTTCCTTTCCAAGCTAACTTGTGTTGAAGGTCTCCAAACATTTCCTTCTGGGGACACTTTCCTAGGAAACTTTAGTTGTCCCTCTTTTTTGTGTTTGGTGTCAGAGCATGTGGAGAAGGACCTCAGAAATATTCCTTTGCAGAGCTTGCTCTTCTGTGTTTTAGAGCAGGTCAGGATTTCTGCACTGTGCAACACTAAGCTGTGTTAAGGCCTGCGCTGACAACATAAAGGCTTGTCAGACACTCTGGGAGGTCGTGTATGGTTTAACTTCAGTCTTTAAGAGCTGAAGCAATGCCTGCAGTCTCCTGCTCTGCCCAGCGTCCTTTGTTGTGGCCGTTGGCACCCTGGGGAGTGTCCTGTTTGGTTCCTGATGCTTGCCCGCAGAAGGACCAATGTGTCTCCCTGGGTACAGCTGCCTCCCATAATTTCGGCATAGCTTGCAATAGACCTGGCCCCGGTGATTCTTGGCAGCTCCCCTGCCAGCTTGTGTGGCCAGACTGCACGGTTCAGGCTTGATGTGTGAACAACTGTCTCTTGCTGCATTGTTTTCCTAATACTTCCTGCATGCTGTGATCTGCCACTTAATTTTTAATGACAGGCACATTTAGACCTTGACTTTATAATCTCTTTGTCTCCTTCCCTCCCTCCCTCCCTATCTCTCTTTTTCTCCCTTTCCACTTTCACTAAAATTCCCTTCCCAATAGGCCCGAATGGAGCCTGCAGGTCGGCCCTTCATGTCTGTTGCACCTCCTGTGTCCCCGCAGACAAAAGTGGCGACCCCCTATGCAGCCTCACAGCCGTCCCCCCCGCTGCCCCCACCGCCGCCCCCCCCTCCTCCACCCCCACCTCCCCCTCCTCCTCCTCCACCCCCCCTCCCCAGCCAGGCCGCCCCGGCTGCTGCCTCCCCCGCCACCATGTTCGTCAAGTACAGCACCATCACCCGCCTGCAGAACGCAGCCCAGCACGGCGGCCCTTTTGCCAAGGCCCCCGCTGCACCGCAGCCCCCCCCGCCCCCTCCAGCCTCGGGCAAGCCTCAGATCCTGGTGCCCCCCAACGGGGTCATGCCGCCTCCCCCCCCTCCGCCGCCGCCTCCCACTCCGGGCTCAGCCATGGCACAGCTGAAGCCGGCACCTTGCGCCCCGTCTGTGCCGCAGTTCACGCCTCCGCCACCCCCCCCCAAAATCCATCAGGTGCAACCAAATATAAGCCAGGCTGCCGCCACTGCCACCCCCCCGTTGCCGCCCCCTCCTCCCCCCGTGCCTGCGCCCCCACCGCCCCAAGCGCCCCCAAAGCCTCTCATGACAGCTCTCCCTCCGCAGCCCAGCGGGAAGGCAGCGTCACCAGGGGTCACGCATGTCACCCCCCCTGTGCCAGTTCCCTTGCCCCTTGCAATTAAGAAACAGCCGAGTGTCACTTCTTCCCAGGTGCCTCCGCTGCCCCCAGCCCCTCCAGGCCCCACTCCTCCCCCAACGTTCCCAAAGCAGCAGAGTTTCTCTGTGAAGCCGCCTCCGTCCCCTCAGTCCCCAGTGCCGTCAGTGGTGAAGCAGATAGCCAGCCACTTCCCACCTCCTCCCACCCCACCTGCCGCTGAGCCCCAGCCTCTGAAACCCCTGCCGCTGAGCGTGGCTCCCCAGTCACCTCCAGCGGTGAAGGCGAAGCCCAAGTGGCAGCCCGCCTCTGTTCCCTCTCCGGATTTCCCCCCTCCTCCACCAGAGAGCAGCTTAGTGTTTCCTCCTCCACCTCCTTCCCCAGCTACCTCTGCAGGTTCTCCCCCCCCTGACAAATCAGGGTCTCCAGTCAAAAAGACCAGCAAGACATCAAGCCCTGGAGGGAAGAAACCACCTCCAACACCTCAGCGGAACTCCAGCATCAAATCCGCCAGCTCCACTGAGTACCACGAGTCCAAGAGACCTTCAGTGGACCGCCTTGTCAGCAAATTTGCACACCCACCAGAGCCGTCAGGGTCTCCTTCGAAGGAGTCGTTGCCTCCTGCAGCCCCTCCAAAGCCTGGAAAGCTCAACCTTTCTGGGGTGAGCTTGCCCATCGTCGTTCCGCATGGAGGGATCCCGGCCAAGGCTCCTGTGCCAGGTGTGTCTGGGAAGGAACCTGTGGTTGAATTCCCTTCACCGCCGTCGGATTCAGACTTTCCACCACCGCCACCCGAAATAGATCTTCCCGTCCCACCGGTTGAGATCCCATCGGTGTTTTCAGGCAGTACCTCCCCGAAAGTCGCTGTTGTCAATCCCCAGCCTCAGGCGTGGTCAAAACCATCCATTAAAAAAGCCCCACCGCCCACGCGGCCGAAGCGGAACGACAGCACTCGGCTGACACAGGCAGACGTCGCAGAGCCACCGGTGACTCCTGGCCCCCAAGTGCCCACCTCACCCAAGTCCAGCCTTAGCGTTCAGCCGGGATTCTTGGCAGACCTCAACCGGACGCTGCAGCGGAAATCCATCACCCGGCACGGCTCCCTCTCCTCTGCACGGATGTCCAGAGCAGAGCCCACAGCCACCATGGACGACATGGCCCTGCCGCCACCCCCACCGGAGCTTCTGGCTGACCAGCAGAAGACGAGCAGCTTCAAGGGCAGTCATATATCTGGCTATGCAACGTTACGGAGGGGGCCGCCGCCTGCACCTCCCAAAAGGGATCAGAACACCAAGCTGTCGCAGGACTGGTAGTCCCCAGGGGCCAGTGCTCTCTGACTCGAGGGCTGCGCTGTGGTCAGGCAGCCTGTGATGTTGTGCGCTTGGAGAGAATGTGGGGACGTGGACAATAGCCCCGTCAAAAGAGGTGATCTCAAACTGTAGCTAAGATTAAAGATAGAGACATTCCCCTTTCATGGCTAGGCCAAAAAAGTTGGGGGCTTGGGGTTGTCAATATTTTATTGGGGGAGGTGGGTAGAAGAGGTATCAACTTAATCCTTTCGATTTCTTTTACCCTTCATATGGATTGGACCAAAATCCCTTTTTCTTACTTTTTCTGCATTGAGGGGAAGATAATTTTTGTAGTGTCTGTCCATGTGAGACATGTTTGTGCATGTATTATAAGTGTAGGTATATAATATATTGTGATATATTTCGTCGCAATTATAGAAAATAACCAGAATGTTTTTGTAGAGCCGTATTTATTGTTTCAGTCACTATATTATTGGGAATCAGACTCTGTAACCAGTCAAATCTTACCGTATAAGATGAAGATGTAGAGGGCACTTTAAAGAAAGGAAGAAGAAGGAAAAAGTAGGGAAAAAAAAAAAGCACCACAAACCTTTTGGCAGTTTGTGATGGGTAAATAATGGTGTAAAGTGGAGGTGTTCTGCTAGTAATTGTACATTGGTCATTGATTGAAAAATACAGACTCAACATACCAAAACATTCTGGTCATAATACTACTGAAAATGAGTATGTTCTGACAAAGAAAATAGATTTTATATGTAGTGGGCTGGAGTGAAATATATTTATACTATAAAGAACCTCCCCCTTCCTTCCAAATAGTTTAAAAATATACACTGCTACAAATTAATTCAAAATTACTTGCCCATGAAGTAACTAGGATAAATATGTATTATTCCAATCCATTATGCATTTTAAGTTTATAATAGGCTCGATCATTTGTTTTTATGGCACAAGATGACCATTTGTGTTAACCCCTTCTGAAAGCTGCCAGGACTCCTGCAATCAGTGCCGACTCACAAGGCTGACCCGTGTGGATCCATCACTTGTACGTGTCATTCTTTCCCTGAATGAACAGGTAGGTTTCTGTAGAGAGCGCTCTGTTCTCACACAGACACACACAGCGTACAGTCTCACATTGTCTGTGCCTGATAAGATGTATTATCTTTACAAAAAACAAGTGTCTGGAAACAGTGATGTTTGTAATTCATTAGAAACTGTCAGGAAACTTGTCTTTCTAGAAAGAGAGAAGGGAATGGTAATTTCAGGCTAAGCACAGCTGGAATTCTCTTTTCTTTGACCTGCCAGAGGCTCTGACCAATGCATAAATCTGTTAATTATGAAATTGCACTTCTAGCAGTCAAGGGAGAGGACTGGAAAAAAAATCTTTGAGAGGCAATAACATTTGCTATTAGTTTAATTTAAGGAGCCGTATGAGTAGGAAATAGATTATCATATTTGCTTTTTTTTTTTATTGCTACTGAGTCACAATCACCGTATCAAGTACTAGCGTCCTTCATCTTGTATTTCAGGAGTTTGATTATACAGTCTTACCTACATATTGGACACAATAAGGTATTGTAATTAGGATAAGTGGTCTTGGGTGTTATGCATGTTCATTACAGGGTAGTGGTACACAATCTTTTTAAATTAACTAAAATACTTGGACTGTGCCATCTGCAGTCATTAACTTCCCTGGTCATTACAGGGATACTGTCAAGGCTCAGATGTCAAAGGATTCTACTGTTTACCTTTATTTCAAAAGCAAATACTATATGCTTTTCTCCCCCAAAAAGTGAATCAAAGGAAGTAGCTTAACCTCACAGTATCTTCAAGTGTGTAAAAACAAGATGGAAACTAATCTCTCATTAGAGTAACTCAGATTGATAAGAAATATTGTGAGTGTCCCCTATTCCTTTTTTAATTTATTTTTTTTTTAAATCCAAATAATAAAATTAATGTATTTGTGAATAATTTATGAATAGGAAAAAGGTTTTGTCAATTAGAGGGGAAAAATGATACATCTATAACTATATAGTTTTAAATAAGTGCATCATGAAAAGAGAAAAATTAATGGTGCTGTCTCTGTTGACCTGTTTCATATAATTTTATAAAATCTATTTCAGCACCTCTGGAAATTGTTTTAATATTTCTGACTAGTTTTTTTGAGCAATAACAATATACCATTGTGTGCATTTTTAAAGCACTGCTATGGAAAGGCACTTTTTTTGTATCTTTCAAATTGTTCACAAAGTTTTGTTTCTACTATTTTTGTGCTTATCAAGTGTCCTTAACAGCATTTGCATTGTTGATTTTAAGCATGCTCAGTATAGCTGGCAAGTAACTTCGCAGGAAGATTAAGCTATACTGCAATTCATGGGTGCTGTAATTTTCTACGTTGGTCCTCCTGCTGCTTTGTACTGTATGCAGTTCCTGGGGCTCACACCCACCAGTGCAGAAGGTGTGCAAATACAGTTGTAACTCCCAGCCGTTACTGACGATAGGTAAGTGGACAAATCCTCTACTCCCTGATGGGGTGCATCTGGGCTGACACAGCACATGCTCCCAGATGAGAATCAGTCAGGGAATTCTTGCTCCCTCCGTTTTCCTTTCCCTACAAGATAGCTAGCTCCACTGGTGGGTGATAGTTGCAGCCCTTTTTCTCCTGTTCACTCAGTGCGGGTACCTCTAGGATTTGCACTTAGCAGAGCAATGTTTTAAGTGCAGTTTTTTCAGAGGCGTTTGAACTTTGTTCTTGTGCCCAGTTTCATTTACCCAGTATCTCCCCCTAGGACAATGAATCCATGCTTAACGTCGCAGGCTGCTTAACAGCTTGCTGGGAGACAGAAGTTTAACTCAAGGTTCGCAGCAAAAAGAGTGAGTGTTGGCAAAGGTTGCAAGATTGCATCCTTAGTAGAACGTACTTCATCAGTCACTAGTGATACAGAAATGTGAGTGGCTGCAGCTTTGTCTCAGATGTGTGCTGAAATTTGGATACAGAGTGATTCAGACAACCTGGTTGTCTTTTTAGCTTATTGGATCCTGTCAATGTAACTTGCTTTTCCAGTTTATTTACTGTTTTATGACAGCAAATATGCCTTATTTGCAAGTAAGTTATTTTTTCCCCTTGTGCACTGGTCTCAGAATTGTACCATTTTATCTTGTAAAATCAGAAAATAAAGGGGCCAAAGCTCACACAAAGCAAGATGCTTCTTGCTACAAACAGGGGCAGTAATCCTTTTCGCACTACTAAAATGAGTGTGAGAGCTGAGCTCTCATACACTGGACCCACAGATAGCAGATGCTTTTATCCTAAAATACTGAGAGAGTAGAGCTGTAGTTATGTGGCATGATGAAGTGTGTATACCCTTTGGCACTTAATGTGTATGTCAGGGAAAACCCTGTTCCTGCAGGAGGAGCTGAGAGCTGACAGCTGCATTCTTTGTTCTTCGTTTCCTCTCTGCCAAGCAGCTGTAGCATCCACCTTTGCAGGTAGCAGGGATCTGTTCAGCCAGCAGAGAGGGGAGGGTCTCTGCACATGCAGCACAGCTGTAGAAAGCAGGAACCTGGGCTTCTCAGGCACTCCAGTTTAATTCAGCTCTTGTGGAATTGCTTTGGAAGGAAAAACTAGGCCCTCATAACAGCACTAATCGTAGAGGGAAAATGTTAGTAACAAGAAAAGCTTTTAAGCACGTCATTCTGAAGAAATCATTGGTAACGTGGTTGAGGTAGACATGCCAGTGGTTCTGTTTTATCTTTCAAAATCTGTGTTTGGGGGAGAAGGTTAGGCACATGTCTCACAGTAAAGAAATAAATTTAAAAAAACCCACAGTTATTGTACATGGAAGAGGAAAGCTCCTGCTTCCCCTGTGCAGTTGCTTCCTCCTGCAGCAAAGCACTGCTTGCTCTAACTTAGTGCATGACCTCAAAGCCAAAGAGCTCCTCTCCTGAACTTACTGTGTGATTTCCTGTAGGGCAGCATGGAGTGATTGACAGACACATCAGGGAAACAGTCAAGGTACCTGAATCACTTTGGTTTCAGGGCTGATGGGAGAGGGAGCAATATTTTAACAAGTGCATTTTACAATTCACTGTTGTGGAGTTGCACATTTAGAGGTTTTTTTGTTGTTGCTGTTTTTTTCTAATTCCTTTGCTCTGTGCTCTTAAGCAACCAGGTAGCACAAATCAGCTCAGAGAAAGCGTGGCCAGTTTTGCTCTGGGTTAAAATTATTTTTTTCCACAGTTAAAGGAACCAAAAGTGCCGTTTCAACAACAGAAGGGCAAAAGTGAGAAATTTTCTGCTTATTACAGAAAACCACATAGAACTAAATTGTTATACTTCAATGGTGCCGTTACAGGTAAAATAATTTCTTATTCAAAGTAAGATAGTAAGTAAGTGGGTCTTATTACGAGTATTATGTCTAATACAGAGTCATGTTACAAGCAGTTGCATCTCCTTGATTAACTGGGGCATTGTATGGCTCACTGGCTTTAACTATAGCTGGGGAACACTTACTGTGGTAGAGAATTAGATTTACCGTTTGAAAATCTTGTTAACGAAGAGCCGAATTCTTCTTAGAGCTGTATTGGCATTTCCGTTTGATTTGTCACATAGAATTTCCAAGACTTGATGCTCTTCCTGGTTTTTATCATTTATTTTAACGTAGCAGCAGAAGTTTATAAAGGGATTTTCTGTTTGGTATATGCGTACGTGACTTCCACCTTGTCAGCATAGATGCTTTTCTGGAGTTTTGCCTCAGACCAAACACAAAAGCAATATAAACTCCTGACAGAAGGTAGTGACGGTGCAGCCAGAACGTATGAGGGCTGTTTGCTTGTTTGTTGTGGGCTTTTTGGTTGTTTTGTGGGTGGTGGGTTTTTTTTTTTGGCCTTTCTTTTATTAAGGTTTAGATTTTGTGCTTGTTCAAACAGTGCTCCTAATTTGGGGGGTGAGGGGACTCTTACCTGTGTTGGAGAGGAGTTTCCCCAAGCCCCATTTTCTGGCTTCTGGTGTTTAGCTTTGCAGACCCTTGGTTACTCGGGACAGGCTCCAAACCAGAGAGTATTTAATACTACAGGTTTTCCATAGATGTTTCTGTAATATGCTGGTGAATTTAAAAGTTTGTTTGGAAATATACATTTCTCTGAAATTGAATAATTTTCCTTTCTGAATTATTTATCTCCTTCAATTTAATATATATATATTAAATACATATATGAGTGACAAAACCAGCATTATAGTGCAGGGGTTACCACTCACTAATACTGTGATACCGTGAGTCACAGGCTTTGTCTAGTTTTGAGAAGTTTAAGACACTAAATTGCAAATGAGGTGACAACACATGCCTAGCTGTCGTAAGTAAAGTAATTGCCACTAACATAGGAAAAGTAGTTATTTGGGCTGGTGCCTGTTTGGTGCTCCGAGGCACTGAGTAGGGCAAAGATTCAGTGAGCTCTCTTTTCAGGAGAACTGTACATCCTTGGTGAGGTGAACTAGAGAAGAATTTGGAGGAACAGGAACTGGTGCTATATGTATGCACAGTCCCCCACAGCAGGGATTTTGTGAGGGGAATGTGTGAGAAGGAACTTGAGGAAGAGATTTTGGAAACCCCCTTATTTAACGCTTAAAGGCAACTCATCTGTGAGGACACTTAGGAATGGAACCAACTGTTCCCTACAGTGGAAAATGGTTTCCTCTCACCTTTCCTAAGATGCCAAAGATGCATTCAGAGCTAAATTTCAGGTACACAGATGTTCTTGCACCAGCTGGTCCTGGAGCCAAGTGGACGGGGGCTGCAGCTGCTGTTTGGTAAGAGAGCAGGGCTGCTGCTGCCAGCTCTTGTGCATCTCTTGCCTTTGGTAACTGTGGGTACAGATCTGCAAGGAGTGGGGGCAAAGGGCAGTTTAGCGAGGGAACCTGTGCCCAGAGGCTCCCTCACTGCTGATTTGGTGCAGCACTATAAAGCTTGTACTTAAAAAAAGGAAAATTAAATTATTTCACAAGTTGTAACTGAAATCTTAGTTCTCCTTCTAGTGGACTGCCGTGGACCAGAAATTAACTGGAGTAGCAGTTTGTTTTATGGCTTACACTAATTGTTAGCGGCCACTGGTGATATCCTGTATAATACTGGGGATGCAAATGTAAGAAAAAAGTGTCATTGCAATGATGATTTTTCTGTACAGCAAACTTGTGCTGAGTGCTATAAATACATTCATGTTTACTGCTTTAAAAAGAAAATTGCACATTTTATCTTTCAGTGGGATTGCCTCCCCTCTTCCCTTTCCAAAAAGAAAAATCAAAGCTCTTTTAGACTGATAGCTTCAGGTTGGGGGGAGCTTTGCCATATTATAAATATATATAAATATATGTATAAATATACTTTTTTAAGCATGAGAGAGGACAAAAGAAATACTACATTATAGAGTACCCAATATAGATCATTATACAATGGAATATGCACAATTCAATAAAGATGTAGTTAAATTTAATAATTTGTTTTAATCCTCTGTCTTGCCCTTTTTCTTTTTCAGTTCAGAGTCCACATTGTGTTCTAAGGGCACCGGTGGTTCCCCTTTAGAGATCAGATATCTGACAGCCTACAGGTTACAGTTTCTGTGCTCACACTTGATAAAATTGCTACTTATTGTTCCTTTGCACAGTTCTTTCCAGTGGGTCAGACCTGGCTGTACCAGTAACAAGGTGCACACCAGCTACAGGTCTAAAGAGGACCCAAAGCAAAGGCTCACCTTTTCCATCTGCGTGCTTCCCCAGACGTGCAGGGTCCTGGCAGTACTCTGTACATCTCTGCTCACCCAAGAACAGCTGATGGCTGGTAAGTGCTGGTGCAGCCCTTCTCTGGGGTCCGCTGCAGGGAATTCAGCTCTGTTCATCTCTCCCTCAGGGTCGCCCATAGGCTAGCCGTGCAGCAGTCATGAGCTATTACTGCAGGGATTTGAAAGTCAGGGTTATAGGAACTCCAACTGGAATTCCTGCTCGTGTGGGGCAGTCATTCTTAGAGGCGCAGAGGTACTTGGTCTTGCATGTAACTGAGCTAGTCTCTGCCTTGAGCCAGGAGATGGAACACCATCCTTGGGAAGCAGCAGCTGCAGTGCATGCTCTCACCTACCGGAGAGGGAATGCAGCTCAGTGAAAGGAATTCACGAGCAGCACAGCTGTGCGCATACCACAAGGAGTTCGGAGCTGGCCAGGACACAGCACATAGAGCAAGTGTCACGGCCCCAGGGCAGACATGTCACTGCTGAAAGAAGAACAGCTCTTGTGTTCCTGCAGGCCCAGAGGAAGGGACTTCTGCCTAAACACTGTTAGTGCAGAATGTTACTTGGGAAAAGCAAGGGAGAGCAGCTCTCCAGCCAGCTCAGACGAAGCCGAGCCTACAACTGGTACAACAGGATGGCAGCTGAGAGCTGTGAACATGGCATGGGTGCCCTGTGCTGGAAGAAGAGCTGGCTACCCAGTAGTGGTAACTGCAGGAAAGGCAGTCATACAGAAGTGGAGAGAGCAGCCGCTGAAGGCAGCGGGCTGGACGCAAGTCATCATACCTGTGCTGACCTCAGAGCTCCTCTGGAACAGGGCTGCATACACAAGCTACTTATCCCAGCCTCGACATGTTGAAAAGTCTGTAGCAAAAGACAAGGAATGTGGCGCAGCAGTGGCACACTCACAGAACACAAGGTGACAGAACACATGGTGTGTGCTTTGTTCTTTTTATTTAGGGCTCGTAACAAGAGGGTTTAGTACACAGCAACAGTTAATTCCAAGTACAATTAAAAAAATTTAAAAATTGGGTTTTGCACTCACTTGGAAGGTGGTTCAAATGGCACACACAATAAAACGTTACTGGCGGCACACAGCTCCCCAGAGTCCTGCAGGCTTGATCATTTACAGTGGGCTCTGCACTCATCCACTGCATCAGCAGTGCCAAAATCAAAAGCACAGGGTGCTTCTCCTCTGACTGCAAACCAACGGTGTGTGTGGGGGTTCTGCTTTCAGAAAAAAAAGTACATGGACAAAAGATCCATGTTAGACACTAACATTTCCAGAGAATTCATAGAAACTACTTGTCCATGCAAGTTGCAAAAGACACTTTTTCAAATGTGAAAAGAAGCACTTGGGCTTTACAGAAAAAAAAAATCTAGACGTCAGCACTTTAGCAAGGCGCTGTAATGGAAATGAATTTGTACAAAGCTCTTCCTCATTAGTAGATAGTGGTAGGATTTGTCTGAGGTTTTAAGAGAAATAGGAACAACTACACTGCACATATTTCAGCAGTCACCACACAGGTATTCAGCAGGATGCTGGGCCTAGGCTTACCTCTGGCCAACGGGCTGCTGACTTTACCTTTTTGTAACTCATCTTGGAATAAGCAAAGGTATTAATAAAATGGGTATGTTCAGAGTACCAAAGAAAAAAACAGTTCCTGCATTCACAGGAGGGTGTACAAAACACATTGGTTCTTTTCTTTGAATGAAAGCAGCAGAACACCGTGGTCTGTGAATTATTATTTGTAACAGCAGTTGGCAAACCTTGGCCGCATCAAGCATTCAACAACCTTCCCACAGAAAGGAGAAGAAGGTCCCGCTACTCTTGTACTTTCAAAAAAAATAAAATTGAAAAGGACTGTTGCTCCATCGTGACTTCAGCTACTGAAAAGAAAAACTGTTCCCCTCTTGCACTGTTCTGACCTCTGTGTAATACCATTTTAGCCACAAACTATGGCTGTGCCTAATACTGAGTGATGCCAAAGGGTGAGGAAGGTGGAAAATATATCCGTAAGCACAGTAAATTCTTCAACATGGGTCCCTATAAGCTATAAACCATCATCTACCTGCTCATACTGTTTTACAACACTGCCTTTTCTCAAGATTAAATATTTGCCTTAGTGACCACAACAGTTCTGCACATTTCCCACTGCCACTATTGCCAGCAAAGGCTTGTCTGACTAAATACTCTGTATGGGTTTTGCAAAATTTACTGAAATGCTGCAGTCCTCAGTCAGTGACTACACTCAATGCTAATAAACCCAGCAGAAGCCACAGCACCAGTCCCCAACAGCCTCCTCTAGCAGCTTCAAACAAGTTGCCCTGTAAATGCCACCAGATTACTAACCAAAGAAAAGTCCTGTCCTTTCCACATGAAAATGTAAAACTTTTGCATTTGATCTATGCCTGATGGCCAGAGACATAATTAAAAGTGAGCTTATTCCTTGTAAAGAGAGGCACAGCTACAGCGTTCACTGGGAACTGCTGGAAGCTGCTGAGCAGAGCACAGCAGCAACTCGCCACCCTCTGACACAGGTAGGGGACACCCCAGAAGCACAATAGGCTGCACCAGTGCATGACCCTCCACCACCAGTCAGCAACTCACAAGTACGCGGCAGGCGGGCAGCACACCCTCCGTCCAAAAAGGAGCATCAGTCCTGTCGCTGCTTCCCTTCCCAAAGGCAGCTGAAAAGCCCAAGGTAAAAGTGCTGCTTGGCAGATGCTGCATTGCTGCCATCGTACCCTTTGGTTCTTGGCTGTCACGAAGAGCACTGAAGAATCACGCAGAGCAGGGGACCAAGCATTCTGCTCATTTGCAAACACGGCGCTGGGTCTGCTGAGACAGGCATGCTGGCATAAGCAGAAGACAGGCACATCCTCTTACTCCAGAAAGCAATGCACAGCGAGAGCCCTCAAACGGCAAAGAAAAAGTTCCCAGGAGGCGTGAAAGGAGAACAACCTGTTCTAGCAAGGGCTAGCTGGTTCCCAACCTTCCTGCCACCCCGGTAAAACACCCAGCCAGAGACCAAAGGGACGGTGGGGGAGCTGTGGTGCAAACCAGCAGCAATTTCCACCCACTTCCAGGAAACCTCAACTCAAGTTCCTGTTATCACTTACAAGAGAAGGGCCATGCTCCACCTCTTGCCCTCCAGTGAGAGCAGCAGCTTGTCAATGTCCGTGTCTGCGCGGCTCTCACAGGTCAGGCTAGCAAGTCCCCCGGCACTGCCTCTGCCCTCTAGTGCCTGCTCCAGCTACTGGGCATGGAGGTGCAGTCAGGATGCAGAGGCATAAAACAGGCAGCTTGGTTTTCTTGCCACTCTCAACCAGCTGCTGCAACAGCCAGTGAGGGGAACAAAGAAAAGCAATCTGAAGGAAGAAAAAAAAAAACACATGCAAAAACCAACAACATGAGACACGTGCAACCCCAGCCACTCAGGAACAAAGGCATGAAAATAATTTGCACCCACACTAGCTGGGGACAGTATGACCTCCTTTCACCCAGGCATGTGGCTGAAGGAGAGCTGTAGTTAATAGCTTTGTCCCAAGGGGGCCAAGAGCAAGGAAGAACTCTGCTACAGCAAACCAAAGCAAAATCCACAGCTACAGATTCCCGTGCACAATGAAAACATCTGGCTGAGCTAACACAGCTCTCATGAATGGAGAAACGTTCATTTTGGCCATACAGCACTCTTTGGCCTATCCTGGAGTGTCTCCTTCCCCTACCTCTCATGCACACCTGCTGCTCTGATCAACAGCTTGTGATGCTGAACACCTCCTACTATGGCAGCAGAACTCAGTGAAGAGAAGTTGTGCATCCATGTGAAATACTGAGGGTTTTTTTCCACGCTTCTCCCCTACCCCCCTTTTAGGAACATATGTAAATAAGGAGGTATGGGGTGAAGGTTTTGGAGAAGACATACAAGGGACAAAACTGGAAACACAACCCTCACTGACTTCACTAGCATGCATGTAACATTAATACACAAAGCCTGTTTACCTTGGCCTGGTCTATGACCATAACATCACATCATCCCCAAACAAGCCACAGAATTAAAATCTATACAAAATAAAAAAGTATGCATAAAACTCAACACGTTTATTTGCATTAGTACTGCATAATAAAGCTTAAAACCAGCAGGAGGTGACCCCAAAATTCCATCCAGAGCAGCTCTTATAGGACAAACAATACCACATGCTATCTGCAGAAACCCAACTAACCTTTGGCCCATTAAGCCAAACCAGCCTTTGAAGGAGCTTGGCACATCTTCAAGGTTTTTCAGCCTCATCTTCTGTCCTGAGCTCTGACATGCATTCAGTACTTTCCAGAGTACACACTGCTCCACTCTGGTAGCTCTCAAAACAGAAAACTCACAAGATATACAACCAGCTGAATGAAAATTAAGGACATGGGTGTGTATCACACACTATGGAAGTACACACAGTCACCACCCATCAGTCAGAAGTATTCAAGCGCATGCTCTTACACATACTGAGTTAAAGACATGATAGCACTAATGCGTGACCTCCCAGCTGGAATATGGGTGTGCAAGGAGAGAGCATTCACTCTCCTGTAGTAATGTTTTAAGCTGCCAAACTCAATAGGTTTGTGCACTGTGTGCTCAGTCTTCACCAAAAACAAACCAGAAACAAAACAGAAGGCAGGAAAGCTCCAATAGTCCTGGAAAACGCAATTCTTTGGTGCATAGGGGGTGGCTGTGTAATACTGCACTGCAATCCCCCTGATCTCTAGCCATGCAAGCACCACTGCCCTATGCAGAAGCTGTAGGCCTGCCCTGTGGCAGTGGAAAAAGACATTCCAGGTACGGGACAACCAGTGTTTCTAGGTATGGTCCCACAGAAATGGGCTGAGGGAACTGACCATGGCTGCTTCTGCTACTCTTGCTGCAAGAGAGAAGGAAGGTAGAAGGGTATCTGTTCTGGCTAACGTTTATTCCAAATACTAATGCTGCCAGCTTCTAGAAAGAAGACAACAGCGTCTTGGCTACACAGCTGCAGACTAAGCCTGGGAGAAAGTAACTTCCATCTTTGCACTGGTTGCTTCAGAACTGTACCTCTTGCAGGCTTCCACCAAACTAGTTCCTTTTACACACTGTTACAGGAGTTAATGCCCTCTTCTGCAAGCTCACCGCAGATACCAATAAAACTTACCGGTATCCCCCACACACCTCACCTGTTTGTTTCCTCTTTCTTCGCCCTTAAGCAGCTGTGGCTCCTTCACACTCGAGTTTGGATGAAACCTGCACCTCCATCCTGATACTGCACTGGCTACCAAGCAAGGGGATTGTGTCAAGTCCCCCTGCCAATATTATCACAGACTCACCCTTGGCACTGCTCTCCGCACTGCTGTTTTACGCACAGGCCTCAGAAGAAAGCTGCAGTGTTACCTTGCCTTTGACAAGCTACTGCTGGTACCAGCTGGAACTTGGTCAGGCGACAGTCAAAAGTTGTTTAGGAAGATGCCCTGGCCCAGGAGGCTCTCACAACGCAGGGGTCATTTGTGGGCCAACAGGACTGCAACTGGAGGTTTAATTGGTTCATTCTGTTAGTGCATCACATTCACCCAAAGACAGTGTTTAGTCCTTCCTGAGGGCAGACTAATACAGCCATCATTGTACACTGATCTGCAAAGCAGAACACTGAGCAGCATTTTAACTGAAACTTAAAAAGCAAACTATTAACCCAGGGGCCTTCACTTGGTATTACTCCACCCTAGATCCACCAGTACAGCTCTAAATATCTGTTTCTTCAAAATAAGCAATGGAAAGGACTGGGAAGAGAGCTAGGACTACTACTAGTTACTGCTTGGATTTCCATGGGAAACCAGTACACACAACAGCCCTTTTTACTTCCATTGAAGAGATTTTGGCAACAGACATGAAGACGACGATTGCCGTTTGTCCTGCCTCTGCACAGGGCTCTCACAGTACATATGCAAATCTAGTCATCAAGTACAAAAAGCCAATTTACAATACCTGATTGGATTTTCAAGATTATATTGTGCATAAGACTAAAGTTGGGGGTAAGTTTCTCTAGTGCAAGCACGCGTGAGTAGATCTGAACCTTAGAGATCACAGCCCCTAGAGTTTATCCTCAGACCCCAGGAGGACCTGTAAACTTCGTTTCACCTTCACCGTCAATGGCATCTGTGAGTTCCGTTTAATCCAGCAGCACCCGTGGCAGGTAGCTCGGTGCGGAGCAGCACATTTACATCAGTGCATAACAAAAACCAAACCTGTTGCATTCAAAAGATGAGGCAATGTGGGTGAGGGTCCTCTGGGCTGCAGCCATCCTAATTGTCTAAACTAAAAGGTGAGTGATTCAAAGCCAGCTCTGTGTGCCCTGTGTCAGCCTACATGTGCAGAGCAGCTGCAAAAGTGTTTATGCTAAGATGTAACCACCTGTAAGGAAGTCAGATACGCGAACGGCTTTGTGTACAAATCCCAGTGTTCCCTAGCACACGAGCGTTCTTCCAGCTGCACAGGAGTGTAGTGTAGAAACAGGAGGGACGTCCACTGGCCAGCAACCCTTCACCACACGCATCCCAGGACATCCCAAGTGCCAGGCACTGCTGCCAAAAGTAGTACCATGAGGGCGCACAGGATTCCTGAGACAGATCCCAGAGCCTGTCGGAAGTCAGAATTTGACTGAAGGGTCAGCTGCTCAAGGAGTTTGTTACATCTGAATGGGTCAGCTTAATTCACCATCAGATGGCTCAGGATAGCCTCTCTGCTGGCAGCCGGAAGAGCCATTTGTTCAAACAACTCAAATCACTATTGTTTTATAATGAGGGAGGGAAAAAAAAAAAAAAAAAAAAAAAAAAAAAAAAAGAGTGGTTGTTACAATTATCCTTCATTCAGCTATTCTGGATGGGGCCCCAGAGGCTGGTGGAGATCCGGGAAGCCCTGACAGCTCCTGCAACAGGAGATGCAGAGCTCTGTCCTCGAGTCTTCACTCCGAGTAATGCATGATGGACTCTACATAGTTCCCTGGGAAGAGCCCCGTCACTCCATTCATGACCCCTTCGTACCAACCGTCATCATTCTTCTTGATGACATATATGATGGCACCTTCCTGAAATGACAGCTCATCTTCTTTGTCCTTCGTGTAGTCATAGATGGCCACCACTAAAGAACAGAGAATCAGAGTATGGACTGTTAGGAGAGGTACAAGCATGTACCTCAGTTATCTCCACATGTAGATATATAAAATGCACATGTGCAGTCCCATTATCAAGAAATCACTCCCATCATACATAATACCAAAGTAAATAAAATCCACTAAAGAAATAGAGAAAGAAACACAGTGCCTCTCTAAAACAAAATGTATGCCTACTGTATCATCAGGATTTTTTCCTACAACCACATAATAGTGGAAAATACTAAACAGATGAAAGCTGCTTCAGAAACTCAAAGAAATATGACAAAACACTGGCAAATATGAAACAGAAGATATGTATCATTACCCAGATAACATTTAGAAAACATACATTTAAAAAACTCTACAATCATACAGTATAGCTGTTAAGAAAAGCATTTCTACAGGGAAATATATACAGACATATACATACAATAAAATATACATATTTATGTACAGAGATACCTACATAACATACATATATATGCAATATGCAAGAAAGGTGTCTTAAGCATATGCACCACTAAGAGGGAAGACTCCTGAGTCTCTTAAGACTGGGCATGCTTTGCATGCCCCTTACAATGAGGCCGTTAGAAGAGGGCTGCACACATGCCTCTAGGACACTGGGTGTGCTTTGCACATCCCTTAGAAGGCTCTTACAAGGATCCCCATACACGGCCCCCTTAGAAGGGGTGCGGTGCACAAAGCACGCCCAGCGTCTTACAGGTGCAGGCACATGGCCTCTTCATGAAGGGCACGTGAAGCCCTCACAGAGTCCTATGGGTGTGCAAAGAGCACCCACCCATGTTTTAGAGTCACACCATGGGACACTTGGCACGATTTGTGCACCTGTAAGAGAGACTTTGCACAGGGCTGGATACCAGGAGCATATAGAAACTATTACAAAAATAATCCCACCATCTCTAGCAGCTTTAAACCTACCCTTTTCTAAGTAGGTCCGTGGTGCCCATGGAGGGTCCTCCTCTGCGTAAGGATCGCTGTACTCCACCACAGCTGCTTCCTCCTCCTCGTAGTCCTCTGGAGGTGGGGGCGGTGGGGGGGATTCATCAAACACTGGCTCATCCACAGGCGGTGGCGGGGGAGGAGTATCTGAAACTGAAAATAAGCAGCAGTGTAACCATGAAAGTATCTTTGAGAGCTATAGCTAAAGGTTTAAATAAGATTCCCTATCCCAATTATTGGCTCTGGCATCAATGTTTGGAACTTGTGAAGATACACTAGAGACAATAAAATTCAGTGAATCAGGATCCTCCAATTAAATTATTTTCCTTTTTAGCCCCCCTTAGGAACTTTTGACAAACTTGCAGAGACAGTAAAGTAAGCAGAATTCTGGCTGTACACAGACAGTTGTTTCATCCACTCGAAACAAAAGCCACATGCAGTACTAAATCATCACACAAGGAAGCAGCAAACTTACTGTTTTCTTGAACTCTGGCCACAAATCCCATTAGCGGTAACTGTGGAGTTACCTGTAGGATGGAGGGGGGAGGAGGAGCAAGGGATGCTGCCACAGAAATTAAAAAGAGGCATTCAGTTAGAAACACAACAAAGCAGCAAACAGGAAAGTAGACATCATCACCACTCAGACAACATAGCAGTCTGCCAAGAAGCTGCGATAAAAACGATGGCATTCAAAGAAAAATGGTTCAGGGTGTTTATGTTTCCAATCCTTACTTCAAGGAGATTTATCTATTTTTAGTATTTCCAACTCAGCTCTTTTTCTTAAGATCAAGAATCCACGCTCAAGTAGTAGTACGATCTGACTACAAGATTCCCTCAAATACATGTCTATTACTGCAGGACTTTATGAATAGGCCTAAGAAACAAATATGCCAAGAGGCTTATTTCCCTACAATCCTCCACCTTTTAGATCCACTTAATATTATAAAGGTAACACCTTTTCTGTAACAGCATCCATAATTCCTTAGTACTGATGCTGGATATAACAAGTTTTCTCCAAAATCTAGGCAAAAACAACAACAAAAAAAGCCTCATTTAACTTATTTTAGGTGAACCAGACAAAGATGCCTTTGAGAAACAAAGGACTTCTGACCATGGTCCTTGTTGGCAGATTAAAGCACACTGTGCTGCTGCAGAGCAACAGAGGCTACTCTAAATGGGCTGCCTTTCTACCTTATCTTTCTATCTTATTTTGCAAACCACCAAACTCTGAACAGCTGTTTTGCTGGTAACAGGAGAACTGTCTTTGTATGATACACATGAATTCACATTTAAAGAATACGCTTTCAGCCATCTGCAGATGTTATACCACTAAACTGTGGTTTAAGCTAGTGACAGAAACTGAAAGTTTCAGTTACCTAGTTAGGGTAAAAAAAATTACTTAACTAAATTACTTAATATTTTATCTAGTTTTAGTCCCACTTTGTAAGGCTAATGCAGTACAATTCTTTTTTTTAAGCAAGTTCCAGGATTATTTTTCGGAAAGCACACCTCAGGAAAAGCACAACTAAATTATTTCTTGTTAGTAGTGGCATACAAAGACATTTAATCACGTCCAAAAGAACACCAGGGAAAAGGGTCTACACTTCATGTACCAGTACATTTATTTAGCTTACAGAACAGAGCTAATTAAATTTCAAGCTAATTCCAGAGCTGCTACATATGACTTAGTATTTCTCAGAATTATTTCACATCATCAAATGAAAAAAAAATCCAAGGTATTCAAAATTAATGTCTCAAATTTTCCTATTTGCTCATTTTAGTAACCACCACTTTCAATTTCTTCTGCCACTCATGTTCACCTTCCTGTCACAACCACACACCCCAAACAAAGCATGCAAAATAAACATAAAAAGCACAATGCAACAACCATCCTTTTTTTGTTGCAAGAACAACCTTGTACTTCTACACAAAGCAAGCTCCATTATCTTACCACTTATCTTATAGTTCTTGAGAAATTTTGAAATACTTTTCTAATTACAACCTCTTTGACTTGAATGAAGTGACTCCAGAACGAGTATATTCCTTCTTTCAGTATAACCACAGTAGCTGGGAAAAGTTTTGGTCTTGTATTTATGAAAGTGGGAAAAAGGAACTTGAAGTACTATTCAAATGCAATAACATTCAGGAATTCAGCATTCCTGTTCAGCTATGAAGTGCTCCCCTTTTTAACTATATATGCTATGTAAATACTTAGTTTCAAAATGTTTCCTCTACTCAAGTCACATGAATACATACAACCATATCTATCATATGAGACTAGCTTCAGTTTCCTACATCCCTTCAGCACGCTGCGTTTGTGTGCTATATATAATTCTTTGAAGGAGATAACGAGGCTTTCCAGGTAGTAAAATAGATCGCTCTAGACGAGCACTCTAGGCAAACACAAAAAAAATCCCTTTGTTAGCTTGGGTTGCACAGTTTAATCAAATGGTGATGGCTAACACTAGCTGACATCATTCCTTATTTATGTTAACCTTTTGTCAAGTTTTATACTTCAGTCTACACACAGTGCAGGCACTCTCTCATTATATTGTCTCTATAAAATACATAATGACTCTAGTTTTGGCCTTTACTGTATTTGGTCAATACAGTTATTTATTTATTTATTTATTTTCGTGTAATGACATTTTAAAATAATGACTTCTTATAAAGTGCATCAGAAGAACTCTATTGCATTCCTGCTATCTCAAAAGATGAGATAAACACCATCTTAAGCATTCCCACTCAACTTGCTTTCATATAGACCACTGGTAGAATAAAAAGTTCATCAACACATTTGCTGTGGATTCATTAAGAAATGCCTGAGAGCACCTTTCACAAGATAGCTTCAGCCTGATAAGAATTCAGCTATACGAACAGCGTGTAGTGCATACCACCATCCCAACATGCCCCCACTTTTTCCCAAGGGTTTTCAGCCTATACTGAGCTCCATACTGCTGGCAGCTCAACTCCTACTGATATTTAACTAACGTAGCAAAGTTGCACCACTTGTTAGGTGACATAACTGACAAGGGTGTCTTTGGGACAGATTTATGCCGAGATCAGTTAGGGGTCTGCATTTCCTTACTATTTTCTTTTCAGTTGCTGAAAAGGTCTCACCATGAAGCAGAAAAATTACCTTATCTTAGTAGCAGTATTGAACTGAATAAACAAAAATGACTATGCCACAATACTTAAAAAAAAAAAAAAAAAAAAAAAAAGTATTGCTTTATTGCCAAACAACCTGCAAAGCACAACAAGCCATAAGTTTGTATTTTCCCCTCCTCTTTGGGAATGCTGAGAAGCAACCGTGGCCTCCATCCTGCCACTATTACCCCTGTTCCTTACAGACAACAGTCCCTTTATTTGTAGGATATTCATCAATTACACATATTTGAGCATCCTCTCCTCTCAAGGTGCAAAAAAAATGGTTTAGTTTAACCACAAAGCTAATAAATTCTGTATTCTGCTCTTACTACAACAGCTTGTTTATGTATGTCAGTATAACTGAAGTATTTTGTTTGTGACTTACAGCTCAAGCGACTAATCACCATAATCATTACTTTCTTTTTGGGTCCACAGACTGAATCATGGTTATGTAACTTATTTGAAGTCTATTTGGCATCTTTATGATTACCTTTAACAATGCAGTGGTAAATTCCAGAGAATTATCCCTTTACTAATACAGAAATGCACAGCAGTTGTCAGAAACTCTCTGGATATACCAAAAATCCTCTTTACTGCAAAAGGTAATATTGAAAGGTTTCCCTTATAGCTATTTCCCTTTCCTTCCTGTCCGTTCTCCTTCAGATTTCAATATGCATGTAATGTGCTTAACAAATACCACATATTTCAGGCAAATGAGCTGCAGTTTACTCATATAAGCTCCTCCATCCTCATTGTCCCCAGCAGGACCATCCACTTCCTTCTCAAGTTAAATGCACACATCTCTTTGATCTCTGTGAGATTGAAAGTAATTCATCTGGCAACAAAGCCCATATTGTTCTGGGCTGCTTGCCATAGTGCAAGCTGAATGATCTGTACTTGCACCACAGCTTCAGCACAACTACCAGCACTCTACTGGAAGTTAACCTGAGACAAAACACAAGATCTGCAGTGGAGACAGAATTTCAGAGACCTGAAGTCCAGGCAATTCACCCCTGCATTGAATTCAACACAGCAGAAAACCTTTCTTACCTGGGTTCTGGTTATAAAAAGGTCCTCCATTCATCTGGTTCTGAAGGCTCGTCTGTGATGTGATTGAAGGAGGACGCCGATATGGCAAAGATCCCCCTATTGTTGGGGGCGTGTGTCGAGATGCAGGCCTGTTCATGCTGTAGAACTGAACTGGGTGACCTGGGTCAGAAAGGGAAATGTGTTACCAAGGGAAGAATGAAGCTTTTTTGTTTGTTTTTTGCTTTTTTGCTTTTTTCTTTTTTAATAGCTACATTCAAGATTCAAAGGCTTGGAAAGGTTTCTGTTCTTTAAAGGCAATCTGCATCCTAGGTGCATTCAGCCAGTTCAGCTACCAGATGACAAATACTGGATGTCTCAATAGCAATATAATAATTCTCCCAACTGCCTGTACTTAGTACTAATTGCAAAAGCCAAAATGGAAATGCAAAGGTATCTATGCTACAAAGTTTCAAAATGAAAGACAGTCATTCCCAGTTGCAGATTTTATATAATGTATTATAATAACTTGCAAATTCAGTCATCTCATTTATAAACCTGTGAAACATAACACTTCACAGTCCAGCCATCAAGCAACACAACATGTACAAACTGTATGTATACCATTTCTAAGATTCAGAGATGTTACCTTCTACATCTGAAAAACCCAATGGTAACTGTCTTATTGCTGTTCAAGAAATATATAGAGAATCATCTGGGGAGAAGAGAATATTAGAAACTGCTTGAAGTATGGAATAAATGAAATCACACTCAAAGACCTGATTTTCAAGGAGCTGTCAATTGAAATAATTCCTTAAAACTTGCTCTCCATTCTAATCACTTCCTATATCAAAATAATTGATTCTGAATCTAACTAAGCAATATATGCTTTCCATAAAACATATGAACACGAAACTGGCAATTGACTTTGCATGTCACTCATCACCACCCAATACTAATCAAGAAGTAGGACTATTAAGGCAGCCTTTGTGCTCACGTAGAATTCTCCATCTTATACATGGTACACAACAGCACACAGTAAACTAGACTTCTTACACCCATATGGGTTATTAACTTCCCTAACTATTCTGCTTCCACCATTTGTTCTAGAGGTAAATTTCAGGGTTTGCAGAAAAACGAGGGAAGAAAGCCAGATGGCCATTGTGGCTGAGGAGGCATGCATGCAGTGAAATAAATAGGGAAACAGAACACATGAATGAGCAATTTTTAAAAGTCTGCACTGTTCTCCTTTTACATAAGGTGTAAGGAGGTTCTCCATTATGCTTGATTACTTTGCAAAACTGCATACTAGGTCAGTAAAGAAAATGCAAGTTGCTTTCTGCGTTACTTGCTTCTAAGAGCAATTGCATTAACTAGAGATTCCCATTCCTCCTGCTTTGTACAGGTATGTGCGTCTCAAACAGCACACTTCTTACAGGTGAGGAACAAGAGCAGTTAAGAAGCAATCCACCTAGTAAAAAAAGCTTTTCCACATTATTCCTAGCGTGCCTTTTCAGTATGTCTCCCCATTACTTAAAGGACTGTGAAATTGGTGGTGATTGCAAAGAAGGGGGAGAGAAGGAATGGGGATAAGAGGTCCTTAAGGACCAAAAACTACAACCTTGTAAATGGTAAACTATCCAGTCTCTTCATGTATATTATTTCAGAGAAGCTATGCAAGCAGCCTCACTAATAACACAAGGAAGGAAACGAAATAGCAAAAAAAAAAAAAAAAAAAGTTTCTCTCACAAAATTGTAAGTAAGTTAGTAGCCATTGAAATATTAATTTCTGCTTGATTTAGACTTGTCCAAAATACAGAAGCGATATGGTTAAGAACTGGGATACTGATGGCGCATAAAAAATGGAAAACTGAAGTGCTCTGATATGCCTCATCTTCTAGATGCGAAAGTAGTTTAGACTTCAGTATCATCTGGATACCAGAATTCATCACAGTTCAGAAACTTCTGTCACAGTCACGGATTCTACTATAAGTATTTTCTAATTTTATATAAACCACTGCACCTTAAATTAAATACAATTTCAAGAATGCTTCTGGCACCTGGTGAAATTCTTTCTATGAGAGACCAACACTAATAAACACACACATCAACTGATGCCTTTGTAAATCAGATTCCACTAGAATGAAAAGTAAGAAAACATGTAGCCACGTATGAATTTGGCTAAGACAGAGCTTTACAATGCAGTGTAACACCTCATTAAAAGCTAAAACAGAACTGTGCTATGGTTAGTAAGTACTACATGCTGCAACTTCAGCACATGAAAAAATAAAAAATGTGGGGTAATTTCATAAGCAGTAACAAAGCAAGTTGCATTACATGCCTTAAGTATTGACTCTAAAGCATCAAACCAAAATGCTTTAGTACTATTCTCCATAGCAAAAACTTGTGTTTTACTTTACTTCTACAAAAAGAATGCTCTCCTTAACAGTTCATTGAAAGGAGACTTGTCATTTGAAAGCACTGAAGAGACAAATCATATAAATTATACTTTGCTAGTTGCACCATTTTTAATCCGATCCTGGAAGAGAATAATCAGACCTGGAACTCAGTAAAAGTCCCAGTATCCAAACTTCAATAAAATAATAATGTAATAAATAGCTATGTAAATGTAAAAAAGTAAAAATAATAAAGTAATGGCTGCTGTTTATAAAACTAGCACACCTTGAATTGTCTGCTCTAACTATTACCTTATAGCTGGGTATTAGCAGATACTTCTTCTATATTTAAAATAAAAGAAAAGCCAATGGAAAAAAATCAGTGCTTCTCAAGGAACTTTTTCTCAAGGAACTCGAGGAAAAGCCCTGGACCGTGATCACATCTGGGTTCATCTGCCCACACATCAGAGCAGACACTCACCTGTAGAGGGTGTGGAAGAAACAGCAGGGGGAGTTGGAGAGGTGAAGCCATCAGCAAGGGGCTGGGCTCCTGCAGCAGCATCTGGGGCAGCGGAGGAAGGGGCAGGAGCAGGAGGGGTGGGGGCAGGAGCAGAGGTAGCAGGAAGGGGAGAAGTGCCAGCTGAGCCAGCAGGGGCTACGTGAAGAAAGGAGGAAGAGGTGGAGTTAATAAGGAGATATGTTAGCAAGGATTAGAGAAAGCCTTTGACTATTCAGTGTTAGCACCTTACTAGATGCATAGTATTTTGGAATGCACAAGGAGATGGGAGAAAAATAAAGCTATTGAAGAAAGGCTCATTCTTATGTAGGCAGCTCATGACAGTCAAGCAAATCCACTGCTTCTTTCCAGCTCTGAAGGTAACAACCCTGAACTTTTCACTGCAAGTCATTATTTTGGAAAGATGTCTTTATTCCTTGTTATTTACACTGCAATCTTTATCACAGTTGCCTTTAGCTTTTGTACTAATTAGAAAACATACAGAAGAGGAAAGCCAAAATTTTCCCATTCTTTGGTTCAGAAGCATCATATATTTCAGATTACACTGTAAGCCAACTGTACACTCTTCTTCACCAGAAGTGCTGAGCAAAGGAAAAAGAAACACTGCCTGTTTCTGGGAAATCTGGGGCGGTTTACACTGAACAAATGCCTTTTCATGACAACTCAGCTAGGCTTGCATTAATGTACTGAAGATTTACATTCTGCTTGCCTCTCTTTTAATCTAATTTTCTAAAAGCACGCTTCTATAGACCTGCGTGGACAGCCAATGAAAAAGCATCAATTTGCTTAGAAGGACAAGGGAGGTGTTTCCCCAGCCCACCAAAAAAATTGTGTCCTATCTGGTCCTATGCATGCAGCCAGGCAAAAAATTCTGATAAATCAAGTAATATATAAAATAAACACTAACAAACATCAGAAACTCCCAGAAAACATTTTACTTTAGTCAGATTCATACTAGCAATAGCTAGGACCGATTTCAAGGACTGCATGCTTCTGGAAGATGAATTTGGAGATTCCTCTTGGGGCTTACTCATCATGGTTTTTAGGAGATCTGCAAATGCTGAAGCTAATGCTGGGTCAGAAAGAGGAAAAGCCAGTTTCTGTTTACCTGGATAGACACTGGGAGGAGATGGCGTGGGAACAGCAATAGGAACACCCACACTGCCACTTCCACTGTTCTCTCGACTGCTGCTCCGACTACTTGGGTGGCTTCCTCCACTACTCCCACTGCTGCTGTAAGAAACCAAAATAACCCAGGAAATGAATATGCTGCTCTACATGCTGAAACACAAGATCCCTCAGACAGCACCTTAACTAATTCAGAGGAGTAACAGGGAACAAGGGAAAAGAAACAATGATAAAGACCAATACAAAGCTTAGTTTTCTCAGTAGTCATTGTCATTTTGGTTACAATTTTTCTCCTAGTTCTAGTGAACTTCCTCCAAAATGAAACACGTCTGAACGTAATGCCAAAGCATGCCATTCCAATATTGTAAAATCTCTGCTGAGCAAATACAGACCTTTTTGCTGTAACTTAAAAAAGGTATCGACTGTTTAAACTCTGCTTTACGTGCTTTCATGTAAGACTACTGAAATAGGAAAATTTTAAGATAATCAAGTAAAAGTCACATTAAGCCAATCTATTTAGCCAGCATCAAGTACTCATGAAGTTTAAAAGGTAAAGATTCCAAGGGAAGTATTTAGACCTGTCATATCATGAAACTCTTCTCATTATCCTAGAGAGAAGGCTAGCTCTCTACAGAACCTTTAGTAATACAACTCAGCTTTATTCTGTGTTTGAAGTTTTCAATATCCTCAAAATACAATGCTCTTTTTCAACTTCTCAATCTAAAAACAAAGACGGTTCAAACAAAAATGTGAATGGTAAGCACACCAAGCAGTCCTTCAATATGCAAAACTTAAGTTGTGTACAATGTCTTTTCCCAGTTTTGTAAACATTTCACAAAATATCACAGTCTAAACACTTGGAAGATTACAAAATTTTAGTACAGCATTAAGTGCAATAACTATGTTATAGTACTAAAATTAATGCAACCATAGGATTAAACGAACCATTCACAATTCACTATTCCAGTTTTATTACAGCACATTGTCGACATGCTAAATGGCATCCATCTCCAGTTATCCTTGCTTGAAGCTTCACTGTCAAGATGCAGATAGATTTCACATTTATCATAGCATTTTTGTCCATACACTTATAAAATACTAAGTACACTTTGTGTGGGACTACTCTGAATACCTGTATGTGCGATTCCTCTGATTCACAGAAGCTGTTCTAACAGGGCTCTGCTGTGAGGGAGCCATATTGCGTGTTGGGCTAGGCACGTAGTCATTTGGTACCACCGGAGGACGTACTGGCTCCAAAGTACGATAAGGAGAGTGACGCCTACACAAGGACAAGCATATTAAGATAATAAGCAAATTAGCAAAGAAGCAAATTAAGATAGTATAGACAAAGACATTTTTCATTCTTTGAAACATTTGCTACATACTAAGCATCATCAGGAGTTAAAAATGTTTTCCTGTAAGTCTGCAATATCTACTTCAGAGGATGAGAAAACAGTCAAGGGCATTTTTCATGTACTTCATGTACAACAGCGCCACATGCTAATTTTCCAGTTGTTTAGCACCACCTGTCAAAACCACACAGCTGATGACTCTCTATGCTAAAGCATGTAGTTTTAAGTGTTCTGCAATGATAAAAAATGCTTCTGTTAGGAGGGCTGATGATGCCCTTTATCTTGTGACAGAAATGTGTTATCCAGTATATAAGACATGATCAATATAAGAGGATGCTGATGCAACTTCTCATCCTGTGGATGGTTAAAGCAAAACCAACCAACCGAAACAAACCACACAAAAAGAAAGAATCTTTTTTTTTTTTTCCACTCCTTGTTCACCTAAACCCTTTACATGCTTGGTAACTCCACTTACCCAATAGTTCCTTTTCCTGACATTGGTGGACTTGGTGGCTTCTGGGTGGGTGGTGTTGTACGAGGCAACCCACCCATCTTCATATTCTGCGTGCTGACCTGCGTGAAAGAACGGGGAGAGAAATGGCCTTCACTAAGCTCACTGTCTAAGGAGAGAGATGCCTCTATCAATTAATTCTAAGTAGGGGAAGGTTTAAACAAAAAATAAATTGAGAGGCCATGCATTCTATATGCAATTTCCACTCTGCTAAAACTCAAAGAGTTGCGCTCAAAGGACTCTTTATTACATAGGATTTTCAAAAATTATATATACAAAGAGTGAATTTGTCTTTGGGCTATCACAAACATTAAATCAGTGACAATGCAGGCATTGTATGTGAATTGGTTAAACCTCCCAGTCACTTTTTAAGACAAAAGTTATTTCACATTGCCCTACCAAATGGTAAATTTCAAAGAATATTTTTAAGAACTCTTTAAAAATATTTAGGTTTATATAATAGGCCACAACTTAATGTAACTAATACAAATACAGAGAAGCCAACATAATGTCCAAATATGTTCCATTAATGTTTTAATATTTTCACAGTATTAAAATAATTTAATAAACTGTTTGTTATAAATATTAATAGTACACATGCAAAATTACAGATAAAGCTATATATAGAAAAACACAGAGATGTATTTCTTTCCCCACCAAATTCGTAGCAAACTGACCTCTAAGAATTGATAAACATATGGGGAGAAAAATTATTTGCAGTGATGTGATGTGACTACAGTCATCCCCTTGCATTCTTTCAGGTTAAATTACAAAGAAACTTTTATATAAGAGAATTTACTATAACCTCTAAAAATCAAGAAGTCACCTGCATTCCTAACTGTCTGATCAATGTAGAAATCGTAAACAATTATTACTGATGTAGGCATTTTGTTTACCTGCATACTGCCAGCCAAGCATAATTCTCTCAATGCGTGCACCATTACAGGAACCTGTATGTGATCTTCTTAAAAGTCTCCATTAAATAGCTTTTGATTTATGAATGCTCAAATTCTTGCTTAGGCACAAAAATATTCAACAAACCAAAATAAGTATGCTTACATCCCTTTTTCTGTTGTTCCTGTCATGCTGTATTTCAGTGTTTCTTATTTCCAAAGTATAAGTCTTGTCTACTGACCCCACCTCCCATATAAAAAAATGGCACAGTAGTCAACACATTAATAATATTTGCAAACATCGTTAAAGGCAAATTACTTCTTTATAATTTGTCTATAACAACTTGCTTAAAATCCTGGAAATGTTTACTTTTGTGAATTTGTAAATACTGAGGACAGTGTAAAGCATAATATGTTCAGTATTCTGACACTGAAACTTGATTCCTTAGCTCTCAAGAACCCGTGTTACAACATTTTCAATTTCCTGGGAGGAAAAGAAGACCAAGCCTTGTAAGTTTTTGTTGTTGTTGTTGTTTTTGTCAGATTCAAAGACAAACATTGGGATTCAGTTGTGCAAAAAGTGCTTTGCAATGTCAATTTAAGAAAAGTCTTTTGAATAGCGTTATAAAGTCCTTTAAGCCAACTCTAAGCAGCAATAATTCTAAAGTTAAGTCAAGTGAGGGATGAGGTAAGCACTGAACTACAACTACTTGAAGGGAAAAGGGAAAATGTAAAATGAATCGTATTTTATTCTATACACGGAACGTCAAGAAATAGCAAAAAATCCCCCCCCCTTTATTTTTTTTTTTAAAGTTGCAGCATCCCCTGTATTTCTTATCTCATTAAAGATGTCTGTTTCATCCATCTATTTGAGTTGCCCAAACAAAACAAAACAAAACAACACCATTTAATTAAAAACTCACAGCAACATTTGCTACAGGTTATTTCAAACAGTCCGTTAAGCCTAGTAGGACAGGGGGTTTGGATGTCTTTAGAGGACAGCAAACTTAGACCAATCTGTGTGTCCCTGAGCAGTCCTGGCAGGTGTTTTAACTAGCTACACTGTGGTTTCTCCCCAGATGATGTCAGCACTAGCTATCACTTCACAGTTAACAGAATGTGCTACAGTTAAGAGAGCATCCTACTTAACCCTACTTTCAAGAGTGGTATTATGTGCATACAGTAATTACAAGAAGAAAAATGACTTTTTAGGATTCCACTGTGCTAGAATCACATGAAAAGGAGAGGAATGCAGCTGGAGGGTGAAGTGACATAGCACAGCATACAGTAAGATGTGGAAGCAATACTTGCCCGACCAATGCAGAACTCCAGTTACTGCCAGTTTCTTTTATTAACACTAACTAACATCCTAACATAGGATGGTAAGACAGCTTTAGAAAATGTGGCTGAAATAAAAATAACCTTTGTTAAACAAGAAAGTTCAGTCACAAAGAAGCTGTTCAGAAAGACTAGTCTGAAAGATGGGGAAGTGCACTGACAGAATGCTTAGTTTCAGGCTCTTTGAAATAACTTTTTAACACCGAAACTGAAATGTTGAAAGAACAAGTAAAGTTTACCAGGACTGTCTTCAAATCTGACAGGACTTTAAGACTAACTAGTGCAAGTTAAACAATTCTGTCTGAATAACTTCCCCTTTTACTTTTATTCCAACAGTTCTAATCAAAGCAGACAGACCTGTAGAAATAATATTATGCAAGACACTAAAAGGGTTACAGGTTGTCTTGAGGAAAGAAAATGAAAATAAAATTTAAAGCTATACTAGTTGTAACTTCAGTTGATACAAACATTGCAAAATTTCCAACTTCCTTCTCCTTTTGTCAAGGAAAAAAGAAAAAGGAAAAAAAGGGAAAAGGGAAGCTATTAACACTCCCCCAACCCTTGCAAAACTTTATTCTGTTGCCTACTGCTTTTCCTGTTTTGGACATAGAGTTGGAAAGAGTTTCCATACCCAAATCCTCATCCATATACAATCCTCTTACAAACTTTTACAATCCAAAGCAATCACTAGAACTCAAGGTTACATTTGGGTTTGTCACCAATTTGAAAAAATCAGTTTTCTCATTAAGCTGGAATTTCTGAGTAAGCTGGACCTTGCTAGAAATTGCCCTGTTTCTGATGACATTTCTCCTTAGCTGCAGGACTCCACAGATTGGTGGTTAGTTTGCAGCACAGAAATTTCAAATTCTTTTTAGGAAACTGTATGGTAAAATAGAGCCTGCAACAACAAAACAAACAAAACAAAAAAAAAATACAAAGAAGTACTTCTGTCCTTGCTTGCTACTGTCAAAACAGCTAACGATTGTGCTAAAAAATAAATAAATAAAAAATTAAGAGAGACAAAAACAATTTGGACACAAAGCTCAGAGGAAGAAGAAAAAAAAAAAGAAACAAACAGCTGAGTGTTCTACAAGAAAGAAGACAACCCAGTAAACCCAGAAAAGCACTGTACATGGTCCACACAGAATTAATGGAGAGATTTTTCCAACTTTTTTGCTTCTTTCCCCTGAAGCAAAAAAAAAAAAAGCAGAAAACATCACCCACTGAAATTACATGGTGGGGGTGGGTTCTAAATAGTTCTAGAGAGAAGACAGACACTCCCAGATAAGCATTTCTTTGACTGGATACCTTATAGAGGCTTTTTGTACATTAAGTAGCATGCAACAGGGCTACAAAATAAAAGGTCCAAAGATCAGACCTATAACTCTGGCAGTGCTGGAGCTGGAATATGAAGCTTTGCTGCGGAAGGAATTGCATAAACAACCTAAACCAAGCAGATCTTGGGTAAGTAACACATCCTAGAGGATGCTCTGGGATCCACCTCCACAGTAACAGCAGTAAACTGAACTTTAAAGAAATAGAAGGCTTGAAGTTATCACTACATATTATTGTGTTTAAGAGAGGCACTGTTCCCTGAAGTGCAGAAATACATAGTTGGTCAGATACAGTTGGTCACCAGACCCTCTAAACATACTTGCACAAATGCTGTTTTTTACACAGCTTTAAGGCACTGAACAGTTTATTTACACAGCTTTAAGGCCTTAACAGCAGCAAAGATTTAAACCTACAACATTTTTACTTTTCAGTGTAACACCTCATTGTCAGTTTCATTACCAAGTTAAACTTTTTCCCCAAAAAGCCTCAATAGCATATATTCTACACAATCAAACCTCACAAAGAACTACTTTCTAAAGCTAAAGTAATGTTTTAAGGGCTGTTCTATTGTCAAATCTGATTTTCTAGACCTTTCAGGTCAGCAAACAATTTTGCAAATCTATTAAGAAAGAGCATCCCAGCAGTAATGTTGCATGGATGACATTCAGAAACATCAATCAGCTATCCAGCCTTCTTGAATGATTTTGTATCTGACGCCAGCAAAAACAACCCAATGCTGAATGAAAACTAACTTCCCACGCCTTGCTTCATCTTGTTAAAGCTACAGAGAGGCTGACAGATTTTTTGCCTGTCATCTGCTACCTCAGAGTAAACTCCTTTTCAGGCTGTGCTCAGCCACTTGAATAGTTACTTTGCAAGTCTAATTAAACCATATTTTCACCAGTTGATTAACTGTTTGATATAGAAGTGAAATGTCTAAATTTCACTGTCTTGTCCAATAACCGTAAGTAAAAGCTTCAGCAAGCAAGTTTACCTGTTTTTACCACACTCACCTATGTAAAATAATTGGAGAACCAAGTCCAGCAAATAGAAAAAGGCTTAAACAATGTAATTTTCAATTGATTTGCTGACAGGAGGTGGTACAGATACTCCTCTGACTTGCAGCTGGAATTTTCTTCACAATTTGTTTAAAATTTAAGTTTAAGCTACCTACACACAAGTACAGTTAGTCCCATCAGTCAGTTTAATTTTATAACTGCTCACCAAGCTACGGTTTCTTTGCAGCCATGAAAAATAAATACAGGCTAAGAACTTCATATATAACCTCTCAAGTGAAGTAAAATTAGTATTCACATGAAACTATGTTGTGGTTTTTTTTTTTTTACTTTTCTTTCAGATTGATGCACTGTGACTATGGTGAGACTTCTTACGTCCACTAAGAGGGAGGCTGTACAGTTTTTGCCTTTTTTTTTTTTTTAATCTTATTTTTTTAAACCCTCATGTTTTTGGCAATCACAAGTTGATTGACATATTTTATTTTCCAAATCAAACCAGGTTCACTCCAGTTAAAAATGGAGATGTATTTTAACTGCTGTTATAACAAATAATGTTATTTTTCATTCCAAACCTATAAACTGAAAAATAATTTTCTCTGAAAAGCTGAAGAGACTCTTTTCACCACTGCAGATGATGCAGATATGGCAGTTAAATAAAATATAAAAATTGTGCAATTACAGATTATGCATGTTTAGGATAGTCATTAGGATGGTTCATAACTCTAACTGCAGAGAGCAACAAAGAAAACTGACAGATTGCCAATTCCTTTTTTCAAATCACTGTGAAAAGCACCACTTAGCATGGACTGTGTGCAGAATAAGGGGTATTCAGCATTACAACTATGCACTTCATAGGGCTATGCAGAAACAGGGAGATTAACTTTTTAATTCTCAAACATAACCAATTTAAACACTATGTGACTAGAAATACTGTACCTTAGGCACTCACGTAAAAGTAAATTTAAAATGACGTGCAAGAAATCTCCATTTATTTAACAATTTTCATTGCGATCAGATATGCTACGTACACTTAAATACCTTATTAAAATTACCAGCTGGCCAATTCAACAGGGACATTGTTAGGATATCTCCAGCAGTAGCTATTTAAAAGCCAATCTTTTCAGGAATGTGCAGGATTTTATTTTAGCTTTTCCCAGTTGTGGAAAATACTTAAAAAGAACTCCACATCCACTTGGAACTTCGTTTAATTAATATTGTCATATAAAATATCAGTATTCTACATTCTAAAATACAGTTCCCTCTTTGAAACCATGGCTGCTACTGAAAAAACTTCATTTCCCCCTTCCCCAAATAACCAAATCAGTTGCACTTCAGGAAGACGATGATACCAAAACACTAAATAAAGGTACAACCTATTTATTTTTTAAGGTACTATGAATTCCAATGTAATATCATGTAACTTCGTTAATTTCTTGTCCAATTGATTTTATGCTTTTTGTTGTAACATCTGCAGCCACTAACACTAATAACGATTTAATTTCTCTAAGATTTATGAGAATTTGCCATACTTCAGTCTGATTTTTTGATGCATTACTCATTTAATATTCTACTACATAAACCACTTTGCTTGCTATTTATGGGAAATTAAGGATTTTACACAACTACCAAATTTGAAAAAAAATACATATATGAGTGTCTCTCAGTATTTAAATACTGCTAGCAGCTTCTGGACAACAATAAGGATACTGCAACTTTAAAAAATAATGTTCAGATTTGAATTTTTTACATACCTTTGGAGCTCCTTATTGGAGCAATCTTACACTGAAACATTAATCCCAATCAAATCATAATTCACACCGTATATAGGATAAAAAGAATATTACACAGGGGGAGGCTCCTATTCAGCTGCTAAGTATTCACATATCTTTTCATCTAGGCATGGTAAGCGCAACATTCCTCCCTTGTAAATGACCTGGTAGATACGCTTAAGTTAGTCAATATTTTGCCAGAAAGCTTTTAAAATGAATTGTGTTAGTTTCCTTACATAAATAAATCAATTTCTATCGTCAAACATTTATCCACAATGAAGTCTTTCAACAGAATATCTGATACACAGGAAGGAGAGCAGGTGTTGTGTTAAACAATCTATAACATTCACATAACCATCTCCCCGTGTGTAATAGTCTCAGAAGAATAAGAATGGAAATCCAGCCCTGGGGTTTCTTACCTTAAATCTAAGCAACCACTTAATGCATAAATGGAGCAAATAAAAGAGGTAAGGAAAAAAAGCATTGAAAGGTTAGTTGGAACTTCAGGATATGAAGAGAAAGGAAAAAGAAAGAAAAAAGTTAAGCATTCAGCATTAACAAAATAATGTATCAGTAGATCATAAAAAGAGTGGCTAAAGCAGAATGTGTCATGAGTAAAAGATTTTCAGGCTGAAAGTTTCAACACACATTGATCACAAAGGATTTAGATTTAACACCTGAAAATTAATGCTCAAATGTTTGTACTCAGTTTACTGAAGTTCTTACAGTGCTAACAAAAAGTCACCAATTTTCAGAATGGAATATAAGATCTAGTTGGATTAACTTCAGAGACTAATTTTTGGAGCTGTCAAAGAACAGACTTATCAATACCCTGAGCTCATTTAAATTCTGTTAATTGTGTTTGCATATTTACAATTAGGTGAACAAAATCCTCTAGAATATTAAGCTAACACATGCTCTTTCCTAGACAATGCTGTTAGTTAATTCTTAACCTGGTGCGATGAGAAACCTCTTGCACAAAGATCAAGAGTAAATTATTACGTCATGAACCTTTTTCTAAACTATATATTAAAACCTTAGCCAAGAATGAAGTATTTTAAAGCTTAAGTGCTAGCTGTCTGGCATGAAGTCACATGACATCTTACTGGCTCAATAGCATATATATAGCATATGTATTTTCTTTCCCTATAATAAAAAAAAGTAGTCCTTCCATTTGAGTATTTTTGATCTGTTTTCAGCTCAGCTGATCTAAACACATTACATTTCTTAGACTTCTTGTAACACTGAAGATTATGTATGGCAGAATCTCAACAGCAGAGCATCCAGAGTGACTACTCTGGTCCATCCACACAGCTCATAATGAGACCCTAACATATTAAAGAAAACATAATCCAATTTACTAGAAAACATCCTGTCTTCAAGTTCAGTTCCATGGAGATATTAACCAAAATGGTCTCTGCTTCACACAGTTACACAGCAAAGCCAGGTGCCCCTGTACTGGCCAGAAAGTGGCCAACTGCATTAAAGGGTCCATCAGTGGGAGACATTTCCCTCAGCAGTACTGCCTGATAATTACAGTACCTTAATGCAACTACACACTACTTCGAATGGATCAAACTCTCCCCTCCCCTCCCCTCCCCCCGCATTCTCCTGACCAGAGAACCTTTTGGAAGGAAAAGTAGATTGGAAGACTTTGTAACCCATGAATATTTAAAGAACAAAAAAAAAGAGCAAATCTCTTTCAGATAAGTTCTTGGGATTTTTGCAGCATTGTGACTTCAGGGAATGCAGATGAGGAGGGAGTTCAAGAATAATAGTGGCATTTACACTCACTCTCCCCTGTTATGAAGCCATACTGTAAAGCACCTTTTCCCATGGCCATAGCAGGTTAAACTATTTACCTCAACATGGCATACTGGATTTCATGGCCAAGAATGTTCTGTGCTTCCCCTATATTGCTCTCTGTACAGTTCATCAGGGATTTCTCAGGGATTGCAATGAACGCTTGCTACTTTATCTCTTTGATTGCCCTGACAATAAACAATGCTGTGTCCCAGTACTAGAGGGAAAGCCCTACAGCCAAAAAAGAAGATGGAGAACTAAGAATGCAGACAGATACTGTGATACTAACTGGAACTTCAATGCTATTTATCCAATAACTCTTGCTGAGTACTGATCTGAAGGGAAAAATGCCACAGCTCAAGCAATAAACAGCTATAGATAGACAAATTTAAAGTTCCTATTTCTTTTATTTTTTTTCTCTTTGTCCTCCAGATAGAGATTTAAAAAATTATTCTGTATTTACTTGATCAGAATGAATACAACAGGTTGTCAAACACAACTAACCACTTTCTCCCCATCAGCAAGAGAGTGGTTCTTTCCTATGCACTGAACGCTGGATTAACCCGATTAACTGATCCAAAGATAAATTCCATAGATTAAAGATAGCATGATTAAAGACAAGTGCTCCTTCTTGTTTCACTAAGTATACAATGCTTCTTAATTTTCCAGATTAATATAGCACATTATAAATATCATTTGGATGCTATTTCAAGCATATCACAAGCATAACAAATGGATGCAAACACACATTTGAGTCATCAGCCATGTGATGAATTATGTCCTTTCAGTAGAACATAATTCACTGCACCACAGTGGGTATGATTCTGCTACACTGAGGTAACTGGGATAACAATTGTAATGGTTTAGAGCCAGTGCTAAATAACATGTTGTAGAACGATTAAAAACTATTCTTTTATGAGTTCTAAAACAATCTCATTAAAACAAAAGTGCTCATTAAAATATTAGCAATGGTAATCCTACAGGTTAATATGCTCCGTCCATACCCAGAAGGAGTTCTGCTGACGTGCATAAGTTCAAATTTTGAATTGGCAGTAGATTTTAACATATAAATTATAACAATTTCCTGGCCAAAACAGTAGCTATTAATGATGGTGTACCTGTGTGCGTTCTTTTGTTGTTGCTGCTGTTGTTCCCTCCAACTTAAAGAGTGGTTTTGAAATCTGATTTAAGGCTACAAATTAAGGCTGACTCTTTTGGTAAAAAATGGGGAAAATAGACTTTCTGTTAACTAACAGGATGTGAAGAAGACTCAAATATAATTGCTCTGAAGAGATACCTAAACAGGACTATTAAGAATTTGAAGAGTGGCCAAACAACCTGTTGTCATTACGACTATCCAAGTAGATAGTTCAAATTGAATATCATTGATGACTCAATGCATTTAGGTGTCAAGCAAAAGAAATTCTGGTGTATTTTGACTGGAAGAAGCATCTTACCTTACTGCTACTTAGCAGGTTTACTGATCTGTTAGTTTGTCATGTAAAAATGACAATGCTTTGTATTATTTACCTTTCTTCTCCTGGAACTTTAACACTGTCAGTGTTCTCATTTCCATATTTGTTTTCCTGGCAGCACAAGTTAACAGTGAGCTCACACCTGCTAAGACTATGTTTACATTCAGGACATGTTTTAAAAAATAAATAAATAAAAACTAATCTCACACATGACATTGCTGCCGTTGTGTGCACTTATCTACCACTTGCATACAACAGCCAGAAGTTGTGTCTCCTCCTGATATTTGCCCTGAAATCCCTCCTTTTTTCCTACTTTTAAAAGGGAGGAACAGCTGGCTTTGAACTTGGCAGCAATATTCTCATTCTTAAACTCTGTATGGCACAGAAATTGCAGAGAGTAATGTTATATCCTGTAATGTGCTTTAGCAAAGCACATTACAGGATATAACAGACTGACAGAAATTAAAGAGGACAAAGAATCTTATGCAAACCCTTTTTTCAGGTGAGCTCCAAACTAAACCAAGTGCAATTAAAGCTGGAACATACTTTGTGTTGCTAATTCAGAGAGAAATTTGACAGTTGGTCATTAGCTTTTCATTACTCAGGTATATCCTAACAACTAACTTGACAAGTAATTGCAGCATCACACAAGGTGTTTAGAAGCATTTTAAAAGCTGAGATCCACAGTCCCAAATATCCTCAGAAATAAGATTCAGTGAGCTTGCAAGATTCAGAAACATGGGGGAAAGGACAAGGGAAAGAGCAACTGCAATCTGGGCAGAACTCCTCTTACATGTATAGACATACTGGCCAGGGAAGGAGAAACTGGTATATTATCATGAAAAGCATCAGATTATTTTGAAAATATACAAAGACAATGTATTTGCAGTTTGGCTGTTTTAACAACATCACCTACCTTCACTCCATGTCCAATATCATCTAGAATTGTATAATCAATAGGTTTCCTGATGTAGCGAACTGGTCGCTCCAGGTTAGCTGGTGCAATGATTTTGTGAGTTCTTGAGGTGTTTTTGTTTGTAGTCAAGATACCAATTTCTCTTCTAGCAACTTTCTCTTTGTGAATGTCCACCGTCTACAAAAGACGCAGTGTATTTACTAACAGTGGTATGCATTTGAATACAGAGTCAGCAGAAAAGAAAACACTGAATCAGTTCCAATGTTTTGAAAATCTCTGTATACTGTGCTGAACATATTACTATATATACTTGCTTACATCATCTTTGTCAAATTTATTGTTGAACTTGTCACCTCTAAACCCACGCTGATAATCACAGGTTCTTTGGGTTTTCTACTACTTTCATTCTTTACAATTCAGCAAAATACCTTCTTTCCATTCTTAGTTCCTGTTACTGACACTCATTTATATGATTCTTTTATTCTTTCTAATTCTACAACTGCTCTCTAAACTGGTCTTTGAAATAGTCTCCAACTAGATGAAGCAGAGGGGTATTTTCCCAAAGTTTAACTTTTACAACCTGAAAAACAAACCATAAGGTGGTTTTCTCACAGTGTAAAACAGTTTGCTAAAATAGGACTGGTAGCTATACAACAGAATAAAATTTCACTCAGACAAATTGGACCAGGTATTTCAGTCACTACAAATTGCTCATCACAAAGTAACAATTCAATTTTAGAAGGTGCTCAGTACTAATTTAGCTATCCACTATGAAGCCAGTGGTTAAGCCCAGTGCCTTTACTTGGAATGGGTAAAGCCAGCATGGAAAAGCCATTCCTCCACATAATACAATGAGTACCACAGGAGAATCTCTAGTGTAAGACAAAGCCCAACTGAAAATTCAGTGTCTGAAAACATGTACTTGAATCTTGTTTGGTAACAAGACTAGAAAAATTAAATTATTACAAAAAAAAAACCCTGCAGGAGAAAAACAAACAAACAAACAAAACACAACTCTTAAATCAAGGTGCATGACACTGCTTGCATCATTAAAAAATAATAATTCTTTGTTGACAAAACAACTTTCCTTACAAAAAATTTGCTGGTTGTGAACAAACATTTAAGCTATAGGTTAAAGGCAAAAAACACCCAGAATTGTCATCATTAGGATTTCTAATCATTCACAACATTTCTTGTCATCGCTTCAGTGACCATGAATGGTACCAGAAAGATTTTTCATCTTTTCATACTTAAGACAAAGGTTTTGTAGCAACAAGGAACAGGTACGAATAAGAACTCATTTACAAAACAAAGGTTTTTTAATTTTATTTTTCTCAGGGCAGGCACTGGGGCAGTAGGGTTGGTTACCCTTTTGTTTGTGCCACAGATAGCAAAACCAGTAAAAAAAGATCCTGTATATATGTATTACATTTAAAATATTTTTAAATATAAAAACAAACAAACAAAACATTTCCAAGAACCTGTTTCTTCACATTACTTCCAGAGAAGAATTTCAACAAATATCAGAGGCATTATATGCAAATTTAAATTACTACCTATCAAGATTACCCAGTAATTCCCAAAAACGTATTTTCAATATCTTACACCTTTGCTAAACTTAAGTACTCAATATATCTTCTAATATTTCCACCTCTAATACCACCTGCCCAGAACTGTAGATTCTACCAGAGCTGCATAGCTCTCTAAAACAAAGCCACAGAAAAAATAGAAAAAATATGTTGGCAACCCTATCCTTGGAAAGCTTGAGTTTGTTGAGTAACGATTTGAAACATAATAGGGGTAGTTAAAAAATCTGGGATATATTTTCCATCACCCTCACGAAAAGCCAGCCAAGTTTGTCCAATACCTTTGCAGAAATTCACAGTTCATGCAAGCTAAAAAGAAATATATTTCAATGACTTCTGGTTTAATAACTAATCTGCTCCCCATTCAATTTTACCTGAGATGACCACGTCTATATACAGCTCATACAGGTTGTGGAAGCACCAGTGCAAACAGCACATAAACATGTCCCAGTCCACTCTACCAAAAACGTATCATTCTGTGTCAGGGTAGGATTCAGTATTTTCTCTTGCATCACATTTTATAATCCCTACCAGACTTTTGTTTTATAGCATAGCGGAAGGAAAAGTGGAAGGAATTTGGAACAAGAAGCTGTCATACCAAAGAGACTGGCTACAGAATCCTCACCTCATCTGCTGGGGAGTTAGAAAGCACAAACATTTTTTTTATTTTTAATTTTTTTATATAACTGTATGTGACTGAAACAACTTGCTCTCATATTTAATATCACTGAAGAATTCAATCTCTGCTATCTCAAACTTTATCTGTGGTCTAGACATGACACTAGAAAACTGCGGAAACATTATACTGCCTATCTTATGTGCTTTGCCTCATAAGCCTCTGATCCTATTTGTTAAACAATCCCAGCTGCAACAGCATCTCAAGTGCTATACAATGTTTTGAATGCACTGCAACATCAGAATCTTAAGAATCTGAATCTGGACTTTCAAAACTGCTTTATGACTTTCACAGTACAACTTCAGTGCCTTGACTTCGATCTACAGATCAGAAAGAAATTAATTAGTCCAGTGTTGGTAAGATTATTTCCTCCTTTCTCTGCATTTGAAGTGCTTGACCTCTGTGAACTTAACCATGCACTTTCAGTATTTTCTTATGCAACTATCTACAAACATAAGATGAGTGAAGATATTTAATGCACATGCTATTGCCGTGATGGTATCTTGGCACAGTGGAAACTTGTTTCCATGAATGATGAGAGAGTTTTATTAATTATTAAAAGGAATTGTAAGCACATCCAGTTTCCTTAAGGGCTTCAGTGATCAGTGAGGCATGACTACAGTAACAAACAATAAAATGCATAAAATCTAATTAAATCCTGAAGCTCATCTAATGGGAATTCTCTTTCATGATGATTCAGAACATTTCCTTTATCTTCAACAGCTATGGAATAACTAAGTGTATTAAAACAGCACCCACTTCTGGTAAATACTCTCAAAATTGTATTGAAAAGCACTCTGTTGGAAGGTTTTTCCAAAACTTCATTTTCTTGATTAGTAGATTACTAGAGACAAAAGATCTTAAGATCTTTTATTTTATAAAATAGCAGAAAGGAACGTTGACTTATTTGATTAGTAGAAAAAGGAACAAAGATTAACCTGCTACTAAAGAAAATGAAAACATTTATCCTCAATGCACAGGTAATTATTGCCTCAAGAACTAGCATAAATCCCTTAAGTGAGACAGAAGAATGCCAACAGAATGTTTATTCCGTGATTTATAAACATCTATGGAGAAATGTCATTTTTAAATTACTGTCTTCAGAAAATCTCCAAGAAGACCACAAAAAAAGTATAATTAAGTTTTCGGGCATATAGCTGGACTAAAAGAATACTGAGCTCGTAAAGTCTAGCATGAACAGCAGAGGGGATACACTCTGCTCTTCTAGAACTTACGCTATTCTCCAATAAGAAATGTAAGGCTCCTGACAGTACTGTTATGCACCTTTTTCCCCTACTGCTTCACCTCCTTTGGCAAAAGCTTTTAGGTGACAGTTTGTGAGAAGTTAGGCTCTTTAGTACCATTGTTAAATACACCTTCCAAGATGCCTACAGTAAGGTAAAGCCTGGCTTAAAGAGAAACACGTATAAAACACTTCATTGTTTCTATTAGAAATTTTCTGGCCATTTTGAATCATCAAGTTTCCATATCGAGTTAAAAAACAAACAAACAAACAAAAAAAAACGCTTCAATGCTTTTAAAGATTAAGGCATAAAAAATATTAAACTATGTCTGGGATTCCAAAATTAACATTGTTCTCCACATCAAAATCACTGAACCCAGAGAGTTTTGAAAGACATTCTACCTGTAAGTGAAATTTCTCAGAATATTAAGTTAGCACTTTGAAAGTCCAATCTACAGTGAAATTTCAGAAACAAAAGCCTCCATAAGCCTTCATTTTTTCCTCTGCTCAAAAGATTCCCATTTACTTTTATCAATGTATTGTCACTTTGTTAGCTTAGGCTTTTAAAATTCATTTAAAAAAAAATCTTAAGAGAAAAGGTTGCTTAAATACAGTGTTGTGAGCTTTTTTTATTATTATTATTTACATTAGTTTACTAGCATTTCAACAACCTTATTTCAAATTACCTTGAAAAATGGAGTAGTTACTTTTAATAATAAATAATGAGTAGTTACTCATAGTAAGAATGAGTTACTGAAATGTCAGAAATGTAACACATTAGCTGCCACAACTTAAATTTTACGTATTTCATACATTAAAAGGTCACAATCATACTAAGATGCTAAAGAGCTACCTGCTCCATAATCTAGTAATATCTACTGTGTAGAGTTAGACTTAGATTACCAATTTTAAATAAGTCTGGTTATTCTTTTAACTTGCAAGAAAAAGACAACGGAACATGGTTAGGAGCCTTTATTGATATAGCAAACGAAGGTCTGAGTGACCATCCCTGCAGACACCAGCAAGCTCACCCATGCTGTAACAGTTCAGCTAAGTGTTACGTGCTGACTACAGAAAAGCTCCAGTCTGCGGTCAATTCACTACTTATGACTGGCAAGTTCATAGGAGACAAATTCCATAAGGGGATGAAGCAGATTTCTCCATCCTACTGCGTCACTGGACATAACTGATGGCTCTTACTATATTTCAACTCTTTGTGATAGCATACTTGTTTATATAATTAGCAGCAGAGAAGAATTTTAAAGCTGAACTTGCTCACTAAGACCATTTTGTAACTAAATCTGACAAAATATTTCTCATCAAACAAATATTAAAACCTGAAAATCTGCCAGATTAAACTATTTGGATACGATCAACATGTCACATAACTTGAAAAAATTTTAACACAATTTTTTAAAATAAGTATAAATATTTATACAGAAGATCTGTATTTAGTGTTGTAATCTTCAGCCAAATAAGAAACACTGCATACAATCTATTTCTGGACAAAGATAAAGAAGGCAAGCAAGAACACATTCATCAGCCTTCAGACCAAATCAAAGTAATAATAAATTTTAAACCAATAGGATTTAATCAGTTGCATAAAAATAGTTTCAATAGTAATGATTTCCTTATTCAGGACCTAAATATAATCTAAAAACCCACAAATGATTATCAGCTTCCTTTTCAGTTCTTTGATTAATCTGGCATTTAGAAGGAAACAGAAAGTGACATAAATTGGCATTCTGTGTATGAACAGAGAACTAGAATATTTTATATTCTGAAGTTAATCATGTGTCTTCGAGTTTGAATGTCACTTGAGCAAAACAAGCACTTTCGAAAAAAGTTTTCTTACTAAGAGCCAAATGATTTTGCTTCCCTCTTTGGAGAGTATGTGGAATTTTGAATCATAATTAAAAGCAGGGCTATACATTTATATACTGTAATTTGCATTAGTGTTTTCTATATTTTAATATCAATATCCACTGAACAAAGTATTAATACAAAGTTATCAAGTCAAGTCATCATTTCAAGTCAGACTGACCAAAATGTTAATTTAGCCATGAGATATTATACCATGAGGTATTTAATGTGGTGCTAAAGACAATCCACTACAGTTGACACCCAAAGTAAAAAAGACTGAAGAAATCTTCTGCAGATTAGGCTTATCCCAATCAGAGTTACTGAACAGAAATTGTGCATTACATATAAACTGTGACAAAATAAATCGATTTTTTAAGAAGTAACCACCAAAATTAATAGGGAGAATGTATCATCTGGAACATCAGTATCATGGGATGAACCCACTTTTGAGTGCATTGAATGCAACTTCATTAAGTTCCTTGGATCAGTACACTTGATGTAAGTAACACCCAAAATTCAAATACTGTCTGCTCTTCTGACATCACCTCTTTCATGAAGATTAAGGGAACATCTGACATATGGATGGTAACAAAAACCACAACCAAAATATACCCTCAATTTCAATTTTACCGTAATATAAACAAATTCAGAAATATCTTCTAACTTTGCTTGGTTGTACAAATGCAGCCTAAGAATTTTGGCTGTTCCATATCTGTTATGTATTTGGTAATGGTAATTTAGCACCCCACTTTAAGTAATAGTCCATTTTGTTCAAATTCCAAAGATAATCTGGCCTAACATCTCAGTCTGTATAAAACTCAGTTTCTCAAAAGAAAAAATTAAAAATGCCTTGACAGTCTCCCCAAAACATGCTTTAGAAAAACTGTGTGCCAAATAAACTGTATGCATGTAAAAAATGGAAAATCCAGTGAAGCCTGAGTGAAAGAATTTCTACCCATATCCTTATTCTGTGTTAGGCTCTTAAATAGTTGAAATACTTGTCAACTGGTACAAACCACTCAAGAACCATATACATACACACACAAGCACATTTACCACACATACACACAGAGGCATATATACATATACACAGCATATATACAGCATGCACACACACACAGAGTAACATAAGACATTTTCTGAGAAAATCAAACAAACAAACAAAAACCACTGAGTTGTCCATGGATTAACAAAAAGCATGTAGCAGAAGAAATCAAACTTCTCAGCTTATTTCTGAGGATGCAGTTGCATGGGATAACTGATGCAATCTAATAGCATACTATCACCAGAAGGGAAAATCCACCTGGCCACTTCCTTTGCACCTGTTTTGGAATTCATCTTACCACTCAGTAAGCCAGTTTGGCTCATTAAGATAGCAAAAAATTATTCACTTCTTTTGATGGTCCAGATCTCTACCAGCTTAGCAACCCTTTCAGCATCAACAAGTTAACAGATCTCAATCCATTCTGTGGACACAACTTCAACTTTTGGAGAACTGTATGATCATTCACACAACAGAAAAGAAAAAGTAGCCATCAAGAACATGGCACCCAGGTAAAACATTTTCTGAACAATAATAAAACACATCCATCCACTCTCATTGACCCACTGATGAAAACTGAAAATATATCTTACTACTTGTCTGTCCTGCTGTCGTGTTGCTTCCTATCACAGAATCACAGAATTTTCTAGGTTGGAAGAGACCTCAAGGTCATCGAGTCCAACCTCTGACCTAACGCTAACAGTCCCCACTAAACCATTTCCCTAAGCTCTACATCCAAACGTCTTTTAAAGACCTCCAGGGATGGTGACTCCACCACTTCCCTGGGCAGCCTGTTCCAGTGCCTCACAACCCTTTCAGTGAAGAAGTTCTTCCTAACATCTAACCTAAAACTCCCCTGGCTCAACTTAAGCCCATTCCCCCTCGTCCTGTCACCAGGCACGTGGGAGAACAGGCCAACCCCCACCTCGCTACAGCCTCCCTTGAGGTACCTATAGAGTGCAATAAGGTCGCCCCTGAGCCTCCTCTTCTCCAGGCTGAACAAGCCCAGCTCCCTCAGCCGCTCCTCATAGGACTTGTTCTCCAGGCCCCTCACCAGCTTTGTCGCCCTTCTCTGCACCTGCTCAAGCACCTCGATGTCCTTCTTGTAGCGAGGGGCCCAAAACTGAACACAGTACTCGAGGTGCGGCCTCACCAGAGCTGAGTACAGGGGGACGATCACCTCCCTAGCCCTGCTGGTCACACCGTTCCTGATACAAGCCAGGATGCCGTTGGCCTTCTTGGCCACCTGAGCACACTGCTGGCTCATATTCAGCCGACTATCCACCATCACTCCCAGGTCCTTCTCTGCCTGGCAGCTCTCCAACCATTCCTCTCCCAGCCTGTAGCTCTGCTTGGGGTTATTGCGCCCCAGGTGCAGGACCCGGCACTTGGCCTTGTTGAACTTCATGCAGTTGACCTCAGCCCATCGGTGCAGCCTATCCAGATCCTCCTGCAGAGCTTTCCTACCCTCAAGCAGATAGATTTCCTCTGTCATAATACCGCATCATCCCCAGAGTCTCTTCCAGATCTACATACTGTTTAACTATCTATTTCCTACCTTATACAGCTCCCACTTTCAAATGTCTTTCTGAATGCCACAATATATATACACACATACACACACACACACACATTTTTTATATATACATATATATTTACATATTTAACATTATCATGTGGAGATCAAGAAACACTAGCAGCCAAAACGTCCTGGTTGAATAAGACAGAATATTCAGTCAGGAAACCTAACAATTCTCCTATAGTAGAAGGACAGAATGTGCTGTATCATTGCTCTTACTTTCTCTTTTTAACCCATCATGGGCATGTAAGCCTCCAATAAATCTATCATTTCATCCTCAGCCTATTCTGGCAGTCAAAACTCCCTCATCAGGAGTAGGACATGGGTTCTTTATAACAGTAGCTTAGTTTATTTTTAGCTCCTCAAAAAAAATGCAAACAATCGCAGGCATTCTCTAGCCATACATAAACTTGAAACATTAGTTTTACTCTGTTCACATCATTGCTAATTGAATTTTATTAAGAAAAGACACCTACGCTTTTGCCATCAGAGGCCAGTATGATAGCAACAATTAAAGTAAAAAGATGACAGATGACAAGTAGTGTTTTCCAGCTTCTGTTTCATGCTTTTTTCTCTCTTTTTTTTTTTTTCTTTTTAAATTTTGAGTGTCTGTAGCTATTTAATACCATACACAGTAAGTCACAAATAGGAACTGGAAAGTCTAATCAATTTGTTAACATAATTTTCTGTTGGTTTGTTTTTTCATCTACCTGCGCTTTTTACTTCATACACAAAATGGACCCACCCCAAACAATAAACTGTCAAAGATTACATTTAATCTCTTAATCCTATGTAAAGTGTTCACACTACCACAAATACCAAATCACACAGACACCCATTCCTAGATTTAGTATGAGGAGAAATGCATCCTTCTGTTTTAAATGCAACTATTTTTCTTATTCACAGAACATCAGGTAAGTCACATGCAGTGAGAGTTTTATCTACTGTATAATTTCATGAACAGAGAACAAGAAATCAGGAAAAAGGTCTCACTTGTGAAATATGATTGATTGAAGATTCCATGCGTCGAAGCTGGGATGCTTGGATATCCAGCATTTGGAGAACATTGTTGGCCAAAGTGTTGATCAGATAGGCTACGCTTGCTAATGACTGGGTTGTGTAGGCTTTGGTTTCTTCTAGGGCTCGCTGCTTATCTGCTGACTGAAAGCAGAAATAAAAGGTTTATTCAGTAAAATCTATCACACAAACATTCTTGGAATGAACTCACTTTGCCTGTCTTTAAAGGACAATGAATTATAGAGTCCAACTAATTCTACATAAGTTATCATTTCTCCTCCTTTACATTTCTTCATTACACAAAATATATTAACTTCATATTTTAACAGTTTCAGTATTTTAAAAAAGGAATTACGCTAGTATACAACATGCTAATCTTTTCTAGAAATATTGGAAATGCAACTTCTTATACTGTGCCTTTGCAATGAACTTTAAAAGCACTCCAAAATACTTAATACTCTTTATGATTTTATATTCATGATTTGGTAGTTCATCCAATTCCTGTTACAGAATTTAGACTCCCTTCTAAACTTTGTACTTCAATGTGTACTCTCAAAAGAGCCTGCAAGGATCTGCCAAGTACCATATTCCTCTCCAATTATATAGACCTCATTATTGCCACAAACAGTCGTTAAAAATGGAAGCACTCAGTCACAGTGAATGAACTATAATTATTCCCTGAAAGTGGTGGCTGAATTAAAAGATCAGAAGAATCACTGTTAAAAAGAACAAGTCTGTTTTCTTCTATTTTTCTAGTAGTAGAGCACTTAAAATACTTAGGCTACCAAGCCAGCAAATATACACTAGAAGAACATACGTTTACTTCAAAAAACATTAGAATTAATAAATTAAGAGGCTAGTTGTTAAGGTGTTTCTCCCATAAATAGTTAAACATTACTAGAACCTAATTCAGTATAAAGAAAACAGCATAAACCACTGGTAAAACACACAACTAAGATGCTAAGAGACTTTAGTTTCCAGTTTGTTAGACATTGTAATACACTCTGAATGTCACTTAGGTCATCTTTAGCCTCCTCACAGGCTGATGGTGCTGTTTCTAAAGTAACAGCTGACAAGTAGGTTCTGCTCCCACCTTCCTATTTTTCACACGGGTGCATATTGAGATTCAAGAAACATGCTTGTCCTAGAGAGGGAAAATAAAGCAATTCCCTCTCTTTCAGCATAAGCTGACTCTACCTTCTGTTTGACCACATGCACTCCAGGGCAGCACAGAAATTAAGTGTATCTTTACTACAGGAAAATCATTCTTGCAGCTAAAGATATTTCCTGAGACCTTGTACCAAGATCCTCAAAAGCAGGATTTTAAGAGAAAAAAAACAACAACATGTAAACATAAGCATAGGACTCCATTAAATGCCCATATGAAAAATATTCAGTACTTTTCCTGTCCTGGCAGCATCTCCCGTGTCCAGCCACAACAATGATTGGCCTCCTAGCATCCACTTTTGCAGGCCATGCAGCTGCCACTTTCCATTCTGCTTCCTAGATGGGAGGATAGCAGCAGTTGCTATTCATCATGCAAGAGCTCCTAAGGTGGTGCAGGAGGAGAAGGATACTGTAGAAGGCAAGCATTCTTGCCCAGCTATGCAACAAAAGAAAACGCCTCAGCAGAATAAGAAACTAAACATGTTAGGGGACAACTTCTCAGGCCACAATATGCTGATGTCCCACAGTCAAGGATGCTTATAAAGGCTTATATCTAGCTATAAAGACATCAGAAAAATATGGAGTCCGGACTCCATCTAAGAACTCCTGACTTTCAGCCAGCTGGGTAACATGCATTTTATAGAAAAAAGCTCCAAACGTAGCTTAAGGACTTCCAAATGGAGGAACACAACTCTCAGTCTTAGCTCTCACACCACTGGCATCTAAATGCACTCTCGCTCTCTTCGTAGCCTCAGCTCAGTCTCCAAATATCATTGCTACAGCAAGCATACACACCACAGGACACTTTCACAGCTATTCAAACACTTTCTGAATGGCAATAATAAAAATGACCAGAAGCTTGTCAGTTTTGCTCCGCAGCTGCTGTTGAAGTCTATTTATAGCAGCAGAAACTGCTGATTTACATTAGCACACTGTACATCCAGAATAGCTGAGTAGAAGCCAACAAGCACAATTTGTTTCATTAATAGCCAAAGAGTTGGAGAACAAAAGGAAGACAATCTATCATTTTAGAAATTAGGAGCCTCTGCTCCAGTTTTACTGCTTAAAGAAATATAAACATAAATCTACATTCAGAGCTAGTCTTTCACTGATGTACACACCTACCAGCTAAATTCAAGTTACCCCCATTTACACTAGTTCAACAAGGAACTGGCTTCTCATAAAACAGCAATCCTACAAATACACTGGGAACTGTTATTAGCATAAAAACCCTTTTGATTGAGAGGTCCAGTCTGGGTATTTGGCTGATAACCTGAACAAATATGATTTGCTCTGCATACCTTTATACAGAGCTGAAAATTCTCTGAAACAAACTTTGAAAGCTTTTTCTTGAACTCCCAGCTTCAACTTCTCAAGCAATGTTAGGAAGATAGTTGAACATCACAAGTAGATCATCTGCACAGCCTTAAGGAGTTCGGATCATTGATGTTTTCTGTTCCCACATTCTTCAGCAGCTCAGCATTAACGTTCTTCTCCACACAATACCCACACCAGGTGGTTCCCACTGAGTCACAAAGCAGCATGCTTTGCTGTTGCTCTCAGCTGTAAGACCATCATCTTAACACCACGAAGAGCTCACCTGGTGCTTCTGCCAGCCAAGGATGTTCCTGCTACTACTGGGAATGGCCACCTCTGCTGCAGCAGGAAGTGGTACCCCACACAATTGCACTTCTATATGCAAGTCCAAAGATGGACTTAGAGGGACACTAACTCTAACAAAACTCAGGAATGTATTGAACTCAGTACAAATGTTCACCTGAAAATATTTCTATTTTTTTTATACTAGATTGTATAACCCAAATTGCTCGCAGTAGAAAGGATGTGGAATTCAGTGGTCGGCATGACAGAGTTCAACAAGCTTTCGCTATTCAGAACAAAATGTGCCTTACCCATAATTAAATATTTTATACACATTTATTCAACTGCACAGATGGTATTTGCTTAGCCTACCCAAGTGCTTTCCAAGGACCTTTGGTAAGCTAGAAAAAATGATTGAGAAAAATGCTAGGCATCATTAATTTAATAATTATGCAAGAATCAAGCCAAAAAGTTACATAATTGACAGTAAAAAAAGAATAGCTTTGTTTTAAACAAACTACCTCATTAAATATGTACTTACTCAAGAATATTCCTTACTCCTTTCTTCACTACTAGAACTGCTCATTCCTAGTATTCCAGAGATCTTGAAAAAAATAATGCCACAGAACAATTAGAAAACTCCAGTATCTCCCTTTCAGATGTGCAGGAGGATCCTGCATACTGGAGGAATACAGGAGGAAATCCAGTTCACCTACTTTTCAGTATAACCAGAGCTCCAAAGTACTTGGATTTGGGGGGAGTTTTTCTTCTGTGTCAATTAGAATACTGTTATCTCTAAATAATTCATCCCTACATGTAAACAGTCTTCTCTACATATTGCTCATTTGTGCAATTATTGGTGTTATTATATCAGCAGGGAAAAGGCCTAGCTTGACCTCTTCATGACCCCATTTAAATGTTTATATATTTGTTTTAAGAACAAGGAGAGGTAGTAGTCATCTCACTCACTTACATGTACTCTATACCCTAACCATTATGAATTAATCAAATGTTAAGAAACATAACCAAGCCATATTTCAGATGTGAATAGGAATCTCTTTCTCATACACAGGCTTCCGAAAACCCACTGACAGCTTTCTGTATTCAACAGCAACCACAAGCACCAAGATGCACTGGGACTAGTGGGTCCCATTTCTTGTAAGTTGTATGCCTACTAATCAGTGGGACTGATTATTTGGCATACAACTTACAAGAAATGGGACCTCCAGAATTTGGAGACAGTATTTACTTTGCAATATTTTAACATGCCCTTATATGGATAGATAGCTCTAGTTAAAGTAACCTGCTTGACCAGCCTTTGTACCACCTAGTAAAAATGGAACATGTTAGTTTACTAGCGACTCATTTGCTTTTTTTATTAGCAAACTACTCGCAGAAGAAACGGTGCAAGAATCAATGCTACAATTAAACTTGAGCCATGAGTGGACTGTCCACACACTGAAAGAGGTAGCAGGCATCTAAACCATCCCACATTGTAAATAACTGTTTAACCAAAAACTGTATTTCTTCACAATTGCATGAAGAGCCTCTCTAATCGACACCTAAACAAAAGCATTTAACTTGCTGCTCATTCAATGCGTTTTTCAATTGAAATACCTTTAAATGTGAAGTTACTGCAGTCAGCTCTTCTGAACACAAGTCAAAAAAAAAAAAAAGCAATTAGGACTACTCTCATAGTATTGTGAATTTTGAATATCCTAAATGTAATCAAACGCATCACCTTTTGAGCTCAGATCACACAGTAATGTAAGCACATCAATTTAAAAAGCTGTATAGGGAACTTTTGGCATTTAGGCTAAACGTAACCATTAGAGAAGATACCAGTTTTACAATTAAAAATGCATAAGCCCTATAATTAGATTCTACAATTTAAACAGGAAGCAATGAACTTAAAAAAGAAAAGCCATTTTCAAATGCAAGGTTACTTGCATTCATCGTATTCCACAGATATGAATATAAATATAAATAAGGTTATTTCCACTTTTATGAGTAAATTATGATGACAATTTAGCTTAACTTATCTGAATACTATTAAAAAAAAACATGCTAGCTGAGGAACATACTCCTATTTATACTTGTGAAACATCAGGCTGTTCTGTTTTTCAGATTACTAAAATACTAACAATGTACTAAGTGTTAGTGGAATTTCTAGATCATAAGTGTGACTTCTGAAACTTTAAGCCAGCTGAAACTCAGTATCAGTAAACCTTTGCAGTCAATATCAGGTGGTCATTCTCACTAAATTAGTCTTATCTTTTTACTGCAGTTGAATCATTAGGTATTTTCATTTCTGTGCTGGCCCTCTAAATGTAGGTTTGATTAGTAGCTAGGAAAACTACCTTTCAAAAAATATACACAAATCTAACTAGCCTCTGAAATGGAAAAACTTTTTTTTTTTTTTTTTTAAATGCATACTGCATTCAAGGCTGCCAGTAAGGGCAAAACTAACCTACTGGTCTGAAATTTATGACAAGACTATCAGTCTACTGCACCCAGAAGAAAAAGGTAACAAATGATAGCAGTGGTCGAGCACAACTTGCCCGACTAGCATCTAATCACTTACACCACTGTTTTCATGCTGCCAGCATCATTGCAATAAATCTGTCATCTGCTTCCCTTAAATAACACCAGGATCAAATTTAGGATTTTATTTTCCCACAGATACAAACACTGAAGACCGTTTTTCACATGCAAATGTCCTGCTCTCATCAAAACTAGCAACTTCCTATTCTTTGAAAACAGAGCCAAAGTCCTGTTTATGCCCAAAAAAAAAAAAAAAAACCTAGACAAGGTTATAATAAAGGTTGTTCAACACATAAATAATATAGTTTAAAATGATTTATCACTAGAAACTGAACAGCCTGCTAGCATCCAAATACATCTGCATCTGAAGTGTAGCTAACATGAAGTTACATTAATAGTAATTCATCACTGGTTTACAGCATCAAATGTAGCTCTTCCTTGAGAAGTGACCAGCAATGACAGAAATCTATTCTCCACGTGTATTTAAGGCTGTCACTGTTTATTTTGTTAATCAGTGGATTCTTCACCTCACTGTTAGCTCTTTGGCAATAACGCAGCTGAAAGAAGTGGATAATTTTCTATTTCATTCATCAATGTAATTATTAGAGTTCCAAAAACAAGGCCAACTTCAGCTTTAATATCAGTAAGCTAATCAAATTTGTGGCCATAAGAGACTACTCCAATACAGATGTGCTGAATGAAGCACCTCAGAAAGAAAGAGCAAAGATCCAGAGACTTATCGCTACTGTTTCACGCACCTGCTGTTCTACAGCTCTTCACTCACTGAGGAAGCTTTACTTTTCACTGAGTGTGCAAGTAAGGATCATTGATGCACTTCAACTCATATTTGATTTTACAGCTACTTGATAACAATTAAACGTCATTACGCCATTTGCAAAAGTCACTTTTCAGAATCCAAGTGGCCTTCAGAAGCCAGAACAAGCTACAATCATACAATAATTACACTCCACTATACAAACAGTATTATTCACACCATTTTCTCCTTAACACTATCAGAGGAACAGATTTATTTTTTTCTCTCAAGAAATCTAACAAAATCTACCCTACAAAGGATGTCTATCTCAGCTCCCCCAAAATGCAACATTTGAGTTATTGCCCAACTTTGTCAGTTTCTCCATCCAAGTATAACTTCTCAGATCACTTCAGTACATAGCAACGACAGAGGCCAACTAACAGCTTTCATTTCAAATCACAGGCAGAGTTAGCTGTGGCAATAGAAGAAGGTTCTGCTTCCAAGTGTCCACTGCCAGACACTGCAACCTCATAGCAAGAAAAGCTAAGTAGGACACACAGCCGCATCATCCATCATCATAGTTTACAGCCTATATACAAACATAATTAGTCCGATGGCAGGACAGCCTGTAATTGCCGAAGAGTAACTACAGCATGTAAGGGGATGATATGCACCCTGTTCAGCCAGCAGCTCCCAAAAGAGAGGTAATCAAACAGGTGGAGATGCCAGCCACATCACTCAGCACAGCTATATCAGCCTGCCATTGGCCTATTCCTTCTGCAGTCCCATGTCTTTGGGCAGCACAGAAAGGAGTCCCGTGGCCCCAGGAACACACGCCACTGGGCAGCCTTTGCTGTCTGCCCCAACAACCGTGGCTGTGCCATGCCCCAAACTCTGCCTGCATTGTCAAAACAACTAATGCAAGGCCCTCAGTGGACTTCCACTGTCCCGACCTCCTCACGCTGGCAGCCCCCCCTATGTTATCATTCTGTAAGTTAATGTATTTTAAAATTAGCTACTTTTGATAACTGATAACCATGCAGCTACCAAGTAACAGGAATCTGCCAATTCAGAGATAGAGAAGAAGGCCCCTTAAACCAACCAGGGGCCAGGGATTGGCATAATCATCTTCATTTTCTAGGAAATTACCCTGCTTGGCTTACACAGCCCCTTTCACAATAATCAGTTAATCATTTGAAAATCATCTGAAATGATTCTTATTTGGTGCTTTTTAAAGCTGCTGCCAGTTCAGACATACTGAAAGGAACAGGTTCGGATACATAACCTGACAGAACAAAAAATATATATATTTTATTTCATATAAGAACGTAGAGATCAGAAAAGAAACCTCAAAAAAAGAAACCTTCACACAACAGTAGCAGCATACAACATACTTCTGTGAGGTGACAGAGCCCCTGGCAGCATACTGACCCTCCCACACCTAGAGATTTATGCTCAAACAAGCAGAGCCTCAAAGAGATCCAGTGGCAGCTGATCAACACTAAACATGGGAACTGAGAAATCTGAAGAGGTTTCCCTGCATCGGCCCAGGAAAGGTTCCCCAATCTCTCCCCTCACTCCAACCATGGAGCATGCTCCTCTCTCTCTCAAGAAGAGGGGACAGCCCTCACTGCCTACTGTAGAACTAGCTAAACGCCAAAGTCTCCAATTCCTCCACCGCTACATCACCAAGTACGCCAGAGCCTTATCACCCAAGATGCACGTTCGCACCTCATTACATGACCAGACACAAATACTTTTGTCTGACTGAAAAATCACAGCAGTCCCCACAGCTCACAGGCCTTTTCCCTTGCTTTCAGCAGAACACACAGAGCACAGGTCAATTTGTTCATGATGCCCACAGTCAGCCTGCTGAAAGGTGACCTCTGCTGTACCGCTCCGCTGAAGGTGGTGGTGACACCCGGTGCTAAACAGGCATCAATGAACCAGGCAGAGCGCCCAATTACACAAACTACCATTCCCAACATAAAGAAGTGGCAGGAAGTCAGGAAAAGTTCACGCTAAGAACTGCTGAACAAAACCGGAGCCTTCCTATTCAACAGATTTGTTTCTTGTGTGCCCTGAGAGCTGCATCTGCTCACTTTTCTGGCATGGAATGTTTTTCCAACCTTTTGCTCCTGTTACCATAGCACTGGACAAAACACAATATTGGCAGAGAGTGGGATTCCAGCCTCTTATGCAGCAACCTTTGTTAGCTGAGCTCTAGATCTCTGCTCTGCAGCCCTTGAGGAATTGCTGAACAACCGATAATCTGAAAGTCATCTCCTCCAGAGAGGAGGAGCCCCAGTCTTAAATCCCAAAAGGTAAATTGCTAGAAATAAGCATTTTTCAAAAGTTCTTCAATTTGTTCATGTTTTTAAGGGTTGCCAGCACACAAGAACCAGAGAGCTGCAGTAGAGTTTTCATTTTAATCAGACTCAAACTTTGCTATGTTTCTACAATTTAAGAATCATAAAAAATTAGCAGAGAAAAACAGAACAAATAAATGCAGGCACTGTAAGTAGCAGTTATCCTCTTTCTTCCAATTTAACTAGCAGTTTTGGTCCATTTACTTCAAATTTAGAAGTAAACCTTCTGTCAATTGCTATGTAGCTCCAGAATAGCATGCAAAGTGCTGTTCAACCTGCTGCATATAACTTAACCCCACAGCATCAAGTTTTCTGTAATTCTTTCCACCAAAATCTGTATTTTAGACACAGATTTTCCTAAGCATGACCTACTTTCACACTAATTACAGCGCTTCTTGCCCAGAGACTGTTCTATGTCAGCGGTAACTCCATTTTTTAAAGCAATATAATGACCTATTAAATGCAATCAAAGAATGTGCATTTAATCTCCCATGTTAACTATAGTAAAACCATAATACAGTCATCTCCAAACAATTCAAATACTAGTTCCTTCTGCAAATTACACAATTACTTATTTTAGGAATAAACAAATATCACAACGAAGTATGAAAACGCAATATGCCTAACAAACAAATCTAGCTTGGGCAAAGTTTTTTTCCACATACAGTAATTTTTACATTTCCCAGCTCAGAAAACACAGTGATTCCCTTGCAGGTCACAGAGCCATTTCAGAATTCCTTTCTAGCAATACATGTATGTAGCAATTTCTTGCTGCTAAAGAAAAGCTAGAACTTGAAAGATGTAAACCTAGCAGCAGTAAGGGTCTTCCTGCTCAGCTATAAAAGACCATGGTTCCGAATGCTAAGTCTGGATGAGCATGAAGAGATTATATTTTTTCTGAAAATTCATTCAGAACAATACCAAGGATTTCATACAGTGAATGTGTAAGACTGCTGTAAATTTAATAATGGTTACTCAGCGTTAATGAACTTCAGAAACCCCTGACCCACACATACCTATTCTTACATTTGAGTGTACAAAACACTTCAGATTGGTTTTAAGATTAAATACATTAGCCAAATTTACTTCTACCAAAAATATGAAGACATATAAATTCTACAAGGAGTTAGTTTGATTTCAGGAAGCCTACTGAAGGGCAAGAAGCACATCAACACTTCAATGTAGTTGCTACTGTGGTAATTCTATTATTTCTTTCTTTATTTATTCTATTTATTTATTCTATTTATTTATTTATTATTTATTCTATTATATAAAACATAGGATAAAATATTTTGGTGAAATAATAAACTTTCTGAGTACAACAGTGAATGACAGATCAGAGAGTTGACTAAATATAGCAAAAGGGCTGAAATGGACATTTTTCCAGCTTTTTGTGTCTTAACAGTTTGGCATAACCTACTAGTTCAACAGAAAGCATTCAGTTACCGTTCTGTCTAAACACTCCACAGTTGTTTAATTTTTCTTAATCAGGACTGTTTATTTTGGCTGAACCCCAAAACTATTGTTTGAACGACTGTGCTAAGTGACTCACTGGTCATGTTAATTCTGCACACTTGAAGAATTTTCAGTAATTATTAAAATTACTGAAAAATATTCTGATGTATTTTCTGAATGAAATTTAGAAAATAATTATATAAAATCACAGCTATAAATGAAAACCTATGGAAAGAAAAAGGAGAAACTTGGAGGAAGGAAAGAATATCTGACCTAAAGCTAGCGCTTTTCGTAAGAATATGCCACTGAAGTGTATGCTTTTATTGGTACAGGTTTGACTGCTCTATTGCTTATGCTCCAGATAGGTATTCTTCTATATCTCCATAGTCTGCTATTCGTACTTAAATTACAACAATTGATGATAGTAATTCTATGTTACAAGATGCACACAATACCTTCAAGTTGTAAAATTCAACCCTGTATTCAAAGGAAAATAAAAAACAACAGCAACATAAAAAAGTGCTTAAGAAAAGCACAGTATTGGTATTAACTGGTAGACAAAATACTAGAAATGGATGCCTCAGTGGAACTTCCACGAATTCTACGTGGTTGTTTTTACTTATGTGCACAGAAAGTTGATTATGTACCAAATACCAACACCACAGGAGGTTAGTAAAATTATTATGTCTAACCCCATGAGAATTGCATGATAAGGTTCCTTGAAAAAACACAATTTCAACAATACCCCGGATAACATCTGGAAGCAAATTTCTGTGCAGGACCTTGTAGAGGCAACAGCTACAGAATATAGTTCCTGACATTCCTGACAAAGAATCAGACAAATGAGTTATTTGAGATCAGCACAAAGCTCTGAAGCCCTGAAGTTCCACCAAGTCTGTCACAAAAAGAGTTGGTCATCCCAAAAATTGGAAGGGTACTTGAGAAAAGGACAGATGAATGAGCAGACAAGGCCTCTGAATACAGCATCAAGCACCTGCGCTGCCCAAAGATTAGCAGCTGACCATCTTTGCACATTTACTGATTATGTTCCAGACAACCACTTTGAATAAAGTATGTTGTTTTTTTTTTTTACCACAAAAGAAGTCACAGGGACCATTTTATTTCCTCAAAACATGTGAGAAGAGAGACTTCTACCAGGCCTTTTAGATTTGTCCAGGTGCTAAGTTTTGCATGTACCAGTGCTATTCTGTCCAAGACCTTTTTAAATATGCATTAATCACTCTTGTACCAACAAGAATATATCTTTTAAAGCTACGGAACACCATTTATTTTCTCCAATCAATATTTATACAGCAGAAAGAATTCATATTGGACAGACAAGACACCATCTGTCACACACATCTTGGCAGAAGCTAAAAATGTACAGCTATTTTTCCCCTACAACAGCCACATCCATAGTCCAATTAAACTTAAGCTCAGAACTTCCACGAAATAAAACAATCTTTTATTATCCTCATCTAACAAAATTCCTACTAATGAATTCTTGCAGGTACAGTAGTCTTAAAAGTCAGTTTTTACACACAGGTTTCAAAGAAGAGCCAGATACAGACTATAGGTGCCTCATATAAGGGAAAACAATTCTTTCCTGCTATACAATCTAAATCGGGTCACAAATACTTCAGTAAAAGAACAACTTTAATCCCACAGATAAGAATTATTATCCTATTCCCTGTATGCGCCAAATTTCACCATATCCAGTACCAGCAATACCATATAATTTTATTCATTCTGGTAGCTCTCATAATGGCAAGAGCTCTCAACCATAAACCACATCACTAAGGATTATGTGCAGTATTGAAGCCAACCTGCTTGAACTGCACCCACAGCATGCCTGCAACTTACAAGCATGTCTCTTGACCTTTTTCCCCACAGCTGAAAGCCAACGAAGAAGCGTCTCTGGCTCAGGAACTAGCCAAGACAAATATGGTAAACCAATTCGGAGATTGCATTCAGAAGTGCTACCACTTAGATTTAGATACCTGTAATAATCCCACGTAAGAGTTTCCTTAGCTTCAGTAGAACTAAGGAAATAATAGTCATTAAAAGGAAGGATACAAACAGTAAAAGCTAGACTGCCCTGACACCTCCGGAGACATAAAGAAACAACACGCAGGAAGTTCAACACAAAAGCACAATAACACGGAACAGACTTTTAGTCAGTCAGCAGAATCTTTTTCCTGCAGTACTGAGAGCGTATCTCTGTGCTTGGATAAATTTGGGCTTAAGGAAAACCCCTTCTCTTCACCCTCAACACCTTTTACTCTGTAACCCACAGCACTACAAATGCCCATGGGCAATCCAGTGGAAACCTCCACACAGTGAGCTACCATGTTGGAGACAGCATAGCTCATGTCCTCCAAGCCAAATCCAATGGCCACCAGGCAACCAAGTACTCATCCCAGCTGGGCAGCTCTGTGCCATAGCCAGTCCGACATGAGCAACAAGCCAAGCTCAAATACCAAACACCAGTCCTCTGCATCACCACCACTTTGTTCATTACTGATACAGGGTTTTCCAGCAATGTCACAGTTTAAAAGAAAACACAAAATGGTGAAGCTCTTTTCAGTGTATCTTAATGTAGTGACCAGTTACATCATTATGCTTAGCATAGTTATGCTACATTGAAATTATAGAAATTAAAGTTTATGGCACACAAATAGAAAATGATGCTGCAAACTAGTAAAAGACCGCAGTACTCCTCTCAGCAGTTTTGTTACAGGAAATGAGAAATCCCCACCTTTGATTTTACCTTCACCATCATTCTCATACAGAAAGAGTTCTGAAGTTGCTTACTCACCCATTTCAACAACATTATTGTTCTGATAGTTCTGAGCTCTCTCTTATCACAACAATAGAAACGTCAGGGAGTGCAACCACACAAGAAATAACATTTCAAATGCTGAATACCTTTTAATTTTACAAAAGGTTCTCTTGCCTTGCATTCTTTCATTTTTTTGGATGTTAATTCATTTGTTTTCAAGTTGTCCTAATAGGTTGTTACAACAGTAGATTCAGCAAGTTCTACTACCATCAGAAAAAAAAAAAAAAAGAGCTTTTCTCAATACCCTAATGAATTAAACTGCTGCACAAAAGGCCTTTTCATTTGACAAGATATGTTTAAATAATATCATCTCTCTACCCATCTAGTTATGCCAATAAATAAACCTACCCTGGAAAGAAGAGTTTCATGTTATGATTGATAGGGAGACTTTAAGAGAGAGGCACAGAGGGAGAGGAAATTTCCAAGCTGCTTTGTAGTCAAGCAATTCTCTTATTCATTTTGCAGGATGCCCAGCCAACTGCATAACCTCTAATTCTGCACCTCCCAGACACTGACAATTGGCTTTTCTGTAACACTCGCTATCTTCCAATCCTCTGTAAGATTGTCCCTAAAACACAGGAAATACCATCCTTTTCCCCCCTATGTTCCCCAGAAGAAACATATGAAAACAATTCTTAAAGGACTATGTCCAAACACAGGCTTACGTGCATATAAAACCCAGTCCAAAAAAATGAAAAAAGCTCCTTCCACTCTGTTTGTAAACAAATGTGGTACTTACCCAGATTAGTAAAGTATAAGGTCTAAAGAGGAAAAGCGTCTAATCAGAGCTGTATTACTTAAAAATGAAAGAATTAGGTAAAAAAAAAAGCTGACTGCTCAAGTTATGGCTGCTCAAGTTGTGATTTGGCTTGTGAAGAGGCACATAGTTAAGAGAATGGTATCCCGGAGGACTCTGTGTTTAGTCAAAAAAAGGAGGGGGGGTGGGAACGACATTTTGACAAACTAATACTATACATAACAAACCAAAAAAAAATATAATATATAATATATATTATATTTTATATAATATAATATAATAACTGTGCAGTACACCTCCAAATTGATTCCAGAACCTCAGATCTGAAATGGGTGCTCAAAGCCCCATCCTACCTGGCCTTGAATGCTTCCAGAAATGGGGCATTCACAGCTTCTCTGGGCAACCTGTTCCAGCGCCTCACCACCCTCTGAGAGAATAATTTCTTCATGATGTCTAATCTAAATCTACCCTCTTCCAGTTTAAAGCCATTCCCCCTTGTCCTATCACTCCACTAGCTGACAAAGGGTCCCTTCTCCAGCTTTCCCCATAGGCTCCCTTTAGGTACTGGAAGGCAGCTGTAAGGTCTTCCTACAGCCTTCTCTTCTTAGGGTTGCTCTCAACCTGTTCTCTACTCAGGCTGTATTTGGGCTTGGGATTGCCTCAACCCACGTGCAGGACCTTGAACTTGGTCTTGTTGAACCTCGTGAGCTTTGCATGAGCCCATCTCTCAAGCCTGTCAAGGTCCCTCTGAAATTATGACTAAAATCAATGTAAATATCCTATATGTATAATATCCTGTATGTATATCCTATAAGCAAAATTTAAATTTTAAGCAAATCACTATACGGTAAGGATTTAAAGTAGTTCTGTTAACTCATATCAACAAGTCTCTTAGTGACTGCAGAAGTGTCCTCAAGCTGGAGATGGTTTAAAGTAACTTATCACCACCAGATAATTGTAACAGAAATCCACAGTCCGCAGGTAACTTTTTCTGTTATCCAGACTTGTTGATTTATACGCATGCCCATCAGATACGAATGGATTAGAGTGGACAGTGCAAAATACTTTAATATATATGGGCAAAAAAATCCATCATGGACAAATTCAAAACAAATGCAAGGCAAAAACATACAAAAACAGAAAATAAAACTGCTTATATCCTTATCATTTCTTCAAAACATCTCTTTAGCCTTTTTGGAATCCCATTAAACACTGAGCCTGAACTCATAGCAATAATTCCAAAGATTACATTAAGAAGTATTACCAAACTCAAGCAGCATTATCAAACTAAATTGAGAATCCTTGTACCTTGGTTCAAGAAAAATGGAAAACTAGTGTACATTGTTCACACTCTTCACAACATTACTTGCATATTATTTTAATTACAGTCTTTAATTTATTATCTATCAAAAACTACTGCCCCATTTTCCAGGTCCTACTCATACATGCATTAATCGATATATCTGATGTCTGTCAACCACCTCGGTCTCCAATTTTGCTGTTACTGGTGTGATAAGAAGTTGGCTTTTGTTTTCACTAGTTCCCCTAATGGATGTATTTATAAAAAATGACAATGACTGTAAACTTTTCATAATGGCATGCTAACTAGACAGGCTCACCAATGACCAGGTAAGGACCAGACCTGGCACTAGGATATAGAAAGAACTGGATTCAAAAAGATGCTAGATGAACTCAGGGATCTTGCTCCTAAACAACAGCAGAGTCTAAGATTTGCATCCTTTGGGAGGCACTGCTCTAACTACTGTAGGCTTCTAGGTGGGTAACAGGAAGAATTTATGCACTCAGCTATTTTAAAGGCAAAATCTACAAAACACAGTATTTTTCAGGATGGTCCAACAGACAACCCATTCAATATCTGCACTTCAAAACTGGACATGCCTAGGGCAGGCCTTCATAAATCTCAGCCACAATGACTCTTAGTGTTCCTGCCCTCAGCACAAAATTTAGAGCCATAACCCGCTGGCAATGCACTGGACAGAGAAAGTTAGTATCTGCCCTCCAGTGCTGAAAGACTGGGGCAGCCTGCCTGAAAACCTCAATCCCATCAGTGGAACTTAATATTTCACGCAGACAAGTAAGTAACCTTCCTCTCATAAGCCACTCCAAAGCAAAATTTACTTAATTCTAGGTAACTATGATTGAATGTTTTTCCTTCAGATATGAAATCCAAATTGAACCACTTTCTCCATCAAACACAGTGAACCTATTTATACTAACACCAAAAAACAAAACCTTACAGAAATTTTTGCAAGGTTTATCTTAGTCCTTGACCACATTGACCAAAAACAATAAAAAAAAATAAAATTTGCTTTCTAATGAAGTTTACCAACCTCCAAATAAATTGCCTAAAAATTTTCTTCCTGTAACACATCAAAAAATATGTGTCATCAGCTTGTTTATCAGTTACTTTCAACAAAACTCCTAACAAGACAGATGGCATCCAGATATAAAAGAACAATAGTTCACAATACAGGAAACAGTTCTTATGAAGCTTATGTATTTATGTAAATATCAGTTTGAAACTTAAATAATTTTGATAATCACGGCATGCAGATTGAAATGAGCATCTTCAAACAAAACCACCTCAGGCTTCCCTTAAATCTGCTGAAAAAAAAAAAACACAACCTAACAGCCTTGATCTGATCTTCTAGAAGTATAGTTTTAAAAACCTGGTATGATCTGTAGTAAGAATCAACTTCAGTAAACTACCAACCAGCTCAAAAACAGACAAAAAGTCCAAAAGTTATTCCCAAGTATTCTGTTAGAGTTCATATAAATTCAAGCAATATATTCATAACAAAGTTACAAATTACCCTAATAAGAACATTCACATCTATGTATCACAGCTTTTAACTCTAAGAAAATATTATATGCTTAATTTATGAGTTCAGCACAAAACTAGCTTTGGCTCTGTGTATAACTGAGACATAGAGGCTAACAAAACCCAAACCTAATAATGTTTGTCCCTCTCCTTCAATTCACTGAACGTAAAACAACTTCACTACGGTAACAGTAAGCCAATAATAATAAAGCAATTACTTGTATTTCAGGCTGAAAGACCATTAAGAACAGATATTACAATGACATCTACTGGGAAATAAGCTATAAGAAAAGTGAATAGCATATGTAGAACGTGACAGAGAAAATGCACCTAAATTCATTGTGCTGCCATTACCTGCACTGTTGAAGTACAAGCAGCCACATAACTAAAATACCAGATAATGGTATTCAACAAAATTTACAGGATTTTGATTACAAAGCAAGATATTAATTTCAGATGAACAATTAAGGTTGAAAATACAGTATATTAAAAAAAAAATTCCAGTAAATTAGGCCAAAGATTGGCATGTAGACTGCACTCAAAATCTGTTGCAAAACTTGGCAGTTAACACAAATCTGTCTTCTTCTCAAATAAAATATTCTGCTGAACACAGCAGAGTAAGATTTCACTCGTTCAAGTACTGACTGGAGAAAGTCTTGTTTTACTTGGTGTACCACTGTGGTGCACCACTTCCTGCCTTAAAACCTACAGCACTAAGCCACAAAGATGAATGGCTGCAAACACCGGTAAAACACAGGCAACAAACAATACATTTTAGAGAGCTTATCAACTGCAAGATGCAGAAGCTTGCTAGACTGAATTACAATTCCTGATCCATCTTATTCAGTAACTACAATCAGAAAATAACCTATAGAAGGGAACTACAAGAATGCCACTTCTAACTAACAGCATTACAAGACTTACTTTCTAATGGCAATGTGCATATTTACCAATTTTCATGTTTATAAATAAAGTATTACCACCAGCAACTCCCACTGATAAAATGTCTCATGTTATTTCCATATCCACTCAACAGAAATCAATTCTACTCTTCCTGAACCCTCATTTGAACTTGTGACACTATTAAATGAATTAAATTTGCTTTCCTGGCAAAACACAGCACAGTTAATGCAAGAGGAAGTACAGTGGTTGAGTGATAAATACTTCACCAACTTTACCAGCTACTCTGACTCTCTTTGAAGAAAACAGGATGAGCCTGTATCTCCATTACCCCCACAAAACTCACCAACCTACCAACAAGCTCTCTGCAAATCTTCAGCAGAGAGCCATGCAGAAACAATTTGTACAGCCGTTTAATACAGTTGCAACCGAGAGAAGCATACACTGTGACTGAACTACTGCCATGGGATTTTATTTCAGAACATTCAAATCAAAGATCCATAAACATAAATGGCATCTTTTAGCACTTTTTTTTTTCCTAATTTTGTCATAAATACTGAAAACATGTGGTGTCACTTCAGAGGGTTTTTCTATTTGTATACCCTAATAATGCAATATGGAGGCTATCCAACTCCCCATCCAACTTCCAGTAGCATCTGTCAACCTCCCTTTAAATTATCGAGTCCTTAAAACTCTGACAGTTGGAGATACAATAAGTAAAAGGGAAGGAGGACATGAAAAAGTAAAAGAAGCCAAGAAGATCATCAGTATTATTACTAGTTCTGTTACAGCAGCACCACTACCCACCATCCAGTTACTTCTCCACTTTAAGGGAACGTGGAAACCTTGTAAGTGATCTACAGCCTGAACATGAGACAGCATGAGAGCAGAAACACTGAAGAAAGTAGTAGGGTACCCATTTACTTTGTATTTTTAAAGAGTTTTAACCTGACAGCATCTTCCTGAAATTCTGGACAAAAATTCTCTGGATCTCATCAACACCCACTTTAACGCCTGCCAAATGAGTCTTCTATCAACACTAAGCTTAACCAACTCTTCACCAAAGTTGGATTTAAAAGGAAACAAATTTAAGGAACAGGAGAACTGAAAACCGTGAAAACCACTTTCTCATCATTAAAATAAAATAAAAATAAATCAGTTGTTTTTGTTAAGGTGATACATATCTCATCTTCAGCAAAGAGAACAGAGATCTTTCTCAAACTTGTGTGTCTAAGGAATTAATGGTTTATAAGCAAGTTAGCTACTTATACCAGTCGTTACAAGCAACTCAGCAGAAATTTCACATTAAATGACTAAAACCCTTCCCCTTGCAAATACAAGGGCTCTTCCATGTATAAAACTCAGTACAATCACAGCAACATGAAGACTATGAAGACAGGAAAACCCAAAGAAAAGCTCGATCCTCCTTTTCAGTCTCTAGAAAAGGCAAGCAAAGCATAAGAGTCTTGAAAGACCAAGAAATACAGAGCCCGTTAGAAGCATCTGGAGAACACAGCACACAGAAATCCCACACACTTTCTGAATGCTGGACAGGACACAGAGGCTTGGCTTTTCACTCAATTGTGTGAGCTGACTTTGCTGGAGGGACTTCACCCTGTATCTGTTCCTGCTAGATATGTACGGGCTGAAAAGCCACCAATCTGATAATTTTTTTTGACACTTTGAAAACGGCAAGTTAACAGATACAAGCATCCAGTTACTCTAGAAAGCTCTATGCTCTATTTACACCATTGTAACTAGAAAACTTTTCTCTGCTTTTTATGAAAGACTCAGATAAATCAATGTGGACTGCAAAAATGTTTTTATAATATCAAGTATAATACAGTATAACATATAATAGTATAATATTACTCGATATTGTATAATATCAAGTATAATATCAAGGCAGCATAAAATTTAACCCGTGATTGACATTGTGTCAATACATAGCAGTAACTCTATGATTTCTCCAAGTTGTTAGAAGACAGCTTCTTAACAGAAAGCTGATCTGATTTCTGTAGTAACACAAGCAGATTTAAATGTGTAATTTATGCACTTACGTTTAAAATTAAAAAAATATATATATTCTAATCTACGGTACAATCATAATCACAGCAAAAGTATTAATTGTTGTACTATGCAAGTGAAAATCATTTTTTAAATGTTTATTCTAGCAACTTATTTTCCTATTTAAGAGTAGTGCCTCTTGAAAAATACACCACCTTACTAGATTAATTGATTGGCTAGAGAGCTGGGAGACCAAATTTTCCTGGTGGGAAAATTTAAAAGGAACAGCCATTGTGGAAAAACAGTGAATGAAAAAGCCTTTTTTTTTTTTTTATTGTCCAAATAGTAGCTTTTCATCTTTCATTGCTTCAGTTCCATTTATTATATATTTGCTGTATTTCCTAGTTATTTATCACAAAATTTTAAGCTGATGTGCTCTGATATACTGCTGTATCACAGACTCAGGGGAAGGGTAACGATTTATTTAACATTCCCTGTTGTTAAGTAACTGAGCTCAGTAATATCAATCGTAATTTGGGTAATCAAACCCTGTCAAAATTTAAAGAACATTTTTAATTCCATAAGCAGAAGTCTAATGAGCTACAGCCACCACAGCTCTATGACTATGACCTAGCAATTCCCACACCTAAGAGAGAATGAGCTCAATTGTTTTGAAGCTGCTATGATGTTGCAAAGATGTTGCAAATAGGAAAAACATTCACCTTCTCCCTGAACTCCAAAGCATCTATTAAACTGACCTATGCCTCCACTGACTTTTGCAAAAATTTCTGTAGTTGACAATAAAACCACCTCAAAACACCAACTGTCAAGGGGGGGGGGGGGGGAGGGATGAGGTGACAGCTTGTTGACTGACAGATACAAGGCAATGAAATGTCTTCAACACCCCTATCGCTGTCATGCCTATCATCCAGCAGATCAAACTCGGATCTCAGTCGTGTACTGAGCCCCTGCTAGATCTCAGGAATATCCATGATAAAACCTTCTGTCAACAATGAAACATTAAAGGATTACAGTAGAATTAGTCCATCTTCTGGAATATTTTTTGACTTTCTAGAAGATTACTCTGCCACATATTTCTGAGCAATTACAAGCACATCTTTGTCACAAAATCCAAGCATTTTTTTAAAACGTAATTTGGACTTCATTGTGCATAATGATTTTTGGAATAATTATTATTAGAAGCAAAATCCCCAATTCTGTTAGTTATATCCAATTACTCACTCCCACTCTTGCAGGGGGAAAATATATATATATATATATATATATATATATATATATATATATATATATATATATATCTTTGGGTATGGATCCTAACCAGGAGTTTATGTAGTTTTGGCACTGTGAACATGGGGTGAACTCCCTAGCAGATTTGCTATAAGGACACTCACATTACTAATCCAGAATCTCTTCCAGTTGGACGTCTGCTCTACAGTAATCCTGCCCTCTAGTCTCTCAGCCAAATCTAAAGGCCAAAGCCTACCACCTGGCCGAGGTCCTCCATTCCCTACTTAAAAATTTAAACCTTTTCATGCAGTGATTACACACTGCACTTCACTCAGCACTCACAACACAATTCCGTTCTCTCACTCTCACCTCCCTCTCAAAGCTCTCTGTTGTCACGATGGTTGGACAAATTGCCAGCAGTCGGGGTGATATTGATGCGCAGTGGCCAGAACCCATCAGGCTGACCAAAAGTGTCTCATTCTCTTCCTTCACTCACCATCTGTCTGTACCCATCTCCTGTTATCTAGGCTATCTTACAGACTGTACACCAACCGGGGCAATAACCCTCTTTTTTCGTTCTCTATTTGTATGAAACAGCATGGAGGCCTCCTCTGTAGTTTTTATTGAAACAATAGAAGTGGAGCTGTTCAATACAAATTTTATATTCTTTGATTTACAGGAAGAAAACAAAAAAGGTCACAGAACAACAACCAAAAAAGCTACATCCACTTCTTCCTACCAGATCTGCCTTCTAAGACACTCTCCTCTCTCAGAAAAAAATCAGTTTCCCTGTTTTCAAAAAAGTACTGATTTAAATACAAGCGTATCAGTTTATGGCTAAAAGAAAATATTTCACTGTATTTTCCTTAAAGAATGCACGTCACACTAATTCAGCACATGAAACGTTATTAATTACATAACAAGGTGCATCTATAGAATTTCATTGCATTGTCATGTTAGGCAAATGACCCAAAATATTCAAAGTCTTCTCTCTGCGAGATGGTTTGTCATTCAATAATTTGAAAGAAAGAGCCTGAGCTTCTTTACAGAGAAATCTTCATTATTCTTTGCCTGTTTAAATAAGCTCTCCCGTTTTCACTGCAAAAACAATCTAGCCACAGATCTCAGCCCCACTCGCCCTCAGGAAACACACAAGCACTCTCCACTTAGAGGACTGAAAGCAAAAATAAAACCAGGAGCCTTTGCGCTTTCCTCGGCACTGACACCACAAATCCATGTCCCCCTTCTCCCCTTCCCACACGCTCAGACCGTTCGGAGGAACGGCTGACAACTGACGGCTGTTTTCTTTCGTTTGGGGGAAACTCTTCCATTTGACCCCACGATCACCAAAGGAACATATTTCACTTCCTAGTGAAAGCAGCACGAAAGGAACAATCGGAGCCGGCCAGCTGGCTCCTCAGCGGTCACGGCAGAAAGCACAGACTGCGGTACCAACTTACACCTCCTCAGCTCCGTGCCACCGCCGCCTGCCGCTGGGGAGCTCTGGATACCACCGCAGCCCTGCTCGGCAGGGGAGACACATCACGGACGGGCAGACCGCGGGCAGCGCGGGGCTGTGCAGCACAACGCCGGGTCGGGGGCAGCCGGGGAGCTCCCTGGCTCACGGCGCTGCTGTCAGCGGAGGGGCGAGCAGCAGCGAATACCGAGCACACCCGCGGAGGAGAGGCGATTTCGCGTAGCAAGCAGTCACACCTTTCACACCGGGGCGCTTAATTCTGGAGGCGAAGCGGCCTCCCCCCCGCCCGGGCCGCCCGCCCGTTATCCCCTCAGCGCGGCGGCCGTTGGGCGACCGTTAGGCGGCACGCGGCCGTTGATCCGCTGAGGCGCCGCGCGCCCCGCCCCGGCCCGGCCCGGCCCGCACCTGGATGTAGTTGGTCTCGCAGTACTCGGCCACCCGCTCCAGGTTCGTGTAGCTGTCGAACAGGGCCCGGCGCCCCCCCGGGATCTCCTCCTCCAGCAGCATCTGCAGCTCCGCCATCTTCACATCCTCTCGCCCCCTCCGTCCGTCTGTCCGTCCGTCCAGCCGTCTGTCTGTCTGTCCTCTCCCGTCCTCTCCTCTCGCACCCACCCCCCCCTCCCCTCCCCACCCCGCTCCGTCCCCTGCCCGCTCCGCTCCGCGCGCGCCCCCGCCGCCACCCGCCGCACGGGCCCGGCCTCGCGCCGCGGGCAGGGAGCGCGCGCGGGACCCCCACCGCGGCGGGGGCGGGGCGCGGACGGGCGAACCCCGCTGCGCATGCGCCAGGCACCCCCCCCCCCCCCCCCTTCTCTCCTTCCCTCCCTCCCCCGGGCCCCCCCGCGCCCACTTCCGGCTCCCGGCGCTGAGGGGCTTGGCCGGGCCGGGAGCCCCCTGAGGGCCGGGCGGGCTGCGCGGCCGGGGCTAGGCGCTCCTTTCCGCCAGCAACCTCTCGGAAAGGTTTCTTCCCTTAAAAATGAGATAAAAATCCGTGCCCAGAGGGATGCTTGCCCGGAGACACCGTCCTCGGCTTTTTAGTTCTTCCCCAATGAAGGCTGGGTCAGGGCAGTGTTCGTTACGCTGCTTTGAAAAGTCTCATGTGCAAAGCGTTTTTCTCTCATTTTTAATATGTGGGTTAAAATTTACATTCAACTACTTGATTATTTTAATTTTTGTGTGCTCTCTTTTTCCTACTGGGAGGTGAGGTGCCAGGAAGGGTAACTCGTATTTTACAGCTGTAGTCTTAATTGAACCAAAAAAGTTCAGGACCCACAAACCACCCTGCTAGGGACCGTCACCGCCATGTGTGTGGAAGAAGAGGGGTACCTGTACTTGTACCCCTCTTGGGGCTCTTGTACCCCATGATGCAGTGCCCACGCTCCAGCACGCAGCTGGGTTAGTGGGGTGTCCGGCCTACTGGATCCCAGCACTCACTGCCCTAAAACTGCCCAACTGTTGCTGCCCCCAGGTTTATAAACCGTGAGGAATGCATCCAAAAATACTGGTTTTGCTGCAATTAAAGAATAAATCCTCTGTGTCAGTTCCTCTGCTGATTTTTAGCACACCTTTTTTGAGAGATCTGAGCCTTTGCCGCAAGGGCTCCAGGAAGACAAGCCAACCAATGTGAACCTGCAAAGTGCTGCTATGTAGCATGAGGCTCCCAGCCCTGTCTCACATCTCCAAGAATCGGCCATTGCCAGGCTGGTAGCTGATGAATATCGATAACAGACCCCATCTCCCTCCTCCACACTAGCTTCAGCTTGGACTCCCTTACTACACATCTGCTGCTGCAGTTCTAGTGGCTGCTCACACCCACACTCCCAGGACTTTGCATGTGTGCCAAGCTGGAGGCAGGCTGAGGCTTTCCTTTTCCTTCATTTACTTCTCAGGTGTCAAGTCAAGCTGTCATTTGGCAGCTCCCCAATAAACCTGCATGATCCTTCCCTTGGCAAATTGAGAAAGCTGTCAAGATGTGAAGAGGAATGTTCTCCGAAGATGCTGTTTGGAGTTTTAACTTCAACTGGTAGCACCAGACTGTGGGGAGGGGGAACTTAATTGCATTATCTCTCTGTGCTTCTGGGTCGCCAGGGCCTGGCTGTCAGTGGAAACCTGTGAGGGCTCATCTGTTGCCAGCTCTGAGCTCAGCATCAGCCCGGCTTACAGGGAGCTCCCACCTGTGGCTCAGGCACCTCTTGACCTCTCAGTGGCCCCGCCAGTGATTTGTGGGGTAGGAGAAAAAGCCTTGTCTGAAATATGTGCACACAGCTGCTCACCAGAGTGGCTGGACTAACCTGTCTGCATAATTAGGTGCTTGTTATCACAGCATGTTTACATTTTAATAGGGTACTCTTTTGTGGATTTAAATTTAAATATGAAGAGCCCTCCTGTCAGAATAATGGTTATCCTATAATTCTCTGTACACATACTGAAAATGATTAGAAATACCGTTTAAATTACCCCAACTGAATCCAACTACCACTTCCCCAAATTTACATAAATGACTGCCCATCTGTCAAGTGATGTGCTAAACTAATTTTAAGTTTTTATATTCTCTGAGCCCTAATTACAGTATTACACACTTTAACTTTTCCAACTCTTTTTTTTTTATATACTTTTGTGCAATATTTTTTCCCTTGGTACAATAGCTTTGAGACTTGGCAGTGTGTGTATTTTCCACCTAAGCACACTGGGAAAACCGTCACTAGAAAATAGAAAGGCAAGCATCTAGCAGGAGTCTGAATTCAAGGTCCCTCATGCACAGTAGTTATTTACCTCCCAAGGGAGTCCCCTGCACACAAAAACTTGCCCAGACGAGCAAATCATTTGGTCATGTGCAATCTCACAGCTGGGCACTTTGGGTGTCCTACATAACACTGCTTGAATCACTAGTTCTTTCTTGGAGAAAGGTAATAACGGGGTAGCTTGAAGGCCACCATTTTCAGCACCATGGGAAGACATCACGATCAAAAACCTCTTCTGTTTTCTTTGCTGTATGGGAGACTGAATGGCACGATCCCTAATCCCATTTAAACAGATGACCAGGTCAGATCTCTGACAGACTGGGCTGCAGGTTTTCAGTTTGCTCGTGTAAACAACTCAGCTCTAGTTTTATGAGGTTTCCATTTCTCAGTATTTTTTCCTTAAAAGCAACAACAAAAAAAATGTATTTTGTAAACAGTAGAAACAAAAGCCTCAAATCCCTGTACCTGCTGCATCACACAAAGCCAGGCAGATTTGCAGCTGGACAAAGGGCAAAACCTCTGACACCAAACATGGTCATGTGTACTGACCGTATACACAGGCCCATGCCCTTCAGCTGCAGGTAATATTTATTGCAGGGGTGGGGGAAGGGGGAAAAGTTGGGGGACTGAAGAAAATCTGTAGCTGAAATAAGTACCTTCATTCCCTCAACAAAAACAGAGTTGTGCCATCCTACTCACTTTAGATAACGTCTGGATCTGCCTCTGGCTGGATGGCAGATCTTTGCTAGCCTCATAATCCAAAGTGCATGAAGGGAATAGCAGCAGCACATTTAACTCCCAAGGCTATTCCAGCACGTCAGGGTGGCCTGGCACAGAATGCAGCTCATACATATCCAGTGCCTGCAACAAATGGTGTCGGGATCCCAAGGCATCTTAAACACTCAACCTCCAGCCCTTGCTGTAACACAGAGTGAAGAACCCACACACCCTGCAGCTGCACATTCTCCTGCTTCCTCGAGCATTCAGCAATTTGCTGGGCAATCAAGATTGTAACCACAGATAACCTTTCTGCTTATGATAAACTGCTGCTGGGTAAAGTGCTTGCTGCACAAAGCGTAGAAATTGTCCCCTATAGGGTAGTTTACATCTCATGGAAGTGCTTGCCCTAACAGTGCTATTTCGGAAACACCTCAGCCAGAGGCAGTCCGTGATTGTTGCAGAGCCTCAGTCTTTCTGTTCGAGGACATGTCTCATTCTAAATACCAAGCTTTTTTTCTAGGAATTCAAGTTTTCCCTTTAACATTATTTCAACATAGCATTGTGTGAGAAGGACAGAGCCAGTACAAGGGAAGAAACTCTCCAAGGGGGGAAGAGGTCAAGCTAAAGAGGAAAAATAATGATCTCTTTCTAACATTTCAGACTTTAAAAGAAAACAGGCAACAAATGGTCTCAAAGAGAAGGCAGCACAAAGCACAGTTCATCATCAGATTCCCTTCCAAGAGTTCAAACAACAAAGCAGTCGGGAGGGGGGGAGGAAAGAACTGCTCTAATTTGTTTTACTTTCCTGCCAGTATTCCGTCCCAAAGATGCCAACCAAACCCAACTGTCGGACCCTTCCCATCCTGCCCTGACCCTTGTGGCATCCCCCAGGTAAGTCTGATATGACTGCTGAGGGGACAGAGCCTAAAGGGTCAGTTATAGAGCTAATGCTCCACTGCAGCACATGGGAAAAATCATCCTCGACTATTGTTGCAGGCTCACTTCAGACTCCATCAGATGTTACTGGCCTACTTACGCTCTCCTCACATTTGCAAGTTTCCTCTGCAGCTACAATGGTTAGAACCATTCTCTGAGGTTTTGGTTTCTTCCTGTTTTTAATTAAAGCTCAGATTCTTAGGTACTCACATAACTCCAGGAACTTGGCCGCTGGAGCTTTTTTAATCCTGTCCTGTTTGTAATTATGTTTTGACCACATAAACCACTTTAAAAAGTTTTTATGTCTTTCTATATTTGTAGAAGCCAACAAACAACTGTTCTGTTTCTGAAATTAGCATAACTCCCTTGCATGGGAAGGATAATAAATCACATCTGTGAAGTCATCTTCCCTGCTTACATCAGCATCTGGACAAGTAATCCCCTTTCACCAGCCTATGAAGGCAGCTCCTCTTTGCACAGCTTCTGGTCACCATCAGTCTGCACCTCTATCTTTCTCTTCTCTGTCTTCCCCCTTGGCCAACACCTGGGAGCATTTCAGCCCTTTCTGAACACGTAGCTATTTTCGACAGTATGGTAGGAGCGCACATCCCAGTGATGCAGGACTGACTAACAGGAGATGGAGACTGATGGCTCCCCATCATTCACAGCAGCTTCACCCACCTCAGCTTGAAACTGGTTTGACAGAGTATTTATGAGCAGAAGGCAGCCAGGCCTCTCTGCGTTGTTTCCTCTGAGAGGGAGATTAAAGGAGTCATTTATTTCAAAGGCAAGGACGTCTGTGAATGATATGAACAAGCTTTTAGCAGGGAAGAGTTACAGCCCTAGCTGTCCCCCTCCTGCTACAAACCAGTCAAAGTCACAACCTCTGCACCCTGATTTTCTCCCTATGAACAAAAATAAGAATGACAGCACTTGCCCAAAGCACTAAAGAACATGGCTGTAATCTATGGACAGGGCCAAGCAAAAGGCTGGTATTGTTAAGTGGCTCTTTCTGTCTTATTTGAAGGTGCACACACCAAGGGCCATGACTTATGCCTGAGACAGGCTTGACGCTGATCTGGTGTAAGGTGCAAGCACGAAGGGGTTGTTCTGTGTACTCAACAGCGTATGTAGCTGCCAGCTCATTTTGACCAGCTCATTCTAGATTGCAACACACACACACACACACAAAGAGTCAAGTTGTAGGTGATGCTTATTTCAAGTAACATTTCTGAATGCGTATACAACAAAGGACTGAATGGTTACAGTTACCTATGAGTAATAGTTGAGGGAAACTTGGGGAAACAGTCTGCCAAGAGCTTGATTATGTCTTGAAAATCTGAGAGGCAGGCCACAGGGGTGAGCAGCACTGTCCAACCCTGCCCCATGACACCAGAAAACACCTGCTCACCATCCGCCAGGTTTTCTGAAATGGATCCAGAGCTACCTAGAAAAGACTCACAAGCACTATTTGTTCTTGTCTGTGTTTTGCTTCTAATATCTATTCTGTCTGAATCCTTCCTTCATGAAGATTGTTTAAAAATATCAGAGGTGAAACTCATTATGCTCTTATGAAGAAACTGTGTTTTAGATATCTGTTTTTCTGTACCCTAGATTCTGTGCCTCTAAGTGGCATGTCCTGCAGGGTGCATGCACTCCCACAGGGCTGAGCTGTAGCAGAAAAGTGAGTATTTCAGATCTGAATCATTTTGAACAGAGGGGGCCAAATTCCTCCCCCGTGTAAACTGGCAGAGTCAAAGGTAGAGGGTGACCCATTTCTGCATTCTGCTCTTCAATCTCCCACTACAGACTATGGACACAAAGTTCCTTGCTGATGGCCTTGCTGATGTCTCTGAGGGTTCACACACTGATTTGGTGGGACCTGGGCCTTTAACTGGGAATGTGGGGACGATATCAAATGCAGGAGTATGAGGTATTTTCTCTCCCCCACATAGCCAGCTCTGTCTGGTACACACAGTGCAAAACAGGGCATACAACGTGACAGACGCATTGTGAACATCAGTCACAAGTGAAATACTTAGGTTATTCCAACACTAGCCCAAACACCTGCACTCCTTGAAAAAAAAAACCAACATACAAGCCTAAGTTATGAACTGCTTCTCCTCACCCAACTGTTTTTACTCATCATCCAGGAATCCTCACTTTGTCCACATAACTTTTAGGTTTACTTAGTTTAGTATTTATTGGGTTATGTGCTTTTTAAAAAAATGTTATTCTCGAGGACATGTTAACTTCTGCTCATTTTAAGGTTTCCTCAGTTGGACTCCTTGTTTCTCAAATCACAATGTACTGACCATAAAGCAGATCCTCTGCCTCACCCTTCTCTCTCTGGCTGCAGACTGCCACGTCTCCTTTCCCACAGATGACCAGGAAACTGCACAAGGACAGCTGACATGTATGTGTTGGCTTAAACACATTTTACTTGAGGTCCTGAGAAAACAATCTCTCCTTCTACCACCTTGTCTTGCACAGAAGTTCAGATTTAACTCTCCTCTTTGTAGAGAAGAATAAAAATAGAAATGTTTCTATGGGCTTGTGGTTTTACTGGTGGGTACCTGGTCACCCCACAAAATCTGTCTAGCTATGAAAAACTGTTTCTCCATCTCTTCCTTTAAAGCACTTACAAGCACCATCCTGCATTGGCATGCTTTGCAAACTACATGTACTTGCAGATCAGCGTAATGTTAGTCCTTCTAGTTAAAGCAGTGACCTGATTCTCAGGTAATACAGAGTCACTTCAAAGAACTGGCACAGATTTCTTATATGAGCTAAGTTGCCTCTCTCTTTACAGGTGTTTTTTTTTCCCCTTCTTTGTCTCTTTAGAACTGGACTTTCCAAGGAGCCCAATGGATTGACACCCCCGATTTCAGATGGGGCAGGGTATTTCACCTATTTTGCAGATGCCAGTCTTAGGTAGCAAGCTTCCAGTGGGTTGGAGCTGAGCTGAGCATGCAGCTGCAGTATACAGCAGCTTGTGACATTGGCTTTAAGACCTATCAGACTACTGGTTCCAAAGCTAGGGAATAGGATTGCTGCAGAAGACAACCCTAGCATGGAGCCAGAGGTGAATTTAGGGTTCACAGGCCACACATTGGTTGCCCTTCACCTAACAGTCTGCAGCTGAGCTATTACTGAAGGATAAATAAAAGCTGAGCTCTACTGTTCAAAGGTATCATATGGGTCTGTGCAGATCCCTGGCCTCACATTTTTTGAATCAGGAACAACGAAGCAATTCATCCTCTCCAAACAGCCCTGTTCCTTGCTGTATGTGCTCGCTACCCATGGAGCTCAGCTATGCGCTAGTTCCCCTCCTTCTCTCTCTGCGCTTTTCTGCAGTGTATATTTGCTAAATATAATCTGACAGCTTACTTGCTCAGGTCCACAGCCTCAACACCCATGCATTGCTTCTCTGTGCCAGCAGCTCTATTTTACAAGTCAAGCCGTAGTCTCCCTCCCAGCTCCTCTTGCATGAGGAATGAGCCCATCCTCATGTCCTCTCCCTTTTCACACTCCACTCTTCTCTTCTTTTGGAAGGGGCTCACACAGCCATTTGCAGTAGCACACCCCTCCATTACCTAGCAGCCTCAGAGCCACACAACCAAGAATTAACTGTTGTGGTTGTTTTGTACAGGCAGCCCTCAGCTCTACTTAGTTTGTCTTCCTCCACTAGTTCTACTTTTGTCTTAATTCTAAGTCTCCCTGAAGCCATAATACATGTAGAATTTCATTGCATAAGGGGGCTCTCACATCCATGCGGTATCTCACTATTTTTACAAAAAGTGCCCATATTCCTCCATTGTGCATCCACTGAAATGTCCAACCGAAATCTGCTTTGTAGTTGTATTACCTGGCCTACTGTACACCAAATCTCAGGGACCCATTATTTATTCTAGAAAACTCTGGTCCGAGTCTCTATATGCAACATCTCCAGCCAAAGGATTCATTTAATCACCTGCTAGCTGTACTCTTTGATTCAGGAATTCACAGAGTGTTGTTTAAGTATATACATTGCTAGGATGAAGAGACTGATTTGGGGCAGAGACTGGCTATCATTTCTAATATGTAGGAAGGGGAGGAGAGAAGCACACATATACTGCCAGGCTACTTTTGTTCCTCTATTGTCAATCTGATTTTTCAAGCTGTTTTTATACAAAGAAAAAAAAAAAAAGCAGACCAGAGAAATCCTTATCTTAAAAAAATGTCTGGGAGCTCAGTGAGTTCAGCAGTTCTTAGGATAAAATACCCGCAGTAGCCTTCCCCCTCCCCTACCTCCTCAGGAACCAGCAGTATTTCTCACTGCTTTCCATTAACTACTTTTATTATCTGAATGTCTGCCCACATGAGTAATTGAGTGAGTCACATCGACAAAAGACTTGGAGTTTTATGAGGAAGCTGCACGGTTACATTTTTTTTAAATCACAGTTTAATTTACAGAATGAGGATTTTTAGCTGTGATGACAATTTCAAGACCAGTGCAGTAGTGGGAGAAAGAAACACAGAGGTGATAAGGATTTCTAGTTCTTGAGGGTAATTGAGAAAATGTGATTGCTCGACTCAGTTTACCCCACTGGAACAGTACAGCTCTAAGATATATAAAGGCTAATGCAGGATGTAGGTTTTGCAGTGTTTTTACCTTTACTGGGTAAAGGGACCAATAAGCTTCCTCAAACACCGAAGAGGTTCACTATGAACTACGCACATCCAGCAACAGGCCCTACCTGGTTGGTGCTGCTACATGGGTATGAAACCAGAGGCCAGATCCTTTTCTTTGCTTTATGACAATACCAGATTTACAAAGACGCCTAGGCACTTAAATAGTCAGGTAGGTGCTTGATGGGACATTCAAAATCCAAACACCTGAACAGCTTCAAAAATTTAGTTTCTAGTTACTAAAAGCCACAACTACGTCATAGGCTAATATATGAATAGTCAATGGCATTCAATGCAATCACACAGCATAAATAATAGTCACAGTCATACAAAGGTTTGCAGGCCTGGGCCCACGCCTGAGGTTAATTTAGAGCAGACTGTTAGCAAGCAATGAGTTTTCTCCTTTCTTTTACAAGAAAAATGCCATCAAATCAAGGCATAGGCTCCTGCAAATTTAATATGAATTCTTCATGATGGAAATACTAAGTGCTTCAAACACCCTCTCTGTTCCCAAATACCTCACTCAACAATGAACGTGGGGTAGCTGCAACCATTGGTCCAGCTGATTTTCTACAATACACAATGGTGTATTCTTGCAGGCATCCCTGTCAGCTCGCATTAACTCACAGGGCTCACTCTTCTCCCAAGGCACCTTTCCCCCATTCAGATTCCTGGAAGAGCTTGCAAAAACAGGACGGCCACACCACAGAGACAGGACATGGTCAGAAGGTAATTTGCCACACAGTGGGCAACCTCCTTTCTCCCCAGGCAAGACAGGCAGGCAGCCAGCCTGCCAGAAGGCACATTTTTTTGGCCTGGAAACTGTTTTTGCAGAAGCTTAGAAATATATGAGGATGTTCATATGTGGTGCAACAATGGAGCAGTTCAAGGGGGCAGCAATCCACCTACTGCCATCTAATGCCCATGGTGTCCTGAACCCCATCACTGTAACAGGCTATCCTACAAGCACCTAAAGATGGAGTAAGAAACAGCTTGTGACATACTGGATGCTGAAGGCTGCCAAACAGGGATTGAAGTTGCTGCACTTCTGCTATTTAGATATCCCAGAGCTGTCGCATCTCCCCGGGTTCAGCTGTAAGGCAAATGCATGGAGCTAGAGCATCAGTTTGTAGCACAAAATACCACAGCAGTCTGAACGGAAGGGATGATAACATGATATATTTAATCAATAACTCACAGCTAACAAGCCCTGCATCAGCAAGACAGTAGCTTTTCAGTCCAAGAAATTACAAAGCCCAAGTATGCATTTTCATGTTAGTGCTGACATCAGGGCTTGAACGTTAGTCCCAGAATTTACAATAACGTATCTGCTAACAGTGAATTCCAATAGAGGATCCATAAAAAGTTCATTTTTCCACACTGCCTGTAGGCTTTATCAATCAAGACACAGGGAAGCTGACAAGGGACATAGTCACCTTAGCTAGATGAGTGTTGTTTATTCTGTATCAGGGTCTCAGCCAATACAAAATGCTACCAGGTGGCAATTTCCAGTCTGACAATATGAACTTTGCTTTTCAGACACCCTTATTTGTTTCCCCTCTCTCACCTCAGAAGATAAATACCCAAATATGACTTACTACATTTCTCTTTAGTGTTTCAATAGATCTTTGTTTCTTTATAGGATTCTCAGCCTAGGGAAATTTGCTCAGGGCAAGAGCCTTAATGGACAAATCTCATCCTCTCTTTACGTATGACTATTCTTTTCCTCCCAGCCTCCTCTCCCCAAGACTGCTAAACACAAAGAACTTGTAGGAATCATTTAGTCTATTGCTGAAACACAGCCCTGTAGCCAGCAGGGTCACAGCACTGTAGGAACATCTGGTTCAATCAGGTAACTTAAAGAACTGAATCCAGGTGATGGCTGTGCCCAGCAAGCTCTGGCTTTTCAGAGAGGATACCCAGGGCCTTCTGCTGTAAAGGGCTGAAAGGGAAGATGATCGCTTTACCCTTGCTGCAGTGTCTGAGTCATTATTGAGTTGGAAGCAACTGCTAAAAAAAAAAAAAAAAAAGCCTATTTTGGTGAGATGAGAAAGTTGGCAGCCAAGCAGGCTCAGCACTGGCTGTCTCGCTGCCAGGCTTGTGACAGAGCTGACCTGCCTGGATTCCAGCAGGGAGGTGAGAGCAGCACAGAGCATGCCAGTGCCTCCAAGTTGCTCAGCTCTGCAGATAGGAGCAGAAAAGCTTCAGAGATTCAGGGGTAGCCCCAGCACTGATAACTCATAAAGAGTAAATATTTCTTGCCTAATAGTGTCACAGGAACATCCGCTGGCTACCTACAATGATTTTTCACTGTCATTGTGGCAACGAAGGCACTCACCAGGGACGCATTTTACCCAGCTCCTCTGCTCTTTCAGTTCTACATCCTCTCCTCTTTGGCCAAGGCCAAAGACCTCAGTTACCTTAAAACCACTATCACTTAGCTGAGAGTCAACCATAAAGGTCTTGCTCTGATTTACACGGGATTTAACCTGGAATGCTGTAGGTTTGTCCTTTTGACTTTGCACTGGCCTAACATTGTTCTAATTAAACTACTTTTCCCATTAAAGACATGATCAAATGCTTGGGCCAGAGATGTCAGTGCAGATACGGTACCATGACCAATGCTTCTTGCTCTTGGAAAGGCCTTTCTTTACAGGAGCGTTAGCATCAGAGCAATTGCATGTACTTAATTTATCTTAGGTTCAGGCTCCTATGTAAAAGGAGGAATGACCTGAAAAGCAGGGGAAAAAATCTTTCCACTCCAGCCCTCCCCCAAATCTTTTTGTGGGAAACACGACTGTGTTTTGAATGCTAAAATTCACACAGATTTAAATATACTTATCTTCAAGGAATGTTGCCATGGAAACCCTTATCTTCTCTCCTTCCCCACCCTCCATATGTGAGGAACATTTTCTTCATCTTTTTTTTTTTTTTTTTTCCTGCGTGTGGTAGTTCCTCTTCTCCGTCTGCTGCTGCCAAAAACCTGGCATTGAATCCTAAGAGATGTCAAACAGGCCTTTTGTTTAGTTGAAGACTGATTGCTAAAAAACAGTCCTGAGCTCAACTAGAGAGATGCCAAGATGGGTGCATACTCTTAGGCTACAGAGAAAGATACCTATAATATTTTCCAGCAATTTCTGATTTAGACAAGTGGAAAGCAGCGACAAGCTGCCACGGTAACCACAACAGTTCTACTTCCTGGTGGCATAACCCACTAGTGATGAAGATTTGACTCCTCATTACAAGCCTTTTTCATCCTTTTCTGTCATTCTTGATAGAAGGGGTAGGGAATTGAGTGAAGTCCTGTATGCTCTAAGTGCTTTCGTAAAGGTACTGCTCTACTTGCTTCCATTTGCCCCCAAGCTACAGGAGAATCTGAGCTTAGAAAAGAAGCCAGTAAGTTGTAGACTTCACTCTGCTGATTAGGATACATCTATATCCAAGGGTGCCTGCCAGAAAGCCCTTCCTGCAGAAATAACAGAAACCTCAGGAAGGTCAGCCATGCTGAGTGGTAACACCTGTTTTAAATGAGAATGCGTGCACAGCACCTGAGACAGAGATTAGGAAGGCAACACAAGTTAATTGTGGGTTAAGGAGTACCAAAATGTTGATAAATTAACTATGCAGTGAGACAGATAAGTGGTTTCCCCATTTTGCATTGCCAGCAGCCCCTGGTTCATGTAATTGCACAGCTAATGGGAGAGCTGGCAGAAGAGCAGCCCAAGGTATTTTAAATTAGCAAACATCCACTCTGTCCAACAACTGACACTTACTTTTGCAGCAAGCAAGACAGAAGTTGCAAAGACCATCCTTCCCATTTAATGACAGAAAATAAAATGTACAGTCCTCAGCCCTGAGCTCTATGCCACAGCTATTACTGGCAAGTCCTGAACTGCTGGGAAAAGAAGAGGAATATTACTACATTGCAATAATAACTCTATATGCAGCCCAGGTTAATTAAAACCTAGACATAACATCACTCATGGACATTTTGGAGGTACTGGGAAGCAAGCTCAGGTAACTTACTGAAGCAGACAGCTTACTAACTGTTTCACCAGTTGCAACCAGTATGAGGGGCAAAAGTATACACCTGTGTCAGACAGAAACAGCCATGACAATCAATTTGCAATGGCCTGACTGCTCCCAGCACCTGCGCTGGCTGCCTGCTTCTGAGAGCAGCAGGTTAGCCTCTTGCCTTCCATTAATTTGTAGCCCTCTGTTGAAGCTTGTTCTACAGTAAAAGCCCAAGGAATGAAATGACAGCTTTTCTGTATACTCTTCAAAACCACCCAGTGGAATTTGTGAAGTAGCTTTCTGGTGCAGAACAGGAATGTGAAGCATAAAAAGCAATAGTTTCCTATAATATAGAAGCAACCTTCCTCCTCTCAATTCCTAGACTATGGCATTTTCTTCCACAGGTTGCAATACTGCTTGCACCCCCATGTCATGGCCAGAACGTGTGTCTTTAGTGTGTGGGGTCTATGAGCAGCAGGAGTGACAAAACCCAATTCCCTACTGACTGGACTTCTGAGAGAATCTACTCTCAGGTTTCTGCTACATTGCAGGCTCTGACTCAGGTTTTTCTGCAGGCTGGCATCTAGCAATGCTTTGGCTTTGGATGCAATCTTGTGACACATCTAGAATACACTCTCTTCCCTATGACCAGCCGTTTTTTCACAAAATTTGTAGGAACAAGGTTGTGTTGAGATTTCAAACCCAAGTCCCTGCCAAATGCAGCTATTTGACCCAAGGGCTCAAAGCTACTTCTTGTGAGAGGCACAGAGAGGGGAAGCAGTCAGACATAAGTGGGGTGGGGGCACACTCTGAACACAGGCCTTCCTCAGGAAACCAGGCCAAAAAAGAACCACTTGACAGTGCATGTGGGACAAGGGGTGAGGGGAGAAATGGAACAAAATTGGTATTTCAGTTTTCCAACTGAAATATATTAAACCTTCAGAGACAGCTCTGATCTACGGAAGATTCCCATACAAAGAAGGGGTTTTATTGCATAAGAAAAGGAGCTACAGCTGGATTGAGCAGTGGTGTGCTGCATCTTGAGAGTTAAGCTGTTTGAAATGACTGACACAAAAGAGTGACCAATGGAAACTTACAGACTGCAGCAAACAATGTGGCTGTGCCCTCGGTGTCACTCCAAGCAATGTATAGTGAATGCCTGAGAGATCCTCACTCCCCTTCTTTCTCCCAACACTTCACACATACCTTTAACTGATGAGCCAGGGACTTTTTTGGCAGTAGTTTTGAGCAAATGCAAACTAACCATTGGCTTTCTTGAGCACTTTGAGCCACACTCTTGTCTCCTAGCAGCCACAAACTCCCTTTTGGCTACTGGCCCACACTGAGAATACTGTCTTAAAGGATGCAATACCTGTGCAGACTGACAGAAAATTTGTAACAAATTATACAGAATTACTCCTATTTTTGATTCCTGCAACTGGGTAAAAACTATTGCAAGTCAGTTGGCCCATGCAACTCCAGCAAGGCAGAGAAACACTGTTAACAAAGTCTGAACAATTACTCCTGGGAAGCTTTCTGCTGTGTGAAAGCTTCCCTAGCAGCACATGGCTGTAATAAAGCAGATCTTAGCCAGTCAATTATATGACCAAGTCAGCTATTCCTAGTGTGGTTCTTAGCAGGGACAGTGCTATGCTACCATTTTTTCTCCAAGAAGGCAATAACTTCCCTTCTATTTTGCCTCCTCTGTACACCAGGGATGCTTTAAAGTAAAATCCTTTACCACACTGATTTCTCCAGAAGGTTTAGGGAACATCTGCAGCCTTCAGGAAAGAGGCATTTCTACATAAGCAGTGAAGCAAAGTCTAACATGAATTGCCATCTGGGGACATGACCAACCTTCAGTTAAATGGAGGTCAGATTAGCAAAAGCTTTCTTGCAGTTCATTATAAAAATCAATGCATGAGAGGCAGCAAGATGAACTGCACAACTCTCCTTTTCCTGCCCAGCAGACAAAAAGCAGTAGAACAGAATCTCTGTCCTACATCTCCCCCAACACACACTGCACTGCAGGGGGGGGTGGAATCTGAATCTCCACAGCTCCACCAAAAGCAGAGCTGACACATTAAACCCAAGAGCTGAATTTTCTTTGTCTGGTGCCCACAGAGGCCGGCATCAGATATTAACCCTGTGAGAGCTGAAAGGACTGCATTCAGGCCAGCACTTGGCAGATACACAACAGCCAAAACATTTTTGTAAAAGCAGCAGATTTCCTGACCTGGAAGGTGACAGTGAAAGAAATAACGTCTGTAGAAATGGGAATTGCTGTTACTCAGATACGTGAAGAAACAGGTATACCTGTGTGAAGTGTGCCCTGTCTACAGAGGCAGTGAAACTGGGAGCCACACATTCCTGACCTTTTCTGTGACGCATCAGTAGCTGCGTGCAAAAGCAGCTCGGGCACATGTAGCTGCAGACTGAGCAACAGTTCACCTATGACAACACTGCATTTGGATAGGAAGGGAGCTTGGAACTCATGTTAACAGAGAAGTCAGGTTTACGGGGAACAGACCTACTGAGATCAGGTAAAGGGTGATTCTGTGTAAAATGGGAAGAGAAACAGAACCATAGTAGGTTGGATGGCAATAAGTAGTACTGAGATAAAGGGGTAAGAGGTCCCTGCCTTGCAAGCCATTCAGTTGGGCTCTGAAAAATCTTCCACAGGATTGCCTGTTACAGCTAAGAGAGGGAGAAAGAAGCAGGAAAAGCACGTGAACATGTGGCTGCTTTGGCTCACACACGTTTTGAAAGAGGGCTCTCTGAAAGGCTTTTAAGTTATTAAGCACAACATTAATTCAGAGCCCTATAAAATCAGCACTCTCCCTTTCCAGTACTTGCATGTCCAGTCTCATGCTGACCCAGAGCTCAATGAATTGCAAGCATCTGTCATCAATTTCTGATGCTGATTAGATTAGACACTGCCCTCAGAACTGTCAGGATAGAGAATCCCTTTCTCAGGGCTTTGTTCTGTGGTTTTATTTCATTTCATTATATCATTACTAATGCTTCTGTTTTCTCAGGGGCCAAACCAATTTTACTCCTCCTGTTTACTAGCATTTCTCAGTCATCCTTTCTCTTGCAACCCCAGAGCACAGCAAGATTACATACTCAGCATGAGACCCGATGGTGCAATTCCCACCCCACTTTCTTTTTCTTTCTCTCACACACACTCACACATACTTCTCACAAGATATATCTGCTCTTCTTGACAGTTATAGCTCTAGCTCAAGGGTAGGAAAGACACTTTGAATAAAAATACCTATATATAGAGAAAGATTGTGTCCTTGTGTCTCCAAGGTCTTATCTGGCTGGGATCCACAAAGAAGTATTCCCTGTGGCACAGTCCTTTCCTTATCCAGATCTGGCTGTTGTCAGAAAGGGACTAGACTAACCAGCAGCCTGGTCTTTGACTAGCTGGAACCCAGCAATTCATATATACACTGCTGCAAGTGCTTTTTTGTTTGTTTGTTTGTTTTTGTTTGTTTTTATTTTTGCTTCCTTTACAATGGTTTGGGCAAAAAGTAATTGTAAAGAAGCATACAGATTAAACCTACTTTAATATGACTATTCGTTGAGTTAGAAAAAGTACCCAAGCATATGTGGTTAAGAATGTGGAAGGTAACAATATATGCATGTAAAATTCCCTGGCTGTGTCCTTGTGCTGCCAGCACGATTCCCTCTATGACACTTGCCCAGGACTTCACTACTGGCACTTTCAGACCCTTGTTTTGCTTGTTCTTAGCTTCTCTTGGACACCGTAATCCAGGCTTCCTCTTTCGGTGTGGTTACCAGCTCATATTTGGTCTCCATGACTTGTCCTTTCACTGGGTGCAGGTACAGTTTCCTTACTAGGATGCTGAGCAGAACTGTAGCCACCATATAGGCAAACCTGAGGAAGGAGGCAGAAGAGAACAAAAACCTTGCCATGATATAAATCTGCCAACGAACAACTGCCAGCTTGGACAGATTGTCTCAGCAGTAACAGGAATGGGCTGAAACAAACTCCTCTTTTCTCTACCACAGAAATGCGCAGAGACCTGCTTCCCTTTGCTCACCTCAACTCTGGGCACTCCTGGCTTCCTGAGAAACCCAACAAGGAAAGGTTTTTCATGGCTGATTCCTCATTGAATCTCTCTGGGTCAAATCTACAAAAGACAAAACACAGAGGCTTTTTGTGAGGGCACAGAACCCTTCCTCTGGACACATGTCCACACACACACAAGAGTAAGAAACTGGCAATGAAATACAGAATCTCACTAATTTGCAAACAGCATCAATCTAGTGCCTCCTCTCTCTAAATCATGCTGGGTAATTCCACACAGATATAGGAAGGCAACTGTGCATCACTACATCTAAGTTTCCAGATGGTCAGCTGTGCCCCAGCTTGGTCAAAATGCTGAATAACTGAGTTACTGTGATACAGGGTTAGAACTAATATGCATGAACTCTCAGCAGTGGGTATTTAGCTCGAGTACACAGCTGAGCTGATGCTTTAACTTGCCACCTATTTCCCTCCAGGGCACACACAACCTGATTTGTCTCCCTCTCCCCCTCTCCCACCCCATCTCTCTGCATCCCTCCCTCTCTCACTTCCAAAAATATTTTCCTTTTTTTCCTTGCCCCTCGCCCTTCTCTTCAAGCAGCTGGTGTGTGTGTATGTGTATATGCTGGGGGAGGGAAGCTGGTGACTCATTCAAGTGAGAAAAGTGGCTTCCAGCATTAGGATGGTGGAGGCTGTGAAAAAAAATATTATTCGGGACTAGCACAAGTTAAAACGAGATTCCCACAATCCACTAACCCAAAGGAGACTAACAGAATACCATTAAATTTAAACATATGGTATTACAGAATAAAAAAGCAAACAAACAAACCCCAGGAAATTTAATGGCCAGGAGGTAGTTCTCTTTCACTTTCTGTTAAATATTTCTTCTTATACTTCAAGTCTTCGGGTCCCTGCCTAAACATCCAAGCTCTACTTCTACCAAGGTGAACAGGTATGTGGGTGCTGACCCTCAGTTAAAGCAACATCAGGCTTACATTCCTTCTGAAGTGGCACATTGCAGATACTGTAATAGGAAAGAAATCACAGCTGTCTAGCCATTAAAAATAAATAGGGAGGACAAAGAGCCATACATATTGTTTTTATATGGTAGGTAGGACAGAAGACCACAAAGTACTGATTTCTTGTCCCTGTCATGTACATACATACAGATCTGTCTCAGGCTCAAGCACAATCTCAACCCTCCTTCTTCTTGGAATAAACAATGTTCACAGCACTCCTCACCTGTTATTTCCCTGTGGCCCCCAGTGAACCTCTCCTAAACACAGTGCCTGCTCTATCCTACTGAGCAATCAATCCCTGCCGAGATATTCATAGGTCGTGCATCAATGCGTGACCCCTTTGCAAGACCTATGCTTGCAGGAGCAGACAAGCACTGTTCCAAGGGCTCTGTTCTTTCTCCTAGATTTCAGCTGTCTCTTCTCTCTCTCTAGAATAACTGACCCATATTTTTTTCTAGCCCAAGTGAAAGAAGTCAAACTAATGTTAGTATTTGCCACCTAGAGGCCACAGTAAGCTACAGCATTTTATTTCTTTAACCTCCAAAATACTACCTGAAATCCAGAATTGTTTTCCCAAAGTAATGAAGTAGCACTTTCTTCCCCCTGAAAACAAAACTTCCGACTGGCTGTTCCTCCCTTGTGTCACTGTTTCATGTTAACAAGCAGTGATTCCATAACCATTCAAATCATTCTTTTTCTCCCTTTCTCCCCTCTTTCCTCCAAAAACCTTAAAAAGAATTTACAAGCTTGTCAGGGAAGCAGTGTGTGTGGGAAAAACAAAAAACAAAAAACAACTATTAAAACCCGACAGACACACACAAAAACAGACTGGAGCCCAGGACGATCGTAACTTGAATTACCCCATATTCCTGCCCATGGAGACCAACAAATCAAGATCTTCATAAATAGATTTTCTTACAGACTGCCTTTCATCTCCAAAATCTGCTTAAGGCAGGTCCTGCAGTAAAGCAGGCTGTGCATGGAAGTAAGATCTAAAGAGTATCAATTAAAAAAGGAAAGGAATTAGTTTGGAAAGGAATAAAGATCTTGATTCTACATACTTGTATGGTGACAGCCAAGATGAACTATCCTGCAGCATCACACCAAGAGCATAAAGTACAAGTGTCTGCAAAGAAAATGAGGACAAATATGTCAGACCAGGATGAAATGCATGATTAAAGACAACTCTGGACAACTCTGCCAGACAATTATTCTGTGGACCGCTCATTTTAGTAAGTTGTTTAAAAACATAGTATGTTATACATGTATTCATCTACGGACTTCTATAAACACACACATTAGGATTTTAACTTCTTAAGGCCCATACTGCAACTCTTAGCAGTTAGAGAAGGCCAGATCCCATTCCTTTACTCTTACTGGCATGCATGTATGCACTACTTTATTCTCTGCAATGGAGGGTACTACTCTGTGTGGGAAGCATGAGTGATATGATTAGTCCTGAAATCATACACTGTTTTGCACAGCTGAGCTCATAAACCCCTTCAAAGGATGATTCATCCCTGATGGACCCAGAACCAGAGGCAAACCTGCTCAGGAAGAGAACATGAATCCCAGAGCCTATCCCACAGAGGAACCACATGGAAAACTTTGACTATATTGCACTTACAGATGACAGACCAGCTGCTCAGATTAAATGAGTGACGGAAGAAACGCTCTCCCTCTGTCAGCCCTCCATGGGAAGAAGTATGATAGAAGAGGAAACAGCAAATTCCCCTCCAGGAAACCAGGGTGGCCTAGTACTGCCCTACCTCTTTGGGGATAGTATGTTGGTCAACTCTGCCCTCCAGCTCCTGCAGCTGTGCAGCAATGGGAGTAAGCTTTGCTGTTCGCACTGTCTCACACAGGACTTGCCGACAGTATCTGCAACCAATAAGTCTGGGTCAATTTAACCCTCCCAGAAAGATGCTTATCCATGTCCTTGTTGTAGGCAAGGAGAGTTGAGTCACCTGCTGCATTCAGGGTCACAGTCTGCTCCTGGAGCTTTCTCCAGCCACAATTAAGAGCTTCTTTTTTTTTTTTTTTTTTCCTGACAAGTAGTCCCAGCATCTTTCCAATAAGCATTAAATCTCATCAGCAACATTTTCCAGATTTTAAACCAAATTATCCCCACTAAAAAGCATAAACATACTATTCCTTTTCCTAGAGCTCTCAGCCATACAAGAAGCAGCAGGAAATCCATATGCATTCTCCTTTACTGAAACCCTAACGCCAGTACAAATACAAAATACACCCAGTTGAACCACCACACACAATTAAAAAAAAATGGCACAGTTTTTCAGGCAGCCAGGGCACTGACTCTGTGCTCTTCTCCCCTGCCCATGAACCTAAAAAGTTTCCTATAGGCACCCTGACGAGAACAGCCTGGTCCCCATTGTCTGGAGCCCTACAGCAGATTCTCTGCAAGTCATCCTCTGGTTTGATCACTTACAGGAAAAGATGCAAGTAGCTTTTGGATGCCTTCTGCTGGCCCAGTGTAGACTGGGCATCAGCCTCCAGCACATGAAGCCCCTGTCCCTACTTCACAAGATAACCTTCCACTGCAATTCCTTTCAAGGGACCCACCTAAGTTGCTCAATTTTCTCATGCGTTATTGGTCCCTTCCCTAGAACACGGTCCACCTCCTTGTAGAGATTCTGCTGGACATCTTCAGAGGTTGCCAGAAAATAGACTGCCCAGGTGCACACTAGGGAAGAAACCAAGACAATATTAGTTCAAGAAAATTCAAACTTCACTAACTGTATTTGGTTTTCTTACTTGCTGTATTTGCAATGTTATTTTTCTGACCCCAAAAAGGGTGACCTCTGTTCTCAGCAGGTTGTACTGATTCTCTGTTCAGAGGGAGAAGAAGAGGTTGAACTCTTGTGTAACAAGAGACTCTACAAGCTTAAATTCTCTTTCCAATGCTATGAGGAACTTAGAAAGCTGTGCAGGAGACTGACCCATTCACTTCACAGTCCTGGGGAAGGGACCACACAGCCCAGCAAAGCATCAGTCAAAGAGTTTCTCTTTCCCAGTACGTCTAACAGCTGTGATGCTCCAGCAATTACCCCTTCTAGGGAACCAGGGTTTTTAGACCAAACATTCATCTGAAAGGCTGGTTTGTCCACAGCATTGGAAAACCCCCTTATTTAGCTGATTTCCTCAGCACACTTCTGACAAGTGATGCCAGGCACCCAATGTCCGGGCTCCTGACAGTGAGAGAGAAGAACAATATAGCTCTCTACACCAGGATGACCAGCATTTTTCTCCTCCACATCTATTTTGTGAGGTTCTCAGGAGATATCTTCAACAGCACAATGAAAAAAAAAGAAGCCTTGCATAAGAAATAAGTGTGTAGGATGCAGTTTCTCTAAAGCTACAAGGGAATGTTTCTACCATTCCTAACTGTCTATTCCTGAGAACTTTCTGGCAATCTCTAAGGAGTAAAGCTTCTTTAAAAGACTATCTTCCTGAAGTACTTGGAGAGTATACTCTCTGGGGATGTTATTAACATAGCTGCCATTTTTACTTTCCACGTACCCAGCAGCACCTGAGAGTTTTTCTTTGGAGTTCCAGTCCCACTGGCTAAGATAGAGGGCCTGATAATCAGGGGTTCAGTTTAAATCATCCTCATATCATAAGAGATTTTACACAGCCCCGGTTTGTATTTTCATTTGCCTTTTTTTTTTTAAATCTAAATCCCAATGTAGCTCCTTGGAAAATCTTCCCTATATGGAACATACCTATCCTCCATAGATTTAAAGCAGCCAGTCAGATTTTAGCACTCTGCTCTGATTTCTTTCCTGTGTACCAGAACCTATTTTATATCATGATCTTCGTGGCTTGCAATTTTTGGTGCTCTTTCATCAAATTTAGCATCACTTGAGTCTGAGCAAAAAACAACAGGAAGAAATTCTAAGGCTCACCAAAAGAATGGGAAAGTTGTCAAACCTCAGTTTCAACTCATTAGCTGTGAGGCTGTATTGAATGTCTGCTATAAAATTAGCTGCTTCTATACATGTGTAGCTCAAGAGTGACAGAACGACGAGCATCACTTTTTATTAGTCTAGATTAAGTCTCACGTCATCATTCTCAGTTTTAGGCAACCGAGTCCAAGGATAGAAAGTTACCTGCAATCTATACTCACAGTTAGCAGTAATTGTGCATCCTGCCAAGGAGAAAATCATTGCATCTTCCAGAATCTAGGAAACAAAATCTAGTTCAGAGAATGAAGTCTGTAAGATGCAAAGATTAAAAAGAAGCAGCACATTCTCCACTCAAGCACATGAAATCCCTTTAGTGCAGAGAGCAGTAAATTCATCTAGAAGACTGAACTCTCCACAGAACTTCTACTGTAATAGCACTTGAGACATGCTTAATACTAACACACTTCTGGTTTATAAAAATAGCAATGAAAACAGTGACAAGGAAAGCTACTGATGTCTAATTCAATTAAGCACTGTAGAAATGGAAAAAGAACCAGAGAGAATGCTGCTTTAGTAAGGAATCTGACCCCTGCCAGATGCAAAAGCTTAGATTAATCAAAGGCTACAGTGTAATGAGTTGCCAATCTACTAGAATTCCATTACTCCCAAATGACATAACAGCTGCACAGACCTGCTGGTCACTCAGGCTCCCCTGCAGCAAAGTGTCTATAAAGACATGCCTGTTGAATGATCTGCCTCGACGTTCCTTTGTGACTTTCCTTAAGGTAGATTCCATCTCCTTCAGAGCTTTGGAAGCAAAAAGAAATGGTTATTTTAAAACCTGGTCAGATTGAGAGCTGCAGAGACGTGAATCCATCTCCCCAAGCAGATTTTCAGACCAGCTGTCCCTGCTGGGCTCACTTACAGAAGCAGCCTCTGTTACACATTAGCGTCAGTTTGGAAGGTGTATCTCTAATTTAGTTGAAAATGTAGGAACCAAATATCACAGGCTGCCTACAACAAGTCGCCCTTACAGGTATAATCAAGACATGTAATCTGTGAGTTGAGATCATGTAAAGGAACGTCAAATAAGTTAGTTTCAACACTATAACCACCAGATAACATGTTTAAACAGCTCTCATAAAAAAATAAAATGTTTGAACCAGATAACTTCTTGCATTGCCTGCTGAGTTATAATTACTAGTGCCACGACACCTCCAACTACTGATATTCTCCCTTTTGCTAGGGGTTCTATAGACATAATGCTAGAGGAAAGCTAAAATGTCTGCGGATTTTGGCACAAAGGTTCTACTTATCTGAAGATATTTGGGTGCCTAACTCCTAGTGGCTGTTCTGGGAACTGGGGAGAGTTAGGCAACAGCATCTAGGTCCATGTCTCATTTAAGTGACCTAATTCAGATAACCCAAGAAACATGGAGCAGAAGCTGGATCTGAAACTTGATTTCCCAAGATCCAATGCAACCGTTTCATCTTAGATCTATCTGTCCTCTCTCATCTCTTCTCTGTACAGGAAGGCCAGCAATGCTTAAACACCAAACCTTACCAACCGGAGTTTGTGAAATTGCATCCTTAATACAAATCAGGAACAAGTATCTGTGGCAGAAGCCCATTTTAGTGGGGTAGTATCTGACTTAAGGCTCTTAAACCCACAGAATCAGCAACATGAGGAAGGAAACACTGGGTTGAAGGATTTACAAGCAAATCTAGATACAGGCTATTTTTCTGTAACATCTTATCAATCAATATTAAGAAGTCTTAACTATGAACAACTAAAAAGACTGGAAAATTGAAGAATAAAAAAAAAAAATCAATCTTAAGTGGCAGTACATTCATAAAATGGTGCATCATAGGAATGATTATACAAGCCAGACCAAAAGACCTCATCTTTTTCCACTTAGCACAGTTGCCTGCCTCCAACAGAGGTCAAAAGCAGATACTAGGACACAGAACAGGAAGGTAGCAAGCACACCAAGACCTCAGAACTAGACCTAGATGCAGAGTTCTAGTCCTATACACTTTTTGTACAATGGCAGGCTTGTCACTGAACTGCAAAACAATGATTCCTTTTGATCTTCTGCACATCTATGGAGGACACATCCAGTAGCTTATGTCATGGTGATCAACTGCAGAAAAGCCAATACAGCTGGACGAATTCAGTGCTTCCATATGCTAACTAACTCTAAGCATTTATCAGAGTGGAGCAGGGGGGTGACTGTGATTTTGGAAGGAACCTACCATCTTCATACAGCTTCTTCCTAGTCGTGTTTTTGTCAAGGGACCCATCCAAGAAACCTTTCCCAATCTCCGACCAGATCTGAAAGAAGGACAGAGAGAAGAGCACCACCACTTACCACAGGCGAATGCTGGGACTCTTTTATTCTTCCCTATTCAACAAAATGAAAACATCAAATAAAGACTTTCTCTGAATATGAATCTGGTCTCCTCTTTAGAGCATCATGCCTCATCCCATTTATTACATTTATAATAGCTGAAGCTGAGTTCAAATGAAAAAACTCTAATTGAAGCTGTAAGGGAAAAAGCATGGGCATCCTGAGTAGGAGATGAAATAGCTTCTTTCCCATCCTATCACCAACAGATTTAACATCCCCAGATGTGGACATAGCTTGACATCTCCACAGTTTTAATTTTCTTCACAATGCCAAAGAGCTTTCAAAAGATCTCTGAAAATGTGAAGTTCCACTGGCGTTCCCTGGAGAGAGTTTAACTGACATAGGTACCAAACACCTCCCAGCTGCCATTGGATCTGGGTTCCTGATTCTCACACACCCTTTAGAAATATCTGGCCTTAGACTAATAACAGCAGGATTAGCAGTAGGATCTTTCTGATTGTTTTGGTTTGGCACAACTGAGTAAGAGCTCTTAACCTTAATGTTAGTTTAATGTTAATGTCTCAGCAGTAGCTTGTGCTATCCCTTACTACACTGCACACAGATGCAAACTGTTTGCTGTTGGCTTGGAAAAATGGCACAGGAAATTTCCTGGCTCTTCATGACACTTACTGCATCATGGTGTCTGCGGAATCGGATGACTTCCCGGTCATCTTCAAAACTGCTGCCCATAGTTGTCTGCGTAACAGACTTCATGGCAAAGCCCAGCATGTGCTGGCAGAGCGGCACATGTTGTGCCTCAGGCAGGGAGAGCCATTTGGCTAGCAACTCTTCTGACAACTTAAAGAGGAAAGGAACCATTAGTTGGCAGTAATAGCAGCAGCCTATTTACAAAACATATCCCAAACTGGAGGCATTCCCACCCTAAGTTGCTAAGGCAGAACATGCTTTCAAGGCCATGGCACTCATCTATTCTCTTTTCAGGGTTTCCTTTCATTGTTATCTTAAACCAGCAACATTTTAGTCTCATATATCCTGCCTGGCCGCATGGTTTTCCCCCCAGTAAGACAGCTCTGTCCATCTCTATTGTTCCCTCTGTTGCAGAAAACACATTAAACTCTGTAATACTAGTAGCTCACTATTGGGAAGATGGACCTTATTCTGGCTGCTGGACTGAGGTAACAGAGCAGTTCTCCACCTGTTCATGGTTCCAGCAGCTGGTTCCTTGCTCCTCCCTCCTGTTCTGTAAAATAAATCTAGAAATCAGATGCTACCTTTAACTGCATCTGATGCCTTGGCATAAAATGACACAAGGCCAACCCTTTCCCCCAAACCCACTGGAGCTAACAGAAACCAAATTTTCACATTGTGCTCGAACAGGCAGAGGCTGTTCTATGTCTCAGATGCTTGTAGTTCCAGCACAAATCTGAATGCAGCTCCTTTATCCTAGTAATCATTCTCATTAAACTTTCCCCTGTGAGCCACACAGGGCTTCTCTGCTGCAGAAAAGCAAGTTACCTTCTGGATGAGAGCTAAGTTACTTTGAAGGGACTTGGTCACACCATTTTCATACAGCTTTCTCCTCAGGTGGCTCTCTCCTGTATCCCCATTCAGGCTGGGCTGGTACCTCAGGAAGGACTTCAATATTGCCTCGAAGGGATTCGCTGAAAGCAAGTAAAGGAAACACTGTTCTAATGTGACGACCACCTGGTCACAATAGCAAGAGTGGTAGGTACACTCCTTCCCCTTCTCCTCCATCTCTCTTGCCTGATCTGCAGCCCCCCTAGCAGATTGCCTCTTCACAACTGGGGTACCCTCCTGCTCCGACTACATCTAAGCACACAAGCCCTACCAGCTCACAAGAGTTTAGCCAGCCAGAGCTGCCTCCAGCGGAGAAGCTGCAGGTCTCTCACAGAAAACAGTGCCCCATTAAGCTACAGAATGCCTTCTACATCTAACCGCTTTCCATCTTCCTTGCACACAGACTCTTGCAGCAGTGTATAAATAAGACAAAAACACAAATCCTCCATCTCCTATAACCACAGCTTGCTTCAGTTACATCTTTAACTTTGAATTTCATCACCAGGAGCCTCTACCTAATTAACCTGCTGAAGTACACTAGTAGTCAATGCAAAAACATGCAATAAGGCATGGTCTACTACATGCTTTTCTGTTTCTGTACAATTTCCTGTTGGTCTCACGAACTGGCAGAATCTTTAAGGAACTGTTTGGAAGTAGCATTCGGGAAAGTTTCAAAAGAGACTTTCACTATTTATCACAGTCTGTTATTTCTCCCACATGAAGAAAGAAGCCTCTGAGGCATCAGAAAACATCAAGGCTAGGCTAGACACCTATGACTCAACCTACTGTGGATGAGTCTAACATTCCCAGCAGAGATCAGGGCCTCATTATGCTACCGGACAAACATCCAACAAGAGACAATTCCTACTTTCAGAGGACTTACCAGCTAATAACACAAAGGCAGCTAATGAGGCCAGAGGCAAGAACACGGTAAACTTTCCTAAATGCTTTTTTTCTCGTGCCATTTCCCTTCCAATGTTTTAAAGCTTTACAGCTCGCCCTGTTTCCTACTTCAAATGACAAGAAGTGTACGCATATGCCTTGTGGCACAGCAGATGGTACCTGTGGTTCTGCACGTGGAACAGGCTGTTGTGTGACTCTAGCTGCTGCTGACAATTCCTCCTCCATGGTACTTTGCCATGAAGTGGCTGCTGCTATTCATGCCACCATCCCCTGCTGATGGGAAAGCCCACAAAGCAATCTGGCATGCAGAGGCATTTGGAGAGGCCAGAGGATGCTTAGCACCATCATCTGCAGAAATTGCATAGTTCTCCTGGTGTGTGTGAAAGAAAACTGCTGGTTCAGTGATGGGCTCCATTTTTTTTCCTTCCCTGTTCCTAGCACAAACCATCCATCCTATGCCACTGCTACACTCACTGTTGTGAGTTTGGGACTTCAGAGACTAGGCTGCCCTTTGCAGACGGTTGCCCTCATCTTGTAGTGTTTGGGTAACATCTGTTTTTCCACAACTACAGGAGACTAATGACTCCACAAGGCCATCCTCCACAAACCATCTCTCAGAAACAGAATATTGTCCTACCAAGCACTTCCACAGACTTCATTTGTGCTTCGTCCTGGTCTTGAAAATAGCACTAGGATTACGTTTACACCTTTTAGTGAAGCATATCAGACTTTTAATGGTTTGATAGCCTAGCAATACCGTTCTATCACTTTCCTTCTTTGGAAATCTGATTATCAAAGAAGCATGGTATGACCACATTTTATTGCATTTCCCACTTATCCCTTCCTTAAAAAGTATTTTTTAGCCCTCAGCATCTGTATGAGGTCAGACTAGTCTGTAGCTGCCCTGGTCACCTAACTTCCTGCGTTTAAGCCCAGGTACTGTATTTGTTTTCCTCCAGTATTTGGATACTCTCCCAAATTCAGTACATTTCTGAAAACTTGTCTGCTCAAGGGCCTGTCACCATTTCTCTGAACTTTGAGAAAGTGTCTGCTCAATGTTCCCCAAGCACACTTGAGTGCATTCAGATTTTTCAGGGTGTGTTTCCACCTTCTGGTGTGCCACTGCTATCCGCTATGTCTTGCTGATCTTTGTTAACTCCTACGCCTTTCCCAGATCATCAGCGTTTTTTTGAGTCTGACATGCAAACGTACAAGAAGCTCACCCGTCATGACCCCAGCGTAAAGTGATGCTGAGATATCTGCCTGTGCCTGAAAATAACCTACACTATCAGGTCGGAGGTGTGCAACCAGCACCTCAATCTACCCTAGAGGATGAGAACTGGAAAAACAGCAGGTTAAACCCAAACATCAGCCTAGTCAACTTACTGTCTGTGATCACCTTCCGAAGCAAAACCTCTGAGAGGCTTACACTAGAAATTAAAACACTCTCCCAGGACTAAGCAGGTCAACTCAACAACCAGTTCCACTAACCACTTCCAAGGCTAGAAGATCATTAGTGTTTGACTCAAAACTCTATATCTCAAAGTAAAATGAAAATTAAAGAACTTCTTGAAATAACACTTTAAAAATCTCCACATTGAACCGCACACGGAAGCTATCACAGAATATCAGAGCTCTTTTCAGACTTCATTTAGCAATATTCCCCATCTTCAATCATACTTCAAGTTGCTTTTAAATTGTACCTCAAGTTGCTACAGGATCTTCACCTGGCTGCTTCAAGTGACTAACGAACGTGATGCTCTCTCTCCACAAATATTTGCCCTTAGGCAGAAGGTAAAAGGCAGAAGCACAGGAATTTTTGACAGCCACTGGACAGCAGCAACTCTAGATCGCTGACATTCAAGTCCAGTAAGCAGGACCACAGATGTGTCTGCTGCAACTTAAGGTTCATTTTCTTTCTACTCAGAACGAAATCCCAGCTGCCTTTGTTTGACATAGATGCTCAGCAAGGCCAGAAGGAACAAATAATCTCAAAGACAAGGCAGAGGGCACTTACATATCCGGTTGGGGTTGACGTGTTGTTTCAAGAGATCAATGGAGCCAATGCTGACAACAAGGCGCCTTCCAAACCAGAAAGAGACCACTGGGCCATATTTCTCATGAAGGTTCACCAGGAACTCGTGCAGACTTCTGCTAGCAACGATATCCGGCAGATTGCCGTCCCTGAGGAACACAAGGAGGTTACCTGGGCACGAGCCGCACACAGTGCCGAGGCTGAACGTGATCAAGGTGCAGATGGGAGGCACTTACTTCTCGTCAGTCGGAGCTAGCCCGGGGATACCCGATGCTTGCCGAGATGCCTGGAGAGCAAAGGGAACACGTCAGCCTCTCTGAACTTAGGTTTTAGGCGGGCTCCCCTGCAAGAGCGCTAGACCTCCGAGCAGTGAAGCCTTCCCAAGAGGGGCTCGAGGGGGCTGGTTACACGCGGGGTGCCGCAGGGCGCTGACGCCCAGCAGGGTGCAGGCGCGGCCCGGCCCGGCCGCCACGTCCCAGGCCGATGGCAGGGGCCGGGCCGGGCCCCGCAGCCGCCCGCTGCCTGCCCCGGGGCCGTGCCGCGCCCCCGCCGCCATTACCGGGTAGAGGTAGAGCACGGCGCCCACCAGGACCAGCAGGAAGGTGACGGCGAAGATGGCGAAGTCCAGCATGGCCGGGCCGGGACCGGGGCCGGGGCCGGGGCCGGGGCAGGGGAGAGGCCCGGCCCCCAGCACGGGGCAGGAAGGGGCGGGCCGGGCCGGGCCGGGCTGAGGCAGGGCGAGGCATGGGGTGCCCCCGGCGCCTGCTGCTGGTCTCCAACTCCACCCTGCACGGAGGGGGGTACCTGGGCCACTGCCAGCAGCACATCCAGAGCTTCCTCGGGGGGTAAGCGCCGGGGGGGGACCCGAGGAGGGGGGCAGAGCCCTGGGGGGCTCCAGCAAACCCGTGCCCTCTTCCCGCAGGAAGGTGAAGCGGGTGCTCTTCGTGCCCTACGCCCTGCACGACCGGGACGCCTACGCCCGCACCGCCAGGGAGAAGTTTGAGAGCCTGGGTAAGGGGGGACCCCGGGGGGGCGGGGACAGGGGAGCTCTGGCGAATCCTGCTTCAGCTCCGGTCAGTGAGAGGGTGAGAGCAGCAGGGAGCGAGCTGCTTGCAAACTTTCACCTAGAAGTGGGTACTTCAGAGGCCTCCGGCAGAAAGCGCCTTGCAAACACTTGTAACCACTTCAGGGAGGAAGCTCGTACGCCCGGATGCAAAGCAGCGTATTTTTATCCTCCGTAATGACACGGGGGAACACTTCTTCCCGTATACATTAAGCCTCTGCTCAAGCTGTGCACCTACTGCTAGGTGAAGAAGACCATTACTGTAATGTGCTGCAGGCAGGTGTTTGCAGGATGAGCAGTGACTGAGCTTTGCTATGAGCAAAGATCTTGCCAGAGTGGCCTACTGCAACAGCCCTAGTATGTGTCTGTAACCTTCCTGGTAACTTTGGACTTGTTACTGTAGTAACAATCAATACTCACTTCCTGGTGTATCACACTTTGCTCCTTATCTTGCAGAAAGATTGCTATCAACTGTCCATGTTCTTCTGGGGCTCCTGGCACATGCCATACTCAGTGAACCACAGCAGAGCAAATCTGTCAAAGCCAAACATTTTAACCATTACAAAAAATATGTTCAAATACAACATTCATACTACTAATGATAGAGCAACAATGGCAGACTGTTCAGACTCATAGCTGCACTGGGCAGTGACAGCTTTTTCCTCGTTTTCTAGCTAACTGGTAGTGCTCAGCAGGACTTCGTACCACAGCCAGCACCTGCTGACTGAAATGCTCTGCTCTTTTAGACACTGAGCATCTATATCTTTAAAAGAAACATTTGCTTTGGTACAGCTGCACACAGAAGCCCTGCATGAACATAGGGTATATAGCGTTTTTGCTCGTAGAGGTCTCTGAAGGTTCCCTGGTTGTATTGTGAGATGTTTGGGTGGAAGGGGGGCAGAGAACAGGATGGGGGGATTGAACGTATATTCCTCCTCCAAACTGAAGCAGCAAAGGTAAAAAAAACTTTTAATTTAAGGTTACGGGCTGGACAGCATTCATGAATCCTGTGATCCAGTGGAAGCGGTAAGGAAATCTGAAGCAATATTTATTGGTAAGTTTTACTTCTTGCTCTCTAAAGAGGGCTTATATAAGATGCTGCATTAGTCTTTGGTAGAGCTGGTACTGTAGAGACAAGCATGAAAAAGTCTCACCTCACAATTAGAAGCAGCTACAGAAAACAGTACTTTATTTGGGAACAGTAAGACCCTAAATTTAGTGGTGGGAATAGAAGTACGGAAGACCTATCAATGGAACTGCTCCTTAAGTAAGTTTCAAACTCTTCACTTGAACAGTACTTCAGCATTAAAAACATGATTCTAGATGTTTTATCATCATTTTATCAAGACTAAGAGGATCCAGGCCTACTGTGCTCAGATTGAGCGCAGTCCTAACACCACACTCAAGGGTATTAGAATAGTATCTGCTGTCAAAGAGCCAGTGTCATTTGTCAGAAGGACCTGGGACACAAGCCCGTGGCCTGCCAGACAATCATTCCTCTGAAGCTTCTGGGTTTTTTGTTGCTCAAAGCAGGATACTGTCCTGAACAGAGCATTGAGTCTGGCAAGCTTGTAATGGCATCAATTAAAATCAATGGTAAAGCACATTAAATAAGCTGGACTCTTTTTCTGCAGGAGGTGGCAACACATTCCGTCTCCTGAAAGCTCTCTATGACAACAGTCTGATACAGGAGATCAGGAAGAGAGTTCTTGAGGTAACAACTAGATGACTCAGGCCAAGTCTGAATGATAGGATCTCATGCATAAACATTTGTTCAGACAAATTCAAGTTGATTCTACGTCTTTGTTTCTAATGTACTTCAAATATTGAGCCATCTCTTGCAAGCTGGTGATCTGAAAGCTGTGGCCAAATGAAGCTGTCATTAGTCATGAAAGACTGAAAAGACTAGGGTCAGTAAACCATCCTACAGCAGTTTCTACGATATGGGACTGCAAGACTTTAGGATGTACAATGCTATGCCATACCTTAGAAGTAAGCCCCTCAACTTAAAATACCAATGAGGAGCAGTGCAAGGAATTAATCATTGGCCAAAACCCGTGTTTTTCAGGTTATGTTCACTTTTCATCTTGTTAATAGGTATGCTCAAGCTGCAGGTTATCTAATAGTAAACCAACAGTACAATTTAATCTGCCTGTGCCTTTTAGACAATCAAGTAAATGAGAAAGTGTTGTAATTAACTTGGGTGTCTGTTTGACATAAAATTGAGAGATACGAATGCCATCAAGCCCTTCCAGTCAGCAGCCCATTCTAGCATAGTGAATCTCATAAAGCACAGCAAAGATAGGTCACCAGTAGAAGACAACAGAAGCAAGGTGTTCCCCTAGTAATGTGGAACTGTGAATTACTTCAGACAAATTTATGCAAGCCACAGAATGTTTGAAGAGGCCAGCTGCCAAGAATAAAGGTCAGGTAGGCCATCTTAATATACACAAATACACAATGCGGCAGCACGGTGCTCAGCTTTGGGTGATCCCAAATACCCTGTTTAGAAGCTAGTTAAAAGCTACTTCTGATATTTCCTGTAACCGCAACATAGGCAAGCCGCATCTCTTAATAGCAAAGTCTGTCTGAAATGACAACCTTGCAAGTTTTCCTCTTGTGAGAGGATCACCCTGTTGTGAGTACAGGGCATTCCCTAGTTAGTTCTCTGCCAACTATTATTACATAGAAACTATTGCCCACCTCAAACTGTGAGCTCTTCTTTTTCTGCTTTTCACTTGTGAAGTTAGCAGTGAGATGAGCTAGAAGGACTAAGACTGATCTGACTGCTGAGTCTCCAAGACTGATAGAAGATGCTATAAAATGTTGTTCCCAATTGTGTTACCTCATACTAATCATTGCTTTTGTCTTTCAGGATGGGGTTCCGTACATGGGATCCAGTGCAGGAACTAATGTTGCTACCGTCAGCATCAATACTACCAATGACATGCCAATTGTTTATCCGCCTTCCCTGCAAGCCCTAGGTTTAGTTCCTTTTAACATTAACCCTCACTACCTGGATCCAGATGATAAAAGCACTCACATGGGTGTAAGTAAAGCATGCCACAGCAAATGCAGGGCACCAAGGTGTAATGATAGTGTGCATTTGCAAGGGATTACAAAGCTATAGAATGTCTTAACAGCTGCTCCCTCAAACAGTTGGAAATACCAAAGAGGCAATAACATTTTACTCCCTCCTAAAGCTTTTCTTTGAGTGGGAAGAGGAGCTGGCAACAGTGGTACTGAGGTGGAACAAAGTGTTTTTCACAAACAGCAGCTTTGCAATGTCTGAAATAGTGTTAGTTCATACCTGGCATGGAATTGGGGGAAAAAAAAAAAAAGAAAAAAAAAAAAACTTAATGTGAAGATGAAATGCAGTGTGTTTCTGGAAAGTCCTGGAATATGCTGCTTTGCTTCCTGATCTAGAAGACCTAATTTAAGCATACTTTAAGAGGCTTAAACATCTAAACACCTGAAATAGCTATCAGAACAGGGAAAGCTTAAGATTGCATGCAAACCTGTAATATAAGAAAATACCTACGTGTGAGTGTCCCTGCAAAGAGTACACCTTGTAACAGCCAGTACTAAGTAAACACATATACTAGTATAGCTGAAAGAAAAATGGTTAAACATCAGGCACAGAGATTGACATCTCCACTGTATGGAAGAGCTTTTTCTTAAATAGCTAGTCAGGAGCTAACCAGGAAGCAGTTTCTGGAGTGCATCCATTAACAGCCCAAATACTTTTTGCCCTTGTAATCAGAATTTCTCTGTGGCTAGTGGAAGTATTAAGAATAAGGGAATAATGAAGAGATGGAAGATCAAGATGTGCTTCTAGAATTTAGATGAAGTTGTAGGTGGTCACTTAATCTGCTCGCTTGTCTCTAGATAAGCAAGAGATATTTACAGGAAAAAGACTGCCTGCTATTTTTCCGAGAGGAGGATGGAAATTCTGTGCTGCAACAAGTACCTGTTGTGTTCCTATGTTTCCTTATCAACAAAGCCTTCTGGTTTGATTTTTTTAACTGCTGTTGTTCAGTTGAGAAGCAGCAACCCTCAGGAAACATGGCAGAGCCATTCACAAAAGCAAATTCTTCATTGTGATTCCTACTTGAGAAGGAAGAAACAGATATTTAATTAGTGGAAATCCTTGGCTCACTATCATCTTTCATGAAGAAGGCACCTCAGGCATCTGCTTCCTCTGTACTCTTGTTCTGAGAGTGAGCACATAGAGAAAATATTTGAAAAGATAAAAAAAAAAAAAAGCTGGATGAATTAACTGGAAGCTTTCGGGCTTTCAGGGGTTGGGACTATGCAAGTTCTGTTTGATCAAGCTACAATGGCTGCTAATGATGAAAGGGAAAAAATGTATCTACTGAAGTCAATCCTGCCACTTTCTTCAATACATTAGTCTAATTAAAGCATTCTCCTCAAGGGGAAGTGCCTGCTTTGCTTATCATTAAGAAGTTGCTGAGTGTCATAGTACTTGGATGGCTTTAACTTCTACTTTACTGCCTGGGCAGCTAAATCTACACTCATTATTGCAGGAGACAAGAGAGGAAAGAATTCGCCAATATCATGAAGAACCAAATACCCCTCCAGTTTTGGTAAGTAGTAGTTTCCAGTCAGGAAAGTCATGGCTGTAGCATGGTAAGCACTTTAAATGCATCCTTGCTAGTTTTCAGTGTGGGTTCCTCCTGACAAGCCTTCCAGAACTCTAGCAAGAAAGGCTAGTTATACTGTTGCTAACAGCTTCAGCCTTGGATTTTGCTCATTTGTTCCATGTGCCAGCTTTTAACTTGAAGTATAAAGTTTGCACTCTAACAAACCCAGCTTATTGTTGCTTGGACAAAAGTGAATCTAAGAATGGGGGGTTACAGAAGTAATTGTGGAACATTTTTCTTTTTCTCCGTAATGGTTTCTATAGCCTTCCTTAAAAGCAAAATTAAATACACAAGAAAACCAGCTTCTAAAATAAAATAACCCACCTACCTTTGTCTTTGCATCTTTGTTAAAAAAACTGAGCCAGGAAATCTTGTTTGTAGTCATGAGGAGCTACACTTAAAACCGCCCTGCTTGTGACAAGTGTTCTAGCTTTTCAAATAACTTGAAAATAACATTAAAATGTTTCCATGTTAGGGCTTGCGGGAAGGTGCAATGCTGCTAGTAGAAGGAGACAAAGCCACCTTACAAGGAGTAACAGGAGCACGACTATTTTTGAGGTAAATGGCTTCATTTGAATTTGAGTGAAATACAAAAAGAGAGATTTCTGTTAAACTCCTGGCCCATACTGCCTATCCCTCATGTCATAAGTTATTTAATCCTTTGCTTCCATTTCTCTTTAGGGAACACATGAGTATTGCTTAATGTTCCAAAAGAGCAGTCAGTATGACAACACTCTGAAGTGCTATGGCACTACATACATTGATGCTCATGTTTCTGATCGAATAACTACCATTCATCCAGAGTGCCCCAGCAGTCAGGCTGTGGTCTGTACTGAAGGCCAGGGGAATGCTAATTTGATCCTAATTATACCGTTTTATAGAAAAAGGGGTCTCAGGACTTCAGTTGTATGACCATTACTAAGAAATCAAATCTGTATATCCCAGGATGGAGGCAAGGAAGGGAGTCAAAGCTGCTAGTTAGGAACAAGGATGCCTCATTCAATCCCTGGTAACAAATGGAAGAGCAGTACTGCTAGCTGCTGTGCAAACTTACAGCATGGTTGATCTTGTTTACAGGGGTAAGAAACCAACTGAACACGAGCCTGGAACAGATTTCAGTTTCCTCCTGATTGACAGTAATCTCCAGAAGCTGTAGCCTTGCATATTCTGCAGCAGAAGTCGGCACATGAGGAGGAAGGGAAGAGATGCTTCTAGTCCTAGGGTGGGTGGCAAGCCTTAACTTTATAAATAAAGATAAATATGCATTATTGGACTCTTTTCCTCCACCCTGTTCACTTCTCAGACACATTTCTTTTCCAAGAAAAATGACATTTTTATTGCAATACTTGAGTAATAATAGAATAAGAATAGCCTTACTCTGAAATGTTCTGTACCTTCCATGCATCTCCACTTTGATTCCTCCCCCATCAAAAAAGTTACCTTAACACAATTAAGTCAAGACACTGAGTCAGCTGTTCCTGCTCCCTTGTTTTACCTGTGTAATAAAAGAATTGCTCATTTAGTGTACTCCCACAGCATTAGTTTCATTTTTACACTATTAATAAAGTGAGAAGTTGTGCATTCAATTATTTTTATTGGCTTCAGACTCATGTTAAATATATACAATGCTGATCATGTACAAAAGTGTGCATGTTAAAAATTGTTAGGTTACAAACTTGCAAATCCTAGAAAAGTGCAAAATTTTAAAACATCTTCCACCATGCTGTACAGAAAAAAAATCCATCATTAGCCAATATACACACTCTCAAAACATACTGATCAAACCGAAATAAGACATACAGTATACACTTAAAGCACCCAGAAGGGAGATATTGCACAGAAGACTGACAGCAAGTTTGTTACAGGGCCCGAAGGCATATTTTTGAAAGCAGATATTTTCAACACTCCTCAGACCTAACATTTAATTCTTAAAAAGGCATTTTTTGGCATTTAAAAATCCATTTGTAATCACATAATTGCACAAGGTGTAAGAATCAGAAGATACGATTAACTGTTGCTGTAAGGAAGGACTCTATTTGCACTGCCCCATTAGCTTTAGTAATTAAAAAAAAAAAGCTGAGACATGTTGAAGTGTCTTGCTTACCAAATTTCATCACGCAAACTAAGTAGCAGCACAACTTCCAACAAAAGACTGACCAAAGGGAGGTAAGTCTTACAAGCAGTGTTTCTCTAATTTTATATTAAGATGCTCCTGCATAAGCTAGGGGTTGAATCAGAACTTATCAAGTTTGCCTTGATTTTTTTTCCTCATGGCTTTAAGTAATAGCTCAAAGCTATATATGATTAAAGCAGTACTACCAGATACATGATTAAATTTATTTTAAACATTTCCTCAAGGCAAAAAATACGGCTCCCTCAAGAGGAAATACAGACTAGATAGGAAATTAAATACACAAGTGGCCTCTAACTTCACTTAGATATATGATACATATGGCTGGATGTTTTATATTTCAAATTCAAGACACCTTAGCAGCATTAAACTATAATCTCTACTGATGATCATGCTTCTGGGATAAAACGTAAGTCAAGACATTGTGTCTGCACAGAATCTAGTCACAGACCTAAGCTCTGGAAATACCTTCCAAATTTCCCAAGTCCAGAAGACAAAAATAGAAAGCACACACAACTGAAGGAATTCTCTCCTGAAGAAAACTGAAATGCTTATTCTATTTGGGCCCTTTAGGTAAACAGTAACTAAAAGAAAAACATGAGTTTTCTTCTACAGATGCACTGCAAAAAAAGTGAATTAAAACTGAACAAAGGGTATCTTTGAATAAGCACCACAAGCAGTTCCTCACCTATGGGGTGCTCCAGACTGCAATAAGATGAATAATAGCACTTGACTGAAAAGTAAACCTGTGCAGATCATGCTGAACTGCCACTCAGGCATCTGATGACTATAGTAGTGAAGAAGGGGACAATAATATTCTACCATTTTTTATAAACTGCAGTAGCTTTTCATGAAACCCTGGCTTTCTTTAAAAGTATGTGCCTCCAAGACCTATTAGTAATAACAAGGAGAATTTGATTCCTTGAGATAGAAAGGAAGATATCTTCCAATCACTGGAGTCTGATGTTGGTAATACGATGAACTCACACGCATATGACTGCACAAAAACTTTCTGCTCCTAGAAGGTGGAAGTATGTCTTGTGTTACTGCCTGGACCTGCACAGTCTTAGCCAAATAAATGTGCACAATTTTAAAGCAATGCAAGTTTATACAATCTGTTGATGGGTTGCCTTTTCATTAACTTCGTTATAGTTGCTGTGCTGTTACTGATTTATTACAGCACCAAATATGACTGACTGCAAAAACAAGGTTCAAGTTCAGCAAGATGAATGAAAAAAGGTCTGCAGAAGTGTAGCACTACGTGGCATATCTCATTTGAGAACTATCCACTTCTCCCATCTATAATACTTCCTGAAGGTTTTGCTAATATATGCTGGTAACTAGATCAGAGAGTATATATACTTGCACAGCTTAAGTCCATTCTCAGCAGAACTTTCACAAGCAACTGACTTCTACCAAAGTGTCACGTTTACATCTGAAAACTCCATAGGTTTTAAACCAAAAGGCATGAAAAGCCCATTCAAGAAAGCACTGAATACTTAAATTCCCACCAAATTAAATATAACCCTTTATAGTGTTTTAATCTCACAATATGTATTAGATTAGGCCTTAGGTTCACATTAGGATACATATTTATATGCAGGAGAAATGTAGTTTAAGATTGGGATTATTATTTTGTGCTGGTGTTGGTAAAGTACACAGGTGATAGAAGACATGGTTTCTAGATATCCTATGATTTAGTATTAGATAACAAGTATATTAATATGGTATAATCCGCATAAGTTAGATGCTACCTTGAACTGCAAACATTTCACTTTCTGAATGCTGGTATAGTATAAAAACTGCACAGATGAGATTCTTCACTATAGATATAAAAGACAATTAAAAATACTATCAACAGTTACAAGTAAATTGTGAAAATTAAACGTTTTTCTTGAAATAAGGGAGAGATGTATTCTAAGTATCATCCTTTGGTATACACTTTTAAGTTCTATGGAAAATTTAATCAATACTGCTAGCTGCTTGATCTAGACTATACACAAGCATCAAAAGAAAGTTTTCAATACATGTGTGTGTGTATATATATATATATGCATATATATATATATATAGTTACACAGATGCTTCCTTACTCAGCTTCAGAGATAAGTATATATTTAGCTTTGATAAATATCATTAAAGTTGTTCCAAAAATTAAATGCAAGAAAAGTACCACCAAGAAGGTCTTGACAAATCTAGTGTTATGAACAACTATGTTTATTCTGAATTCCTATTCAGAATTGTTTCATCTCACAGCTTTACTTTTTAACACTTAAATAAATATTAGTTCAAAAACAGAGGATAATCTTACTTCACAAGTACGCATTTTTCTACATGAAAAGCAACATGGTGGGATCCAAAGCTTCACTTAACTTGAAGGAATCAAAAGTAAGAGATCAGTTCACTAATACATAATAGATTGCAATTCAGTCAACCTTAACAGCTGATTAGAAAAATGATTTTCTACTTGAAAAAGACATAAAACTAAGTTCAAACAGAAACAAAATACCAGCTAATGCTCACACTTACCACCTATATCTTTTATTTAAAGCTGGTTTTAAATAAAGGCAAAGTGCAGACCTTCAAACCTTTGGAGTCGTTCCAAAAACACTGTGATGGTATATACCCCTCATCCTCAAGGACCACATAAAAGATGAAAAGGTAATAGTGTATGTTGCCATTCTGCATAGAGCATGAAGTAGCTCAGAGTTCATCTCTCCCCATCCTCATTCTGCTGCTACTTTGTGCAGAGCACAAACTGCTCTCAAGCCTGACAGCCCTGAAACTGTCTACATTTCAGCCTGTCCCACATATTTGTGAAGATCACCCAATGCTCATGATGCACTGAAATGACAGAACTCAAATGTCAAAACTGTTCACTACAAATCCTCTCATCCTCAATTATTTCAACTATATATTTTACTTAAGCTGACACCATGTATTCAGTATTCCTGAATATTAAATTACTAAAAAAAATTAATCCATCTCTTGTATAAACTTGTCTAAAACAGAGGATGATTTCAAACCTTTATGTGATCTTCTGTGCAAGTGACAGAGGTCTTTTGTAGGGTTTGATGAGTACATATCTCGATACTTTTTTCCACTTGATTCTGCTAACCTAAACCAAAATCTCCACTCCCTTCCCCTGCAAGCATACACTTAATCTCATATATGCATTTAAGCAGAACATGTATGTGTACTTACAAAAAACGTCACTGCAATGCCCCAAATGATGTGCTTCTTTTTTCAACTTCCCACAACACAGAAGATTCTTACATTCAAAGCTGCAATTCTTAGGAACTACTCTCAAAAGAGCTCCCCTGAAATCCCTTCTTCATGAAATCATAATGGACAAACATACTTCACATTCTCATATACACATTTAATACTTCCAGAGTATCCTTAGTATTCTCATTGGATAGGCAAGTGATTAAAAACAGTATTTCACTTCGCTTTTGGAAATTTAATGCTCTCTTGGCAAGCAACTCAGGGAAATTATTCTGATTTTCTCCTGACAATCAGACAATCCAGTCTGTCACAGTGATCAGTTTGAATATTGCAACTATGGATAGACCCACTTGTTCACAAGGCTGATTTACTGTTTCATTTACAAAAGAAAAAACAACACAACTTTCTTTACAGAGCACACAATCAGTCATTAAGAGGAGGAAGAGTAAACAGTTTTCTTGAAACTAATTGGACTTTTAAAGATTATCTTTTTCCACGGGGCAAGGATTAACTTTATTTCTATAAAGATAATAAATATTATGCCAAAATTTAATGAAATGAGATTATACATAATGGAGTTCTCAGGTAGTTCAACAGGTCCCTAGTCACAGGGAATACCTGATAACCTTTACAGGAGGTACAACACATTCACATCCATAAATAAATAAAAATAACACAAAAAAGTGATGGCAGAGGGAAGAGACGGGTAGCCAAAAGGGAATATACTAGCTAGCAATCAAATTAGAGCTCTGCCTTATATTTATACTCTCCTTACGGTAAAAGATGCAAGGGGAATATCTTCTCTTTTTAACAGACAAACATACATGTATATACATATATATACATAGACACATATACACACATGCACACATACCTTTGCACACCGGTCAAAAAAATCATGTTTTTCCCTCAGCACCAGGCTTTTCCAGCAGTATAAGGTTTATAACTTAAATCACTAATATTATAAAAACGCCAGAATGACAGGAAAACACAATCCCTTCCAACATCATATATTACATAACAAAAAAACATTCAGTAATGGCTTTTCCAAAATCCGTAACCATTTTGTTGTGCATAGAGCATGTAAGGATCTGATATTTTCTTCCCCCAGTTATTAAACACATCTTGAAAACGGATACATCATCTGTTTTCCTGCTTGTTTTACAGAAATAAAAATATGGATAACAACTGGTTTGGTGAATACCAAGCCAAGAAACAAACAGGTGCTTTTTCATTAAGTTGTTCTGCAGTGTTGTTTAAATGATTTTGCAGCGAAAATTTGTTGCCTTACTAATGAAGAGGATAGATCTTTGACCAACAGGGATATGTGATTTTTCCTGTTATTTCTTCAAGATAGTAACTATATTATGGGATTTCTTAGTGTGCATCTTAGTCTACTTAATATAAATAATTTTCAGCAGCAAGTATTTCCTACCTCCTTCTGCTCCTTCACCACCTTCAACTTCTTTGAAGTTATTCACGTCTGTACTTTAAAGAATTTCTGATAATCAAGTAGTGCAACACAGATGTTCCTTGCAGAACAGCCTAAAACTGGAACTACATAAAGGAAGATAGCAATAGGCATTTACAGGAACAAATCACAGTAAGTTGTTCATTGGTCTAAAAAACATACTGAAAAGGTCATAATTGTCAGCTATCCCAGTTTTGAATCATACCACTGCAACAGACAATTTTAGACTGACTGCTGGGGAATTACAGTGCTGTGAAAGCAATGCCAAATATCTTTCCTGTGATCAAGGAGCATCTGGCCCTATTCATCTTTAAATCAAATGGTACTTATCTTAAGTTCAATTAGCAAGCTTGGGTTTGGAGGTCTGGTGTTTTTGGTTTGTGTGTTTAGGTTTTTTGTTTTCCTGAAACACTGTTTTAGCAGCTGTTTAGAGAGGGATTTTGTTGTGACCAAATCAACACGGTTAAGGAAAAATGTGCAAGCAAGCTAACTTGCATGGGTACATACGCTTATTACTAAACCTCTACCATAAGTTCGTCTTCAACAGACTGTTAACAGTCAAGCCCCTGAAAGCTGAGATATACATTTAAAGTGACCAAAAGATTAAATATGTTTCTGGCATCCATGAGAGAAGGTAGAAGCAGCAATCACTTGGAATCTTGAGTGTTATATTCAGTCTCTCCTGATGAAATCTGGCTGAGCCGTTTGCTTGATCCCCACAGCTTTCGGGAAAGCTGACCTGAGCGCATCTGTTTAAAAGTAATTCAGAGAAACAAAAGGAAGGGGAAGGGATAAGGTGGATAAATTAAAAAGGAACTTCAGACACTGATTTTGGTGAAATGCAGACATTACAATGTACTGCATAAACAAAATTACACTAACAAAAGTCATTAAAAAACAAACCAAAAGTTTACACTTAGGAATGATTCTTGGGACTGACAAAAAAAAACAAACAACAACAAACAACAGACAAAACACTAATCCCTGTTGTCTTTGACTTCGAACTGCTAAAGGGATATTGCCTAGTAATGCATATTCAATACTTAGCCAACTTTTAACACCCTAGAAACAGTGTTGAGTTTAGATATTTTGATTGGAAGAAAGAAAAAAAAAGAGGTTAATGTCAAAAAAAATGAATCAAATTAGCAGAAAGGACACTTTATTTTAGAGAATTCAAACAGAAAATTGCTAGAATTTAAAAGGAAAAGATCACCAAAACTGATCCTTGAATATTTCTTTCAAGTGATGGAGTATCACAGGACAGTTATGACAGATTGAAGGAAGGAAAAAACAAAGGATATCTCCTGGTTTCAAATTTACACCAGCTTCCAAAGATCCTGGGTGAAGTGCTCAGAGTAAAATTTAAACCAGAAATAATTCATACTGAATATCCCGTAAGTAAACATAGATAACAAGCAACCAGAAGCCATCAAATCCAGCACCTGGTGAATCTGCCATCTGACAACAATTTATAAGAAACATTTAATTCACTTATTAAGTATAGAACTTATGATTGGCTAGTAGCAATTAACCTGGCAGCTGATTAGGTTATGAAATGCCTTGCAATTTAATAAACAAGATGCATGCCTTAACAGTACAAGCTTGAGAACCATTCCCAACAGTTAGTACTATGGCTAAACTTGCTTAAAAACCGTATCATCACAGCAGCAAGGTTGTAGAAAAGGCACAGTGCTGCTTACAGGTGATAATCCCACAGGCTTTTGCAACATCCCAAACAGCTAAGAGATTGTTAAAAACACAAAAACATTTATTATACTTTACTTCATAGTGGCTGCTGTCTGTTGATGCAGAAAGACTAAAGGCCAATCTTAACACCAAGCAGCATTTCACTTTGTGCACAATAAACAAGCTATTTCCTTTTAACCCTATGGATCAGTATCACCATCAATAGTCAAAACTAAAGTGTCTTCTGTATAAGGATAAAATTCTTCTAATTCCTAACTACAAATAAATAAATAAATACCCCTCCCCCCCCTCCCCCACACAATTTGCAAGTATATTGGTTGATGCCATTATAGAAAACTAGAAAATCTGTGACATAATTTTGTTCCTCATATATGTGTGTGTGTATATAAATATATATATAATCTATTTACATGGATATTAAGCTTGCAGATCATCTGAGTTATAAACAGAAAATCCTGGAAAAAAAGTTGTTGGAAAACCTCTACATTCACAAAAGGAATCCAGACCTTGAAACAAAACCTTCTTCACAGTTAGAAAAATGTGATTAAGAACTGAAGAGGAGAGAGCTGAAAGCCTTCAGTCTAATGAAATACATACATTTCAGCCTACAAAAGATATTTTCTATGGATTAGGAAACAGAAGTGAAAGTGACTTTAAAGCTGTTTTTACAAACATATGTTTAACAACATCATAAGCAGCTCTTTATCAACTCTACAGTAGGAAAAAACTGTCCAGCTGGAAGGCAGTGGAAACTTCCCCTCCCTACTTGCTGCAACCAAGATTAGACTACCATTCCATGAAGCCTTTTTAAAATATTAAACAGCATATCTCCTAGCTAAAACATTTTCAAACACTGATAAATAAAGCTGCTCTGTTTTTACAACCCAACTATAAAACTGGGACAAACTCTTCTGGCATGTACTAAAGGTCATGCAAGAGCGGTTACCACAATTTCAAGTAAATACACTGCAGCACAATGGAAATCAAGTTATAAAGAGAGGCAAGTTTAAGTTAACTAAAGCACTTTGAAAGTTATGACAAGAAGTACTTAGAGCAAAACCTGTGTTTTGCACAAGAAAAAATGGGCATAGCTATTTGACAGATGTATGCTCTGTATTTGATATTGCATATGCAGTACCAACAAGTTTATATTCACCATATGGAGCACAGAGCATATGGGGAACCTACACAAGTAATTCTTTACGCATTACAATTAGACACTCTTAACAGCAAGTAATTTGTTTTCCCCAATGTCAGTCAATGCATATTAAAGGACATCTGATGGAAACCATAAAAAAAATAAAATAAGCTTGCTCTCTTTAGTTTCCATTTTTCTTCTGGAAATTGTTTCATCAGAAAGTGGCTGACAACACTATCACATACAGAAGAGAATAGCTACTAAGATTTTGCTTATTCAGATGTCAGTGATAAAGTCTGCAAGTTAGTCCAGCTGAGCTTCCCATCTGCGATCCCTATATATCTTTGATTCTTTATAAGAAATTTCAGTACAGCAGTCTCAAAAGTTATTTCTTTCCCACTGAAAACTGAAACTTGCTCTTAAATTTACCCTGCCATAGAGGAGACCTCTTGCTCAGCTGGAAAGCAGAAATAAGTGAACTTCCCACTGTTCGGTAGAAAAAGTTCTTGATGGTGGGTTTTACCTCTGCTGGCTTGCCAACACCAACGATAATCAACTTGCCATCCTCCAAGCCAACAAGGATGTGGCTATACTCTTTAGTGACAGAAATGCAATGAATTGGCAGTCGCATGGCTAATGGGGAGATGCTCAGATTCAGGCTGAAATGAACAAGAGACAAAGTACATTATGTATGTTTTTTTCATATTGAAAAGAATCACATTGCAGTTGAGATCACAGATCATAGGACGTGCTATAAAAGAGTTTCTCAAAGATCCAGTTTGCAATTCTGATTATTATGAACTTTTACAGAAAGCTCAAATCATACCTCAGAATACAGCTTCAATAATAAGAAGGGACACAGCAGGTTAAGTCAGAAAATTAAGAGACTCTGACTGGAAGATCAGTAACATTAGTCCTACAACTGCCTAAGTGACAAAGATCACTCCCCGTTCTGAGAACCAATGGAGCTCTACAGAGCAGTGCAGAACTATACAAGGTTTGATCATGATACCAAGTTGTTGCTGAGCTCCCAATGACTAACCAGACACGGGGACAACCACAAGTTGCCTGCATTAGACACAGCTCTTTCTAAGTTTTGTCAGCAACAGGTCTACGGTTGGGATATATGTGTGGGAGGAAAGTAGACTGGTACAACTTCTCATTTTTCATTCTCCCACCTTAGTTCCCCTTAGGTGTTTTTTGTTGTTGTTTTTTTCCTCTTCAGGAACACAGAAAAAAAGCAATTGCTACCACCTATAGCACCAAGCAGAATCAATATTACAACAGCCATTTCTAAATGAACCTCTCTATTTGCATCTCAATCAATTCATTGGTTGCACATTACCTGTAGAGATCCCGTATGGAAAGAAATCCCTGTAAGCTGCCCATCACAATATACTCTCCCGTCACACACATATCTGACACTTCTTCCTTCAGAGTCTCAGAACTCAGATGCTTTCCATTGACAGAATAGAGATGTAATGCATTCTTATCCTGAATAAATCAAAAATAAATATATCACAGAGGACTGGTTGGCTTAAAAATTTATTATCTGTATATTTAGTTCACTGATAAGAGTCGACTTGGGCAGTAACCTACAGATAATATCGCTGACAACAGCTTGCTTGTTGAGTGATATGAGAACTGAGCCCATGTCTTACATGTACGTATACCTGGTCCTGTATGGAAAGTTTTGAAGTTACTTTTCATTACCTCTTGAGGTAACATAACAACATCCTACCTATCAATGTAATCAAATCGAAATTTTCTGGAAACATCCATGGACTTAATGGACAGGTGTTTTTGTCTTTTGGTGTTTTTTTGTTAAGGAAGAAGGAAAGAGCCCTCTTATCTTCAGCCCCCTCACCTCACCCTGAATTGAAAAGCAGAAGGAAACAAGTTTATTTTGTCAAACTACAGCTGGAAGCACTTCTTGGACAAGGCAACAAATTCTTGATGGATTGAAGACACGGCTAACATGACCTTCTGAAGTTCTTCCAGCCTGGCAACACCTTGGTGTTTCATCTCTCCCCAGTCTTCCCAATGCAGCTAGAATACCTATATCCAATAAATTTGTCTTACAGGAAAATTCCCATTCTCACAGAAATCATAACAGTTCTACACTTAGAACAACTACACAGCCACTCAATAGACAGAGTAAGCTATATAGCAAACCTTATAGGTGTCTCTCCAATCCAAAACTAAGAAACGTTGGTGTAGTCCCTGAGCATCTTGCATCTACAACTTACTTCTCCCCTTATGAACCTCTGTTTTTGTGAGTAGTGGAACTTGCAAAACTCCTAGTTTTGCATTTCAACACAGCTCTCACAGGATGATTAATTAGTGCATGCCTGGGCATCTGCCTTGCAGGTGTTTGGAGATTCTTGTGAAACATACAGGAGCACAGTATGTCTGTGATTTACCTTATCATCAAATTACACTAAAATTGGCTAGCAAAACTTAAAACAAACAAACAAACAAAAAACATGTCATGATCAAAAAAGCCTCATTTTTTAAGGAAATAATGAGGGTAAAATCATGCACATTTATGATTAAAACCTTCAGCAAAAGAAACAGAGGTATTCCATGAAGCTAAGTACCTTAAGAGTGGTCTTTCCTTCTATGCTGGTGTGAACAACTATATGGCCTTCCCAGGACACAGCCAGATTGGGAACAGTCAGCAGGAGGGAACTCTCACAAGGTGGTCGCAAAGTTCTCATGTATTGACCTTTCCGAATAGTGCGCATAATAACTGTCCCATCCTGCAGAGACCAAATTTAGATAAGTTTTTGGCAACAACCTCTGAAGTAAGTTACCGTAACAGATACAATGAGTATTTAAATAGAAATGAATTATTTTTAAAGTACTTAAAATCTTAACTGGAGATTAGGACTTCTGAGCTTTAGGAACCCTGCATGAGGAATCCTTCCCCCTCAAGGCCATGTACTATAGGCATATGTAAAAACAAATGCAAACAGAGCAAGGGGGCAGGATAGACAACAAATCAGCCGTTTTAGAGGCCACATTTATGACTGGGCATTATGTGCATTACAGAGTTCAGAAGCCTGACAGTGCAGTACAGAAATGCAGAGCTTGAGTAAGCTGCAAAGAGCCTTCAAAGTTAAGCAATCAGGGAAGTAGCTGTCACAGAATTGTTTCTGTGAGAAGGTTAAGTTCTCCAAATAAGTCCATACACTTAAAAGCTCATCTGTACAAACTAGCACAACATGGGTAGCTGAGGCCTATGCTGTGTAGAGCACTGTTTGAGACAGATTGATTTAAGTAGGCAGCAAGGGAGATGGCACATATGTTCTTGATGTGCAAGGCTGAAGAAAAAACAATGTGAAATAGTCACATTTTTGGTATTATTCTTCAAACGTGCTCTACCATTTTATCGAAGAAATGGCAAAGAAGGGAAAAGTATTAAAATTCTTACCTTGGATCCTGACACTGCCATGTCCAGTTCAGTGCTGATGCCAACACTCGTAACTTCATCAGTGTGCCCATAAAGGATCTGTAATGGCTTAGGTGCCAGGCCGACAGGCACTCCTCCCTGAGAGTAACAAAAAGTGCAATGACACATTCTCTTGCAGCTGAAGGACAAACAAAAATAAGTTTCTGGTATCTTCAGCATTAGTTGTGCGATATGTATATTTGACATAGGCCAAAACCAAAAGCACAACTCACCCATTCCAATTTCAATTTATTCTTTTATGTCAGCAGTCTTATTTACTGAAATCAAGGAATGAATGCACATACAGGTACTATGTGGATGTGAACGACAGAATTACTTAGTTGATTTCTTTCTAGCTATTTAGATGACTGTGTGTGCAACTACCACAGCAAGCAGTCCTAACAGGAGTCATTTGTCCATCCACCTATTTTTTCTTTGTCCATGTGTCTGGGCTTATTCAATTCTTACAGCTTACCACAGAATTAAGCACTGCCTTCATAGGTTTCATATTCCTTGAGATTAGCTATTTTTTTGCTTAAAAATGAAAGTAACTGTTCTATTTTCTAGGGGAAAAGCAAGTAAATAATACTTCTAAGTGACTGCTGCTAGTATGATATAAAATAGAAATCTTGCAATAATGCCCATTAAAAATAGTAAGCTAACTGCTCACATGACTGCAGGATGTCAAAACAATTTAATACTTTTGTTCCAGTAAGCATACTCTCAGCATATAAAGACATTCTCAGACCAGTTCTGAGGCAAGATCTGTGCTTACAGAAAAGGAGTTCTGCAGAGAACTCTCCAGTCTAGTTTGTGTGTTAGAAATCTGCCAACCAAGTCCTGAAATCCTGAAGCATACAGGAAATGCAGAACAAGTGTCAGATTAAAGAGCTGGGAAAGAAGAGACAATACAGGGCAGAGAAGTAGAACAGAAGTTGCAGTCTGCAGAACATTACTGTCACTTTGTAAAGACCAAGATAAAACTCTCATGAGAAGAATTTACAATACATAAAACATCACTTATATCCACTAAATAAAAAAGTAATTAAAAATACTAAAGCAAAACAATTCTAAACGGTAATCATCTCCAGAGAAGGACTCATCATTCAACTCACTCTGAAAAGATAAACTATGAAGTTTCTAACACTTATTCTGTCTTGAGGAAAAAAAAAAAATAAATCTGTTTTAAGCACTTAGGTCTTGCCTTTTTGATGATGCACTATTTTGTACAAAGTACAGAATATGTCTTGAAAAAAAACTATAAATACTCTCATCATAAAAGACAGCTAACTTTTCACAGCATGCATCCACTAAACACAGTTATGTACCACATATGGTTTAATGTGCTAACTTTAGGTTCAGTGGTAAGAACATGGTGACATGACCAAATGTCCTGTCCATAACATGTAACAGGCCCATTCTGCAATTAATGCTATTTGTACTTGCATGAAGCAGCAGAAATGAACTTTTAAAATGCATAACAATAGAGATACCTCACACTGAGTGTAAGCACACACATGCATCACACAACCTCTTTCACAGGGTGAAAACAATATCAAAGAATTCTAAAATGCCTATGTAAATTCATGTAACATATTAGTGATATCTTTGCTAACTCCTGGTTACCATGCATCAGTACTTCCCACAGAGAAAATACAATGTTAAAATGCAACTATTACAGTTAACAGCAGCCTAGAAATGTAAAAATCCCTAACTATAAGCATTGCTTTAGCCTTTGTTCTAATTCCTGTAGTCTCAAGCAGTGTTTCTGTTCTCCCATTCTTCTGTCTGTACAATAGGGATGATATTAGCCTATCCTGAAAATAACCTGTGAAATCTTTGATAGTGCCTTTAAATAGAGCAAAGTAACCTCAAAGAACGATCAGCGTTACTGTACTTTAGCTATATAGTAACTCATGTATGTAGTAAATATTTCAAACATAGAAGATAATGGGACTAACAAAATTACTAAGTTAATCAGGTTTTATGGGCTATTTTTCCCTGCAAAGCTGGCAGAAAGGAAATCAATAAACCATCACAGCAAAACAATGAAACAAAAGAAGCATGCAGAAACAGCTTCTCAGAGTATGCCTAAACAACATACCTGCTGAACTATTTGCCATATGATACAGGTAGTATCTCTGGAGCCTGAAATTAAATGGATTCCACAGTAATCTATTGCCAAGCAGGTCACAATATCTAGACAAAGAAAGGATAACAAGAAGTTGATATAGTTTAAGACTAATTTCTCCACAATTTGACAAAAAGCACACAAGATGTCAACAATGTATCCTCTTTTACAGCCAGCATGAAGCATTCTGCTGCAATAAGGACTGATGAGATTGTATCAACCAATGACACCATTACACAACCAGATGTACCAGCATGATTTAAACATGTTCGTTACCTAAAAAAGGAAGTCTTATTTTGAAACTATATTAAACCATCACTACAATTACTAAAAAGCCATACTCAAATATATGTGTATAATTACAGTTTAAGTATTCCTCTGTTGTTACATTGCCATTCTTTTATGACCACTATGCCTACCAGCCCAGGTGCACTGAGTATAATTTGATCAAGAAGGACAAAAGTCACGGTGCAATACATAGAATCGTAGAAACATTAAGGTTGGAAAAGACCTCAAAGAACACCTGGTCCAACCGTCCCCCTACCACCAATATTACTCACTAAACCACGTCCCTACGCAACACATCCAACCTTTCCTTAAACACCCTCAGGGACAGTGACTCCATCACCTCTCTGGGCAACCTGTTCCAATGCCTGACTACTCCTGAGAAAAAAAATCTCCTATTTTCCAACATAAAACCTTTTATTTCACTATAGAGGTACTAACCCATGTGCCTAATGTGCTGTCCGATCAGCTTTCCTTTTGTAAGAGATGTCACTCTGATGCTATTGTCCCAGTGTCCTCCACTAAAGAGAAGTTTTGCATCATGCGATACTGCAAACAACTTAGAGGTGATCTCCAGCCCAGGTGCAAAAGGACCACTCATGGTGCGCTGTGTTCTGTAGGCAAATGATGAGCAGTTGAAATTAAACTCAGTTCAAATCAAGTTATCTTGCACCTCTTATATCCTTCAAAAGTAATAAGTTCTATCTTTAGAAGAAGTTATACATAAATAAAGGTGAAATTTTGCCCCCCGATATCCATGGCAAAACTGTCACTGCCATCAGTGGAAACCAGATTTCACCTTACATCTTTTCAGTCATTTAATTCTGTACAGATAACTCATGTCCATAGCAAATATTGGAATATTAAAGAAAAAAAGAATTTTCTCAAAAATCAAATACAAAAGTGCCGTGCTTTCACTACAGTTTAAGAATGTGCAAAGAATATTCATCTCAGATTTCAAGATGAGTTTTTATGATATGGTAACTAGAAAAAATAGAATTAGAAATAGCTCTAAGAATTGAGAACCCTGAAATGCTACTTAGAGGACTTTTTACTCGAACATTAGTATTGTTGAACATTAGAAGATATATTCTTAGCTGAAAACTTGGCCAATGAAAACAGTATAGTCCATTGATTATCAGACAATTACTGTATTTTGTTACCACAGATGCATTCATCTGTACCTATCGCCACCATTTGCTTACTTGGGATTTGTCACTGTGGTATCTCTGATGAATGTAAAATAGTTGGAGATGTTTTTATCATAAGGTAGCCAACCATGGGTTCCAATAATGCAATTCAGACTTGCTGTTACCTGAAAAAGTTTCATAGAATTAAAATCGGTGAAACCCAGAGACTTATTTTCTGATATTGGAGCTTACATCAGGAAAAAAAAAACAAAAAACAAAAAAGCACAGACTTCTTGAGAGTTCACCACTAAGAAAAAAAAAAAAGGAACACCCCACACCCTTGCACATTAAAACAAAGTCCAGCTCAGATAAGTAGCTTCAACAAGGAAGGATCAAAAAAGCAAATCTACTTTCCTTTGCAAAGATTATAATCCACATGTGGTACTTATTACCAAGTAAAAATACTGCATGTTGTAGACAGGTCAAAGAAAGCTGATTTGTAAGAAGAAAAAGACAAAAACAACCAACCAATGCCCTCCAACCCCAAACATTTAATTACGATTCTATCATTTAAGTTTTTTCTTCTCTTTGAAATAGTCACCAGTAATAGTTAACATATTAAAATAGGTAGTTTTAAAAAAAATTTGTACTACAGCTCTGTTTCTGAGAAAGCAAGGAAGAAGTTGAAATATTCAAGATTATTTTCATCATATATTTAGAAAAAATACAATGAGAATTTTAGATGTTTTCAGATTCCAAGCGACAAACATACTACATGAAGCCAGGACAATGAATTTGACCTACAAAATATGAACATCAGAAAGTATTATTTCCTAAAAAACACAGATATTATTGCACAGGGGCCATTATGCAGACCATGCATATAGACATAAATATGCCAACACTACCCTCCTTTCATCATTTGGACATATGCCATAGTATCAGAGCCTGTATTAGGCAGTGTGAAGTTTAATTTTAGGAACAGTATAAGCCTTTGGAGTGTGCACATGCCAGACATGGCACAGTTTAAGATATGGATTGGAAAATAATGATAAATGTAATGGTGTCATTAATAACTAACCCTGTTGTTTTAAAGCCGGACTGCTTTACATTAGGAGATTGATTGCTATTATGGAAGTGGATCAGGTAGACAACTTACAATACACCTCACCACTACTTACTCTCATGTCTCATAAGCACTTAAATGCCATTCAACAAATCTGTCTGACTTCTCCAGAAGACCAAGTTTTAACTGATAGCTGATGTTCATCATAGGTAAAGGAACACATTTCAACAGGAACAGTTAGAAAGTATTTCTCTACAAACTTTGTATGAAAAAAAAAAAAAAAAAACTTTGTATAAAAAAACGCACCTATTTGTTTTGACTGCTGTCAGTCTCCAAGTTTAATATTAACACGTGTAACTCACCAAGATCTCTGGGCTTCCCTGGGACATAAAGGAACGTGACTGATTCCTGGGGACAACAGCTTTGACAATGGGGACACCATCACTGATTCCCTAAGAGAAATGACATGATTTTGGTCTAATTATAAACAAGAGCTGAGGGACAAATATAGAACCTGTAAAGAGTAAGACCCAAAGCCTCTGGAATCAATACCAGACCCGTAACGTACTCTTGGACATGATACACATGCTCAGTTCATACAGGTATAGAGCATAACAAATACCAGAGCTTAAACCCTGGCTCTGTCCCAAATCAGTGAATTTAGCTACCAAACTCAGTGAGCCTCCAGATATCACCAGTGTTGTTCTTAGTTTTCATGGAGTGCTGGCTAACTCAATACTTAAACAAGGTGCCAGCAGATACAAATATATCAACTTTTACAAAGCTAACTAAAAAGGCAGACAAAAATTGTATTTAAAAATATTTCCTTCAAACAGGAAGTAAGTTTGTTTTCATCTAGGTTACTGCTTTTTGTTTCAAGTAGATCACAAGTTTCAGATTAGACTTTAGACAATCTTGAATAATGTGTCTACCTCTATGAAGAATGACTTCAGTTCAGTGAGGTGCTGGAAGAGATTCAGAGTAGAGGTATCACTTCTAGTTAGTTTTTGCACTACCTCTTCTGCCGACAGCCTTTGAGGATGGGGCTCCTAGAAGACATTTGAAGGAGTATCAAATTAGACAATCAAATTAGAGAAATCTACCAATTCTTCAAGTCATACATGGTACTCAGAATCTTATTGACAATCAACAGGAAAACAGACAAGCACCTAATTCACTTCCTGAAAGAATACTAATTTCTGTGAAAATGCTATGCTAAATTTCCGTCAATGTGACCCTTATACATGTTGATGTGGCAAAGACTTAACTTTCTTAAAATTACAAACCATTATCTTTTACAAGTCCTTTGTAATTCAGTTGGATTTAACCTCAAAGATCTGACTGAGAAGGAACAAACAGCATTACCTTTAACAGCTGACAGGGAGTCTGCCCAAAATTGTTTATCATTCCTTCTAAAGCTTTCCTTTCTTTTTCGTCTGTTAAAGCATCCAAATCCACAGCCCCTGGATCACAACAAGAAAGATGAAGGGTAGAAAAAAAGAAACATAAACTAAACAATATATTGAGCAAAGACATGGCAAACAAATGTAACAAAACAAATTAATTGCAGCATTCTCAGCCTTCCCCCCAAGAAAGCCTCCAAACAATGCCTCCACATAAAATACAATCTGAAAACTCTACTCTGCATGTGGAGTTCTAAGTATATCTGCCAGTGCAAGAGTTGCAGGGCTTTGTCTTGCCACATGGATTTAATATACTTCATGTATGCAGTACACTGCGCACAAAAGCCACCCAAAACTCAATTTTGGTATTAATAGACTGCGTCTTCAACGTATTTATTATTTATTTATACATTTTTCCTTGACCCCAATCCATGAGAAACCCCTTCACACAAATGTTTTTAGTCAAGCGAACGAAGAGCTAACAACAACAACAAAAAGTCCCCATCACATTTAGAAACAAAACACAAGCACTTGAAATAGTCCCCTCTTTTAAAACCTTTATTAACATTTTAGGTTCACAACTTCTGATCAAAGCATCAAATATTCTAGGTGTCTGATAACAAATTATAAGTTATGCTGCCACATTTCAGCCATAATTCTCTTGCTTTACCATATGCTACTATGTGGCATGATCACAAATCAAGTCCTCTGTAGCTTATACTGAAACCCCACAATTCTGATGACAATGACAGAAAAGCATACTGCTTTGTACCTTCATAAGTACAATAATAGAACACATTGAGTGCTTCCACTGCAGCTGGTCCCCTCTGCTTGTAGCCAAAAATCAAATCTATCCATTCATGAAGATGAGCAGAAACATACTCAGATTCCTGGAAGAAAAAAACCACTCTTGTAATGTGAAAAGTCTGCTCCCTTCTTGAAGTATTTACTATTTTCTGTGAAAAAGATTTAATTCCTAAACTAAGAGTATTTACAAACTAGGTATATACTAACATATAGAGCAGAAGCATTAGAATATATATATGCATTAAGTGCACTAACTGCCATGTAAGATGGAACTTTAATACAGCAAAGCAGCACATCTAAGATGTCAAAGCCCTGTCACCCAAAAACACCTAATTCTGCATTTTATCTCCTCAGGCAGCAAACTCCCAAATCATTAGCATCCTCAGGCTTTATTTTTTTCCTTCCTTTCAAGCATTTTATTTACATGAACAGGACTTTAAAGTGAAAATTCTAGTGATACTTGTAGCATCAAATTCAACACCAACTCCAGTTCAAACGTAGTCCAAGTATTTTATATTTGAGCCACAGTGACAATGTGCAGATATACTTTCTTTATCATTATTTCAGATGCATAACCATCATCTTACCAGAGCCTTCCTATGTTTACAAATGAAGTCTTCTGGAGAGTGGGCCCATTTGGGGAGAACAACATCATTTACCACTTCTTTGGATATTTGAAGCTGACCCAAGTTAAAACCTAATGAATAATTTGGAGAATTTTGTTACTACAAAATACTTAAAAATAAATAAATAAATAAATAAATAAATCTCTATTTCTTTATAGAGATTAAAAGGGTTCTTTCTCAATGCATGGGAAGGATATTGAAAAATTCTTTATATAAATCTACAATAACCCTACTACTGATGTAGGAGACTAAGTTCTGCTATGAATCTTTAAAATGTTAAGTGAAACGTAAGTTAACCAAAGCACTCAAATGATTTAAAAGCTGCAGTGCCAATCTCAAAAGTAACACTAATCATTTTCACACCTAACTTTAAACATATCTGCACTTGCTTTATTTTACCAGGATTAAGAGTCCAAAATATTTAAAAGAGAGTATTTGTTCACAGCTATGAAGTTACTTAGAGGTTTAAGTTATTGCAGAATCAAGGCTTTTAAGCCTTAAATCCCACCAGCTTTCATTAGAATAACTCTAAATATTTAAATAACTTTTGAAAGCATGACTTAGGTGTTTCAAATTTTTATAACTTAGAACTCCAGTAGACTGTAGCTACCAGACAAAATTATCAGCAGCATAAACACACAAATCTATTTTTAAATCATCTAGTAGGGAGAACAATTCTCCTATGCACTAAATGTGAGGAAAAAAATAGCTAGGAGTCCTATACTAGAATGCAATGTTGTCTTTCTAGTCAACATTACATGTTACTGAAACAGCTTATTCTCCACATGCACACATCCTTCTTCTGATGGGTATTGGAATCTTACATAGCTCTAAAATCAAGTGACTTAACATTGCATTGGTAGGTAACAATAAAAAGCAGCAAATACACCAATTGCCTGGAACAAGTATGAGACCTCACTTTTGAAGATGTCCAGACTATCACGCAACAAAACCAATAAAACAAATACTAATTAATCTCCACTAACTTCCACTATCTGCTCAGTATGAACTCTTTTGTTAACTTTCTCATTTTTAAATACCCTAATGAGTACTTCTGATCTTTTACATTAGGCAGACAACACTATTTTAGCCATCCTTAAGATCCCAATCTTAAGTTTTAAACAACGTTCAGGCTGCTGCCTAATGCAACTGGTGTCTCACTAAACAGTTTGAAGCCAGTGTGATGACTGAAGTAATTTACACAAATACATTATAAAACTTAAATAATGAGTGTTCCACAGCATTCATAACTGCTTGTATTTCTTTTCAGAAGAATACAAGAAGAGAGTTCTATGCAGAATATTCTGAGCAATCTATTTACCATTTTGATTCTCCAGGAACTCTGGGAAGTAGAAGAACTCTGGGATAAGTTCCTTGACATCATTGGGGTTATCCATGAGTGCCTGCCAGGTAGCAGGAATAGAGTGGAACTGTCGATCAGCACAGTCAAACCTGCGGGGGGTCAGAGAACTCAGATCAGGCCATTCATCCTCTTGGTAAAATAAGGAAGAAAATACAGGTGCTGTTTACATGCTCACAGTATACCTTCCACTTTGAAGTTGGATATGAAGTGTTGTGAAAGGTTCTACCCGAATGAGGTAATGCATAACACCAGCAGCATTTGAGTAATGTGTTCCATAGTGAAATTTGTCAATCATCCCAAGGGGATCCTCAAAATTCTCGTATCTGAAAAAAAAAAAAAAAACAATAAAGAAAATATTTATAACCATAAATAGAATTGAGCACTACAGCTGATATACACATGGATTGTACCTATTGGAGGAAAGGATTCAAAAGAAATGATCACAGGAATTTGTAAGATAAAAATACATCACGTTCTATTAAACATGAGAATTCAAATTCTGTCTCAGAGTCCCCAAGCAAAAGACTACAGAAAGACAGAAATGTACATGAGATGATGGATCACCCTTTTCATACTCATTCTTATACTCTTCCCTCGGCATTTGCTATCAGCCATCAGAAACTGGATAAAGGGCAAGACAAGCTTGATTTAGCATGACTGTACATAAGAGATAAAACAACCAAAAAAAAAAAAAAACAGAAACACATGAATAAGGCTGAATATTTATTACTGAAAAAGGACTTGAGAGAGTTTCCTGCAAGATTAAAAAAAAAAAAAAAACAAGCATGTGTGATTGTCTCAGGATGCAGAGAAGAGATTTATTTAACACTCATGCCTATTTTCCTTTTCTACTGGCAAACTCTCTACAGCACTGTGCCACCATCTGGCTGATATATTCTTTAAATCACAAGGCCAGAAAGAGAAATTACAGCTAAACATACTGCTAGGAGACTAGTTTCATTACAGTCAGGGATAGACCCTCATCATTCAAAGAAAATGCTCTGTGTTCAAAGTTTTCTGAAAAAAGATGGTTTTGCAAGCAGCCTGGCAAATGCAATCTGGTATGACAGCACTCACTCCTCACACTAGCAAAAAGGAAGGATAGCTACACTGATGTGTGGATGTAAGTACTTGTCACTCCTACCTACAGAGGAGTTGCTGGAAGTGACTGAGTTATATTTTATTTCAAAGATAATAATCTATGCTCAAAAAAAAGAAAGAACAGGAGGCACAGATCTAGGGATCAGTGCTACCTTTCAGCACAGACAGCTCAACTCATCAGTAGGATTTCACATTCCTCATCTTGAAACAGATATAGGACACAGTATGTCTCTTCAAACTGCTGGACCATTAAATTGAGCATCTCTACATACTGTTTCTCATCTCCACATCTGAGAAACAACAGTAAATTGTCCTTTCAGTGCTGTATAAGCTAACTAATCTGAATGCAGCAGGAACCAAGAATCAACAATCTTTGCAAAACCATCTGTGATGTTATAAAACTAGCTTTTAAAAATTTTAGTGTCAACACTTTATTTATTTACACATATTATTAGCCTCGAGTCTCAGAAAAGACAGAAATATAAGCTTTCAGATACATACTTCTCTTTCACAGCCTTAGCATTCTTCTCATTTACCACCCCTATGGGTTTGGACAGATCCCTAAAGACTGCTGGATTATTCAGGTCCAGTTCTTCTGAAGTATAATCTCGTAAAATCCAGGGGAACTGAAAAAAGTAAAGTCAAAGATCAAACAGATTAAAGATCCTTCTTTTAAAAACAGGAAAAGTGCACTCCCTCAGCTAAAACTAAAAAATTAATTTTTTTAAATTACCACAGGATATTGAGCAAGGTCGTTGTAAGTTCGTCCTGCCATTGTGTTCAGCTGAATAAGGTAGTCGAAATTGGATATTTCTCTATTCACCCATTTCTGAAGGACAAAAAGAAAAAATAGATACCACGGAAGTCATTATATCAAAGCTACTACTACTGCAAAATACACGTCTTGTCAGTATTTATCTGCTAGGGGATAGTATTCACAAGTAAAAGGCACGAGTCTATAAATATGGTATGAATGTTCAAATTTCTCATAATTGATTTTATTTCCCCTTTGATTCAGTGATCGTACTGCATTTCACTGAAGCATTATATCTCATTGAAATGCATTGATTGTGTTGAAATTCACTGAAATTGTGTCTGTGATCAATACCAGTTCTGTTGTAAAATACAATGCAGCTGACAATTAGCTGCCCCAGAATAAAAAAGTGGAAGCAACACAAAAGTGAAAGAAACAAAGAGAAAGAAGGTAAAACAGGTATTGAGAAAAAGGAGAACAGAAATTTGAAATCCATTAAAGTTTTAAGGTCAAAGCTTATTTATGAATTGTTCTCCCATTGATTAGCAGTACAGGAATTTGTAAATTTAGTATCCTTGCTCCTCTGTTCTATTATTGTATTTTAAACTAAAGAACAGACAGGGCTGTGTTCAGAAGGTCTCAAAATCTTTCTGTAGCATGATGGAGACGTTTCATTACAGAAAATGTTTTTCTCTACTTAGGTATGCAACATGATACCCCATGTCCCTGGGCAAGAAAAAAAAGTGAAGAAAAAGTGAAGTACTCCTAATATTCTTCATCTGTTCTGTAAAGCTCCCTCAGAGAAAACCATGATCATGTCATAAACAGATGGAAAATAAAAATATATTTAATCTATTTAGATAAATTATCTATGTTTAGGGTAATATAGACATTTTGACATTTTATTATTATACCAAAGTTACCAATTCCTTTAACACCATACTTCATACTCAATCTCCACACAGGCTTTGTTGAAAGCCTTATAATGAAGAGATAGCAGGGAACATTGTTTGCACGGGTACTGAGAGAAGTTCCAAAATGTACATTAAGAACCATGGACTAAAAACAGAAGGAAGTCTGCTGCATATTCTCCATTCTTGTTGGAACACTTGCTGTAATCACATCAGAGCTGAGCTCTATCCATTTACCATAGCATAAACTCACTGACTGCAAACACAAAACACAGCAATTCTAAAAATATGCATGTTAAAGTTCAGACACTGGACTGAGGGTACGGAAGTTGGCAATTGCCATCTAAAATACTGAAAAAAACACTCAGAACTCTGGAACCTTCCAGGATTCCTTCAAGAAGCAGAGGAATGCCCTAGACTGTTTATGCTCAAGTCTCATACCTGCATCAAACCTGAAGCTTTAAAGAGTTCCTGTGGAGATCTCGTTCCAGAAATATTTGGAGAGCGCAGGGACAATATTCGACTGTATACTTTGTTTCTTACCTGTTTGAAAACAGCATAGAAATATTTGTTCTAGAAATTAAAGCTGACAATTAAACAATTGCTCTGTTAATTAAAATGTGAAGTAAATGGAACGCGGTTACACTTTTAACCACTCCTGTCTCTTGCTGTATAAACCTTTGGTGTGTATAGATATAACAACCTTCAATTTCAGGATATAAAGGCAGTATACTTTATGAAGTAACTTCTTTTTTATTGATGCTACACCAAAAAAATTATTCCCATGGAACTCTTCTAGGAAGACTGCTGTTCAAATAAAATTACACCATACTGATATGTTCCCTACCAAACTACTACAACGATTTATTTATTTAAACAGCCATTTTACAGCAGCTATTCTTAAACTGACCTACTAGTACGTAAATCACCTTAAGTTCTGATAGTTCCACAATGGATCACTTAGAGTAATGCAGAGGAACACAAAGGTCACTAATCCTACGCTATGGAATACAGAAATATCAATGATTTCCAATGTTGTGGTAAAATAAAAGCTCTTTTACTTTGTAATTAATATACTCAGATTATTTTTTAAGATGCGTGGGCTTAAAGTTAGATTATTACTGATATAACTTTGGTTGAATAATAGTTCTGTATTATTAAGGAGAAAGAGACAGGAAAAAGTCTTGCTTTATTCATCCTTTCAGTTACTCAGTTTCTAGATGCCAGACTGAGGTTTTCAGAGACTGCAGTCTGATTTCCCATAATGACTGTATCTAGCAAATATTTTGTTATTAATGCTCTAGTATTATGAAAGACACCAGACTCACACTAGATACAATCAGTGAACTAAAATTTGACACTTGTGCTAATAACACAAATCAAGGAAATTTGGGACATGTGTACCTCCTTATTGAAGTTGAGGAAGTAGTTGGTTTGATCCATAAGGAAGATCTCCAAAGCCGACCTCCTCAGGTTGTACCGACGCAAATGTATCTCTCGAATTTGAGAAAGGTGACATTTGAAATCAAAACCAACCCCTAGGAAGAACGTTTTGATTACTGACTTGAAATATATCAAAAACTTTTCATATACACACAATGCAGTATTATTTTCAATCACCCTAGAAAGAGCAAATTTTATACATGGCTTAGTTAACCATTTTGCTAGAAAATATTCCTAGCTTCATTTTCTACTGAAAGATTGAGACAGCAGAAAATATCTAATGGGATGGAGAATATCTTTGCATTCTGGTCGAAGACACTTTAAAAATGTATTGACAAAAACATAAACCAAAACCCCTTTCATTTCTTAGTTGGGCTCAAACAGAAGATTTTTGTAGATAGAATTTCCGAAAGGCCAGCTTTTTGATATATCGATTTCTTCTTTATTTATTTATTTATTTATTTATTTTACTTTACATCTATTGGTCAAATGTTTCAGTTCACTGTTTTCATACTTAGCCATGCATATTCCATTAAAGTTCGTGTTAATTTTTACATACTACTACTTCTTAATCATCACTTACTAGAACTTTTTAATCAATGTACAGGTGAAACATTTGTCATGTAGAACATAATTGCCATTTAAGAAACAACTTAGAGGAAATGACACATTTTGTTCATTAGCTAGACAGTCAGCACACAGGTTATTTATTTTTTTTTAATAAAGAAATGCTAAGAATATTGAATCAATTTAACAGGTCAGTATGTATAGTTCCAGATTTCTGATTCTGAAGTCATCAGCTGACCTCTGACCCCCAAGAGGAATATTAATTACAGATCCTCACCATTTATTTTCACAATTAGTTTGGCACTCATTCTCAAAAATCAAGTTTACTAAAAACAGAATGCTGAATTGCACTGTAAAGAAGGAACTATTGATCACACTTACCTTCCTCTTTTTCAAGGCTACCATCAAAGAAATAGATGTGCTGGGTAGTGATCTCCAGTCTGCCAGGTATCACATCAATTACCGTAATGAGTTCACAGTCTTCAGACAATATTAGCTTTTCTTTCTGACTCTGCTCATCCTTCTCATCCCTACAAAAATACCACTAAGTGTTATGGGGTTGGGTAGATAATATAATTGCTGAGGTACTTGGCAAGAGCACAGTTCAGAGAAGAATCAAATTTGAAGTGCATTACAAGTACATCATAAATGACTATATGAAGTTACTTTCATTAGCAGTCCTGAATGTTTCAGACTAGACTACTAGGTATTTTTTAGTCTTGTTCTTCAGGCTTGCTATTTCAGTCTGATGCTCAATGAACTTGACTCCCCTTGAAGTATCACTCCAAGTAAAAAAAAAAAAAAAAAAAAAAAAAGCCATGTCTCTACCAGACTTCAAACTGCATACACACACAAGCATATGCACAACTTCATGCATCCAGTAACTGGAGTTACTGGAATGAAGCATTTGCCGTCTCCTTCTGCCTGACCATGAACACAAAAGAACATGAAGGAAGTGCAGCAGGCCTTCTTCCCTGAATGAGAATCAGGGTATTCTCCATTAAGGGCAGTTAGGCAAATATCCACATTATACAGCTGGTGCCACATAGAACAGCTCTAGCACCTGCAGGCAAGAGCTGGTTCCACTCTGGTCTATGGCTTTGCGGGGTAGACCATTTCTTGAGAGTTATAACCAAGGTACATGTACATCATAGAAAGCCTCAGCAACTCTGCGGCATCAGACGAACTGTGGACAGTGAATCACTGATGAATCCTCACAAGCATCTTCTCCATAATCTGAGTACTCTGCACTCAGAACTTCTCTTCCTTGAGGTTCTTCATGTATTGCTGTTTACAACAAGAAATCCAATAGCAGCTTTCTAATGTTCACAATTATCAGAGCCCTGAACTGGACTGTTAAGAACAGGCAAAGAGGGAAGTTTTGCATGCTAATCAACTCCAGAATTTGCTTCCCATTCCTTCCCACTTCCGATGCACGGGAACAAATTTCATCTGTTCTGTGCCCCTGTACTTACATACTGGAACTGGCTGTTGTGTCTTCCTCTGGTAGTTCAAGTATATCATCTTCCAAGTCACTCACTTTCACTTGCTTTACCACTTCCAGAAGTAGAGACTCACTAGAGGGCTGTGTCTGGTGCACACCTATTGTAATAGACGCATCATCAGCTCAGATTTTTTTTTTTTGCTACAGCATTTTTGGAAAGTTAAACTACTTCCACTGTTGAATATTGTTTCTATCTGAGTAACAAGTAATCAGATTTCTTAAATGAAGAAGTCTGTTAGGCAAGCAGAACATTTCAAAAATGCTCCTCCAATTACATTGAAATATATGTCAAATTAATTGGTAAAAGTACAGTTCAGAAAAGAATCAAATTTGAATGCCGAAGTGTATCATTACATATGTATATTTATATATGTCAATTATCTCTCTCCCTCCTCTATGAATTTCACCTAACTATAAGAAGAATACAGAAACACCTCAGAAAAACTTTAAACTCAACTGTAATGCGGACATTTCCAGTTAAATATTTTGTAGTGTTTTGTCAAACACTCTTACAGCATGCAGGCTTCATGGAAATACACTTTTTTTTTTTTTTTTTTGCCAACTTGGGTTTACAAGACTGAGATTTAAATGACTTTGTTTGTTTGTTTGTTTGCATCTTGATATCCAAGAACCCTAACTTAAAGAAAAGATTACACCATTACATCTTAAGAAAAGATTACAACACGGCTTTTGGGTACACTTCAAAAAAAAAAAAAAAAAAAAACAGTTCATACCTACACATTTTAATCAAATGTTTAAAGTTTTTAAAACAATACTGCCTACTTATTCTGATCTCATTGTTTATTTTTCTTGAAAAAATAAGACTACCCAAGAAAGGTATGCAACTGCTTATTTTAAAGCAAAGGAGTTCTTAATTATTTTTTCCTTCAGTAAAAATACACACTTGAATGAGCAAGAGGAAATGAAGTACTCTTTCCAAGGGAAAGATGCTGTTTCAGGTCAAAGCACCTCTCTTATGTTACACATTTTACTATAGGAAAAATAAAGACAAATCATGATTTAAGTACCTACAATATACTGATTCTTAAATACACAGATCTATCAGTGAAGACTGAGGAAACCGTGTAAGCTAGTAAATACAGTAGAATATTACCTAAATTATCTCTCAGGTCACTAGCATCCTGATGAGAGTTGAAATTGTAATTCTGCACTAGTTTTAGTCTCATACGTGAAAAATTTTCCACATTTGAAAGTTTCCAGTGGATAGGATGCTGTTTCCTGTGAAAACATGAATATCCACAAAAACAGTTAAAAGGTTAAAAAACAACTATGAATGAATTAATTACAAAAGAATACGTATTTAGAAAAATCCTGAAGTCACCCCCCCATCAGTAGACTGCAAAGCACAGAAGCAGTAAACTGCATCTTAACTATAATTTGATATTGTGGCTTTTATCATCCTAAAGCATTTTGTAAGCAGTATTTAGTTTCTACTGAAACGCAGCAAATTGGTTACACTTTCTATTAATAACTATTAGAAGATAACAAAAAAAAATCTCTATCCAGAGCTCACCCAAAAGACAAGACAGGCAAACTGTAATCTTTTAAATTGAAATTAGCTCTATGCATAAAAATGGCAATTTTTTATTTGTCACTTGGCAAAAAAATCTAGCAACCAGGTAACAGCTCAACATTGTACTTCAAACTTACCTTGATAATTAAAATACAGAAAACATTATCAAGCATTAATTCAATATTAACTTTACATCTCAAGAATGGCTATCCAAGTCAATTTGACAAGGTTCTAACCATACGAAATAGTGAGTAAATCATTGAGAAAATTCCTTTCAAACGTCACATACAGTTTGATTCAAAGAACTTTGCTCTTACATTTCTGACCAAGGACCACGTTCAGAGAGCAAGTAAAGCTGGGCTGCTCTCCACTGTCTCAGAGTAGCTGTGTGTTGACTATTAAGTTGCTTTAGCATACTGTTGTACCGCAGATTTTCCTGTCGAGCCTTTCTGCTGAATGGTTCCACAAAATGCTCCTGAAAGACCATTAAAAATAAATCTAGCACTGAAGTAACAGTTTTGCAATTTGCAAGAATGCTTGCAAATGAAGAATGAGAAAAGAAGTTCAGCAATAGACATTTCTGAAAATTTAAGGTACTGCTTACAAGAGAAATTTTAAAAAGCTTAGTACTGGAAGAAATGGCACCAAACACTGACTTAAAGGCTTGAAGAGAGGGTTATCAATGCTGAATCCAAATGAAGGCAATTTTTCATGATCAGAAAAGTGGTCACTAGGCAAAATCCAATTATGGTAAATAGGCTTTTTCTTTAAATTCTGGTATTCCAGAATGTGATTCATACCGTATTCTACCTACAGTTACTAGAATAAAGAAAAGCTTACTACATGAATCTTAAGGCAACATAGGGAAAATAAGAGAAATGCAACTTAGCTATGACATTTGCTGTAGTTTAACGGTAAATTCTAGCACTTTAATGGATTCTGAACCTTATAAGGACAGGTCACTTCAGACAGTTTTTCCACACAGTAAGAACTGCTAACTGTTTTAAGTGTTTTCATTGAAGCAGGATTAAATTTGCACCACTAACTCATCTCATAACAGGGAAGAGGTTTTAATAGCTGAGCATAATTCTAGGTTGCTGTACTATGGAGGAAGACCTAATGTCTTGGAGTAACTCTGCTTATAGATATGGCGCTTAAATATAAAGAACAGAACTAAAAAGCATATACTAGAAGTATATATAGTCAAACTGCCCATAAAATCTTCAGCAAAACAACCAACATCCTTGCAGTAACTTGAATTTGGTCATCTTGGAATTCAATTTCTCCATTGTTTATGATGTGAATCCTGATATGCAAGTTGCTCTTAGAAGAGTTCAAAACCTTACCTGAAATTTAAGCTTGCTTTCTCCTCTCTCCCGATCTCGTTTATGCATGTTCACCATAAACGCTTCATAACAATCTTTCCAATAAAGTGCCATCTGCTCATGACCATGTCTGAATGAATTCTCTTCATACTGCTTCATATTTGGAATAATCTGTTTCCACCAAAACAAAACAGAAAGCGCAACATGATTTCTGAATATGAATTCCTCTGCTGCAGTGTCCAAAAAGAGGAGAAGATGCTACAAAAAGAATCTACTACTTACATATTTATCAATGTACACTTGCCACTCATCAGAGCGGCAGTATTCTTGAAAGTCCTCAAAGAAAGAGGGGCTGCCATTGGTAGGAGGCAAAGAAGGGAGATGCAGATTCATGAAGAGAAGTTCATAAATTTTGGATACCAGCGTCCGAACAAGGGGAATCAAAAATGAATACGTTTCTGTTTTCTCTTCTATTGATCTACTCAAGATGCCCTCCAGCTTCCCCAAGAGGTAGCACGCTTCAGGTTGGCTCTCTATTACTTTAGTCTGAAGAAGGGTGTTTAGTTTGGCTGCTGCCATAGCACAGACCTACACAGGAAAAACAATGAAAAATGAATGCAATTCTCAAAATACTAATTTTGAGCACTTATCTTTTAGCACAGGAGACTGTACATATTCTTGTTGTATCTCAGACAGCCTGAGGGCACACATACATTGTATACAGGCACTGATCACTTATTTATCCTGTGATGACCAAACCCAAATCACTTAGCTGCATTAAGACAATCACATACCTAAACTAACAGTCCTGGCTTTTCTGATGGGTTCATTATTTCAGACTCAGGTTTTTGTGCACTTATTCTATCTAAACGTGAAACTACTCAGCGTATTTTACTGTAAAGATGAAAAGTCACAATTCGGATTGCCGTCTTACTGCTGCTAGCACTTACATTGCCCCATCTTCAAACAGCCTGCCCTCTATCTTGTTCACATACTCAGGATGTGCACATTGACAGGACTGCAGAGTAAGCTTGCAAAAGGCAAGACCTGATAAAATATTTGCATATACAAGGATGAAAGACTGCTATCAGTCTACTCAATGGCATAAGCAGATCCCCCAAAACCATAACAGTTACACCAAATGAGCACTTTAAACATTGCCATTTGCAGGAATTTGCAACAAACCTGTAAGTTGTCTTGTGCAATGAATCCAAGGAGTAACTGGACTTGCACCTGTGAAAGCCAGGTTGCTTCTGGGCCAGCAGAATACCAGACTGACAGGCTATCCATGAGAGTCACTAACTCCTCCAAGAGCTATCATAAAAGCAGAAGATTGGCAAGTAAAACAAGTCAGAAATCATCAGCAAATACTCCAGCTGGAGTTATAGTAATTTCAAAGAAATGAAGAATTCACACTTCGAACTTACTCAAAACCATAAAATCCCAGAAGACTGCAGCTACACCAGTCATTTGAAAAAATTCATGACTATAAAATATGGCTAGCCTAGTATGTTAACTCAAGTACCTCCCCAGTAAGGCCAAAAACAGCATACACATGCCTGTCTTCTTCCTGTAACTTAACTGCAGGAAATGCCAATTCTTTAAAAATGTTACAGATTCCAGGAACAGGATTATTGGTACGCATGCCTTTTTAGTTGCAGTATTACAGGTATCATACCAACTTGCAATTTATGGTTCAGTATTTATAGGTTTTTATTTCTTTCTTTTGTTTTGTCTTATGCGATGTAAATGTAATACTAACATAGTTTACCAGCAACAGTAATATGTATGGTATACTGAGAAAGAAAGCAAGGCTTCTTTCATGAATATCTGATTTAGTATAATGCTTGAAGCTTCATAGGTATCAGTATCTTAAATAAGTTAGGAAACACTCCTTTCTGTCAGTAGATTAGGCGACGTCCAAACTTTATTATTAAAAGAAGCTATTCCTAAGGTAAGTGACACATTTTACCATCTAGACATGTTTGTTCAGAACAAATATACCTTGATGAATTCCCTAATAAATTACTCAAATATTTGTTATTCCGTTCTATTCTGTTAAGGCCCAAACTCATGTGAAGGCTTCTGTGCTTGGCTGAAAGCTCTTATCTTAAAATATTACAGTGCTATTACAGGCACAGTGGAAGATAATTTATGAGAGCACTATTATTTTCAATTCAGAGTTGGCAATAAGCACAAATCCTATTGCTCCAAAGTTCAGAACTCATTCCTAATCAGATTTCACAAAGCTAAGTCACAACTAAAAGCAAAACCTTCACCTAGAGCAGACTTTCTAAAAACAAACAAACAAATGTAAGCTTTGTGATTAAGCTGTGTTTGTTTCTAAGCATGCATCATGAAAAATAGCTTAGCAATTACTCTGTTGTGATGACTCTTAACATTACACTTTTAGAAACAAGTAAACAGTAGCTTTTTAATTTTTTTCTCTTTTTTTTTTTTTTTTTTTAGGGATTTATTATGACATAATTTAGGCTTCCATACAATACTTCTCTTGCCTTCAGCCTCAAAAAATAGAAAAGCAATTACACTGCTCAGAAAGTAAAAGAAAAAAAACCATTGCTTCTAATATGAAAAAATAAGGCAAACTACGTATCTCTAAAATTTACATCAAGAAGTCAGGAAACAGAGCAGGAAGACAAAGTTTCTTTATCTTATTACTTCCTGTGTTTGCTAGTCATTTACTTCCTCAGAATTCATATTTCTGACTCCCAAGGTATGTAAAATTAACCTATTTACAAATATATGCACAAAAGCATGGTAAAACTCCAATATGGGTAAAAACCTAGCAGTGATATTCCTCACGTTGCAATTGCAATCAAGGTTTTGGCTAGTGTTTTATTCAGGACGCATACACTGAGTCATACGTTCTGATAAGAGGTACCAAATTTTCTTAGGCTGCAACTGACATTGTTATATTAGCTCCTATCAGATCTTTGCTAGTCTGAAAAGACTTAGATTTTCAATAAAGAGTACCACTATAGACCTATTTAACTTGCAACAATAACGTTATATATACTATGGGGAATATTGTTTTTTCATTAAGGGACAATCTAATTCATTTCAATATGAGCCCTCACTCCCTAATATCTAGTTTAAAAATACAAACCTAGAAGAAGTAAAATTATCAAAGTTGACAATTTTTTCATTACTATTTCAGCCTATATACAGTATTTCCATTATGCAGTTACCGTACCTTTTCTGTCCACAAGTTTGAATTAACTACTCCCTCTGCCTGCAGGAAATCTTGTACAATTAGTAAGAGCCGGAAGGCATTTTCAGCGTGTGTAGGGAGAGCTTTTGAATCCCTGTTGTCAGTGACTGCCCATTCTAACATCTTCTCCAGCAGGCTGCATGTAAAAAAAATAAATAAATCCCAAAGCAGTTATTACATGTTCCAAATATAAGTGGCTTTAAAAAAAATCCAATTAAGTATTTAATTGAATCTCTCACTCCACAGCTATAACTATAGTCTTCTTGATAAGCCAATCACGTAAAAGAGATTTTGAAAAGCGCATGAAGCCTGGGATACAGATTTTCAAAACCTTACAGTCCCGTTACACTGCCAAATAGGTAGCAAAATATATTGACAATATATGAAAATAGAGCAAAGAAAGTTATATCTTGATAATAAATATCCACCCCTTTCTACCTTAAATAAAGACCCTTTTTTCCCTTTTTCATCAAAAAAGTGACAGAACCTGTCCTTAAGCTGTACACTCACTTGAGTTTTATTTCATCAGACGGTCGCAACAACTCATTAGATATTCCCAGTTTGGTCAGTGCAGAAAATACCTGTCCTCTCTCAATCCAAGCATCATCATCAGATCTTTCAATGCCTTTCCACATTATACACAGTAGAATGTCTGTAAGTAACTGTATCAGTTCATTATCACCTCCCTACAAAAGAAAATAAATATTTACAACCTTTCTAGTGCAAAAAGCTTAATTCATCACAGTCCCTATGCTTGCATGTTTTGGCATTTTTGAGAACTGTGCAGTCTAAGGACTAATCACTAAATACATGAAAATGCAAATATGAGGCACTGGCTTCCCTGAATCTGTAATACATACTGACTTGACTTCTGCATCATTACTTAAACCTAAATTTTAGCTACCCTTGATTTTTCCATATCAAGCCTGTATCACTTCTCCTTTGGAAGATAAAGGGATGTTGAAACACTGAAGGTTTTTTGTTGTTTGTTTTTTATTTCCCTTCTCCCCCCTTGCCCAAGCTATTCCAACCAGAAAACAAAAAAAAGACATTACATTACAGGTGCCTCTACTCACTGTAAGAGAGCTGTATTGCTATTTCCCTTTGGAAGGTGAAAGGAAAAAAAGATGACAATGATTATCCCATTAAGGAGACAACTAAAAAAGCAATTGAAGACATCTTGAGAAATTAACCACACAGGGAAAGAATTACTTACTCCTTGGTTTTCAAATAAAGATAGATCAGCACTGAAGCCCACATCATTTATGACACCCAGATCTTTGTCAGGCTGTCCAGAAAATGGTTTTGTGCTCTCTATAGGCGACGGTGTGCTGGGCAGGCTATCTGTCATCTGATTCACATCAGCCAGTTCGTACGAGTCAACACTGGACAGATCTAAACTCAGATGTGAAGGATTACTGTGCCACAATTCTTCTTGGTCCTCTGACCTAAAAGACATCTCTCCTGTGGATGCATCCTCCAGAGGCATAGCAGAGAAATGAGCTGGGACATCCAACGATTTGTTGTCTTCTAAACTCCACCGATCAAACAAACCATTAACAGATGCAAAGTTACCAGCTTTATTTCCCTCCATCTTATCAGCATGGTGTCTCTGAAGATCTTCAGCAGGAGGCTTTTTTTCCTCCTCCCTTGAGGAATCAGCCCTGTTCTCTCTAAAGCCAATCCGGACCTCAGACTTTTCTTTCAGGAACAGTCTAACCAAAGTGTCCTGCCAGCCTAGCTGCTGAGAAATCTGTTGTGCTGCATCCAATTGGGAATGTAAAAGGTGCAAAACCTAGAGATAGAAGATATTCCATACCCACATATTAATTTTAGCTTGAAACTGCGTTAATTCTTTCAAGTTACAAGGTTGTAAAATGTCTAATTTATTTTGCCTTTTTAAGATCTTGTAAAAGGGCCACAATTGGTTAACAGAAAACATGAGTACCACCAATTAAATAAATAAATAAATAAATCACTCTTCTCATTAGAAATGTATATATTTAAAAGAAATATCATCTCAGGAATGAGAGGAAAAAAGCTATCAAAGCATATCAGTAAGTCTCCATATTTCAGTAACTCTTCTGCAATAATACCTGGAAAAAACAGTTATCACAACAAATAGGTGTATGCAGCCACTTAGTCTACAAAACAAATAAAATAACTGGCATGTGAAATATGATTGATTAGAAACTATTATATAACAATGAAGAAAACTACAATATTAATAGCTTACTGATAGCATACATTTGGTTTTCTTTGAGAAACTTTGGCAGATAGCACAGTACCTCACAGTACTGCTAATTTCAGTGACACAAGCCAGAGAGCTCAGTTAAGGAAAGAGTACTTTTTACTCTCTTCCCTGCACCCACAACTGCTCTTTTGAACCATATGTTCTATCAAAGTAACACATTAGGAATACAAACAAAATGTATTCCATGTTTGTGATCTTATGCATCCTTTGAGAAAACTCAGTAATTCAAGGAATCCAATACCTCTAAACCCTAAAAACATGCTATTTGAGCATCTTTATAGAGGCTTTGTGTTTTGTTTCCTTTTTTTTTTAAAAAAAAAAAAAAGTTGTTTTTTTTTTAAAGGACCTGAACTTTTTTTTAAAGGACTTGAACTTTGAAAAAAAAGTTGTTTTTTTTTTTTTAAAGGACTTGAACACACTAAGTTCAACATAAAGTGACAGATTGGCTTCGTTCCTAACATCCTAAGTTATTGCTAAAGAAAGCAGCAACAGCAGCAACCAACACAGCCACAACATCCAAATAAATAAGATACCAAACTGTATAACTTATGGACTTAACATTATTCCAGTTTTAAAGATGACAACTAACCTTTCTACAGATGACCACTCTCACGTTTATATCTGATTTATGTGCCAGATGCACTACAGCTATGAGATCTTTACAATTCACAACAGGATCTGTAGGGGAGAAAGAAGAATATACGTATATCAAACTATACCATGCAAGTGAACATAAGAGCTATCCGTTAAAAATAGCTTTGAAGGTCACTTCTGTTTCCTTTACTATCCCTGGATGTAAACTTCAGGAAACTAAGAAAACAACTGAGGCTACTGTGGACTGCAAATAAAAACAGATCTGTAAGGTAACAGCTCTCCTTCCTTAACAAAAACCAAACATGTTCACCTCTGAGCAACAGGAGCTTACTAATAGCAGACATAACACTTCCCAATTACCTGCATACAGAACTTGATTAAGAAGGTTTTTTATGAGAGAAACAGGAAGTGGTGATTCATTCAGAAGGAGTCCCAGTCCAGAGTATCCCACTTCTCTCAGTCTCATACGGTGCTTACTGCGTTCGTAAACTTTAGTACATTTCAGCATCTCTTCCACAATCTGCAGGAAACAGTACACACAAATGCAATATAAGCAGAAGGAAACATCCAGACCTCTTAAACTTAATAGTGAACGACATAGCATGCTTTTCCATAGCTTACGAAATAAATTTTAAAAACAAATTCAAACAGCACAGACTAATTTTTAAACTTATGCTTGACATCAAGAGAACACTAATTCCATTGCGACTATGGCAGTAAGCAATAATATCTAGCTAACTTATCAGAAGAAAGAATTCAACTTGAACAACTTGCATCTTTCCAAGTGCATGCACTTCTGCAACCAGACCATTGGAAAACAGATTCATGTCCCAGTGATTAATTTATGAACATATCATTCAATTTATTACCTTGAACACAAGTTCTCTAAGCCGATCAGAGTATCTTTGATGCAGTAACAAAGCGTAAAGAATATCAGCATTTCCTGGTTCAAAAAGCAGTAAAAAAAGCTGGTCTGGGGTTGGGCTGGAATGAAGTAGGCTGAAGAGAATATCCAGAATTCCACAAAGCTGCAAAATTAAGACCACTGAATGAATCCACAATTCATGCAGACTTCATCCTGTGCATGGGGGAAATTTTCCCAGCTTTTAAATTTCACCCTTCACTTGTTATACAATGTACCTTGTCTGCTCATTATTACCACATTTAAAATTAGGGTGTTTTTCTTTGGACTACTTTGTATATACAGAACACTTTATCAAACTGCAATCAGAACTACAAAGCAAATTCAAGTAGTGAAAATATCTACAAAATAGCGATCTGTATCACTACAGCAAGTGATCTGTTAAACTGCAATTCATTTGGTTTTGTAACCTAAAGGAATTTTTCTAATGGCAGTATTACACATGTGCTTTTCTGCCCCTCACCTGCAGAGCACTTTTGTCAAGGTTCTAGTGTGTTTCTACATACAACCTGCCTGAGCTACATCTAAATAGAACTATATACTAAGTAACACTATGCTTGTGGTCTTGCGCCTACTTTTTAAACACACAAAACATTAAGAATTCTCAACAGAACAGTACAGAATATCCCAAGTTGGAAGGGACCCACAAGGATCATTGAGACCAACTCCTAATCATCATAAAACCAAATCACTTCGAGTTTAAAGTACTAATTTATGTCATATTGGATACCTGTTCCTCTTCAGTGGTGGCAGCAATGTATCCTATGATGCTCTGTATTTCTTCATGTGTTCCACCTTTGCTTAGGAAATATTTGATCAGTCCATAAAGGGATGTCCGTATTGTTCTCAGGTCATCAGGAGCCAAATCACTGTCTCTACAGCCACTCCTACGCATCAACAGACAAGAAAAACAACTCAAGCAAGTGCTCCATGATTCAGTAATAGCTATTTGGTTGTGCTGGTTTGGAATTTTTCGTGTATCTTGATATTACGGCACAATCTTTCTACTGAAGTAAGGCAACTGAGCAGCAATAAGACTTACCAAGCCTATAAAAAAACATGAAATGTAGTCTTTTCCTGATCTGAATACAGGTCAGAACTTCATCTTCCTCCCTCACACCCTCTAGCCAATCTTCCCCAATTACATACTTATATTCATAAGTGGATATAAATTATTTCAAGTCTACACCATGATTGAAAACTAAATTTCCAAATTCCTAAAAATAAAAATCTACTTCAAATGCCACAAGTATATAAAAGAATGAAGTGTCTTAAAATGATGAGCATCCTCTCTTTTCATAAAGGCCATCATCTGTAACTTAATTTGTGTTGTTGATAACAAGTCCTTCAAATTAATAACTTTAATGACTTTTCCAAGCCATTTCCAGTATCATTGGCATAAATTTTATATAATCCCATAATAAAAGTCAAGGATTAGTAATAAGTAGAGCAGAAAAATATTAATGCAATTTTGAAAATGAAGTGAACCACTAAAAGCCAGACTGCAGCTTTCTTTTCTCACTAGGACAAGTGGGGGCATAGGGTGAAAGACATGGACATGACACAACAGCTACACATAACAAATGAGAAGGAGTTATAAGAGGTAAAACTCATACCCATAATAAACCCTGAGTGTGTCTAGAAGAAACTGTACTCCATACTTCTTTCTGAAGAGCCTTCTGCTGTCTTTGATGATTGTAGAAAGATATTGTATATGCCCTACAATATAAAGCTTCCTGTTAGAGCCTGGATAAAGATTTATGTCAAGTGAAAAGTTCTGTGTCTTTGTGCAGTTACTGAAGTCCAAAAGCTCACCAATTCTGAAGGGGAAGTCCCCACTGTTCCAGATGCTGAAGTCAAAAAGTAAGTGTTGATACATCTGTTGTAAAAGCTGCATGTTCTTTTCTACTGAGACTTGCTCTATCAACAACTGTACAGCCATCAGTACATTCACATCCATTAAGTTGCTTGGCACCTTTCAAAAGAACACCATGTTTTAATACTCAAAATACGAAGAATTTCTTAAGATATTCTCTTTTTTTAAACATTTTTTTTTTTTAGAAAATGAAGATTTTCTCTTCTATAGCAAGTCTGCAGTTATTAAAGCAATAATATACATGCAAACCAGTCTAGTTTGAAAAAAAACATAATACAGTATCAATAACCAAAAAAAAAGTAGAAGAGGAAATAAAGACTAAACACCATGTTTCACTTTGTAGACCAAGATCAACTCCTTATATCTTCTTGTTTTTCAGATATATGAGAAAGAAGAGCATAGATGAAGTAAGTCTTTGAGAGAAGCCTTGCATACTGTACAAATTAAGAATGTTTCAAAGTAATCAGGACTTCATTCATAACTTGCATTACTACTCAGCTGTAACATTCATTACTATGGGTTGTTTCTCAAATTTGCTCACCTTCTGTAACAAGGCTCCTAGGGTGGCAACTCCATGGGAGTGAATCAGATTTTCCTGATTAACATGATGCCTCTGAATAAAGTGTTTTATCACCAAGATGAAAGTTGCAACAACATTCTTCTCCAGCCGTGCTTCTGCAAAACAGAACAGTAGCAAAAGCCTCATGGATGATTGTTGGACAGTGAGGGAAAAAGTAAGATGAAGTGTTTATATTCGTCACTATTTCCTGAACTTCCTTACTCCTGATGCATTATTTCCAGAGCTGTAGGCTGTCTTTAGACTTTTTTCCAATGAAGAATCAGTCTTTCCTTGCCCCTCCAGAACAAAGTGACCCAGTTGCTTCATCTATCTGGCTATAGCATAGACAGACCTCTCTCCTTTCAGTTACAGGCTTTTGCATATGCTGCAGTTATTCTCCCTCTGCAGTTGCAAAGTCAAACTTTCTAGACATATGTAAGAATTGGGAGGAGGGAAATATACAAATATAGATATTTATTCCACCATCTCAAATTCAAAACAAACAAAAATGTTGTTTCCCTTGCAAGCCTTGGTTTCCCAGTGTTTGCTGACAAAAGTTCATTTCCAATTTATATCAGTAGAGTGGATTTTTTTTTTCTTGATTTGTCTCTGTGGACATTTTCCTAAGAAAATGAAAGTTTAACTGAAGTCTACACAGCACTGTTCTGATACTGCAAAGTTTGTGTTTGGCTGTCTGACCCAGCATTCATGTTGCAGGAAAGCTCCTCCTATTGATATTAGCAGGTTTTACATTAAAAAAATATATTTCTCAAAATAATAAGAACCACTTTTTCAGACGAGAAACAAAAATAACTGCATATTTTGACGCTAATATAAGAGTAAATCATTAAAAGAAAAGTAATGCTATCAAATACATTTATATTTGCAATATATTATTAAGTTATTTTTACATAGTGCTGAACTGCTGGCGTTCAGTAACCATATCATATGAGTAACAGGAACAGTCTGTCAGCTGTACATTGCTACTTTGGAAAACCAGCACGTAATAGAATGGCTGTCATTCACAGGAAGATTTTTAATTAAAATCAAGCTTAAGAACAATTTCATCTCAACTGTACTTTTCTACCTGATGCCTTTGTGGATGCCAATACCACCCAGTCACCCTCTACAGGAGTCACTGCTTCTGGAGGTGGTAGAGTTTCCCCTTCAGACTTCTCAGGCACCTGTCCACCAAGGAAACTGATCTGCTCCAGCAACGGAAACAGCACATTTACTCCGCCAATGCAGTTGATCATATCCTAAATCAAGAGAAATGGGAGAAAAAGGTCACTATAAATAAAACCCTCTGAACTACATAACCAAAATCCACTCTACATACAAGGAACCTTATGAACTCACAAATCAGACTATTTCATGTCACTTTGAAACTAGTTTAAAATACTGAATTTAACAAGAGAATTGCTGTAGTTTTAGGCGCTGTAGTTACACATGCCTGCTCTTGCTCTCAAAGTGTATTTTTGCATTTCCTTCCACCTCCCCTCAACAACGCAGGAACCTGAAGGATACAACTATTGGACAGAATCTTCTATTAAAAATATTTCAAAAACAGAGAGAAACATATTTTTCTGTTACCTAAGTTACTTGCAGCAAGCAGGAAGGAAACTATATATCCGTGTTTTAATCCTATTCCTGCAAGATTTCAATTTCAGGCTATTTAAAAAAAATCAAGTTTGATTTTTTTAAAGTAACTTCACATATACCTCAATTCTAATCCTCGTTTTTAGAATTCAAGTCTCCTAAGATACATTTTATTTCCCTTCCTCTCAAACAGGGGTAGCACAACACTTTCAATAAAGTTCCTTGCGTTAAGGTATAATATATTCAAATCACAAGATTCCTAGAAGTGATTCCAAATGTCACTTTAAAAAAATCTGGGTCTCAGATAGTAACCAGAAAGCTAGCCAGAGATACCTGTTCACCTGCCCAGCTTAGTTCAGTGAAAACTATTGTTACCTAAAAGTTTTAAAAAACAAATAAAAACAACATTCTGTAAGCCAGTCTATTAATGCAGGATATCACTCTCCCTTCCTGGAAATGTTGGAGAGAAGTGGAGGAAACCATTCTTTTTACCTCCATCATGTTCCAGTTTTTCAATTGTTACTGTATTACATATGTCTTTATGATGTTCCTTCCCAGTCCAGGTATCCTCGTGTTTATTAAGGTGAATTTAATGATAATTGAACAGAAAATAAGGAAGTTTAAAAAAAAAAAAATTTGCAAAATTTATCTCATGGATGAAGCTTTCTAGTTAGCTGGGCAAAACAATAACCACGACATTTTTGAAAGTTGAAAAAACAGAATTTCTTTGAACCTAAAGCCAGCAGTAGCTTTAACTCCTTTCAGGCTGTAGCTATCTCCTTATGAGCTCCTCCTGATCAGCATCACATTTTATCCCTTCTCAAGAGGGTGCCAAATCCCATCGTGTTTGTTAATGAAGTCCAACTATTTTTCTAAGACTTGTACTCTCGATATGCTTTCCCACGAAGCTAGAGATATTAACCATCCTCACCCACCCCTCTTCCCACTATTGGGGATAAGGGCAACAAATTACATTTTCTGCAAAGTATTAAGCGAAGTTAACTAGCAGGCGTATTTGAGTTTTCTTAACATTAATCTCCACTAGTTAGAGCATATGCACAGCATTCATACATTTGCCTTCATTTACCTTTACTTTTGTTGTAAGAAAAGATCATCTACGGAACAGAATTGAATATAATCCATCTAAATTAAAATACCTTTTATCATGTCAGTGTTTCTAGATCAAGCTCCTTTGCTGAAAATAAGTTGACTTTCTCATTGACATTGAGAAGCCTGACTTGAATTTTTTATGTTAATATGTGCTTGTGATTTTGGAACTAATAAGCAAACAGGTAGAGGAAAATATTTATTAAGCTGGGGTGCACTTCACAGTGAGTTTTAAGTCTATAGTATAACGTCAGACCTGAACTGTCAGTCTTAGAGAGCTGATCAACCAGAAGAACATATGGATCCCCCTAAGTGTTGAGTAAGAAGGAAGAGAAAAAACAAACGAAGAAAAAATACAGATAGGACAGTTTTGCTATAATAGAATGTTTGAGCAAGAGACTAGAAACTGATTTAGCCAGAAAATGTAAAATTTTAATCACCAATACTAAAGAAACAGTAGTACTGTTATTATAAATGCTGGCAAAAGTTAAACGAAGATGATTTGCATGGCCCGTATGAATCAGATAACCCCATTAAGAGCAGCAACCCTTGTAAATTCTCATTAAAGGTAATGCAACACTACTCCAGCTACAGCATTAGCCCATTAATTGTCATTACAAAACCTGTCTGTATCAGTTAAATGTCATTAGCAATATGACAATAACCTCCAGCATTCCAAAAGGTAGGTGAACATGTATGGCTACTATCACATTTCCATCAGGCTTTGCCAGTTCAGTATGCATTTACCTTGATGTCCCAGTTCACTACTTTGTTTCCAGTTAGTCTTCCATGTAAGAGATTAGCAGACAGGTCAAGACAAATTGGATTTCTGCAGGCCTGTTAAACAAATTAAAAGGCTACAGTATTATTTAAGAAACAAGGTACAGATGCTTCAACATCAAATAAGGTTTCTAAATGACGTATGTTTCAGAAAGTTTGTGTCATTGTGTTGGTAGTATTTAAACAATTTAGGACCCCTGGAATATAATTTATGTTATCTTAGATTTGACATTTGCAATTGCACAAGATAATTTTGTCCTTTTGCCAAATAAAAATAACACTTTAATAGGTTACCCTGCACAACAGTTTAAAAAAGCTCTCACTGCTCTTCATCTTTCCTTAACCACAGCATAAAAATGCTATATTCACTTGTTCTAATGAAATAGCAATAGCAAAACAGTAAGGCAAATAGCAATAGCAAAACAATCTAGAACAAGTTTGAAAATTATTGCAGGTTGTGTAAACAAAGTAAAACTACATATTATTTCATACCTTTGGTGTGTAATGAAGCAACACCTTACTGGGGAGGTCTGCTACTTCAGACTCTTGAGATTTCCATGGAGTTAAGCAGTTTGGACCTATAAAATAAATGTACATAATTATTAGTTTTCATTTTTAAGAGATCACTGGATATTAATGTTGATATTCACAAATTTTATACAACTATTCTTTGTTGGAACCTTTAATTGGACACCCCAAAACACACTTATTTGAGACATGCTTTGAAGTAATCTTTTGACCTAAGTCATCCATTCAATACAGTCTTCTTAAAACGAAACACATATTCTTGGTAAAATGCTAAATAAAATGCTATTTAAAGATATTTTAGTCTGTATAAACAGCTATGGTTCTGTCTTTAAAAACACCTGTCTCCTGATACTTGCCACCAATCCATTTGTCATCAAGCCCAAATGACCAGACAGTGAGTAATCTTCAAGACATCTTTGTTTAGTAACAGAAAATAATTCCTTTAAACGGAAGTACTTCCGTGCTTATCTCTAACAAGTGCAGGTCATTATGGAACTTACTGCCTTAACACCGTAAACCATAAGACATAGCTTACCAGAATATATATATATATTTTAAATCACCCCTAAATTGATTGATTTTTGTGGAAAAATCCTCAAGCATACATCACCTCAATGGCTTATCAACAGCAGCAAAACTTTAAATCATTTCAACTGTAAGCACACATGTAAGCAAACAGTAGGAAAAAATTAAGAACTCAACAGTGAAAATATTATATAAAATTTTAATTTTGGCAGGTTTGTGCATATAAATAGATGAGCTTAAGTAAACCTAACATTTCAAATAAAACTAAAAATACTTAGAATTCCATTTAGAGCTTTGTTGTAAGTCCCTCTTAGCAAACCCATTTAGGTTAGCTCTGCAATTCTTCTGGATTTTCACTTCATCGTTATGTGTATGTATAGAGCAAAACTCAGTGGGGTACTTCCATAACTCATCCATTTTGTTCCACTAAACCAGTACAATCACTGCTTACCTGCTAAATACAACGCTTTCACCTGAGAGGGTTGCAGTGCTTCATGAAAGATGATAACTGATCCAAGGTGTCCCTCCAAAGATGTTGGACATCCCCATTCACTATCCTGAGTCCCTGCTGAGATCATCTTGGTGATCAGCTCTGGTTTTGCAAGCATTCCACCCCAACTTCCTGGAGACAGAATGCCCCCAAGTGACGTACGATGGGGCATGATAGGGGAGGAAAAAGGTGGGTCTGGTATCTGAGATGGAGGAGGAGTCGTCGTTCTTTGGCCAGCTGAACCAATGCAGCAAGAAGTAAAAGGCTGGACAGTCAAGCATGGGAAAAAAAAAGACACACTGTAAATCTAAGCTCCTTCTCCCCCCCACCCCATCAGTTTGCAAACCAAATCTGAAGACTCTGGCAAACCAGAACTAAATAAATTAAATCAGGAGTAGCAAGTTTTGGCATGTCCTCTAGAATCAGTAATCCAGCACAGTATAAAAAGAATGTGCGCTCTCCATAACAGCAGAGAGTGCCCCTTCTACGATCAAAAGCAAATTTGGTAACCTCAGCTGTTGGCGTGCCAAAAAAAGCTGGCAGGAGCAGAGCCAGGAAGGATGGTACCTTGGTAAGATACCCGGGTAGATATTTCTCTTCTGGATTATATTTGAAAATACTAGCCGCAGCATACATGCTACTGTATTCTTCTTGTTACTCCATTCAAATAGATGCTCTCATGGGGAGGCTTACCTGCCTGACATTTAGCTACCTTACTTAATAGTGCTTCTTCTACAACTGAGCCAAAATCCAGAGTTTTATCTTGCAATGGAAATAGCATTTACTTGTTATACCATGACCATGTCCAATTTAAATGTTCGCTAAATGTTTACTAAATTACTAAATGTTTACTAAGTGTTTACAAAAATTACTCACAATACTTAACAAATATCAAAGGAGGACTTAGAAAAAGAGGAAAAATGGTCAGTATTGTACCCCAATTTAAAAACGATTCGTTCCACACAAAGAATGGACAATGCTTTCAAAGAAAACTGAACATGGTATATACTCATTTTGATGGCTTAAATGAGATTTTAGGTTAAATACATACACATTTGAAATGTTTAGATTAGCTGCATGCACACTGCTTATCCAGCTAACAAAGCAGGTGTAAGACTAGCCTGTATTATGGGGACACACAGAAAATACAAGTAAGTATTTCTGAGTGAGTACTACCACACCAATCCTACTTGCAGAGGTCTGACAACTCCCCTACCATCTAAACAAGGTAAACTCTTTTTTAGTTTTGTTTTTAAACTGAGATGACTATGCAAGCATTACTTGGTTAGTTACACTTATTCACCAATTTGATAGTCTGCACACTGACCAAAATTGAACATAATAGCAATACGCTAACTATCATAAACTTACTCAAATTCCTTATTAAAAAGAAGCCAACTCTGTTCTCGTTCCTCTATGCGAGTTCATCAGGACAGGGGTACGACACAGAAGGTGAACTTACTTCATTCATGGCAGGGAATCGAAGTGGAGCAGAGATCTTCTGCTGTCCGTTGACATAGATGTATACAAGGCTCTGACCAAATGGCCTCTTTCCAGGCATGTGAACAATAGTTATGTTGTGCTGGTTAATAAAATAAATAAGACATTATTAAAAAGTACTGCATGAAAATGACAGAATCACAGAAGTGACCGTACATTATTATTTAACTTCATCTCTACTAATCTGGTGAGGAAACCATTTAAGAAACTGCTTTGGAAAATAAATCCATAGTATAAAGAAGATACCACCAGCTGTCAACTGCTTCTATTTCCAAGTAGTTTACTTTTTAAACAGGTTTTGGGAAGAAAAGAGGTATAGCTCTTACATGATAATGCATATCAGTCCTTAAATATGGGAATAGAAAAAGGCAAGGCATAAACACAGTAGTGTGCACTTAGCATCACATCCAATATGCTTGTTTTAATTAAATATAAAAAATCTGCACGTTAAAAAAACTCCACTAAAAAAAAAAACACACCTCTATAAAAAAACACAACACTAATCATCAGCTTATCAGTAACAATGATCATAACAATATAGTTGTAATTTATCTTAATCAACTGCTAATCTACATGGAAAATGCTTGTATCATTTGAGTTTAATTAATTACATAAGATCAAAACCAAGTATGATAAAATAGACTTTATAGACCTTTTATAAAACCACAAAAAAACAAACAAACAAACAAACAAACAAAAACAAAAAAAAAAACTTGTGACTTCTGAGCTAACAGTACTGTCCTAAACAATGTTTTTCAGTATCAAATCTTACCCAGAGTGAGTCAAAAAAACAGTGGTCTGGAAGCATCACTGTCGTATATTCCCTCTTTGTGCAAACTGCAACCACCAATACCCCAGAGCACGTAATAAAGGCTTCAAAACCCATACCACTTCCCGTAAAAAAGCTATAGAAAGACAACAGAACACACAGTCAAGGACTTACTCCATCAAACCTACTGGAAGTCGCCTAACAGTATTTTCATTAGGAGAGAAGCAACTCAAGCTGTTTGTCGCTGCTCACATATTTACTATTTGACTAGTTATCACTTTTGTTCCAAAGAACAAGACACAGAACTACTACAAGGAAGGGAAGTGATTTTTAAGGATTTTTTTTTTTTCTTAACATGTGATTATCTGTCAGCAAGAACCTTAATGCAAAATAATATATATAACAATGACTACACTTATTTCACTCAGTATAATGAAGATCAGCTATCAGCAACTATCTATAAATAAGCCCTGCAAGCACAGGCGTGTCATGAGAAATCTTTTTTTTTTTTTTTTTTTTTTTAAGTGACACTGGAATTTTTAATATTTCTAAGACACTGGAATTTTTAATATTTCTTTGTATTAATTTCAATACAGAATATGTACATTCATTATTGCCAATATCAATGCCCTGTAACAAAAATACATCAATATTGCCCTACAATGAAGCTACAGATTCTGTACTGAAATTATACACAGCTTCAAATATCTGGCATAATTTCGTCAAAATTATACATAAAATGATAGAAAAACAGCCAGTTATTGGTATAGCAGCATCACATAGAAAAAAAAAAGCCGTAAGTAGACTTTTTTTTTTTTTTTTTTTTTTTTAACTTCATAGTGTAATTCCACCATGGTTTTCTAGGACCACAGTCGATTTAAGAACTTCAGTGGCACACACTGACCAACTGGAAACAGTGTTATGACAGTTCATCAGGTGGCACCCTTCATCAGGGCTCTGCTGTATAAATACTGCTGACGTTCCTATTGAACATTTGTACCCAGATAGTTAACCCACACTTAAATAAACTATCAAGAACAAACCATGCCAATGTCTATTTAAACTGATGAAGGTGCCCTTTTTGTTGCTCTCTTGTATGAAACAGAGATTCCACTGCCTTCACAGAAAACAGTGGGAAGACTATTGTTTTGGGGTGTTTTGCTGTTGTTGTTTTTAAGCTACGTACCTTAAAAACATCATTCAGAGTCGTGGATAATGAAACTGCAGACAAGAACTACAGATAAGAAAGTAGTGTAACTGAGAAACTACATACTTATTTCCTAACACAGCCTGGCTGTGGCGACGGATGATATTGCTCCCTTTTGCAAACTAACCAAACTAAGTGCTATATATTGCATACTATGAAGAAGAGATTGAATACCGCATGTAATAGGGTGCCATATGCCACAGGGAACAGATGACCTAGATTTGTGCTGCTGAAGTCATTATGATAACCGTACCTATAGAGTTGCTTCCGCTTGCCATTTTTGTTAGTTGCGCTAGGGTCCACCTGGTCCTGGTCAAGGCAAAGCCAAGCACTGAAAGAAAACGCAGAGCCTGGCCACTTCTGAATTGATGGAACTGCAATTCCTGCCATGCTGTGATACAAGTTGAAATACTGCAAGGCACTCGCCATGCCTTGCTTGCGGGCCATTGCCAGAATGGCTCGCATCACTGGAACAACGTAAGGGTGAGCCCGCCTTGGTTCCTCTGTCCTCAGGAGCCGTATTAGCTGAAGCAATTCTTCTGATCCCATTGACTGGCTCCCCAAAGAGCCCAAAAGGGCAATCAGGTTCTCTGCACAAGTACAGTGGAGCGCAGAATGGGAATTTAATGTCTCAATAATACGGATGACCATGTTCGCATTGACACATGTGGCACGACTCTGTCTGTTAATACAGCAGATCCGCCTCAACCAATTTGAGATGAAAATCTGCAGGTCGTGTGACTCTAGCTCTGGAAGCCACTGGATAAGCAGCAATAATGGCTGGACATTACTAATGCCTAGTATTCCAACAGCCATGTGGTCACCTTCAACAGCCTGAAAAACAGCAGAAAAATCAGATATGAAACACCATAAAAGTAGAATTACTGCTGAAGAGACATAAGCATTTTAGACAGCATTCAGAGAAAGCATATCTCACCATATTCATGAGTTCTTCTAGTAATTCCCGTGAGGGTTGACCCAGCGATTTTAGTACCTCATATATATGCGCATAACCAATTCTCTCCTTGAAGACCTCCTGAGGATAAAAATCCAAGTCTCAATAACAAATAGAAGGGACACAAATTTTTCTTCTACTGCAACAAGTTTAATTTAACAAAATATTAGATACAAAATAATTAGAATGCAAAAATAATATTTTACAGGCTAGAAATCCTTCCGTTAATAAGCCCATTTTGCTACAGAAGGATCTCACTACAGCATGCAGAAAAAGATCAAAATTACATTTTAGTAATTACTTATACAAAAATATAATTGCTTTGGTATACTCAAAATGTTAAGTCTATCACAAAATACCAATAGCCTTATTTTGTTTAACACAAACTACAATGAAATGGACTGGTTATGTTGAGAATTTTAAGTATCCAGATATTTTCAGGGTAAAAGATTTTCCTAAACCAGCTTGATTAAAAATCACCCATCCTAAACATTCCAAAAATTAGAAAAGTGTTCTAGGAAAGTTTTTTTGTTTGTTTGTTTGTTTGTTTTAAATGAGTCACTTCTATGTGAAGGAAAAAATAAATCATGCCACAAAATCCAGAATGTAGTACTTTTTTTTTTTTTTTTTTTAACTTAGTAGACAGAAAACACCTCATACAAAATGCATATTCTTCTCCCCACTGTATTCTGTACTGAAATTAAAATAGATGGATGAATGTATCAGCAGAAATGATACAATTGCTTAAGCAAATATGCGAAGATATGTATGTTGCAGTGGAAGCACAGGTAAAAAGTTTACTGACCTTTGTGAATTACGAGTTCCCAACCCTACCATACAACTTTTACCGGGCTTCCCAGAGACAGTGGAGATATGAGTACTCTGAGTTATGCTTTGGAGGAGCCTAATTTACTACCTTATCATTTCTCACTCAGACTGTACTGAAAGTAGCAACCAAATCAGGTGATTTCCAGTCTTATGTTGGCCTGCACTGTGCAGTCATACCCCTTTCCCTGTGCCAGGAATCATTCAGCCACAGGGTGAATCTAACAGACTAAGCAATCTAAGAATAACTCTACTTCTCTGCAGCCTCAGCTTCTAGTCAGATTCACAAACTAACCACTGCCTATCTATTTATCAAACAACAAGAATAACTACAAAGGAAAGGCAGGGTAATGGCAAGACCACCATTTAGACAGCAGTATGGTCCTGGATTAAAGACACAGTAAAGCTACAATACCTACTCCTCCCTGAAGCTATACTCTGCAAATACTCATTAATTCTATCCCAGGTATTCATGGGACAAGTAACGATGTACTATTCCCTTTACAACAGCTCCAAATACCATTAGTGCTCCATTCTTCCAGTTTTGATATCAAAATATCTCAAATCCAGCCACTGGAAACAAATAAAAAGATAAGGGATGCCAATCAACTGCTCCTATCTGGCGGAAATTAGCAGACACAAGTTGCTCATCTTAATTAGCAAGATTCCTTATCAAGAATTTTTCAATAAAAATGCTAACTGGAGACAGTATCAGGAGGTCTATTGCAAGTAGACCACTGCATATGTACCATTACCTTAGCAGCTGGAGACTTGAGCATTACTGCTGTGAGGGCTTGAATGGTTGATACCGCCAAGCAGTCTAGGTGTCCCTGAAACACCTGAAAGTAGCAGATATAGAAGTTACATACAAATGTGCAAAGACCATTCTGTTCCAAAATCTATACCATTCCCTTCTGCCAAGATGAAAACCAAGAGTTTACCAACATGCTCCAAAAATCATCTCCCCACCAATAAAGATTTCGTAACGCCCACAGCCTACAAGAAAGATTGCATTAACAATAGACAATACTTCAGGAAGAAGAGAGAAGCATTCACAAAACTCATTGCACTTGAAATATTCTGATGGACAAACAGGTTCTCCTCATGCAGCTAATGGACAACCTCAAGAGGGAGGGAGGAAAACAAATTAAGAAGTTTCTTGTAAGGTGTGTGTGTGCTGCTTGACAATCCATCAGGCATGTGCATTTCATACGAAGTGTTTTATTTAACATCTAAGTCCCTATATACCAATGCAACCCACACACAAATTATAAGAGATTAGTCACACCAGCACAGTAAGGTGGCGTCCTCATCCATAACCTCATCTCATTGCTTAACATCTCCTTTTCCCATTTCAAGTTATCTTTTTTTGCTGTTAGTTTTTCCCTCTAATTTTTGTTTATGGTGGTATCTCTATGCTGGTTTTAAGGTCAAAAAAATCAGAGCACCATCTCATGTCCATCAGTAAACCTAGAGCAAAACTGTGCAAACATACTCAGTTTCATTATCCCTGAAATATTAAACTGCATATCAGAAATATTTTGACAATGAAATGTCAAGAATCAGAAGACCGTTAGATGTGAATAAACATTTACATGCAGTTAGTCTCGCACTGAGTTTCTAAAAAAGCCAAACCTATTATAATCACAATTTGTAGATTACCACACTTTGTACTTCGCATCTTTACATATTTCATCAGAGTAAATTATTCTACTACAAAATTAATATAACAACAATTTCCATCTGGTACTTTCCACAACATTACGGGAAAATTAAAGCAACAGGCTATTCCTACCTCCCTGATTCAGCCTGTCCATTGTTTTGTGAACATCTGTTCTTGATGACAAGCACAGAATCAGGACATCAAATACAACCACTGAGATTCACAAACAAGGCCCCAGAATCCAAAACACCACAGTGCTGAGACAAAGAAGCAAAAAAGAGGAAAGGGAAGGAAAAAAATCACCAGCTTGATAGAATTTAGATTCCATTCATGTACTTCACCTTTTAAAAATGCATAACTGATGCTCAATTTATTGAAATATCTGCAATGTGAAGCAGATAAATAAAACTGAAGTTGAATTCAATCAGGAAAATTACTTTCCACAGATAGAAAACACTGATGGCTGCAGCAACATAAGGATTGCTGCAAAAGGCTTAAAGAGGATCATTAAGGTGAAGCACAGGAACCAATTTTCCTGTCGTTGTGTCTCAACCTCAACTGAAGCAAAATACAGATTAGGTAGGTACCTGGTCCTCATTCATTTCTGTCAGTAATTTGTTGGCAAGGTCTTTTTCACTCTTGTCTGCCACTTTATTGTTAGCATTTAAAAACAGCTGTTAGAAACAGAGACAAGAATAATGGAAATAATTGCATTAAACAGTTACCTCCAGCCAAACCTGTGGAGGCTGCCCTAGATTTGTGTTTAACATACAAGTGAGTTCTCACACTGGTGAGATGCAATCCTCCGTTAACATTAATCTTCTGTTAATTCTTAGAACACTGAAGATTACTCTGTATTTTTGCTGGACACTTATTGCACTTTTTTTCCCCTGAATTAGATGTCAGTATGTAATCACTAAGACAAGGAAACAGACCTATCTAGAAGTTAAAAGTGGTCAACAGCTTAGCAACTGATTTCATTTACTAAATGCAACATGATGAAAATTTACTTTTAAGAAATAAAGACAAAAACGGAACGTTGGCAAAGAAATGGATACAGGTGCCTCACTGGTGCCCACTTATGTCTCATCCTACGTGAAGGCTGAAGATATCTAGACAAAATATTTAAACTGTCTAACAGCAACAGCAGTAGAATTTCTGGGGCACATAAGCCTTCAGGACAGGAAGAAGGGTAAAATATCTGCTTTTATTTTAAGAATCTGACAGGTTGTAAATAAAACATATACCTATCATGCATTTTAAGCATAAGCTGCTCTGTGTATAGCAGCTAGATTCCTCCCCTCTCCACCTGAATTCAGAAGTTTGAAACTCAAGTATCTTCATAATCCATTGCAGTCACTTTGTGTGCAAATTTCAGTCATAATCTAATCAAGACTAAAATTTTTCTTCTGTTTTTACATTCTAAAGAGACATGTTAAATATTCCATGATCAAAATGATTTAAAAATCCTTTTAAAAACAAAACAAACAAAACCAATAACAACCACAAAAAAAAATATATCTTTCCTTCAGTGGGTGAAAACTAAGCATTCCCCATTTTTTCCTCATACATTTCCTTCCATTACCTATTAGGCATTCTCTCCTTCGAGGAGCAACCTAGGAAATCAACTTCCATAAATAAGGGTAAAAAAAAAAAAAAAAAGGAGGACACTCAAGATACACTTACTTAGGCATGAAAGCACATAGAAATACAAGTCAGTTTAAAAAGTACATGACAGTCAAGAGCACTTAATACTTCAGAATTACAACAATACATTCAGAGGGTTATAGCATTAACAAGTGCAAATAAGAACCTTAAACAAAAGGAAATGCAGACGTGCAAAAAAAAAAAGGCAATTTTTTCAGGTGGGTTACTTTAACTCTGACAATATATGTCAAAAGTATTCTATGTAAAAGCTGTTCAGACAATAGTCACACATTTTCAACCAGGCATTCTGCTAGAGGTAATTGTGCTTTGCTCAAAGTCTGATCTCCAAGAGAATTTAATCAAAGAGAACAGATTCAGGACTTACGAGCAACTAGTTACATGTCTTAGCATAGAAGGAGCCCCTTCTGATACCTCTTAAAATACAGTCCCTCTTCTTGGATATCACAGACTAAAGGTGACATTCAGATCACCAAAACTTAACTGAGTAGTTTTAAGAAGCTCTTGTGGTGATCTCTAATCCTAGAGCATAGTTCAGGCAAGACAATTTGTCCATAAGGCTTAAAACCAGCAAATGTGGGGAAAAAAAAAGATTTAAGTTTTAGAAGACTGATGAAGAGCAAATGATTTTAAAGTATGGGCTTGAATACCTCAAATTGAGATAGCTATAGTAATAGAAACAGTGGTATGGATTTTCTTTGACCCTCCTTTCTCTCCATGAAAGTTTCTCTCTTCAAATCTGCTGAAGATCAAATACATTCCCGAGTTTCATATCTGTGTCTGAGCTCTCCTGCTATCTGACACAGAACTGCAGAACTGTGTTTTACACAGCTTGCTAACGAATCCAGTAACAAGATCTTCATGCGCAGGGAAGAAAAAAATTAAAATCTAGAAATAGGGTCGTCTTCCTCCAGTAACAAGGGGAAATCCTAATTCCAATACTAAATTCATCTTTGCCATTTGATGTTCAAAAAGTGTAAAGATGTACTGGAAAACACAACATCTTTCCCAGATCCACACACCCCTTCCCATTTATCATCCTTGGGGATATTTTCACTAAAAAAAAAAAAACAAAAAAGTTAATAAAAATACTATGTGGTAACCTGGCAGCACTGATAGCCAATTCATCACAGTAGCATGTAAGACTATCGCAAGATAAAAACTCCAAAATGCGTATCTTATGACAGACATACAAGCAGAGTGGAAATGAAAGGAACAATCAAAAAAAAAAGTAAGCATTCCTGCTTTCCTAAATTATAAATCCCACTTGTTTACATAAGAGCAGGAACAAAGACAGAGTCTCCATGAACAGGTAATTGTCTCACTGCTTGATGATTTAAGAAGAAACTAGGAAAGAAGTTTCTTACAGAGTACAAGGTCAGTATAAGAATAGGCACAGATGCCCAAACACAGTAGGAGAATGGAAAGGTGAACTATTTTCAGAACAGATGAAAAACAAACAAAAAACACAAACACTGTTCAAAACATTTCAAGTAAATTAGCATTCCACCACTGATTATGAGTACAGTTAAATCATAATCCAAACAATTTTTTCATATATTGCTGAATATGAAGAAGAAAATTAAATCTACAGAGGAATCAGTGGAAGACGCTGGCTTGCAAATCCTGGGATCAAGATTAATAAGCGTTACTGTAAACACTAGACCCTACGTAGGAGAAGAACGATCTAAGAACATTTGTAACAGCTTGAGCAGTGTCTATAAAGGTCTTTTTGCTCAGAACTCAAAATGAGTATTTTTAATTATAATACAGACAAGCAATATACTTCAGTAGCAAAAAATACACAATTAGACCAACTTAGATCTTTCAGATCTTTCACAGTATTTACGGCTCTAGCCAAACTAAAGTTTTACTTTCAGCATGTAGACACTAAAAAGATCATAACTTATTTAGAAGGAATATATAAATGGAATTAATATAACTGCAACATTGCAAAACTGGTTTTGTTAAAAAACACAGATAAGAGAAAACTTACCTTGCAGTTCTGCAACAGTCGAATGAGATGCTCAAAGCAGTTACTGTTAAGGAAAATTGCCTGCAGAACAGGCCTATCTGTGCAGTCTAACATGGCTGTGATGGTATCTACAAAATTAAAACAGAACTGCCATCAAAAACAAGATACTTCCCAAATCCATTAAGCTTTTTTTTTTTTTTTAATCTGTTACCTTTGGAACACAATCAGAAATGGTACATAATAAACGTGAAAAAATTTTACAACAAACTATACACCATATATTCTATGTTCAAAAATTATGTACATTTTAAGCACAGAGCACTAGACCTAAAGCTACACATTTTGACATTGTAAAAATCACATAACCTAGCATATCTGGAAAAAAATTGATCTATATAATATCTTGGATTGTTTTAGGGCTCTGTTTAAAGACTGCCATTTTTAAGTACCTAACCATCATGTCTTTTTTTTTAAAGCACAGAAATACTAGCTTCCTCATCAAGCAGTTTCTCTGTATTCTACAGCAGCTTTTCATTGTAAGCATTTGTCACCTTAATACTACTCCAGTTTTCTTGGAAGTTTTGGGGAAGGAAATACCTATATTTATATTTGCCACTCTGAACAACAAAGTGGAGGAAAAAAAAAAAAGAACACAAATCCTGAATGCTTATCTTTTTAATCCTCCAATGACCTAGCACCAACTGTTTAAGACCATCATCTTTGGCCAGTGTTTATAGTAATGCCATTTGAAAAGCAAACCATCACAAAATGGACATCATATGGGTATTTTATTACAGACCCTCCTTACTCTGCAGTTATGAAGACCATCAGCTGTTGCCTAGCAAAAAAATTTTCAACAGAAACTGGCAGTCCATGAACCTTGACACTTTGGTTAAATATGATTGTGAAAGAGCATGTCTAAAGTAACATCAACGAGAAGAATTGTTTGAAAATTTTCAATTGCATAGCAAGGGAAACACTTATTTGTAAAGCATCTGGCTATATTAGTATTATGATTGAATCATTACTTGTTTCTGAGTTATTAAGAGATATTTAAAGGAACTGCACAATTGGGTACTCACTCAGCATTTGGATCTGAAGAGCTATGAACCTGCTCTCCCACTGCCTACATCGCCTTGAATTAGGTAAAGCTGAATGGTCTGAATTAAGCAGCTTAAAATAGTTCTCCAATATTGTACTGGTCTCCACTTGCCGCTGGTCAGAACTGCTGGTAAGAAGGATATGGACAACTTCTGTCAGGCACTTCAGAGTAAGCTCTGCCTTTCTGCTCACTTCCTCAGGACTCCCATCATCCCAGTTGTCACAGTCTGCTAGAACACGCATCAAAACTTCCATGGTAGCAGGAGATACTGCTTGAAGAGCATTCCTCTGAAACCCATGGGGAAAAAAATTAAGGATGAAAACAACTCAAATGGAAACTGCTGGTTTGAAAATACCTGAATCATGCAACGTGTGATATTGTGTCCATTCTAATTTATGCACTGTAATTGTTAAGTGAATATGAAACATTCTGCTTGAATTACATTGAAGGCTACAGATAAAATGTGACCCATTTTGTCCACTTAACTAGGCCTTCTTTCTCAAAATAGAATGCTTATATGGAAAAGGAAACATCATTTAAACAGATGTCAAAATTCTTATGAAGTAACCTTGATAACCTCCTAGTATTAAATAAACCTTAATTTGAAACTTCATTTTAGATCTGTGTTTTCACACAAACTCCCTGTACCTCCTACTGAAACACGCAAGGAAATAAGCAAGGAAATAATTCCATGTGATGATATAAAATTTACATCTTTATAACTAAACTAAGTTTCTATCTGCAAAGGAATATAATTCTTATGACGCAAAAATATTATAGTAAGTTCTTATGAACCTGTAGTTACAGATAGCAACTGCTATTTGAAAAAAGAACCAGTCTTTTATCTTTTAGATACTATTGTACAGAATGGCCTCACATTTCACAAGATTAACAACTAATTCATAGTAAGCAAATTCTTCTTGATTATGGGGGTATGTGTAAGCCTTTAACAATGAAAAGGAGGTTGAAGACTTCAGCAGCTGAAAAAAAATTTAGAACATCCTTACCTGACCACCAGCCACAATAGCTCCAAAGAGATGTAGCAGGCAACATTTCAGGCTTTCCTTGAGATGTTCACTTTCTTGAAAGCATTCTGATTGGAATAAATAAAAAGTACAAGGCTTCCTTATTTTGGTCACATAAATTATACAAAGTTTTTGTCCCCCGCGCCTCTCAAAAACACAGGAATAATAAAAAATAAGCTCCCCTGCTCCTTGTCACCATGCAAACTTAATACAAAATGTCAACTATGTGATCTCCACTTTTTTTCCATGTAAATGACAGACACAAATGCACCCCTTTCAGCATTATCAGAAGAACATGACAACATTACATTTATCAGCAATTCACTAGGCCAAACCTTCAACTCACATAAAACATGTTTCAGGAAGCCTGACAGACGTATAGAGGTACAGCAACTGTACCAAAATGGAAAATAAGCCCTTTTTTGAGGGCTATTTACTATTATTTACTATTTATTATTGAGGACATGCTAATACGCAAAGCAGTGAGTATACACTAACACAACACTCATAGAAGCTGCAACTGAAACCAGGAAGGACTCTTATTCGGAATTACCCGTTGTAAAACATTAGTAACTTCCAAGATAAAAATGTTAATGACTTGGGTTTCTAAAAACTGAAATTCTAAACAAAAAACAGAAATTGAAAGTGTAAGAATTCCATATTCATTAAAATAATAATGTAACTTTTAAGACAACTACAAGTTACCAGTAAGAAACATTTCTATACATACTGAAAGCATAAGTCTTCTTTTAAAAGAAAATTGCACAGTTCTTTTTACAACCTGGTCTTGAAAGGAAACAAAGGCCACTACTTCCTTGACTTTATAGCCTCTGAATCTTTTGGGGAGCTTGAGACAAATTAAAATCATTCGTAGAATGTGGAAAATCATGATACTGAGTAGACCAGAAAAAGTCTTTAGTACTACCATGTCCTACCTATTACTACTAATGTCCTAAGCACATATTCAACAATTTAAATATATGGAAAAGTTGAGAATTCACAGAGACAACCCTATTAAACCACAGTAGGCACTGAAAGAAGCCTGAAAATAAATAAATAAAAGGCCAGGTTTTCAAAGACAAGTAAGGATGGCAAGATGGTGCTGCCCAGAGCAAAAAGGAAGAAAAAGCATCTCAATTCATTCAGCCTCAGAAAGCAAGTAAGATGCAAGTAAGATTTATCAAACATTCTTTGGGGAATAGAACTTAGAATTATTAACTTCACTCCTCCAAAGAATAACGTTTTCAAACATGCTGCTGATAATACTTACGATAAAAGAAAGGGACAAACTCAACCGTGAGAGAAGCCGGTTTATACTTCTGTCTGCTCTTTTCAACTGTACTTAGGATACGTCTGAAATTACATTTAAAAAGATAAGACACTTTGTTTATAATTTATTACTTCATGACTTCATCATAGAGAATCCTGCCAAAAATTAAAAGTTTTGCCTGCGGGTCCAAAAAACAATAAGAAGTATTTCACCCTGAAAAAACGAATCACAACTAACCATGAGTTTACTTACTGTTCCACTCTTTTGAAAAATGTATTGTTTTACCATATGGTTTGGTCGAAAACAAACAAAAAAACCATCAAGTCCTATTTAGTCTTTGCTTATTGTAACTAAGTCATCAGCTGGACTGCCAAAGTTCTTAGCCATGCAATTTGAAATGGGGACAAAACATTATTGTGAGTTCATTATGAGAGGTAGGGAGAACAAAATAAAGGGAGTTAATTCTACCAATACACCTACAAACTTATTTTCAAAGATGCAACATATTTATACTGTGATCTTCAAAAATTTATTTTGCTCTAATTCAACTGCTTTCACCTGCCCCTTTCCCTCTGGCTTCCTTGTTCCAATAGTTTAAAGAAACGAGCAAATTTTTGAAAGGAAAAAGCAACGGAAAGAGCTTCATGTTGGTCAGTTACAAACTCAAAACAAAACGTGAGATTTATAACCTCATTTAAAAAACAAAAACAAATAACTCTAAACTGTCAGAAAATACATGTAGTCTTTGAAATGTACCTAAATCACATCCAGTTTCAGAAAATATAACATTTTCTACAATGTGGTTATATTGATTCATTGTAATATTCTGTTTACTTCGTGAACAGCGATTCAAGCTGTTATGGAAAAAAAAAGACAGTATTACTAGCTTTAGTATTGCTTGTTTTATCTAACCTAGTACTAAATAATACTAGATTAAACGTTGGACTAGTTAGTCATAGAATCATTCAGGTTGGAAAAAACCTCTAAGATCGTGATTCTACCGTGAAAGACAGCCTCCTAAAACCTGCAGTCCATGCAGTGTTATAACATACCACAGGTTGCCAGCTACAAAGAAACCCCAGAAACCAGGGTACATCACTCTGTGTGACCTCCACTCTGTATGTGTAGAATCAGAAGCAACTTGTTGCACAAATGCAGCCCAGTTCTACAGGATATAAACTGTGAAAAGGGACCCTAAATTTTACAAGACTAGGTAAGATGAGATGTGTTCTTTCTATGCCTTTAGTTATTTCCATGAATAAGTCCAATATTTAGTATGCATATCAAAAGTTTCCTGATAGAAATAAAACTAAGGAACTAAAGGAAGAGCGGCTCTGAATGATAGCAGCAAGGAGCAATCAACAACTCCAGGACTTGTAGACACAGCAGAAAAACTTGTTGACTATACTGTGGAAGACCACATACGTTTAACATTATTCTAATAAATTTGGTAGTAATAAGGGAGAATTGTACATGAAAAATCTCATAGGAATTTTTAACAGCTAGACTCTGAAGAACCAGTTACAGCAGAAAGTGAATCACTAGCAGCTTCTAAGAGCAGGGCCTGAGCCTAAAATGACAGAAGTTTATCTCAGAAAGCCCATTTCCTGGCTCTCTACCCACTTTTCAAAACGACTCAGAGCTGTTTTACCACTGAACAGAACAGGATATACCAGTACTGACAACTCTGGTGGCACTGAAGTTCACTTTCAAGAGTGCCTGCTCAATGTTTAATTTGGTAAAAAAAAATAAAAAATAAAAAAAAATCATTAACTCTATTCTCAAGTGTCTTTGAAAAAAACTAACACAGCATCAAATCAAATGCTTATGACTATCAACTCAAACAGCTGTACAATGCAACAGCACAACAGCTGTGCACACAACTACATTTTATTGTAGTTTGACATAAGGCAGCAGTAGTTCTGTTAGAAACCTAATATATATAATTTATCTGCAGTTATAAAACACAGTTTATGATCCAGTCCTGATCCCCACTTACCCTGCAACTCGCTGCCTCCAGTTTCGATACGGATCGTAGAGACTTTCACAAAAAGCCAGTGCATGTCTCACAAATTCTTCTATTGGGGTCTGATCTGCCATTTCTTTCTCTTTTGTTTTGCTTTTTAACTGCAGAAGGGGGGTAAAAAAAAAAAAAAAAAAAAAAAAAAAAAAGCTGTTGTCAGACGATTTCTAATAACTAAAAATTAATTAAAATTCATTCCTGTACTCCTCCAGAAGCTCTGAACCCTCATGTTCTCCCCCACAAACACTTTCTTACTTAGAGGGGGATCACATAAGCCAGAGCAGGAAGTATCAGATGGGGAAAATAACAGACAATTAGTAAACACATACCTGTTGAACGTATAATGTAGTCATGGTAATAACGTGGTTAATGTACGAACACATTCCAATCTCTTCCACATTAGCCAAATTTCTATGAAGGCAACACAGAAACCACAAATGTACACAGTGTACTATCTATCTGAGGCTAGTTCAAACAATGTTTGTTTTAGTAGTCAATCTATAATCATAGAAAATTGTATCAGCATTTCAAAATTACTCCCCAAAAGACTGCATGTACTCAAATGTTTATTTCTGTCACAGTAACATAGTACACAAGCTTTCTTCTAACAGGAAGGAAAAGAAAGGCCTGAGTCTCCCAGCTGTAGGCCAGCTCTATCTGGAATTTGGGGTTTCAGAGGTTAAGCAGATTCCCAGGACACTTTAAATAGAAAGCTTATAAATGGTATCTGATAACAGAGACAATAAATTCAATTTCTTCCACATTACTAGAACTTTACAAGGAGACTGATACTGCAGTCATGTACACTGTCTACAAGTTTAAGCAAATATATTACCTAGAAGCTGTCATGCACTTGAAATTCTCCCAAGGAAAAGAAACATCTAAGATTATTTTAGAACACTAAATTCAGCGGCAACAAAGAGGCATTCAGAACACCAAATAAATCAACAGCAACAAAGAGGCATTATTTCTCAGTTTTAGGAACGTCACAAAGATGAAATACTAAAGCGATGATGTAAGGAGAACTTTTCAGCAACTTAGACTTAAAACAGCTGGTAATTCATAAACACAGCAGCCACCATCTACTCAACTTATTTTTAATATTCTAGGATACTTAACACTGCCCTACACCTCTTTGTACTGTTTTAGGGATAAGGAAGATCAAAGGACTCAAAAAAGCTTAAGTACCTCTCAGAACAGAGGAATCCCTATTATATATGTTATCCTCTTCCTCTTTCAATGCAGTTTGCAATAAAAATTTGAAGAAATGTGGAGAAATACATCCCTAAAAACAGAAGCGTTTACCTGCTCGAACAGTATTACAAAATAAAGCATAAGTCTCAGAAGGAAGCCAATTGCATTAATAGAATAAGTCAGATCCCTAAGCTGTTTATGGAATTATAAGCATGTTAAGAATGTGAAGCAGTTCTTCCTGTACAATCCTCTTTCGAGTTCTTTCATATCCAACACTAGCTAAAGTGTGCCTTTTCTTTAACAAGTATTTCTTACACCAGGTACACCATGCTTTCAATTCACATAAATATATCTTATATAATTACAAAGAATTTAGTGTCTAAGCCCCTTCTACTCCATTTTTCATAGCAAACATCACTGACTGTGTTGCTCCCTCTTTCTTTAGCTTGAAGATTGTGAAAAGTGGCACTTTGTTTCTATTAGAAAGTGTCAAATCACATTGTATATGTCATTAGAATCTATAGGCTGCATCTAGAATACTGAAACAAAACAATATCCTTGTTGAGGTAGCAACCAAAACAAATACCTGCAAAGGATGATAAAGAATTTCACAAGCAGAAGTGACAGAGCCTGCTGCTGCTCTTCTAGTCCATCTGACATTTTCTGGACACACTGCAGCAGCTGGAGCCTAAGGACCTGAAGAATATTGTCAGGAAGCAGTGATATTCCTGGAGGGACATCATCCACCCTAAAAATAAAAAAACAAACACACAGAATTCTTAATCATGGGATTGACACATTAGCATCTATTTCAGTGAGCTAATGTAGAGTACCAATAAACCTGTATAAGAAAGGTTACTGAATTGTAGCATCTGATTGTTCATAAGCACTTCCTATGAAGTACAAGGAAATGCCTGGTGCCAATAAGGCAGCTTGAGCTTTCTCTTCCTCAAAGAACTGCATTAAAAAATAAAAATTAAAAAAAAAAAAAAAAGATAAGAATACTTTAGGTGGATTCCTAAATTCTCTTACACAAGTTGATCTGCTTTAATCACCACAGAGAAATCTATGATCTTCAGTAGGTAAACAAAAAGCCTGCAAAAATTCCTAAACAAGGCCACAGTGAAATAAAACATGAAACTAAACACAAGGGAACATTTTCAACCTTGTACTTAAGACTAAAATAAGTTAGATGCCAATTTCTGAGTAGTTATAGAAGCCCAGTTGGCAATAATGCATGAGAAACTTAACGTATTTCTTACACAAACTACCCAAACTAGGAAAAAATGAGGTTTAATACCGAAAAAATAGCTTTTTAGATTTAATGCAGAAAAAAAAAAAAACACAACAGTTCACAGTAAAATTAAATGAAGGAAGATTTGAAAATCAGGATCTGAATGTGCAAGAGGGAGAGCTCCCAGCAACTCACCTGACTGCTGGTACACGGATTTTGCATGAAAGCCTGACCCATCCATACTACTTTGAGTGTCCTTAACTCAGCAAATAGCTCCCACTGCCACGCACACACTTTTTTTTTTTTTTTTTTTTAAATCTTGTTTTATAGCTAACTATTTTTAGGTGCAAAAAAAAAAAGACTCTTGTGTTGGTCTTAAATTCAACAACTCCATCAAGGCCAGACAGGGCCCTGGAGGACATTAGGTACTCTCACTCATTGTTTTGTTAAACATTTGTAGAAATACACCAGTGAGAACCAAAAGAAGGAAAATAACTCTAAAATAAAACCAGTAGCTAAGCCAGTGCTTCTAGAATAGCCATACAGTAACCCATTTCAGCAACACTGTAGTAATTTATAGGTGTGTTAAAGCATTCTCTGGGATGAAGACTGTTTATTGAAGCTCCTTTTGGCTCATGTTAAAGGGCAGCTGTCTCTCAGCAAGCTGTACGTCCACTGCTTCACATGGCAGAGCTTGCCTGTGGCATCAGCCATTTACCCTGACACATTTGCTACAAACCCTACACAGGAAGAGGAAGACAAGCTGGAGCCTTACAGCTTACAGAAGCTTTTAATACAGCCAAGCCCAGGGAAAAATTACCAAAAAAAATCACGCAAGAAACACTGCTAACTTGGGAACTCGTTATGACATGCATGTACATATTTGTGTAAGAAAATGCTTCAAAAGGCAGTGGGAAATGCAGTGAGTGACAACAACGTGATACCAATAAATTGAGGAAAAGGAGGAGCAATGTATCAACTACATTGAAAAGGAAGTTGAAAAGGAAGCTTATATGAAAGAGAGACCACTTAATAAAGCAACTCCACAGGCACAAGTGACAGCAAGTTCCCAGGTCTCAGAAAAGAAACGTTCCCCTACATGGATACAGAGGACCTAATACTGTTCATTCTCTTGCTTCTGCAGTTATGTGATTTGCTTTTCAGATCTTGCTCAAGGGATCTGAAAAGTTTTGACAGAAATTTTCATAGGACCTAGGCTCTAGCTGACAAAACTGCGAGCAACTGCTTTTTTCACCGCACAGCTGCCAAAAAAAGACAAAGAAATGTTAACTGCTGTGATAGCAGCTTCATCCCTCAAGATGCCAGCAGATCCATACCCTCTGGGACCACAAGTATTGCTCATAATAAGCTGCTAATTCACCACCTCTGTATTAAGAACATAATTTTGACAACTGAAGTCCTACATCAGAAGTAATTTTGCTAAAACGGCCAATGAGTCTTTTTCAGTATGATCACAAAATGCTTCCTAGGTAAGCAAATGGCACTCCCTCTATGCCTCATGTACCACAGATCGTTCCCTCCACAGTCGGCGCACGTCTTTGCCATCAACCAACCCCTAAGATTTAACTGCTTTGTGTGAGACCAGCTCAAGAAATGCTCATCTTCTGGGATTTCTCAGACTGAATATATTTGCAGAGCTTAAACAATTGAACTTCTTTCCAGCCCAGAGCAAGTCACCATGGTATTACCATACAAATTTAAAAGTTAGACGTATGTATCTAACATCTGTGCTTTTTTTTTTCCCCTGACAAGACTTGTTGTATAAACTAGCTACTCAAAAGGGGAAAAAAATTTAAAAAAAAAAACATACCTTAACTGATAGTCTTATGTGATTACTAGTACCCTACCTCAAAAATCTGAGTTCTTGATGCATTTGGGTTCTCCTATTTACCATCTACTTGCACCACAGTATAATGGTTACGCAGCAGCATAAATTATTATCCCAGGTGTTTTGAAAGGAACTTAAATTCATCTTTACAGTGTATTTATCCAATTACAGCCCAAATCCGCACAGTGGGACTCAGCCGCACCTCCACCAAAGCAGTGAGCAAGCGCTTTGGAACAAAGGCTGCAGAAAAGCAGGCGTCACTTTCCAGCAGCCAGTTTCTAGTAACCGTGTAATCAGCTTTACTCTCATGATTCCTGCATCTTTTTTTTATGTGGGTTTGGAGTCCATATGTTAACTAAGTATGGTGTCTGTGGTACTTTGCATGAGTTTTCTTTAAGCTCTTTTGTGCGACAGCATGCAAACCAAAGCCAGAAAAAGAGCATGACAACACTCTGGAGACCTTTGTTGTTTCTGAAAGCATTAAACCAAATGACAATTTATTCCCTTCAGTGATGGGGAAAAAACCTCCCACCAGCTGGTAAACATTTTATCCTATCCAGTGTAAATACTGATGAGATGGCTGGTTTGTTGTGTTGGTTGTTGTTTTGTTTTGTTTTTAGGAAGAGATGTGCATTAATCCTTTGTGCTCAATGTTCAAAGTTGCCAGCAGTTATTTTCTTGTGCAATATCCTCATTTTACCAGTAAAAAAATCACTGTAGACACCATTGAGAACCATTTCACTTAAAAATATAGGGAAGATGCACAAAGATGTAGGTAGAACTGAATTTGTATAACTTTTTGTATAACTGAGCTGTATAAACTCTACTTATTATTACAGCCAAATAATACCAATGGATACACTCATCCGCCAAGTTTTGAGATTTCCAAGTTCTCTATTATGTGCATTTTTCCAATTTCCAAAACAGATTTCAAGAAATAATATATCCTGATTTATAGAAGAAACAGTCTTATCAGTTAAATCAGCAAGTGACACTCCTACTTAAGAGTACTGCTTTCAGAAAAAAAAAAAAAAAAAACATTTTTATTACATTTCTTAAGTGTTGTTTTCTTGAACAAAAAACAAAACATGTTTTACATTGACATGAAACTCCATGGCAGTCTTCCAAAAGGTTAATTTTGTCCAGCAATTTGTACAAGCTTCCTTGTCCTAACACAGTTGCTCATCATTTCCTGGCTTTTGCCCTTCAATACACAAGGTCTTTCAGGCACTTAGCTGGAAAGCACACCAAAACTTACATAATAAAAAAGCAGGGTCATGTCAGTCCCTGTTTTTTTGTGTGAATTTTTTGTTAATTTTAAATTTTTTTAAATCCATCCATCAAAGCACAAGAATAACTTGCCTTCATTCCTACCTTGTTTTGATACATTTTCTCTACATCTATTGTACAAATGACTGAATCTACACAAAACTATTCTTTCAGGCTAAACCACTAATCCTGTCATTAACCTTGGAAAAATATGGGATTTTACGTTCACAAAACCATTATTTAGCACAATGAAGATGCTGCTATTATTCTGCACAGGTAAGCTTCATGTTTCCTTTTAAAATTTTACTGAATTGTTGTAAAAAACAACAAAACATGAGCACAAAAAAAGAGAAGAGTACCAAAATACCCTTCTCTTCCATTGATCACATTTCAATATTAAATAGTATGTTAAAAGATAGCTTGTCTTAAAGGAAAAACCTTTTTCCTGAACTAAACACATGATGTATTTTTGATATCTCACTGCAAAGATAACATATCTTCTGAAAGAGTACAGAATTAATTTGTAGCTTTTGCTTAGTGGTTGAATTAATATAAGCACAAAGAAGAAAAATTTCATAGAAATAGATTAGATGCCCAGTTTTCATCCAGTGAGATCCAGTTGCAGCATTCTTCATTTCCTTGTAACAGGAGAGGCTATCACTTACACTTCAAACAGGATCTGATCCAAAGTCCATTAGAGAATTTCCATTGATTTCAACAGGGCTTGGACTGCAGCCATCATGCAGAGAGAGGCATTCTTTGTATTCACTCACGGGTAGCGATAGCAGCCACATAACTGACACCGGTTCTCATGATTTCTGAACGCTCTAACATTTGTTTTTTCTTAAAACCCTTAGTTCATGCAAGCATCTCAAAGAAATCCAGTCTAAGGTTTCTATTCCTCATTTGCAAAGTTAGTTAGTCTTGAAAGCACAATCCTGAGAGCACAGAAAGCAAATTCAAAATAGTAAAGATGAATACCTGAAATTAGACTTCAATACCCATCTCATGAATATATTTTCATGATTGCGGTCAACATCATAGGTGAAGTCACTAATGCTCTTGCCACTGAACTCAAGTCTTCACAGATGCAAAGATCCCTTGAAAGTCCATCATTTGTGCATTTTAATTTTTAGAAAGTTTTCAGATAAAAAAAAAAAAATAATTGAGCATTTCACCTCATCCTCACTCTTGAAGCAATGCCAGAAATAATATTACAGACCTCTCTCCCTAGACCTTACTTCTATTCAGACACTACTGGTACAGATAGCAAATACTAATACTAATACTATTTCATCTGTAACATTTAATAATGAATACATATTCCACAAATTCACAAGGAAGAATGATTATATTTCTGTGAGCAGGAACAAGTGAACACCGAGATGCCATCTGCTGCTATAATACAAACACCAGTATTTGCCTAGTTTCATCATTCCCAGCCCAACTTGACCTTCAAAAAACAGGAGTGCCACTCAACAATTAAAAGCATTCTTTTGTTTAAAAGCGGTATTGATATTGAAAGAGACTGGGCTCTCAGCCAGGTCTGGTTCAGATATCAAAGGTAAACAGATCTGTAATTCTACATACCTAGTTGGCAGTTTCTCAAAGTCCACATCCAGAAACTGTTCGTAGCTAGAAACAAAACTATCCAACCAAAGCTTCAGGTAATCTGGATCTTTCTGTAAAAGAAAAAAAGGGTGGGAGAACATTAAGTAATACAGTACCTGAGATCATTAGTCAGCAACTCTGTAGTATTAACTTGAATGGAAAGCTTTCTTTAACACATTTCAGCTGGGCGAAAGGAGTGAATAGACTCATTTTTTACAATCAAAGTTTTAAAAAGTTGTTTAAAGAAATTGTGTCCTTCAGAATTCTCAGCGATGTTACACGATGTGACATTCTTGCTCTGGGTATCTATTGGTTAGTTCATGTTACTGGTGTCAATGCCAACCAATGTATTTCAGCTTCCCAACCCCACTCCCCAAACAACCATTACTTACTCTTCAGAGGTTACTAGTTTTCTAATACATACCAACTTTAAAAATTTACTAGTATATTGTATTCTTGAGAGCATGGAAATTAGTAGATAACTAGTAAATAACATTGTATAAATCTTATGAAATTAAGCAATAACCCGTGACAATTCTAAGCACAAAAAATAATTTGCATTCTTCTTCATTCATTGATCAACACAGCAGCTAGTAGCAGATCAGATGAAGCGTTCCCAGAAGCTATGCAGAGCTACTAGTGTACAAGCTACTTGTACACTAGATATCTATAAAATAGATAGATTATAAATGCAAACTGTTCTTGGTAGAGCACATGCATTTTGTTCATGACCAGCAATCCCTCAGGAGTAGATACAGTGCCAGCAGGGAGGGCAGATACTAGAACCTATAGGGTGCCAAACAGACAAGACTTGCAAAAGCAACAGGTAAACCGTTTGCCAGAAGCATTTGGCTGATAACACATTGACAACTTCAGGCTAGGATAAGACCAAAGAAAACAAACAAAAAAACTATTTATTCTAGCTTCTACTGATTTACTTGCTGTTATAACAAGGCTTCTCTTATGCCACACTGTCATGATGGTATCACATGCGGGGTCACACCCTGGCAAACTCAAACACATCAGAAAACTTGCATCTCGGTGTGGTAGCCCTAAACCTAAAAAGCATGTACAAGCTTTATATTTCCAAACACAATTGTGCTTATAATTTACATCAGACCATTCTAAGTATAGCAAGATATTCAAACAAAGAAAAAAAATCAAGGGACATTAATAATACACTCTGAAGGGGACACCTTGCATTATGAACATGCATAGGAAAGGTGTCAGCTCTTCAGTTCAGGAAAGCTGCCAGAGAGATTTTAACTTGATTCTTCCTCCTTACAGAAAATCCTACTCCATCCACTTTACAACTGATTTACTACATATAAAGCAGTGTGGGAGTACCACACTTGGGATTATCAAGGAAAAAATCAATTTTAGTAAAAGCAGGATAAAAATCAGCTTCACTACATTATTGTCTTTTGATTGAACATGAAATGCCATTACCAATGCAGCGCAAGGAATCTGAGGCCATGGTTGCTACCTTTTTAATAATTAATGAATGTGACCAACCCAGCTGCCAATATGTTCTTCTGTCACCTCACTGTTCCCTATCTGAAACCTCAAAGTAATTGACTTACAGATAGGGAGGAAGGAGGATACTAAAACAACAAACAAGAAAAAAATAAAAAAAAAAAAAAAAAGGAAAATTCTTTCAAAAAAGTCATTTGAAATAGTCTCACTTTAAAAGTCAATCTGCTTAACTTTCAGTAGCAAGCTGCCAGACCAAAACCAACAGCTTCCTTAACAAGGACTGAGCAATGGATTCTGCTCGTGTCCATTAACACACATCCATGCTGTCCCATATTTTGTTATAGTTTTTTAAATAGTTTTAAAATATTTGCATACTGTATTTTAGATTTTACTGAATCTAATCCACAATTTATAAAATTTTCAAAAAGTTTTGAAGTTTTGCTCATCCTTCCCTTCTCTCTTTTCTATACCTCCTCCCTTTTCCTTATTGCCTTTATATTACCACAGATGTTCCCAAACAAGAGATTATTTCCCTGCCATGTTAAGACCAAGGAGCAATCTGTAAACAACACAAACACACACAGCATTCAGGGGGCAATGCTGAGGTAAAAGAACAAGTCACTAAGACAGACTTGCACACAGAGTCCTCTCAGTTCGAGACACCTACACGCAAAAGAGCCTACCAGGAGGAAAACAGCACAAAATAAAAATGCAAACCCAGAATGTGAAGCACTGCAAACCTTTTTTCAGTGCTCTTTCCACAGCATCTACACGAACTGTAAAGCACAGCAATTCCCTTTGCATTCTAGACCCTTCATCCTGCCTCCAAGACCCTCTTTAACTCTACCAGTACCAGAAACCCTGACACAATTTACTTCACCATTAATTACATATGTTCAGATACTGTGACAACATGCACCAAATGAAACTCTCAGCTAGATATGTATCTTCTGAGAGACTATTTGCTTTCATTGCCTTCATTATGTTTTCTTGTTCATTTTCCCTAGATTTTTCCCCTTCTTCTATTTAATTTCTGATTTCACCTTTCTTCATAATCTTTCTTCTCCCTGTCCCTGCTTTTTTTCCTCCTTGTGATGGTTTTCTTTTTGAAGTCATCAGTGGATTTGCTCTCTTCCCACTCCCCTTTTCAACTAAGCCCTCTTTTCTCATGACAGAAGAACTTTCTGCGACAGCGCATGCTGCAATCCGACAAACGGCTGTGTAGCCACACAGCAGGAGGTTGCAGCCCAGGCGTATGGGAGTACTTCAGATCTGCATCGCTACTGAGAGCAGCAAATCACTGACCTGCAACCCCAGCTCCAAACAATTCACTGTAACTTGTTAGCTCTCCCATTTTCTCTGTTGTCCTCCTAAGGAAGATGTATAACTTCAGCAGACCATAACAAAGCGTCTTAAATACTCAAAAGCCTTGTCACCAGTTAAAACGGTGAAACCCATGGAATATATTCTCTTTTTCACTGCTTTCATAATTACCATTTTGTTATCATTCTGCAGACAGGTAGCTGGAGGCTGTATGTCAGACTGCAGCTCTGAATTATTTTTAGTTGTGCTAGCTGGAGATATACCATGCTTTTAAAACACAGCTTACAAATCAAGCTATGTTTTGATAACACACCACAAGGACATACCGTGATAAACCAAGCTGAGTTTGGTACTCTTTCCCAACCTCCTCCCTACACACACACACTCTGCAGACATGCCCCATTAGGTCAGCAAGAAAGACAGAAGGAACTTTTTGGTTTGGACAACATCAGTAAAAGCAGGGGGAAAAAAAAAAAAAAAGATGCAAGTGGTAATAAAACATCTTCCACTAATTACAACTTTCCAATCACTAGAAAATAACAAAATGTTGATTGTAGAAACCTTACAGCTTTTTAAGTCACTACCTTAAGCAATTAATTTCTTTACCTGAAACTTGGCTAGCTTTTGTGCAAGACAGACATATATATACACACATTCTTATCTGAATAATTCATATATAGAAAATGCATGTTTTCAAAATTCAGGAAAATATTTTTTGGCAAAGCTCAAAATTCCCAGAAGCTAAAATCCACCTTCAGTTGGCTGTTTCTCTTCAGAATGACACAATCATACTTTTAACAAAGCAAACAAAGCTGTGTCACTATAAGGATATGTGCAAAGCTGTAAGGAGGAGAGGAGGAAAAAAAAATAACTCAACTACAAAGCTCTTTAGGTGATAACTGTGAAGCAAACCACAAACACGTAGGACCTAAACTTGGGCTTCTGAGCTCACTGAATTGCAGTAAAGGCCTGTGAAACTGCTATAGCAACAATCATTCACCTGCACTAATGAAAAGAATTATTTTAAGCCTATTAAATCAACCAGCTCAGAGCACCTGAAAGCAAAAACACTTCCTTATACCTCCCTTTATTTAAATACTACTATTTTTTAAAAACATGCTTTAGGCCTCCATTTTTATACAATTTCCTTAGCACAGTAATAGTCACCACAGCTCTTTAAAATGAAACACTGCCAGGTCTGAGCAGTAGCATGTTTCCAACAGGTACAAAAACAAAAACAAACAACAACAACAAAACACCCAGCAGTCTTTGTTGTTGTTTTTTCAACATGCATAGTGCAATACTAAAAGGAAAAGAGTTGCTAAGTAAGATCAGTTGATCTCCACGCTGTACTCCAATACGTAACACAATACTGCAGCTAAATGCTGCCAACCAGCAATTTTCCCATGGAGTCCACTGTTTTAACAGTTGCACTATACAGAAACTTTAGCAAGGCCACACTTAGCCGTGGCACAACTGGGAAACAAGCTCCTAACACCAGCACTAAAGCGAAGCCTAAAAAGAAAAGGATTTGTCTAAAGCCATTCTGACAGATACGCTCTACAGCAATGAAAATTAAAGAAACTAAGTAAAATCTACACTAACTTGAGACAAGCTCTTATCTTTGATATAATAAGTTATCTACAAGTTATAATAGCTTTGTCTACTCTTTATGAAGACTGACGAAGTGAAAAAAAGCTAATCCAGCTTTTTTTTTTTTTCTCAGCAACTAGCATGCCTAAGCAAAAAGGTCATCAGGAAAAGGCAATTTTTACATCAGTGAAAACATTTTTAAAATTCCTAATAATCTATTTAGTATTGAACTCTTACAGATTACTCCAAGTTAAATGTAAACTTTCTACATGAACCTGGCACTGAAGTCCTCCCACTAAGTCTTCAGCCATGTGCCTGTCTTCAGCCAAGCCACCCACGACTTCAAATCAACATTATTGATGCAATTATGTAAGTGGTTTTTGTTGTTTTTGTTGTTGTTGTTTTTTTGTTTTTTTTTTGTTTTTTTTTTAAATGTACTAATTAGCTACCCTCTATTTCTGCAAAAGTTTCCTATTATGTGTAGTTCGAAGATGATGCTCTGCTCAGGCTTCAAATAAAAAAACGCAGGGCAATGGGCGAAGATCAGCACAATTTTTACAGCCACGTTGAGGAAGTTGCTAAAAACAAAAGCTGGATCCACCCGAGGCTATTTTCAGTGCCGCATTCCACGCTCCAAAGGCAAAATCTTCCTGCAGGGCAGCTCAGGGCGCGCCTGCCTGCCTCATCCCACAAGGCAGTTGTTTGAAGTCCTTAAATGCAACGTGCAGGCATAAAATAGCCAGCCTGCTTTGACCGCTGCGTGTAATAGTCAGTCAATCTGCAAAGTGGATTTCAGGTTACCAGCACTGCCACCAAATCTCACCAGCACTGGTACTATAGTAACTAATGCCCCCATCCCCAAGCACTGTGTTTAAGCTGACAGCAATCCTTTGGTGTTAAGGCTGAATTGTACCTACTATAAGTAACATTTAAATATTATATAGGAAAGACTATTCAACTTACCCGTGTTACCCGTGATCTAAAGGTGGTATTAAAAGTAACAGAACTAGTCTGTATAACGCAAAAATCAACAGTTTGAAAGAAGCTATTCATTAGTGGATCGGGTTTGTTAGGTTTGAATTGTGGTTTGGAAGTGGCACCTGACTGCCACCATCCATGGGATGAGCCCAGTTACCAGAGCTCTTCAATTTCTTTGCATTTGCTAGAAAGAACTACAGGTAAATTCTGCGTACAGGCTGGCATGTGGCATTTCTGTGCTCCAGAGTCCTCTGCACAGTGCACTTACCAGAAATTTACCAGGCTGTGAAGTGTTATCATCTATTAACTCACTTTTCCCCTCAAAATTGATACAACGAAAAGCAGTAACAGATGGAAGATGCATTTAAAAAAATAATCAGGGAATAAGAAGTATTTTGAATAATCCAAATGCAACCAGAATGACATGGTGTCAAAATTCTGCAGTGTCAAGATAAGCCTCGATTTAATGCAAATGCAGACCATAGCTTAAGAAAGGTTTAGGGTTTAATGCCTGATTGCTTTGAAATTCCAAGTTCCGTCATCAATTTAAATAAGAAAAGGACTGAGCTGCAGCAACAACGCACAAAGCCAGCTTTCGCCCCATCACTTTCCAACTTTCACTGTGATGCAAGAGACAATATAGAAGAACAGGGAGAGACCAAAACAAAGCAGGGCGGTGCACCATTATTTCACCTAATTAATAGCTAGATATTGTCGAGTCTTTGAGCAGATACAGAAAACTTCTGAGAACTTGGGTACAACTTATCAAATAAATCTGTATTCGTTTCAAAGCATCACACGGTTACTTTCCACCTAATTCTGCCTAAAGTGAATTCTTATTTCCTTAGCCATGGATTTAACTGTTTGCATTTGTCTTCTCAACCTCATTGTCTCTTAGATTAACGTTGGACTACAGCTAATAACAAACTGAAGGTACAAAAACCCCAAATGAGCTTTTCTGCACCCTGAAAAAATCAAAGACTCAAAAACTAAGACATAGCAGAATTTGTGTTACTGGTGCAATTCTATTTGGTATCCATTTCACTCCTGCTGGTACAATTTTAAAATTATTATCACAGGTAAATAATGAGATCAGGTTTCTGCAAATATCATGCTTCTTCTCTGTGCCCTGCTTTTTCCTCAAGAGCTTTGTCTATCCAGCACATCCAAAGCTGCGTGGACCTGGGGAGGGAAAAAACAAACAAACAAAAAAAAAACACAACAGTATGCAGTCATACCTGAGCCAGTGTTCTCACTGGCACTCTCAAAACCATTTTTGTATTTTAGGTTATACCAAAGATGCATCTTTCTCATCACAATATTTTCTCTCCCAAATTCCAAGTTTGCCCTTGAAAGCATGTGAACAGTACAGACTTAATTAAAGAGTTTTGAAAAGACATATATTAAGGAGCTCCATAAATATAACCATTTTCCTCCTTGCTTCTCAGAACTTGCTAAACCATTTAACTGACACTTCCCACGCAGCTTCAGTCATTTATCAAGGAAATTGTTCATTCCACCTAGTCAAAAGTTCAGCAAAAACACAGGTAAATTAAAGCCAAGTTTTGTGTAATTGAACACTTTAGCCAAGCACTTATCACCAGAGTTGGTGATGTGACTTACACAGCCTGCACCTGCCACAACCATTTTCTACAAAACTCATGTAGATTATGTCACTTGAAACTCTGGGCTGACGTCCCACATGGATTGTCAGTTTACAGCTACAATCACTCTTCCAGAAGAGCCAAGGATTTACTCTTTGTTTAATGCTTCTAGTTCCAATAACTTTTAAAACTTTTTTCAGTTCCTCTACTCTCCTTGCACATTCCAAGTGAAAATTGATAGAAAACTATATGAAGGTATGATGGTTTCCTAAAATGATTACTTCTAATTTAAGAATAATCTTGTAATCTTTTTAAAGGAGTCAAATTGCCCCCTTTTTACTCTGCTTTTTATGGATGTTTCTTCTATCACTGCTGAATTCTTACCTCCAATATAAGCGCCACCTTTTCAACCCCTGCCTTAGCTATTAGTTTTTAAATGTATTAATGGGACGCTCTTACAGGTTCTTATGCAGAACAGGTTATTGGACAATAATACAAGTACTTAGCTCTCCCTACATTAACAATTAAAAGCACATGTATTCACTGCTTTCATCCAGACTTCAGGAATATGTCCTCAAAGATTTGTCTTCATCCCCATGCCCCTTGCAAATTCCAGAATTACTAGGACTAGTTATTTAAATAAAGGTATATTTTCTCTGTTAAATTACTATCCATTGTATAATTAAGGGTTTACCACCTGCTTTGATTTCATGCTCTCTTTGTGTTATATAGAAGTAATATTTAACAATGAATTTATTTTGAGGTTTTGTTTATGCCTCCCTCAAACATCCTTTAGGTAAAGTTTTTAAATGAAGCTGTAAAGGCTTCTAAATCTCTTAAATTTCCTCAACTGCTTTAAAATATACTATACTTTTAGATAATAGCATTATTAGTTATTCTTGCAGTTTAATTGAATTCCTAAATTTACTCATTCACAATTAATAGTGTTACTCAGTGGTCAAACAGTTATTTAATGCATTTTATTCCTTATTACAGGTACAGGGAATCCTCAGTCATAAACCAGACAACCAGATTATCATAAATACTTGAAATATCAGGGAAATTATCAATACAAGCCAATATTTTATCAGCACAGAAATCTAACTCCTGATGTTGGGATTTGCAGATGCATAGAGCATCTGAAAACAGCATTTAATATAAGAATAATCAAGTTTGGTTTTCACTTATTGGTGTTCCTGCTGTATCTCCCAACTTCCTCTATTGCAGCCTCTCTTTTACTGGAAGATAAATTGGAAAAATTAGCTGAAAAAATGACTTCTAAAAAAAAAAAAAAAAGGATTCCTATCTTTATTGTTGAGATGTATGCATGCTTTGATGTTTGTTTGGTTTTCTTTTCCTTATATAAATTTCTTTCATCAAGAAAAACTCCGTAATTAAAGAAGCTCTTTTTCATGGCAGCTGTTCAGCCTTTCTAAAGCCTGTAAATATTTTAACAGTATCTATTGACAACATTTGGATTCAGGCATTAAGCTCCAATGCTGTTCAATGGGCAGTTGGCAAGCCTTCCTCCCAGTTCCATTTGTGTATTAGAGCACAAACACACTGCACATTTGAGTTGATCCTGCAATATTATTTTATCAGGACACATGCTGTCCCCAGATCTGAATCAGATGATCCATTGAAAAGTGCCATACCTCAGATACCACACAACAGCCCAATGTTTCCTGTATTTACTCTTATAGTACATCACACAGAACCAGAAGGCTGTTTTTCTTGCACTGTGATAAATCAATCCCTGGAAGAGACACTGAATTCTTTCAATTCATTAAAAGTTTCCTCTGAAATATTTTCTACATTTGCTGGTATGTTTTGAACTGGATGTTTCTCATTAAAACTGTAAAGCAGCTACATGTACGTATTGTGAAATATATAATAATACAGAACAAAAATAATTTCCCTGTAGCTAGCAAAATGCTAGGGTTTTCTAACATTTCTGTTCTGTTTAGATATATCTGCTGTCTCATCTCAATCTGAAGCCTGCGTTATCTGTGGCAGAGTCCCTGTTCTGGTTCGAACAACTGTCAACACCAGCACTAATTATGTTAGCTCTCAAACTATGAGAAGTCCCTTTAAATAGCAGACAGTAAAATCAGAATGGAAGACCAACTGTTCCTGTTTACCTCTTATCCATTCTTAGTTTAGCATCTTGAAGGCAGAACAAGGGTAGTGTCACCAACCCACTGCCCCAAGTGACTTGGGACGTGTTCTTTTGCAAGTTACATACTCGCAGAATGGCAGAGACGTATTTAAAGCAATCTTTTATGCATAGAACATTTCATTACACAATTGTTGCATAAATCTTCATTCACTTTTTTTGGCAAAGGAATGAATTTACATGACAGTGGTCTATGAAGAGTTACTTTTACTGAACACTTAGTTTGATCAAGCATTCATCTAGCTGTTAGCTGAATACTTCTTTATCTAATGTAACAAAGGCAATATATAGCAATGTGATATGAATCACTGTCAAATCAGCAATTGCACAAGAAGGAAGACAACTGCAAGCTGAAGTCAGGATGAGATCACATTTAGGATGCAAAGTTCAGTGTTTCACAGAACTTCCAATTTAACACCAAAGATTAGGCTGTTGTTGAATTACATGCTTTTCATCACAACTAAAGACAATTTTGAAAAAAAACAAAAAACAACAAAAACACATTTTTAAAGAAAGTGTAACATCATTTAGTTGAACAAATACAGTTCAATCATACTGTTTTATGTAGCCTTACAAGAAACTTGTCTAAAAGCTGACCTGATCGTAACTTTTTTAGTGTTTAAAAATACTCTGATTTTATACAGAGATACAGGTTAAAGTCAAGCCAAATTTCACAATATTTAAGATAAACTTAATACTCCCTTATAATTTCATAATACTCCTCTAGAACTCATGTATTTGTTCTCACTTGCTGAATGCCACATGAAATCCCCATTTTTTGACTCAGGTGGCTAAGACTGAACTACAAAATATTGTCAGGAAACAATACTTCATGAACGAGTAGTGAGAGGACTGCCTGACAATACTAAAGGACCACTTGACAGCCAGTTAGTAGGTCAGCTTACCAAGTCTGTCACACCATATACTGAGGAAACTGGTACATTCTTGCTCCAAGCCAACTTTTCTTTAAATATAAAGATCATTCCAGTTTCTTGTCATTTTTGGCCTAACACAAGGTGGACGATGCTAATGGAATTCCCCCCTTGAAAGGATCCAAAGGAACCTAAATTCTCACAACTTAGGATCAAATTTCTTTTAGTTCTATACAGATCTTAGTACTATGAATGCACAGAAATTACTCTTTCACAGACTCTTCTCACAGCACAGAGCATGCATTAATTTAATTGAACTGTTTAGTCCTCATAATGCCAACATAAGTTTAGCTCAAGCAATTAAATGTGTGTGTTTGTGTTAAAGCTCCAGCTTCAAGCATTTGCACTGCAATGGTGTTACCATCTTGGAGAAAGCCATAGAATTACAGAGAAGCTAGCACTGCCAGCACACCACTGCCTGTAGCACTTCACTCTTCACAGAGGTCTGTTCCCGACTAACAAAGAAATCGTGGTTTCCCACAGGACCACTTATTTTTATCATTCAAGTCTTATGATTCCTGTGAGGCACCCTATAAGGACCCAGAATCTCACTGGAGATTCTTCCCAGACGAGGAAGAAAATAACTCAAATAACAGGACTTGAAATACACCAGGACATTTTTACAATACCGCATGTACTCATTTCATTATTTTTTTTTCTGTACAGCTTTTGATCTAGAACTAAAATGCTCTCCTATAAGAAGTATGACTTCTCTTTCCATGCTGTAATATTATTTTAAAAAGGAAAGATAACTTACAGATATCGCTCACCAAACCAGAAAAAAAAGGGCAGCACATTTATCTCAATAAAATTGTATCTGGTTTAAAAAAAAAGCAATACAATGCAACATATGAAAGTACATTTCTTAAGAAGATGGGCTATCCACAAGTCAGCTCTTCTGATCACAGAAAGTGATGTGATTGTCTCAGCTGCCTGTGTTAGTAAAGACCAGAACGTTGTAATTAGCCTTATAACTGTTAATACACGGAATCTACTAATGATGCTAAGATCGAATACTCCTCCTTTGAAAGGGTAAGCATAGGCTAGAAACTGGCTGACAAACAGACTCACGGCTTTCCCTTCAAGCTATTTTATCACCTATCAGATAAGGAAGTGCTGAAATGAAAGCATGACTTTACTGAAGACAAAAGATTAAGAAAAAGCCCAGGACCAATTACTGTGTGAAACCCTGCCTGGCACAATTACAATTCTGAAAGGGGAGAAAGTCGTCTTGACAGGACTCAGCTAACACAGCACCACCATCCTTTGAATAGCTAATTCTGATGATACACTATCTTGCATGCTTTTCACTAGCTGCCTAACAAAGCAGATTCGTTTTTAAAGGAGCCAACCCAGTTTAAAAGCCTTTTACAGCGCTTTCATCACATTCAAAAAACTTTGGCATGAGTCTTGACCCAGCAGCAGTGTCCTTTACACACTACAAGCCTAATCCTGAAATGATTTTAAATTACATTTTGGATTTACAATTCATCAAGTTGTCCTGGCCCCTCAGTTAAGAGCAGCACTTAATGTCTGCTTCAACCTGTTTTTATAGATATTACTTGAAAGCATCAGCTCTTCTCAGACTTTTTTGAGCTGTCAACCCTGTTTTATAGACAACTTTCAGCATATTCTTCTGAAAATTGATCATTAAGCTTTTAGGAAAAAGATTTTCATGTTGCTTTTACTGTACTACCCACAAGCCCTGTGAAATGCTCATGAAGAGCCAAGGGCTTCATATTTAAACTTCCCTTTGCAAAGCATTCAGGTTTTTTTTAGAGGCATTTGTAAGTATTCAAGTAAAGTAAGGAGTATGAAGTTGTGACATATTACTCTATACATTTAAAGAATAAACAATTTCAAGAAAAGAATATGGTAGAGGGTTAGTGGATCTAACCATTATTATTAGGTTTTGTTTTCATGTAAGCTGCAGCTCTTGTTTCAGCATCACTTATCAGCCATTGTTCATATTATTAAATAAACTAGATTACTGAAAATCTTCAGCTTCTAGAAAAGCAAAAATTCTTTCTTCCTAGAAGATATTTTCCCCCAAACATTTATTGTCTGTTTCCTGTCCCATTTCCCCACCCTGAGTTTCCACCCAGTATAAAAATCAATCAATTTTGATCTAGTCAGAATTCTATAGTAACTATGCACACACAGTACTACTTAGCCACGTTCACTTCATTGATACTCTGTATGCTACATTTTCTGCATCTATTTCAAATACATAAGGTGCTAGGAAAGACCAGCTTTTAAAGACCATAAGTAACACAGTGCAAACAAAAAAAATCAAAAATCCTAACATACTTTATGTCAAGGAGTCTGAAATACCTATCAGAAAAACTGGAGAAGATGAAATGCACATGGTTAAATTATCACAGATACAATGCAGGTTGAATCTCTTTAATTTGAATCTGCAGTAAAAGTCACTTCAGAGGATAACAAGACATGAATTAATTTTGCATTCTGGTACATAATTAACATCTAAGAAAAGGTTAATCACCTAAGATTACAACAGTAATACTGTTACAGCTATGCTGGTCTAAGAATACAAGGCAAGACTGGTAGAGCAGATCTAATGGAAGAGATTACTTCAGTCACATGAACGTGAAAAGGTCACAGAAACACTTCCATGAAAGCAGCCCTTTCCCTAGACTACCTCAGTTCATCCAGTAGATGGAGATTTATATCTCCTGCTATAAACTTAGCTTACTGAAGCATTTTCAGGTATCTGCTGCATACTCACTTCAGTAAGGGTTTTATGTTCCTATGTAGATGATATTTAAGGCTTCAAACTGATGATCAATAAGCTAGTGTTTGGTACTACCTTTGTCTACTTAGCCTGCTGCAGAACTTTTGCTAGTGAACTCTATAGAAAAGACTTGTGTTATCTATTCTACATTTATCTCAATTACCTCAGAAAACACACATTCCTCCATTCAGATGAAAGACAGCAGCTTGCATTCATATCAACATTCAAGTGAGTAACAGCATTGTACATTAACAGAAAATCAAAATTAGAAAAAAAAATCACCAAAAACAATGACAGCAATATGCATCTTTATTCATCTTTAACATTGTTGTTTTTTTTTCAGCAATTTTGACAGCATTTCAAAAAAGAAAAAAGAACAGAAAAAAAAAAGAAAAAGAACAACTCGAGGCAGAAACAGCTCAAATAATTAACAATACAGTGCTGTGATATTTAAGTCCCAGTGACTCAAAACTAAACTTGACTAAATTTAATGAGCTTCTGAACTGCTTCCAGGCAACACCAAAAGCACTGTCAGTCACGTGTGGCTATGACTTTCATCGGGCATCTAAACAGCAGACAAATCTGCAGCTTTGTAGCTACTGGCCTATAGAGCACAGCTTTTAAAGGAACAGAATCACAGAGGGAAAAAAAGCACCACCACCAAAACTAACATTAGAAACTGCCAGATGAAAAACAACAGAACACCAACTAAAACCAAACTTTTGCAGCCATCAAAACACAACTTTAAGATAAAAAAATAAAACAATACATCACACGCAATATCATTCAAAGACTGCTTCTGTAGATATGCTGGCTACATGCTGATGTCTGCCCAAGTCTCCAATTGCTGATAGTGCACAAACGTCAATGAAAATACAGAGATCCCCTCCTAATGTTACTTTGCACAAAAGTAAGTGTTGCAGCTTGTGCTTGTCACTGCACTGGGATGTAAAGTGATCACAGAACAAGAACCGTTACTGGGATTAATGGTAAAATACTAACACTATCTATCATCCACCACTTTAAAACAGTAAGAAGTTTAGAAGTTTTGTTGCTGTAGCACACAGTGCTGTATTTTACATACTATTACTGAGAGCCTGATCACCTGAAAAAGACAAACTAAAAGGCTAGTTATTATTGCCAATGTCAGGCATCACAGAAAAAAAAAAAAAAAAAAAAAAAAAAGAAAAGGATTTCACTGTTGCTTTAGCTAACAAGGCTGCAATCCCCAAAGCTGTACACTGGAGATATGTAAACTCGAGATCATTTACTCAGATGTTTCTGTAGTTTGGAGACATCTTGCCTTTCCAGAAGGCTGTCAGCCACAACAAAGTCACCTGCAGGTTATGGAGCTACACTTCTAACTTTATCATGTTACTGGTGATTACTGCTACATCTTCCCATTGTGCTATATGCTCTAAGGAAAGCCAAGTACAGCACATTCTAGATGATCCTGATGTATGACTGACTGAACAATCTTATTTACATTACAACTGCACAACACTTTACACCCTAACACCTAAACTGCTTCAGTTGCTCTTAACTCCACAAAACTCAACCCAAAACAGAATACTTTTTTTCTGGTGCCTGCCTCAAGCAGAGAGAGAAATCATTTTAACCTGAATGAGATAGAGAGAGAGAGAGAGAGAGAGAGAAATAAATAAATAAAAGTTGTGTGCCCAGCTTTTTTGGAAGAAGTGAAGACTGTTTTTGGAGTTACTCTAGTTGCCTGGAAATTTCAAGCTGTTTTTTTATAGCATAAATATTTCTACTTGAGAAAAAAATATATAAATCCATGTAATTGTGCCCGTAACATATAATCCTAGAAGGAAAAAAAAAATCAAACAAAATCCCAAAAGTGAAGTCTCTGACAGCTTACAATGGCTGAGTACATCAGAAGTTTTGTTTGTTTGTTTTCCTGTTAGGGTCTAAATAAGTCTATTCCTGCCATGTTAGTGCAAACCAGAGGACACATTCATCATTACTATTAAGAAACTGAGCATCCTCTTACTGATCTGAAGCACACACTGTATACCTTCCATTTCCGTGTTGTCTGTATGCCAGCAAGAAGGTTGCATAAAGAAAGCTGAACTAGTTACAATTTGAATGAAACGTTCAAGCAAAGGGGGAAAAGGTGTAAGAGAGAAAAGAAATTTACGAAGAACTAGGGAAGAAAGAGACAGACTGTCTAAGCACGAAAACTCGGAGTTTGGCTCATCTCCCCAGTCCTGTCTCTCCCAAAGCTGAGGAAAGACTGGATTCTTGGAGCCTGTTCCAGGAGTCCTTGTTCTTCTCACATCGATGAACTCACTGGCAAAACATCCTTCTCCTTCAGTACTAGTCTACTTCCCGCTGCCATTGATGTTACTACATCAGTTTAAATGGCAAAGGTCTACACAAACACATTTCAACCCAACAGATAACCCATGTGGCTATCAGTAAGATGTCACACCGTGCTGTTATGTTTGCACTAGTTTTATTTTTAACTACAAATAGAGCATTAGGGTTACAAACTCAGACAAATTAAGAAAACCTACAATTAAGACAGCCTTGTGCAACCCTCATCCACCACTTTGTGTGCTTGTATTAAGACAGTCTGTACTTAAAATCCCGCATTCTGTGTTCTCGAGGTGGATGTTCTCTACAAATGAACCCGGAAACAGAACAAGAAAATGTTTACTCTACCCTTAATGCCTTACTGGTTTGAAAAGTTTAGGAGACTGTGATGCATACATAATGTAAGACTGCAAAGAGAAAAGGCAAAAGGAAACCAGGGAACAAGGCCACCAAAAGCTTTCCTTACCACAGCCACAAGGTTTCTACACAGTAGGCCGGTTCCTTCCCCAGTCTTTACATTTTGTATGTTTTTAAATGTTTCTTATTTTATGAATATCTATTTAGATCATCTGGAATCTAATTCGTGCACATACTCAGCACTTCTGGTGGCAACTCAGACCTCTGCTTTAAACATAGGAATTGCTTTACACTATGAAGTACAAATAGAGACAAGACAGTATTTTAATAACATTCCTGTTAGGTGAAGGAAGTTCATTACTATTAATTACTTTGATGTTATGTTGATAACCAGCAAAGGAGTACTCAGAACTAACTTAACATATCTGCTGTTTGAGAAGGCTTTGGCTAATACAGTTTAAATAAAACTGGTCCTACACAGAAAACCCTAAGGTTAAAACCAAATACCAGACAGCAGCGGATTAAGTGAATACAATCTATCTTAATGCCACAGCTGTATGAAAAAATAATTTGTACATATGCATTCACATAGCTAAAAGGTATAGCTAAAATAAGTGCTTACGCTGAGCCATAACCCTGCACAATTCATACCTCATCACAAAAAAAGCCCAACCTGAAGAGTAAATCAAGAGCTGAAGTTGTAAATAGCGTAAGAAGTTCAGTTATACCCTTAGAGAAGCCATGCAAGTTGCTACGCAACTTCTAAGCAAAGGAATTGTGCTAAGAGATGTTACAAAAAAAATTTAAATACCCAATTTACAAATAAAAGGAAGAATACACTTACCTTATTGCAGTAAAGCATCCAGAGCTCATACAGCCTCTCCCGGGATGCCATTCCTCCCCTTCCTCTTCTGCCTGACACCAGCGACTTCTGTTCAAGATCCTACCATGCTCCGTTCTCAAGTGCTCTTTCCGCAGTTTTTGGTTTATTATTAGTTATATCATAACCCAAGAAGAAGTCAAGGATTAAAATAACAGGGTCTCAGCCTCTCCTTTTTGGGTAAACAACGTAGCACAACACAAGAGACTGAAGACAACAGTCGAGCATGTCCGTTCTTCGCCAGGGGCACTTCGGGCGTAATCTCTGGAAGTGAAAACATACCCCTTCAGGCCTGTGGGCGAGGAAGGAGGAAAAAAAAAAAAACAAAAAAACAAAAAAACAAAAAAACACAAATCCGGACTTTAAAGCCCACAGACGACCTCGGGAACTACACGGAGGCCGGTCGCGTTGCTTTCGTGCCCGGCACTACGCTCGCTGCCTTACCCTTCTCGGAAGGAGCGAGCTGAGGGGAGGCAAGGTGGCGGCACCGCGCCTCGCCCGCCCGCCACAGGGCACGCCACGGCCCCGGCTCGGCAGCCGCAGCCCTAGCGCCGGGCTCCACAGCCGGCCGCAGAGCCCGGCAAGCCGAGGCGGCGGCTGCCCCAACACCGCCGCCGGCCGCGGCCTTTTCCGTTCCCCGCGGGAGAAGCCCAGCGCCGCGCTTCGCCGCCGCCTCCCGGGCCAGCCCCACCGCCCCTCGCCGCCACCTACCGCGCCCACGACCTCTCCCGGCTCCCCCCCCGCACCACCGCGGCCTCTCCCCGCAGCCTACCCGGGCCACGGCGGGGGGCGGCCGGGCAACGCCGGGCTGTGGAGGGGGCCGGGCCTCGCCACATCGCCCGCCCCGCCCGCATTCCGGCACACGCCCCGGGCCGCCGCCGGGGGGCGGGCAGGCCGCGGCCGCCATCTTGGCCGCGCCGGCCGGGCACAGCCTCCCTGCGGGCGGAGCGCCCGGGGCTGGGCTCCTGAGGGAGCCTGTACTTCACACACACACAGCTCGCGTAGAGAGAGAGCGCTCCTAAAATGACAGGTTTCTAAAAGAATTGTGAAAAGGCTTCGCTCTGCTTACTGGTGTGGCCCTTCTCAAGCACGTCAGCAGTGTGCTGAACAACCCAAGGCAGGACACGCACAGCAAAGGGCTTTTCCTGCGTGCTGCTTCCATAACATGACACTTCCAGTGCTGCTGGAGGGATCTCCCGGACAGTGAGGCACACGGGCACCCCTCCATCCATCTGCTCCCTCAGAAAGTGAGGCTGGAGATAAATCAGGGCAAGGCAGCTGCAAGGAGACATCTTCTAGGGGCAGCATTTTTTTTCCTGTGTTCTGTCAGGAGAATCCCATCCCTACGATCCCAAGGCTTCAGCTCTACTCCTGCCACCCTTTCGTCTCACCCAGGTAAATCTCAGGCAGCTTCACTTGAAGCAGAACTCACCATTCCCTATATAGTCAATTCATTTGTAGGGGATTTCCACAGCTCTCCAATGGTTCATGGTGTATTTGGAAACCCCCTGCAAAGGAATTCATTGATCGTGCTATGTAGTCGTATCATCTGCTGTATAAAAAATTGCTAGAGTTGGATATGTGTTACGAAGAGCACAGATAGTTTGAAATCAATCCCTGCACATACCTTTGATTGCTTTATTCTTCAAGAAGTTTCCCTGTAAACATTTAAGAACTGATCAATGCTCGGTGTTAGGCCATGCCAATCAGCAGTGCAAGTGTAAAAGTATATTTCCCTGCAACATCTGAACATAGTTCTTGCCATGGGTGGAAGGAAACTGACAAAAAAAAAAACAAAAGAAAAACAAAAAAAAACACCACAAACACTCTAAAATTATATTTAGTTGTGTCATACATGTGTTTTGGTGCTCAGTACTAGCCACAATGCTCTCCCACCTTGAGGTTGCTATGTGATTTTTTTTTTCAGTCAATAAAAAAAAACAAGTTCAGAGTCCAGTACTATCCTCAGAGCAGGGTCTGCTATGCTTAAAGCACCTCAGACCCCTGCCCAAAGGCAGCCTTCAGGAAGGGGGGACATCCCACCTCCTCCCTGAAGAACTTACCTCAGGGCTTGAGTTACGCTGGCAGCTCCTCCCTGACAGCCAACCTGCGTCGCCTGTAGAGTAAATGCAAGTCAGTATTATTTGTCCTTTCACAATAACGAGGTGAAAAAGAGGCTCTTTGTAACATGCTTTGACATTTAAGAGTTATTTCATCTTCTTAGTGTCCTTTCTAGAATAAACAAAAGCTTATTTCAAGCTTTCCTTACAACTTGCTTCTTTTGAGGCCTATGGAACACTAAATACAAACTCAAACTTTCTTTGAGATATTGCTCTATTTTCTTTTATTACTAATTTTTGTAAGTGATAATACCTGTTCCCACATACAAAATACTGCAGTAGGCCTCAAGGAAGCAACAAGCTTACACAATAATAAAAATGTGATACACCTGCCTTATTAAGTACTGCCACCCACCTAATTGAGATGCTCACAGACTATAAAGCAGCCATTTTCCCCTCTGTTAAAGCTCTAGAAGTATAGTAGATCTTAACAGTTTAGGTAATGACTGATATTTTTTTCCTTTTGGTACAGATATTTGGTAGGCATTTTGTACTCACTAACTCTGTAATGAGTTTTTTATTGTGGTAGAAAAATAAGAGTTGTGTGGAAGAAGGTGGGCTACAGTTTCCTTCTTGTAGGTCTAGTATACTTTTTAGCCATGTCTTAATGCTTATCTTCAGAAAAATCTAGTTAGGGCGATAAAAGTCAAAGAACAGAGGAAAACTTTATTTTCTAGAAAAGAGTTACCACCTATAAACATACGCTTTAAAGTGTGAGTACTTACAGAGTAATCTATTTATGAAAGTTAATTGTAAACTTCTTATTGCTTGGCTGACTTTTTATCATCTTCATTTCTATAACTATGTACTAATTGCTTCATGAACCTCAAGCAGCCAGGTAAGAGGTGTTCATTTGTGTTTCATTGTCCTTGAGCTACTGTCTTGTGGTAAGTGTCTGTTTACAACAGTGGTTTTTCCCACACTCTCTTCATCACTTGTGGTTTTGTACCTTATATCTCTTTAGTAGCTGTATGTTAGTGTCTTACTACACATTGAACTTGTCAGTTAGAAAGTTTTACTAATAGAATGGGGGGAGAGAAAGATACAGGTAGGGAAAAAGGCAATAATTTGAGATCAAGAAGAGTATTACTGATAGAACTGGCTGTATTTGTTTGCAGCTTTGAACCCAGCTGTCTCCAAAGCTAAAAACCAAAAAAAACCAACAAAGAACAGACATCTTATAATAACGTTATTTCTAAGTTATATTTTTCTTTAGAAGCAAATGGGGTAGTCCATACTGACTTTCAGATAAAATCAAACAGGGTTCTTTCTAAGGCTTTTTCTAAGATCGTGCCCTGGGCCAGCAGAAGAGCTAAGATATTTGGCAGAGCTGGAATCTGAGGTTTTCCTTCATGTCTTAAGGCTGATGTATTGTTTACAAATAAAATGCAAACAATGAGAATGTGAAATATGCTCAGAAATGGACCTGGCTCTAAACTTTTCCATTTTTCTTTAGCCACAGAGTCTTGTGAGGAATCAGGGAGTAATTTTTATATTGTAAGTGGCCTCGGTATCTAGGTGTAAATCTCCAGCTACCAAAGTACCTTTTCCTGTATGTAAAGAAATAAGTATTTGTGAATCCTACTTTCTAGGCCCTCAGGCCTGGTTAACCTGGGATTGCATGTGGGGTGGCTATTGGAGAGGAGCATGCTGGCTGTTGCAAGATGCCAAGGCCTCTGAGATAGTGGTTTGCAGAGGGCAGCACAATGCTGGCTTCCCTTGAGTTTCTCTTCCTTGATTACTCAAACTGAGTGTGCACTTGTTGCAATGGGTATGGTAGCAAACTTAATCAGCATTCAGCTTTCCTTCTGTCACCATGTTCATGTTGTGCCCCAGGTAGTTTAGGACTTGTTAATTGTTTGCAGGATTTGGAAATGGGAAGGAATTTGTTTGCCCCTTGATACATAAGCTAGTATCTAAGGATTTTAGTTGCTTTTCTTTCCAAATGTTGGAGACTGGCCACAGTTGTATGTGGGAAGTGATGATCTGGCTAATAGCATTAAGTCCCTTTTGTCCTTGGTTGCACTGCTTTTATGTATTCAGGCTTAAAACATTCAGCAGACTTAACTTCAAGAAGGAATTTACCCCAGGATGGCCTGGAACCACGGTGGTTTTGTCCTCTGTACTTTCAGCTTGCTTCCCTAAGGGACCTTCAATATAACGAATTCTGTTGTAAGGGCCTGGGCAGTAGTTTGATCTCTTTTACTCCTTTTCTGTATCAGGAGCTTCTTTACTAGAAGCCTTAAATCTGAAGTTGTGCTGGGAGTGTTCTTGTATGTGGTACACTTCCAGACTAGTTAGTATGCAATAATAGAGACTGTTCTCCTTCAAAACTGGAACTGGCTTCTCATGCAAAGAAAACCACCTCTTTGTATCTACCATATTATTGCCAGTGCTCAGTAATGCTTACGTGTCAGATCATTCTGGTTTGGTTAAGAAGTCATTCAACAAATGATTTCATTATGTTCCAGTGCTTAGAAGGTCTACTGTTACTCCTGAAAACATTTAGTGCCAAAAAAAAACCACCCAACAACATGGCAGCAGTCAGGGGTTGTGAATGTGTAGGTATTGGCAGTCTGTGGCAATCTGTCTGGACTCCTTACCTTCTCTGATGGCAGGGTAAGGCTGTTTGGAGAATGTGAGCTAAATAAATTTACAGCCTGTGGGCCCCCTGTCAGGTTAACTTCCTCTTGGCTTGGGAAGGACCCATATAAAGGGAAGCAACTGAAGGTAAATGGGCTCAGGAAAGCTCCAATGCCGCTAAAGGTGGCATTCTTGCAAGATGTTAGTGTTGTGGTCTCCCAGAAGCAGGGCTGTTGGCTGCAGCACAGTACCTCCCTCTGAGTGAGGTGTGAAACCTGCCCTCTGCCCATGTGAATCCTCCAAGGGCTCTGCTAAACCAACTTTGGACACAGAAAGGGCATACAGACCTGAATGATGGCCAGCGTTGTAAAACGGGAAAGCAGAGTTTTTAGAAGATCCTGCAGTGTTGTGTAAACAGAATGTTGGTAAAGTATGTGTGAGATTTCTGGGGGCCCACCTGCATACTGAAAGGGTTGTAGACTCCTAGCATAATGGGGCTCTCTTCTAGTTTCTGACCTGAGACCCTAGGGAAAGCTACTCCTTCTCCCTGCTACTGAGGGTCAGCAGGAGTTCATGCCTACAAAGTGTGAGGTCCTGGCTAAACAAAGGAGCACACTGTAAGCCCTGATCAGGAAATGGGAGCTCTGCAGTCCTGCACAGAACTGCCTGATTTGATGCCAAATGGCAACAGGAACTGTTGGGCACTATGACTTTTTTCATCATGAAGAAGTGATTAAGCAACTGAAGTTTATTTTGGTATCAGAGTGTCAAATAGTCATTGACAGAAGTAATTGGTCAATATTGCAAATACTGTAAATGCTTCTCTCTGGCTGAAGTCAGAGACCTAGTGTTACCACTGAAAGGTGGCTGGGCAGTACCTCTCTGATGAAAGTGGCTATGAACGTACTACTTGAACTGTTTTTGAGAGTAGCATAGCTTTTATGGGGCCCTTTAAGATGTAAGGTATGCCCTATAGTAAATTCAAGCATAGTGCTGATCCCATGGGTTCAGTTGCAGGTAGGATTTGTTGGTGTATTCTTTTCCTGATCATAAATTAAGAATTTATTTAATTTTTTTTTCCACTAAGGTCTGAGAAAATACTTTTCTTCAGAGGTGCTTTTTTTTTTTTGTGATTTGGGACTGCAGATAAAAATTCAGCTTGGCAATTTAGATGCAGATTTCTTCTGTGCTTGGGCATCACTCAGTATTGGCTCATCTCCACTGGCTGCAGGGCAACTGCTCCTACCAGTAAAGCAAGGACAGGTTTTGAAACCCACCACAGTCACCAGATAGTTTCTGACTGCTGGGCTTTCAGTCGAAGGCTTAAAAGCATTGCAAGAAATAGGAGCCTAGCCCACATAGGCTCTAGAACTCCTTGGCCTTAATAAAGCACTAATGGCACTACTCAGAGGAGTGTAGCTTAAGGAACTGCTGATTAGGAAATGTCCAGTGTTGGCTGAAAGGATCCAACTCTGGCAGTCATGGTGCCCCAGTCACTGAATTGCCTGTACTTGCCAGGCTGCAGGAGGTGCTGCGGTCTCCGGAACTGTGGCTGCTCATTTAAAAAAAAAACAAAACAAAACAAAAAAAAAACCACCTTTCTTTAGGGATGTGATGAGACAGGATGTCCCCGCAGTTGTTCTCTTGCAGAGAAGGGCAGTCACCCCTGAACTCCAGCATCCTGCCTCTGAAGTCATTCCTCTCATAGGTCTGTAGCTGGCTGTGCTCCTGGGGCTGCAAAAGCAAATCCAAATGTGGTTGCTTGGGATGTCAAGCAGCAGTTTGCAGGTGCATTCCGGATGCTAGTAGCACAGCAGTGAATAGCCACTGATGTGTGGAGAAACATAAGTTTAGTCAAATCTGACTGGGCCCTGATATGTAAAGCAGCACTATTGTGGGTCCTTTTTCCCTCTGGTGAGAGCAGGACTGCTGCTGCTTTGGAAGAGTTGCAGTAGGGCAGGGAGCACAACTGGGGACTACCTGAGATCACTACAATGCAGCTATCGTGCAGTTAGGAAATAAAGGAATTAGGTCTCCTACATCTGGACTGTGCTAAAGCTTTCATCTCTTCTTACGATGCAGGAACAAAACAAGATCATTGTGATCAAGTTAATTATTGAGCACTCCAGGTCTTAGTGGGCAGCAGTATTTTAGTAGCAGTGACATTGGGTTAGAGAAATTTAAATCAAGTGGCATTGTCTTGTGATATTACATTTGTTTGAAATACAGCACTTCAACCTTATTTTCCTGTATATCTTAGAAGTATAAAAATAGGTGAAGCTTTAGGTCTCTTTCAGCAGCTGACAAACTCAAAGGAAAACCAGACAAAAATTAAAACAATATTTCTGTGTTTGAAAGCTTCCAAGTACACTAAAGCCTTTCTTCAAGTCAAGTTCTAGAAGGCCTAGGTAACAAACTAACATTTGGCATTTCCTCTCTGCTATTGACAGACTACTGAACGATGTTTACAAACACGCTTATCCCCAAGGAGTTATATGTGGACTAGGTTGTTTGTCAGTGCTCTGTTCATTTGCTGTTCATACCTTTGCCATTTTTGCCAGGGCTTAACTGAGACTTGAGCTTGTGGGAGGAGCTAGCAGTCCGTTATATAAAAGGTACAGTGCTGCATCCAGAGGAATAGGATATATTTTTTTATTATTCTTTAAAAAGAATAGATGTGTTTTCCTCTCTGGCTTTCTCTAAAAACAAAAAAAGGCAAAAACAGTAGATTCTGGGGTACCAACTTTGTAACCCTCAGTAAGCAGAGGATCAAAGCGAAGAGTAAGTCAAGTGATATTTCCTTTGTTTTACTGATGGGAACACGTGCAAGAGAAAGTGCTGGAACTGCTGTGTCTGAATTGCCTCATGTCACTTTATTTTTAATCTCTCCCTGTTCCTTCATTATATGAGACAAAGGCTTTCTAAAGCATATGGATTCCTGGTGACTTTGCTGTAAAACAACTATCAGAGTGTGCTAATAAAAACTGCCCTGGCTTTCAACAGCCTTCAGAACCTGTGGGTTCATCTTAGACTTGAGCCAAAATATCTGCAGTCACACAGTATCTGTGATGTGAGGAGCCTGGTTATTCACATCTTCCAACTGCCTGCAACTGGTATGTTGTTGTGACAGCTGTTTTTTACATGGAGACTTGAGTTTTTCTGGGGTGCAAAAGCACTCAGTGTAAGCTGGAGAAAACACCCTGCAGGCCAACAACTGTAGTGCCTTCCACCAACCATAAAATAAGTTTATGTAAACTCAGAAGACTTGTTGACAAAAACTTGGATGCTATCTGTGAATTGCCAGTACTCCTCTCCCTCTCTAGCACCCTTTTTCTTTACTTAATGTGAGCTTGACATTCTCTGAGCATTTGCAAACAAAAGCAAGTAAAACCTCCCAATGCTTCTTGAAAACCAGGTGTTTTCAGGTGGAGAACTTGAGTCATTTACTCTGAAAATTGTAGGACAGGGCAGTCAGGAATCCAGGTACCCTGACTATCCCTCTGATCACTGAGTAACACACTTCTGTTCATTCTTGCCTTTGCCAAAAGGAATGCCAATGTGTAGCGTACACATCACTACAGAGCCGTGTTTCTCAATTGCACTAATGGAGCTAGATACTTTGGAGTACATCAGCATATTGTAATTGCCATCTGCAGAGCTGGTCTGTTTTTCTTCATTTCAGTCTTGCTGAAAGCAAAGACTGAAATTTTGATTCTGAGCAGGCAAGCAGATAACTGTGCTTGAACTGATGTTATTTTGCAAACCTGTGTTAGTAAATTAACCCAAGCATGGTGGCACGTCCATTTGCAGTTCCTACAAATGCACAGTATTCAGCATTTGTGAACAAGAGGAAATACTTTTTCAAACCTCTGCCTTGGGAGCTGAATGTTTCATGCTCCATTGCTCTTTGGCTAAAGAATGGTGTTCTGCAAACCAGATGATTGTGGCAGCTGGACAGCCTACTTTGTGCAATAAGGAAGGGCAGGCAGGAGGACAGAGCGTTCCATGTACAAAAGAAAGGAAGATAAGGGTAAGACACTATTTGCCTCCTCAGTGTTGCCAGGGAAAGGTTTGTGAAGCTCACTAACAGGTTGTTATTGCTAATGGGTTGTATTTGAGTGTGAGACAATGGATAAATGAGGCCTCTGGTACAGCAAGTAGAAATATGGATTTTAAGCAGTCTGCCTCACTGCTGTAGGAGTTGCTTGGCTTTATTAAAGGACTCCATTAACTGAGTGTTTACCAAGTAAAACAAATAAAAGCCAGCCATTTAAAGCCCAGATGAAATGACTTAAAGATGTAGATAAAGTTACAGGGTGTCCTGGTGATTCAGTTCTTTCTACTGCTTTCTCTTTCCAAATCTCCAGCACTTTGATAAAGAGGGTCAGTATACCTCTGTGCCTGAAAGTCACTTGGAGGGAGCAGGGGATATTTAGAACCTACTAGCCAAATTAGGGAGAGGTTAAGATGTGAGATCCCCTAACTGTGTTTTGTTACATTTTATGATGGCTCTCATTCATTACTGCACAGAGTGCCTGCTGGCACAGAATTCAGGTGATTAGTAAGCATATATGTAATTACTGAAGGATAATTAATGCTGCAGTAGACTTTCCCCAGCACAACAGGATGTGGTCCTGTTTCTAATCCACTCTGGTATGCTTATGTCATTCCTTCTGCATGCCGAATAGCCTGGCAACTGAGGGATTTGGCTGGATCTCCTGCCAGAGCAGATCAGTGCAGCTCTGAAGTTGGTAGAGGCAGTGTGACTGATGCCAGCTGATCGCCTAGCTTGTGAAGTACGGGTTCATTGAAAGGTGCTTCATATAGGTGGTGTGATTTAAGGAGTTAAAATAATTTCTGGAGGAAACTGAGTACAGCTGGGACTGGGGTAGCAAGCGTTGTTGGACTAGTGGTAGCATGGAGTAGCTTGTTTGTACCATGGGGTGTAAAGAATTTGATGCCAAATACAGTGTTCATTTTGTTCTATGTTCCACTTCATCCTTCTGTCCTTTTTCACCTCAGTATATCACAGGATATAACTATTAATAGGTCTGATTCCCTCATCTTATTTTTTCTTCAATTTTACATGTTCTGATCTAGGAATGGATGCCAGTTCTATGGAGTGTGGTTAGCGATATGCAGTCAGACCTTTAACATTTATTTAATGTACTCTGAAGAAGCTGGATAATTAGTAGTTTTTTTTTGTAGGTGTTATCCCTTTCCTCTGAAAAGGCAAAAGAAATCAGATTTCACTCTGGACTGCACAGCTATAATTCATTTGTAGTATTGCAGGAACATTAGTTTGAACAAGGATTTTGGAATGCAGTCACTGTTTACTTAGCATGGGAGCAATAACTTGGTGCAAGTCAACCAACCTCTGCAAAGAGCATTTTGGTATTTACTGCATCATAGCAAAGGAATCTTTTGTATTCCCCAGGTTTCAGCCTGAAGTTGAGCATCTCATACAAGATTCAAGAATCATCTAAAACACTAAGGGAATAGGTCTCAGGGAGAGGGCTGTCTTCTTCTTGGGCTGATGGGCAAGCATCAGTGAGTTCATTTGACCTTGGAAGCTGCCTATTTCATAAAGCTAAATCTTATGGGAAACAGATCTTAGCAGTGGCAAACATAGCAGAAATGTATGAAAGACTGGAATTTAACTTTCTGATATTACTGAACAGTTTTTCTGCAGAGCTATGAGAAGCATGGGTATGTAGGGTACTTCCATAGTTGGGAAGATACTATACAGTGTAACCCAGAGCAGTGGAAGTGCTTTAACAAGTACTAATTCTTTGTTATGATTCAATGACAAAAAACACATTAAGTCAGATTTGAAATAGGTATAACTTTCCTAGCATAAAATGGTTCAATTGGTTATGAGCAAGCTGTGCACATCGTCCCACAGCAGCACTTGACAATGGCTTGTGCTGCTAGATGTTCTTTGACTGCCACCAGGTAAAGAATGTTTTTATATTACACAATCAGCTTTACTTACTCATTTAAGTATGAGCAGGCCCTGGAAATAGCACTGACATTAAACAGCTTATTTACTTCATCTCCAGTGAGATTTTGCACTGCGTTCCTGAATGTTGCCTGTCTCTTGAGTTACTGGAGGAGGGTGTGTAACTATACTCTTAAAGGGTAAAGCAGGTTTTTCAAACTGATAGAATGCCAAGGAGAACTCACCTGTAGTATTACATGGCAAGATCTGATGGAGCTGCTGAGACTGAACCACTTCTGGAAGTCAGGATAGTCTCCCTGTCTTAAGTACTGGTATCTTCAGCAATTGGGCTTTATGTAAGTCATCCAGATGCCTTTTTTTCCCACCCGCATGCAGTTGCATTGTTTCACGTGGAGCTGTAGGTCAGGGTGGTCACTGCTGCATTCATAACAGTAGCCCCAGAAGCTCTTGTCTTCATTTTTTTTAAAAAAAAAAAAAAGCTATAAACTCTTGTGAAGACTCCTAGTCCATCCTAGTATGTCTCAGGGCAGGGTTCTGGCACTCTGGGTCTTCCACTACCTTTCCTGTTTTGGCAGCTTGCTGAGGTGAAAGCTGAGAGTTGTGAGCAAACACTGGTTGCTTTTATATACCATAGTCCTGCTTCTGCATCTGCAAAGTGTAACACAAGGGCCCATTCTAAGCTCTGAGTAGACCTTGTGTTTTTTTTTTTGTTTCAGTTACCATGTTCATTCCATTTACATCATAGGGCTTTTTTTAATCATTTGCTGATGCTGTAAGGAAATTACTGTGTAACTGTAGAGTGGCTGTGCTTTGAGCTGGTATCAACTGCTTCAGGTGGTGTAACTGACCCAACGGGGATGTGTCTAAAAACTTCTTTATAGTACTTCCTTGTCTGAAAAGCCATTGAACTGGGTGGACCTGAGCAATTTCTAGGTCTGTTGTACCTCTTTACTCTGATCACACCTTTGTCTAAATCTGTTCCATGGTGGTTCAGTCTTCTTTTTGTGAGAGCAGGAGAGGAGCTCTGCTTCCACTTTGTCACCTGTCTCCATCTCAAGTGGTGGTGTTGGCTTTTTGACTTCTAATCTCTTTTATTGTGTACTGATTTCTAACATAGCCATGTGTTATGAGGAAATAGCAATGAAAACTATTTCTGTTCATGATGGGTGGTTAACTGCTGCATCCCTGAGGACTACACAGATTGCTACATCAAATGTAGGAACAACTCAAAGGGTTCTATTAGATGTTTATCAGTGTATCTGAATTAGTTGCTGATATTATAAATCAGTTCTTTCCTGTGAAAGTTTATTTTAAAAAATGAAGAGAAGCAAGCTACATCAAACCTGAGTTTCTCTCTATCTGGAACTGGAAAGTGTTGTGTTAGCACTAAAGCATAGCTATTGTGTTATGGAAAACTTTATACCTTCCTTTTGGAGCTTCTCCTGTCGTTTTTTTCCTGTTTGTTTGATGTGGGACTGGATCAAACCTTGACTAGTTCTATGGTTATCAGTTTCTTGAACCTAGATCTTAGGCTCTTTAAAAATGGGCTACACCACAGAATATGCAAAGCTGGTTATATAAATGTTTTGTAACCCCACTAGGTGAGACTTAAGATCAAAAGAAAACTACTATACTCCAAAAACAGAGTTATGATCTTACATGTTTGGGAAAACTCATTCAAGCATGTAAAGACCTTGTCAACATGATTTGTCAGCTAACTTGGCATGCACCTTTGTAGATCTAATTTAAGAGCTCTGTTTGCAAGTATGTAGTCTCCACCTCCAATGGAACAAATGAGCATTTGTGGATGCAGAAGGTTTGGGAGACCTAGAGTACAGCTTTGCTTACAGGGTTTCAGGCCAAAGAAAAGGGCTTTCAGTGCTGTGGTAAAGAAGGGAAGAGGTATCTTCTGGGGTGGGGGGAATGCCATCTTAGTCTTGGCATAGGCTCATACTGAGGTTGTTTCCTCTCAGCTCCTATTAAGGATTCAGTTATGAATCCCATAACATGAGTTTGGGCCTGAATCTCAAGTTCATCAATGAAACAAGGTATGAAAGTCAGCATCTGCCCAGTTCTAAGTGAACTTTGCCCCTCATATCCTTCCATTATATACCACTTAATTGCTGTTGTTTTTAACTTTATCCCTATTAAATAATAGGGTATAATGTGCACTCCTCAGTTCCAATGAGGTTAGATGTCCTTCTTAGTATATTCAGCCCTATTCTTTTGAGCTTTCTGGGTTGCCTCAGACATTGTGCCTTCATCCTCTTGGATTTCCTTTGCTCATTGCCTTGTGGTGGTTGCTTGACTGTTCTGGTACTTGATTTGGTATATTGTTACTGTTACTGAGCTTGATTTTTTTTATTGTGTGTTCAGTCTGGATTGCTGAATTGGCAATGGGCAGTATGAGCATGCAAGAAATAACCAATACAAAAAAAGTAGTGCAAAGTTGGCTTGGTGGTTTGAAGCAACACTTAATTATTTCAAAGTGTAATCCCTTGTGCGTGGCAAACTGGTGGATAGACTGTAACTGTTCCTGTACATCATTCATATTTATTGCTGCATGGATTGCGCATAAGAGTTGTTTGAGCAATGAATGTTAATGCAGGTCCCCGTGGAAAGCCACAAAGTCTGGCCACAGCTGACTTTGGCAGCCATGGCACATACTTGCTTCATGTAAACTGACTGCATGTTTAGCACTGGCAATGTGCAAGCAACTTGCAGATCACTTTCATGACATCTAACCTGGTGACTGTCTGTAGAAACTGACTCTACTTTGCTACAAACAAGTTCTTTCTTGGAGCTGGTGTGGGCTAATTCTTATTTTGAGCACCTCTGGCCATGGTTAACTATGGAAACCACAGCAGAAAAGTGGAATTTTTCAAGTGTAACTCCTCTTGTGGAGCCAGCATCACTTACCACAACACTGTTGTGGACAGATGGAGTAAACCTCAATCTCTCATTGCTTTGACTCCAGTGCTTTTTCTTGTTGCTGTCTGTCTTTTGAAGGTGCATAGTCCTGTGCTACTGATTATCTTGGTTATCCTGTTGCTTCCTCCAAACTCCATCAGGCTTCTCTGTAACAAGCAGGAAACATTAGCCATTGAAAAATGAAGACCATGGCGGTAATCTAATAGCAAAGACAGTGTTGTAACAAAACAGCTAATGACCTATTTATTTGTTAAAGTCTTGCTGTTTATTGCAGGTCAGTGAACAGAAATCAGTCACGAGATGTTAAGCTCTCTCTCTAGCTGTTTAATCTTAACCCACCCCCCTTCCATTGTTCTGCTACTCCTGTGCTCACAGCAGTACCCCCAGCAATACCCCTCCCATCTTGTATTGACCTCATTTCAAAGCACAGTTTTTGCCTTTCAAGGGATCAGACTGGTGCTGTTTGAGTTGGGATTAATTTTGCTCAGGTCCTGGCACTAGCTGCTGCCTACTGCTCTACTGACCTTGTTTGCAGGCAAAACAGGAGTCTGTTTAGAAGCTGATGGATGCCCTGAGTGCCTGTGCTGAGTGTGACAGGGCAGGCCTGTCCTGGCAGTGAATGTGGGCCATGAAGAGGCAGAAGCTGCTAGATGGGACTGGACCGTGAGTTCTGCAATCCTGCTTCCTGCAGGGTGGTGAATCAGCCAGGCCAAAACAGCCAATGCTGTAAAAATTCATGGGTCAATACTTGCTGGCTTCCTGTTTTAGGGAGGACTATTGTTGATGATCTGAAGTCTATTTTAGCCCCCTGGTCTGAGTCTCATAGGCCTTGAATTTTGATTCAGATGGCTTGAAGGGGAAATGGAGAGAGGCGTGCTATGGCTGAGAAGCCCCATCAATGTCAGCATGGAAACTTACTAGTCAATTTGTAGTTTCTGAATGTACCATGTATACTGAAGTCTTCATGGGCAGTTCAGAATTGAGATGAGTAGTGTTTACAGCAACTACTTTAGATTGATCTCAAAAGGAAACTTGTGATACATTCTTTTTTCTTTTAAAAAAGAACTGCACCTGATGAGTTGAGATCAAGCTTTGAGTCTGAGAACTTCTAAAAGACCCTTGGAATCTCTGATTCAGTGTAACTATTGCCAGGTTTTCTCGTGCAGTGCTGTCTCCTGGCATGTCTGTAAATAGACTCAGTGTCTGAGGACCAACAGGCATAAGAATAAAAATGGTTTTGCTTTCCAAGTGTCTATTGATTTATTTTTTAGTATTTCTGCATTAGGATATAGGACCATCTCTAAGCTATGGGTTAATGCAGTTGTACAGTATGTGACCCTACTTTGGATGGCTATCACCTGGCTAGAAGTAGCAGGGAGTCTTTAATTCTGTCATTCTTATATATAAAAAGCTCTTATGGAGTCTCTCTATCCCGCAGTGAGTGTTAAATGCACCTCTCAGCAGTGGTGTGTTTAACACTTCAATACTGCCCTACAGAGCCCTGAAAGCCATGTGCCCAGGCTTCCAGTCAGAGGAAGGGAGGGATATGGAGAGGAAATGATGGGCACCCAAATCTTATCCCAAGGTGGAGGTAGTACAAGGATGATAGTTGTGACAGTCCATCTAGGAAAAGGGGAGTGTTCAAGGAGTGTTATGGGCTGCACAGCATGGATGTAACTAAGCTAAACCATTAGAGACCTACAAAGAGAATGGAAGATGGGCTTCAGTGCTGCAATGGCACTGCAGAAGGGAGCTTTTTTTGTATCTGAGTCCCTTAAGAAAATAAGAAAGGATGGTCAAAGGGGATAACTGGAGAAAATGGGATCACCCTAATAGGTACAACCCCTATGTCACATGCAGGGATGCTTATTCCTGTCCCGCTCTGGATCATGAGTGGGAGTTGCACAGCCCTGTAGGAAGGGGAAAATGTGTAATTCTTGCCTCTGAAGTGCTGCATCCTCTCTTTGGCTCTGTAAAAATAGCATGGTGGGTTGAGAAGCAGTAGGAATGTACTGGGAAAATGTAAGCTTCCAACACAGAGAAGCAGGAGAAAGGGAGCTATGGGAAGAGAAGGAAATGTGAGTCTTGGGTACATGAGGAGTGGGAAGGAAGGAATGGTGAGTAAGATCTTAAAAACACAAGTGCATTACCAAAGCCAAATTAAAGACATTAATTAGTTCACTTGTTCACTTAGAGCTGAGTGAGGTACATGAAGTCTGGGTCTTTGTTGCATATTTGCTTTCTTTTCATTCTTTGCTTTCAAGTCTGGTCCAGGCTTCTCTGGAGAGACTCCTTGTTCTGCTTCTGTAGCTCGCTGCAGGATGCAAATGTTAATAAATGAAAGCACAGCATGTGGGGCTGAATCCATTAGGAGAGATGGGGGCTGTGTGGCAGATCAGCTTCCCTCCTGCTGTGTGACATGTGGTGCACATTGAAGTTGGGGCTGGGGGGAGCCCCCTTATTCAGCTCCATAAATCCAGCCCTGCTGTTGCAAAACTGCTGTGCTGACTTGTTCGTTTCTCCTCATGTACTTTGTCAACCTGTTGTTTTCTTCTGGTCAGTGGGTTTGGTTGCTTGCTGTCCTTTTTAGCCCTCTGTACTGCATGAGGGTCAGTTCTTTGATTTGCTGCTGTTATCTGGTACTTAATCCCTTGGGAGAAAGAGCCTTGCATCATCTTGGGCTTATAGAGTGCCCCCAGGGTGGTTTACAGACTTATTCTGTGGGATCAGTTGTGATACGTGGTTGGAGGTGAAGAGTTCCACTTCAAATACCCTAATGGCCCTGGAGTTTCTCTCACTTCTGTCACATCAGGAGAAGCAGTGGAGATGAGAAGTAGCTCTTTCACTGGCCAGTAGCATAACTGACCTATGCAAATGTCCTGATCTTAGTCCAAGCTTAAGAACAAATGTGATTGTGAGATATGAAGACCTGGCCTACAATCTTATTGTTTACCTGAAGTTGAGGAAAATATTCCTCTTGCAATTGTCACAAACTTCAGGAGCCCGAGCCAGATGTTATTTCTAAGTTACAAGGGGAAAAATGCCTGTACTTTCCCCACACCCAAAAGAACAGGCACAGACCAAGATTTATTCTTTCATTTCCATGTGCAGCTGCTGGAGCTCAGCAGGCCCCGACTTGGTGGCACTGCTGGGCCAGGTGCAGCTGCCCCATGTTGCCCTGCCCTGGCCTCCTGGGAGTTGGGGTGAAATGTACTCAGTGTGCCTCCAGGTGTACTCTGCAGCTTTGGGGGCAGTCAGCATGGCAAATGGATGCAGGGAGGGCTTGAAAGGTTGAATCCAGTGGACCTGGAAGGACAACTCACAGATGAGTATTCTGCAGAAACTCTGTGCCAAGCCACACGGGTGCAGTCTGCTTGTGGTCAGCTGAAAGTGAGACAACTGCTTCAGAGCCCTGATGGACAGAAGAGGACAGCTCTGCTGGTAGCATCTGGTCTGACCGCTTGGCCCACCCAGCTTCTTGAAGTGCCCAGCCCTGCTGCACAAGCATCTCAGTTGTCCACACAGTAGATGAACTGCTGCAGTTTATAGCCCTGTCTGTACTGGAATAGCACAGGGATTGTGGTCTACTGTAATATCCTGGTGGCAGCTGCCACATGAACAGCTGAGCTGCTGAAATGTCTGGACAGTGGGATGAGAAACTCCGAGAAGCAGCAGGCAGTTTTTAGAGCTATCATCATGTCTTCCTCAGGCTAGGATGTGCCTGTGCATGAATCAGAAATCTTCTGGATCCTAAATCCCACTTGGATGTGACTTAAACTCCATAAGTATCTATGCATCTAAGTAAAGCTGGTGCTGGATTTTTCTGAGGAGACCTAAGTCAAGGCTCCAGAAGTGATGGGGGATAATAGGAATCTCCAGTACTTCGTTTTGATGGGAAATGTGGGGGAAGATGATCTGAGATGAACAAACAGAATTCTGAGATGGCTGCATTCCAGTTCCTTGGCTTTTGAACTCTTAAGGATGCGTAAGTTGTCTTCCAAGAGTTGCTGTTAATGAAAACAGTAGATTTAACCACCTAAACTAATTAGGGCTTTGGAAAATGAACTACCCTTAGTCTCCAAATTCAGCAAAAATTTCAGTTCTGTTCTCAGCATAGGAATGAATTTAAGCCCATACTTACCATGTCACTTAATTTTTGGCTGAAATAGGAACCGGAGATCCTGATAACAAGGGATTATGTTCATCTTGAGAAAACTTTGTAACTTTGCTACCTCATGACCATCAAGGAAGTATCCCCGAGTCCACAACGGGTGGGATTTAGGCAAGTGCACAGTAACGCCACATGAGCAGAAACTACTTCTGTTCTTTGTCTCTGTTTGCATAATACCAGAATATAAATCAAAGAGGGGAGGGAAAAACTACCATGGGAAACAGCATGAGTAGCTGGAAAACTTACAAGAAAATGTCACTCCTCTGCAGTGTGTGGTGTGCACTTACTAGGGTGACCTCTAAAAATAGAAATGACTACAGAGAAAGGTTCTGGCCCATGGTGACCACGACAGCAAAAATATCTAGTGTAATGCTCACAGAAAAAGGAGGGAGAGCTGATGCATCAGCTTCACCCAGGAGCTGGGCGGAAAATTCCTCATCTCAATAAATAGGCTGTGAAATGCCCCCAAGTGGCATCTGGTGGCACTTCCAGTCCTTGCCATGAGAAAATTCAACAAAGGTTATGGCCTCGGCTGTTCTGCTGCATTCAATCGGGAGCTAGAGTGTAGCTGTAGCCCTTTCTGGACGCCAGGTGGCAGTCCATCATTAATATTAAAGCCAAGCAAGACCTTGTGTACCAGAAACTCCCAAATTTCATGTGCAACGTCTATTACGGTCTGATTACAATTCCACAGCAGTTTAATTGTTGCTTAATGAACTGTTCCTGAAAAGGAATCCTACATATTCCAGCAGAAATTCTCTTTTGTTAACGGCTGGGCCATACAGAATATTTTTGACTTGAGTTATTCATAAAAGTTTATAGTACGCTATTTTTAAGGGGTGATTGACTAGAGATTGTAAAAGTATGACAAGATTTATATCTAGAGAGACTTGTTCTGAACACAGACATGGTACTTGTAAAGCAAGCTATATCTCCTTGGACCTGTCTTCCTTTCCCACTTCTAATTAGCATTAATTAGAGTACACTGGTAGGACTGCTCTTCTATAAAGTATTATGCCAAAGCCACAGAAGCTCAATCTCTTTAGAAGCTCATCTCTGTAATTAGCTTTTACTGATCATTGTCAGAGTAATACAGTTAATAACCTTTTCCTACATCCTTCAGAGTTATCAGTAGCCCTGCAGTTAAAGGGAATAGGATAGGAAATAGGAAGTCTGGTTATTACCATCTTACCTAAAGAAGTGGGCTGCCTTTGTCCACTTGGATCAAATCCATTTTCTCATAGTTTGATGCCAACATAATCTCCCCTTAAAGCAAGAAAACATCTTTGAATTACAACTGGTTCTAAGTAATCCAGTGCTTGAGAAATGTAGGATGACACCAGAGCTCTAGTGCAAAACTGGGACTAAATTTGCTGTAAGTCAGTACTAGGGACCTTCTGCAGGATTCCTCACAGACCCCTACTGCTTTGAAAAGCTGTTAATTTTGATGTATTGCTACTGCTAATCTTAGCTTCCCTCCAACCATGTTGTTGTATTACCAAAAAGCTCCAAAATATATGAAGAAATAAAAATATAAATCAACTATTAGAGAAGTCTGGGGGCTCTAAGAAGTTCACTGTACAGGCAGAAGACTGAAAGATGCTTCACTGATGCTTGATTATCTCCCTTTTAGAGGGCCTGATTCAGCAACATTATTTCAGACTGAGTACTACTGATCCATGCAAGGAGTCCTAGGGAGGATGGGTACGGTACTCACATGAAGTAGAGGAAACGTTTTTTGAAGACCTGTAGGGATGGCGACTCAACTACTTCCCTGGGCAGCCTGTTCTGATACTTTACAACCTTTTTGGTGAAGCTTTTTTTCCTGATATCCAACATAAGTCTCCCCTGGCACAAATTAAAGCCATCTCCTCTTGTCATACATCTCAGATGACATCTGTTGGTGCTTTTCAGCAAAAGAAGACAAAGGATTTACAGCTATTGTCTAGCTAAGTCTTACAATTCTTTGCAATGAAAACAAGTCTATCTGAAATGCAGTGCAGGAAGTTGTGGGCAGTTACAACTTACAAGAGTTCTTCAATCTCGTTCTTTAGGCATTTTCTTTCCATGTCTGGAGATACTCTGGCTGTCACTGTAACATAAGTGGCCCAATGAGAACTAGGAGAGAGAAAAAGTGCATCCTGCCAAGTGCTTTTATCAGTGAAAAAACTTGAATTAGAGATAAAGAGTATGGGACACTTGGAGGCTAACTTCAAAAATCTGGCCAAAATCAATTTCCAGGCAGGATTGCAATAGAAACTGGGAGAAAACCTAATCAAGGAAGAGAAGACAATGTTCACAGTGCTGAAAGAGAGGGTAAGGAGTTTGGTAATGGCAAATAGGCAGGGTAGGCCCATTTAATAGGGCCATCTATCTTGAGTGTCAGCTAGCAGGTTGCTTGCATCCCCATCACAGTGATGTATGTTCTTTTGCATAATGCAATGTATTAACCTGCTGCCAATTCTGAGTTGTTTAGCACACGGCTTGCCTTCCTTACTGTGTATTATCAGATCTATGGGGTACAAAGGTAGGTAGTTAGCTGTATATCACTGAATGGACTGGGAATAGGATAGATTGGAAGAGATGAGTGAACAGCTGGCCTGACAGGACGTAGCAAAAAGAGCAGTGCACACTTGACCCACCAATTAATTGTAAACTCAAAGTGCACGCTTTACTTCTGTTCCATAATACACAAACTAATGATGTGCCTCATAAGCTCACTGTTACTGAATATTATTCCCATATTCTCTTTCACATGCACACAAGAAATTAGGCACTGCCTGTATCAGCTCTTGTAATAGGCTTCAGGATCTGGGTTTGGAGCTTCTCTGACTTCAGATAAATAAGAGATGCATTTCCCTCTTGATGTGGCTGTTCCTTTCTTGCCTCTGTCACTGAGTGCATGTGCAAGGGAAATTGAGCTATGGCTTCATGCAGGACTGTAGTTTTCTCTTGTTTCTTAGAAACAATACCGCTGAGCTGAGAGAAATTAAAATGGAAAAAAATAAAAACCACCCACAGAAAAGAGGTTAAAACTGCACCCTGAGGTTGAGCTATCAGCCTCAAGTTAAATGATCCTTTTATGCTTTTAGGAATTGAGTTTCACTGTTGAGTGGCTAGTTGGAAACATAGATGACTTGCTGACAAGAGAGGCTGAGACCATTCACTGCTTTTTCTGATGGATCTAACTGCTTGTAAAAGAAGCTATCAGTAGAGGCAGGGTTATGGAACAGTGAAAAACTAAAACAGTACCAATGGTATATGGCATGGATCCTGCTAGTTGCTCTTTCATCAATGTTATGTTTTTGCTTACAGTGTTAGGAAGAACTCTAACAGCCAGGAAATCCCAACATAACCTACTCTGTTCTGCCGTTGTCCTTCCAAAGGATGCAGGGCATGTCTTGCACAGGGTAATATATTAGCATCAGCTAATACATTAACAAATACCACATAAAATAGTAGTAGGGGTAGGATTTAGGACTCCTGCAAAGAGCTGCCATTCCCATTTGGCACTTCCAGCCAGACATGGCAGCAGGCAGAAAGCATTTTTACCAGTCTTATTTGTATAGCAAATCACCTCTGCACCTCTGTAAGCTGCTGTTCTTCAGACTATTTTGGATGCTTTGCTTTATGACATTCCCTTAAAATGTTTAACATCTTCATATGCAATGCCAACTTCTTGAAGATAAACTTAAAGGTGCTTGGAAAGTTATGCACAAATTTGGACTAAAATGTAAATTACTGTGAAAGAAAAATTTCTTATAGAACAGTTTGGTTTTGATACTGAGCTGAAAGGACAAATGGTCTCTTCCTTGATAGAACAAGAATCAGATTTGACGTGCTTTATTTGCAGATAGGTCAAACTTCACTATGTTTAGTTAGCTAGAAGGAAGTTTGGAAACTTTGTGTTACATAACCAACTTCATCTGTAAGAAAATACAGACTTGTATGTTAAAGTGAGGGCAAGATGATCCAGGCCTGGAGGATGTGTCAGAAGAAGATTAGGTGAGGAAGTCATGCTATGTGTATGTCCTTGGATGTGTAACCGACTAAGCTCAATACGCATGCCGAAGCTGAAACAGTGTGATAAGAAAGAACAGAGCCTGAGCATGCACAGGAACTGGGTTCAACCAGTGAACACAGTGAGGAAGACTACCGATGACACCAGAGACCCCCAAAAGACCACTGGTGGATACAAATGCAGGTGTCAGAGGCATTTACATAGTTTAATGAGCTATGGGAAATAGTGTGAATATGTTAACTATTTCACAAAAATCTGATGAATATTTGATTGTATATAACCTCCATAGTTTGGACAACTCTGTACACACGCTATGTGGAGGATCTGATCCCCTGCATGTCCAGCACCACAGTTAAAGAATGCCTGCTTTCTGCAACTCCAAAGTGAGTCTCAGAGAGCTTCTCTGACTGACATCTATGGTAACAGTTGGAAGGGACCTTTGAAGATCATTGAGTCCAACTGCCTGACCTCTCCAGGGCAAACCGAAAGTTAAAACATATAAATGAGGGCAGTGGCCAAATGTCTCTTAAACACTGTCAGGTGTGGGCTATCAACCTTTTAAAGGGCTATATAATGTCTTTTTTTAGTTATTATTATTTTTAATTTTTCTTCAGGAGAAAGTTGCAAGCTAGGGCCCTGGTGCCGAGTTCTGCAGCTGCCCAAGCCCTAACTTTGGGGTTTGTGCTTTAGACAGATTTTTCCGGCTTCTCTGAAGCGTTTTTTGGAGCGTTTCAGCTCTGTGTGCTTGTGGCCGGCTGCCGGCAGCAGCCGCAGGAGCAGCGCCTGAGGCGCGCTGCCCGCCGCTATCGGCGGCGCTGAGGTGGCAGGCGGGTCCCCTGGCTGCCCCTAACATGGCGGCGCGGCCTGCCGGAGCCTAGCCCCGCAGCACGGGCACCGCGGGCTCTCTCTGCACGCCGCAGCCCCGCTCGCCGCCAGAACGCGGACCGAGGCCGGGCACCCGCAGCCGTTGACGCCCCGTCACGGTGCCGGTGGGCGGAGGGAGGCGGCCGCCATTTGGCGGGGCGGGGCGAGGGGCGGGCTGCCGCCGCCCTGTTTGCGTTCAAAAATCTGCGGGCGGCGGGGCCGCTGGTGCTCGGGGCCATCCTTCACAGCTCCCCAGGCGGAGGGCTCGGGGGGCTCTCGCGGCTGCCGTGCCTGTGGCCGTGACCTCCCTGCGGGTCAGGAGGGGCCGGGGAGGCGGCTCTCGCCGGGAGGAGCGGAGGGCTTCGCTGGGGAGCGCTCGCTGCGGGTGCTGAGCCTGCTGCGTGTGGCTCCCTCCAGCCATGGCATCGCAGGAGGTGTCCGAGGCGCTCTCCTTCAGCCTGAGCGGCGTGAGGGAGCGGATGCGGGAGAAGAGAAACGGCGTCTTGAGAACCGCGAAGCTGAACGCATCGCTCGCGTCGAAAATCAAAACGAAAATCCTGAGTGAGTACAGCTCGCCTTGCAGCACGCGTGGAGGGGCAGGTTTGACCTGCGCCTCTGGCCTGGGGAGGGGAGGCAGCCTCTTACCCGGAGCTGAGAGCTAACAACGGCTTCTCGGCCTCCGGCTGCCTGGGGAATTCAGTACCCGGCAGCGCAGAGTGCACTGAGGTGCCTGAAGGTGCCTGAGGTGAATGTGACAAGTGTAACAAGCTGTGGAGGGATCATGCTGCTTTCAAACAGCAGCTGGGGCTGTTGCAGGCCGCTGTAGTAGCGTTTCTGATGGCATTAGGTAACTCTGCTTGTGTGGCTGAGTCCTCAGGATCCATGCTGGGGGTCCAAACACCAGAAGTGAGTGTAAAAAGTATTTTGATATTTATGTAATCTATTGCAGAAGCTAGCTCAACTGTAATTTCTGTTTTTTTTTTTTTTTTTTTTTTTTGGGGGGGGGGAGGATACTGATGAAGTAATGCATAGGGTTATATGGATTACCTTGAAAAAGTTAGATGTTATTGTTACTTCTATTTATTTATTTTGAAATTGGGAAATAAGGTTTTAAATCTGCTCAAATGATGCTGTAGAGGAAGGCAGGTTTTTCTCCTTTTTGGATGGAGATGAGGACAGAGCTATAGCTGACTTCCTCAACCAGAAGGATGTCTGTCTGTACTCAGCTCCTGAACCATACCATCATTTATTAAGAACTGAGGTAGTAGCTTGCTGACTGAGCATGACCCTCTGGGACAGCAGAAGGTGTCAGTGTCTGAAGTGTGGAAGGTTATTATGGAAAGTTTCTCTGCTGCTGTCTGGAGAATTTGGTAGTTACCTCTGTATGGGAAGGAACTATACCACTGACTGTGTGGAGGACTACTGAGTTGTAGAGATCTGAGCCTGAGGGGAAGCTCATCTGGGAAGGGGAAGGCATGGATGTGACCTGAATGTTGATTCTTTGTGTACTTATCTATTGCTTACAGATAACTCCTCCACTATTAAAGTTTCCCTAAAGCACAACAATAAAGCACTGGCACTGGCCCTCAATGCGGAGAAAGCCAATGCACAGAGGCTTATCCAGGAGAAGATCAGCTTGCAGAAGGAGGTGGAGCACTGCCACTTCCAGAATGCCATGCTGCGGCACAAGCTCTTCTTACTGGTATGGCACTGACAGAGGGGCCCTCATTGAGAGGGGTGGTGGGCAGCACTAGTACCTCAGTCTTGGGAGAGGTGTGTGAGCTGTCACTGACTGTATCTTCTGCATCTGAAACAAGTGCCCATATTAGTATTTATTGTTTCTTCTAAGCTGTGTTCTTAGAAGGGCTGAACTTTTTTTTCTGGCTACCTTTGTCGTTGTTGGAACATATATTTAGATTTAATGCACTTACTGCTTCTCTCTTTATTACCTCAATATAGAGTAACACCATGAAAGAACTTGAAAACCTTGTGGCTGCAGTTAAGATGGCTCGTCTGTCTGAGGTAAACCATAGGAGATACGAATGCATTGGTTGTACTAGAAATGAGGCTGTGTTTCTCTTGCGTTGTGTCCCTTCAAGTGTTTGATGTTTCTTCTGTTTTTCTTGGCTTGCTTGCTGGCTGCATTCTCATTTTAAGGTTGGTGCTAATGATTTTTAGGGTTGGATCTTGGGTAACTTCCACAGCAGAGGCTACGGTTATAAGCTGTCTTCCTCTGGGTCATTGGCTGTATTGACCAGGCGACTTCTGCTTAGGCCAGGTTGTGTTTTTTTGCATGCTGGTCCTGTCTGTTGCCATGGTGACTTGGAATAGGGAACAAGACATTTCACATACGGTATGTCATTTGGGGTGTTTGGGGAAACCTTCTTCCTAGTCTCAGATTATCTGAACTACCTAAAGTATATTCTTAAACCTGTGGAGGCAGAATCTGACTCTGCTGCAATTCATTGAGCATAACTTGTAGTAAATGACTTCTGTAAACCAGCAAATAGCTGTATGAGCCAAGGCCTGTGCCTGCAAATATCCTCCTGGAAGCTGGACAAGCAGCCTTCTGCAAAAGACTCCGTTTTTTTGAAACATTGGAGCGGGAGGATGGGATCTCTGGTTGTGCAGTTTTAAACTGAAGAGGGTAATTGGTATATTTGACAGTTTTCTGGGTGAAACTGAGTTGCTGCTGTCTCTGTGCAAGGGGCTGCACAGGTGATTGCAAGAGGTCTAAACCAACCTTGTATTTCTCTGTTCTACAGTTCCATACAAGTCCTTCGTCCCTGTCCCATGGCCGGAAGAGCAGCATAACTGAAGATAGTTGGTTTGACATTAGTGCAGATGGTCATTTTGTGAGGTGGGCCTTAAAATGTCAGATTCTCGAATTCCTTGTGTTTTGTGTGTGTGCCCAGTTGTCTCTTTCCCATAAGATGCCTTCTTTAGAAAACCAGTTTGGTACTTTCCTTTACCCTGTGTCTTTCTGCTGTCATTTTTTGTCTTACTTGCCTTAGTGCCAAGTCTTTGTATGAATTTACCCTTCTCCCTCCTGTGTTTGAAAACACATGTGGTGGTTTTAACCAACTGGGCAGTTGAGCTCTACCACAATGCTCTCACTCCCCCTCGTCAAAGGGAAAGGGGGAGAAAATGATGATGAAAAGGGCTCAAGGGTTGAGATAAGGATGGGGAGATCACTTGACAATGTATTGTTATGGGCAAAACAGACTCAGCATAGGGAGACTAATAAAATTTATTGCCTATTACTAAAAAGCTAGAGAAGGGAGAAACAAAGAAAACAAACCAAGAACTCTTTCCTCTATCCACCATCTTCCACCTCCTCTGCCCCAAGCGGCACAGGGGAATGGGGTCTGTGGTCAGTCCATAGCACTTCGCCTCTGCTGCTCCTTCACAGTCCCTCCCACAGGATGCTGTCCTGCCTGAACGCATCCTGCAGGGGCTTCCCACAGGCAGCAGCTCTTCAAGAACCGCTACCACACAGCTCTGTACCACGGGGTCCATCCATCCCCCAGGAGCAAACTGCTCCAGCACGGGTCCCCCACAGGTGGGTGGCAGCTCTCCCCAGCCCCCTGCTCCTGCGGGGGCTCTCCATGGGCCACAGCCTCCTTCAGGCCACCTCCACCTGCTACACCGGGGGCTCTTCCACAGGCTGCATCATGGAGATCTGCGCCATGTGGGACCAATGGGCTGCAGGGGGACAGCCTGCTCCACCAGGGGCCTCTCCACAGGCTGCAGGGGAACTGCTGCTGTGTGCCTGGAGCACCTCCTGCTGCACTGACTTGGGATCTGCAGGGCTGGTTCTCACTCCTCTCTGCCAGCTGCTGATGTGCAGCAGTTTTTTTCCCTTTCTTAAATATGTTCTCACAGAGGTCCAAACAACATTGCTTAGTGGCTTGGCTCCGGACAGTGGTGGGTCTGTTTGGAGCTGTCTGAAACTGGCCCTTATTCAACATGGGGCAGCTTCTGGATTCTCAGAAAGGCCACCCTTGCAGCCCCCTACTACTAAAACCTTGCCACATAAACCCACTGCAACACATGACTTTCAGATAGTTTTCACCAGCCACAGAGAAAAAAGTTTTCTTCCCCAGCCCATGTTCTGTGTAGCTTCACAGACAGTAGATCATAGATCATTAAGGCTGGAAAAGACCTCCAATATCATCTGGTCCTACCACCACTGTCACCCCACTAAACCATGTTCCTAAGCACCACATCCAGTCTTTCCTTAAACACCCCCAGGGATGGTCACTCCATTGCCTCCCTGTTCTTTTGGCTTCTGAGGCCTGTTGCAGGTATGAAACATGCTCTACTGCTGTTTTTTCTGACCAGTGGTGAGCTGATGTCACTGAGGGTGCCTGTTTCAAAGCCACGTGATGAGGGACAGCAAGGTGGCAGCTCCACAGCTGTACGGAAGTCCTTGGTCAGTCTTCGGAGATCTGCTTCTGATAAGCCTCAGGAAATTGTGCCTGTTGTCTCCAAAGATGCTTTGCCATCAAAGCTTGCTAAGAAGCCTCAGTCCCACCAGGAAGAAAATAGGAATAAGCAGAGTGAAGCAATGGAAGCACAAGAGGTTTTCCTTGGCTCTTCTCTCTCTGGAGGTATGTGCATCTTCTGTGGTTGTTGTGGTGTGATTTGGTATGTGTGTAGATGTTGTGTATGAGTGTAGTACCATAGCTCCTCTTCACTCCTAACTATTGCCCTGGTAGCTTCTAATTACAGTTAGGATCTATGTGCTCCAGTGACACTGATACTACCAGAGCTCTGGGTATCCCAGAATGGGATGTCTCAGTGGGAATGACTGACATTTGCAGTATCTCAGGACTACTCATTAGTTTTCCCAAATAATAGGGACTGAGCTTACATAAGATTTTTCGGAAGTGCTTGAAGGTGCTATTCCCCAGAACATAACTGGGTGCACAGCTCCTGTTCCATGTGGCTTTGCCATATGAATAACTTTCATATACATCCTGAGCACCCCTAAATATTAGGGCTGTTTAAGGGGTTTTGCTTCAGGTTGCCTTTGTGTTCTGAGCAAAGTCAGCTGAGCAATTCTGTTACTATGGTGAATTTGGGGAGTCCCTGTGGAACAAAACCCTGCCTTTTCTATCTTCGGGCTTCCTGGTAGTATGCAGGACATGTGTCTAGTGGTACTGAGAAAGCTGACTTCTGCCTGCTATGTTCCTCAGTCTTAGGAATTAATTTTGTCTTTCCAACAGAGTCCTTGTGCACCACTCAACAAAATCTCAATGATTCGCCAGCACTTGCTTGGGAAAGTCAGCCACTTCCATATGAGGATGATGAGATGGTGAAGCAATTTTGTGATCGTCTCTCAAAAGGGCATGTTACTCAGAGAAAAAAGCGTTCCACCCTGTTTGCAACAAGCACTCTGTCTTCTAGTGAGGATACCTTCCCACATGTCAGCTCTACTGAGGCAACCCCGTGCAGTTTGACTAAGGACAGCAGCAGCTCCAGCAAGAGCAACACACAGGCACAGCTGAAATCTCCCAGCTACCCGGTTTCATCTTCTCAAGCCACTGTTAGTCCCAATAAAAAATCTTTGGGTAAAGAGACTTGCTGTGATCAGCCACAGGCTGAAGAAACTGGGTGTGGTGTTGAAATGGATCCCAGCCATAGCAAAGTCTTGAAGCTTATTCCTGTAAAGGTTAAAAGTAAGGGTAACTGTAAAACTAGTGAGAAAAAAACTGTTAAAAAGGCAAGCACAGGAAAGAAAAAAAAAAAAGTTAAAAACAATGTGGAAAATAGCCCTGATATACCTCAAGATGAAGGGAGTACCCTAAATGCAAAGAAGCTTTTTCAGTCAGAAGTTGCAACATGTTCTAGTGAGTCAGAAGCCTCAGATATGAGGCAGAAGGCTTGTGTGGGGTCTTTGGAGAGGAAGAACAGAGGCTGTAGTGTGGAGCAACATTCCCATTGTCCTGATGAAGTCCGAGTTCCCAGAAGAACATACGTGGTGAATCCAGCACAACTGAATAGTCTTGGAAGTGCTGACTTACCGCAACAAGTTAAGAAAGATGCTATCTTTGAGTTTGAAAGCATGGAGGATTTATTAAAAAGTCCAGTTCATGCCTTCTCAAGTCATAAAGTTTCCTCAGATGAGTCCACTTTACAAAACTCAGTTTTGCTGAGGAATGAGACTTCAAATGCACGTGCTTTACAGGACTTACCAAGTGTGAGCACAAAGAGCATCAGACAGAAAGCCAACAGAAAAACTATAGTAATTAGGCAAATAAATGACTCTGGGGAGACTCTCGTAAGCAATGTGAAGATACCTGAAGCCAAAGCTGAAAAACAGTCTAAAAGAAGCCAGACAAGCAGGAGGAAGACTGTCAGGGTAAGCGGTTGTAGCGATCAGAGAAATGAAGATAATTTTGGATCCTGTATAGGTGTTCCAGAAGTAGCTAAGGAGTGCATGAAGAATTCACTAGATAAATGTAGCAGGAAGACTTATGTTGTTTGTCCTTCAGGTCTTACAGGAAACTTGGTTAGTGTCCAGACAAATTCTGAAGGAAATGAAATTGTACCTTCTACGTCTATTTCTGGGAGCCAAGCTAGCAAAATTCCCAGACTTCAGAAGATGATAGCTGCTCAGAACAATAAAAAAGAACCAGGGGACCTTCAAGAAAAGGAGCAAGCTGAAGATGACAGCACAAATGCTCAGCAAAAAGGGGCTGATCCCAAAGCAAAGCCTCGGAGGAACAGGAACACCCCTACTCCTCCAAAGATGGATTTCCTCACCAGACAGAGCAATGGTGCCAATGTGCTCCCTGGAAGTTCAGTGGAACTTGCATCAAAGCAAACTGTCCTGATGGGGAAACTTTCCTGCACGGCAGATCTGCTGTCTGAGCCAGTTGTCTCCCTGGAGGAGCAGATCACTGAGATACCACATACAAAAAATCTTACGGGCTCTTCACAAAGTCTTGAGTCCTCTTCTGTGATCTGCTCTGGAGCTTTACATTTCAGAGCCGGCCTTACAGATGTACTGGTTTCCAAGAGCTTAAGTACTGAGGGCAACAGAATCCCAGAGAAATCCTCTCTTTGGCCAGAGTGCTCTCAGGTTTTTAAAGAAAGGGATGGAGAAGTACCTGGGGAAAGAAACCAGCATGGGTCAAGTTCTGAAGATCATTCTCAGAATTCATCTTTGGAGAAATGTGGTAGGTGGTGGGCTGGGGAAGGGACCTGTGTTTGTAGACGAGTATCAAAGGATGCAGATCGTGCTTATACTCTCATGGTTTATGGAGTTAAAGATCAATGTTCAGTACGCAATTTATGCTTCTACTTATGCTGGTCAGTCACTTCCATGGCTGCATTTGTTTGTAGTTTATCAGCTTTTCTGTTGAAACTTCTGGTGGTCTTTCATGCATAGGTACTGGGAGGTTAAGAGCATATGCGCTAAGTCTCTTTTTCCCACGCTTGTTATCTACAGGGCATGCCTGTCAATTTAAAAAACTGACCTGCTCAACAGTTGAAAGGCATAACCTGATGCTAACCCTGGCCACTGGAGTTGGCATTACTGGGGCACAGCAATTAATTACTGTGCAATTAAAAATAACAGCTCTTCATCCCAAATGGTTAATGCTGCAAGGGTTCAGACTTTATACTTTTAAGTGGCAACATCAATGAAACTTCTTCAGGAGCTACATAAGTTTTTTTTTTTTTTTTTTTCTTCCCCCATTGGGGATTATTTTTTTTTTTTTTCCATTTTGTTTCCCAAAGGATTTGGAGGTATATCCCATGTCTGGTAGCAGTAGTTACTTTGACTCTTTCCGGGAGCTTGTTATTGCATGTTCTGTGAACAGTTATGTGCGGTTGTGGAGAAGGGGGGAAGTTTGTTCTGTCTTCTTGGCTAACTTTATTTTGAAAGCTGCAGTAAACATTGGCATGGTCCTGCTTTGCAGGAAGCCTTGCTGGAAGTCTCCTAGGTTGTTGAGGTGCTTTAAACTTGATTTCTACAACGTGTAAACTTCTGGGGGGCGTTAGAGCTGTCAACTACCATTTCTGCAAGGAGAGGCTGCTACAGCTGGGCACAATTATATTTGCGGTATTAGTGACTGTAGTATTTGCAGTATTTTTCAGTGAGTAACCTAGTTTGATCCATGAGCTGAATTTTGAGAAGCACCTCTGGAATTTTGGGACAAAAATGGCCTCCTGAGTTTAGAGGTGACATGATTAGATTCAGGATTATGTGGTGTTCAGAGGAACCTGGTAATGCAGACATTCTCTGTTTGGCAGCTGTTTTTCTAAGAAATTACTTTGATTTGGAAACACTATGATCAACTCGTGTGCATGTCTCTCTTTATAGAGTCCAAACCACTGCAGGACCTTACCAATGCCAGGACTCTGTCCCTCCCCAGCTCGGAAGAAGTGTCAGGGCGCTTAATCAGGCGGAGACGAGAACCAACCTGCTACAAGGAGCCAAAAATCGCAAGGTTAGGACTTAAACTATTCCTTCCTGTGACTTTTCTTATGCTGCAAACCCTTGCTCTCCTTTCATACACTTGATCTCCAAGGCTGGATCCTCTGTCGCTTTCTTTGTCTTTAGTCCCTCTTACCCTTCATGTTTCTGTGAGTCCTTCTGCCACAGTGTGGTTAAACAGAAATTCTGCACTAGTATAGATGCATGTGCAGGCTTCTGGTAACATGCTGCCAAAGAGCAATTTCCCTCACCAAACAAAAACTTGTCTTAGCAGACTTTGTACGTGGTAGCCTAGTGCTAGTGAGGGATTAACATGAGGTTAAAATGTAGGATAAATAAAGAGAATAAAGGGAAAGCCCTGCTTTTCCTTGTTGCTGTTCTGTGCTATTTGAAGTTCTAGACAACAATTAAGTAATACCTCAATTTTAATCAGATTTCAGTGAAAGAAATGCAAGATTTTGAGGAGGATGTCTCCCCATGTACTCAGTGTATGTGGCAGGGTTTTGGTAGGGGAGGGGAGCTGACAGGGTGTCCTCGGTGAGAACAGTACAGAAGCTGCCCCATGTTAGATAAGAGCCAGTTCCAGATGGCTTCAGAAGGGACCTGCTGCTGGCCAGAGCTGAGCCAATAAGCAATGCTGCTTGCACTTGTGAGTGTATTTAAGAAAGCAGAAAAAAGATACTGCACAGCAGCTGGGAGCGAGGAGTGAGAACGTAGAGGAAAAACAGCCCTGCAGGCACCAAGGTCAGTGAAGAAGGAGGGCAGGAGATGCTCCAGGCATGGAGCAGCAGTTCCCCTGTGGAGAGGCTCCTGGCAGAGCAGATTGTCCCTCTGCAGCCTGTGGTGTATCACACCAGAGCAGATCTCCATGCTGCAGCCCGTGGTGGAACAGTTGGATATGGCCTGCAGGAGACTGCAGCCCTTGGAGAGAGCCCACACAGTAGACTCTGGGCCAGAAGTGCAGCCTGTGGAGGCGAGCTCACAGAGGAGCAAGAGTTGCCACCTGTGGGTGACCCATGCTGGAGCAGCAGGACTGCACCCCATGCTACAGACCCATATTGGAGCAGCTCTTGAAGAACTGTAGCCTGTGGGAAGCCCCCAGAGGACCAGTTCAAGAAGGACTGTGTCCTGTGGGAGGAACCCCACGTTGGAGTGGGGCAGACAGTGACCGTGAAGGAGCGATGGAGACGAACCATTCAGGACTGACCACAGCCCCCCATTCACCTGCACTGCTCAGGAAGAGGAGATGGAAGAGGATGGATGGGAGGAAGGCTTTTTTAGTTTGCTTTTAGCTCTCACTGCTCTAGTCTGTTAGTAGTAGGCAATAAATTACATTAATTTCCCTTAGGCTGAATCTGTTCTGCCTGTGATAGTAATTGGTGAGTGATTTCCCTCTCCTGATTTCTACTTATGAACAGTTTTTCATCATACTTCCTCCCTCTGTTCTGTTGAGGAAGGAGAGTGAGAGAACAGTGTGTTGGAGCTTAGCTAGCCATTGGTGTGTAACCACCGCACCCCATGAGCAGGTTGGGTAATGTTTGCTGCTTCTGGCAGGGATGAGTACCAGAGCAAGGAGCTGCATCTCTTCCCTAATAAACTGTTGCATTATCTAGTAGCTACTGTTCAGAAGCACTGAATTCCTAAAATGATGTCTTCTGTTAAATTGATTTTGTTAAAACAATGCCTGTGCTGGCTAGGTGATGCTGTGTTTTTCCCTGAAAAGTACTGCAGTGTGAATTTCATGTGAGAAATTAGTTATAATGGTTCAGAAAGTACTCTGTATGGGTATAGCTGATCCAGTAGGGGACAACAACTAAACCATACTACCCAGTCATCTTATGGTAGAAGCATCTCAGTAAAAACAGAAACTTTAGAGACTCAAATCATACGTGTATTCAAGAAACCTCTTGATGGTTCAGTCTAACCCTTTTGGTTCTGCAGCAAACTGAGACGGGGTGACCCATTTACAGACACGGAGTTCCTCCACTCCCCTATCTACAAAAGCAAAAAGAAGATCAAAGCCAAGGAAATGACCAAGAAGATCAAAGAGGAAAAAGATTTCTGAATAGTGTACTGGTGCTAAGGCAAGCAAACTGATAACAAGGGGGGAAGAAGGAGCCAGAAGTGAAATAGTGGTTAATTGGCAGCCATCAAGCTCCTGGCTTGTGTATCTTTGCTAGAATGTATCTAGTATTGTGTGTATATTTTTAAAAATATAAATAAAATCTATGTGGACAGTATAAAAAGCTTTGTGACATTTGATCTATCTCTGGTTGTCCCTGTTTCTCCCCCCTCTCTGCCAGTCCTCTCTTGGCTCAACACAAGCCAGGAAAGAATACACCTGGGAGGGGAGAGCTCATCTTCTGGCACTGCAGATACCACAAGACTGCTGCCTGGGGTTTCAAAAGAGTGCAGCAGCCTGGGCTTTGACAGCAAGCAGAAGAGGAGGCTAATGTACTGCCCAGTGTTACCTCCTGGTGGAAGGTGGTTTCTGTATGGGCAGAAAGTTGCTGGGGAATCATGTTTAGGATTGAATGCTAAAGCATTGGACAGCCCTAGAAGTCAGAGCTCTGCTGCTCTCAAAGGGAGCCATGTCAGAGAACTGATGTACATGTATTTGCTTTCTGAGGATTTGCATATATGTGGAGTTGAAAACAGCCTTCCACCACCAGTCTTAAGCATGAAACATGTACACATCTAACTACATCAGTGTCAGCCCTAAAGGTAAGTTAGGCCTTACTTTGCTTATGGACAACTTTTTGCTGGTGCTCACTGCTGGGACTGTTGGTGCAAGGTGGTGTTAATGTTAGTGAGAGCCACAAGGGTCCAAGAGCTCTGAGTTTGCTGGTACACTGCAAAGTAGATGATCACGTTTCATGAAATCCTGTACTGTTCCATTGCACACTGAGTGTCCACTGACCTCCAGCTCTTGATGTGATAGAATCTACTGGTGTTTAACTTTGAAGGCTATTGATGTTTGAGTGAGTGATAGGGAAAAAAAAAGGAACATACTAGTCATAAAGGAGAGAGGGAATGAGTATCCACAGAAGCAGGAAAAGTAGTCCCTCATTCTCCGTGGCAGAGCAGGCAAAGCTCACATTGCCTTTTTTTCCCTCCTAATGCAGAGGCAATACTGCTTGCTCTCCTCAGTACTACAGCAGCACTCTTCAGTTCATGTAGATAGATTGGGTCCTGCTGTACCCTATGGAGTCCTCCAGAAGGTGGAAATTTTGTGTTGATGCAGAAGGAAAGCTATACTGTCAGGGAATTAAAAACAAAACAGAAGTATAAGCTTTAATTCCCCTTCCCACTTAGTTTGTTCTGTTCCCTGAAAAGGGCTAAGATTCTCCCTGTGTTCTGTAATGCCAGAGGCTGGGTAGGAGCTAGTAAGTAACAAGACAATTTGTCAGAGGTGCTGCTGTATTATGACCCATCTGATTGTGGCGTGCTACTTGTGCCCGCAGGCAGGTAGGCACATAGATCAAGATATTTCTGATGGATATTTCCATTGTCTCAAGAGTATTCAGAAATAACTTTTCTAGGTGCACTTTTTACATGCTGTTGTTAATAACAGACTACCACACTGAGTGTTGTGTTCATTCACGCTGTGGTCAGTGACAGCTGCTAGTAATTGCAGAGCTGTGCTTCAAACACATGCTCAGCCCTAGAGAACTGTTAATGCTAGCTGATTCAATTTGATCAATTTTGCATTTCCATCCTAACCCACACTTAAGACACCCTGCAGCTGACCAGCTATTTTATCTATAACCAGTTTCTGATCTTCACTGAGTGGTGATGTATTAATTTGATGCAAGTTTCACTTATAGAAATATTTCTATCTGTTTTCATTGTAGCTATATGCTGGCTCTGAACAGGAAGTCTACTTTGTTGGCTATGTCTGTATGATGCTGGCAGCAGGACATAACAGAAAATGGGGAGTAAAACTTGTGCACTAGTATTTGTATGTCACTGCTTTGTAACAGTGCTCATGTTAAGAAAAATGGGAGGTAAGCTCTGCAAGTCTGACTTCAGCTACATCCTCACTCATTCCTGCTGAGTTCACATATTGTCTTTCTACCTGTCACCTGGCAACCACAGTCAATGTAGCATAGACAGCACTGCACCTGGATTAGCCATGAAGATTGGTTTGAGCTCAAAACCCCTTTTTCTGTACAGCCATTAGCCTCCCCTTTTCATGTCATAGTTAATGAAGTCTCTGGGAGAATAGACCACTTTTTGTTGTTGGGAACTACCAGCACCCTGTAGAGATTAAGTATTCTTAGAGGGGCTACTTCGTTTTTATCAACCCTTTCTTTGGGGTCCCATGCTAGTTGGGTATAAGGATGGGAATATAGAGCCACTCTGGGTGGTCTTGCATAGACTGGCACCCCTCTTGCAGGCTTCACTGCATTTTTTTTTTTTTTTTAAGAAGATTTAGCATATAGTGAGTGAGGCTTTCAGCACTTCAAGATTAGTTTTACAAGGGGCTCCTTCAAGTCAGGTGTTTGTTGGTTACTTACTGTTGTAGGTAGGCCTTTTTGTTTTGAAGGGTTTGAGTCCTGCTTGGGGACCTGCAAGGAATAAGCCAGCCAGCCCTGTGCTCTGCCTCCAGCAGCATGGAGTTGCTAGCCTGTACTTACCAAAATGGTGCTCTTAGGCCCAGGAGAAAATATCAGTGGAAGGGGTACTTTTAAGTTCTTATGTACTACCTGATGCTTACCCCCCACCTTGCAGCTGACATATGGCCATCTCAGTCACAACAATTAACTTCTCTCCCTTCTTGGAGCAGAGTTTTATTTCATGTTTGTATCACATTCTGATGGTCTATCCTAATATGCACTTTGCTGAAAGGTACTAGAATCTGTTTCTGAGGTAGAATTTGGCCTGTAGCTGCTAATCACACAAAGGAAAGAGAAACAAAGAATGTTAGTTAGCTTTTATTTTAGTCTGCACTGAAATATTCTTTAAAAAATGGATGGAATAGTTCTTCAGTCATAATCTGACCTGCTTTATCACGATAAGAAGTAAGAGTCCAGACAACTGGAAAAAAGTTTTGCACCGTTATGAATTACATGGGAAGGGAGGAGGGAACAGTTCCTATGTTCACATCCAGTCAGACAGAATATAACAACACATGTACTGTATTTAGGACACTGCAGCATGGTTTTATTAGGCTCTTAGCCTATAGGGTTTGTTTCCAGCATTTACTAAGTGCTTCTTTCCAAAATGCTAGTCCTCATTTAAGAAATACCTTGTAATCAGGATACTATGCTCCAGTTGGCACTAAAAATATACATTAAGAGAGGGGCTGCAGTGGAGCTGTGACAGTCCTGTGAGCTCATTTATACTCAGTGGACACTACTGGAGCAATAAGGACGGTTCTGGTTTCTAAGATCTGTTGGACAGTAAGTCACTGCTGGTTTGACCAGAGGTGTGACAGAGACTGGATTGCAGTCTGAGAGGAAAGGAGGGGAAAAAAAAAAAAAATCACAGAAAGTCAGAGAAGAACCTCAACTCTGCTATGAATGACATAAGGAATCTAGTCCCACATTGAACTTGAACACTACCACATTCAGCTGCTTAGAAAAAAGTAAGGCATAGCCTAGCAGCTCAAGGGGTTTAAGAAAACAGTATCTTTTAAACATTTAAAGTTTACATTTTTTTGTCTAGTATTTGAAATGTTACACAATAGTGATACAGTGTCACTTAAACCACAGTATATGTGGGAATTTCCTTGTTAGCAGAGCTTGAGTAGAACCCATGCCTTAAAGTTTGGGCAGAGAAGCTAGCTTCCCCTTCAAGTTTTCAGCAAGCTTGTCCATGAACTCAAAAGTGTTCAAGTAGTCAGAACGTGTGACACTGTGGGGGAAACAAAACAAGACAGGCATTAGTTATAAAGCTTGTCACTTTGAGCACTGAGCTAAGACTGGTCAGAGGGGTGTTTAAGCCCTTCTCTGAAACCAGCAGAATCATCTGTTCATCAAGATGTCTTTTTTGTGAAAAGGCTCCAGAGAAGAGGTAGCTAGGTGGTAATTTGCAGTGAAGCAGGTATTTATCCTAAGAAATGGACAGGATGACATCTAACCAATGCACCCAGACTTCAAAAAAAAAAAAAAAAAAGGAACAGCTAAGAAACCTTTATATTATTTCCCCCCGCCAAGCACTTGTCATAAGAGCAGGGGCAGAGCAACCTAGACACTAAGCTACTTGGGGCAGGGAGTGTTACATGCTCTCTCTGTATAGCATCAGCTGCAGAAGAGCCCAGTTCTGTGACCAAGCACCTGCAATTCCTCACCATGTCCACTAGTAAAACAACATTCCAACAAACATCAAGTAAAACCAAGCCCCTTCCAAACAGAGTTGATTACTTCATTTACTTACTTAGGTAGGCCTTTGATACAGGCAGCAAGGTCTTTTGTCATGAAGCCTGATTCAATGGTCTCGATACACACTTCTTCCAGGGCAGCTGCAAAGGTCTTGAGGCTAGTGTTGTTGTCCAGTTTAGCTCTGTGAGCTAGTCCTCTTGTCCATGCAAATATGGAGGCTGAGAGAAAACACTAGATCAGTGTTCTTCTAGAACTCCTTAGATGTTGTACTAAACATATGTGGAACTGTTATTTTAACATTAGTAACACTGAAAACAGAAGGAAGTTTGGTGTTCTCTTTCTTATTACCAAACTTTCCATCTTCAGCTAGAAAAGCAGAACTTGGAAACTATCCCCTACCTCCAATAATCTCCTCTGTGTATCTGCTACTTTACCTTATTTTGTTCCTTCCCAAGTCAGAATGAATGACCTGTAAAGAGGCTCTGATTACAAAGAAAGCTGCCCTCATGACAGAGAACTTATGACAGCTGCCCTTAAGACACTCTTCTTCCTGGTATTACATTACATAGCATGGTCCTTGTGCAATTGTAGAGGACTCTTCTCTTCATATACCATTCTAGTTGCATTTACACTTTAAGCATGTACATGGCTTAGAGAATGGCTGGGTTTTATCTGAGCACCAGGGAGGGGAATGGCTGGGTTTTATCTGAGCACCAGGGAGGGGAATAAAGTAACTAAACAACCTAAACCTTAAGCCCTCTGTGGTTATACACACATTATTTGGGGAAGAGCGAAAGCATGTTTCAAATTTTATGCTTATGTCTAGCTCATTGCCCACAAACTCCATTCCAGCCTGCTTTGGCTTGAGGGATCTCCCTAGTAGACAAGTGCATTATGAACTACCAGTGTCACTACTACTAGTGTTAGGCTCTCCAGAAAAGATGTTCTTATACCAAAAAGGTGTTTTTATACCAAACCTGTTCTTTTATGTGTAGAGATCAAAGGGCACTGAAAGGCAGCTCACCAATGGGGTTAGTGGAAGTTTCTTGGCCTTTCTGGTGCATGCGGTAGTGACGAGTAACTGTGCCATGAGCAGCTTCTGCTTCAACAGTCTTGCCATCAGGGCAGATCAGCACGCTGGTCATCATCCCCAGGGAACCATAGCCTACAGGATACATGGCTCAAAAAGTTTAGTGTCTCCTTCAGAGAGCTTTATCTAAATTGCTCTTAATCCCCCCATCCTACAAAACTCTCGTAGCCTTGCTGTATTCATCAACAGCAGAGCTGCTGCTGCAACTGACTGACTAGTTTTGACTGTTTAAAGTTAGACAGCTCATCAGAGCAGAAAGTACTGCTGAACCATGAGATAAAGACATGTAGACATTCTGTCCCACTTCAAGAACATTAATATTCTCACCTTAAGACTTTTTTTTTTTAAACTGAAAAAGGGCAATCTGAGACTCCTAAGCAAGCAGCATTCATCTGACAGTTACTATCTCACCCAGATGGGATAGGAAACGAATTTGGGTTCTGAAAATTTTCTTGCTCGTCTGTCTAGCACCTGCCAGTATGCTCACCACTGGTCAACCATTAGAATAGAACACATCTTGGTTATTATATTGCTAGGAACTGCCATCCAGTTAAGAAATACAACTAAATACATGGTTTGCATTCAGTGGATTTTCTTGTTAAAGTGAAATCAGAATTGTTTGCTTTTTTGATAGCCACAGGTGTGAAGTTTCCAAGACCCAACACCACATCTTGGGCCACTACATAAGATATGACAAAGAGACTGCTACTGAGTTTACTGCAGTACAGCACAGAAAGCATCTCATACCTTGTGCAACAGAATCAGACTGCACATCCCCGTCATAGTTCTTGCAGGCCCAGACAAAGCCTCCTTCAGATTTCAGGGCCTGAGCAACCATATCATCAATGAGCCTATGTTCATACCAGATCTTCTTGGCTTCAAACTGGGACTTGTATTCTCTAGGAAACAAAACCCAGAACACCCTGATATATAAAAACAAGCTGCACAACTCATGCAAGTAACTGTGCATAGGGGCGAGTTAAACAATGCTGGAAGAAGTGTGCGTCATCTTTGCTTTTTTCTTTTTTCTTAATTGTTATGGTCAGTGCAAGTCTGTTCAGAAACATAGAAGAACCAATATGGAATCCATGGCTTTCTGTTAGAAGAGATGAACACCATAGCCTTAAATAGTAGTGTGTCCTGCAGGACATGGCAGACTGTGACAGGGAAGGCGCACAGACCCCCAAAGTAATTAACAGCAACAGCTCATAAGACTGCAGAAAATGTTTCTGCTACAGAATGACACACTGTAGTAGGAAGTTAGTAGGAAGTAGACAACCACCATAATTACCTGTCATAGATCTCTTGGAAGATGTCTTTGAAGCGGCCATCGTATTTCTTCAGGATGGTATTCTTAGTGCTCATGTAGAGAGGCCAGCCTTTAGACAGCGCCATTTGGAAGGAACTGTGGGCAAAGTCCTTGATAGACTGGTCAAGATTGTACATTCCCATGGCTACACCACCACAGCCTGTTAGCAGAGAGAGAACAGATTTCAATTGGATTTAATTTTGCTTAAGAATTCGCCAGTCTTATGGCAGGTAGGCATTATTCCCAGATAACAGTTTTCATTTTAATGCTGGTTCTTTCAGAACAAGATTCACTTTGCACCATCAGCTCAAAGCTGGAGCAGTCCCGTGGATAAGAAAGGTTCTTGTTTTAAAGGTCATAGTATTAAGATGTACTTAGCTAATACCCTTAAGATGCTTCTACCTAATCCACATCTAAGAAGCAAAACTGTGACAGGAGTGAGCATGCTTGAATTTCTACTAATGGGATAAATAATGGAGACTGTTTTCCATTAAAGCAGCAGGAGGAGGTTTGGAGTAGGGGACTCAGTCAAAGCTAGAAGTGGGTTTGCTCCCATCAGGCTTCCACTACACTGCAGAACTAGCTCCAGCAATAAGAGCCTGCCTTTTTTTTTTTTTTTTTTTAAACCCAGCTCAGGTAAACAGGCCCCCACATGCATTCCTGCCTCTTTGTATGCATGTGTTTGGCATACCCTGCAGCTTTGTTTCACCTGCTCAGGCTCACTTCCTGCAAGTTGTGGAGAGAATATACCAGTCATCTGGGTGCAAGGTAAAGTCTCCAAAAGAAGACTGAGGAACCATCAGTGTTCACATGACTTAGACTGTATAATGCATATGGATTAGCAGCCTGAATGGGAGTGCCTTAAACTTACAGCCCAGCTCACCTGGGGGAAAGCAGCATTCAGATCATGTGAAAGGCTGGTTGGGGGAGTGAAGGTAGGGTCTGGGGCTTAGTGACAAAGCTTTGTCATCTTCAGAACAGCTTTTTGTGCTCTTAAGTGAAAAAGGAGCTATGTTCTTCATTTCAAGCATCTTACTATTGTCACTTCTGTGGTTTGTTGTGCCTTTATCAGGGATCTTTGCTCTGGAAACAATCCAGGTTTATTTTACTTTGATGTTGTGAAAAAAAAAACACCTTTGTTTTCGATCTGTCCTTACCTCCAGATTATTATATGGATATGCATGCTGGATAAGCCTCCTCTGGCTTTTCCCCTCTTTATCTGCTTGCCAAGATAGCAAGGTCATTTAAGTTGGTATTGGCAGGGAATGGAATTCTTGCTGTTACCAGTGAAAATACATGTTGTCCCCCTGCCTCAGTCAAGGGCAGAACAGGGTCTGACCAAAGACTGTTGCCTCAGGAGCCATGATTTCATAGGTAGCTGGACAACAGCTATTACGTTTTACTCAAATACTTATTTGCATATAGGTAGAAAGCTTGTTGCAATCATGCAATCCTACAGCCAATTAGAGCCTCTCAATCCAGTGTCAGGGTTGAAGATATTAGTATAACGATGGGACAAGCTTCCTTTATGCACAGTGGAGGTGTGCTGGCACAGCAGCTGCCTGTGGGGTGGGGAACTCCCCCAGAGCAACAGCAGTAACTTGCTGTGTCTGCACTACCTTGCTTTCTGCTTGCTGACTCAGCACACCAGAGCAGTGAATCAGTCCAGCAGCTAGGACTGCCAGACACCTCCAGTACAGGCTCTCCAGTCACTTAGCAAATGAAAACATATTAGAACTGACAGCGAAGCAGGTGAACTCTGGGTGAGAGACTGCAACAAGAGACACTAGAGATTTGGTTTCCTGTGAGCAAGAATGCCAGAGAAATCAAGCATTACATACAATCAAGTAGTAGTTTTGGGACTTGGTTCCCAAGCTAAATGCATACAAACTAGGATTCTGTGTTGTCTGCGTTGTTTACATGGACATATTAGGTCTTTGCAGCTAGAAATAAAACATTGCACACTCACATACACAGGTCAGCATCAGGCTTCAAATCCTGAACCCTCTGATCACTGAAAGGCAAGATAGATGGCTGATGTGATGTTTTCCTCAGTCCTGCCTCTGAACACCATGGATTCTAGCAAGGTGTATATAACTGTTTTCACACAAAGCCCAGTAGTGTCAGCACTCCCCCTCCTGAGACTAGCAACGCCTACAACCAGCACAACATTGCCCAAATGCCTTTGTGACTCCATCTGTTAAAACACAGAGCCTACACATCCAGGATCACCCTTGTCAAATCTCCTTTCTACCTTTTAGAGTTATTGTCAGTTCTCACTTCTATTGAGAAAGACTGCTTAATAAAGAAGGGTACAAACTGAAAAGGTGTATAGAGCCCAGCAAGACAAACTAGAACCAGGAAGAATTGTACCTGAATTGTTCTTAAATACTGTTCCCCTCGGGTCAAACACTATTTAGCAAGTTTCCCTCTAATCAGAGGTAAAAGCATGTTATTACCAGAGTCATTATACAATAACACAGCAGGTGGCCAGTCTAGTACAGTTGGGTATTTGATGTGCTGCTTTGATCCCAGGAAGATTTGAAGTAACTTTCAGTACTTCCCAGATGAATAACAAAGGCTCTAACCTTCTCCTACCTCTGCCTCCTGAAGTCATATTGTACCATCAAACATATCCAACTAATAACTGAATTAAGCCAGAAATACCAGTTCCAAGGAAAACAGGGGTAGTACCTACTTTCAAAGTTATGGACCAGATAGGTGATTGGTTTGCCTCCATCTCCTGGAGTGTATGTCATCTCTACTTTTCCAGGCCCAGGTACCACAAAATCCGTTGCTCTGTACTATAAAAATAAAAAAATAAAATCACCACGATTACTTTATGTATCAGGAGGACAGAGCCATAAAGATAATGAGGGTAGGGTAAAGATGTAGAAATAAACAGTTGTAAAAAAAAAAAAAACAAAAAAAACCACAACAAAACAAAGGGCATTGAACAGGCTGTTATTTACTCAGCCATGTGTTCATTGGACTATCCTACTGGAGAGGAGAAAGACAAGAACTCAAGAGTCTGCCTGTGTCAGAAGTGACTTTCCTCTTCAGGGGAAAAAGCTTGCAGATTCTTGAGCTCCATCAATTGTCAGAGCATTTATTTTTGCAAATGCATAGAAGTTTTAAAGTGACAAGTATCCAGAGTGTTGTGTCGTTTTTGAGTAGAAATCTTTCTTTCTCCCCTCCAAGCTATTCATATCCCAACTGATCACAAGAATAAAGAAAAATCATACAGCATCTAAACAAAAGCCACTACTTCTATCCATTGTATGACACTTATAAGGCCAACTTGTAGTAAGAATTCTTGGAGTTCTGTAAATTGCTACACATTTTGCTCCTTTGAGCTGCACGGACTCAAGAGCCAACAGGTACTTCGAGTTTTTTAAGTGGTGTCTCATCTTTCCAACTGTCCAGAAGAGTACTATTTAAGGTCACATTTCCTTGAAGTCTATCATCCATTTTCATGTAGTTTCCCTTTTATGAGAAAATCTGTTCCTGTAACTTCAGAACAGCTCAAGAAGTGTCTTGCTAGCATGTCCTTCACATTATTCCTTCCATTTTTATCTTATACCTTGGCAGGGTATTAATCCTCCCCTTCAATCCATTGTTTCTCATTATTTTGACCTTCTCAATTATTCGGTACTGTTAAGTATTTTGGGCCACATTCTTTTCCACTGTCGGGACTCATTTTACCTTCCCACCCCAGCTAATCTTACAGCTTGCCCTCAGTGTTGGATTTACTCATTTAAGCAGTTGCCTTTTCATGGAAAACTTCCCTTCTGTCATGCCTGGCTGCTTTACAGGGCATCATTTCCTAAGGATAACAGTATGGCTGATACTTATCCTCTGGACTGCCCAGAGGCCACTACACTGAGTGCCACACAACTTTTCATTGCCTTGTACTACCTCTGCCAATGGACATTTCCCTCCTTCCATTCTGCAGCCTGATGTGTCTACTGTGAATACCAGCCCTGCAGGAGCGCTGTCTGAAACCCAGTTGTTGATGTCAAGCTTAAGAGGCAGAGCACAGTTTAAAAGAAAAACTGTGTAAAATAACTTCTCCCATTTGAGAAGTCACTCAGATCTTTCACCATGAGCAACATTTGCCACCAGGAAGCCCTTATGAGAAGCAAAAAGATGGGCTGTGTAAAGCATATTTTCTAAAGGCATTTATATGTAGGGAGGAGGGTTCTGTAGAGGTGAAGAAAACAGCTTAGAGGAAAGGAGTTGTATCCTGCATTTAGGTATAGCCCTGTCTAATCCAAGCAGGGGTCCCTGAACACTGTTTGTTAAACAGTGCAGCTGTATAAACAAAGGCATGAAACAGACTCTCCCACATTTTGTCAGGTGCTGTATCAAGTGCTAGCAAGTACCCACTCCCAAGTGGACTGCAAGGGATAAAGCAGCAGCACAGGGATATCTGAGTGCTCTGAAGCTCTACACTAGTTTAGGACTAAGGCTGTTTGTATAGCAAGAGAAGAGGGGGTAAGCACTGAAGTGACTCACTTGATCCCCATAAGCGTGACGGCCAATGACAATGGGTTTTACCCATCCAGACACCAACCGAGGGATGTTCTTGCAGATAATAGCCTCCCTGAAGACAGTTCCACCTAGGATGTTTCTAATTGTCCCATTGGGAGACTTCCACATCTGCTTCAGCTTGAACTCCTCCACTCTTTTCTCATCAGGAGTGATGGTTGCACACTTTATGCCAACATGGTATTTCTTTATGGCTTCAGCAGCTTCCACGGTCACTTTATCATTTGTAGCATCACGATGCTCAATGCCCAAGTCATAGCTAGAACAAACCCACAAAGACAGTCAGAATTGCCCAGGGCATTGGTTCACATCCAACAGGAAAGAAACCAGACCCCATAGTTCCAGCACTCTTCCCTAACTGAAGTTATTTCCCTTCCACTCCAGCAGCATTCACACTGGAAGAACATAGAGGCTGGTGGGAAGGTGGACAAAAAAACAACAACAAAAACACAAAAAAACAAAACAGCTTCAGTTTATGTCTGAGTCTCTCTTCCAGTGTGGGACATAGCCAGTATCTTCTTCGCCTTCCCTCCTAGGCTTCCTGACAGTGGAGCTTCCAGCCTGGGTTTCTCATGGCACGGAACAGCACAATGCCCAAGTGAATATAGGCCTTTGTTTCAAGCCTCGTACTGAGGGTTTTGGCTTCCTTTATATACTGAGTGTGTGAAGCAACACCAGGCTTCAAATTGAAAACTGCTTTGACAATGGACCCACAATCCTGCTCTGGCAGCACAACTGCTGAGAGTCCCCTCAAACAGTCAGAGGAAGCATGTTTCCTCCACTGTTTCACTAGCTTTTTGAGAACAATGGGTGCCCAGTGTGGGCTAGTCCTGAAGCATAGCCAGCTCTACACGAATCTAGCTACTGTGCCAGCTCAGCTGGGGGTCTGTTTTGCCTCCTCCCACCCCTCTTTGAAAAGGGAGGTTCTCCAGTCTGTGTGCATGTATTATGCTGCTGAGTTCCTGTTTGTCTGGGTCTCAACACCAGCAAGAAAAAGCCTGATGTAGGTGGCATACAAATGACATCAGGAACAGGGGAAGAGGTCAGACCTGTGGGTTTAATAATGGCAGCTACCACTGAAGGCCTTTTTCCACACAGCTAGGAGCAACACAGCTGGATATTTATCTAATAATTATAGCTCAGAGGCTAAAAAGGAAAGGAATTGTTTATTCTGCTTGACCAGATGCTGTACATAGCACGCATGTCCTTTTTGCCTTAACAGCTGTATTTATTTTTTCCAAAAAGGAAGCATAGGACAGCCTAGGTTCAGGGAATAATTGCAAGTTGCTCACACTGCCAGCGGCAGAGGTCAAGCTTAGAGACAACATGGCAGAATTTGTGCCCTACAGCTGCCCTTTTGCCCTCTGGGCAGGTCTCCAAAAACCTGCTCAGAGTTCACAGATGTTAGGCTTCAAGCCAAAGAATGGCTGAAAAAAATAATGTTTCTAATTTTTTAGGCTGCAGGAAACCATGCAGGCTGCCCAGGTACTGGAAAGAAAAGACAGAGGAGATGAAGACGCAGACCATGGCCATAAGGGAATTTCTTAGAGGCACAGCAGAAAACAGGTAATTCGTTATTAAACATTCACTGCCTACTGCTGTGAAGAACCCCCAAAGGTGCTGCCAGTGGAGAGTTAGCCAAACTATCTTCATCATGAACCCACATTTTCCACAGTACTTAGTGAAATTGGTCCTTTAGGTAAGCTGACCAGGAAGTCAGCTTGGAATTCTACCAGTGTAAAAATGGGCTAGTAGCCTCTCTGCACTAGTGCTGGAAGAGCTACAAGTCTCTCAGTGATAAGTGAAACCTGATGAATGCTTAATGACACATGCAAATTGTAGCACCAGTCAGCTGTATGGCATAAAGAGCAATTACCTGTGCAAATCCAGATCTACATAAGGAAATATCAGCTTTTCTTTAATTAGATCCCAGATGACCCGTGTCATTTCATCTCCTTGCATCTCCACAACAGAGCCTCCTTGGATTTTTTTAGACATCTTTGTCTGTAGTAGATTAAATAAAAACAAAACCAAATCTGAGTTAAAATACACCAGTGATATACCAATACATGTACCCTGTGCTTTTACAACACAATGACTAGAGAGGTACTAACACTGCATACAGGACCTCTCCTGAGGTCTTGAGAACAACTAACTGGTATTTTTCTTGAAGCCACAGCTCCCAGACAGATCTACCTGGAAATAAAATAAAAAGATTAACAGCTGAGAGTCAAGGGCCTGTGTTCTGAGCTTTAATTATGGCTTTACAAGGGAATTGGAAAGCATGACCAAACTGCTCCCCCCAAATTCCACAGAAATAGATGAGCACTTTTTAAGATTTCATGAGTTCTAGTCCAGTTGCCTATTTTCCTCTTTTTTTTTCTGGAAAATGGTTGTTAATGAGCATATATTTTAATGACAGTTCAGATTACTGGCACTATTAATATTAATACATTATCAGATTCTTTATTAGCTTCCTTCCCCAAGGAAGATAGAAGCAGGTACAGAAACCCAAGGGCCACATCAACAGTACTCGCTCCTGGCAAGGTTTACTTCTGCTGTAAAAATAAATACCAGACTTTTTTTTTTTCCTGCATGGTACAGAGGTTTCCTAAGATATTTGTTCAGGCTTTAAAAAAATCAACCCTGAACTCTACCCTTCCAGTTGCACTTTGATCCTTGACAAAAAACAACCTCACAAGCCACTGGACTTTCTTAACATAGTGCCCGGCTTTCTAACATCCATAGTTTCTTGATTCTTAACTCTGATTATGCAAGAGCTATGACTTGGCATTTTCTTCCTCCCAAGACAGTCCAGTTCTTGTATGCAGCTGCTAGGATAGTACACTGAGATACCAAGCCCTTGCACCTGGATTTACAGTCTCACAGATACCAAGGCCCATGAATGGCTTTACCTAGATGAATAGACCCAGTGTTCAGGAGGGCTCCTAATTCTGGATGCAGTTATTCAGAGGTAAAACATTTGTAGTGCAAGGGCCCCAGGCTAAAAATGCCTGGGGAGACTGCTCCCAACAGCAAGAACTACAATGAAAAAAAGCAAGCAAATACTCAGTAACTCACAGCCTCATATTGCTCAATTTCACATGAGCACATAAACTTGAAAGAATGAACTAGTCAGGCACTTTTATCCCAGAGGAAGATAAAAATCTTGGCTCATGTTAGATCTTTCTAGTCCTCATGGAACACTAACTTGTTTGCTCACACGCAGTGCCTGTACTCAGTTTATTTATGCAAGTATTTCATGCCTAATTTTCAGTGATGACAGCTTAAATAGGGACCTTCTCACACTCCTGTGGCCAAGGCACAGGGTTACCAGCCAGGAGACTTCAGTTTTGCTCTTGGCACTTACACATTTGGAGAAACTTTGGTGATTCATTTAAGACAAAATGTACACCAACTCTCACCCACCAGGGCTTGTTTTGTGGTTTGATCCCTACTTAAGCAAGGCAAATCAGACAATGTCAGTCTCCCCAGAGCAACAGGTTTTGCAAAGCTAGCTTAGGACCTACACAGCAGCATTGTCACGAGGGGAAGACATGGTACACGAGATGTGCCTGCACTTGAGATGCACACCTCCACCAAGATGTGGAAATCGCAGCTTCTTTAGCAACTCTGCCAGTGCCGTATGTGTTCGTCCGATCACGGCAGCAGCACCTTTCCTCCCCTGCAGCCCTTGCCCTGCGTACAGGCACAGCCCTGCAGCATCCTCCTTCCCCTGAGCGCCGGTGCTGCCGTGCCGCCGGCTGCGCTTCCCCAGAGCACACCCTTCCCTGCAGTGTCAGTCGTCCCCTTGGATTTTGCACTCTCCAGCACTGCCAAAGGTCAGCAGGGTCCTTTCCCCATCCCTCCCCTTCTCAGCCATTTAACCAGAGCAGCTAAACACCAGCGGGTAACAACCCCCGAGCTCCCCTGGGTCTGCAGCGGGGCCCACAGCCGGCAGTTTGCGATTTCGACACCTCAGCTCCCGGCTGCAGAAGCCGTCTCCCGACCAGGCCTGCCCGGGGGCGAGCCGTGGCGGCTGGGGCAGGCCCTGCCTGCACTTGTCTCCCGGCCCCGGCCCCAGCCCCAACCCAGCCCCAGCCCACCGGCGGCGGGGCGAGGCCGGGCCCAGCGGGGAGCGGCGCCGAGGGGCGGTGGCGGATGGCGAAGGGAGGATCCGCCCGCTGCGGGTCTCCAGCCCGCAGCACCAAAACAAAAAAAAACACAACACAAAAACCCGAAAAACGCCAAGCCGCCGTTCCGGGGTCTCCCTGCGGGGAGGGGACACGGCACACCCGGGGGGCGAGGACAAAAGGCACGGCCCCGTCCCCAGCCCCCCCTCCCCGCTACCTGCAGCACTGCCCGGCTCCTCCTGCGGCGCTCCCAGCGGTGCGGGCCCGGCCGCCTGCGGAGCCTCTTATGGGGCCGCGCCCCCGCCCGGCTCCTCCTTGCTGCTGCTCCTCCTCCTGCTTCTCCTCCTCCTCCTCTTCCTCCTCCTCCTGCTCCTCCTCCTCCTGCTGCTCCTCCCGGCGGCGGGGCGGGGCCCGCGGCTGCCGGACACGGACACGGCCCCGAGCCCGGAACCGGCCGCCCCCCGCCCGGCTGTGCGCCCCGCTGCCGGGCAGCGCCTGCCCGCCCCGCTCCCTGCCCGGTCCAGCCCAGCCCTGCCCGGCCCAGCCTGCGGGCACAGGCGGCACGGAGGCCCGGCGGGTGCCGCAGCGCTGCCCCCTGCCTGCGGGGCCGGCCGGGGGGGCTCGGCGGCCCCGTCCCGCAGGTACCCGGCCGGGGGCGGGCGGGTCGGGGCCGGTTGGCGCTGCCTCGGCCGCCATCGGCGGCGATCGCGCAGGGCTGGGGCGGGGGGGGCCGCCGGGCCCGGCCCGCAGGCGGCAGGCGATCGGCCCCGGGGGCTTGAAACGCCGCCGAGGCCCCGGGGAGCCGGGCCCGGCTCCGCCAGGCGAGCGCCGCCCCCGCGGGAGCAGCGGCTGCGCCCTCCGGCTCCTCCGGGCCGCGGCCGTGCGGGTCCCGCCGGGCCCCAGCCGGGCAGGGAGCGGGGAGGGGGGCTCAGAGCTGCTGCTCGTCTCCTGAGGGGGCTTGGCAGGCGGCGGCGGGGGCGGCGTAGGCCTGGCTTGCGTTTAGGAAGCAAGTGCCCAGTGGCCCGAGGTGTTGAAGAAAGGATTGCGGATCTGCCTGAAGGCATTTCCCGTGAGGCGCGGTGTCCACGCGCCTTCAGCTATCTGTTGTCTGAATGGCTTTGCAGGAACGCACAATAGTTGATATATACTATGGCTTGCAGGAGGGAAAGGTGTGGAAGCCTTCCAGCCCATAACACAAACTTACGTAAAGTACGACCAAAATTGCTCTTAAGACTTTGCTTGTGATGTCTTTTTTCCTTATGGTTTTGTGTATATTGGGAGAAACTGTTCCAGAGGTGCTCGCTGTACCGAGCAGTAAGCAGGTCCTGCAGAGCCGTACAGCCTCCAGATGTGTGCCTTTGTGCGCTGCTGGTAGGAGTGGTCAGGCCCCGTGGGCTGCAGCAGCTGGGGAGCAGTGCCCCTGCCACCCGGCAGCCACGTGGATCTCCTCTGGACTGCGCAGACTTTTCCTGTGGGTTCCTAGAGCTCGGATGAAAGCATTCTAGCCAGCAAAATACACGTATGCCCAAGGGGAAACTTGAAACCTTCTCCCATGAAGGAGCGTGTATCAGCTGCAAAGCAGGAAGCGGACTTGGAGAGCTTTGATCCTTGGTGTGGATAAAGGGTGTCAGCCGTCACTCGTGTGCTCTGTCAGCTGCCGGGGTTCCAGCTCTGTCAGATGTTTCATCGAGTCTTGCTTGAACAAAGATGAAGGTAGTAAGCGCCTTAGCTTGTGGGGAAAGACGTGTAGGCTTTGTGAGGGGGAGTGGAAGAAATCAGGTGTGTATTGAGGTTAAATAATACTGAGTGTGGGAAGGCATGACTCTTGGCCATATGAAGGCTTTGATACACAGCAGGTGGGGTCAACAAGTATAGACAGCTTTTTTTTTTTTTTTCTCCTTCCCTTGATGTAGCTACTTGTGAAAATAAGGAAGATGGGAGGTGTTACATATGAGAAGAGACCACAGGTTGGGTTGCTGCCCTGGTGACTTGCACAGGGTCATTGTACCACAGAGGGAAAGGAAGCAGTGCGCCACCAAACAAACTTAATCTTTCAGTCACGCTTTTATTTGCATTTAATTTATTTCTCGTTCTGAAGTTAACCTGGCGAAATATCCAGTATGCCGTGTGCTTGCTGAGGTGTTTCAGGTTTCTTGTTACAAGGGCTGTAGAGGTTGCAGCACTGACAGGTCTTCTCTCTTTAGATGAAGTTGGAATGGTAGTACATTGCATGTGGAGCCTCCATGTGAAAACTTCAAGCAAGTCAGTTTCCATAGGGCGTCAACCAGAGCATGCTGCCAGACAGCCGAGTGGCTGTTTACTTTCTTAATCTGGTTGCTCTGGATGTTGCTCTAGCAGCTCTGAATTGCTATCTCTGAAGATGCTGCTGTCTTGCCACTGACCAGACAGGGGAGTTGGGCTCCTAATTTTGGCCATCTGACCTGTGCTAATAGCAGACGTTTGTGGTAGGTAGGGTGAACACCTCGCTCAGCATCTAATGAGACACCTCCTCTTCAGCTGACTGAAAATGTTCTGCTTCACCACCCTGTGTATAATGCATGTTGCTGAACTCCTTCCAGGGCACGTGAAATGGCAGCAGATGACAAACGGTCTCCGACGCTGGATTCTGCCAGTGATCTACCTCGTTCTCCTAGCAGTCCATCTCATCTCACTCACTTCAAACCCCTGACTCCTGACCAGGATGAGCCTCCTTTTAAATCGGCCTACAGCTCTTTTGTAAATCTCTTTCGCTTCAGCAAGGGTAAGTGCTTGGAGGAACATGTATATGTGGATTTTGCATCCTATTGATTTTATTGATGGCCTCTGCTGCTGCATAAACTTATAAAATCACCTCCAAACATAGGAGTATATTGTAAGACTACTGGCCAGTCAGATGGTGAGCCAGTCTTTTGCAACTTGCTCTTGGGTGACATAGCAGAGCTGTGCCATGGGAGAAGACGGCCAGCATCTTGCAGTTAGTACTTGTGGCTGCCAGTGAAGGTCGGAGACAAGCTAGTCTGCAGACAGTAATATATATAGCTTCTTATCTGGGTGTTTGGATGTCCCTTGTCTTTATGAAACTTTCAGGGCTAAAAGCAGGAGTAACCCTCTGTCAGCCTATATGAGCAAAATACATGCCTGCCATTTCAAAGCAAGTTCTTATTCTGTGTGTCTTGTACCTTTATTTGGGTGGCATACAGCTGAGCTACAATAAAGCAGCATGCTTATATGAGGTCCATTCTTAATTTGCATGGCTTAGGTGTTCCCAAATGGTGTTATGAAAGTTTTCTATATTTAAAAAGTCCTATTTGATGTTGGCCTTTGTGTTGCATGTGTCAGAAAACACTTGTGTTTTCAGTAAGCAAGCTCTTAAAGAACTGAGTTCTTGCTTTTTGCTTCTTAGGTGAATCTTGCATTATGATAGCTTGCAATCTTGCAGTATGATATTTGCATCATACTACAAATATCTTTGCTGGAGATGGCAGCCTGGTCTCCTGCTTTTGTGTAGTGCGTTCGTTTTCCAGCTCTGTCAAGCATACGTCTGAATACGTCAAGAATACGTCTGTTTGGGCTGGGGAAAAAGGGCCAAGATTAGTTTTTTGCATAAGTAAACTGATCTGTTAAGAATAATTACTTCTTATGACTGCTGTTAGTTTGTACAGTAGAATATCACTTGTCCTGATTAATTTATTGACAACAACATGAATTTGGTCAGTATTGGCTTCACTTGTTTGTCTCTGGTAAATGTAGCTGGAGTCAGCGAAGTTTTGTTTTGAAAGTATGGGAAAACTGCTTTGAAACAGCACACAAAATGGGCATGTTGCTGGAATCAATGAGAACCTGTCTATACTTGATCCTCTGATGGAGGAGGGTGGTTTATTAAAGACTGCAGTAACTGTAGTGTGACCACAATACTGGCTTCTAACATAACTGAAAATCTCCTCTCAGGGCAGAAACTGATAATAAAAGGTGACTATTCCATATGTCAAGAATAATTCACATCTGCCATTTTTTTAATCACTTTTCACATTAGGGATATTTCTGCAATAGCTTGAGCCTTGCCAGACAAGTTCTACATACTGGCCTATTTCCACATTTTTATGCCACTTTTCAGACTAAAAATTCATGTCCTTTTTATGTATAATAATGATCCAAATGAGCTGTTCATGAGGGTTTTGCATGTGATACTGTTTTTTTCTGTCACATATGAACCGTTGATTTCTTGTTCTTTTTGTCACCTCCAGATGATGGCAGGCTTTCATCCTCAGCAGAGAGAGCAGAGGCAGCACAGGCTGATCCACAGGCGCTGAGTGGTGGCTGGTCCAGTCCTCAGCATCCCACCAGAGCTCAGTCTCTGAGGTCACCAGTTCCTTACAAAAAACAACTATCTGGTGAGCTGCAAAGAAGAGCTTCTACAGCGCTGGGTAATTTCAACTCTTTATGCTACAAGGGAATATTGTACCGGCCGGTCTGGGATGCTTTGGAGTGAGGTGAAAGGAGGTAACAAAGGGTTCATTATGTAGATTGATAGCAGAACTTTTTAGTGAGCTTGAACTTTGATCTCAGAATAGTCCCACAACATTTCTCAGTGTTCCAGCAAGACACTGTTTGTTGTTCTGCTGTTTCAGTTGCAAAGCACTGGAACAAAAAAGCCTGCTAAAACATGTCCGACATCTTAAAGCCACTTGAACCTTGATTGTGAAAATCGGTGTTGTCTTGAGAGACTTCAGTTTCTTAACAGCTACAAGCAGACTACAACTTCAGAGCTCACACTGAATGGGGTTGATGTTGATGTCTTCAAGGAAGCTTTAAGTGCATTTTTTTTTTCTTGTAGCTGTTATGAGGGTAATTGAATAGGTACTTGTCTGAATCTTTTTATTTGTAACCTGGGGACTATTATCACATGCTGTGGTGTATTTCTTGTAGGTGGAATGGGAATCAAATGTCATCTCAGACGTGCAACTGTGTAATGGCATTATGAAAGGCTGGAAGAGCTTGTTAGTAGATTGCAGGGACTCCTGTTGAGATCTTCTTGCTTGTTGTTAGCAGTTTAAGGTAGTCTTGAGCAAACTGCTAAGCTGGGTAAAGATCCTGTACCAGACAGTATTTCAAAGACGATGGTACTCAATGCAAACAAATCTGATATTAAATATTGTTAATTTGTGTGGGTTTTTCAGAAAAGTGTCTAGTCCTGGTAACCATGCCTAGTATAGACAACTTGTATTTTCATCTTTTTAAGTTATTTGCATTCTGTCTCATTGGATATGTTTATCATCTTCCTCTTTCCCCTTCAGTGCTGTTTGTGCTATTCAGTTGTACCTGTCACAACAAACCAAATAAGTCAGCTTGTTTGATGTTTTTTTTTTCCTTTCTTAAGCTTTTTCTCAGGCACCACAAGTACGGCCGTATGCTCTTGACTGATTTGCCAATTTACCTTACTTCATTCTTAGTCACCTCTTGTAAATCACTTAAGTATTATCTCTGGATTGTCGGTTAGAACCCTTGAGGCAAGGTAGGTCATTTGGTACATAAAAGGCAGGAATAATCTTCATGTTTGACATTCATCGGCAGTAGGCAGTCAGGGAACTGAGATTTAGTCAAATGTGTGCTGCAACAAAACTGTTGCTGCATTATTCCAACTCCTTTTCAGGACCTCCATGCCTGTTCTTGGGTTTAGATGAAAGTATGCGTAGAAAAACATGATGTTGAATCAGCCTGGCAAGGAGTAAAGCTAGACCAAGTAAGACTTGCTGACTTTTTGAAGAGATTTCTGTGATATTGGGTACTGAGTGGCCTGACTCATGGGTGAGTACCTTATCCCAGATGTGCTACTAACCTTGGTGCACTGTATCTGGCTGGGATGGAGTAAACTTTCTGTCCCCACAGCAGCCTGTATAGTGCTGTGCTCTGCCCTTCTAGCTAGAACAGCCTTGATACCGCACCCAGGTTTTGTCTATTGCTGAGCAGTGCTGGCACAGCACCAAGACTCCCTCTGCCCCCCCCACAGCCAGCATGCTGGGGTGGGCAAGAGCAGCTGACCTGAACTGAGAAAAGGGTTATTCCGTACTGTGTGCTGTCACGCTCAGCAATAAGAGGTGGGGAAGGAGAGGTGTGTGTGCGTGCATGTGAACTCTTGTTATGAAAACATCTGTCCTCACAAACAACCACTGTGGGAAGGCCCTGCTTCCCACAGTGTGGCTGAACATTGCTTGTGGATGGGAAGTAGAGAATAATTGTTTTCTTTCTTTGCTTCCGTGTGGCCTTTGCTTGTGTTTTTTTTTTTTTTTCTCCTCTTCTTTTTTTTTTCTTTCCCTGTACTTAAATTTTCCTTATCTCAATCCATTAGGGTTTTTTTCCCCATCATATTTTCTTCTCCCCACACACCTACTTTGAGGGGTAGGGGGAACTGAGAGACTAGTTGTGGTTCTCATTTGGTACTCTTAACAAAGATGAGCTGTGTAATTCAAGTAAAAGTCTACAGGGTGGGTGGGGAGGTTTCAGAGGGGCTTTTCAGGTCCTTCTTGCTGTATTTGAAGAGGGAAAAGGCCTTGCATCTTCCCTCTCCCAAAATCAGCCTTTCTGTTGAAGCAAGCTTTAGAAAATCATTTTTCCTGCTTTCTTTCCTCTTAAGAGGTGCTGAATAAACAGACCATTGAGGATTTCTGAATATGGAACAGAAGAGAATTTTACTTCTGCCATTGCAGCTGGTGCTGGGTTGCACAAATAATCTTAGAGATTATTCTCCGTAAAGAATCACAAATATATTTATAGCTCCTATCACAAGTATTTTTCTTTGCTCAGATACCAAACGGTTGAAGTAAGTGATGTGATATACATAAACAAACACCTAGATGTGTAGATTGACTCACCCAGTCAGTTCAGTGACAGTGAGGTGTCTGATTGAGCTGAGTTTTCTTGCAACCTCATATCTGTCAGTCTCCAAGTGCTCTAGGCCTGGCCATTACTCCTAAGAGGTGCTTCTTCCTAATCGCATGGGCAAGTATAGGCAGGAAGATGTTTAAGTCCCTCACGAAGGTCTCCCTAGCCTCCTTGAGTTTAACTAACACACCAAGTTTAAACAAACTGAAATGAATAACTAAAAGACTGAGCAAGGCTGCTGGTGCCTCTAAAGAAAGGCGGAATGCAATTGCTCCTGAAGATGCAAGAAGATGACTCCTATCCCAGTCTCTCCCTCAGCCAGCACTGTCTGTGCAGCAGATACTTCTGGTCCTCAGGGACCGTGCTTTCTGACAACTGCAGGTGCAGAATAAGAAGGGATGATGGCTTTTGTAGGAAAGTGTCTAGCATCAAATATGTAGGAATTCAGTCGTGTGCTTCCTTGTGACTGCTTACACCAAAACCTTATAATAGCATCTTCATGGCTTTTGCAAAAATAGGAGAAGTTGCTGGATACTGGGTTAGGTCAGAGATGTTTTCTGGGTTGTGTGGCGGAAGAACCAGTACTGAAACTCTGCACTGGCTTGTGGCCTCCCTCTAGGGTAATCTGTTGTATCCTTATTTACAGCAGTAGGGTGCTGGAGAGCTGGAACCACTTCTACAGAGGCAGCGTGCCCAGCTGGCTGTACTGGAGTGTGTGTGGTGTGTGTGCCACCTCTGTGTGCTGCCAGCTGAGTGATTTCAAAGTGCTGAAATGAACAAAGATAATCTGGTACTGAGATGATGTCACAGCTTCCATTTGAAGGAAAACTAGAAGTGCTAACTTATTGGAGGTGGGGGAATTGTTAGTAAAAGCAATTCTAGCTTGTCCCCCACGTCTTGCAGGATAATGCTGTTGGTGCTATGAGATTGTAGCTGACTGGCAATAAGACGGAATGGGAAAGGGGCTTAGCAGGAGTAAGGAAAGGCCAGCCAGTGCATGAGGGAGGAAAAAAGCCTGAGGAAAGCCTGTGGTGGCTATTGGGAAGCATCAAGTACGTGACCACAGCCTCTTTTCCGTTGGAAAAGGCCTTGGGAAATGAGGTATTTCACATCTTCCTCGAGTCACTGACGTACAGTGTTTGAGCTGTCAGAGTGCACTTGAATGTGCAATTATGTACTTTGGCAATGGATAACTAGAAAGCAGTTTGGGTTGTACTAGCAAAACTGTGGCATCCCTGGCAGGGTTGATTTTTTAGTGTTGAAACTGTGTGAAGCTGCCTGTTCTACATCTGCAGGTAGTGTATGGTCAGCTGCCTGTAAACTGAAATTACCAGTTAGGTTGCAACAAAGGAGTTATTGTAACATTTTTAACTTGTCATTCACCTTAAAATGAATAGCTGGGATGGTATTCCAGGTTCCCAGAACTGATCACTGTTCAGATGAGGAGAAAAACACGCAGTGTTTCAGAGGGTATGTTTTTTGGTTTTCCCAAAAAACTTTTCTACTTTGAATACATACAGGAAGGATGAGGCTTACTGTTGACATGTGTAAATGTTTTTTGGATCTGTAGGAGTTAATTTTTTGCTTATGGAGAACAAATAGCTTAGAAATAAGCCAAATTGGAAATATAAATGTTGTTCCTTTCATATGTAGAGGTTGTGTTTAGTGAATGTACAGATGAGAAAGAAAAGGATAGAAAACATGATTGCTGCATAAGCTGGTTGTCCTGAAAAGACTTTGATGTTTGTGAAAGTGAAGGTGATTTTTGCAGATTTATTGATGAAATAAGCAAATACAGATGTTTATGCTTTCAGTACTGTAACGGTAAATCATGTATGCATTAACTAAGAAGGTGACCGTGGTGCTTACAGTGATGGAGTTTGAATCAGGAGCAAGAGTTAACCTTGCTCCTCATCAAGTTAAGCTTGATAGAGGTGAATCCTTTTGTGAGAGTGGTGTTTTGGACAGAGTGTGTCCTGTACTGCAGGGACTATAGCTTATTCCAATAATTTCCTGACAATGATTTCCTGAATTGGAAGCAACATTCCTGGAAAGAAGATACTCATGAAAAGTCACAGCAGGAAAGTCCAGGAAGTAAATGCAGCATAGACCTTTTGATAGAAGTAAGGAGGAGCCAAAGACTTCTACAGTATTATTGTTTTCTTGAAATATTAAAGTCACTTTATTCACCCTAAAATATTCAACTTGGTCCTGCCAAAAAATATATTTATTTATTTTTTTCAATAAATCCCAAGTGGCTAGCCATGAAACTGCATTTAAGCACTCTAGGGTCTCTTTAAAATCCTCTGTGTATTCTTTGTTGCACAGAGGTCACTATGTGCACGTGTGGGTTGATTAACTAAAAATACCTACTAAGAACCTGAAAAGGAGGCACGGAATCCCACAGTTTTAATCACATTACTCTAAGGGCTTTGATCTCCTGCCCAGAGAGGCACAGCCTGCTTCTTGCTGCACTGCAACAGTTAACACCCTTCTGCTAGCGCTGCTGCCAGCGTTCCCGCTGACATCAGTGGTCTCTAAAGCAGTAAACAGAAAGCCGCCATGTCTGCTCCTCCTGGACTCGGGAAATCAAAATGAAATGCTAGTCAGATGGAGAGCAGCGAAGCTGGTAAGGAAGTTCAAACTGTTCAGGAAAGTTGTCGATATAGAAAAGTGACTCTGAAAACGTTTAGATGTTAAGGTAAATACAGCACTTTCTGCAGATCCTTCCGGAGAGAAGGACCATTTTTGCTTTGAATCATTGCTGTACTAGTTACGATCAGGAATTTTGTAGGAAAGAAATTATCTGTTACCTTCTTATTCAATATTCTCTTCGGTATAGTTAAACAAGAATACCTGTACAAATTCTCAACAGGTCCACTTTTTTAAAAAAAACTTTTTCAACAAAAAAACTGCCTAAACTTCTGGATAAATTTTATTGTGAGTTACTGTTTTGTAATAGAAACTGAGTATGGAGTCCTTAGACTTGCTATAGTCATGTTTAAGTATGTTCAGGTTAAGGCATTGGCTTATACCAGTCCTAGAATGAATGTAGAAATTATTACAGTTATTTTTTGAGTATTAATATCCTAGAAGGCATTTTTAAATGCCTTCAGTGCTTTCTAAATGATAACAAGATTCCTGTTGTACACTGAATCTCACTTTTCTTCTGTAAAAGATGTTTTTATTCTCAGAATTTAAATCAGTTCTTGTAAACACTTGGAGACTAGGATTTTAAATGTCAAAGTAAGCTATCTGGCATTAGAAGCTCCTTTTGGGGAAGAGGAATGTAGGGCAAGAAATAATAATACACACTAACTTTGTAATGTGCATATATATATACACAAACATTTTTCTCTCTAATGCACTTTCATATTGTCATGTAAATAATGTAAATATGTATATGTCATGGAAGAAATATTACTGTTCTCCCTTCCTTTCCAGACAATCGAAGGAAAGTGGAACCACCTCTTGGAAGTCATGATCCTCGAACAGCAGTTCAGTTAAGAAGCCTCAGCACTGTCTTAAAGCGCCTCAAAGAAATCATGGAGGGGAAGAGCCAGGTACTTCTTTTAGGAGGGCTTGTAGGCCGAAGTATCTAGAAACTGAACGGTTTACTGGGCTTCCTTGAGCTTTGTTTTTGGATACATCATGCAGATTTTTTTTATTTAGATGTATGAAGAATGAGTGAATAAGTTCAAAACTTACTGTGTGAGCCCAGGGGAAACAAATTTAAGTTGATGCTGACTTCTGACATGTCAGAATCAGAAATCTGCCAGTTGTTCAGTTTTCTGAACCTGGACCAGGTGTTCTCATTTTACATTCCTTCCTATTTCTGTATTACCTTGTCTTGTATTTCCTGACTGTTTTCTTCCTTGAAGGAAGGAAATGGGAGGAAGTGAAACACGTTGACAGTCACAAGTAGTAAGAATTCTGGGAGTGAATTAAATCTACTTACCGTGGTAATAGATATTCAGCAATATTTGCTTGAAAATCTTGTCCTATTAACCAATTTGATTCAAATGGCTAAGGGTCTGGTGGTTGCTACTGACTTGCTGCTTTTGCCTCCCTCTCCTCTTTTGGATGATGCCTTTAAAAGGAGGACCTAGCTGAGAAAAGAAGCCACAACTATTTATAAGTCATGATATAAATAGCTGTGTCTGGGACCAAGATGTGAGGAAGCAAAAGTAAAGGGGGCTTATAAAAAAAAAAGATGGAGAACAACTTTTTGCTTGGGCAGTTAATGAACAGGGCAAAGGAGAATGGTTTTAAACTAAAAGAGAAGAGATTTAGATTAGATGTTAGGAAAAAATTCTTTACTCAGAGGATGGTGAGGCACTGGAACAGGTTGTCCAGGGAAGCTGTGGATGCCACATCCCCAGAAGGTCAGGTTGGATGGGGCCCTGGGGAACTTGGTCTAGTGGGTGGCATCCCTGCCCATAGTAGGGGGTTTTGGAACTAGTTTTTAAGGTCCCTTCCAACCAAAGCCATTCTATAGTTCTATGAAAGTACATTTAATCAAATTGTTTAAACTGGAAAAAGGCTTTTGGCTTGATAATCTTCTACAGGTAGACTTTGAGTAAACTCACTTAACTTTCAGTCCCATTCTGCTTGTAAAAATAACTTTGTTTTGTCAGAGTGATATTTTTGAGGGCAAAACTCAAGCCTTTCATTGCAGCGAGCAGTACAGTGAGGGTGGCCTCTACTAATTTTTCAACTTGGGTCAGCTTCTGAAGGCGCTGGAAATTCAGATGTCTTTGAGGCTGTTGGAGAAGTTAGTGCTCAAACAGGCAAGTTGCAGCAGTAAATGAATGAGTTAAGATCTGTCTCTGGAAGCAGTCTGTTGTCAGCATCTGTACAAATGGTAATGCCTTGCTGCCTCTGCCTGCATCTATGTCTTGCTTGAGTCACTTCAGGCAAGAGTTTCTTTCACTGTGGAGTTGGTTTAGTTCTACAGAAGGACACTTTACTATTGTAGAAAGCATGTCAGATCCTGAAAGGTGCTGTTCAAAGCAACCTTTACTGCTAACAGGGGCCAGACCTCTTTTCCGAATCCTACCTTGAAGGCTGTTCCTGTCATGAATGTTGGTTCCAGCGTGAGTGAAGCAGAGAGCTGGAAGGTGTCTCTAGTTTCCTGCCTCCTTACTTCTCTCTAAATACGGAGAAACCAGCAATGGCAGAGTTTCTGAACACCCAGCCACGTGCAAGTGTGGCAGAGTCAGTGTGGGAGGGATGGTGGGCAGAGGCCCCAGAAGCTATGCGCTGCTGCTTGGAATAGCCCCTCTGTCCATGTGGCACAAACAGAGACTTGACTCATCCTGCAGAGCCACAGCAAAAACTGTTTATCGGGGTCCCCACCAGCTTTGCAGCAGTTCCTTGGCAAAGTTTTTCGTTGCATCTTTTCCTGCTTGAAGTTTAATATTCATGTTAAAGGTTTCTAGACTTTCTTGAACAGTTTTGGACTCTTTCTGTGTGAGTTGTCTTGAATGAAGAGCAAGAAATTGTTGTTGTGTTAATCACAGATGCTTTAGCTGCTAGTTAAATTTTGAGGCCATGTCAAACCTCACTTTGTGAACATCCAAAAATAAGCCCCAGTTCAGGGTATGCTTTTTTTCCCTTATGTGAAAATTGGAGTACAGATAAGCTTTATTTTCTGTGCTTACTCCTGGCTTGTTTTGAGAAAATTCATGCAGTGTTTTCTCTTCCTAAGAAAAATCACACACATTCAGTTCCTCTGAAAAGGCTAATTACCAGAACTGAACTCGAGCAAAGAATGATTCACAGTCAGAGCCATCATGTGACCGCTAGCAGTTGCCTCCATCCATGGTGATTGTGTCTGCTGTGCTCAGAATTTTAACAGAGATTTGTCCTGTTCTTTTTTTATAGCTACAGTAACAAATAGAGGTTTCGCCTCTTTGTTTTCAAACCTTAAAAATGAGACAAAACTTCCTGTGGCTGCAGCAATGCTGCATAACCAGTATATGATGTTACCTGCTCAATGTGTATGCCACAGGTGTCTTCACGTGGCAGTTAACCTGGAGTTTTGAACCTACACCAGTCTGGGACAAGGGTTTTACAACTGTTTACTGTTCTGAAGAGTTTGACCATGTAATAAAACTTTTTTACATTTATCCATAATTGTTTCAAAGTACATCCTAATGTTAGCTATTGGAATTATCTTTGCATTGAAAATTCCTGATAGCTTAATTTACCCCGGAAAACTGAACTTCAGCTGATTTTAAACTGTGCTGGTTAAGGGCCTGTTGTGCCAGGGGCAAATTAGAAAGAAGAACAAGTAATACTTCATATGTTTGCTGCTTCTTGACTTTTATCTACACTTCTTGATATTTTTTTTTGCTTGTTTATTTTGCTTTTCCTCTCGTTATTTGCCTCTCATGCTGGATCAAGAAAGCAAAGGCTTATTACACAGCTAAGAACTGCTGTAGCTTTCTGGCTTCTTATAAAACCCTGTGAAAAATTCTTTCTGTGCATGTATGTGTTTATACCCAAGAGCGTGCACATGCACAGATGGACGTGAAAAAGTGATATTGTCATTTTATGTGCACAGTCTACAAAGCAATCATCAATGTAAACATGCTTTTTGTATTCACAAATGAATTTTCTCTGCTGCCTTCCCTTGTAGGACAGTGACTTGAAGCAGTATTGGATGCCTGACAGCCAGTGCAAAGAATGCTATGACTGCAGTGAGAAATTCACCACCTTCCGGCGGAGACACCACTGTCGACTTTGTGGACAGATCTTCTGTAGTCGATGCTGCAATCAAGAAATCCCTGGAAAATTCATGGGCTACACAGGTAGGGTTTATTCTCTGAGAAGTAGAACATTGTCCGTGTGCTCAACTCTGTTTGGACTACTCTATTTTAGATTTTGACATCTGCTAGAGATGTTGTACGGATCTCCAGCAGTCTTAGAAATAAGCATAAGGAATGACAGGACTTAATTCTACTGTTTTGTCCATGTGCATTGGTGGGTTGTGCCATATCTGTTTGTTTGTAGCAACACTGTTCATGATGACAATACAAATAAGGCCACTGTGTAACAAGGATGTTTGCTGCAAAAAGTGTGCCCAAGTAAAAGCTATGCTTAATAATAGTAATTTTAAAACATAATGGGCTGTGTGCTCTAGTTGAGGGTGAGAGAAATTTCCAATACCAAATGTGAGACATCTCCTGAAGGAAGTCCTTACCTCCAAACACTGGCTGGTAAGTCATATCTGACTGGCTGTTGTATCATGTGTTACCCATCATTTGACTCAGAGAAAAACCCTTAGTGTATAATTATTTGGGGTTTTGCTCTTTAAGGGAATATGAGAACTGGACTTAAATATGCAAAGAGGTTCTGAAGCAGGAAATTATTTTTTTCCCCACCACTGCACACCTCTGATCCTGCAGGAACATAGCACTCTTTGTTCCTGTTCACTTACACTGTCTGGTTCCTCTTTTCATAGGGGATCTCCGAGCCTGTACTTACTGCCGCAAAATAGCCTTAAGCTATGCACACTCCACAGATAGCAACTCCATTGGAGAAGACTTAAATGCTCTGTCAGATTCTGCCTGTTCTGTGTCAGTGCTGGATCCTGGCGAGCCTCGTACACCGGTTGGGAGCCGTAAAGCTAGCCGCAACATCTTTCTGGAGGAGGATCTAACCTGGCAGAGGTAAGGCGAATGGCTTCATGCTAAGCTCTAGAATCTTAACTGTATTTTCAGGCTGTCACCTGCTGAGACAAAAGCTGGTGGTTTATATTTGGTAAACTTAGAAGCATTTGTCTTGTCAAAAGATTCTAGTCTTGTGCTTGTTTTTAATTTTCTCAAGTTGAAATGTGAAAACTTTTCTAGTGGAATTTTAAATTATTTTCAGTTTTTCATTTAACTTACTGAAGCATTGGTTCTATACCAGTGACAGAGCAGAGGCTTTGGTATTGGTGTATGGGTGTGGTATTTTTTTTTTTTAATCGCTTCTAACCACCACTGTATTGAGAGAAGTCAGTGTAACACTGATAAGTTACTTGTCAGGTTTGTGATTGGGCAAGAGAACGTAAGAGATGCTCCCTGTGTAAATAAGAGAAATGGTGGCAGTCGCCATCTGTGTCAGCTGAAGGGACAGCTATAAGGGTTCTCTGATCTCCTTTCAAAATATGTTTCTTTCTATCCCTCTTGAATTAGGGAGTTTTTATTTTTGGAAGATAAGTAAAATAAGTCAAGGTCTTCAGCAACTAACTTGCATACTGTTTGAGTAGAAGTACTATGTTCTTTTAATATGTGGGGGAGGAAGAAATAATCAAATATGGTGTTTGTGCTCATTTCCCTAAAAACAGAAGAGCAGTCAAGTGTGAAACTACTGAAGAAGCTTTGAATCAGAGCCTTTCTGAGGGCTCTGGACCGAGGGGCAACATTAGTGATATATGCCTCTTTCAGGAGAGCTCTTCTAGTGGTTCTGAAAGTATGAAAGGAAAAATCTCAGCGGGAACCATCTTTAGAAGATATGCTGACTCCTGCTTTGCATATTGCTCTTCAGAGTATGGTGCTCCTATATGGAAGCAATGAAATAATCGACATAAGGCCTAAATAAAGGGAAGTACCCTTAGTTTAATGTCATAGTCATCCAAAGCAGCATATTGAAGTGCTTGGGATAAATACTACCACATTTTGAATTGGGGAATATTGTGTGTTCAGAATGCTCTTTCAGGTACAGAGTAATAGGAGGTATTATTACTTCCATCTTCTGATCTGTTTATTAGTATCTGTGTCATCTCAATACAACAGATTCTAGTCATGGGCATGTACAGAAAGTATTTGTCTTTATTATGGGCAGTTTATAGCACTGGAGGGCAGTGGTGTCTGTTCTTGAAAGGCTGATAACTGTTGCTCTTTTAGAATGCTTAGTCTTTCTGGGAGACCCTGCCTAAACATGATCTGTTTTTATCTATGAGAGGGACAAAGACTAAAATTAGGTAGTTTATTATTGCTTAAGGGGGATTCAGTGTTTCTTCAGTGCTTGTTGCTGTTAAAATAAAAAACTCCACAATGGGTTGCAGTGCTTTTTTAATAGTGCATTTGGTAAATTCCTAATTGATCTTCAGAAGTTTAAATTCAGGACATTAAACTTAAACTGCAGCGCAGTAGAAAGCGGGAACTTGGTGCTCTATGAAAGCAAACCTTTCTATATGTGGTTTCTTTATGTGAAGTAGTTTGCTTCAAAAGAAAACTTGGAGGTTAAGTCTCTTCCCAAAATGTATGTAAGATGAGGCTTATGCCTCTACTCCTGTTCTGTGATGCAAAGCAGTGAGAAAGGCATTTAGGAGAGTGCTGCTGTGTTTACTTGTCTGATGCTGCTCTAATCTTTGAACTGTTGTAGCATAGAGGCATAGCTGCCTGCTTTAACTAACTTGAAGGGCCGTGTCCTTTAACAGCCAAAGAGTAAAGTAGGAAAGTACAGCTAAGCTACTCAGGCAAAGTTGTATTGTGTACGTTTTCTCGTGAAGACCGCTTATTATGCTGGTAACATGTCTGCAACCCAGAGCACAGCCAGCACAGCTGTTATCAGCTGGAGTGTGGTGGCTTGTATCTCGTAGTTTAACCAGTAGGAATTTATGTTGTAGGTCTCTGTACATCTGATCTCCTCCTTCCTGGGGTGGAAGGAAGAGGGCAAAGGTGATAAGGATAAGGTTAAACAATTACAGAAGCTTTTCTGTATCTTAATAAAAGCTGTTAAGCAATAGCTGCAGATAGCATTGCTTGTATTGCAAAGATGAGGTGTTGGAGATGGAGGCAATGCCTCTACCTCCAAAGCACAGAACAGTAGCATGTAATAAAAGGGAGAATCTGTAAGAAATGGATGTAAGAGAAGAGTGCAGAAAAGCAGGTTAATATAAGAGGGTTGAAGAGTTCAGGACTTGAGTCTGAAAGGAGACTTAAATGCTGTCCCCCTGTTTTCATCGGCCAACATACAGGGAAAGATTTCCTTATGTCACTGATTTAGCTATAATGGGTGTGAATATGAGGTAGCATTATAAGGAACTGTATTTTAATTCCAGCTGTTCTGATGCTGCTGCAAGTGACAAGTCTTTCAAACTTCTTTAGCATGCTCTTTTTTTTTTTTTTTTTTCCCGTACAGTTTGATTCACCCAGACTCTTCAACTACCACTTTGTCTGCACGCCTTGGGTCTGTTCAGGAGGATGCAGGGAAGTCTCCAGCTAGAAATAGGTAACTAATTGTATCTGTGTATTTCCTGTTCTGGATGCAATCCTAGCACACTCTTCACTGTAAAGCCTGTATTTTGGGTCTTGTTTTTACTGAGCATGCTGTTACATATCTAAAACTGGACTCCCTGAATTTGTATGTCATGGTACGGAAAGACCACTTCTGTACATGAGACCTTGAGGGCACTTTTCTGCTTCCTGTGTGCATTGACATTGTCTACTTTAAAAGCATATTTTCTTCCTACATGCTACAGTAAAGGGATGATTCTAAGCTGGCTGTGGCAGGCCCAAACTACTTGTTGAAATTAACATTTATGTCTATGCCTATTCATGATCTAGCTGTAGTATATAATATCCACTAAATACACTTGAGTCGTGGATATAATTGGTGTTGATAAGCACACAGATATGAAATGGAGCGTGACTGTTCTGGCCTAGCTTAATGTCCTTTCATGTAAATTAAAAATCCCTGCTGCTTACAGATAGGCAACACAGTTAAAGTAGCTCTTGTGAAATAAGTGGGAGGAATACTTAATAAGGGGCTTTAATGTCAGTCTCATGTTCCATGTAAGAAGGAGCTGTTCAGCTGCATTACACTGCCAGACTGATTTATCAGTTCTGATTCTGTTCAACTTCAGGACATCTGAGTAGTAGAAGACAGGCAGAGTTTTAGCCTCACTTGAATGCCTAGGACAGAAAAATTTTGCTTATTATCCCTAAGTGTATAAGGATGTGTAATGCCAACATAGTTTCCTTTTGATTTTGCATACATGACTAAAAAGGAACCAAGTAAAACTCTTTATCAGCCTAGTATTCCTGCTCAAAAAAAAAAAGAAGTAGCTGTTTCTATTGTACTTTCAATGCATACTACCTTGCTGAAGCAATGCCACCCTAATTCAGCTTTTGTATTTAGCACTTGGGCTTGGCCATATTTTCCATTGAGAATTCTTGGAAACAGAGTATCTGTTAAGCAGAGCTTGCTAATTGGCTGAGTTTCATTCCAAAGACTATGGGCTGGCACCAGTTCTCACTACTGAGACTACTGCAAGCCTCTTGGGTCAGTTCAGCATTGAAATGTTGATCTTCCCTGTTGTTGTATGCAGAAATGTTCTCCATGTGCACTCCTTATAGCACTGTTAGCATTACTAGCTTATGCTGCATCTTTGCAGCTGCTGTGTGATAAGAACTTGCACTCTTGTTATTCAGAGGCTTAATCTAGCCATGGGATACTGGAGCAGAGGTTATTTGGAGTTTGTATGTGCGTTTGTAGCTTTGCAATGATTATTGCAAAATGGTATGTTTGCATTGGAGTGCATCGCCCAGATTTCCTAACAGTTGGGCTTAAGATCAGGTGAATGCTCTGTATCACAGTACAAGGAAAATTGCCAGCTGGACAGTACTCCAGGTCCAGCAGACAGTCTAACAAACTTCTGACCACTGCAAACTGTCAGCCATGTATTTCAGAGATGTGAGGAGAAGGAATTTTGAATGGTTCAAGGGTAGGGAGAATGTCTGTGCCCTGTGACAGGGATCCTGGTGTTGGCTGCCCTTTCTGGCATCTGCTTTGCGTTCAAACAGCTGGACCTTCTGATTATTCAGCACCTCATTCCTTTCCCACTCTCTTCAAATGCAGGCATGTATGAATTGCTGTGCCTAAACTTAGCACTTTGTAGAAAACAGATAAAGCTTTATAAGAGTTTTCATTTAACTTCGATGTTCCAGAAGAATATATACTTGCTTCCTAGGGATCTGTTCTTCTCCTTTTACTGGGAGGGAAAAAGGGGAGCTTTAAGCAAAGTCTGTACCGAGGAGGGAGAACAGCGTCAAGGAGTTAAGCTCCTTCTGAGCATGCTGTAAGATCACTGCCTGCTCCCATGAAGCAACTCACAATGAACACTCACACTTCAAACCTTCTCCCTCATACTTCAGGTCAGCCAGCATCACTAACTTGTCGCTGGATCGCTCGGGTTCACCGATGGTGCCTACCTACGAGACATCTGTCAGTCCCCAAGCCAGTCGCACGCATATGAAGGCAGAGACCAGTGAGGATGAGCGCAAAATCCTTCTGGTACGTTTCATGTTTCTTTTTGTCTTGCTCTGTGAAGGCAGTAACATTCGGCTTCCTTGTATCATGCAGTGGGAGAATCTTGCTGCCTTTAAGGAGCCTTTTCTGACCTCTGCACCACCTGGACCTCTCCTCCAGGTGGTGCAGGGATGGAGAATATTGATACTGCTTTGGGCTTTTCTGTCCTCCTGAAGCAAATCATAGTTCTATGTGGTGTTTGCATAAAGATATGTAGAGTTGTAGTCTTGGGAAATGCGTTAGTGTGTGGAGTTGGTATACCATAGCTTTGTGTGGATTCAGCTTGCCACAAGTGCAGTTGAAACCACATGATCTGATTCGGTATATCTCCACGTTCTTTGTAGCCTACATAAAAGGGAATTTTAAATGGTTGTTTCAGAATGTTACACCCTGATGAATGATTTAAAGCTGTTGAAGCTTATTGGACCTAAACAAAACTTGGACCCTCCCCTTGTTTGCAGAATGAATGTAAATGATTTTTTAGAAGGTCATTGTAACATACTTGTTCAAAGAAAAATCAATGTGTAACAACAAAGTGTTCTAAGTAATTCTATTATCTCCTCCCTTCTGATGGGAGCACTGTAGGTGGCAGTTATTTTACAATGTTAAGTAGAAAATGGTGTTCCTTTTTGTGGGGAAGAGAAAAGTTTCCAACAAATGAGGCAAAACAAGATGGAGCAAAAGGGAGGGGACTGCTTTTTCGCACTCAAAAATTCAAGATAACCTTCCTGATTTTAAATGACAACGGAAAGTAAACTTGTCAGGTATTTCATAGAATGAATCATTAAATTGCTTGGGTCAGAAGGGACCTTAAAGATCATCTAGTTGCAACCCCCCCTGCCACAGGCATTTGTCTTATGTCAGCAGAATGTATGTGAGTAAGTTGAAACACTTCTGGGTTGCACAGCTCTGTAAAGAGACAGCCATGTGAGACAGAAGCATTTTTAAGGCATGTCTTTACAACCCTTCTGCCCCACACACAAGTTAATGCAGAAAAAGCAAAATCTAAAATGCTATGAATGCAAGTTGGAGCAAGATGATCAAGTTCCAGTGCATTTCAGCTTCACATTGTTTAATTTTGTTGTTCGTTTTCTTAGCTGGGGGAAAAGGGGCTTGGTAGTATCACTTCTGTTCATGTAAGTACATGAAGTAGATGTAGTGTTAGTTAATGTCGGATTTGCTGTGAATTCCCACTGTTTGTGTAATGCCTTTAGCATGTGGGGCTGACTTTGTATCAGGACATAATTGAAAGGTTAGCACACTGCATTCAGAAAACTAATGAACTTCGCTTATGAAACAGCGGGAAGATGTACGTACATGGAGTAAGCACATACTTCTATAAAACAGAGGTCACAATCCTTTAGTTGAAAGGATTTGTTGTGTTCTGCCAGTTTGTCCAGCTTTCTGAACTCCCTTTGTGAGTTAAGGGTAAAATTCAAGGCAGCTAACTGTGGAATTGCCACGTGCATGAAATCTCATGGTCCTGTGACACATACAGTGTCAAACGGGGGAGGTACAGAACCTGGTGTGGCAGTGGAGCTGCTGACATTGGCTCTAAGATGATGCCCAGGACAGCCAGTGCTGGAAATAAAAACAGAAAGGCAGCTGGTAACAAAAGTGGAGCAAAACCCTTAGATCTCATGGCACCCATGGGAAAATAGAATAATACGGGTCTGGCAGTTAAGTGGAAAGCTGGAATTAGTTAAAATTTAATTAAAGTTTTTTTATTGTTGCACAAAAGTAGAATGAGTAACGCATTTGAGAAAGTGAGCTGCAGTGGCACTTCTCTCCATTCCTTGGGGTGTTCTGTTGCTCTTGAAACAATCCCAGGGTATATACCAAGTTGCTCCCACTCAGCAGCAACAGTTGTTCTGTGCCAAACCTGGGTGCATTTGTGAAAGCAAAAGGGTCTGGGTGCAAAGCAGACAGTTCAGTTTGGATGGAGCATAGCCTAAACAAGAGCTGGCACACATGCTTAACAGGCCTGAAAATAAGGTCAGGGCACAGGTTAAAGTGTTCCAGTTGGTGAGAAGAGATCTATAACTTCAAAAGGGATTAGTTAATTTGTTGTTGTTGTTGTTGTTGTTTTTTTATTTTTATTTTTTTCCTTAGTGGCCAAAATTAGTGGTGGCTAAAAGAGACTGACTTCATACTGGATGCTACAAAAGGGGGCACTCAAATGGTATATCAGAATGTGAATGTGGCAGAGTGCATCGCAGTGTCAAGTACTTGCTTTCTCTAGGCTGGATAATGAATTAGGGTGCTTCACAAAGCCTAGGATGAGCATGGAACAACCCTCTTCCAAAGGATGAGTTTTCCTTGGCCTTGCACACACCACCTGAGTTTGAGACGAGGGTGCAAGAAGGCAGCAGCGAGAGCATAAGTATGTTGTAGGTAGTAGAAAAACTTGGTCTGTTAAAACCCCAAACCCTCTTAACTCTTTTGTGTAACCACCTTGTTTCTTACTTATTCTCTTTTTTGTATAAAGGATGCAAGGAGCTGATCTCATGTTAGTCTGCCATTTCTGTTTTACAACTTTGCATAGGTTGAGCAGAATGACTTAGATTTTATACCTGTTTCTAGAGGGTTCGTGATCTAGAAGCTTATCTGAGGACCAAGGCTGATGCTCTTGAAACCAATGCTGAGGTCAGACTAGTAAGTAACTTGCGCATTTCCCTATCCAGGACTCAGTCCAGTTGAAAGATCTGTGGAAGAAGATCTGCCATCACAACAGTGGGATGGAGTTCCAAGACCATCGCTACTGGCTGCGGACACATCCCAACTGCATTGTGGGAAAAGACCTGGTCAACTGGCTCATCAGAAATGGGCACATAACCACAAGGTAACCCTGCTGCATTAGGAAGACAGGTTTTGTCTGACTCTGTAGCAGGAGGATGTGATTTTCAGTTAATGTTAGGTACTTCAGACTCCAGAGATAGATCACTTTGCAGGAAAATGAGAAAGAAACAAAATTCAGACCTACCTCTTTGCTGCCTACCAAAGCAGGTAGGGTTCTGATTCACTGTTGCCCAAATAAAACAAGGAACAGGGTGCTGGCTGGTTCAGAAGCTGATGTGAGAGGCAGATTTATGGGTTAAATATCACTCAATGGGCAGAGAACCATGAATACATTATAAAAACTCTCTTTAAAAATAAATAAAAAAATCTAGACCTCTGCTATCCTTTTGTAAATGGAAAGCAATTGCAGAGTCACAGAGCAATGGATGTTTTGGATACCTTTTGGCAAAAGCCTCTACTTCATAACATACAGGTCAAAATGAAAGTGTGTTCTCCCAGCTCCACAAAAGAGATTTTGGCCATGCAAAGCATTTCTGTGTTGCTAAATGGGGAAAAATCGACTTTAATCTGTTCACCTCTGGAGTGCAATACAGAAGAAAGCAAACTGTGGAGTTCACCAATATTTCAAAGGGCCAGTCTGACCTTGGGATCAAAAATCACTAGTAGAGTTTGATAGCTAAATTTTAGGTGGGCTCTCAGTATTGTAAATAGGTATAAAGAATCAGGTGTATTTAACTATGCAAGAGAGAGAAAACTAAGATGGTTTTCATATTTGTCTAGCCAGGGTTCTCACTGAACAGATCGATATCTATAACTCAAGCTAAAGCTATACTGTTTATACTCCTCCAATTATCTTCTCAGTTTAGAGCACTGAGAACTTCTTCGTCTAACTCCATACTTGAACAATACACTCTGCTGCCTCTCCACAACATTTTAAATAGTGTCTGCTTAAATATGTCAGTGGAATACAGGAGTCAGTGTAGCAAATGATTTTTTTTTCCACTTGTACCGTATGCGTTTAAAACCAGACTTAAAAACAGTCTCTGTTCTTATACCTCCAGAGTCCAAGCCATTGCAATAGGACAAGCACTGGTTGATGGACGTTGGCTAGATTGTGTCAGTCATCATGATCAGCTCTTCCGAGACGAGTATGCCCTGTACCGACCGTTACAGGTAAAAGGGTGAATCTGATTTGAGGGAGGGAGCAGGAATACTATGGTCCTTGCTGTGTTTGGCTGCTGACTAGAATCTCTTTCAGTCCCTTTCTCAGCAGCCAATGTGTTTCTCTAAATAAGCTCTCCTGTGTAGAGAATTAGAGTCCATGACTTTTCCCTTAGTGGTTTAAAGCCTGAGGAAGCTGCATTTGCCCAGAAAACTTTGCGGCTTTCCTTTGTGGAGGATGAGTTGCTACGCTTAGTGCCTAAAGGGGAGGAAAAGGCCTTCAGTCTTGGCCAGTGCCTCTCGTGGTGGACATCTTCCAGAGGCCTTGGAATGGCAGAGTCAGTGTTTCTGGCAGCTGTTTGTAATGTGCATAGTCTACAGTCTGCTGTGCGGTGACTGGTACTGAGCTTCGTTAAAACTTTTCAAAGAATGAATGTTTTAGATATACAGTGCTGGACATAAGGTAACCTTCTTCCAATCTCCAGTGACAGCAGCAATAAGGAATTCAGTACCTTAGCCGTGTAATTAAGGACTGGGAGGAGGTCTCTGTCATGCCTGCCAATTAGGACTGGCTAACTGAGGGGAAAGCAGGGAACCAGTGATCAGAGATGCTATCCTGCCATATTTCATTGCAGTCAAACTTGATGAGGGGTAAAAGCAGTCGCTGGCCAGAGTGGATTGCAGTGTTTTCTTGTTTTATTTTTTTCACTCGAACAGGATACATCTAGTCTCTGTTACCTGTAAGCATTTAGTTTTAAGTCTTGCATGTTCTGCAGCTTCTCACAGTGAAGAATAGCTCAGTTTTCCTGTGAGCCACAGTCAGAAAGCTTGCAGCCATTAGCATCCTGTTTTCATTGCATGTTTCAGCTTTTGGCCATAATCACGTGGTCTTCTGTTGAAATTGCTCTGAACTTCATCCAGAATCTCAGCTGGTTAACCACATTATCCCAGCTCGCTATTAAAACCTTGCCCTTAACTAGCAAATGCTTGTGGATCTGTTTGTAACTATTTGTAAGGGAATTACATTACTCAAGTTTTAAAGCCAATTCTGTTCTCACAGTTGAAGCTGCTATGTGATCCCATTTCTCCTGGTTTAAACAAGAGTCAGGAGAAACTGTTGGTGACTCAGTTGCTTGCTGCACTTGCTGTAGCCAAAGGAATGATAGTAAGAATTTCATGTTGAGGTGGCATGGGGCATCAGACTGGCTGATGGTTATTACTTAGGTAGTCTCTGGGTTATCTGGTGCTATAGCCAGGTGTTCTGACACAGGAGCCCCAGACAGAGCCTGACAGAGCCGGTTTCATGTGAGTGAAACTTAGAGCTGCTCTGACTGGTCAATCACAGAATCACTCCAGTGGTTTAGGCTTAGTCTGCTGGATTCTGGGCAAAGGATAAGATCATCACCCACTTCTGTTGGGGATAACAAACATTCAGAACTGCTTAGGTGGGTGCAGTGACAGAAAATGTGTAGTAGAATGAACTTGTCCTTTAGTGCCACTTAGTCACAACTTCTCTGGAAGTGGGGAGGAAGCAAAGACCAGACACTGTGGGAAGTGTAAGGAATTGCTTGTTTCCCATTCAAAACTGTTCCTGTTTTGTGCTGAAGGATCATTTTATGACTAACCTGCCTCAGCCCAGAAGTATTCTCTAATTTAAAAAAAATGTGATCTGCATTTGTAACTGGCTGCTTTTTAAGGCTGCTTAATGAATATGCTGAAATCATCAGAGCTGCACTTTAACACCTTTTTTCTTCCTTGTCTACTTAGAGCACAGAGTTTTCGGAAACCCCCTCTCCAGACAGTGACTCCGTGAACTCTGTAGAGGGGCACTCTGAGCCATCCTGGTTCAAAGACATCAAGTTTGATGACAGTGACACAGAGCAGATTGCTGATGAAGGAGAAGATAACTTGGCCAGTGAGTTTCAGCTGAGTCTCGTTCTCATTCTGCCTTCTTCCCTGTTATCCGCAGTCCTTCAGGACATAGTAGTTTAACCATGTCTTGCTTTACTTGTGTGTATGTGTGCATGGGGCTGTAGGGATCTAAGCAAACTATAACCTAGCTAGTTTTCCTGTTTCTTCTGATGGATGCAGTGTTTTTTGTATTTAGTGGAACTGAAAAAGCTTCATACTTCTAGTGGAGGAGAAGCATGTAAACTGCCTTCTGTTTCTCAAGCAGACTTCTGCTTGATTTGTGGCTCTATAGTAATGCACTGAAGAATGCTGACCCAATATGTCAGCATGCACAGATCAAGATAAAGTAAGAACTATGAAAATACTGTATTCCTGTAGTATTTCACACTGGTCTTTATGTATTAAAGACAATTTTTCTCCTCTCTGGTACCCTCATGATACCCGTTTGAACCCGTCTCCTCCATGTATCTTCCCCCTTACCCAACACTAAAAGACTCCGCCAGCCCTAGCAAGCGCACTTCAGTCAGCAGCTTCCAGTCCACAATGGACAGTGATTCAGCCGCCTCCATCAGCCTGAACGTGGAGCTGGACAACGTGAACTTCCATATCAAGAAGCACTCCAAGTACCCACATGTGCCCCCTCACCCTGCCGACCAAAAAGGTATGAGGTAGTCACCAGCTGGAGTTGCACATGATGGAGAGCTGGGCCCTAATAACACTGATCGATTTGGACACTACTTTAGTAGCTGTCTTACAGAGGGGGAAGTGTGATATCTAGCTGGCACTTGCTTGCAGTTTTGATACGCTTACCTCTGAGGAGGCTCACGAGACATGTTGAACTGCCTTCTCTGCAGTGTGTGTAACTTCCCCTGTGACTTTCTCTTTGCAGTTGAAAGGAGGTGTCCTGCTGTCCACACATAGTAGGGCATATCCATGCATAAAGTTTCTGGCTTGCTGGGGTGGAAAAATAGTCCATGCATAAACCGGTTTGATACCCATCTCTCCAGTTTGAGATGAAACTGGAAAAGCAAGCAGAAAAAAAAAACACCAAATGAACAAAAATAAACTGATGAACTCTACTGGCTTCTAATCCTACCTCAGTAAACTTACATTTGACAGAAGAATAATATTATTAATGGGCAGTATGGCTTAACTTAATCCATATACATTCCATTTTTTTCAAGAGAACCTTCTCTTAAGTAGCAAGAAATCAAATAGTGTTGAAAACCTCTTTAGATTTTTTTCTCTTAAATGCTGAATTGAAAGATTCCAAATATGAGCAAAAGACTAAATATGAGCAAAAAAAAAAATAGTGCCTACCTGTTTATAGTTGCATTACATAAATTGCAAAAGAACTTAATGAGTCCAGAGCTTGCCAGTGTCATGGGCGTAGTATATTCTAGTTGTTTTACGTTCTGGGTATTTTGATGTCAAAGGCAATTGATGTCTTTGCTTTCTTTCTTTACAAGTTACAACAACTTTGCAAAGTTTTGTCCTTTAGTGCTTCTGAGGAGTTTCTTATTCTTAATTATGTCTCCACTCCCATAACACCCCCCTACAGAATTTCCAACTTTAAAAGATGATCCAGTGTTAAATAACTGGAACTCCTTCTAATGAGTTCATCCTTCCATGAAGTCTAGCAGGTCTCTTCTGTTAACATGGATCAGTTTACAAGATTTAGCTTTATGCTTACATACAGATTGCATTCTCTGAAACTGTGAAATTCTCTCTGAAGAGAAGGAGGGAGAAGAAATACTACCTGCTGACTTGCTATGTATGTTAGATATTTAGGGAGGGAGAGTGAGGAAAATTAGAGGGAGCATTTATCAGTAGTTATTCAAGTCACCCTTTTGTTATTTGCTAAAAATATATCTAGAAGAACTGATTTTTTTTTTATTTTCCCCTTCTCCTTAAAAAGGAGCACAGGAATTCTGAAATTTGAGTTGATCACAATGACTTAAAATAGGGAGAGTTGTCAGCACTACTGACAACAGTTTGTTAATGGTACCTTTTGTCTTGTTTCCAGCTCATGACCTAAACAAATGAAAAATTAATACATCTGCAAGGGAAGCAAAAATGTGGAGAGGGAAAATGTAACAAGGAATTCCTATTAGGAAAGAGAGATGTTGGATTAAGAGAGCTTGAACAAGGCCCAGGTGTGTTGCAGTGTCCTATGAATTTACAGCTGTAGTAGGTTTATCTTTATCAGCATGTGTTGGCATTAAAACAGGCTGTAGTCAGCTGCTTTGAAACTGGCTGTGGCTAGCGTTAAAAGACTTGTAGAGCAGTAATCCTGGTTTTGGATGCATCTTGGTCTTTCTATGCAAAAAGCTTTACGTGATGAAGGGGAAACGTAAGAGAGCCTACCTCTCTCAGAAGCTGTTAACTAGGTCAATGCTTTTCATAGCCAAAACTGAAGCTCTTGTGAAAAAGATCTTAACAACAGAGCGCTCAAAGAAGATCATCAGAGAAGGCAAGTACGTGTAGTGAGGGAACTGAAAGGAAAGACACTTCTGCTTTTTGAATTGTATGTACTGACAGCGCTGTGCTGTCTTTGGATCTCAGCTATCTGGTGTTTTAGTTGTTCCTGAAATGTGTGGTTCCTTAATCAGGTTATTCTGTAGGAGTGTAGTTTATAGTAGAATACTGGAAACAATTCCGTTTAAGAGAATGGATTTCCCTTAAGAAGAAAAATATCAGTAATACACCTAGAATTCAGATAAAGTGGAGGTGTCAGTTGTTAAAACACGTTGTGGAGAGGTAAATATTATTCTGTAGTTTTTGGAAAAATTGGTACCCTTTGCAGGTACAGAGGACTTATTGCAGGTCTTGTTTTATCTTTCTATCCTGACAGTCTTTAGTGGGAAGAACTAACCAGGAAGCAACAACTTAAAATGACTGCCAACATTTAAAATGGCAGGAAATGCTTCCTGGCAACAGGGAAACTGAAATTTCTTAGGTACTCAGATATTTGCTGTAGAAGGCTTCCGAAAATTAGATAGGACAAAACCATGTGTTGCACAAGGTAATGAAATATCTGGCTTTAAAAACTTTGTTCCCGAACGTATTGAAGTCTGAGTGAAAGCAAAGACTTTTGGCCAGGGTAAGTTGAAAACACAGGCTATTTTCTACAAAAGGTATGTTCTAAGGTATTGCTGGTTATTATGGTGATACTGTTCAGACAGTCAAGACTAGATAGTTAAACTTCTATACAAAATGGGACATGTTTATTTTAATAACAGAGCACTTACAGTTACTCAGTGGCACTGTGTTTGTAGCTTCCCTGTGCCAATTATGTCAAGAGCAAAGGGCTAGATTTCATCCTAATTGCCTTGTCTTTAGGCTAGGTGACAGTGATTTCATTTTCATTGGAAAAATGAAGCAAAATTGAAAATGATGTCCACATTTTGAGTGTAGTAATTCCTTTTCCTCACAGTTGTGTAAATTACAGTCACTAGGAGAGTACTGAGGGGGTAAAACATCAGTGCTAGAAGTGTGGGTTAACTTTGATCTAAGTGGTTACTGAGTTTCTTCATCTGATTAAGGGATATGCAGCAATTTTCACTGGTCACAGAGATCAGCTGATTTGAAGCAATAGCCTGTGATATACTGGCTGAGGTGTATAACAGTGATTTGTGTATAGTCTGGGTCTAGTGGCAGGACTTCTTATGATGTTATAGGCTGACTAATGTCCAATGTGTTCCTGTGAAATTCTAGTGACTCTAAGTTAGCTGGCATGTAGTATCTTACAAACGAATATAGTGACTCATTTACAGTATCATCTACCCAAAGATAACGGTACTTTCTGGGATGTATCAAAATTGGAAACCAAGTGATACTGCTCTCTGTATTTAAATTGGGGGAGGAGATTTAGTGATGGGATCAATTTATTTTAAATGTTACTTTTAATTGCAGTTTTCAAAGAGGATACAGTCGTCAATATGGGAGACTATTTTCAAAATGTCCTTGCAGCCGAGTATCTGTGATCCTGGTAGGGCAGGTGTTTTGGGAGTTTTTGATGGCAGCATCTACCTAGGAAAGGGAAAGAAGATTTTTGGAGTCCGGTTGTCAGAAGGTGCACCAAAAGAGCTCCTATTAAGAAGGTGCTTGCTGGTTTACACTGGAGACCTTTGAATTTGTGTGCATTGTGGTATTGGCTTCCCTTAAATATTAGACTTAGGAATTTGTATATTCTGGGGAGGTGATTTTTTTTTTTTTTTTTTTGGGGGGGGGAAGGGAAGTTGATCAGGGCAGTATATATGATAATTTATTAACAGCTAACTGCTTGCAAACAGGGTGGAAAATATGCCATGGGAACCTCTGGGTGTCCTTGTGTCCTGTTCTTCCCCTCCATGGAGTGTGATAAAAGTAGGGATGATGTGAGGTGAGAATTGTGTGTATTAGCCACTCGCACCTATTGGTGTGTTATCTTTCTGGTCTAGTAAGAGGTGTGGATTTCTTACCTTGTCAGGAGCTTCCCTTGGGACACAAGTGGAAGGAAGCAAAGTTACAGGAGGTGAAGCTCTATTTTTGAGAAGTTTTCTTGGTTTGAAGGTGTCACCTGCTTCTTTGGCCAGAGAAAAACTGAGGTTAGGTTTCAGCTAGGGATTACTCCTGCTTTGGCCGTGCCAGGCAGGGTTATATGTCAGATCTAATTTCAGTGCGTTTAAAGTAAGAGCTTCTGCCCTGAGGCTGTTGCAAGGTAGAGAGGGTTCGAGGTGTTGGTATACATGTTTGTGCATAGGGGCAGTCTGCCATGACTTTTTCTAGCTAATCTGTGGAGCTGTGGGTGAATGCTGAAGGTGAGACAATTTATATAATAAGGTAGGTTGCTTCTAACACTAAATGCTTAATCTAAGTAAGAGGTGAAAGGAGTCTGCAAATAACCATTGAGCTGCAACAGATACTTGCACCTCCTTGTTGTGCCCCTTAAGTTTGGAGCACTGATCATCTGTTGAGTATGTGGTTTCAAACTGGGTAACTGCAGACAAGCTCAGATCTTTAAAATGGTGGTATGTAAAGGGTCTCTTGAATGCTGCTGTTCAGAGAGTTGTGATTGCTTGTGTCTTGTCAACTTCATGTTGCTTTCTGTTGGAGTATGAAGCCTGGCTTTGCATTGTTTGTGGCAGTAAGTCTGGACTGTCCTCAGGAAAGGTGATAATGAATGGTCACACTGCATAAGAAATGGAGCTACTGTTTGTTTTCCTACTAAAATCCCTTCTTGTAGAAGCTAGTAAACTAAATGCACAACAGGCTAATGGTCTCTAGAGGAAACAAGATTTGTGTAGCCAGACGGTCTGCTTGAAAGATCACTGTGCTATTTTAGTTGTGGTGATCTAGCAAGCTAAAGAAGTGTAGTAGGTAGAGCTTCATCTGATTTCCCAAATGTAAACTGCCTTTGCTTCCTTCACTGTGCAAGATAAATCTTAAGGCTGGTCTCTCACTGAGTCTGAGATAACACCAAAATATTTTATTGGAGTGTGAGATCAGAATGGCTTCGGAAGCTGCATTTTTAGATCAGAATGAGGAGGCCATTTGCTGTCTGGACATTCCCATGGTGTCTTCTCACAGCCTGACACAACTGTATTCAGATCTTTAAGAAGTGTGTGCCAGTTGAGGGAGCAGACTCTTTAAGGGCTGGTTCAGTCTGTGCTCATCTCTGCTTTGCTTCCTTGTTTTCTTCGCAGTAATAAATAGTGTTTTCTTGTCTTCCTAGAGCTTTTTGATAGAACAAGACTGAGAGGATATTCTTGTCTTGATCACTCACTGATTTAGCAACAGCTTGATGACTAAATGCTTACATGAGTAATGCTGCTGCTTCTGGTGTGGGCGTGTACATCATAATTATATGGGCATACCAGTATAACCTGTCATTTTTGTCTCCGCCTATCTCCCTCTTCTCCTTTCTTTCAGAGTACTTGAATCCTGACAACGGAGGGCAGCAGATGTTCTCTATAAGTGATGCTTTTATTAAAGGTAAGGGGAAACTTCAAATGTTGCAGTTGTGTGCGTGCTTTAATATAATTATGCAAGTTCTTCAGTAGTCCTTTAACAGGTTTTTGACCTTTTAGAAATATTTTCTTGATAGTAAAAATGAAGCTACTTGTGGCAAAACTGGTATATAGACTATATTTGGTTGTTTTTTAATGTGCTTACAAGCTCAAATTTCTTTCACTTCTCAAATTTTTCATTCAAAAACACTCAACCTTTTATTAAAGTAAGTGTAAGTAGCAGGGTTCATCACTTTTGTTTGTAACTTCCCCACCCACAAACATTTATAAGACACCAATTCTAACTTTCTGTGCAAAAAAAAAGATGTGATAGGATTAATTGCACTCCTTCTACAGAGCAATTCAAAGCTTCATCTCATTTTTTTCTGGATTTCTGGTCACCAGCACTACTACTTCTGAAATGAAATGTGATCAGACACAGTTGTGAGTTGTAAAATCATCTGCCTTCCAATATTGTAGTCAGGTGCACTTGTGGGATTTTTGTTTCCATTTGATATTCTTGATTTTAGTGAGCTCAAAGGAGAGAAGGAAACAAATGGGGAAATCCCAGTGTCTGTGCAGCCAGAAGAATTAAGTCTTTGGCTAAACTAATACTTAGCTTTTAACTGAACTTTTGCAGGAGAGGAGTAAAAGGAGAAACCCAGCTTAAATTCCTCTTATCTTCTATACAGACAACTTTGAGTATGGAGTGCATGGAAGAAGTAAATTTTTTTTTCCAGTATTCCTGCTCAGGTTATTATTAAGGATTTTGCATTCAGATCATGCACTCTTAGTTGTTTTAAGCTTGAACTCTGAAGACTTATATACTTGCTGATGAGAAGTTACACACCAGTAGCATAAAAGATTTGTAATATAGTCAGCCATTATGTGAATGGGGAAGTTATGATTTGGAATATCATAATACCTATGTGGGAAATAACTTAGTTTTCTGCAATTTGAAAAGAGTTACTGTGTAATGAAATAACCTCTAATCTTGGTAATGCAAAACACAGGATGTTTTCAAGGCATACTAAACAGTGATTGAAAGTAGCAGTTACCCCCTCTAAGTGGGGACTCTTCTGCACTGTTGAAACATGGTTTCTCTTTCCAAAACCAGAAATAAATAGTGTGTTGATGCTTAGAATTAAAAAAAAAAAAAAAAAAAAGTATTTAGTGGATACAGCCTTTGTTGACGTCCTGTTTAACATACTGAAGAGTATATGATAGGTGAAAGGGTATGAGAAGATGTGCTGAGATTTTCTGAAAACTTCTGCTACTTTCTTTACAGAAAATTCTTAAACTTCAGAGAGAAAAGAGAATTCTGTTGTATCAAATACTGTGGCTTAGGCTAGTTGAGCCAGCCTGCTTGCAGCTCACTCTGCACCAGACTAGCAAGGGGGGTGGTGGTTTGGTTCAGGGCTACAAGTCATGTAAAGGTTCATCAGTAGCATAGTATTTTTTTTAATGTGTTTGGCAGACATGCTAAACAAGACCTTTACCAAGATATTTTGGCTACTTGTACTGCAGCCTGAATGGATTAACTTGATCTTTCTACTGCCACTTACATGTATAGGTCTTTAAAGCAACAGTTTTCTGTGGATCAAATTAGTGCCTGTGACTAATATTCTAAGCCTAAAAGGCATTATGATTGTGTATTATAAATATATAATGTATTTTGAATTTGCTGCTTATTTATGGGTAAAACTGGGATATAACTTCTGTTTTCTCATGTCTTAATTTGTTCTTCTGGAACTAAACTATGTGCTGTATGCTACCAGTACAAGAATTTCACTAATTCTCTTTTCCTCAGTGTACTCACAACTATTGTACTTGATATTGTTTGCAGTCTCCTATTACCATGACTTCTCAAACTCAGTCTTTCAAGAGGCTTAGACTTACGTCTTAGTAAATTCTTTCATTTTCTAGGTAGCCTTTCAGAAAGGTGAAGGAATTCAACAACAAATTTTACATTAACAAGGTTCGTTTATCTCTTGCAGAGTCATTATTCAATAGGAGAGTGGAGGAGAAGTCCAAAGAACTCTTTTTCACACCATTAGGCTGGCACCATAGCAACCTGGATCTGCTGAGGGAAGAGAATGGGGAGAAACAAGCCATGGAAAGGCTGCTGTAAGAAAAATATAGAAAAAAGAATTTGCATATTTTGAGTAACCATTTCTGAAGTCCTCCTGTTCCACTAGCTTTCAGTAGGACTTGATCTTCTGTGGACAATACAATGAACTAATTTGCATTAAGAAAACAGCATTTCTACAGTTTATTTTGATTGCTTTCTTCCATGTGGTTTTCTATGTTGAAACAGAGGACCAGAGAGTCCACTCTCTGAAAGTAACTTCTGAAAGGTGACTTCAGCTGAACTCTGCTCTGTATCTTTTTCACTTTTTTTCTTTTTTACAGCTCTGCTAATCACAACCACATGATGGCACTGCTTCAGCAACTTCTATACAATGAGTCCCTGTCCCTGTCATGGAGGGATATCATTGTACCTGTGGTCTGTCAGGTAGTTCAGACAGTACGGCCTGATGTCAAGAACAGAGATGATGACATGGATATCCGCCAGTTTGTCCACATCAAAAAAGTAAGTTTGAGACACTGAATGTAGGGAAAGAAAGTATGGAGTTGCTGGCAGCACCTGCTGTTTGAAGAGAAGGGTCATCCCCACTCCCCTCAGCATGCTCAGTGGTGTAGTTGGCCAACATGGCATTTAGATAATGTGGGTTTCTAGGAAAAGTTGTATAGAAAGAACTTTGTATCCTGGGAAAGGTGTTTTAATGCCCTGGAGCTGGCCTCTTCTTTCAGGCTGTAAGCTGCAGAAGGCAGGAAAGAGCAACACCTCTGTAATGACTTGTTTCCTTTTTGGGCGTCTGCTTGTTTTATGCTTGGATTGGAGAGGTACTAAACATGGGATAAGTAAATTTCAAGACTCTGTATAGCAATATATTGCTCTGTAATTCCCTGTTATGGAGGATTTAACTCCTCCCATGCTAATTGCAATTACTTTTTGTGGAGGAAAACTTGATTGTTATGGGATAGTGCATTTAGGTCTGCCAGATGGCAAAGACATGACATTGCTGAACTGTATGGCTGGATTTTTGGCACGCAGAGTTTCTTCTCAGAGGCTGATGTGAAACTAACCTCTAAGGAAGTAGCCTCACTGAGGCTCACAGGCTCAGGCTTATTTTTGCATTGCATAAGCAAGTTAAGATATGAGGAGAGCCTTGTGTCACTCCTGACAGTTCTGTAGGCTCTCTTGAGGCAGCAACAACTGATGCTGCCTGTCCTGAAGCACAGTTTCAAAAAGCAGATGTTCATAAGTGAAAACTCTCATAGGTATTTATATATGCCAGTACCAGAAATGTTCTCTGAAACATGTCATTAGGAATCTGTTTCATGTTTATTACTCCTGCGATTGGTTGTGACTCTAGGCACACCAGTCAACTGCTTGTGTTCAAATAGTAAGTAGAGGTTTGTTTATTCTCTTTTGTCATTACAACTCCTGTCCATTATTAGTGAAAATGGTATGTGCAAAGGCATATGCTCCTGATGGCCTGTAGAAACTTGCATTCCCTTACTGTCTTCCTGAGTGTGCTTGATTTCACAAATACGTATTTGCTGGGAGGATCTTGGAGATCCTGGAACTTAATACTTGCTTTCATGTTGTTGTTTCTAGTTTACCAGACTTTAAAGGAAAAGTTGTATGTCCAGCATGACAGCATCTGGTCTTTCATCTGGTAATTGAGGGTATAGATGAAGTTTGCACAATAGCCACAATAGCTATTCTGTTAGGTTTACAACATTTAAGTTATGGGAATGTATAACAGTTCTAAGTGTTTGGCTTCCTTTGCTCTGTTAGATTCCTGGTGGAAAGAAGTTTGACTCCATGGTGGTGAATGGATTTGTTTGCACTAAGAATGTTGCCCACAAAAAGGTAATGCAGACTGGATTAATTGAGTGCTGGCTATAGTGCATGATGAGGAAACACATGTCCCATGACTTCCTTTGCACTAGAGGCTTTTCTCACTAATCTGGAGGTGTATGGGCTTTTTTCAGTTTGCACAGCACCTGAATGAGAACGTGTTTTAATGTGTTTCTTTTCAAAGCTGTTTTCTTTTGTCTCAGATTCTAGTGTAGGGAGGAGAAAAGGCTTTCCTCGTGCATGTATAGCAAAATATTTTTTCCGCCCCTATCGCTCCAGAATGTATCTAATGATTACCCCAAGGGTTAGCTGAAAAAAAAAAAGACCTTTATGGTCATGATCTTTGACAGTACAAGTGAAACTTTATTTAAAGCTGGAGGTCAAAGTAGAAGTGATCTGAATGGAGGCTCCAAAGTATTTGAAGAGTTAGTGTGACTTGGTGTAGTTGGGAGGGGACTGCAGAAACTTCCAACACTTCACTCTTACTGGAGAGTAGCTGTGAAATTCCAAGAACTGGGTGTAACATGCTCATAAAAAAGAAAAATGTATAGTTGGTGTAGAGAATAACTGAGATGCCTCTGTTTAAATACAGTCACGGGTAGTCTGATATGTTTTTTTTCCTATTTACTTTTCCAGCTGTATGTCTTCTAACTGTTTTGTTTCTTTCCTAGATGAACTCTTGCATAAAAAATCCCAAAATTCTTCTGCTGAAATGCTCAATTGAGTACCTCTATCGAGAAGAAACCAAGTTTACCTGCATAGACCCCATAGTGCTGCAGGTAAGAGCATGGTTTTGTTCATGGTTGAAGTTGCCTGAGACTGATTCACCCTTTTGAAGTGCACATCTGATTATTCAGTATGTAAGGTTGACTTTAGTTATTGGGATTGTGTACCAAAGAGATTTCCTCCTTTAACAGCTAGCTAGGAAAACTTTTGCACTGAATAGAGTACAGACTTGTAGTCTTCTGAGGGTTTTTGCCATCAAGAATTACACATACTGGTAGATCTTGATCCTTACAATTAACAATTTTAAGAAACATTTTTCATTTTTAATGATAGACTGTGTAAGGAACACACAGTTCAGAAAGTCACAGCTAGGCATGGCTTAAGTGTGCAGAGAAATACTTAAGAAGTGAGTATAAGTGAGAGTTCAGTTGTACCCACATTATTCTTTGTCAAGCTTGAACAAATGGGACAACACCCAACCTAAAGAAGTGATGAACTACAAAATGTCACTTTGGAACAGGTGCCCAGCCCTTGAGAGCAGGGAGGTGCTTGTGTATGAAAACACTGAAATGGGCGGATGCTCTTTAATGTACTGCATTACTCTGAGTAATTAGTCTGAGGATCAGTTTTCAGGTTTTTGGTAGGATATTTGTAATTTGGGTATTTGGTGCCTTACTGAGCTCGGGCCATGTTTTTTTCCCATCTTTGTCTGTTTCCTTAAAATTCATTTAAGACCGCTTTCATTTGGTGCTTAATAGACAGACTTACAGATATAAAAACTTACTTCTGAAGAGTGAGCTGGTTTTCCAGTAAAAGCTAAAGCTGAGTCCTGTCCTTTGTCTTGACAATGTAGAGGTATCTACTGTTCTTTTTGACTGCTGGTTGCTGTGTTTGTTTCAGTATCTGCTTCAGAATGTGATCATAAGCTTTTGTGTATCTGCTTTTAAGGCCTATATGGTGGAGAATACTACAGAAATACTAGTTCAGTTGAAAAGGCCAGCTTCTGCTGGATGGCAAACTGCTTTTGTGGTACCTTTCTTTTGCCCAGAACCTCTAAAACTTGACTACCGTGAGTCACAATAACACAACTGAAAATACCTGACTTGGGAAGCTGTATTATATTATACCTGATTAGGGTATATAGCAAACTACTGATAAACTGGGTGGTGCGGAAATGTGCACAATGGAAAACTGATGGTGTTTTCTGGGTAGCTGGTTTCCCTGTTCCATAGGAAAGGTCAATATATAAGTGAGAAAGTAATACTAAGCATTTAAATTTGTTTTTTTTAGACAGGTTTACTCTATTTAATTGTCATGCATTGTTCTTTCTGCAGGAAAGGGAGTTCTTGAAGAACTATGTACAGCGGATAGTTGACGTTAGGCCCAACTTGGTCCTTGTTGAGAAGACTGTGTCCCGAATCGCGCAGGACATGCTGCTGGAGCATGGTATCACTCTTGTCATCAATGTCAAGCCGGTGAGCGTTTCATGTCAGACATCAGACCGTATCTTGTGGTGGATCTCTAACTCTTCTTTGTAGGAAGTGTATTTTTTTTAATGGTCTTCACTTCCAAGGAGACAAAACAGACCTAGAAAGTAATTTTTCCTCACTAATCTCTACCTACTCTCTGCTGTGCCCTTGGTGGCAGGTCTTTGTACCCTGGCTGTGTTTTAGTTAACTCTGAGTCATATTTGTAGCAAATGCTACAATATTCCCTCTCACCAGTAATAACTGCCAAACTGCTTTTCTATGTTTTGTATGTATTGGGGTGTGCTTGTGAATGACTGGATTTAATCCAGAGTTTACCTCACAAAGTGGGAGGTTGCCTGGATAGTACTGGCATGTTTTTTTAGAGCCATCTAAAAAATACTAATGTTTTGTTTGCACTGTAGATTCTTACTTTTTCTCTTTCACTTTCACAGCAAGTGCTAGACAGAGTAAGTCGAATGACCCAGGGAGACTTAGTGATGTCAATGGATCAACTGTTAACTAAACCACGTTTGGGAACCTGCCATAAATTTTATATGCAAGTGTTTCAGTTGCCCAACGGTGAGTAAATCTTAATGTGTCTTGGTCTGTGTGTGTAAGAGGCTAAACGCTTTGCTCTTGTTAACAAGGTTTGAACTGTTGGGTGCTTTGTGTTATCAAGTATTATCTTTTCTATTCATCTGTACTTCTGTTACATCTTGGAACTACAGCGAACTAAGTCTGAGCACACAAACTTCATCAAAAAGTACAAGGTCTTCCATTCTTGGTAAGGTGAAAGATGCTAGATTTTAATTAGACTGGTTCTTTCCACTGCCCTGAAGATTGTCTAGTCTAACATCCTGTTCAAAACAGGAAGGGTTAACTACAATGCAAGATCAGATTTCTCAGGGACTTGTCAGCAAAATGTTGAAAATATTGCAGAATGGAGATTTCACAACCAATCTGGGCAGCTGTTTAGCAGTTTAACAATCCTCACCATGAAGAATTCTTCCTCATTTCAAGAAGGCAAATTCTTATCGATTAACTGTGCACTCTACCTACTCTACTCTTGTCTTTTCATTGCACATGTTTGAGAAACCAGGTTCCTTTTCCTCTGTAACACCCTGTAGGTAGTGGAAGTCTTCAAAGGAAGTAACCTGGCAGATCATCAATGGTGCTGGCACACAAATGTGGATGCAGTTTTTGTGGCAATATAGTCTTTGCATCTCTTCTCCTTCAGGTCTGCCTTACCTCCTTCCAACTACTAAATTTCACTCAGTCTTGTAAGCTGTGATGCATAAGGATGAGTAAACATGCAAAGGAGGATAATGGTTCTTTTGCTTCACTACTGCATTCCCTGTCCCCAAGTCTGCAGCGATCGTAGAATAATCTGTTCAGATTGTATTCTATGTGGTCTGTGGACTGTACGGTGACTTTTTCGTGAAACAGGAGGAGTTTTTAGCAAAAGCATGCTTTGCTTGCAAAAATAAATATCTCAGTACATTTTATATAAGTTTCTGCAGCTGGAATGTGCTACCAGTGTTCCTTGCTCCCAGTTTCCATTACAGTCTATTCAGTGTGTGAGATGCCTAAGAGCAGGTTGTCATCCTAACTCTGCTGGTTTTGTTTATTTTCCTTGTAGATCAAACAAAAACACTGATGTTCTTTGAAGGGTGTCCCCAGCACCTGGGCTGTACTATCAAATTGTGTGGTGCTGCAGAGTATGAGCTGGCCCGTGTGAAAGAGATCCTGATCTTCATGGTCTGTGTGGCTTATCATTCCCAGCTGGAAATCTCTTTCCTTATGGACGAGTTTGCTATGCCCCCTACTCTGACAAAAAACACCTCTTTTCACTCCCTTATTGAGGAACCAGGAGATGAAAACGAACAACAGAACCTCTTCAATGGTGAGGATTTCAGCACAGCAGTCAGAGACATTGAACTCTCCTCTGAAAAGCTTCCAGCAATCTCGGAGTCTGTGTCATCTCATGAGGTCACCTTGCTTGAACAAAGAGGATTATTTGAGAGAGGTGACCAAGAAAACAGTCAGCTAGAAACGATGTCCTCAAAACAGCAGGAGCACCTCAAATTGGACTCGTCATTTCCAGTGTTCCACTCTGTACCTCCTGCAATACCTGAAACATCTCTGCTGCCCCTCCATGGCATGGACCAGCACTTGGTCACTCTGGATAGCCAGCCACTAGAGCCTCTTCAACAGGCAGATGATCTGCAGGAATCCAAGAGTCAAATGAGAGTCTTCAGAGACCCTCTCCAGGATGATAGTGGTTTATATGTTACAGAAGAGGTAACTTCTTCTGAGGATCGTCTCAAGACTTACTCTGCAGCCTTTAAGCAGGAGTTGAAAGATGTTATTCTCTGTATTTCTCCTGTAATGGTGTTCCGTGAACCATTTCTTTTGACTGAAAAAGGCATGAGATGCCCTGCCCGAGAATACTTCCCTGAGCAAGTTTATTGGTCTCCTCTCCTTAATAAGGAATACAAGGAATTGGAAAGTAGGAGGAAGAGACAATTATTGCGGGATCTTTCTGGATTACAAGGGATGAATGGGAGTATACAAACCAAGGCTATACAAATCTTGCCTTCCCACGAGTTGGTTAACACTAGAATAGCAGAGCATCTAGGTGATAGCCAGAGCTTAGCCAGGATGCTGGCTGACTATCGGGCCAGAGGAGGGAGGATTCTACAGAGAAGTACAGATCCCTTTGCCCAAAGTAAGGATGCGTCCAGTGTCCCTACTGGAAAAACTGGTTGCAGGATTGAAGAGGATGAGAAAGGACTGGCTCAGAGTGAATCCTCTTGGTCTCATAAGGTAAAGATTCAAACTATGCTACTGAAAACACAGTTATATTATTTTTTCCTGGTAATAGAGAACATTAAGTGTTTAATACTGAATGTTAAACTGGAGGCTTTTGTGACTGGGTCAAATCTACATTTTGGATAGCAGTGCTCTGGGCACTTAAACCAATTTAACCAAGTACTAGGTAGATATGAGAGAGCAAAACAGACTGCAAAACTTCCCTGAGAAGGGTAAAGCCTGTGAGGCTCCATTTTCTCTTATCCTGAGAAGCGTACAAAATCAGCCCATAATCAGTTTAGTACATTGGCTGTTCAGCTCAGCTGCACACAACTGATTCATGAAAATGAATACATGGAGGGGGAAAAAAAACCCTTTTGTTTCTGAAACTGAGCTTCCCTGCTGCGTGTACTGGTGATTTCTAAAAGTGTAATGCTCAGCCCTCTTTAGAGGGATTAGCGTCATGGAAACAGCAGTAGGCTGTAATTACATGGAAGTATTTGATTGTTTGCAAAAGTTTGGGTGATCTGGAGAAATGTGAGAATCTCTTAATGGAAAGGGTGGGATCTTGTTAGGAACTTCCATGTAAGGGAGTGTGTACTTGGAACCAAAAAACAAAGGCATGGAAAACTGCCGTGACCACTGCTAATTTGCATCTGAGGGAAAATGTATTGGGACTTCTCTCGCACTGGAAGCTATGTAGGAAAAAAGTCAGTCAAGAGTAGCAGAACTGGTCTTGTAGCAGTTGTACGTTTTGGAGCCACTATCAGCTCCTAAGTTCATGAGTAGAAATCACCTTTTAATTGATGCTAAATGTAAATCTATGTAGCTTCACAGGCAGTAATCTCTCAAGCTGTAAGAGTAGCTGTTGCTCTAGATCAAAGTGCTCTGTTCTGTATAAATTTATAAATAAAATTATAAAGTCAAACAATACCCTAAGTTGGAAGGAAGATATAAGGGCACTGAGTCCGGGTCCTGGCTCTGCACAGGACCGCCCAAAAACCAGACCATGGGGCTTGAGAGCATTGTGCAAATGCTTCTTGAACTCTGCCAGGCTCAGTGCCATAACCACTGCCCTAGGGAGCTTGTCCCAGTGCCCGACCACCCTCTCAGTGAAGAACTTTTTCTTAACTTCCATCTCCGTGCTGTTTTCTTGTGTCTTGTCGCTGTCCCCAGAGAGCAGAACTCAGCGCCTGCCCCTCTGTTCGCCTCGTGAGGGAGCTGCAGGCTGCCATGAGGCCTCCCCTCAGCTTGCTCTGCTCTGGGCTGAACACACCAAGGGACCTCAGCTGCTCCTCATATGTCTTCTCCTTTAGACTTGTCACCATCTTTGGAGCCCTCCTTTGGATGCTCTCTAATAGTTTTATGTTGTTTTTATATTGTGGTGCCCAAAACTGCATGCAGTACTCAAGATAAGGCTGCACCAGTGCAGAGCAGAGATAAAATCACTTCCTTCAACTAACTAGCAATGCTGTGCTTGAGGCACCCCAAGATACTTCTGGCCCTTTTGGCTGCCAGCGCACATTGATGCATATTCACCTTGCCATCAACCAGAAGCCCTGGATTCCTTTCTGTGGGGCTGCTCTCTAGCCTCAAAAATATTTGGTAACACCATAGTTCTGTAGGGAGTAAAAGTGGAAATGGTTCCATGCTGGTAGCAGAGTGGTAAATCTCTTTATAGAAAAAGGCAGAAAGTTTGAAGTCCTGTAGTCTCAATGAGTAACTGAGGTGTAATATACTGGCAAAGACTTGACTCCAAGGTGCACTAAACCATTCAGTGTCTTGGAGACTCTGGACATCTGTCTTGGGGTTTGGGTTTCTGTTTTGCCCCCCCGTTTTCCTTTCCACAATAATATGGTTAAGTTGTTTATATTATATGTATTAGTTATAGCTTCTAAAAAATGACAGAACTTACATTATCTTTGAGCTTCAGGTAAATTTAGGATTAATTTGTAGAAAAGGAACAAACTGGGCTTTAAACTTAAATAAAATTATTGGAATAATATTTTGTCATTGGTTATGTGTGTGGATGGAGGTGTCTGTAACCAGTGAATGAGCTGTTTTCTCTCTACCAGGTGGATTGTCTGAGTCCAGTAAACCATCAGAGACTCTGTGTTCTCTTCAGTAGCTCTTCTGCGCAGTCCAGCAATGCTCCAAGTGCCTGTGTTAGCCCCTGGTATGAAAAACTACTACTCTACAGCATGTGTAGTTATCTTTTTTTTGTTTCTGAAGGCAAGGTTAGTGCTCACTTCATAGAAGTACTTCTTTGAGGACTTCTTGGTAGGTTGTGACCATCTTCTAATGGGAACTGTTGCCAAAATTTCATCTTGCCTGATTAGGTGGGTCCAGAGCAATATTTCACAGCCTTTCTAATCCCTCAGGTATGAAGGAGAAAGCTCAGCCTGAAACTGAATGTGTTAGTTGGACTTCTGACTGCAGAGTAATGTGAGTGTAGCAAGGACACTGCAGCCGTGTGTGGAAGAGTTACTCTATATAAACAAAGAAGAATGTCCAAGCCCAAAAATAAATCTTGAAGAAGAATCTTAGACTACTTCTGAATTGTATTATATGAGAGTGGTATTTGAATATAGTACTTCCTGTCTCATAAAGTTAACAAGGTTAAGCTTTAACTGTAGTTTTAGCTTAGAGGGCTATAACTTGTCGATTATGTTGCAATTTATGACTTTTTTTAGCATAGCTCCTTGGACGGGTCTTCCACCTAGTTCAGGTGAAAATACAGAGATGTCTCTCGTACAGGAAATCTAAATCTTCCTCTGTAAAAGCTAAGGAATGAACAAAAAAAATGTTGAGCTTCTTAAAAAGAAGTGATAAAGGGGTATAAAGCAGTGATAGTTAGAAATGTCTGAATTGAGACTTAAATTGTTACTTATGCATTTCAAGTGGCTTGGTCACTTCAGATTCTGAGAAATTAAAGCTGTTACTAAATTTAAAGCTGTTCTTAAATTTTATATAAGATTTCTAGGATTTTTTTATGTACTGTCTGTGCCCCTGTTTAAATGTTAATATCCAAGGCTTCAAGCTGTGCCTAGACTTCTGTGCCTAGGTGTTCTTGAACGTGATCTTCAAAAGACCAATTGAATTGTGTTCCACTTTTAAATGTTAAGTTTAAAGTTGTTCTAGTAAGAACTTAAATCTCGTTATTAGCAAACTCGACAGCAGGGAACCGGGAAGAGTAGTCAAGAGGTGGGGAAAAATAGCCTTTGGTATGCAGGGCTGAGAACAACCAAGCAGAAGGTACAGATCTGTGTACTTCAAGGCTATTGCACAGCCAGCAGTGGCAGGATATTCCCTCTAAAGCTTTTATTTTTTTTCTCTGCTTTAGGATTGTGACCATGGAATTCTATGGGAAAAATGACCTGACACTAGGGATTTTTCTGGAGCGTTACTGTTTCAGGTGAATTAATAGTAAATCTCATTCTAAACAAACCAAAAGCCTTTAACAGCTCAGTGAGGTTGAACTGACACTTTCTTTATAGACCCTACTTCCTGTGCACTCAGATTAGCATGAGCCTGTTGTATTCTAGGAAAGCTTACACCCTAAATTTGCTGCTCCCTTTGCTTTATGAGCATGCTGTAGTAAGCTCTTAAACCTGGTTCCTGTTTTACTTCCTCATGCTCGCTTCTTACAAGCAAATACATCCACTACTTCCCTACTTCTGCCTTGTGCCTATTTATTCCATTATTAAGGTAGAATAAGTGGAATGGATTACAAAGCAAGAGTTGTAAATTCATAGAGTACAAGAAACTGTGCAGAAACAGCCTTCATTAAAGGCTTAGGAAACTTTTACAGTAAAGATAAATAGTACTGTGACGTTAAAAAGCATACTAAAGGTGTTGAATCAGCTCTTCAGCAGTGCCTAATGTATGATCATAAGCATTTCCATCTTTCTCTTTAAGGCCTTCCTACCAGTGCCCCAGCATGTTCTGTGAAACACCAATGGTTCACCACATTCGTCGTTTTGTACATGGGCAAGGATGTGTGCAAATCGTGTTAAAGGAGCTGGACTCCCCAGTTCCTGGGTACCAACACACGATTCTTACTTACTCTTGGTGTAGACTGTGCAAACAGGTAAGGATGAGGGCTTAAGAATTATTGCTATTCCAATTTAGTATTCCTATTGTGATTGGGCGTGCATGGAAAGAGTGGATTTTTGAGAAAGTGCTTATCCTTGGAGCTGTGGCTAAACTTGTACAAAGCCTGTTGTTAGTACAGATATTCTCATGTTTCTACAAATCACTCTTGTAGAAACTTGTAGAATTGTGGCTGTTGAGGGTGAAACAGACATAGTGTGGTGGAAACAAATTTCTGACACATGGAAAAAATAGAGTTCCCTTTAAGAGACAAAGAGCATTGTCTCTTCCCTGCAGTGAATCTATACAAGCATCAGAAGAATGTGCATATAGGGAAGGGCAGATGCTGAGGCCTACTGGCTTAGTAATTGGCTAAAACCACTTGGTGTTCTTTAATCTATTTTAGACTGGACAGTCTGTATTGAGTCAGTGTGATGTCTAGACTTCCTTTAGTAGTCATTAGAAAGTAAATAAAATCTTCATTAGAAAGATGAAAAACCACAAGGTTGCAAGATTTGTGTACTATCTGAAACTTGTTCTTTAATTTAGCTAAGAAAACATTGTCAGTTGGATACTCATCTCTGGCCAAACTTATTGTTAATCTTAAGAGCCTTCTAAGACAAGAATGAAGCTTAATTAAACAAGATTCATGCAATGCCTCAAACTTAAAGCATCTTAATTACCCATGCAAATGACTCAGTTCACGTACTTATGCTGGCTTAAACATAGGTGTTGGATGTAAAGATATCTGGAGGAAGTTAATGTAATTGCTGAAGGCAAGCCCTATGCTGCTGTGTGTATACCTGTTCTATAACCTTTTATTTCTGTATGCTCATGTAAACACTAATAAGCTTGTGGCTAATAGGTATGTTTAAATGGCTACTCTAAGCTTGCAAGCACTGCTGAAGTTGAAATATATGCTGATGTTGCTTTGCAGTATTCATAGGTAAAGAATCACCAGGGAAGAAGCATGCGATGAAACTGCTGCTGGTGACTGGACTGCTGGAAACTATCTCTATGCAGAGAAACAGCATCCCAGATTTAAGGATGTATTTGCACTCCCCTGACTAAGCACCTGTTATCATCAACTAGCAGTTGTCGCTTATCCAGTTTATTGCATCCATCTGTGTGTTGGGCTTAGCTTTGTATAAACACTGTCTTTGTTTGGTATCTTTCAGGGTTGTGTGTGCTTCTGATAATTGAAATACCTAGATTACAGTCTAGGTTAGCCTGTCCTTAATCCTAGTTGAAGGGTGAAATTAAGGCACTTTGCTTTTGATTTCAGGTGACACCAGTTGTTCCCCTTTCCAATGATTCTTGGTCTATGTCTTTTGCAAAATACCTCGAGCTGAGATTCTATGGGCACCAGTACACTCGAAGGGCCAATGTGGAGCCTTGTGGTCATTCCATTCACCATGACTATCACCAGTATTTTTCCTATAATCAGATGGTGGCATCTTTCAGGTGAGGTTCACTGCTTAAAATACATATATATTTTTTATATATATATATATATATATATATAGGGCTAGAGAAGTTACACACACATATATGAAGTGCATGGCTCTAGTAAGGATTCTTCAGGTGTGTCCTTCGCTTTGAGTACAGCATGGGATAGCATGACTGCACTGTAACTACAAATGCAGAATTGTTTGCTGGTTTGCAGGAGGCTTTGCAGGTCCCATCATTGTCATGGATGGGATGGGAAATATTCTGAAAAATGAATTGTGCCAGTATATGATAAAGAAGGGAAACACTTCTGTTTAATCTGTAATACTTTTAGAACTTCATTTTTGCAATGTGATCTGTGGTTTTACTTTTTTCCTGAGATAAATGATGAAGGTGTTATGTGCTACTAAAGGTAACTAATGTTCCAGACATGTTGACAAGTACCCCTTTTTATAAAAGCCACAAGCTAAAAAGGTGTAGACTTAATATTACATGGGGAGTTATGAAAAGCTGTTGCATTGTCTTCTCAGCTACTCTCCAATCCGTCTGCTTGAAGTATGTGTCCCACTACCCAAAATCTACATCAAACGACAGGCTCCATTAAAAGTTACTATTTTGCAGGATCTCAAGGACTTCTCTCAAAAGTAAGTTTTTATTTTTAATGCCTTCCTTGACTTATATGTATTTTAGACTTCTAAGAAGACCACTAAACCATTTTTGCTGATGTAGATAATACACTTGCTAAATGTTCATGGTTTAGAAGGAAAGTGATGATTTTAAACATTCCACATTTATAGGTGTATATATAATTCTAGGGGAGGGTGGTATTGGATCCTTCTTCTATACCTTTACCCATTCCATCAATATTAACTCTCACCTTTTCATCTGGTGCAATATGGCTTAACTGTTTGCATTTCTGTCCACAGGGTGTCACAAGTGTACCTTGCTGTCGATGATCGCCTTGCTTCTCTGAAAACGGATACTTTTAGCAAAACAAGGGAAGAGAAGATGGAAGATCTGTTTGCACAAAAGGAGGTAATGGACTACTTCTGCATCAGCAGAACATACACTGCAAAGCGCGTGGAGAAGTGACTTGGATTGAGTGTTAAGTCCTGTGACAGTACACTGACTATTTTTCTTTTGGCAGATGGAAGAGGGGGAGTTTCGAAACTGGACTGAGAAGATTCAGGCAAGACTGCTTTCATCGTCATTAGACACACCTCAACAGTTACAATCTGTTTTTGAGTCTCTGATAGCTAAAAAGCAAGGACTGTGTGAGATGCTGCAAGCCTGGAATAATAGGTAAGAGGACAGATACAAGAATCATGAGCAACACTGGTGCTGTGTTGGTTATAGAAGGGGAAGATGGTCATCAGTACTGTCTCCTCTTGTAGTGCAGTGGTTATACAGAGGGTGCTACGACAGCTTGTGATGAATGTCTTCTGCTGGTTGATTGATTGGAACAGAAAATCATTAAAGGCTCGATGTGAGTGTTGTGTTGTAGAGCACAACTTACACCTGAGAAGAGAAAGTTCTGTTTGAATAGAGGTGGAAGAGGGGAGCATGTGAAAGTGATTGGGTGAAACGATCTCAGAGATGGATAGAAGCCAAATTAAATGTTTGACAACTTTGCTGTGAAGGCTGTCCTCTCCCCTACTGCAATGTAAGTAGGGTGTAGTGTTTGGAAGATCTTCTGTTGCTATAGTGTTCATTAAGGCATGAGGAAAATGTTCTGTCTTGGGCTGTTTGAAGTATAGCTTTAGCACATATTAGCAGCCATTTCAGTTTGCATTGAAGACTTGTGAAGGCATGCTTGGCTGTTTTCTAGTTTGGAGAAACATCACAATTTTTGCCTTTTACAGCTAATATGTGTAATCTATGTTTTGATTGTGTTTTGTTTTTGAAGATTGCAGGATCTCTTCCAACAAGAGAAAGGGAGAAAGCGCCCTTCAGTACCACCCAGTCCTGGAAGACTGAGGCAAGGCGAAGAAAGCAAGGTACTAGCAGCAGTCTGGACGTATACAGACTATTTGCTGTAGTATGAAGTTGAATTTTAGTTCACTTCAACAATTAGTTAATTTGTCTTACTTCATCATATAACTTTGATTTGCAAACATTTGAATTGCTTGTTAGCGTATGCATCTCTCTCTACAGACGTGAACCAAGAGCTTTATTATACAGAAAGAGAAGACTTCTGGACTGTTAATATAAATACTGACAGCAGAGAGCTGCACTCATTGCCAAGGGTACATCTAGATAGGAAGGAAGTAAGCTTGTTAGGCTCTAGGTTTGGATGAACGTAGAGTGAGAAAATGACACAATGGCTATTACCTATGAAGCTTACCCTTGTGAAAAATAAAATAAATAAAAAAAAAAGAATAAGGAGAGGCAGAGCAAAGAATGCAGGAAGAACTAATAATCCTGTAGGTTGTGTAAATGGGAGGATGTGTAAATGATCTTGTACTGTTGCCCCTCAAGAACCCTCTGTACGGGTACAGCTGGCAGTGTGCTGAACAACCACCCTGGGGGAGCTGGTACTCTGAGAAAATATCCAGACTGCAAGGCAGTACAATGTAATCATCATACAGTAGTCATCATACAGAGGCTGAACTTTGAATAGTTCTAATGCTAGCAAGATACGCAAAGAAATCCAGTGAGACCCTGGATTTGCTCAGCTGCATGCATATGTGTTGTTTCCACTTCACAAATTTGTTAATGCTAAAACACACTTAGCCTTGATCTAGCAGCAAGAAAGCTTATATAGAGGAAGAGCGTTCTCTTTAAAGCAGCATACAGAAATGACAGCAGTCATGAGCAGTCTTGTGAAGCTGGGTTGCTCTTGCCTTGTCTCATTCATGTGCTGACAGAGATAGTGGTGGTGCTGAAGCTGAGAACAGTGGGTGGGAGTTCTCTGCTGTGGTACATCTGCTTTTGCAGGTGTTCCACAGAGAGGAAGGGATACGTCTGTAAAGAGCCTGGCATCAACATTGATCACCTGATATTCTTCCTAGATCAGTAGCATGGATGCTTCCCCACGCAATGCTTCTCCAGCACTGCAAAATGGAGAGAAAGGTCTGTTATTTATTTATTTTTTCTTAGGCTATGAAAAGAAGCTTGCTGTAACCCTTTCTCTGACATAATGTGGGAGGTTTTGTACGACTAAACTATCAGATTTGATGGTGAATATCCATTGTACAAGGTGGAGATAAGCCAACTATAAGCTTACTATGCTAAGCTTCTAATGTGAGGTTGAGTTACTATTGATGCTAAGTAGGCTATCGAAGGCTTCCCTTTGAGTATTGTTCAAAAACTTTCAGAAGCTTTCTGAAGAACCGCATGGAATTTGGGAAATGCCTCTTGCATCTTCTGTGAAGTGGTTGTGGGTGCTGAGACCTCTTACCTGTGAGGCATATGTAGTCTGTGGTAACTAAAGGTACTGGGTGTGTGTACATCTGCTGGAGCTTATATACAGTACATTGACTGGCTGCTAGTTCCTTTGCTCTGAGAGATGCTACCTGCTTTTTAAAGAAACTTCTTGAAAGTAGACGGTGGTGATAGCTTGGCCTGGAGGCAAGCAATATCACTTCAGACAGCAATGTAAAATGCTTAATGTTTTCCTCTGTACTTGACTTGACTGTCTTGGTGCTTTCAGAGGATCGTTTCCTGACTACTTTATCAAGTCAGAGTTCCACAGGCTCCACCCATCTTCAGTTGCCTACCCCTCCAGAGGTTGTATCGGAGCAACTGACTGGTGCTGGTACACTGTCTGAACAGGATACAACTAGTAGCTCAGAAGGTATAGTTCCATTGTGGTATTGTATTCCTTCTCTTCATTTCCTCTGGCAAGTGTATAAGATCTATGCAGAAAATGGCAAACGTGGTAATGTATCTGTGTTTCAGATGTGTTTGATGGACACTCATTGGGATCTACAGACAGCCAAGTGAAGGAGAAATCTACTATGAAAGCTATTTTGGCTAACTTGTTGCCTGGGAACAATTATAACCCCATTCCATTTCCCTTGTAAGTACTGCTAAATACACATTGTGCAAAATTAGCAGCCTGGTTAGGTTGCAAACAGCTATGCATGCTTCCTTTGCTTCACAGATAATTCAAGTCATCAACTGGGTTTGCATCCAAATAGACTAAAGATCTTGCTCAACGCAAGGAATCTTCTTTCCATTCTAGGGGTTTGTAGGTTACCCCCTTTTCCTGTTCATGTCACAGATATTTCTATGTCATCCTTGTGCATATGCATTATCAGTTTCCCTTCTTCCTAGTATGCATGTCTACTCAGAACTCTTGAGAGAAGTGAAAGGGAGGGGGAAAGAGATACATTCTATCTTCCTAGCTGCAGGGAGAGAGCTGAAGTGTCCTTCCTCAGTAAAGACTTACTAAAGCTACCTGCCTGCTTCTTGTTTTTGCTTCTAGACCTCTTCCAAGGCTTGGACTCAAAAAGGCATTGTCTGGGTGTAGGTCAGGTTCAATGGCTACTGCATGTGCCCTCAAGTCCTTCTTTCACGTGAAAATGAGCAGGCTGGGAAGTTTTTCAGCTACTCTGTCTGCGTGTGTTGTAGTGTTTCTTGCTTGACTTGAACCTAATGTTTGGCAGCCTAACTTCTGAATTCTTCTCCAAGGTAGTAGTGGAGATCATTGGCTAGTGAGATTAAGGTTAAAAGTTAAATGACCCTACAGATAAGTAAATCTATTAGAAATTGAGGAGGCTCTGGGGAGGTTTTGGTGCTAAATTTCTTTGTCAAAAGAGTTCAAGCTTATCTCCGAACTTCACTCTGCAGGCTATACTGCAAGACAGTCAGAGCAAACTGGCAGGTTTTAGTGTTGTTAAACAGTGGCTGCTAAACAGAGAGAGACTCTTACTCTAACTTGGAGCTGATCCTCTGGTGTAAGAAGCTTGCTTGAAGTGATGATTGTTCTAACACATTGCTGGTTAGATTTAACCACATAACTTTGAACGTGTCTATTAGGAGAAGCTGATCTGGGGCACTTTGGCTCTGTGCTGAGACTTGCAGCTTGTGCCTGAAGTGCAGTGAAGAGATTTTGTGATTAACCAAACCTTGAACTTTTTTTCCCCACGGACTGTGATCTACTAACACTCTCCCTATTTCGTTTCTATTTAGTGACCCAGATAAGCACTACCTAATGTATGAGCATGAACGTGTACCTATTGCAGTCTGTGAGAAGGAACCAAGCTCCATCATAGCTTTCGCCCTCAGGTACTGGTGTGATTTGATCTTCGTCAAATGTACATATTCCTTGCACAGAAAAGCTGCAAGAGTAAGTTAAATCCTAGTGGTAGGGAACAAGCATGACATAACTTTTTCACTCAGCTGCTTTGAGAGCTTTTAAATATAGGTTTTCCAACTTGCAACTGGATTTCAGACATTCCTGTTGAGCTCAAGTACACAAAAATGAATTGTGGTGTTCTGTGAAAGCTGATAGTATTAGTAAGCTTTATTTGCATTTCTTCTTTCAGTTCCCTAGCCTGGAGAAAGTGCAACTGAGTTAAGGAACGCCAATTGGGTGTTTGTAATGCAATCTCTCCCTTGTTTACCTTCAGTCATAGCAGCTCTTGCTACTACTTGGCTCTACGAGATTTACTGAAGCTGCTAGTCTGGGGCTTGTTTATCACCAGGCAGAAGACTTTCAGAGTAGCTCATTCTCTTAAATTGCAGAAGAGGGAGTAACAAGGGGGGACTTCATACCACAGGAAAAATCTAGAGCAGCGTCTGTCATAAGGGAATTAATCCTAGCTGTAAGGAAAAAACAAGGGGGAGGTTTCCTACTGTGGATTTGTTTCCTGTCTCTAAACTGAATCTTTGGGCAGGTATTGTGGGATCTATCAGAAAATTTTTCTTTTTCTTTTTCCTTCAGTTGCAAAGAATACAGAAATGCCCTGGATGAGTTGTCCAAAGCAACTGTGAAAAGCAGTTCTGAAGAAGGACCACAGCCGAACAGGTTAAATGCAAGAACTGCAGTATTCAGAGGAAAGGCAAAGTGATTGTGGTAAAGAAACCACAACTAGAATGGGGAAAGACCCTGAAAATATGCCTGTTAGGATTTCTGCTTTCTTATGGAATATGGCACAATCTGTGTGCCAACACATTCTTGCAGTATCTCAATTTCTGTTTAATGCTGGACGGTGTGCTGGCGCCCTCACCTGGTCCCTTGGCCATACACACATGGTAGGGAGCACTGGCCCTGCTCAACTTGCCGATGGTGATGGAAGCAACTGTTGCTATGGAGTTCTGAGAAGCAGGGAGGTAGAGACAGTCAACTTTAGAGACTTCTGCATCATTACTACTTTAAACTATATCACTTTCCCTTAGTGTTAGGCTTGGAAGAAACATAGCTCTGCAGGAGTAAAGCAGTAGTATTTTGGGTAGCAGCGTATGTTGGTCTTATTATGACTTTTTTTTTCCTTTCAGCATGTCAGACAGCAAACCAAAGAGCAGTAGCCCTGTCCGCCTGCCTGAGACTACCACGGGTCCTTCAAATCGTACTGCAGAACCTGAACAACGTAAGACAACTTTCCCAAAATCATATACATGATACTAAGCTCAGTTCAGATTTAAGTCTACTAAACCTGAGTTTAAAATAGTGTGAAAGTTATAACAAATTGAGTACTAAATTAAAATTGTTCCAAATGGGCTTGTTGAGCTTTGTCATGTTGAAGTTGTAATACATCTTGTAGTCGACTTGATGTAGAAAATGTTATATATTTTTAAGTCTGTAATCACCTTCTCTTGATTTTTATGAGATCACGTTATTATCTGCTTTAATGCGTTATTATGCAGTGTAACTGGAGTTATTCTTGGATCTAGCCTGTTCAGTGGGTCATGATGCCTCTGTTCTGACCTCTGCCTTGTTTAAAAAGTAGGCAATTTATTTTAAAATCGAGAGGAGGGAATACTTTTACGTTAAAGATCCTCACTTTGGTCTGTGTTTTTAAGATGCTATTCATTCTTCTAGTGGGGCGGGCTTCTGTGTTGTAGTTCTTCCTTTCCATGTTCTTAAATTACGACTGACTCTTCACAACTCCTGTTTTGAATTGTATTTTCTACATTTGAAATGTTGATGCTTCACCCCTGCAGTTGCAGTCATCTGAAGTGTTAATTCCCTGTTTCTGTGAAGTCTGCTATGTGAAATGACTCCAGCATTCCCCAGTGCTACTTAAGCCAATAAATCTGTTGATACTGATATTGGTTGCCTGAGGAATACCAAATTAGTTGAACAACATCACCCCTCCAGTTAGAACAATGAATGGAGAATTCTTTTATGAGACAAGCTTTTATTAAACTGCCTCTCATAATGCCAATACCAACTTCTTTATTCTTTTCACTGTAGCAAAGAAATCATCTGGCGTTTTGTCTTTCTTTCGTGGCACGGGAGGGAAGAGCCCAGACTTGTCTTCCCAGAAGAAAGAGACCTTACGTGGTGCTGACAGTGCCTACTACCAGGTTGGACAGATGGGCAAAGAGGGAGCAGAAAACCAAGGAGCAGAGCCTCAAGGTACATCACTCTGGCTCATTACTCTTTCAGCAGTTTACTTACCAATAGTTCATGTTTCAACCCAGTGTGCATTGAAAATGAATGATTTGAGTGTAAAATACAGGTTTCTTTTGATATTACTGCTTTGTTTTATGAGAAGAGAAATGGGGTGGAGGGCTTTCAAACCCCTGTAACTATAGGAACATTAAGATTTAACTTCCATTGTTTCAGCTCATGGATAATAAAGAAAACAAAAACTGAGAGAGCTTGTACTTGTGTTCCATGAATATCAATGACCTTCTAGCAGATGTATGATTACAGCTGTCTGATCCTACAGCTCATTATCTATTATTGAAGAAAAAATAATTTTCTTGTAATGAGTTTACAAGCAATATCTTGCATGGCTTTCTGGGTAATAATAATGAACAAATGTGACTGAGTGGTATCTTTATGCCTTCAGATGAGGTAGATGGAGGAGATGGACAGAAGAAGCAGCTGGTGAATCCCCATGTGGAACTCCGTGAGTTGCTGTACATAATAACTTGAAGTCTTAGCTGATAAACTCCTTTCTTTGTGTGAACATAACAAATCTTCAAGTTTGATTTATTTTTCCTTCCTGTCCCATATAAATGAAAAAAAATCAAGAACAAAGCAATGCTGCTTTTTTACTTTAGTCAATCCATGGTACAGAAATACCACATAAAACTGTAGTTGTCTTTCGGTTTTGTGTGGTATGTTTCACTCCCCCCCCGCCCCGCCCCGTGTTGGGCTGTTGTCTGGACGCTTTCACATATACTGTGAGCTATCCTAAAGGGGTTTGATTTTATTGCAGGCTTTTAATTTAACTCCTGTTGGTTTAAATTTCCAAGGTGCAATAGTTGTCAGATTAAGATATTAAGCAAAATAATGTTTTTCCAGACATGAGTAAAATCTAAGTATCATCTTAGGTAGTCAGTGAGTATTGTGCACTGTTATTGAGGAAGACCTTTTCTTGCAGAATTTTCAGATGCGAATGCCAAATTCTACTGCAGGATTTATTATGCTGGGGAGTTTCACAAGATGCGTGAAGTGATTCTGGGGAGCAGTGAAGAAGACTTCATTCGCTCCCTCTCTCACTCTATGCCCTGGCAAGCACGCGGTGGCAAGTCTGGGGCTGCGTTCTATGTGACTGAGGGTAAGTGGCCTCTTTCTCTTTCATAATTAGAGGGTGTTTGGGGGTAGTGATGGTTTTGTTGTATAATCCTTGTTCACGTCTAGCCAGAGAGTTGCTGACAGTCAAGTGACGACACAGAATGAAAAGCTGTATAGATTTCAGAAATCAAAAAGATCAGTATAATTCAAGGACAACTGTGGTTTTTAAAGAAACTTTTTTTTTTTAGATTTCCACATGTTGTAATTGATTTGTAGGTGTTTTTTTTTTTTTTTTTTTTTCAACGGTGGCTGATTCTAGGCTGCTACTTTAAAGCAAGTCATGAATGAAGGGTCTATAGCCTGTTTTTTATCCTATGTGTAAAGAGCCCATGCAGCTGAGGCAAATCAAACCTAGGCAGTCTTTTCTCCCTTGTTTACTACTGGGCTGAAATTCAGAACATATCCACTTAAAAAAAAAAAAAAAAATATTCTTAGCAACAGAAGTTGATTTCAAAGTTTATTTAAGAGAATTGCAGTCCTTTAATTTTTTGACCATTTCAGCTGCATGACTGTTTTAAGATCTTGCAAAAAATACATCACTTACAGTATGTAAGCCTGTTGTTTTTGTCTGATATTAAAACAGATGATAGATTCATCTTGAAGCAGATGCCTCGTCTGGAGGTCCAATCATTCCTTGACTTTGCTCCACACTATTTCACTTACATAACTAATGCAGTTCAGCAGAAGGTATGTTTTCTTTTTCTTTTTTTAAAAGAGGAACTGTATTTTAGGCAGTGTTCTGTATTTTACTGACTAGTAGCTGTTTCTATCACCTCTTTTCATTTAAGCAAAAAAGGGAAGTTGGAGGTATGAGTTACAATAATGTGTTTTTGAGATGAAAAGTGGGAATTCTGCTGGAGCTTCTAAGGTGTAATGCACAGTCAGGATAGTGGTACTTCTCATATATGATTGGTTTCCTGCACACTAAGATCTTACCCAATATCTTCTCACCAGAAACCCACAGCACTGGCTAAAATCCTTGGGGTGTATCGAATTGGGTACAAGAACTCTCAAAACAACACAGAGAAGAAGCTGGATCTGCTTGTCATGGAAAACCTTTTCTATGGAAGGAAGATGGCTCAGGTAGGGGTTAAAGTGCTGACTGTATGTGACCAAGCGTTCTGTTCCACTGCAGTGTAGTCTCTTTCCTGGCTGAGAGCAAGAGCAGGGTCACTGGTATGTATCTAGATAACTTTGCATGTGCTCAAAGTTGACACTTGGAGCCTGTTCCTTGTTATGTGATCCTCAGTAGCTTGATGACTGTATTGGCTAGTTCAGATTGCTGTAGTGCATGCTTCAGTTCTAAGTCTTTTGTCCTTACATCTCTCTTGGTTGCCAAAAACCAAAAGGTGTCCTTGCATCTCCTTTCTTTGGGAAAACTTGTCAAGCATTTATAAAATTCATTAGGATTACAGACTAATTTATTTAGAAGGAGAGCCTCACTAATGGTGATAGTGAGCTCTCTGTGAAGTTAGGGAAAACTAATAATGCTTTAAATCCACTCTTTCTGAACCACAAGGTTTTGAGTTCAACCATGCTCTTTAGCAAAGGGAGGGTGGCCTTTGAGGCAATAGAATGGAAACCTTAAAATGACTGAAAATTCTCTTCAAATACAGAATCAATGCTGAAAAGGAAGTTCAAACAAATGTTGCATCTAGTACTATATAGCATCACTTCTTTCTTCCTTCCCTCCCCATACTTGACATCAAATAGTGGATAGCTATGGGAAGAAGTGAACTGAGAAAGATTGTGGACTCTGTCCCTGGAATTAGAGCAGGTTGTTCAAATCAAGATTTTACTAACTGGACATGCTTCAAGTTTAAAGCATTGGACTAGAGATCTCCAGAGGTCCTTTACAACCAGATTTGTTTACAAAACAAATGAAGTGGTCTGTCTCTAACCCTGCAAATGCCTGCTAAACAGTACTTCATGCAAGACCCACCTCCCTCTTCAGTGCCTTTGCTGTTAGCATTTGAATCAATAAGCTGACTGGGAAGCTGAGTTTGCCCATACATGTCAAAATTAAGGACACAAGTTTTTTTGTTTAGATTAGGCTAAATATTAGTGAAATAACTTGCCTGAAACTGTGGTTTGAAGTAGCAGAGCTTTCATGTAGGCTTACATACTACTGTCTGCTAAGGAAACTATTTTTTTCGTTGTATGAAAATACTTTGCTGTCTTTCTCCCTACTGAGAAGGCAAGAGTTGCTTTGCTGTGATGCTTGCTCAAGCACTGCACTGCATGTTGGGGTCTTTAACCTCACAGAAAACTGAAGAAAAAAGAAAAATAGTAATGCCATTCTCCATTTGCAGGTTTTTGACCTAAAGGGCTCCCTCCGGAATAGAAATGTTAAAACAGACACGGGGAAGGAGAGCTGTGATGTAGTCCTGCTGGATGAGAACCTTCTGAAGATGGTCCGGGACAACCCTTTGTACATCCGTTCCCATTGCAAGGCTGTGCTAAGAGCTTCCATACACAGTGATTCCCAGTTCCTTTCCAGCCACCTCATCATAGACTACTCCCTGCTGGTGGGTCGTGACGATACAAACAATGAGCTGGTTGTTGGGATCATTGGTAGGTTGCCTTTTGCTTTTGCTTGCTTTCAGCGAGTGACACTGCTTTCTTTTGGTTTAGGCATTTTTAGTACTCTTAGAACTGCACCACCACCATGGGGATGTGAGTCAAGAAAGCTCATCTTCTCCCTGATGGAATACTGCACTCACCTGTCATGGGTGTTCAGGGTGGTGGCAGGAAGTCTTTTCCTTGCAGCCCCCTTTTCCATTCAGGGTTTTTTATGATGTTTCCCATCCTTCATTTCATGAAGTGGCAAGTGTTTACTTTGCCCAGGCAGTTAAAAGCTTTAAGTGTTATTGTAGCTGCTTGCAGGTTCAGTTTTTTGTTTGTTTGATTCGATAGTGAGCTTCCTGAACTCTTGAGCTATCGTATTCACCCCAACCAAATATAAGAAATCTTGAATAATCTGGAAAGAGAAGATGCTTGCAGGGGGAGCACCCAAGTCCTGTCTATGGAAGTCTACTGTGTTCTTCTCCCAGTTGGAGTAGGAATAGATATATTTTAGAACACATTGCTTGTGTTATAGCAGATATGATGTGTTTTTTCTTGCAACAGATTACATTCGCACTTTTACCTGGGACAAAAAACTTGAAATGGTAGTGAAGTCAACTGGCATCTTGGGAGGACAAGGTAAGGCTAGAATGAAGGAAAGACTTTTGATTGTGTTTATTTCTTACCTGGAAGCTTCTGATAACTGCTAGTAAACCTACAACTTCTCCAGTGTGTGAAATTGCTACACTTCAAATCAAGATGTGTAGAGTAGGGGAAGGAATAAGGAATTTCAGAAAAAATCCTACCTTTTAAGAGAGATCCTTTAAGTACTTGAAAGTCTGGGCATGGGAGATATATGACTGTTCTCTTGTGTTTTGTTGTTATCTGGTGCTCACACAAACATAACTGTAGAGACATGCTAGCAAAAGCCCTTGCTGCCTGGTTTCAGAAGTCTTGAGTCCAGAAAATCAGTTACCTTCTGGACTACTGGTGTGGAGGAGTCCCTATCAAATGACTGATTACTGCTACCCAGATTTTGAGGAGCTAAGTTCCCATTGTGGAAGTGAGAGGAGTACTTGTGCAGAATTGCATAGTATTGGCTGCATGCTAGTAGGTGGTCTAGAGAGGGGTGGGGGGAAAAAAAGGAAGGGAAACACTTGGACATCTGGAGAAGATAAGAGCATGTTCCTGGGAGAAACTTGCTTCTCTGTGGGGAACGCCTGTAAAGATATGTAAATAAGAGAAAAACCAACTGGGGCTGGTTGTGAAAAGCCTAGATAGTTTCTCCAACTTGGTGCATCTGAGTTCACTGTTAAGGATGCAGACCTTGATCTCTTGTCTCCCAAATGTTTCAAAACTAAATAAAATCTAACAGTACTTGTTAGTTCCATGTACAGTACGCCTTCATTGTTGTACCATCTGATGCTGTAATTTCACGTGAAACCTGTCTGTACTGCAGTGTACTCTTTAGCCTATTTCTAACTGCTTTTGCCTCTTGCATGTTAGGTAAGATGCCAACTGTGGTCTCTCCAGAACTGTACCGGACCAGGTTTTGTGAAGCTATGGACAAATATTTCCTGATGGTGCCAGACCATTGGACAGGGCTGGGCCTGAATTGCTAAACTAAAGCCCATATTGGGAAAGCACAAGAGGACAATGATGTTACAGGCCACTCTTCCTGTGGCCTGCCCAGCAGTAAGCAAGAGGATTGCAGTTCCGTGTCTACACTGACCACGTGCATCATGTTGTGGAGTGAAATTTGCTTGTTGCACTTTAATCCTCTCTTGGAGGCTGATGGGTGAGCCAGCCTCATTAAGGATCTAAGCTGTAAGGTACCACTGAAGAGCGCTGATTGAGACATTCCCTCTGTCAGTATGGAAGGTGGTGCTATCTCCATGTATGAGCACTGAAACCTACTGTCCAGTTCTGGTGGTGTAGAAGTACATGATCTCTGTAAGTCTTGCATTCCTTAAGGGGTGTTGAATATGAACAGCTTACATTTCTGTAGTGGATGTGTGGTACTGCAAATGTGAAATATCCTCCCACCCCATGAGGGTGAGTGAGAGAAGAATGAAGTTAATTCCTAAGTTCTGCTTTTTTCTTCAGTGATCTGTAGTTGACCTGTTTAGGATCCAAGAATAACTTGTCCTGCTTACACTTTGTAGCCTCCATTTTTACTAGGTTCTGTAAACAGTACTTGAGGATGGGGAAGTATGCGTGTGTGGATTTGTTTTGGTTTGTTTTTTTTTAAGGCAGCTCCTTAAATGCCATAACTCTCCAAATCACTACATCTTTTAATAGTGCAGTACAGCTCTGTCTCTGTAACTTCATTTTAGCTGAATCCCATGAAAATGGGTTGTCAGTGATCAGCATGCTGCAAACCTCAAACATATCCCTTCAATCCAAAACAGGAATTTGATCAAAATATTGCCCAACTCCCTGGAAATGGGTAACTAAAACATACCCTTTTATGTAACAAGGCTCAATTAATTATAGTTATGAAGCTGGTTAACTCTTCCCTTAATAGAAGTCACCAATTTGCCAGATGAAATGCATACAGCCTTAGATTGACAACTTTCTCCTTAATGAAACCATTATGCCTGGCAGATCACTTAAAATCCATTTCAGTTCCTAAAGCCTTTGAAGCAATGTATTTACCTCATGGTGAAATTTTGCCAGGAGAATGCTGTTCTTGTTTGTGACATGCTGATGAGAATAAGCATCTAGATCTTATCACACCGTGCTATTCCAATGGAAAAAAAAAAACTTTCTTCAGCAGTATTGATTTTTTTTTTTGCACCACTAAGATGAATGTATTCTTCTGAAAAAAACTGAACTAACAAGTATCTTGTATGATGGATAAGATGTGCAGAGATCTGAGAATTTCTACGTTATGAAAATAAGCACCTCTTTCCATTTTTATTATTTTTACCTGTTTTGTAGGTGACAAGTTTACTTTTTAGATTCAGTATAATATAGGCCAGTAAATAAGAGTTATGTTTTTGTTGTTTTGTTTTTTTTTTTTTTAAATGCAAGTTTGAGAAGCAAGAATACTGTCCTTGGACTTCCAGTCTCCAAGATGACTTCAGACATTGGAGTCTGGGGCAATATAGCTCTTTATGACCACTTACTCATTCTGATCAGTTGCCTGGTGATTTCATCTTCACTGTAGCTGTGGGTTGAAGGGTGCATTTTTTTCACTCCTCCTCCTGTGTTCAGTATTTTCTTCTGCAGCAGATGGTGGTGGCTCTGGTCAGGAGTGACACCTGGGCAGCATTGGGCAAGGAGAGGACAGTGAAAACTGAATTGTTGGCTCTGAAAACAACCAGTGCAGTTCAAGTCTGAGCTGCCAGGAGACAACAGTCATTTTTGTTGGAAGAAGTCTTCCCTACTCCCCACCATCATTTCCAATGATGAGCAAAAGTACTGGCCTTGAAGCAGCAGAAACAGAAGTATTCGTGCTTCCTCTGTGCAATGTAATCTCTGTTTCTGGGGGTGCGGTTTGGAAGGCCTCAGTGATGTGTGCTGTGGAAAGATGACAGTTCTGCTTGACTCCCTCTGGCATGGAATCCTTCCAGTTCAGCACAGGGCATCGGGTGAAGCTGATTGCCTCTGAGACATGTCATCTCCTGTATCGAAATGTGCTCCCAGGTTGGTTATTTGTGTAATGAGGAACCAACCTGTCCATCAGCTCAATGCTACTCATTTCTGTGTCTCCTGCCTTCTGTCTTGGTCCATTGATGTGCAAGAAAGAGCATGACGTGTAGCCCAAGTCTGTTCTGTTCTCCATTATAGTTTACATGTCAACTTTCTCCTTCCTATCCTGAAGTTTATAGGGAAAATACTTGACTTGCCCAAAATCTGAGGTGACCCTACAGCGGGTGGTTATCTTTCACTTTAGTTAGTATGTGCAGTGGATGACGGACCATGAATATGGGCAGTGTCATGGCATCTGCACTAGTTTGATGCAGAGCTGGGCTGTGCTAGCCCTGTCTTGTCACCAGTAACCCTTGCTCTGGAGTGGTATGTGGCTGTTCTGCTTGTCTTCCAGAGCCCCAGGCAGCTGGCTGTAAACGAACTTGGTCATCTGATTGTAGTTAATGTTCCCCTGTGTGTAATAGCGTGAGGCCTTTGGCACTGGACAAAGTGGGAGAACCCTCCCCTCTGGCCAGCTGTTCTGTAGCCTGTGAATGCAGAGCCCAGTTGTTTGAATTGCAGTCTTGGGCTGAAATCATAGCATTTGGAGAGGTCTTGGGCTGAAATCAACAGCTACCTTTTGGTCAGGATGTGGCTGATAGACTAGTACTGACCAGCCTGGAGTAGGTAGCAAACTACTAGTCATGGGTGAAACAGCAGCATTAACTGGAACTGGGACATCTTTGGGTGCCGTGTAACCTAAAACTGGAAGCATTGCTAGTTCAAGTCCCAGAAATTGAATAGATCACCCAGATGTTTCCTTTTCAGATTAAGAGTTGTCCTAGCATTTCACTTGCTACAAAGGTGATGTTCTTGAAAGGAGAACAATAGTTCATGCAGAAGAGATCCTTCTTGTGGGGCTGGTAGGCCTGTGTCCCTGCAGCATGCCTAAGGATGTCTTAATGGAGTGGCCTGGGTATTAAATAAGCCCTTTGATTAGAGCATTTTATTTCCTTGTAACGCAGGTGTAGTGTGTGTTTGCATAAACAAAATCCAGTTGTAAATGCACTGTAAGACTATGTTTTTTTTTCCGGAGTTGCACTGGCTCATCTGTTGTCTTGAACTGAGGCCTTGTGACAAACATCTAAATCTTGTCCCATTCAGAAGCAATGACTTGTTTCAAGTCGTGTAGACAGCAGGTTGCCTTGCAGTAGCCCAGGGCTGCGTTCTGTTCCCCAAAAGCACACATGAGGGACTCTTGCTAGTTAAGGAGCTCCACTGGGCTCAGGTGGAGTTACCTGTGGAGTGGGCTGTCCTCTGTGAGAATGACCAAAACCAAATTAATCACTCACTAGCAGGAGGCCAGACTAACCATTATTCAAAGCACTTCATGTATCATAATGTATGTATTTCTAATCTACCTTGGTTCAACTGTATTTTATAAGATTGATGTACTAAACTATTTGAGAGTAACTGCTTTGACTACTTGGAGAATCAAAGTGTAATGTATATAGATAAAAATGCAAATAAAGTGACTAAAATATACTTGGGTCCGTTCCATGTGGTGAAGTTCTGTCTCTTGTAGAATCCCACTTTCCTGATCAGAGGCCAAGCCCTGTGCCTGCTCTGCTGGAGGTTGCCTGCTTTGCATGCAGTGTAAGCATGCTTGTCATCTCTCTGCCTTGCAGCTTGGATCTTCTGATGGAGCAGGACCTCTGAGCAGCTCTCCAGGTCAGTGTTTATAGAATGTGCAAATAACCTGTCGTGCTCTTCTCCCGCCTTCTCCCCAGCTGCTTTACAACATAGTGCTGTGTGAGACAGGGAGCCAGTTTTGTCCACCAGGTGGTGATGTTTCTGTGGCCCAATTCTTCCAAGAGGTGGAGCATTCTTAGAAGTTCTCCAGGTATTTCTGTAGTTTTCTCTTAAATGGGTAAGATTTAATGATGATAATGATCATCCAAGGAGGTTTGAAAGCTAATGGCTTGTCTGGATTGCTTCATGTTTCTAGTATATAATAACTTCCTCTCTTACAGCTAAAAATGATGTGTGATTAGATCTGGGAAGGGGCCTTGTTGGTTCTTAGAATGTTAACCTCAACCTGAAACATAAGGATTTTACTTCCATTATATGACATCCTCACTTTTGCCAGGTGCGTTTGGCTTCTGTTGTCTACTGCTGTATGGAACTGCATCAGAAGCTGTCACAGCACAGGTGTGTGAGCAAGGAAAGGGGCGGGATGCTCAACTTAGGGTGGTGCTGCCTTTATAAGGTTGAGCAGCAGAACTTGAGGAGCTTCTCTTGGTTTGTTCACAATGAATCCCAGAATGATAGAGATCTGATGCAAAAGGAACTAAGTCCAGCTGCCTAACAAGTATAGGACCAAACAGCATCAGTACTTCCAGGTATGACTGTTGATACTCAGTAAAAGATAAACTTGTGCTTGTGTGAGTCAGCACAGGCAGGCAACAGGAACAACCAGACTCAGCTAAAATGCAAAGAGTAGATTTATTCTCGTTACCTTTTCAATTGGGGGATCCCTGAAGCAGCACCTGAGCAGAGGTATGTGAGCACAGGCACACAAGTGAGAATGCAGGAACTGCTAAACAAGGTCCATCCTAGAAGATTGCTGACCTCCTGGTTTCACCTGTTTTTACAAAACCTGTTTATTGTGCAGGCACAGTTTTTACCACCATGCTGTGATTCTCACTGTGCTTCTTTTTTTTTTTTTTTTTTTTTTTTTTTTCCTGTACCAAAGCCCAGAGCTCAAGCACAAACAACAGCAGACATAACTCATGTTTTTTCTGCATTGCTGCTCCCCAGACTTCATGCATTCCTAGCTTCAAGGTCACTTGAGCATATTTACAATCCTTCATGCTAGCTTCCTATTCTGATCCCATCCTCCTCACACACTTCTAGCCCATTCATCACAACAGTGCTCTAGGCAAAACTTCTTTTGGATTACACTGAAGTCAGGGAGAGGGACAGTAGGCTGAGCAGGGTGAAAATTACTGTTCTGAAAGTACTTTTTAAATTTTATTTTTTTAACAGGCTGATTGCTTTCTAGAGGTAGAGAACTGGTCTGTGGAGTGTGGGAGGTGGCCAAGGGTTGCCATGTGCTGGTCACAGCTGGCTCCAATGAACCTCCTGCAGGGCACAGCTGAGCCCATCAGCAAAGCTGGTGGTGTCTGTGTGAAAAAGCACTTCAGGAAGACAGCAAAGGGAAAAAGAGAGTGAGGAACAGCCCTGTGAATGCCAAAGCTAGTGACCTGTGGGGAAGCCCGCACAAAAACATGTTCTCCTAATAGGAACTGTGACCTGTGAAAAGCCCAAACTGGAGCAAGCTTCTTCTGAATGACTGAAGCCCTTGGAGAGGGCCCACACTGAAGCAGGTGAAAAGCATGAGGGGGTGGGAGCAGCAGAGGGAAGTTGTGGTGCCCTGACCATGGCCCCTTTCCCCTGCACTGCTTGCTGGGGGGTTTGTGTGTGTGGAGGAGTTGGGAGTGGGTGAGGCTGAGCTTGGAAAAGGTAGGGGGAGTTGGGGGAAGGTGGTTTCCAGTGTTTTAATTTAGCTAAATCTGATTAAATATGGTCATTAATCTCTAAGGAGTGAGGTAACACCTAAATGGACAAGAAGATAGGGAAATGATGACACTGAGCTGATTTGCTGTGGTAGTTTGCTCCCCACCATAGGCTGTACCCATGGGAGGTGCAGAAGGTTGCCCTTCTTCTAAGGGGAGCTCTCAGTGCTGCCATGAGGCAGTCTGCTCCTCTCTCATTAGGGCAGAAACTGCTGGTGGCTGTGGTAGGTGGGAGGAAAGGCTCTTGTTAGGCCACCCTGAAATACCAAATGCTGCAGAGCTGAAAGGCTTCCTGGGTGGAAAGAACTTGAGGTGACTTCAAGATGTTGCAATGAGAAGGTATTTGTAGGAGGGCTGCCTGCCAGCCTTCACCTGAGTAAAACAGTACTGCCTAAATTGCAACAGAAAACTAGACCCAGGGAGCAGATGTGTATGACAAAACACACAGTGAGATCTTTCTGGATGATAAATAAATGCATTTTGTGCACCTGGCTGTCCATTTGAAGGCAGGCTAGAGACTGAATAGTCTGCCTATTAAATCTGTGTTTTCTCCTGACTTCTCTGGTCTTTGTGTGAGAACCTGTAGGCTGAGTTTTCTCTGGCTGATTACAGCATGTTTTATAAATGTTTTCATTACAAGTTTGGCTGTGTCCAGCTCTGAGTTGACACTGCATGAGAAACACTTCCTGGAGGAGAAGCAGCAGATGGTGTTGATTTTTGAACAGGCTGCTTGCTTCCAATTTAGAAAAGAAGAGTTTGGCTGGAAGGGACCTTCAAGGATCATTTAGGTCAGCTGCCTGACCGCTTCAAGGCTAAACAAAAGCTGAGGGAGCTTTCTGACTGACTCTTGAATACTGCCAGGTATAAGGTATGAAGTACCTATCTAGGAAGCATATTCCAGTATTTGACCACCTGCACAGTAAAGAAATTTTTCCTCACACTCGGTCTGTCCCTCCCCTGGCACAGCTTTGTGCCATTTCTCTGTGTCCTGCCATCTGCTCCCAGGGAGCAGAGACCGACACCTCCCTCTGGGCTGCCTCCCCTCAGGGAGCTGCAGGGAGCAGTGAGGTTGCTTCTCAGATAGCCCCAGGGCCCTCAGCCTCTCCTCATAGGGTGCATCTCCCAGCCCTTTTACTAGCCTCCTCTGGGCTCTTTCAAGTACCTTAACATGCTTTTTATACTGTGGAGCCCTGAACTGTGTGTGGCTCATCCCAAATTGTGGGTGTGATTCTGATCTAAAAATGGTGGGTGCTAGCATGTGAATTAGAGATAGCAACTACAGGACTGTAGCCTCTGACTACCTGAGATGATCCTGAAATTACAGTTCTGATCGAAACTTCATGAACTTGCAGCCTTCAAAACAATATGCTACTTTTTGGTATGAATTTGTAGGATGATGTCCTGTATGTTGATACTACTTGTATTAGGCGTAGGGACAAACTGGCTTGAAAGCTTACTGCAGTTAGGAGGCTCTCTTCGCTGAAACGGTTTGTCTAAAGGGAAAAGCAGGTGACTGCTATATGGTTACAGCAGTGGGTGACAAGCGGCTTCGTTTTGCTTGTAAAATAATGGCGTGGGGGGGGGGGGTCTGGTGGGCTGCAGAAGATTGAATCTTTGCTGCCACCTGCTGGCAATCCAGTTTAGTTTTTCAAATCCTTAGTACAAAGTATGTTTGCTTAAAAAACATGACAGGATAGCAAAACAGGAAGACAAAATACGGTTTTAGTGAGAATTCCATGTTGTTTTTCAGGTAGTCTAAATGTACTGTCGGTCTACATAGGAAGAGGTGGAGGACTGATGTCGTGGAGTAGCTGAATAGGTACCTCAGAGAGGACAGATACCATTTCTGTTAGTGTGTGTGGTCAGAAAAATGAGGGCAGTATTTTAGGCTGTATGTACGATGCCAGCTGTTGCACAGCATACACTTATTTTGTCTGATTGTGTTAATGCTTTCTTTGTGCATGTGTGGTTAAACAAGGTCTCCTGCTTTGACTAGGAATAAAGGCTTCCCCCCCGCTTCCCCGGCCTCCTGAAAATTGTCAGAAATGGTAACTAGCAAAAAAACAAACATAAACCAGCCCCAGATTTTGAAAAATCGCTTGGAAGCCTGTGTAGTCTACAGCTCTCTTCTGTACTGAAGGTTTTCCTATAATCTATACATGTTATTTTTAATTTTAACTTTTTTTTTTTTTTTACAAAAAAACTTATACAGAATTGAATCTTAAAAATTAGCTTTTATTGATTCTTTTTTTTTTTTTTAACTGAAATCCTGTGGTTCAAAGTAAGTAGCCCTTATAAGTCAGTGTGTAGGATATTTTTATGAGGAGAGTAATGATATCTTTTTATAGTATTTATCTGTATATTCAGCTAAAATAGAAGGAAGTTGCATGTGCTTTTTATAAAAAAAAAAAAAGAGTATGAGTTGAGCCACAGTAAAGCCAGCACATTATGTTACTGACGAGACTATCATGAGGTACTTGTATTTTAGTCCTACTATTCTATTCCTGTTAAAGGAGAAATAGTCCAATCCTATATTAGGTCATTTTTGTTTGGAATTCTAATAGTAGGATCAAGAATATGTAATGATGACCTTTGGCTTCAGGAAGAAAGGAGATAAGGAGGGAAGTTAAAATTAAACATGGATGTAATAGCTGACCAAAAGAATAGACTTTGTATTAAAGTCACCAGTATAAAAATGTTCCTTTTTTGACTGTGACTGAGTTTGAGATTTGATTTAGATGGCGGAAAGGTCAACTTGATTAAAAAAAAGCACCATGCCATACCTTTTCTTCCTTATTAACATACTGCAGAACCCAAAGCAAGGAGGAGGAAGCATTTGAATGCTTCTAAGTTACTAGAATCTCTTCCTTTTATTTATTGCTGCTTTCTTTATAAAATAAATTACTTATAAGTATTTACAAACTTAAAATACTCAAACACTACAGTGACTAGTCATGACAAATTAAATACATAGCAGGGGAGAAAAATCTGACACTCAGCAGCATTTTATTGAAAAAATGAAATACTTCAATGAACTCCTAAATGTAATGGTTTGTCTTCAGTATTTTTTGTCTAGGGAGAAGCTATGAAAAATATTACTGTAAAAACAGGATTTATATTAAGATGCATGAGTAGATGTTGCAATGTACAGTGTTCATTATTAAATTAAAAAGGCACTTGCTATCCTACTTGCCAAATGACTATTTGAAACAAAACTCACGTCTTCAGAGAAAGGAAAGAGCGGTTAAACATGTCCACAGAATACATTCATATTTAAAAAAGACAATAGCAACATTATAAGCTAATACCTTAAACAGATTCTTCTATGGCATAATTCAGATCTTGAAAGTCAGTGAAACACAAAGTTCAAAGTCCTTGATTTATTTTTTGATTAAAAAAAAAAACACAAAACAACAGAAACCTCAAAGCCAAACAACAATAGAAGCTCTTCAATCTTAATCCTGGTACCACCACCAGTGCTACAGTAATGTGCTGAAGGGCAGGAACACTGCAATTCAATAAACCTATCCTGCTGCTAATTCTTGATTTTAATCTCTTAGCAACTGACTAAACAATAACACAAACCCAAAGCAGATTAACTGTTTGTCTTTCAACTAGACAATCCCTCATTGTGTTTCTGCATTGCAGAGTGGTTTGAGTGCATATTCAGCCATAGGCTGAGTGCCACATTCAAAAGTGTTTGGAAAGAGACAAGAAAAACATAAGGAAATAGAAAATGGGTAGACAGAAGCAATACAGTCCATGTTTCTGGTCAACTCCAATGTTGGACTAGGAAGAAGGTAGTTGGTGTATCAAAAGAGGGACACAGTTCATTTGCAGAAACATTGAATGCCTCCACCAAAACAAAAATGCTTTCATCTCCCCACAGTTTAACAGAATTCATATACGCAGTCACATGTGCCCATGAACTCAAACTATTTTCATTTGTCTTGTCATGAATGTAACTGGCTTTGTTTTCCTTATGGTGTCTTCCATATTCACAGCTTCAGTGTACATGTATTTTTCATCTTATCTACTGCCTCCAGTACCATTTAGAGTTCATCCTAGTGACAGGAAAATAAATAGTTATTTTAATAGTACCAATAAGTCTTCAAGATTTTCTACCCCACTTGCAATGTTTTTTCTTTGATTTTAAGTACTAACTTATCTCAGTTGGACAAGTGTTTCTTAAAAAGAGTTAATACTTCTTCACAACTGCATATTATCTTCTGAGGTAAGATGTCAATCCCAATCTTGAACTAATCAGCCTCTGTCTTTGGGTGTTACAAGATTGGTAAATCTAGTCTAAGGATTGCACATACATTAAAGACTGTTGAGATGCACTGTATTTTCATACAAAAGGGGTGGTGTCTGTGAAACATGAAATCTATAAATTCATTGAAGTCCTGACAACTGATGTATCAGAATACTGCTGTTGTAATATCTATAGACATGGAAAACTGAATAGTAACCAAAATAAGCTGAAGTAAAATGTATCTGGTGCTGTCAGAAGAGATAGCATTTAATACCTCACAGAAAATGAGCAAAGGCTAATGTTTTAAAGGGCTATTCTTTAAAATAATGTCTCTTGTAAAAATCCCCAGAATAAGTGTTCTTACCTTATTTCTAGATTTTCTTTTTCCTTTATCTTCAATTGCTTCTACTTTTTCATTCAAAATGTCAGCAATACCTTTTGCATCTCTGCTGTCTATATATTCCCCAAGAACACTTTTCTTTTTAAAAAAAACAAAACAGAAAACAATTACAATGTAGTAAAATATTATTCATGCTTTATACAGAATAGAATATGCGCTTGCTTTCATTTAAAATTCCAGAAGAATGCAGGGAGGCAGGCAATGACTTTTGCAGCTTGATTTGTGATTGATAGACATTTTGCCTGTTTCAACAATGCTGGTTCTTTTCTCTTACAAACCACTTTTAGCTGCTACATTTTTACAACTGTACAAGTGTTGTCTTGGTCATTAAACTTAAAGAAATACAAAATAGTTAGAGTTTTCTTGCATTCATTCAGCTAGCTATGTGATGTTGACAGCGATTAAAGTTTGTGACTTTGCTCTATATTCAATACATCTGTCAGTGTGGGTTCACTGCTTGGGAGACCTGAAAAGCCCCTACTCTTAACACAGAAAAGTCTCTCAGAATTTCATGGGATTGTGTGAGGAAGGATTTTAATACTTCAATACTCATTTAAAAGATTGAGCTTTAAAAAAAGCACAGTTGAATTGGTTTAACTATGAAGATGCATTGAATAGTATTCTAGACTAATAAATTTAAAAAGATGATTGCAACATTCTTGAAATTTAATAGCAGTCAATTGCTTTTACAGGAATAAAGGCAGTTTCCTAGAAGCGTCTGAACATTTCAATTTTAAAATCTAATATATTAATACTCCTATTAGTAGTGAGCATTAATAGGAGCTGGTAGTCTGATTAATTTTTAATTGAAGTGGTTTGTGAAGGTTTGAGGCAAAATGCAACTAAATATTTTATACCACTTTTCTATCTTGAAATAGTTTAATTCAAAATTATAATGAAATATTAATGATTACTTTGAAAGTATTTCTCTTTAACCAAAATTACGTTGTCCACATTTTGTTTTAAGAGAGACTTTACCTGCTTTGGGAGTTGGTGATTAAAAAAATTGTATCATTTGAGACTCCTGAAAAATTAAACCCTGGTTCTGGTTAAGTCTACATCTTGATTGCTATTCAATTAATTTACAATATATTTTTACAGTAACAGAGTGGTGTTGTATTATTTTCCTAGTGTTTTAAGTTTAACATGAAACTGAATGCAAAAAACTTTCTATAACATATCAAAGTACATTACTTAGATATTCAAGAGATACAATTATAATTGATTTCAGTAACACTTATCTCCTACCAGTAGCTACACAACGTGGTACACAAAGGAAACACTTTTTACCTTCATTCCTTGGTAGGGGTAGAACTTAACAGTAGGGTAGGCTCTGATATCAGCACTTCGACAGGTCTGACCATATGCTTGACAGTCTACTTTTCCAGCTTTTACTTTTCCTTTAACAGCCTAAAATGAAATATGTTAATTAGAATCAAAGATCACAGTTTCAGGGCTGACTGTAAGCAAATAATATGAAATTTTAAAATGCAGCTGAATGAGCAAAAAAAAAAAAAAGTTGCTTAAATCTTTTAAAGAGTAGTCACTTGATTTGTTCTCACTGTTAACTCTTATAGCAGAAGCTACACCACATTCAGCAGAGCACTCTTGAGTTTAGAGCAAAGCATGTCACAGTTAAAAGGTTATCCTATCACGGGCTGACATCTACCTCAAAGGGTGGCCCTTGTGTGCACCTGTCTACACAAGGTGCAATACCCCCTGGCAAGTGGGACCTAAAATCATAGACTTCTACTAAGAACATCTGAAATTATGATCAGTGAAGTTTTGAAGACTTTGTAAAACTAGACTAGACTTTTAGAAAATAAGAAATGTCTATAAAATGGCAAGAAACATTTTCATACTATCACCATAAACACAAAATGCTCTAATAAATTGCTACCTGTATCAGAAGAACAAGAGGTGCCTACATTAAAAATACTGAAGGTGAATTAATGATTATGCCTCAAACTTAAAAGCCACAGTGAACTGTATAACAAACCTAGAAAGCAACAGTTATATTTCATTTTTTAAATACCTGAGTCTTTTTTTCTGTAAATAGAAAGAGGTATATGACCTTTGGATGGTTGCTAAGAACTAATGTGCTGTGGAGTATTGTAACCAATAGTAGTAGAAGAAAATTTGTTAATACAGTTAAAAACCTACCCTTGCAAGGATCTCAAATTCAGGAGCAAAGTTTTGGCAAGGTCCGCACCAAGGAGCGTAAAAATCAATGACCCAGTGATCTTTCCCGTTCAGAACCTTTTCTGTGAAACTCTGAGGAGTCAGGTCTACAGACACTTGTGGTAAATATCTGAGGAAAGGGAGAGTAAAAGTCATAATCAATTCAGTGCTTAAACCATATTCAATTTACACTTAAGGACAATAGAACTTTCTGAAATTAAGTGTACTAGTGATCTAGAAATCCTTACTTTATTTTTTCTATTATTAAGGAGTCACCTTTCAGATGTGGTAGATAAGATAATACAATCTTCATGAAATTGGTAGACAATAATGGTATTTCTCCCCACTTTTAAAAGCTTAATTTAAAAAAGGTGGAAACAATATCTTAAATAAAGCAATACATATACATCAGTGTTTCAAATGCTTGACTTATATACAATTTGGATATTGATTTCTCCTAGCAAGAAAACTATATGCACAGCTTGTGAACAAAAGTTTCATGCTGTAACTTACCCTAATGCCCAGCCTCTCAGTGAATACGAATCTCTGTGCCATCCATTGTAGCTACTATAAAAAGATTAAAAAGAAAAAAATCCAGTCAAACAGTAGTTTGAATTGTCTCTGGAGTACAGATGATGAAACAATGAACCTAAAAGCATATGCTTCAGAATGTATTTTTGCCTTGTTTCAAACCTGACAAAGACTCAATACATTTCAAAGATACAGAATTAAGGACCAGAAGAACTAGAATGAAGAAAGGAAAAGGAAGAAAGTTATGTGTCAGGAAAGTAAGAAATTTGGTTTGAAGCACATGAACTTTGGTAGCTGGAAGTATTTTGAATGAAGGATCTTTGGTAATAACTCCCAGATAAAATTGCAGACACTAAGAAACATAAAAATCAAATAGAAGTATCTTTATGTGTTTTCCAATTGATGCCCCTTCATTAAAATACTACTATTACTAATTAGGCACATTATCCTCAATTTGTGGGTAGAAAAGTTAGGCAAACTAGTAACTTTGAAATGCCAAGAAAAAAATTAGGAAGTCATGATTCATATCTACTAATTTGCAACTTCATAACAGTATTTTCAATATACAGATACTAGTGACAATCTGACCTGATACAGTTAGGTGAATTTTATTTTAAGAGACAAATACCCATATTTTTGCTGGAAAAAAACAACCTTACCATTAGGAACTTGGTAACAGTCATGTACACTAACTTAATTATTTTCAACAGAAAAAAGAAATATGCTTTTTAAAGAAGCTTTTTCTAGCAGAATCAAATAAAAGCAATCCAGTGATGAGAGCTACTGCAGGCCTGCTATTAGGCACTAAGATAATATTATCATCTGCCAGCATTTAATCAGCTTTCTAATTTGTAAGAGAATGAAGAGACATCTACTATTTCAGACTTTTATGTATCTTTAAATATGCATATGCCTCCTGAAATCCCTGGATATTCAAACAGTACTGTGAAATGAAGGGGACAGGCTCTTTGGTTTTGGCAAGATTTAGTTTCCCATAGAATTTTTTTTACTCATTAGTGACTACTGTTTCCACACTCATCATACAATGAATGGGATAGCTAGATATATGAAGACAATTTTTGCAATGGAACTAAGACTGTTGCCAGTGAGGATGATCAGATGGCTATATCACACTGTTCTTTGAAGTTGCAATCAATTAGGCCTAATAATGTTTTTATGTTATGTGATTTATATCATCTGCTTTAACAGACTACTGAACTTAAAAATTTGGCCTGCAATAAGAAATAAAAATCAAGGTTCCTGAGAGTTTCTTTTCAACTTACTGAAACAGAAGAGCAAATTAAAATGGTATGTTTGAAGTATTGAAGTCAATAACATCTAGGACACCAAGGACACCAAACAACATCATAGGATCCTATTTTAATAGCTTTGATGAACCTTTTCCATACAACAGAATATGCAAATACATTTTGTAACACAGCGTCTATCATTTTCCAAAATGAAGTAAACTACTTACTAATATTGATGAGTAGTCTTTGATTTTTGAGGAAAGAGTCTTATTTCAGGATATCCCTGGACACTTTCTTGGTGACAGAAAGAATAGTATTTTTGACAGTCCACACTGCCTACACTGATTAATCCATTTAACATCTAAAAAAAAAAAACAACAAACATGCTAGTCAATAATACTACAATTTCAGTAGTACTTCAGAATTTGTGCCTTAATCACTGGAATGCAAAGCTGGGGAGAAAAACCAACAACTCAAGGCTCTCATGAGGCTTTCTTTCCTGTAAATGTATCAGTGGTATCCAATGGGAGCCAGCTACCCAGGTGCATTCCCAGCATTCACATAATATTTTAGTGTGAACTGTACAGACATGGTTAATGGCACTTGTCTTACGTTAAAGGTACATACAAGCATGGCTATTTAGTTTGACTACCATCTTACCATGTTTTAAATCACAGGCTCAGCAACTATGACAGATCCTGGTACAGTGTAGATGAGCTATCGCTTTCACAGTTTGTGTCTGTTTTGAACATGCTGGATTTGTTGCAAAGGCCTAAACCATGTGGTGTGGGCAAGGAAGCCGATGATTACTGATCGTATACTATAGAACTAACAATACTTCCCAAACATTTGACCAGAACATAGGTAGAATCCTGGACAAAATTCCTAGTCCAAGTGAGTTTTAATGTCTGAAAGTTATGGACTAGTTTCATGTTTTAACCAAAGTTTCTAGTTCAAATTCCTGAAGCATACCTAGGAAAACCCAGATGGTTGTCAGTGATTGTGGTATTTGCAAATATTACTTTTGCAAATAGGAGAACGCTGTAATGACCTAGCAAAACAGAAACATCCTCTCTCAGTACCAACAATTGGGTAGTTAAGTGTATGGAATTCAGTTAACAGTCATCCTTAAAGCATATGGAATTTAACATTTATTTACTTTCAATGAAGGAAAAATAATCTCCAGAAAAAAAAATCTTCTAAGAAATAATTAGGTAGGTAAGATTGAATTCCTTTAACCTAAAATTCAAATCAGAGATTTCACAAAGGTTTAAGTGCTATCTTAAAAGTGATTAATGATCATGAAGACTAACTGTGGATGAAGTGGCAAATTATTTCAACTAGTTCTTATCCTATCTATGGGTAAAGCTTTAATTTTTCATATTTTATTTTAAAGCAACGAAGGGTTGCTATTTCTGCAAAGCATTAAGCATTAAGTTAACTTTACTTGAAAGTTTCTCACAACTTCAAAAACTCACCTGTATCAACAGGAAAAACTGGGCTACAATATTAATGTATTAAGAAACAAAAGGAAAACTTTGGAACAATATAAAACTGTTAGGTAGGAATTTCCTATTTTGTCCATCATATTAATCACCAGACTTTCTCAGTGACAAGTTTAAGCAATTGTTCAGTCTCAGTAACTGCATAAACAGGACACAAACAGAAAGTGATCTGAATGTCACTTACCCTGGCCATTTTTTTCCATTCTGGCATTAAAGCTTGACAAGGTCCACACCACGGAGCATAGAAATCAACCATCCAGATTTCCTCTCGTTTTCTTCTATCAACTAATTCAACAAAAGTCTCTGGTGTTAGGGAGATCACTGATGGATTCCTAAGGTCCTAAATCAAAGACAGTTTAAGGACATGTACCTTGCAATAATATCCTGTAAACCTGTACCTACTGTCATCACATACAGACTGTACAAAATTCTGAGAATGCCCCTTTTTTACTGAAATCTTCTTGATATTATGGTAGGGAAGACTCCATACCACTGAAAGGCACGCACGCATCAGATGTCGCATGCCTGATTTGATGGGAAAAATGTATGGGAAAAAAAATAAACCCTAAAAGACTGCAGAAGGGAGTTTTGTCTTCCTCTTCTGCATAAAGGGAGGCAAAATGCATGAAACTCAACTCACCTGGCAAGAACAGGGATTATGAAATTCAGCCATGCATTTTAGATGGGGATGCAGTAGAATGCATATGGTGCGTTAGGTGCCTTCAAGTATCAACTGAAAGAGACTGATCTCTACCTGTTCCTGCACAAGCACTCTTGCACCTGCTTTTTTTTTTTTTTTTTTAATAAGCTGTCTGAAAAGAATGAACAGTCTCTTTGAAGAGGGAAAAACAGCCCATAGCTCTAGCAGTTGAGAGAACCTGCATGCTGGAGGAAAGATGGGTACAAGAACTCTGGCAGCAAGAATGCTGAGTATCAGTGATTTGCAGTTCTGTGAGTTAAAAAAGTTGGAGGAACAGACAAAGTATAGAGGGCAGCAAGTTAATTGACAAAAAAAATCCTCCTAATGTCAAGTTGTGTGAGATTTTCACCTTAATAATATAGCGCTTCATATTTTAATTTATTTATCTGTTCTGTGCTGTAGAAATCATTACTATTATTCTGTAAATTGGAAAGGATCTTAAGACATTTGCTAATGACATCAAAGGAATAGGCTGTCGGAGTAGGGAAATAAATCTGCTAAGTGTCAAGTCCCAGCCTGATAGTTGCTGCATCACTTCTTGCCCAACGTGTTTTTTCCACTCCTTGTCTTACTAGTCTAATTAAAATAAGTCTTAGAATCTTCCAACTAAAGAGGTATTGATATATATTGCAAATACAGCACAACTGCAACAAGGATTGTAACTTACATACCTCTATAAACTCCAAGATCTGTTCAGCAGAGTGATGTCCTTCATATTCATGAACATCAGACTGATTGAACACAACTGTTGTTGGATAAGCTCGAATATTATGCTAACAAAACAGACAATGAGAAATTGCAAGGAATTAGTAGGCGTCCCGTACTTTCCTTTAACTGCCATCGATATTGGTGGCTCACTTTATCCTTTCTGTGAAGTACAACTGCTTAAATATAAATGCAGGTGGGAGTTTGTAACAAACCAGTCCAGAAAAAAAATTGCCAATTGTATTTAGATAGTATAGTTTGTCCTGAAGTTAAAAAACAGCCAGTAATTCATTTGCTGTACTCTGCAATACAGAAATTAACCCACAGGCCTTCTAAGCCTTTAATTTTTAAGACTATCTTTAGGGCTCAGGTGGAAACACTTGTACCATATGAAGAACCATATTGTCTGCTATTGAACACAGATGCTCCCATGGTTTGAAATCATCAGTGTATAAGCACATCTACATGTAAAACACAACTTTAAAGTTGTTCCTTTTTTTTTTTTTAAACCTAGTTTTCATGTATTTTAAGACATTCACATTTTTAATATAGATACAATATTCTAACATACGCTCTTATAAACAATAAAACACACAGATGCAATTTGGCAGGAAATCTGCCAAACTGTATTTTCTGGAAATCAAGAAAGGCAATATTATTAGTTTTTACCCTGCTAAATTAATTGAAGCAAAAGCTAAGCAAATTTAAAAATGGAAAATTGGGCAAGATTTTAATAATCTATGTTTCATTCCATTACTATATTTTTGAATAAGCATAAGCTGATAAGTAATAAGGTTTATTACTTCAAAACTGATCCTGCACTTAAGCCCCACAAAAGAAAAATCAGTCATTTAGGGTGAACTAAAATAGAAGTCTTTGCAGACACCTTCAAAAAATGCTGTATCAATATAAACCTTGTATTTTTTTTACATGCTCTACTATTCCCTCTTCACATGTGAAGAACAAAATTAGTGCATGTATGCATTTACAGAAAAAAAAAACAACAAACTTTCTGAATCTGCTTTTATTTTTTTTTTATTAAAGATAAAAAGAGGAATTTCTAAATTCTAATGGTTTCCTGAGTATTCCAATAACACTACCAAATCAGACCAAAATTTGACCTGTATTTTTGCATTTAGGTATTATCTGTAGCGACTGTATAGTTTTTTTTGCTTTGGAAAAAAATCTTGATACAAATGCCCTGTTGGGGTTACTGACCTTAAAAAAAAAAAAAAAAAAGTATGGAAAACAAGCATTGTCTGTTCCCACCAATAAATATAAAAAATTTGATAGGAATTCCCCCCCCCCCCCCAGTTTAAAATTCCTACAGCTTACCATGTTGCAAAGCCCTTCGTGGACAGTACAGTCTAGCGTTCCAAATTTAAGCTGACCATAAAGATGTTTTGATGCTTTTCTCAACTCTGGTAACAAAGCTCGACAAGGAGGACACCACTAGAAAACAAAATGCAAATAAACACAATTGCTTTGCCCTGCAGTTGGCTCTCAGGAGAATGTAAGCTGTTTGAAATGAATAATATGCTGCTTTGACAACAGACTCCACTAAATAAAAAGCCCACACAATCTAGGAACTAGTGCTGCCAAGGACTGAGAAATTACAGTACTGTCTCATGATGTCGAAGGATGCTTTCAAAATACTAATAGCATTTTGTTACATATTTACATAACAGATTTTAGAAAAGGGGAAATGTAGATATTAAATACTTACTGGTGCAAAGAAATCCACAAGCCATGGCTCCTTCTCTTTGCCAGGAAAATTCTGAGGTCCCAGTGTGATAACATGAGAGTTGACACTTTCTTTGGCAAATGCAACGATGTCATATAAGATCTTCTTTCCTTCAAAGAACAATGTAGAAAGGAAACTTTATTTTTCCCTACGAAGATCTCTTTAAAATATTATGTTGTTATAAATACTGGAAAAGATCTAGAAATGCTGTATGTATACAACCCCTGTCTTCTTTGTAGGGGTGGAAACTGCAGGTATGTAAGGTTTTTCCCTGACAACACTCATTGGATGTATGGAATCATCTTCGCCCTTTAGATATGACTGATTTATCTAGGTGGTCAAATGATTTTCCCCTCTCTTCTTTAATATTACATTTTGACTGAGATTTCTTGCAAGCTGTTCCTAGTAGCTGAGACTAGAACCTCAGAATCAGAACCTCATCATGCATAACTGCCTTTTGCTGCATTCTGGATGAAGCTACACTGATTGTTGAAACAGAACTGTAGCAACTGGTGTTGTTCTCATACCATCATTTTTCAATCCTTTCAGAGGTATGCAGTAACATAGTTCCAACCTTTCATAGAACCAAACTACTACTCTGCAAATGAATGTAAGTGGCAACATCTCAGTATAGACTTTCTTGGATGGGAATCAATTAAGTAAGGAATTCATTTCAGTGCAATGACACAAAATCAAATCCAAGTTTATTATGTGGACAGCCCTGTATATCTGGCACGTTAAGCCTCTGTGACTGGTGTGCCTTGCAGCATTCTTTGGCTGTTCTACCCAAAGCATAAGCTGTCTTGATCAGCTTCAGAGATTTCTTTCATATGTAAGGATGTAGATGACTGAAATAGACAAGACAGTAAATGCAAAATACATCTCTTAGCATATGGTGATCCCTTACTGGGATGGTGGTGGAGGGGGGGGGGGGGGGGACCAAAAAAAAAAAGCACAAAGGAAATGATAGGTCTGTGCAAGGCTACAATAAGGTCACAGAAAAAAGAGCAAATACTAGGACTACAGAACTGTTCCTTTGGAAAAACAAATGCAGTGTGCCAAAGATGGTGTCATCTTAAAGTGATTATGTAAAGATTTAAGTTTGCCAAAGTTTCCCTTACCATGATGAATTTCATAATCTTCAATTCCTTTTCCTTTGAAGACTGCTAGACATGGCTGATAGACATATAGTTTGTTGCAGATGGTTGGTGAGGAAAGACAGTCAAACTTGCCAACCTATTTAACAGACAGCACCATTAAGGCATACAACTTTAAACAGACCAAGATATTCTGGAGGGCAGTAAAAGTTAGGATAAATTCACAATATAAAGGCTAAGTATGGACTAGTAGTAGCCTTTTTTTTTTTTTTTTATAACAAATATCAGAGGTCTACTACAAAGTTTGAACTTGGTTTCTCTTTATTTTCAAAATAATTATATATATATTTTTAAATTAAAATAGTTTCACATATATCAATTTGACACTATAGTGTTAAATTTTGATTGTTAACTGAAGAGAATCTGTAGTGACAACATTTGCTACAAGAGATGATTTAAAATAGAATCTTACTTAACTACTTTTAAATCATTGAGACATTATTTAGTATGGAAAACTTCACTGCTTGCTTAATTTTAAAAGCATTACTACACATCTATCACAGTATAGCATCTCTCTTTGATACCTGAGGTGGCAATAACTAATAATGATAACAACATGCTGATTTGTGCTCTGAATGCAAAGGGAAGTTTAAAGTAGGTAAGCAAGCATTCTTACCTGAATATGCTCATCTTTAAGTAAAAATTTAAGTTTCTTAAATTCCTGTACACTTGATTTGTCATTTTCTCCAAACTGGAAGAAAATTAGCCATCTGTGATGAGCTAGACGGTCCTTTAAATGAGGTGGGAAAAAACACCATTATTTCCTACTTATACCTGTTTATAAATTCCTTTTATGTTTTAGAATGACAAATGTCCAATTATTCACTTGTTCTTTAAGTGATGTCCTCCTCTTCAGTAAATTCTTTCATATAGTCCTTTCACTAAAATTCCTTCAGTGCATCTTAAGTGAACAGTGGAAGAAGTCTGAAACCAAGCTGGCTACATGCTATTCTCTACACTTTGTTTCCATTGCATTTCCTATCAGAGGTCAGGCTGCCACTAATACAAGTGTCAAAAGAGCCTTCCTTTCCTTCCCCTCCCACTGCTGCAAAACATGACAGAGTTGATTGAAAAAAAATAACAACTAGAAGGTTACTGTTGCAGAGTGAGTTCCAAAGGCAATGTCTGTGGTTTTATATTTTCCTACTAAATATCTATCTACAAATAAAAATATGTACACCCTTCTGCCCCCACATTTATTGTGCTAAACTACACAAGTAGTAACTAGTAATAACTAATCTTGGCTAGAGGGGAAAAAATATCATTTTCAGCAACAACAATAGTAGGTTGTCATACCAACAGCATTTGAAAAATTTAAAACTAATAGTTGATAAAAGATTTTCATAGACATTGTAACTTTTTTTTTTTTTTTTTTTTTTTTTTTTTTATAAATTTACCTCTAATGATGCTGCAGAAATAATTTCAAAGTCAGGCAGATGCTTCATTACTTCCTGATATATTTCTCTGGCATCCAAGGAGTTAAGAAACTAGAAAGGAAAGTTAACTTTGTTTAAGAAACCATGAATATCATCCTGATTATTGATGATCAGTACTCAAAGCATCAGGGAATTTATTTTGTTTTGCTCTTTTCCATTAACTGAAGGGTACAGTTCATGTTATTTGATCAGCTTTTTTCATTTTTACATATAATTTGACAACAGCACTCAGACTACTGCTTTTCAGATTGTTTTCCCACATCATTAAACTCAAGATACCATATTTTGAGTGCTGAAAGTCCTCAAATTCAAATTTCAAACCAAATTTTATGATCAAATTTACAAGATTTCAAGTCTATTTTTACAGCCTTCCCTGATTGCATCGTACAGATCTTTAAACTTCAGTAATTTGTAAAATTTAGGAATTTGTATCTGTCAGTAATTCCAGAGGTGTGGTAAGGTACAATATTGTTGCCCAGAGAAGTTGTGGATTCTCTGTGCCTGGAAATGCTCAAGGTCAGGTTGGATGGGGCTTTGGGCAACAGGAACTAGCGTTCCTGACAGGGGGATTGGAACAGGATGGTGTTTAAGGTCCCTCCCAACCCCAACCATTCTGTGATTCTATGATAAAAGTTGAAAATGGGTAGGTTGCAAATCTAATTTCCTCCTATTGAGGCTAAAGGTAGTGACAACAGAGGAACAAGCCATGCTTTAAACTGAGAAATGCCTCCTACCACTTAAGGAAGTTAAAATTACCATAAAAATGTAGGAGGAGGTTACAGTATTAGAATAGAGCCAAACAGCATAAGCCATACTGACAGACAATGTAGGAGTACTTTTATCACATATGTCAGTACTCTGTTTGGAGAAGCATTTCTCGAAGCTGTGATACGTGGGGCATATTCTTTCTGGAGTAAAAATTGGGGGCATATGGGAAATCTAAGCTTGTCCAGGATAGCTGGATAGCAGTTTCTGGACTAGGCTCTTGGGTCTGTCACAAAGCCCCCTGGATTCCCACAGCTACTCAGTGAGGCTCCTGAAGAGATGGTTCAGCAGAGTTACAGGCTGATGCTACTGCAGTGTTCTTGTTCACTCTCCCAGCATACCAGCAAGCTGGGGACTACCACCAGGGATCACTGCCTTAGAAACCAAGAGAGATACATACCAGGATACACAAGTTTAGAAGACAAAAAAAACAACTAAAAACATCTTTTCAGTTGTATATAATCCATCTGGTAATTATTTATACATTCCTTTGTCATCACCGTATCTTATCTAAATACAGAACTGTTTAGAAACAACTCGTACCAAAACACCTCCTTTCTCTTTGTTATTTATGGTGGCTCCAGGTGGAAAGTATGCTGTAGTACTAGATGAGATATCTAAATTATCACAAAGCTCACCCTGAGTGCCACAGTCCATCCAGCCTACATTAACAAGGCCTTCCTGTATTAAAACAAAACAAAAACGAAACACAACAAGACAACACAAAAACGAAGAATGGTATTTTTCAATGTCAGGTTCAGAAATGCTTTTAAAAATCCCAATACAACCAATTATGTACAACATTTTGAAAATGGAAGGAGACAACTGTCATTCATCACTTAATATTAATTCATTCATATTTTATATATATTAATATTTAAAAATAATGTAATCCCAACAGCTACTTAGTCAAAATATTTTGCTGTTCTGAAAATTAATGGGTGAAGTCATAGTTCCACTAAACTCAGTAAGAATTTAGCAATTCATGCTTTCAACTATGTTATTTTGTTTTAAATATAACAGGTGAAAAGTAAAGCACTGCTTACCAACATGCCAGCAAGCTTAAGACGTGTTTGGTAACTCAAGCAATCTGCAAAATAGAAGTGATTTACTTACAAACATAAGACTTCAAATTATTAATCCACTAAACATACTTTTGTTTAGAATTACCCCTTTCCTCCCAGTAAAGGTAACCGCTTTAACAGACATACTACCTAGCTAGTCACGCAACATTTTAGTGACTAAATTTTAACATCTAATAGTCATCACAATTGTATACTGTAAGTTAAAACATAGTGTGAACATTCTTTTGCCTCGTGAACAAACAATTCTCATTTTAAGTTATATTAAATTTTTATTTGCTGTACTAAGACTCACCTTAAAAAATTCTTGTATGACTCAATGTTTAAAAAACCACACCACATACATACATGCTGTCTTATAAGGAGATTTCAATTAATTCCCTGTGATTACAATAACTTAGTGTAATAAATATTAGATGCTCTAATTACCCATCCAGACTTAGTTTGAATAGTTAGCTTCTGATGCAGACTTTTCTGAAAAAAGATACATCAACCTCACTGTAACTAGACCAAAGTTGAAAACCTAATTACAAAAGGATTACAACTTGAAACCAAGCTATTTACAAATGTAAATCTAATGCTAACTCTGATTGTTCAATTCCCAGAACAAAAGTCTCTTCATAAGACTGGGAAATCTTTATTTGTTAAAGGTGTAGCAAATTTACTTAGCTCTATCAGCTAACCAAGGCAATTTTCTCCTACTGTATCCAATACTGATCCCAAGAAAGTCCATGACAAAACAAATATTGAAAATAATGCAAATCTACACTCTGTTGTGACATTGGTAAGAGATGATTACTATGTCCCATCCTAACTTACAATTTGTTTTATGTATGTTAGATAGTATCTTTCTGTGTAAGCAGTGATCGATGTTGAGAAAGCTTTCAAATTAAGTCGTGCTTCTGTCCTTTCACAAACATGCTGAAGAAGTAGCAAATAAGTCTGGTAACTGGTTTCAAACCAATGGCTTATTAAAAACAAGAAGTCCAGCAACTTCAACAGTGTTTATTATTATAAGCAATGTGAGCATTGCACACAGACTGCTATCAGATGTGATGTCAAATCATAGAACAGATTTTTAATGGTAACACTAAGAACAACTAATTTTGGGGTATTGGTGGTTTAAAGTGAGATACATCCTTTCTTCTGGATGCCCCAATCCTGGAGGTGTTCAAGACCAGGCTTGGTCTAGTGTGTGGCATCCCTGCCCATGGCAGGGGGGTTGAAACTGGGTGATCTTTAATGTCCTTTGCAACCCAAGCCATTCTATGATACAATAGGATTCTACTCAGGTACCATGACAAGCTGCTACGTGCCTATATGCAGTATCTGTCATTTGAGCTTGTGCTGGAAACTGAAGTCAGAGATACTTCTTTTCAACCTGTTCCCTTCCCTTAGGGGTTGTATTTGAGTGCTGTTCTAAGGACTCACATGACATTAGAGAAACACAATACCATAATCTTTCTATTAATGTCCCTTTTGTCAAACTGCCCACAGAATGGAGCTTAAGTGACCCACACTCCACATACTGTGGCTTCTAAGATTTTGAATAAATTTACTCTTTGTTATAAGTGAAAGGGATTATGTCATTGTCTACAAAAATACATTTTCATTTCCCCCCCTGCTCATTTTATTTGACTAGTATTTGACATACTTACCCCCACGTTCAGCACAGAAGGTGATCAACCAACCGAGGCCAGAAGCAAATGAAGTTTCAATGGCATTAACAAAGTTTCCTAAAAATAAATCAATTTGCATAAGTTTGTGACTGGTCTTGGTATAATTCAACGTGACTGAAACGAAGTTCTACATTAACAAACTAAAATAAATACTATTTTTAACCTCAAATGTAACACTTAGCAACAGTGGACAGATTTGATTTCATACGTAGCTTCTGATGTCTTTTATAAAAGCATATAAAAGCAATTTCAAGAACAACACCCCAAGTAAAAATACATGAAAATTACCTGCCCATAACTCCGTGACTGTGCTTGTAACATATTGCATAGCAAAGTTCTTTAAGCTTTCTTTTGACCTGTCTCCATAGTATTTCACAGGTTGCTATAGACGACAAAGAATAAAGTTAAAAGAATTTAAATATACACACATGCCAGTGTTCTTCATAACAGTACTTATGCAATTGCTACACCCCCTTCTCTCCCTGAGACCTTAGCTCTGTTTTTAACCTCCTATATTGGAATGCCTGAAATTTAACCTTTATTTAAATTTCGTAATGTGATTTCTTCCTAAGTCAAGCAATGAAAGATAATTAAGTCTTAAAAATACCAGCTCCCAGTGATTGTATCTTTATTTAAATAAAAATTAAAATGGCTCACATCAGTCCATTTGCATGTACGTACAATCTCTGCACCTAACCTGACAAATTTTATCATTGTCAAAATGCACCTAACTATTCAAGTCTTTGTACACCACTCCCAGAACTACTACTCAACAGGCAGTTACACAGCATGACGTACATAATTCCTCTTAGCATGGAGGAAGTCTTGTGGAAGCAATTTCCAAATTTCTTTAGGTAAACGGTCATATTCGCTGAACTCAAACCAGAGACCGTTCTTTGTATTTTACAAGTCCATTGCAATAGTATAACCGAAACCGTTCAAGTGCTTAGACTCACTGCTTTATTAATGCACCACTGCTGACAGTATCTTCCCAAATCAGAAGTTTACTGCTGCACAGTAAAATGCATTTTAGGAAGAAAATCAGAAGTTTATGGATGAATAGCAAAATGATTAATAAACAAACGGGAAAAAAAAAAAAGCACTGTATAAACCAGTTACTGAATTTAGCTGTATAAATTAGTTTAGGCAAGGTAAGGGTAGAGTAAAAGTAATTTCTTATAGAGAAGTTAAACAAACGGAAAGCTTTATATAGATACACAATTGAACAAGTATTAAAGAAACACTCTTCCAGATTTTAGTCATTCTAAAAAATGCTTAAAGTTTTATCACTTACCATTCCAGTTTTGAAAACATACAGACTTGGATAACTGTTAATCCCTTTAATTCGACAAAGCATTCTATTATCTCCACAGTTGACAGCTCCAATGCGTATTACTCCATCCATTTCTTTAGCAAACTCCCTCCACTAGAAAAAAATAGGGAAAGGGAAAATGGATATTTTGCTATGAAGAAATACTGAACAATCAGCATATGTTCTCTTCCTGGAACCTTGAGTGATTGTCTTTGGTTTTGACTTCAGTGTAAAAATCTGCTTTGTTAAAATTCAAGTTGAGGAACTGAATTTTAGGAGTCGCTTGTTTGTTATACATACCGTAGGTGCTAAATCATGGCAGTGGGAACACCGAGGAGAATAAAAATTCACAAACCACAACTCTCCAGAGTTAACAGCAGCATCTAGATCAAGAGAAGAAAATCACATATAAGTAATGCACACCTACAATGTAGATATATCTCAAATGTACATTTTTACTATACTGTTTTCCTTGAAAGCCAAATTAAGTATTTCCTTATGTTAGACACAAGTTAGTAACAGTAACTGAAATTGGATAAAGATTGCACTTAACTCATTCACAAGTACTTGCTGCTGTAGGCAAACAAACAAAAATCATACTTTGCCACCCTGACTTTCAACATGTGTTCTATTAAGAATAATTAATCTTTACAGATTAACCTGACTGAGATGTTTGATAGCGTAAGTTCAGTTACCTTAACAACAAAACACAAGTGCTAAAGCAATGTTACACGACAGTACTTTCCATTTCCTGATAATCACTTCTTTTCAGTATTCCACCAGGTAATGTTTTTAGGTAGAATCCCTGCCTAACTGGTAGAAAACACAACTTAATATAGTTACTAGAAAACTCACGGGAAACAATGCAGTACTCTCACAAATTAAAGAAAACAACGGCAACAAAATATACGCATCCACATTATCAGCTTGAATTACATATCTTTCAGCCTTTGTATTTTTGGACATAGTTTTTACAGTGAGTTTTAGAGGTTATATTTGTCTATATTAAAATATTTCTTAATCTTCTTGCTTGTGAGGATATATAAGGAAAAAAATATTCTGAAAAAAATGAATAGAAATAAAACAGAAAAGTAATTCTATCAAGCACATTTTTAGACAAGACACCAGGAAGGTGTGATGAAAGATAAGGAGAAACTAAATAAGACAAATAAGTTCCTCTTACAGATCTCACAAACCAAACCAAATTGTTTATTGATAGAACTATTTGCTTACTAGCATTTGCCAGGAAGTGTTAGGGGTTTTTTGGTTCTCTCTTACGAAGATGATTTCCTGACAATTTTTTTTTTTTTTAAGATATATTATAGAAGTTTATAGATATACAGCTAAGAACGTAAACATTTTTACTTTGGATTGTTAAACTAAGCTATCTATTTAAAGCTTACCAAATTCTCCTCGATCCAATGTTATAATTTCAGGATCATCATCATAAATACCTATCAAAAAGTAAACAACTCCTTTTAATTTCAACATTTTTAAAAAGAAGAAGCAAACCATAATTTTATTCACAACACAGGAAACAGAAAGCAGTACACATAAGTGAAAACAGCAGGCTGGCAGAGAGAGGTTTTTACAACTAAGCCATATTTATTTAGTAATATGTAACCTAAGTCTAATCTCATATGAGCTGTCTTGTCTTCATGCTACAAAAGCCACCAGCAGAACAGAAGAGTTCTTTTGGTATTTTAGTAGACCAATTACTGAGTGAGCAAGAAAATTGAACTACCACTTCCTATCAACAACAGGCTTCTAGGAGACAGTTATGGTGTTACAGCAAGCCTATTAGGAATAGTGTCAACTAGTTGTCAGATTATAATTCAAGAATCTCCAGCTCTCAGTAAGAGCACTATATGTAATGTCTGGAAGCTTGAATGTCTTCTCTGAGCCTCTAGTTATCTAAACTATTTACAACAAAAAGGTGTTTAAGCCACAACCTTTTTCACTAATAGAGTGTGCAAACAGTGGAATAAAGTGTACAGAATAAAGTTAAGAACAGCAGTTTTCCTAAAAAGCTACACAGTTCTACCTAGAGCATCACTGCAACTGGTATACTACTTCAAGTACTCAAGAAAGCCATTAACGAGATACCAAAAGTACTATACGTTAAATTATACTACTATGACTACAGTTCTTTTACAGTACCTAACATGTTGGGATCCCATTTCACCTGAGGTATACAAGCATTAAATACAAATAAATGACAAGAAATTACTTTCCACGGTTGACAGGATAGTTTTTATGTTACTATCCATTCATATATAATGCAATACATTACACTCACCCATGCACTTAAAAAAATATATATAAATATTAAATCTGTATTTATACATACACATATATACAAGAATATATCCACATATATATATAAACTACTCCAAATGACTGGTTAATAGACTTTCAAGGATACTGTTTCTCAATTGCTGCCTAGAGTAATTTCTGTTTTTTTCTGTGATAGTTGCCTCTAGTTTAATCAATTCCAAACTGCACAGACTTTTTTTTTTTTTTAAGAGATGGGAACATATTACATCAACCTACACAAGGGAAAAAAAAAAAAAACACGGAAAAAACTACTGGCTTTGACTATTTTGCCAGGGTGGAGGTTCATTTCACCTTTCTTTTTCACATCAATCAAGCCATGTTCCTCAACTGCCTGTTTTAAACTTACTTCCGTCAAAATGGTTCTGAGAATAGTTCATCCCCCCTTTTTCCCACACCTATAAAAGCTCTGTTGAGATAAACATAAAATTATCTTGAGACAATTTATTTAATTTATGATTCTATTATTTTTCTTCATTTTCTTCTACCTCTAACTGTGTAAGTGAATGTAAAAATGGGCTTGCCAGTGCAGAAATCTCCTCTCAAAATCCACTTGAGAATGCAATTCCTATACCAAAAAGAATACCAATGAAACAGTAACATTGGAATTTAAAAAAAAAAAAAAAAAAAGCAAAAAAAAGTACCTGACATAGAGTAAGAAGATAGGCAAGATAGGCAGCAGGAACAAAAGGCTAGGTAGATAGAGCATCATGTTATTTTGTGGGTAGCCATTAACATGATAAATAAAAAATTGCCTCAGAATGAAAATGACAGCGACAGAACAACCAAGCAAGGAGAAGTCTGGACAAGATACATCAGAAGTTTATAAAAAGATTGATATAGATCTGAATATAGCATTTCCTTGTGACTGCCACAAACAAATCACAAACACACATCGTCACTTACCAAAATCATAGCGATAGAAGTGCCAGCTTTCATAACGACCTCCTTGCTGCTGATCTTCAAGGCCTTTCTCTCCATATTTATCATACTTCTTCCGTAGATCTTCATCTTTAAGTACTTCGTAGGCTCTATTTATTTTCAAAAAATTTTCATGTGCATTTGGATCGTTCTATTTAAGGAAAAACTATAATTAGTAATTAATAAACCGCATGGTATGCATAACGCTGAGAAAATAATCTTTGAAAATTTTTTGCCAGTTGCAGTGGAAGCTGACACTAGTGGTCTCCAAACAAACTACAGTAAAGTTTTCCTTTCCCAAAGCCTAATGCATATCCTTCTAATTTCTTGATTCTCACTAAGGTACCAACTGAAATACAAAGCAAACTGTTAGGAAGCTGTAACATTCTCCAGTGATGCCTCTTCTTTCAACTCTCCTAACTTTTGTTTGATCTCCTCTCTTTCCAGATTAAGTTTCCTGTGCAACTTCTATTCCCTTGAAAAGAATACACAATGTGTGTGTAGAAGTGGGGGCATACATGCAAATTTAGCAGGATGCTTCTTCCAACAAGTAAAACACTGTCAGTGCATCTCCCAGCTGAAAATATTTTGTCCTTCTGAGCTCAGCTCAGTAGATTAAATGAGTTATACTGGTATATGGACTTGAAAAAAAATACATTCCCTGTTTTCTCCTATTACTTTGGATCCTTGTATATAATGGACCTTGTTTTGCAAATACAGAGGAATGAAAAAAAAAAAAACACAACACACACCAAAAATCCTTAAGAACGAAGACTTACGATTTCCGTGTATCTCATGGCTTATAGGTTCCTTTACTTATCTGAAAAGCATTCTTAGTTCTAGGTATTCTAGGTTCTTAAGAATTAGAATAGTGAAAAATGTACTTGGAACTCCAGTTTGGGTCCTGAGCTGGTGCAGTGTAACAGTGGTGAACAAGATCTGTAGTGCTCTCTCCCACCTTTTTTACTTCTGCTTACACATTTCATTCAAAAAGCACTTCCTTAAAGATACTTCATTCTTAAAAATACTGCACGTAATTACATAGATGCACATGAAATGAATTGCTATTATGGAATTTGTGTAATGGCTTCATCGTCTACGATCATCTTCAATGTTGCAAGCAATATGTTGAAAAATTGTTTGTTGTATTTCAGTAATATTGGCATACATCGAAGCTATAGAATCTGATCTGAAATATTAATATTTTGAACGTTTAACCCAGTGAAACCATAGCTTGCTGTTAATAGGTACAAACCGGCATTTCTAACTTGGTTGGGATCTGGCTTTCTCTTTGAGCTTTGTCATATTCATATCCATTGTAAAAACATCGTTTGTACTATGTGCAGGCAGGCCGTGAGCCTACACAGCACATCAGTGTCCTGTGTGTCTCTGTGCAGGTGTAGTTGCATATATACTTAGCACATAAGTGCCAAACCACCATATTTCCCATGAACTTCTGATTAATTAAGGAAATCTTGAAAAAAAATCATGGCAATTAAGTTTTTAAAAATTATTTCTTTGTACTTTGGAAAATACGGTATCACACACTGAACCATTCCCAGTCATGTTTCTCTAGTCACCCTACAGCTCTTTTTTACCCTCCTTCATTAGGCCTTGGCAGTCCTAGAATTTCTGCTTTGTTCTGTTTGACACCTGGAGACTGATGTCTCAAGACAGGCTGGTGTTGTTTGCTCTTTGGTTGAGACTTCACAGTAGGGAAACGGTAAGGTCCCCCAAGCTAAATAGAAAAAGATAAACTCATCAGTTTACCAACAAGGTAATATGGTACAGATACATGTTTTCTTGTATTTACAAAAATGCAACCAAGAAGCAAATGATACTGCATTTTTCCTTCAGCAATTTGACATGACCCAAATGTCAACAGAACCATGTATATTACCAGTCTACCCCTTCTGGTAAGTCTTCTCTACAGAAAATCTGAGCTAATCCACGTTGCCAGCTCTGTACATTACTTCACAAGAACAGAGAAACATTTTAGATAAAGTAAAAACACATCCTGTTTAAACATTAAGACCCCTTACCTCAACATCATTGACCTGTTAAAGATGAAACTTACCTGATTTTTATCAGGGTGTAACTTTAATGCCAGTTTTTTGAACGCTTGTCTTATTTCTCTACTGCTTGCTTCTTTGGATACTCCAAGTAAACTATAGTAGTCCTGATCAGTGCACACAAGAACTATTGCACATACTAAAACTAACAGTAAAAATCTCAGGTATCTGGTATGATCTCCTTTGGACAATACGAACTCCATCGTGAAGCTTCTGGAAAGTTTACAGGTTCTGATTCGAGCAGGCTTTGAGAAGAGTCTTTGGTAAATCCACTGATGTTTGGAGATGGGCTGTACTTATGACAGACTTCTTCAAAATCCTGGTTGTCCTACTTCACATCACAACTCTCGCAAGAATTACAATCTATAAAAAAGAGGGGGAAAAAAAAAAAAAAAAAAAAAAACAAGTATATACTTCAAGTAATTCAATATACACGAGTAAAGAGCTGCATCGCCAGGTTTTGCGGTCTGCACATGAAGTTTCCTGACGGCTAACTACCTGCTTCCCGAAGGCCACTCAACTAACAGACCAGCCCTGCATTCAGCGCCTTGTTGACTCAGGCAACGAAGCAAAGCCTGAACCAGGCGGCTGGCCCAAGCGCGTCCTGCCTCCGGCCCGCTCCTCCATCGCACTTACTCGCAGCGCCCCCGGGGGACGCTTCTCCTCCCAGGGCCGGTGCTCGGGGCCGCCGGGCGCTTTCAGCCTCTCGCAGACCGGCCGGGCGCGGGGGCCGCCGCAGGGCCGCGGCCGTGAGGTAACGGAGCGGCGAGGCCGGGGGGCGCCGGGGGCCGCCCGGGGCGGGGTCGCCGCCTGCTCCGCTCCGCTCCGCTCCCCGGCCGGGCCGTGCCCGCAGCGCGGCTCTCAGCGTGCGGCGGCGGCGGGCCGGGCGCGGAGCAGCATGGGGCGGCGGCGCCTTCTCCCCGTTGCCGGCGGAAGGGCGGCCCGCGCCGGGATCCGGCTCGGGGCCGGAGCGGGCGGGGCGGCTCCGGGATGACGTGGCGGCCGCGCCCGCCCCGGGCGGGGCTCGGCTCCTCCCGGCCGCTCCCTGCGGATCGGCCCGCCCCGCCCCGAGCGGGTTGGGGTACTACTACTGCTGCTGCTGCAGCCCGCGGGGCCGGCTGAGGGGTTGGCGACAGCCTCGCCGCGCCCCTCAGCGGGACGCAAAAAAGCTCGAGATAAGGGCAAGGAGGGCGGGCGGTTACCAGTTGTCCCTACGGGCACAGCACTGGCTTGAGGAAAATTAATTAATTAATTAATAACGGCAGAGCAGTGAGAGCTGAAAACAAACTGGAAACACCCTCCTCCCGCCCGCCCTCCTCTGCCTCTTCTTCCCGAGCGGGGCGGGGAATGGCGGCCAGCCCCGAGCGCTTCGGCTCCGGCACTTGGCCGTGGGGGCTGTCCCGCGAGGGGTCCCTCCCGCGGCAGGGCTGCTCCGCGGGGCTCTGTGGCACGGGATCCGTCCGTCATGAGCGGGCTGCTCGGCACGGGTCCCCCAGGGCGGCAGCTCCCTTCAGGGCACATGCACCTGCTCCACCAGGGGCTTCACACACCACAGCGGAACTTCTGCTCCAGCGCCTGGAGCACCTCCTGCCCTCCTCCTTCACTGACCTTGGCGTCTGCAGGGCTGCTTCTCTCACGTTTTCACTCCTCTCACACAGCTGTGGCACAGCGTTTCTTGCCTGTTCCTAGATACATCGCCACAGAGGTGCCACCAGCGTCGCTCACTGGCTTGGCTCTGGCCAGCGGCAAGTCTCTGTTGGAGACGGACAGAACCAGCTCTTACCTAACATGGGGCAGATCCTGGGCTTTCCTCACAGAAACTGCCCCTGCTGCTCCCCCACTACCAAAACCTTGCCACACAAACCCAAAACACACACAAACGTGGCCATTATGTGTGAGGGCCTGGCTGCATCCTCAGGGAGCCTCCAGCCAGCTGAGGGAGGCTGGTAGTGAAGAGATGCAAGTGGCAGGAGGAGGAGTGCTGAGGAAGCTCTGTGGTGCCAGGCCTGCCTGGGCACGACCGGGATGCTGACACACCCCAAGCTCTCCAGTATGTGGCCAAGCCCTGATCTCTGTCCTGAGCCCAGAAGCCTCTCAGTGGGTGCCTGAAAGTCTCTGAAGATAAAGACAGTCAAGGAGCCCATTTCCTCAGGAGTGCTGTCCCACAGCACAGGGAGCTGCCCTCACCTCAGCGAGGCTCATGGCAGAGAGAGGCTTCAGGAACGGACAGGCTGCAGTGATCTCCTCACGGTTGGTCACTTGTCTTTCCTCACATATCTGCACAGGAGCATAAATGTCTGAAAAGAAACAGACCTGAAACATTGCTGGGGATGCCCTGCTGAACACAGTTCTTCCCACTGTGAGGAGGGAGGCAGAACAAGTAACCTGAGGTGTGGTGGGGTTGTGGGACCCCTCCAGGAGCGTGCTGGGGTATTCCTCGCCCAGGTCAGGCAAAGAAGCAAAGTCCCATTTGTCACAGTGAGGGCCATTAAAGGATTCAGAAGTGGTATGGTCTTTTGAGGGAAGTGAGGGGCTTCTTTATAAAGCTCGAAAACGGTTAAAAACTGAGCTTGCTACACATTATTGCTATTTGCATAGACTTGTTTTCTGATCAAGGCCTGGAAAGTGGGTTCTCAAATAAATGTGCATTGCAAGAAATACTTGAAACACTGCCCATGCAATCCAGACATGCTTACAGTTTGACTCTCCACACAGGTGCTTAGTTTGAAATTATGTCAGATAATAGTTCTCTATCCTTTTTATGCAGACAAAACTGAATGTAAGTTACGTACTTCAGCCCAAGTCAAGCTGCCATAGAAGCGCTTTAAGGGTCATTGATGAAATGACTTGATTCATACTGTTTGTTTACTTTTCAGTCTCAGCTATCTAAACAAATGTTTCCATTGTGAAATATTTGGGTAAAAAACAAACAAACAAAACAAAAACCAAACCAAACCAAACAAACAAAACCAACAACAGTTTAGCCAGTAAAGACAAAAATATGGAGTGTACCTGAGAAATTAGTTTCTGATTTTCATGTTATGAAAACATTATGGAAATCAAAACATCTGTCAAACTAATGACAAATATATATATATATATATATCTGGTGAAACATTTAAATTTCTTCCCTAATAATTTTGTGACAAAGTAGGTTAAAGTGAAAGACACCATTATTTTTAATTTTCAATTTAAAAAAAATAAGTGATGCTTTATATTACACATTTAAATGCAACTTTTATCTCTTTATGTGGGCACTCACTGACTTGGTATCTTTCAGGTGGGGTAGGGACACTTACTGCAATTGTTAAACATAGGAGATATGTTAGTCCTAAGTTATTTTAGTTAGTTATTTTTTTTTTTTTAATTTTTATTTTTTCCAGATCAAGCTTCAATGAGAGGAATACAAGCAACTGCTAGGTAAGTGAACTCAGTCATCGCTATGATATGTAGCTAGAAAGCAATGTTAGATGTATCATTCATTGCAAAGGGTAAAAGCTTTCTTGTTTAGCTAGAGGAATACAAGAAAAGGCTTTTCTTGATCTTCAGTCATGATTAAAGTGTAATAACTCTAACTTATTTTAAAGTAATGCAGGTACAGTGGTTATATATGTTATTGAAAACAATGAATGTCTAAAAATATTCCTGAAACTATTTGCTTCAGTTCCTAATGGTAGTGAGTTCCATGAGTTAATTATTCTGCTTTTCTTTTTGTCTGTGGTTGTGAATGCTGAATGTGAGCGTTAATGGAGATGAGAAGCAGACATTCCTACATAGTTGTAAGGACAGAGTTCACTTTAGCACCTGACTGTCCATTTATCATATTACTTCAATTTTCTACTGCTGATATTCTGATTTAGTCAATAAAATGCCATTTTCTTTTCTCAACTGCTATTTTAAATCAAAATACGTCTGTACAACTAGATGGCAAAATAATGTTACTTCTGTGTTTTTCTGCAATGTACAGTAATATATAATGGACTGGGCTGTTACATAGTTGATTTTCATTAATTAAGGAATACCTATTAATGTTTTGGTTTGCTCCCCTACTCATTAGTGTGGGTTTGTGTTGGGTCAAGGTGATCAGAAAAGTCCTCCAAAGTTTCATGGAGTTCTGAGCTGTGCAGTGCTGAACAAATGCCTGGAAAGAACAAGAAAAGCTACTGTAGGTTAAAACACTCTCTAGTGGTAGAGCTTTTGATGTAGGTGGAGGGCGTAATGACCTGTGACCCTTGTGACTTTTCATGACTCACAAGCCAACTTCATCCTCTTCTGTGCTTCACTTTGATAGGCTTCTGTCATCTGCTTGTGCAAGGGTTGTAGTGAAGTGTAACTGAACAAGGCCATTGATGTATGCAATAAATGATAATACCTTTTCATGTGGATTTTATCCAGTTTGAACTATTAGCCATGAGAACAGTTTGAAGCTCATTCTAATCTATGGCTGTCTTTAGCAGTCATACACTTGAACAAGCACCCAGCTTACTGCTGTTATTTGTCTATTTTTACCTTTTACTACGTCAGTTTTGCATCTGCTTTAAAAAGTCATGCCAGTAACTATAAATAACGATAGTGAAAGTCGCTCTTTCGCTTGACTTACCACATCGAGTTTGTATTTAGTAATGATTTAATTAAAATTTTGACTGCTGTGCTCAGTCTTTCCCTTGCATTCCTCTTTTACTTCCAGTGATGTGACTGTGGTTTTATGGAACTAGGTAAACTGATTTTATTTTTTCCCTGGGGAACTCAGAGACAGCATACGTCTTCCCAATTGTCTTCCATTCATGACAGGAATTTCAAGCAATTTCTTTAAACTGTCTTCATTATTGTTTCGCTCAGATCTTTCCCACACATTTAGCTGTATCTTACTATGATAGTAACATCCATATCTATATCTTGTTTGGAGTTGGTTTGAAGTCCTCCATAAAATAAATTCCATCTTATTTTTTTCTGTTTCTCTATTTTTATTTTTGTAAAGGGAATGGTATGGGAAAATCTAAAATACTGGCTTTTGAATTAGAACTATTTAAAATAAAGGAATCTAGCAGAATTATGAAAAAGATAGATGTTAGCATTATCCCAAAGAAGAAATAAGAAAGAAGTGCACCATTAAATTTTTCACCCGTATTAGAAAATAAACTAGATTTGTTAGTATTGGATATGAAGATTTTTATGAATTCTAATTTTAATATGGCATATATATAAAATTACTTTGTAATTTAAATTTTGAAAGCCAAATCAGAAAGAATGCCATCAGATAGAATTTTACAGAGTATATAAAATGTTTAATTAAGCAGTAAAGCCATGTAAACCATCTGCTTCTGTTTAGATAGTCAAGATGTTACAGAGCCATTTCTTGTAATTTAAGACATCTATGCATTTTTGATTGCTTTAAAATTAGCATTCAGCTTTCCTGAGGACTTCTACAGAAAGTCCTCAGGAAATACACAGTGAAATATATAATTGTTAGCAAAGAGGATGTTCTGCAGAAATTCTGTTAATTTTACTACATTTTGAATTTGAAATTATTGACTTTGGCATTTGAGTTTTTTATTCTTAGTAGCTTTAAACGGATAAAAGCTGAAGTAGATGGACTGTGAGAGTTTGAAGGTTTTCATATCATGGATAGTGGGTAACTTAGGAGGATTTGGGCTTTATTTTTTCCATTCATCGGCTGTGTTTTTTTCCTGTAATCTATTTGTTTGGTGTCATATGATACAGCTCTTCGGGTCCTTGTGTTTGCAAACTAGTTCCCGTTTCAGGTTGTTAAAGATCAACACAAACTCATGTTACATGGAGCTGGCAGGAGAAACTGAGCAGAAAGGATACATCTCTTCTGTCATTCCTGGTAGCAGGATTCCTGGGGAACCCTTGCACAGATGAAAACTACCTGCTGAATCCTAACTAAAGCCTAACACAGGCATTTCATAGCGTTCCTATCAGATTTTAAAATTCTGATATGTGGCATTTGGTGTTATAAACACTCAGAGCTTTATTCTATTGGAACTTCTTACTTTCTTTGGATTTTCTCTGATGCAATTGAAAAGCTGTTTGCAAGGTGCTTCTCAGAAGGACAGTTTCTGACAGTTTAGAAAAGATGAGAAGATAAAATGAGGTAAGACTGTGGGGGCAGAAGTTTCCTGTAACGTATACTTCAGCTTAAGGGTTTCTTCACAGATCTTGAATACACAACTCTACTTTCCATCTGACTTGATCTGCCAGTGGTTGATCTTATGAATTCCTGATTAAGGTTCTTTAAGGTGTTTTTCCCTTGTACAAGCCTTTTTTTGCTTTCTTATACCCTCAAAGAAAAAAATTATATGTTTTAATGCATGGTTTAACACATACAGATGTTGTTATAAGAGCATGAAGTGCTAACAAACACTTTTTAAAGTCTTTTTAAGTAGGATAATTTTTTATTTACAAGTAAGCTTTGAGTTGCAGTATTGTATAAGGTTTTCAGATATATTCTCTGAAGAGGTGTTCAGAGATTGCTTTTTTACCTTTACGTGGACTACAACAAAATTTAACAGACTTATTTCCAAAAGTCCTGTCTTTCCTCTACTCTTAGTAATGGCTTAACAGTTTTTCCTAACTCAGTAAAAATTTAAGGGTGAAGGTGACTGATTTGGTCACAACGTATCCATAAACTTCTAAAAAAACTCCATATCCCCTGAAGTGAGACTTTAGGTAGAAGTGGGCGCGCAAACAGCCACAATGTAACAGATGGTGTATTTGTCCAAGTATTTCAACATTTGATGTTTTAAATATTGGTGAGTCAGTTCTTGAGTTCCTAGTATTCTTGAAAGTTTTATTTATTTATTTACTTTATTTATTAAACAATAGTAGTAACAACAATGCAGCTCTTCAAAAAAAATAAATATCTAAAACCAAGCAGAAACCTTCAAAAATGATTGCAGATGTGTTACTTCGGAGAGATTAGCAGAGACGGTCACCTGTTAATTGCATAAAAAAGAGAAGAAAGAGCAAACAAAGCATGGGAACCACTCTTAATGTTGACAGTATTTAGTAAATAGGCAAGATGGGCTTACTGTTTCTCATTAATTATTGATTAAAAATTTCCCAAAGGGAAAATCTAAGCATCCTATTTTTATAGGATTAGATAGCATCTTATTTTTATAGGTGAAATTTTTAGTTTCACATTTTTAGCATCCTATTTTAATTCTACTGACTTACTGCCATTTTGGATGCTGCACAAGTACTTTTTCACGATTATTAGCTGCCTGGCATGTTCTTGAAACAAAACAAACAAACAACAACAAAAACAAAGAAAACAAAACTAAATCAAAACATTCTTGTTGCAGCACTAAGATTACCCATCTTCACAAACTGCCATGGTCCCATGAACATCAAGTCATATTGCGTGACTTTAAACTGATGATATGAATCCAGATTAGATGAGACAGGTCTATATTAGTCTTCCTTCCTCCCTTCACCGCCCAGCTTTCTCATTTCTCAGCATTAGGTCTGCTAGCCTCTATGTGTACGTGTGACTGAATGCCCTGCTCCAGGCTGAAGCCCAGACTTCCAGCACTCCATTCATGGGCTTATGCCTAAATGTTGTGCTCTTTGGAGTGTGGTTACTTCTGGTTGACCATCTAGTCCAAATTTAGCTAGACTGTAACTTTGACTAGAAACAGCTCTGCTCATGGGCAGAAGAGAGAAAAGACAGAAAGGAGGGATAAAAGTCAGTGATCGGGCACATGGAGTTGAGGTAGGCAGAGCTGGACATTTTTAGACTAGAGGATATAAAATCATGCCCGTCAAAGGGAGTGAAAGTGACTGATGGGCTCATACTGGGTTGGTTATTTAAAGATGAGTATTTTTCAAATTATTGGCTTAAGTTGTGATCCTTTACTTGCCAATGAATTCACAAAAATAGTTCCTTTGACATCACAAACATTATTCTTGTAAATGTTCTTCAAAGCGAGGGCTTCGTGATTGGGCTGTATGGTGCTATTTGTGGAGGGCAACTCCTCTCATCACCATGCAGGTGTGTCACAACTGTATTTTACTAGTCTTCATGCCTCAGTATTTCTTCAGGGCTGTTATATTTCTTCTAACCTGAACCCTAACACTCAGTGTAGTGGAAACCATAAGTTTTTAACAAATCTCTACATATTCTCATGCACTGTAGGAGCAAGCTGCGTGGCAGCTTCTTTGAAGACTAGAAACACAACTTTCTGTTGTCACTGAGGTTTAAAATCATCCTCCCTTGGGGTACAAAGATTATTCCTTTGGTATATTTAGTATTTTACCAGTGAAGGGTTGAGCAGGTGTTTGCCTGCTGTTGTTGGCAGTAATAATGCTACCCCTTCCATTTTGCAAGCAGATAAAAGTTTATTCATTATGGACATATTCTAGCACTGGAGTATCAAATTGTGTACATGTATGTGGCATGTTAACATGACCTTTTCTACTTATGTTGCAGCTATCTAAGTATACAATAAGGTTTTTGTATTAGATACTATGCTTATTTTGATTTCTGCAGGTGACAATGTGAGTAAAAGCCTTCTTTTCTACTGGTATGACACATATTGTTTATAATTCTAACTGTAAAAGGTGCTGCAGTTTCATCCTTTTCTGAGATAGTACAGGGAATTTAAAACTGATTGCCTTGCATTGTCCATCTGTTTACCTTGTATGTGTAATTTTAATGAAAATAAAATGTTTAAGAAGCCTGATAGAAAAAAAACAATGTATTTTACATTTCTTGTGATTCATATTCAGTTATCATTAATGAGCCTGAAGAACAGTAACCAGCTAAACTTAGCTCATTATTTTGGAGCTGATGTTAATGGTATTATTTTTATCTATATTCCTTCAAAATCGGTCCCTGTGCTCCTGTTAAAATTCATAATCCAAAAATAGATGCTTAATTTGCACTCTGAATCATCATATAGTTTTAACTTCTATGATGAAATTGTAAGAATGTGAAGATATCTAATAAACACTAGCTTTTTGAAGTATCTATCAATTCAGCAAGTTTGCCCATGAGATACTTGCAATAAACTTACATGCTAAAGACTAAATGCCGGGTTCAAATGTCCAGCATGCTTGCTGGGCCGGATCCTGAGCAGAGAACTCTGCTTTCACTGTGGTGTGAACTGGCATCGTTTTACAGAATTGAATGGGAGTTGTCACTGTGTCCTCTGCACAGCTTTGGAAATCTCAACTTTCTGCAACTTCTTTAGTAAGTGATATTTGAATGAAGAAAGTCTGTTTATGTTTGATTGTGACTCTGTGCTCAAATGGTGTTTAAGGTGAAAGGCCGTAATAATTGTGATCTCTTGTAAGCAAATTATGAGGATATTAGTAGGGCTGTTAGGTCTGATTTCAAAGTAGGAGGAAACTGCTTAGCACATGTGGTCTCAGTTCTGTAGGCAATTTGCATTTATGTGCACATGGAAAACAAACAAAAAAAAAGACAACATTGAAGTGCTGTATACTTAAAAAAAAAAAAAAAAAAAGATATTTCTGTGTGCAAGTGTTTGCAGAATTTAAGTCTGTACAATCAAGGTAACAAATCTGACAGTTGTAGAAATGCCATAATGTATTAATGTGATCCAAGAATGTATTGAAACATGGTGGAAGCCAAAGCGACTGTGATTCATTTTTGTTATGTAAACTAGCATTCATACAGAGACTGCAAATCAAGATGCTTCAACCCTGACTGTCTTTGATGTTTATTTTAAACATGTAAGCATTTTTTAGCTGGTTGGCATTTGTTCAAACATGCAATATTTACTAAGAGCTTTGTAGCTGTTTTAAAAGTAAACAGCTTTAATATCAGTATTCATTTTTGTGACATTCAGTGCATTAGAAGAAAATGCAATGATTACCTCTTAAATCAGGTAGAGAAGAGCCTATTTGTCCTAAGATCTGTTTCTCAAAATACCTGTCTCAGTAAACTGTGGTTAACCAGACCTCACTGTTTGCATAGTTCTGGTCATGTTTCCATTCAGGAAGTCCCCCCAAAGATGGAGCTGCCTGCCAGAATGGGATGGTGCCGTGGATTGGCACCAGGCAGAGTGGGCACAGGGCTCCACAGGGCTGTCCTCACCAGGCGCTACCTTCTCCTTACTTCTTGCTGGCAGCTGCAGCACATTCTGTTCGCAGGACATGGCAGGTGCCAGCTTCATGGCAGGAAGATGCCAGGCTCAGCTGAGAGGGATGTTTTTAACTCTCATCTCCTTGGAAAGGAGAAAACCTGGTTGTCTCAGCTAGGATGCAGCAATTTAATGCTCAGACCTCTCAGTGTTGACTCCATCCTGTCTACTGACGGTGTCAGTGCTCCCAGAAGTGTGCTGCCTAGCTTCTGGGTCAGGAGTATAAAATGCTTAGCCTCAGCTCAGCCCCAGGCCAGACACGCTGCTAGACTAGCAGCAGTAAGGGTGTGGAGCTGCAAAGTTACCCTGCTGGGGGTTGGCCGCCGTGGCTGCTGATTTCCTATGTAGACAACTGGTTTAGAGGAACTATTTAATTTATTCATGTTTGAACATATTTTTTGTAGGATGTTGTTATAAAATGGTTTTAATCACAGACTAAATGTTACTATGCTTTCAGATGGTGTATTGTAGGATGCCATGCACTGAGGTTTTGTGATACACATTTACTGAAAACCTTTTAAATAAAATATAGAGATACCAGAAGAGGTTCTCCCTGAAGAAATCTACCTTGATAGTCATTCATTCCTTTGATTATTTTTCAAAAACTTACCTTCCAAGCATGCTCAAACCGCACATCTTTTACCCAACTCATGGGGAGCTGTAGGACCTATGGAAAAGAAAGCATGCTAATGTGACTTCAAGGCACACTGAGCTCTGTAAGAAGTCCTGAATTGGTTGTAAACTTACTTGATGCTGTGTATAATATTTGATAGTCCTTTCCAACAGATGCTAGCATGTTTTATTAATGGATGAAACTATAAGGAAGATTTACCTGCATTAGTAACAGAAATTCATGTGATGTAATTATTTTGCACTGAAACATAAAGAAAGGAAAACATATATCATATAACGGATTTATTTCTATTTGTCTTGGTGCTTACAACCCAAATACAAAGTGCTTTTCAAAAATCATTAACTTTCCTAGAATACTGTTGCTCTTGGTCTGGAGTCCTATTTACCAACTGGACTCTGATGTACACGTATCAAAAGCCCAAGGGATTGCACGATTCCATTCAACCTGTTCTTCTCTTAAGCAGTGTCACTGTTATTTTAAGAGGCTATAAAGAAAATTTCTGTGCTCAGTCTGTGTTTAAGGAAAACTGAGATAGCCAAGGCAGCAGGCTCTTGTTATACCTTTTCATGGCCAGATTGCAGAGAATGAGTACGATATCTGTCCTAGCAGTACTTAGCAAACAGAAAACAAGAAATATGAAATAACTGATAATCTGCAGCAAAAATCTATGACAACTCCTCTTAACTGTTCTGAAGGAACCTTCAGAATTAAGAAGACATGTCTTAATCTAGTAATATGCTTTTTTTTTTTTTTTTTTTTTTTTTTTTTTTAAGGTACAGCATAAGATAGAAACTGCAGAGCAAAACGAGCATGAATACTAGCATTAGGAAGTGAAATGAGCATTTTTGGTTTGTTGTATCTCTGTTAATGACAAATTAATGTTAATCCACATGTTTATTTTGAGTTGTAATTTATGTATAACTAAGTTAATTACATAATTGTGATTGTCAATTTTATGAGGCAGTAGTGCTTTCTTCATTCTGGAAGAGGCTGCATGTCTACAATACACTGTTTCTCTGAAGGCAAAGGCTTTTTTTTTTTCTTCTTCTTCTCCAAAGAGTGGGAAACAAAATAACATAAAAACACAAGGCTGGAAAGGTAACAGCTTATTGTTGTAAAATTAATGTATTTCCTTCCTTAGAATTCATCACTGCTGGTTGTATTAGGTGGAAAAAGAGGTACTATATATTTGCACCTCACAGAATTATGTCAGGGAGCATATACAGTCCGCTTCCCCTTTGCTTTAGAAGAAAAAAGAATGACAGCAGCTTTTTTCCTGGCTCAGCTTCTCCCCTATCTGTGCTTGTTCAGCTCTGCTGCCCTGGTGTATTTGGTGGGGGAGAAGACAGCCCAGCCTCACCCTGTTGTTCACCATCTTCCCTCCACACTGTGTCTTGAGGGGGGAAGACGAGCATAAGTGATGTGTTAAAATACAGCTTTCCATAGCTGATAGCAAAAGTTGCCCACCCACACTTCTTGTGCTCTTCTTTAATTACTTTGGAGCTAATAATCTGATGGCATGTTCTCATGTTCATACTGGTACAAAAGTGTCTATTGATGTGAATTAAACAAGATCAAACACTAAGGTAATGCAAGTTTTACTAGAATTACTACAGAAAATTTAAATGGTGTTTGAGAGGAAAAGAATGTTTTTCCATACTCTTAACATATTTATTTCAAGATCCATTTTTTTTTTTCATACAGATAGATGGTTCCAGTTCTACACTTCGCTTCAGGTTTTTGAAATATCTCAAAATTTATTTGGATCTTGTGGTAAATATATACAAGAACAAAATTTACTGTGCTGCATTAAGAATTTAATTGATCTGTACAAATACACAAAACTATTTAACTGGGAATGTAGAATTTTCTCACTTGTGCTATCTCAGAACTTTTTTTTTTTGGAGAGGAACTGACTATGATGTTGATGCATATAAATGATCTATGCAATCTTTTTTAATTCAAAGTTTGTATCAGAGAAAAGACTCTAGAGGGAGCCCATTTCACAGTTTTCTGCAGTGAGAGAAATTGCTTTACAAAGATAATAAATCTATTTCTATTAATATGTAATTTAATGTAAAATCTTTTCTGTCTCTGAGATGCAGAAGAAATTATCTTGGCACTGTAGGACACTTATTTACCAATATCTTTGGAAATTTCTCAGTTCATAAAGTCATTGCTATCTCACCATTATCTGTGTTTTTTGAATGCTAGGGAAGATTTGTGGTTGAAGAAATACTATTTACATAATAAGAGACAATTTATGACCATTTTCTTTTAAAGAAGTCTCAAGGCACCCTGAGTGCAGTAACACAGAGGAAAGGCTTTCATCTGTGTGTCTTGAGGCGTTCTACTTGTGCAGGCGGTGAGAAAACAAGAAATTTGTTGAAGAGGTCGGAATATGGCATTCCATATTTGTGAAAGCATATATATTGCATGTAACTTCCTGCTACACATCAGTAGGCACGTGAAATTTAGTTTTAGTTTTGTAGTTGTGTTTTTTTTAAGCCATGATTTGTGACTAGCTAGCCATGTGTCCGGTGTCCAACTGGCAACAGACTTTGCATAGTGTTGCAGCAGCTTGGAGTTCATGGCTAGAGTGATAATTTAATTTTAGCCTGTTGATTGCATTTTTTCCACACTAAATAAATAAGCTTAAGAATTTAAGGTCTTAAGGTGCTTGTTCAAGACAGGTTGTTTAAGGTTGTATTTGCACCATATGATGTCCTTTCTACCCTGTAAGGCTGAGTTTCTTTCCCAAAATGCTTCCAGAGTGACAGGAGAGGAAGAGCAGGTGATGGTGCCCACCCAGGCACCTCCTGTTAGTCATGGTGCTTGCTCAAGTCCACGAGATGGGAAGCATTCCCAGCTTTGGTCTGGATGCAGCTGGACTCACCCAAAGTGAGAGTGGAAGTCTGGATCAGAGTTTAAAGCACACTTTAGTTTCAGCTGCTTGGCCTTGTACACATTGTGCTGGATACCTTCATTTCAAGGCATTGGGAGATGGAACATTTCCAAAATGTATATGAATAGAAAACAGTGGAGAAAAAACCTCTCGTTTTGATAAAATGCTAAAACAGAGGATTTATTAATTCTGTCAGATTCCATATTTCATGTAGCAATTTGCAAGGGATTTAGTACTGAAGACATTCAACCTCCTAATTGCACTTTATGTTTAGTTTCTTGGTTTATAAACGATAGAGCTAAATCCATCAAAAATCTGTTTACGAAGTCAGTATTCAGTATTAGATGCCTTTTGCTTGCATTCAATTCACTCTGTCAGGCTTCTAGCTAACACCAAGCATTTCTTCAACACTTCACATTAGCAGAAGATTATGTAAGTGTGTACTGCAACTTATTCACAGGGTAACTTGTACCAACATGGTATTTACAATTCAAATAGGAACAGAAATGTATGTAATTTATCAGGACACACTTTCTCCATCCATCTGTTACTTACAGCATGCTCTTAGAATGCTCTGTAAACTTAAAAGAATATTCAGAAAATACTAACCCAAACATCTTACCTCAGTGTATGTAACATTTGTCACCATGAGCTATGCTTGTGGTTTAGTCCAGTTTATTACCAAGGTACTTTCTTAATCACAAATAACTTGACTGAAATAGCTTTGCTAAGATTAATAGAAAGTGCTTAAAATAGTAAATCACAGCTGTTTGTACCTTTTTTTTTTTTTTTTTAATTAGCAGCTGTTATGGTTGCTTGTGTGTGTGTGTTGTAGTATACTAAAAGACAGTAATTAGAAGATTATATGCATTTAGTACAAAGCTGTTCTTTGTATTTTTTTTTCCATGGTTAGTGCTTTGTTTCCTGCTCAGTTCTTAGCACAGAATTAAGACAGAGCTGTTAACTATAGGCCTTTCTGGTGCTTAGCATACATGTGCAACAACTTTGTAAATAGCAACCAGCTGATTTTTCACATTTCTCTGAAGCACAGGGCTCTCTCTATTCCCATTTTAAAACTGGCAATATGATACTCTGAAGATTAATACTAAAGCAACAAGCAATTTTATGTGCACATTTAAGGAAAAGAAAAGAAAAACCAAAAATGACCCAGCCTTCTGAAAATGAACATTGGCTCTAGATGCATGTCCTGTTCTTGTTCCATCTGTACTTCCAGAGGTTACCAGCCCTCCTCTTTCTGTGAAAAAAATTCTTACCTGCTGGAGTCAAAATAAGCTGGGTAAGTTTAAATAGTAAGCATGTAGTTCTTCCCTGGCACAAATTTTGTTTCTTACTAGAATGGGCCAGAGGGTACTGCCATGCAAGCACCCAGGCAGCAGGCTGGGAAGGTGTGACACCCTTTCTCAAGGAAAACAATGAGCAGTGGGAGACAGAGAGGCTGAGTTCTGTCAGCCTCTGTACTTCAGCTGGTACAGTGCCACAAAGATGAGATTAGCTCCCGGTTAGCAGGTTACTTCTAGCCTACCAAACCGTCACATGTTAGCCAATCCTTTGTAATTACCTGCCACTTTTTGGCCTTTTCCAATTACAGAATAACGTGTTAGTTTGCCTCACAAAGGCAGATGGACTTCAGTTTCTTTGTCCGTTCCCTGTCCATCCTTCTCAACCTTCTTTCCTGTTGCCTTGGGGATTTGGCTCTAAAAGGCATGGGACTGTACTGTTCAAGCAGCTCTTCCTGTTACATGTGGAGTATAATGAGCCTAAATGGGAGAAAGCTCTAAAGGACTGGCTGTAGGAGCAGGTTCTTCTTATGTTGAGAAAAGAGCTTCTGAATTCAAAGTGTTCCTCAGATGCCAGTTGACTTGGCTGGGACTGATGTATGAGACAGTATTCAGGCACTGGTGGAAGGCTGCTCTGATCAGACTTTGTGCCTGAAACTCAGCTTCAGAGTCTGGAGAAGCAGGCCAGAAGATCTCAGAAGAACTTTTCCAGGAGCTGGAGATTTCTGGACATAAGTGAAAGAACCTCTAACAGCAATCAGGCCTTGCAGGCAGAAAGGGACTGAGGCTAAGTAGCTACGAAAATTTTCAGAAAGCATAATTTGGAAGAAAAAAGTTATTTCCTTGTCTGAATGACTGACAGTTCCATCAGCAGCAGTTTACACAGCCTAAATGCTCTTTCCATTAGACAAAGCAAAGATAAATATACTCTAGTCCTGCATCAGACTGATGCATTTAGCAATTAATTCTAGCTTTCTGTAGTTGTTTATGTGAATATTTATGTAGTTTGTTACATGTACTTTCGAGAGTATTCTTATGAGAAGAGGAAAACTTATAATATGGCATTTCCTATATCTTTCCGATTATTCTGAGCAATGTTTTGTTTGCATTCCCTCTCACTGCTGTGTGAAGGTGGGATGGTGGAGCTGTAGCCACAGGAAGAGATCTCTTGTGTATTTCAGTGAGTTATCTTGTCCTAAGGGTGTGGCAAGAGAAATAAGAAGCGAATGGAAATCTGTCCTTGAGCAGTTACAGAACCCAGAAATAGCACGTCCTGTGCCCTGTATTGCCCCATGTAGTAACTAGAAAGTTTATGTGGGCTTGCATTTATTTGGCTGGACTCTGAGGGATATTTTACTGCTGTGAGTAAACAGCAGCTTCTTGAGAATGGGCTCTGTTTAAATGAGAGTAATGTGCTGGCCAGCATACACGAAATATCTGGTAAACAGACAATGAGCCTTGTTCCAGCGCCTGTCTTCTAGCTGATTCACAAACTAGACACAAAATTTGCTGAAGGATTTTGTTTAATCTAAGTAGCGGGGACAAATGTTTCTACAATAAAATGCCCAGGACTTCATTTCAAAGGATGTGCAAATAAAGATGGATGTTTTCACCATATGTGAAATTAAGGGTTAATTCCAGAGGAATATACTTACATTGATTATTTACCTACATTGATTTTTAATGTCCCTTATGAGGCATTTTGCCCCCTCCATGTGGAATCTTGACCCCACTAAAGTAAGTCTTCTATTTACTGCATTTTACCCTAAAGTTTCAAAATGTGCTATTTTTCTTACGCCAACAAACTAAAAGTTTGTATTCTATAATGTCTTACTTCATATCCTTTGTCGTATCTTCCCAGACCCCAATAAATTCTCCCTTTTATTTGTAGGAAGTGCCCTGTTGCTATTTATGCAATCAAAATGCATGTAACTTTTCTTTCCAAATCTTTTTTCACTATATGCATTTTTGTAGCCATTTATTTTCTAGCACATACTTGTGGAGCACAGCAAAAATTCTGATTGATGCTAAACCTAAATAAAATCCTCAGAAATACATCTGATTCAAATCAGATACTTTGCCTGATTCAAACATTAATTTTTCACTTTAGAAAAGGTCATGTTACATGCGAGTCTGATTGAAGAAAATGTTTCAGAATCTTACATATCCAAAGATGAGTAAGGGCTATGTCTAGCTTTACTTTTGAGTGATAATGACATAGTTTCTTCTTCACAGAATTGTAATTTCATGAGCTAATTAATTATTTTTGCAAATGAAACTGGAAATGGGTACTGATAAATCATATTCCAGTGCTGATTAACAGTGTGGTCTAGGGTTAGTTGATTAAATGCATTATGCATTTATTCAGAAAGGACAGATAGAATATGTCACTTGCAGCAAGGGGAAGCTTGTACTAAAATCATTGTTTTATTTTTCAGAAAGGAACCATTGAAGATAGAGGCTGATCTTTCAAATATGTTGCAAATGAGATTAATGCACATACAGAAATGGAGAAAAGTACTTTCTATAGAGACTACAGCATTTTCTAGCAAAGCATAGATCAACGTGAATAGGTTATTCTTAACTTGACATTTGCCTTGTGTTTGACATTCTAAAATTCAAATTATCTCCTTAAAATGCTGAATGTAAGGAATCTGTATCCTTATATTAACCTCTGCAATATATTAGAGAAGCCCAAATAAACTGTGAAAGGCTACTGGGTTTAAAAGTATGGAATATTTCATAGAATCATAGAATCATAGAATATCCTGAGTTGGAAGGGACCCTTAAGGATCATCAAGTCCAACTCTCGACACCGCACAGGTCTACCCAAAAGTTCAGACCATGTGCCTAAGTTCACAGTCCAATCTCTTCTTAAATTCAGACAGGCTCGGTGCAGTGACCACTTCCCTGGGGAGCCTGTTCCAGTGTGCAACCACCCTCTCTGTGAAGAACCCCCTCCTGACGTCCAGCCTAAATTTCCCCTGCCTCAACTTAACCCCGTTCCCGCGGGTCCTGTCACTGGTGTTAATGGAGAAAAGGTCTCCTGCCTCTTGACAACCCCTTACGAGGAAGTTGTAGACTGCGATGAGGTCTCCCCTCAGCCTCCTCTTCTCCAGGCTGAACAGGCCCAGTGACCTCAGCCGTTCCTCGTACGTCTTCCCCTCCAGCACCTATCGGTGCTATCATCCTGGCCAGGCGGTCTGTAATAGACTCCCACAACGACATCCCCTTTATTCGTTCGTCCCTTGATCCTTACCCATATTTATATATATATAGATATTGATATATAGATAGATACAGGTATATATATAGATATATGGCATATGTGTATGTATATACATATGTACATAGGGGTATGATGGACAATGGAATTTTCTGTGTTCTCAGCTTTCTGTAGAATTATTGGTCTTTTTTTTTTTTTTTTTAATATGTTTTTTAAAGTACTCTTTCAAAGGAGATCCTATTTCATAAGCATTGTATCACTTTTTCCCGACATTTTTAACAAGTATTTCTTCCTAAACATTATTCAAAGACAATAGACATTGCAGAGCCCTTTACAGAATGATGACTTTATGGTGTGCAGATTTGTTTTGTTAATAAGAGTAACCACAGTAACGTGTGAGTGTATGTTTCTGTAGATCCAGAAAAGATATAGAAGATAATGTTAACAGAGTGATGATGCAGAGAACAGTAGAAAAGTGCTTAAATTATGAGAAAGGATTGCTGCGTTAAATATTTCAGGTGACAGAAATCATATATATATGTTCACTTTACTTTTTTTTTTTTTTTTATGTACTGCAATGGTAATGGCTGCTTTATCACTTTATTAGGATTAAAAAAAATATTTTATATCCATGTAATGCAGCTATTTTTTTATCTTGCATTTATGGGCATTAACATCTTGCTATTTCATTCTTGATAAGAAAAGACTAGTCTATTTCTTTCTCTTCAATTTTGTATACCACACGTGGTAATGTAACTCAAAAGACAAAAAGCAATAGGTACCGCAAAAACATTCCACTGACAATTGCCCTTTTTGGTTAACAGATATGTTGTATGTAGGCCTTTTCTGCCCTGGTCTGAGTAGGGTGACCATAGTGTAGTATCTCATGAGTGGTGTATAGTGAGGCTATTAGAAACTTGCATTTATTAGTTTATTTATTATTCTCTTGAATTAGAATGAGTTGGGCAATAATAAGCAGAAAATTGATGTGGAGACTGGTGGGAGAAGGCAGAAAACCTAACTCTGTGCTAAATAACAAAATGCTGATAGAGTTCTATAATCTAGGAAGAATATGTAGATCGGGACGGTGCTTTTAGCTTTTGGACTACTGAGTGCTGGGGGAATGTTGTGTTGTTGGAGGTGCTGCTTTCTAGAGAAGAAATTTCCAGTTGCAAGTAAATGGCATTGGTAATTACAGAATGAGAGAAAACAGGGGTGTAGACATCCAACAGTTTCAAATGCATGCATTTCCTTAAAGATACTTTCTCTCATTGTACAAATAGTTGCATTGCAGCAGTTCTGTATGAGTGACTATTGTAGAGCTCAGTAATGTCTGTGTATGTCTTTTGCATCCTTTTCAAAGAAAGAATGTTTTACTAATAGTCATACATTTATATGAATAACTCTGTTCTTTCATGTCTAATACTGAGTAAGTAACTGAACTTCCATTCAAGACACAAAGCTGAAATCTAAGAAATTCTGAGAGCAAAATTCAGAGCTATGAATATCTATAATGTCAAGTAGTGGAAGGATTTAATTAAGTCCTTATGCACAGTTGAATACCTCCTGAATTTCATTTCAGTTGCTATTAAGCATCTGCAAATGGAGTCGATATAATCGCAGGCTTTGTGACATTTGATAAGATATTTTTATTAGCAAAGATGAGAATCTGCATCAGCTACAAGACTTGAGAATACTTGTTCACTTTAGCTTTTGCAAGTCCAGTAGTAAAAGAAGGGTTTTACTTCATGGAAGGTCTAGTTGGTAGGATGTTTTAGGAAGGAAAGTTGTTTAAGGAATAAAGATTCTAAAATCTGGCAATAATTAAACAGAAAGTTTGAATTTAATGCTTAAGTTTTTGTGCTTTTATGCAGCTTTTAGAAATCGGACTCACTTTTCTATATCCTTGGGGAACTGTGGGCTCCTAAGTGCTTGTGTCTTTTAAACAAGCCACGCGTCTCCAAAAAAGGCAAAATGTCATAGGAATGACATTTTAAAATAAACTGTATTTTTCCACATTAAAGTTTCTTGTTGAAAGACATAAGTTCCCTCATCCCCACCCTCTTACAGTAGAAATAGATACAGATTAGCATAACCACTTCTGCATGATAAATTATCATGTTGGACTTGGATAACCATAAAAATGTATCTACAGAAGAAATAGAATTGAAGAAATTTAAATTGTGCTTTCTGGTTGATAATGATATTAAAAAGCTTCAGTTGCAGTTGCATTGCACATCCTGGGAAATTAAAGAAGCTCAGATATGGTTAGTTTCACTGAAGAGCCCTCAGCAATGGCAATGCCTCAAAGAGACATTAAAGATTGCCTGTAGCATGGAAATATGTTGGAAAGACAATGAAATTAGCAGGTCAAATTGCAGATCCTTTAGTTTCTCTACTTTATGCACTGAAGTTTTTACACTGATTAATTCACTCCCCGCCTATGATTCATTCAGTAGCATACCCAGCCATTGCTTTCGCATTTTGGAGCATTGACTACCAAGCTACTATTTTGGTCTCCAAAGCAGGCTCTCAGTTTTATGAAGTGTGCACCGCTTATCCCAAGTTTCACCTCTGGAATGAAAAGAACGGTGTTATTTTTCAAGGAAATGTACATGCTTAAAGAAAATCATAAGCACTCTGCTGTAACCAAGGTCTCATTATTGAACCAGGTATGTACAGTTCCAAGGTCTAAGGAAATGCTGGCATTTTGCTGTAGATCTTAATGAAAGGTAAAAGATGTACAGTCCCTGGGTACAGTTTCCGTTCAGAGTACATAACTAATACCATGTCTCTGACTTTGGTGTTTTTAAGCCAGGCTCCTACCAGAAGGAGAAATCCTGCCTTCCCTTCCATCCTCTGCCATGCATTTTGCCCTGTCCCTTGGACTGGTGCCAACAGAGCACGCAGTATGCTGAAGCAAGGAACCATTCTGATTGCAAAAGAATCAGTTTTATGTTTTTTGCTGGCTTAGTTCCAGTCAAATCAGTTTTCTGAGAAGCTTACCATGTGGCCATAAAAATGTTTGCACTAATATAAGGCAGTAACACTCTACTTAGGGGTAGTGGGAAGCTAATAGGTATATAAAGGGGTAGTTGCCCCTTTAGGTAGCAGTGTCATATCAGATCAGATTCACATCTTCAATTGCAGCACATTCTTAGCTGACTGGCATTAAAAAATTAAACTGAGTAAAGCAGTTGCACTCATGTGACTGTTATCACTTATGTCTAGGGTCCTTCAATGGATTGGAAGTGCCTCTTACCTTTTCCACTTTCATTGCTCCACGTTCCCCATGGGGTCCATTATTACAGGAGTGCATAGCTGATGCATAGGGAAGCGTGGCAACAGAAAGCTCCTTCCTTTCCTAAAAGTAAAGGTCTGCTGTTGTTGGTGCTTGAGGGAAAGACGGGTTTTGTGCACACAGCCACTTTTGCCTCTGTCATGAAAAGCAATTAGCCACTAATATGGTGATACTGGTGGAGCTTTAAATGAAAGCAAGCAAGCAAGCTTGTTTCCAAGAGAGGTAAGCACTGCTATTAACAATGTTAGTGTTTGGAATTCTGTGTTGTTATAGATACTAATTTTTGTTTATATCAGTAGTTAAAGCATTGGTTACTGTTAAACCAGACATACTTCCTGCGTTAGACTTCAGGTTTTTTTTTCCAAGGGTCCATTAATGGAAGTGGGTGGCTCCTTGCCATCTTCAGTAGGATGCTCTTCTAAAAGTATCCAGCTCTTAAGGGAAATAATTTAATAACTGTGCTTTAGGCATGCAAATTATCTTCCATAGTGTTAAACCAACTTACATATTTGAGTCAGGACTCCCAGTCCATCTGCCAGAAGACATTCTTGCTGCAGCTGCTCCTTCATTCAGCAGCATTTTATCCCATCTTCCTGATTTTTCAGTGGGGTTTTAATTTTGCATCAACATAGCCTTTAGGAGTGGCAAAGATAGGTCCAAGCAAGATTCAGAGGTGGAGCCTCCCAACTTTTTAAAACAGACTTGTTCATTAGTCAATCCCAGCACTCAGACTGATACCCTCCAACATCCTGAGCACATCTTCAGAGAAAAGCTGCATCTGGTCTGACTGACTTGTTGCCAGATGTGTGATGGAGCAGGTGTGGAACTGAAGAACTGCTGCTTTTTGTGGCAATGAATTACCACATGCCTGCTGATCTGTGGTAAATGTCTACTTGTGGATGCTCACCTCTGGTAGGTGCAATGCCAGGCAGAGTGGCTTCCTCTTGCTTGTGCTGCTGCTTTTATAGGAGAAACGAAAAGAGGTGAAAGATTTATTTTAGTTACTGAAGTCAATAGCTGTTTCTGTTCTCAGTGTATATTCAAGAAAAATTGCCAGGTTAATATTTGTTTTTAGATTTTTTTTTTTTTAAATCCAAAGGTTCGAATGTTTTATGGAAGCCTTCATCCCTAAGTGATTGAATGTGGAGAGAACTGAATTCCAAGATAAAAACAGGTAGTAAAGAAGCAAATACTACAAAAATGGAAGTATTTACTGTCTTTATTCTATCAAAACACGTATGTGATACAAGTATGTGACTTGCTTTCTTTTTTAACCAGCAATTTATTGTAGTTTGGAAATCCTCTAAGGCTTCCTGATTCCTTGCCAAATCTATAATTCATTAAATTTATGTCCCTATTCTTATAACAGAGCTTGCTCAGGGATATAAATCTCTCCTTTTTTAGAGGGTGAGAAAGACTCTCATAATTATATTTTGGTAAGCAGAATAATAGGGCCTCAATTTAAACACGGGAGCAATAAAAAGCAGCCTTAGATACCCTTGTTTTCAGGCTGTGTTTCTAATGTAACATCATGTAACTTTGATAATCCTTTTCAGCAAGAAATCCTTAATCCCATATAAGCAATGACATTTTTACAAACGATATGATTCATCACTAGCCTATGTGAATACACATCCATTAGTGCAGCTATTGCTAGGTGCTGTTTCTGTTGTTCTCATTTCTCAAGTATATGAGTGTTTAGACACAGTCAAATGAAAGGATATGTGATGAAATTGGAACATTTGGAACTTGCTTGGAAGTGAATTTTAGACTGTTTCATGTCAAGTTGCATTTCTCCTATTTTCTTGCTTTATTCTCTCTAACCATTAGATATTATCAGCTTTTCCAGTCTTGGGATTAATGTGAGCTTTAGATGTTTTTAAGGGGAGGGGTAAGGAAGAAAGATAGACATTTTCGAAGATTAAGTTCTGAATACTCTCATTAGAATTGCAGAATTTCTGTATTAGGTACAGCAAACAAAGAAATACCAGTACAAGAAAATAAAATGTCAGAAGCACTTTGTTGGTGATCAAATCCAGGTACTTAAGAGACGGTCACTGCCAAAACTGTTACAGTTTGATGGTTTTTATGTCTTGGAAGAAAGAAAAAGTTACTCGCTTAGCATGCTGTCAGACTTCACAAACCATTCTCCCTTACTCTCTCTCAAGCATGAATTCTGAAGTGCTAAAAATATATTCTTCCTGCTTGTTCTTATGGCACATTTCTCAAGAATTATTTAGTGATTTAAAACAAAACAAAACAAACAAAAACACACACACAAAAAACAAAGAACACATTTTATTTGTGTTTTTGGGAGGTGATATTAAAAAAATAATAAAAATAAATTACAAGGAAACTGTTTTGGTGGAGGATATTTTGAGAGCAAATGAACTGAAGTGCACTCATGAACTATTCTCCTTCCTTTGACTATTTGTTTGATCTCTATTTTCATAATCAGTTTAATGAAAGTAAACATAGAAATTACTATTATTATCTCATTCTTTAAGATATCCAAGTTTTTGAAAAATTAATCAAATAGAGAATTAATAAAAGCACTTAATGTAGGACATATACACTTCATGCTGCCCTACTTCCATTAGTTGTCAGCTCTGATGAGTTGGGTTGGCCGTTTCCTTGTGAACACATGGGTACAGGCTTTTTAGTAGAAATTTTGCATCATAATAGCTAAACTACAGCTGGCTGAGTGTGCCTAGGAGCCATGCGTCTCAGCAGTCTTAAACCCTCCCGGTGTGTGGGAAAAGAAGTTATTCCCTGAAAATTTCCGATAATGCAGACACATCTGAAGGAACTGTAGCCAGAGGTGAATAATGAGCTGCTGTCACCAAATGAGCCGAAAAACTGTGCTTGGCATTGTCGTCACTGTTGGCAGGAAAGGAAAAACAAACGCATCACTAAAGAACATCATGCAATTTTAGAGTTGGCCATTGTAATTATTTTGCACTCTTACTGCATATGAAATGAAAGAAAATAACATTTTAAAGAGAGAATGCAATTCAGATCTAATTAAGTTGCAGTATATTTAAGAATAGAAATCACCCTAAAGACATCTAAATATTGAATGTTTATAGTAAGGGATAATAGATGTTCCTAAATTACTTCTGTGTCAACAGAAACCTGACATTGTTTGATAAGATTGTGTTCAAAATGTAGTCTCAAGAGATTAGCAGATTAGTCCTGGATGATGGGCACAGAAGAAAACAAATTAATGCAAATGTGGAGTGCAACTGCTCGTGGAAATAAAGCTTCTGTAGAGGAGTGTGAGGCATTGTGGCTTACATTCAAATTCCCGCTCCCTCTTAGACAGGTTTTTACAACCCCATTCGTTCTAAGTCAGAGAGTTAATTTTACCCTAAAATATGCTTCTTCCAAATGTCAGGACAATGCCCCTGGTTCAAACACTCCTTTCAAATAACACTGAAAAAGTTTTAGTTTCCTTCCAGCATAGAACATCAAGAACAAAACCCTCACATTTCAAAATGTGTTGTGAAAAACGTCCTCATACAGAGCCCGGTTGTGAGTGAAAGCAATTTCTTGCTAAAATATTAGGCAGAATAAGGGACTTACTATTTTAATTACCTATTTATTTATTGAGACGTGGTTTTCTTTAAGAGGATTTAGAGCAGGGATGGTGAACCTCTACACATGAATCTCTTGTCTGCTGAAGGACGTTGTGTGACTAGCAGCACTTCTGCATTGTCAGAGGCCATCTGGTGACCTGCACCTGGAGAAACAAGTGCTGCCCACCCATTTCCATTTGCAGCACCTTTGGGTGGTGTAACAGGGTTGCCTCCTGCCCATGACCTGTGCAGAAATGCCCTGGCTTCAGCTCTTCTGGGTGTGATGTCTGTGTCCTGCAGCTGCTATCTAAAGGTTCTGCCTCAGGGTTTTGATGGTCAGGAGGGTTGGCAACTCCAAGCTATTAACACTGGCCTTTGTAATTTATCTTGAATGACAAACAAACCAAATTCAAAAGTTGAAACAAACTATGCACTCACCACTAGCTTCCAATTTTTAACATCAGAACTACTTCTAATTAGTATAATACTTAGGTAAATCTAGTTTCCATCACCTGGAAAGATTGCAGTGATTTGTCGGGGGTAGCTTTTGTTTCTTTCTCTCTCCATTTATTTATTTATTTATTTTAAAACAATTTGACACTTATTTTCCTACTGTAGTGATTTAACAAGCATTGAGATGCTACCTGATTTTTCACACTGGGGCTATTGTAAGTTTTGAAAGTTTCTGGGGGATTTTGACTGAAGGCTTCTTGACTAGTTACTGTTGCTGCTGACATAATTTTTTCCAAATGTGAAACTGTTGCAATTAGCCTTTGGTAAGATATGGGTGTGTGTTAGGATTCCTAGATGTTGCACAATAATTTTGTTTTACATCTCCAGAATAATGTGGCCAAAAGCAGAAGCACTTCTGGCCCTGAGCAGAACATTCCTGCTTTTTACCTTGTTTTCCTTTTGTGCAAAATGTAGCTTGGCCAAACATATGATAAAGAAAATATTTACTTTAGTGGCATTACTCTGATTAATACTGGTGTGGCAGAAGACTATTGGGTTAAAGAGCCCCTGTGGGCCAGACTGCACAGCTGTTTGGAGCAAGAAACTGCCTTAAAGTCTAAGCCATATAAACTGTTTTATTGCTGTCATAAAGTTCCTTGTTATGACACAGGCTGGAATTCTCTGAAGTGCAGAATTGGTATTTCAAATCCATCCCACAGTGATATGGGTTCAGCATTGTGCACAAATTAATTGTCGCATATTTATATTCTGTAGCCACAATCCAGGAAGTTTTGTAGTAATTCGGAAGCATCTTGAATCCCAAGTTGTCTGTTGACCTCAGCGCTGGCAGTTTCAACATATTCTTTCCAGTTCAGCAGGAGATTGTAAATCAGCAAAACTCTGGCAGTTTGCCAGGTTCTGTGCTGATATGCATGTACCTCAGAGGCGTCATTTGCAAATTTAATTTTGACACAATTAAACTGGCTGAAGCCCTGAGCAATCCAACCTCAGAGTTGACCTGGCTTTGAGCAGAAACCAGGACTAGAGACCTCCTAAAGCCCCTTTTGACCTGAATTATTCTGATTCTAGATGGAAGGGGTATGTATTCCAACTTCAATTTTATTTGGATTTATTGTTGATCAATTCTTCCCCTTGACGGGACTATAGGAATTCAGGTTTAGGAAATTCTTCCATTTGTGGCTGTTCTACAGCTGAGAGTCTCATGGAGGAACAGAAATGAGTGGTTGCATAAGTGGATCTGAGAACTGATTTGCACTCCCTTTGACAGCAGAAATACTTATTTCACTGAACAGTGTAATTGCATTTTCCTTTAGTCTTTCATTGCAGCTTGTGACATAGGTGATCATAGTTTTGAATCACAAAAGCAAACCCTTTGCTACCCATTGGCATTTTCTACTTTGTTCTGTCATTTGCAGTTTTGATCTGTGTGTCTTTATAGAAAAAAGCAGTGCATATGAACTATGCTCATAAAGTAGCCATCCACTGGGACCTGTAACCAGGTAGTTACATCTCCTGCTCATCCTCATCCCCTCTGGGTATAAACATTTTGGTCAGAGGTTATAGATAGAGACCGTAGTATTCAGATGCTCCCTTTATCTCTCCAAAGACCAGCACTTCAGAACTGGCCCTGACTACGTCATAATAAAAAATAAATAAATACATGTAAAACAGATCGCAAATCAGAATTTTCCCTTTCAAACTACACAGGAAAAGATCTGACAGCACAGATGTGCAGTTTTTCTTACTTGAAAAATATCTTCTGTTCTTTTTTTTGGTCTTATTTGTATGACCAGTTATTAACGTGTACTAGCAATTTAGTAAGCACTTCTGTCATGAAAGTGGTGCTCTAATACCAGCACGGGTTGCCCAGAGAGGTTGTAGAGTTGCTGTCCATGCAGATGTTCGATGTTCACAACCCAACAGGACGCAGTCTTGGGCAACCTGTTCAAGCAGTTCTTTCCAGCCTCAACTATTCTGTGATTCTTCTGTGATTCTCCAAAAGGTTTTTTTTTTTTTTTTTTTCAACAGGAGAGCTGTGATTCTTGTATTGGATTGTATTTATACTGTCAATAATCCTAATGTGAATTATTTCAACATTTTTTCACTATATATATCATCCCTAAGGATTTTAATCACAGTATAATGTCCTCCTATTGATTTTCACTCAGTTCCTGTTGACCCCCATGGCAGAGTATGGCTCTGAAGAGATCAATCAGTATTATACTCAAGTCTCCTAACACCTAATTTCCTACACAACTGAACTTCAGCACTTGTAAAATTTACTTCCTTGTGACCTTTTTAAAGGGCCATTTTGAATTTATAAACCATCCCTCAGCAATCGGGGGCTACTTTAAAATGAACTACATTGTGAAAGTGGGAGCTCTGTTGTATGTATACTGAAATATGAACAGCATTTAGCATCTGGATACAGTGAATCATTCAAATTATGACTGAAAAAAAACACCAAGGAATCTATTAAAATTTAATATTCCACTGGCATACAGAAAAGTCAGCACTTCTACCTAGCAATTTCTTTTAATCCGTTTAATAGACCGCTGAGTCATTGGTTCACAACTAAGGTTCAACAGCAATAAATGGTTTTATTTTAAATTCCTATAGCTTAGTAATTGCGTAGCTGATCATTCGATTATAGAAAATGTTTATAGGAAATAACCACCAGGTAGAAACACCTGCATAAAATGTTTGTTTATCTACAATATGCCTATGTCTCCTTGGTCCATGCAATTTCACTCTTTCCAATGACCAAAATCATGGCTCCATCTGAATTTCAATTCACCTTTAGTTTTGTGACCTCCTTCTTTCATGGATCAGAACATTTGCTGTCTTAACCAGTTTTAAAATGTCTGAGGTGCAAGTCAGAGTCATGTGGCAGCACTGTACAGTAGCTAAGCAGTACTGAAATGTAAGTTGATGTGACTAAGTATTATTTCTGCAAAGGGTGCAGCTCTAGTACTCTTACTGAAAGAGTGTTTTTCATATCCCGCAGCATCGTCATTCCAAGAGTTAACTTCTTGACTATCAAGACTCATTAAGTGTCTCTCTAGTCTGGAGCTGACTGTATACATGTCTGTGCTGAAGAGTTTTAAATCATGTAGAAATATGTATGGTAGAGGAAATGAACATCTTTTATGACTTTTCTCTTAACTGCAAATCCTTCAGACAGTTCAGCAGAAAGACTGTTATTTCTATTCTGTTTCCTTCTGGTTTTCCTAAGAAAGCTTCAGGACTTTGTTTTTATAGACTTCAAGCAATGTCAAAGTACATTTTTCTTTGATACTTACCAAAAACTGGGAAGGAAAAAAAGGGCCTTTTTGGGGGAATGCCTCTTGTAACGCCCAGTTAGGCTCTTGGGCACAGAAAGTACTTTGGATAATGTGTACAAGTCCTGTGCCCATGTGGGGCACAGTCCATGGAGCCACTGTCTTGCTTCTTGGTTTTGGTCTGCTGTTTAGGTGTGACACACGGTGGCTTTGATTTCAAACTCAGGAAATAGGGAGCTGGAAGCTCTGCTGAAGCTGGGTGTGAACACCAAATGGCAGCAGCAGCTGGCCACCTTGTTTGCCCTGGCTGGCATTGGATGCAGGCTTGGATGGGCTGCTGTCAGGGAGACTTGAAGCAGAGCCATGTTATTGTTAAAGGATGCTGCCAATGGTGACAAGCTGTGCAAGTCTTGGTCGCTCTGAAAGAATATCACTTAGGCCCTTAGGAGTCCCACAGATCCTCTGCATGTGGGAACAGTCAATAATGGGCATCTGGTTTTCAAGAGAGGAAGACCGACATTATGGCCCCCTGCCAAAAACTGGTGCCAGTTTGACAAATAGCATGGTTATTTCAGAGTTTCTGCCACACCGCAAATGAATCTCCTTCTGGATGCTGGCCACGGCAAATTCCTGAGGCGGTCCATACATCATCTTAATGCTGTGAAGTCTGTTGTGAGGCTGTGCAGCGAGGAGTGGTTGTTCAATTAGTGGTGTCTTTGTTCAAGGCTTGCACACACTGCATGTCCTGGCTCCAACAGGGAATGCTTTTGCTTATTTTAAGAGATCTAAATCCTTCATATCTTTCTGTGTTGCTGTTTACTGAAGTAAACACCTAAACCCCATTGTCAAACCCAGCAGGTACATGTGATAATCTGCATAATTTTGAACTTCAGCATTTGCACATCTGCCAACACTGTTGGTAGCATATCTGCTGTTGCCATGATGTCTATAGCCGTCATCTGAAAACAGTGATACCAGTGGAATGCTCTGGTGGGTCCTTAGTTCACTCCTAATGACCAGCAAATGTGCTGCAGGGTGCCTTAATTAGCAGTGTGTTTGCCCACAAAATCAGCGGGATCTGCAGACTCTGGAGCATATGTAGGATCTGTTATACAGGTAGCGAGGAGCCTTCTCAGCCCAAGCATGGGATGACAACAGAAACCTTGAAAGTAGTGGGACAAGATGGTACTGGAGACTGAACTAAAAGCTCACCATTGGCCAACTTCTGGTACTTAAAAAAAAAAAAAAAAGAAAAAGACTTGAAAACAGACAAAATTGGTTTTAAGGGTAAAAAAGAACAAGTATCTGATGTATGTGAAACACACCATGTCTGGTGAATTTGGACATAAGGCAGACTTGTAGACTAATAAAGAAACAACAAGGTGTAAAGACTAGTTAGAAAATATAAAAATAGCCTTGAGTGGACTGTAGGCTGGGGAGGAAGAAACCATCCAAGTAGTATCACACCTCATGCAAAAAAGATACCCCCTGGCACACCCCTGTCACCACATCACCACCACAATCATGATCCTCCCTGTGAAGACCTGGGACACTGAAGTCTCACCATGTGGACTGACTAACGCTGGGACCTGAAGGGGCAGTGAAAGGCTGAAATGGGTAGACTGCAGAAAGCTTGTGTTTTGATTACACAGAAAATATCTGTTTTGACTTGGCAGAATTTGAACTATAAATGTTAGTGTCACATTTTGACTGATCAGATAACTCTTTTATTAGACTGTTAAAGCTTTAAAAAAACAAACAACACCTAACATAAGGTATGACTTTGCCTTTAAAGAGTATTCCTTGTTTTACTTGGAAGATGTTGAGTACAGCATGAATCAGCAGCAGGCATGTACGCGTGTGCACAAACACACACCCACTGCTCCTTCCCTATCCAGTGTAACAATGCTGTAGGTATTTTCATTCCCATCCTGCGTTTTGGGGCACTGTGCGGGGAAGAGTTATATCCGTGAGATACATGGCATAGAACGGTGTAGACTGAAATCAGTTGTACCATATTTTTCCATCCTTTATTTTCTAGGGTGATCTGTGTATGAACAAAATCTTCGGAGACAAAATATTCTGCTTACGACTATGCATCTGCTATCTCGAAGGGCTTAAGAGGAAACATTTGGCTCTTTTGTGATTATAGTATTTTTCTCTGATAATTTCTGTAACATACTAGCTGGCCTCCTACATCAACTCCTGAATGGCAACTAACAGCATTTTTTTTCATGAAAAGAAATTTTTAATGGGCTGTACCATAAATAGCTGGGACTTGCTGTCCTATGTGGAAAATACAGGATATGAGTCATTATCAACAGTAGGAGACCTTAGATCCTCTGTAGTTGTACATATCTTCTGTGGCCATATCAAGGACTGCATTTAATCTGAGAAGCACATGTTCATTCCAGATAGCTACAGGAGACAACTTGGCTGCCACTGGCACGTTTTGTAGTATCTATTCTCTAGTAAAACCTACTCTACTCTTTAAAGAAACTCCAGTTCATTTTGTAACCACTGAGTTTCTAGTACCTTAAAGTGATAGTGAGAAAAAATCAAAAATAGTTATTGCTGAATTACAATAACATTTACTGAATTATTGGCTTGTCTTCAAGACAAAAGAGAGAAGCAGTCAGAAACCCAGTTCTTTCAGGAGTTTCTGATGTCCCATGTTCTTCCAGAGGGACCATTTTTGTCATAGATGTGATATCTTTCAGTGAATCTTTAAAGATCCTAACTAAGCTAACATTTTTTAACAAAGATCAATGAATTTTTACTATGACAATTTCTGCAACTCTCTAATTGTTTCTAACATTTTTAAGAATACAGTTCAAAAACAGTACCTTATATATATTTTTCTCCTTTTCCATTTCCAGGAGTTACATATGGATTTTGAAATTCTTGAATAAATTTTGCAGTTCACTCTTTCACAGATAAAAAAAGACAAGGAAACAAACAGTGTCATTAATTTCAATATAGGGATCAATGGGAGAGTAGAACACCAATACCCTCCAGACTTTTTGATCCCCATGACTGTGCTTTAATCAAACCCTATACTTCTGGGTACTTTAGCAGCAGAGTTAAACATGCTTAAATTAAGGAGACCTTATTGCTGGAAACCAGGGCTGAAAAAACTTTTTAATGGTTCACATATGGCAGCCTGATTCCCAAGTCTTCTTCTAAGGTTAAAAAAATAATTAAATATTTGTTTGGCACAAGTTGAGACAGTGATAATGGCAGCAAAGTCAGCAGGAACTTCCAGTGTGCTTTGAAGGCTAAGTAAAGTCTGCTTGAAATCTCTTCCACTTACTACTGCAGCATGCTATACTATGCTATGTTAAGTTATTACAAAACAGCAGCAGCAAGCATTAAATCACTTATGATAAAGCAGGTATCTGTTTCTCAGGGTGCTAGCTAGCTGCTAGGCCATAAAGAATAGAAAAGGGCTGAAGCACTGAATGAAGGCCTGGGGCCACCTGTCCACATCAGCCTGGTACTTAAATAAGCTTTTTTACAAGCATAATCCATTAAGATCAAATTTCTGTTTCCCTTTGTGGGTCCCAGACTAGAAAGACTTAGTGAGAATGAAAGACTGAAACCAACCTAGTAGCTGTAAACTTGAAGAATTACCTGGAATTTTCTCAGCAAGGTTGCTGTGTCTGAGCACCATAACTATAGATATTTCTTCCCATCCAACTGTGCATATTGCATTTTTGAAATTAGCCTCCACAAGGAAATGATGGACTACTTAATTGCAGTTTAGGCTTCAGATTTGCAATTGTAGATACAGAGAAATTCCATTTCCCAAAGAAATAAGTGAAGAGAACTTTAATTAGTTCTAAGGGCTCTTTCAACAATGAAAGTGAGTAATTCTGTTTTTCTTAACAGAGTTGCTGATATGGATGGAGATCTTTATTTATTTACTTTTTCCCCACACATTATGAATAAATGCATAAAAACAATGAAGAGATGATTTGAATCAAGTTTGACTTAAATTTTTAAAATATCTAGCATAGAAATCACTAGTTTGGATTTGTCCCCTTGGAAGAAAGGCAGGAGAAGGCTCAGAATTGTGGCTGGCTCTCCAATAATGCTAATGTATTTTTGGGCATCAAACATTACTAATTAAACAGAAAGTAGAAACAATACTTTTGCTTCAAATGTTGCTACACAGAGGCTTTTCAAAGTAGAAGAATTGTACGGTTGGCAATATTTAATTTTATTTTAAATTATCATATATCCATTGCCTGTTAGATGTTGATTTTAGAGTGTGAGATGTCAGACTGGTACCACGAGGGGTTTGTTTTCATATAAGAAAACCCATTGCTTTACAGCTATGATATTGTATCATCAAAGGAACTAATGCGTGCAAGTACCAGTTTTGTGCATCAGGAACGAGGTGAAAATGGCATAACAATTCTGACATTCCTTGAGAAGTAGTTTGGACTTGCTGGAAAATATACGATGTTATTTAGTGCCATGGACCAGCAGAAATTCTAAGCTGAATTTTCCTTCTGTACTGTGAAACCATCATCTGTAGCTGAACTTATTTAAATGCTAATGCTTACTTAGATCGTGATACTTTTATCAGTAACTGCATAAGCTGTTTGCATATCCTGCAAATAGCTTCTGAACTTTATGGTATACTAAGTCATACTGGAACTCCTGTTTAGCTGATTTCTGTGGCTGTGACAAGTCATGATGTGGAGATTTTGACTGTGGAATTATAAAAATCTTTATCATACTAACAGTAGGGTAAGCATACCATGACTGGAAGGACATACCCATCTACAAAGCACCCATAGTGAGCTGCAGTTGAGATTCTGATCTAGATGCACACCTTTCAGGCCCCAGTTTCCAAATACTTTCCATTCCATAGAAGCTACACCTTCAGCTCTTACTTCAAATATATGTCAAGCGTATATATTTTGCTCTGCTAAAGCTGAAGATTAACCCACTGCTGGGGAGGCTGGCGCAGTTACTCAAGTGAGACTCAAGATGCTCGGGCTCTAAGATTAAATAGAGAAAACTTTTATAGCTGCTTATGACATCAGTAAGTAAGCAAATTGGACAGGGCTGATGGGTCCTGGACTAACCTTGAACATTCGGATGTCAGAACAGAAAAAAGACGGGTGCCTATATGCTTTGTATTTTTAGATGTCAGCTTGGAGCCTGATTTATAGCAGCTTTCCAGTCTCAAGAGCAAACTGCTTATGGTCTTTCAGTACATACAAAGGCAGCTCAGAGAGGCTTTCAGCACAGAAAATGTGAGGTCAGATTAAGGGATTGATGTAAATCTACACTCTGAAGTCTCTGCTATCTGAGATTTCTGACTCTAAAAGATGAAGCACATAATCCTGAAACTCAGCTGGTACCACTGAGGATAAGAAGCTGTTGCCTTGTCTCTGTCTTAATTTTCTACTTTTGTTGAAACAGTTAAGATGTGAGAGTTTACAGATTTCTGGCATTGCTCACCAGCATTTAATAAGCATTTTTGCTTTTCTAGCAAAATACCTCTTTATATTTAATGGATAAGAAGCTATCTGCAACAGAGCAGGTGTGACAAAACCTTTTTACATCTCCTGAATTTTTACAGATTGCCTGTTACAACTGTGTAAAAGTTAAGCTGTGAGCCATAATTTAGATAAGGCCAGCTAAACATCCAGGCTTGCTTGGCAGCAAAATGTTCTAAACACCTCTCCTTGGTGGTACACTTTGATGAGGGGACTAGCTAGCAGGTTAAGGTGTGTATTGCTTCTGTGTGCATCACTCTGTATTTTCCCTGTTTTGTGGCAGTCAGGGAAGCTGACTCACGGCTCAAGCAGTAGCAGCTCATGATACACTGTTCACCAAGTGGCAGTCCCAAATTTCATATATGCTTTCCTCCCATCTGGTAAGTGGATGAGTCATTTATGACTCAATTTTCTCCGCTCAGCTTAAGAATGATTCCTAATGAGTCAGACAGAATGTTTTCAGGGACTCCTGCTGTTGGAGAGCACTTCACCTCTACCACTCCCATCTTCTCATCTCTCCCATACTGTGGGCTGTGGTCTAACTTCCAGAGCAGAATCCTTCTACACTAAATTCAGGATTGGTGAAATTGCTGCTTTAGTGAGCCATTTTTGATGTAAGTATAACTTTTAGCTTTGCCTTTAGTATTGCCAGGCATGCTGATACAGGAACAGGACCTCCCTTTCTAGTGGCTTTGTGCAGCACTGCCAAGAGACCTTCATGCTGCCTCTGCAGCATGGGTACAGGGCTGCTTTCAGATGGAGGACATTCAGATAGTCACAGGTTTGTTCTTTCCTTTCTTGTGCACAATGATTAGAGGGTTGGCCTGGGTTCCTTTACTACATTGGTAGACTAGATCTGTCTTGATTCTAGACAGATCTTTTATGCTGGCTCTCAGTTTGGAGTGCAAGTTCAGTACTAGTCCTTGTCATAGACAACTGTGCTCTAAACCAAGAGAATGTGGGGAAGGACAGGTGCCAAGCTGCAGGCAGGCTCCTGGCCATCACTGGCAGGCTGTTGATCAGAGGTAGGCCTCTGGGAAATGGTTAGGAATGCCATGTTTGTAATAATAAAAACGGGGCAAAGTGGTCTGCTAGTACAGAGAGTAGCAGTCTGCATTTGTGCAGAGCGCTTCAGTAATATTCTTAAAATTGCTAGTAATATCTATCGGTGGCAAAGAAGTGATAAAGGGATGGCAGAGAGAACTTTTGTTGAACTTATTTTCCTATGTATATATGTACTTTCTTTATACACTGCAGCTAAAAATATAAGTAAGTGTACTCTTTCCATAGAGAAAAATGCAGATAATACAACCATGAGATACAAATAGCAGCTTGTCTCTCACTGCTTTCCCAGACATATGGCCAGTCCTATAGATGTGCCCCTTATGTAAGAGAGATCTTGTGGCACGCTTTATTGCTGCATGACGGTTCACTGGAAAAAGCAGTTTGAGAACCACTAATTGAAAGAAACCTCAAGTTTATTCCATGTTTGAATCCCAAAGATTTTTATTTCAAAATCATTCCATCAATAATCAAAGTTTGTATATTGGAAATTGAAAATCTTTGGACCGTATCTCCTTTTACTTATCTTTCTATTTAATTAAAATTAAATAGTTGGTTCTCCCCAGTTCATTCTTTTGCCCCTAAAGCTATTTCTAGTACTATGTTCTCACTAATTACTAAAATCACAGCTAAATAGCATCCATTCCTGATGGTTCCTTGATAGTTTAAGGATTCACCACCAGAAGCAGCATTTGCTCTACAGTCTATATCTGAAATTAAATGTCTCATAATAATGTCATTTTCTGCTTGACTTTATTCTCTGTTAGCAGAGATTTTCTAATTGGAGATTAAAGATAATGTGGTTATTGCCCCCAGACTAAATGAATACTTTTCTTCAATTTTTAGTAAGGTTGATAATGTATGTAGAGGCAAAACCAGGATGGTTAACAGAAATGACTGTTTGAAATTGAGTATTACTAAATCTGAAAGGAAAACTGAAACATTTTAATATGATCACCTGAAAGGGATCAAATTATTTCCTTTCCAGACATCTGATAGCCATGGAATGTGAAAGGATTTTTATTTAATTTCATTGACACCAGAAGACTGGAGAATGATGTTTATAATAACCGAATTTGATGAAAGAGAGCAAAACAAACTATAGACCCTTTGTTATCAAAATTAAAAAAAGAGAAATAAAACAACAACACACATAAAAAAGCCTTACCAAGCTCTTTTAAAGAAAAAGAGTCATCTCTGGGGACAAACAGATACGGAAAAGTGAGACAAAAATGGGCCACAATGAAAGAACTAATCAGGGTTGAGAAAGATTACCAGGTCAGACTCCCAAAGAACAGCCTGCTGACTGATTTTAGACATTGCTTTTATTAACAGCCATAGTGTAAAAGGTAGGCATGTACTGATTTCAATTTATTCATGATACAAAGTCAGGAGGTACAAAGTAGTATGGATGATCATAACTATACTGCATAAAAACAATTGTATGACCTCGTAAAACAAAGTAATAGCAATAGGAAATTTAATAATGAAAAAGGTAATGTTGTGCTTCTATGTAGTAACAATTCTTTTAGAAACTGGAGGGCTGTCAGCTGGAAGTGGTGCTGAAGGTGAAGGCTGTTAGTTGACTATGAGGCACAAGAGACTTGTAACCTCGAAAAAAGCAAACGTTCCCAGGAGTGCATCAGCTGAGGTCATTCCAGCAAAGATGGGCACGTACTTATGCTGTGGAACAAGGTGCTGGGTTATCTTAAGTGCTTCAGCACAATGAGTCCTTGCAAGTCAAAGCAAAAACAAAACAAACAAACAAAAAGTATGCAAAGCATTAACTTTTCAATTCCTTGTGCTAAACAGTGTATATGAATTACATACTTGCATGATTGTCACTCAATAACATTAGCACATCCTTACTAGTGTCTAGTCTTCGTGGATGGAAAATCTGGTCTTCAGAACTGACTAAGAATAGCTGTCTTCTCTTATGAAGCGATCTGCAAATAGTACACATGGAGAAAAATGGCCTCTGAACTGTTATGAACTGTTATTCATATTCTATTTAAATGAGAAGAAAATAGCAGAAGAGAATTAATTTCACTTCTGCATATTCTTCTTTTTTCATCACTTATATTTCCAATAGCACAAGCTGCCATGTAAAAACACAAAAACACATATGTAAAATAACATTTGGAGAGTGTTTAGCAACAGGCTAGATAAAGAACCTTTTCCTCGTGTCCGGTCTGACCCTCTCCTGGCACAGTTCTGTGCCGTTCCCGTGTGTCCTGCCATCGGTTCCCAGGGAGCAGAGACTGTCACCTCCCTTTCTGTAGCTGCAGAGAGCTGTGAGGTCACTTCTGAGCCTCCTCTACTGTCGACTGGACAACCCCAGGGTCCTCAGCCTCTCCCCATAGGACATGCCCTCCAGCCCTTCTACTGGCTTTGTTGCCTTCCTTATGGGTGCTTTCAAGTACTTGCATGTCCTTTGTATATTGTGAACCCAGAACTGCACACACTATTCAAGGTGAGGCTGCACCAACAATAATATAGCAGGAGAATCACCTCTTTTGACCAGCTGGCTGTGCTGGTCTCAAAGGTGCGGTTTGCCCTCTTGGCTGCCAGGGCATTTGCTGGCTCATGTGGAGCATGCTGCTGACCAGCACCCCCAGGTTCCTTTCTTCAGGGCTGCTCCCCAGCCACTCGTCTCCTAGTCTGTGCCTGTGCCTGGCATTGCTCTGTCCAAGGTGCAGCACCCAGCATTTTCCTTTGTTGAACTTCATGGTGCTGCTGATCACCTAGTGCTCCAAATAATGTCAGCAATTCTCCAACAGAAATTGGATGTGAAATAAATAGGTGATGTTTAATTAAATGAGGTAATTCTTGAAACTGTTGTAACTGGTCTGATTTTCACCTTGAAGTGTTAAGCAAGTACCTTTGTAGTTGTCTTCATATGGTGCTTCTATGCTTATTTATGCAGAAGGTTGGTGCTGGGATACTTCGGGCAATGAACCACTCAGGATTTTTTTAGATGTATTAGGCCCAGAGATCCTTACACATTTGACTAGAAATATCAAAGTAAGTTTCTCTATGATACTTTGACCTGGTGTCTTACAGCATTTTCAATCTGTTTACATGTCTGGAAACTTAGAGTTAAAAAAACAAAGAAACAAACCCACTGTCCCAATTCATATTTTTACACTTTCACATTTCACGTAATTTTTTCCAGTTATCTTTGTGAAGTTAGCTGTTATCCATTTCCTTTGACAATTAGCAGTAAGCTGGGTATTATCAACAGAAATTTCCCTCTGAATGTAGAGGACTTCTTCTGCAAGGTATTATTTCTGCCTTTGTCCTCTTTCCAAACCTATAAGCATATACTCAGCTCAGTACAGAAAAGACAGATGGAATAATAAATCATTGGATAATAATTCCCAGTTTGCTGGTCAGCCCTTGCTTTAAAAATTGTCTTTGAATTTATTGCTCCAGCGTGCCAAAATAAAAGGGGGAAGATTTTTTTTTTTCTCTCCACATAACAAGAACATCATGGGCAGCAGCAGCATTCACTTGTCCGCATTGCTCTGCCAATGTGCTTCAGCGCTCTCTCTGCAGGAGCCATCCCATGTGTGAGATAATGTGTTTATCTCTGTAGCCGCTAATTCTCAACTTTTTTAGATAGCCTAAGTGAACAGCAACTCTACCAATTATTTGAAGCAACTCTACCGATTATTTGCACTCCTCAAACTATGTTATGAATTTTCTTGTTCAGGAAAGCTACTCAGATTTGTTTTATATAGACCAATGCAGGCCAAATTAAAACGATTGCAGTGATATGAACTGAAACAGTGTTCTAAAGTGAATATAATTTTCTATTTCTGCATGCAGTTGGGATTTTACAGTATGATTTTCCACTTAATCAATTACATTAGGAATTATTACTCATATTTTAGAAACCTAATGAAGTTACTTCCTATTTTATGTTGAGGTTTGCAAAAGAAAAAAAATGTGCCACCTTTTTTTTTTTTTTTTTTTTTTTTTTCCTGCAGCCTGTATTATCATTCTTTATTTTTCATCACAAAGACAGCTTGTTTCCACATCAGCTTCCCAATTGAGTGCCCTTTTTGGTGTGTTTAATTAGATGACTCCAGACAGCATGAACTACAATAAGCTTAAGCAACATCAGGAGCTGATGGCATTGTGTTGCCTAACAACTCCAGAACAGTTTCTCCAATTGTGCTGAGTTGCCATAGTAATATCTGCCCACTGCTGGTGGACTTGCTTGAGAAATTTAAATAAAAACAACTGTCAGACTAATATCGTGGCAGATGCATTAGCCTCAGCAACATCAAGAGACTCAAAATTATTTCTGTCACTAGCATATATGAAGCATAATTTTGCATAGGATCACCTGAGGTATGCATTTTTTGCAGGCCCAATAGCCTGGTGCTTTCTCTCAATAAATGTAGCTATATAGAATATGAGATGGGCACAAAAAGTTCACAGAATTATTTTTTCTCTGTGACACCACCGTTTCTTCATGGCTAACTTTGACCATATTGGAATCTTAAATTTCCACTTCATTCTGTTAAATATTTCAAAACTGGACACAGCATGAGTATCATATACTGCTCTGGTGTAAATGCAATGCAGCAATAACTTTGACTCTGTAGTCCTGTAGGAATGGCTGGCAGAGCTTTAGTCTCCCCAGTCAGTACAGCTTTTCATTTCCTAGACCTCTCTTCTCTGCAGATCAACCCCTGACTTTGATTTTTTTTTTGAGGACTTCATTGGCCAAACTTTGAGCAATGAAGCATTTTTAGCACTGGAAGATATAAGTACTATTTCTATGCCCAGATTAAGGTGCTTCAGGTATATGTGTAATGCTATTAAACTGCATAATTCACCCATTCGGAAATGCTTAAGGCATCTAATCTGTTCTTAACATATAAACTATGAAAAAACAGTTACCCTATAACATCAGAAAATGAAATTCAGAAGCTGTTTTTTATGTTGTGTTTCTACAGCATGCTTCCTTTCTTTCTCTTCTTGGGATGTAACTGTGCTTTATTCTATTTATTCTTCAATTTGCTGCACATATTCCTGAGATAATATAATTCTCCTTTTTATCAGTAGAGCTTATTGGTAAAGGGGAGAATGTTTGGATGTGATTAAAAAAGACCTTTTTATTTTAAAATGCCTCTGAGTTCTGAGTACTTCCGATTCTTCCCACCTCTTCCATATTTTTCAAATACTTTAACGTGTATGCTGAAGTTATAGGGTTGAATTTTTCTGTCCTGGAAAGCTAATGCAGCAAACTTAGGCCAGTAGTAATTATTAGCCCATCTGTTTTACTTCACCATTCTTTTCAGACAGAAAGAGGAAAAAAAAAACAAATCGCTGTCTCCACAAAAGATGCTGGAGCCTTTACTTTGCATGCATGTTTCCAGAGTTGTTCCATTTAACTTGATGGAATGACAAATCCCTTTCCCCTCTGCTGTTTTGTCTGTCTGTCTGCTTATATCTCCAGGATTAAAATTCAATTTAGTCAAATACTTGGGTGAAATGATGCTTTAATTTGGTCTCCCTAACAGGTTTTTTCCTCTTCTAAGGAGAAGCTGTTTGCTTTTCTCAGTATGGTCAGCAGCTATGCTATTAAGTGATAACTGACATAGGTGTCTGTCTAGAGCCAGAATGTCAAAATCTCCATTTAGAAAGTGTCACATTCTGCCATCCCACTCTGCCTTAGCTGTCCAAAATTAAGTATGATCAGAGTGGGGCACTGTGTAAACAGACACGGCATGGAATATTAACTGGTTGCTGATGATGTATTTGCTGAGCAATTTGCAGGCTATCATTCTGATTAATAGAAAAAAAAAAGCTGTATCTATGGAAACAAAGTGTGGAAAATAGCTTTTATGCCTGAGGAATGCTCAAGGAAAATGGTTAGGTGGTCTTAAACGTGATAGCAGATGTCTTCTTAGCAAATCTCAGGGCACTGCTGATGTGAATAGGGATGTAGCAATGAGTGGCACATAGAATCCTAATGTTGTGAAGCAAAAAGAGAGATCCCCTTTTATTTAAGATTATTTATTTTTTATATTATATTTCTATATTTTTATTTTTATATTTATTATTTATTTAAAATTATGTTTAAAATTATTTAGAATTGTAGAACTATAGAATATCCTGAGTTGGAAGAGACCCACGAGGGTCATTGAGTCCAACTCCTGGCTCCACACAGGACCACCCAAAAACAAGACCATGGGTCTGAGAGTGTTGTCCAAATGCTCCTCAAACTGCAGCAGACTCAGTGCTGTGACGGGAGCCCATCCCAGTGCCCGACCCCCCTCTTTGTGCAGACCCTTTCCCTAACCCCCAGCCTGACCCTCCCCTGTCCCAGCTCCATGCCGTCCCCTCAGGTCCTGTCGCTGTCCCCAGAGAGCAGAGCTCAGCGCCTGCCCCTCCGCTCCCCTCCTGAGGGAGCAGCAGGCTGCCATGACTGCGATTTAAGAGCTCTCCATTTATAATAAGCAGAGAGATTTAAATTGGCGAGGAAGAAACAGGTTAGTTTTTTAACTGCATTCCAGTCACTTTTTTTTTTTTTTTTTTTTTTTTACTGCCTGTTGCTGCTTTTGTGAATTGACAGATCCAAATTCAGGGGATGTCCCACTATAAGAGGTAGATCACATTTGCTGCTAATAAATTGCACCTAGATACATTCTAAAAAATTAAAATGGCTGCATGGGGATAAAAAATATAGTCACACCAAGTTTATCACTGCTTCTACTTTTTTGAAGAGCCTCTATGTGGAGCTTGGACTTCTGCCTCACTTCTTGCTGTAGAGCTAAGGAAGCATGCACCTTTTATTCTTCTCTTTCTTTCCCATTTTATTTCCCTGGCTAAAAGATGTTGGCCAACAAACAATAGTTTAGGTAAAGCTCCTGACATAAAAAACTCTATCCTTGAAGATGGCTTTTCCCCAAGAGATTTCCTCAGCGTATTGGCCTCTACAGGTTCCTGTCTGATCTGCTCAAAGCTTATGTTGCTGTGTGCCACTGTCACAGAAAGTACAGGAAACATCTGCCTTCTTTCTATGAAAAATATAAATAGGTGCCTGAGTTTTCTTATTGGTTCTGATATTGTTGACGGACACGGAGGGCCATAATCACCCCCAGTTATGAACTTTCCATTTGTATTAGGCACTTGTCTTGAGAACACGAGCTCAGTTCCATCTGGATGAAAGTAAGTAAGATTTGCTCCAGGAGCACACACCATGCTTTCTGACCACTAAGAGCTTCTTGATCTGAGGGGCTAGGTCGGAGTTTGTCTGGAGGCAATCCCTCTGACACATGTGTAGTGGAGACCTCATGCCCACAGCTCTGTAGATCTATTCCTTCTGCAATCTCTTACTGAGGGAATTAGCTGAGCCGTGAGGCTGCAGCAATGGCATAGATGTCCTTGTGGCATGGCTCTGGGCAGGGAATTGTTCCTTTGGAGACAGAAGGGGCTGAGGGAGCAGGTGGGTTTTCTATTCCACTACCTTCACTGTTTCATCAAGCAAAAGTATTTAGCAAAGTATTGTCATTGAAGAAGATTATGTCAGAAAGGAATATTCAATTTAGCAGGTAATATTAATATAGCTTATTTTATAATTCACATCCTTTATTGTAAGCTGGTTCTAATGTGGAGTTATGTCAAAGGACTTGCCTATTGATTTGTTTGAAGAAAAGGCTTCAGTGGAAGAATAAACAAAATCTTGTTTGGTGTACCTTACCTTGGTCAGCATTAAACAGGAAGCAGATCTGAAATCCTCTGTCAATAGTAATTTCTAAAGGTTTGGGGTAAAGGCAAAAGAGCGGAGCTTTACAGAATGTACATTGTGTGGCCTGGTTGTTGCAGGTAGCCTTGGGTGACATGAATTATTTAAAAGGAAAGTTTATTTTACAGTGGTAGAAGGGGAGCCCAAAGCATGGTGGATAATTATGTGTAACAGGAGTAGAAAGTTTTTTCAGTGGACAATTGTTCCTCAGGGGCCAGTAAAGATGCCAGAGTATGATGCAAATTATAACAAGCTTGGTGGTAGCAAAGCCCTGACACTGTGTGTGAAACCAGCCCTTGCTCATGTGGGGACATTTTGCAGCCATGTCCCTTTTAGATTGTTTGCAAGGTTTGTTGTCTGTGTAAAATTCATGCTCCTTGCCTCTACTTGGGTTCTAAGGGAAAAGAAGCTACTGAAAGTGAAATACCACCAGGAACAACCAACCTGGGGAGCTTGTCCATGGGTTCATCTTGTGGCCAGAATGGCAATGCTTACTTAGAGGTTTTTACAGTGAGACCATGTAAAAGCAGGGGAGCAGTTAGTGGGGAATTAAAAGTGAGATAAAGGGAAGAAAAAAGAAAATGTGACCTAATGCAGAAAACTAAAATAAATGAAAAGGCAGTCAACAATAAATATTTAATATATATCTTCAGATATGTTTGATACATAATATATTTGAGATATAATGCAACAAACCAAACATTAATAGCCAAAATATACATGATGATATTGGAATGTTTTAATACTTTTTGAAAGCGCATGAAAAGCCTAAAAATTCAGACACTTTAAAACTGCAATATAAAACTGGTATTATCACTGGATTGATGGAATACATATGTTTATTTGCTTGAAACTGAGCTCAGTGAGGAATCTGAGCATATTGTAATAGTTCTAGCTGAATTTGTACCTCTTCACTATGTGTCAAAAGAATTCTTTACACAAATTAAATATTTTAGTGGTTAAGTATTACTCTATAATTTATAGGCAACTGGGTTTGGAAATTCACGTAGAGGCAGTACAAAACGATACAGCATCACCTGCAAAACCATGTGTGAAGGGCTGTACTGTGCTTTACCTAGGTTTGAGCAGCAAAGTGCTCCTAGTGGATGGTACAGCACAGCTCTTCTGTGAGAAACGCATTTTATTTCCATATAGTTCCAGATCTGATAAGAGCTTGCAGGAGTGTTTCCAGATCTTTGGCAGAAGCTATGCTGTATGCAATCTGGAAAGTCCGATGTCTGCAGAGGTGTCTGGGCCTTCCAGATGATACTGGGTTTGTTCTGCAGTGGGATCCTCCTGGAGGGGCACAGACTACTGATTCCAGCGGGTGAGGCAGGAACGTGGAAAAGCTTGGTGAACAATTCTAATGCAGCGACTCCTTAGATTTCTCACATTCTCTTAATTTGAGAATTAAGAGAAAAGAAATCACCAAATGTAATACATGCCAGGTTGCTGTAAAAATGCCCTTTTCATTTTGGCATCCAGATGTCCCCTCTCCCTCTTTCATAAACTTGTCAAGGAAAGGTTGAAGATAACAGATAATACACCAGCAAACCTATGATGGAACACGTTTCACTTCCATTTAGTAATGGGCAGAGAGAGGCATGGGGAGTGTAAGTGAGTTAGGTGAGCTCAGAGGGGCAACCTGCAAAAAACCAACCAAACAAACAAAAACAGACCATCCCTCTCTGGATTCTCAGGCTAGTGCACTTACAACAGCAGATTTTTCCAGCATGCCCATGATTAAACCAATTTCATTGAGAAGATAGCATCACTGATAACATGTGCAAATGAAAATGATGAAGTATTTGAGGAGCCTCTTAAAAATCCTCCTGCTAAATAGTGCTTCTGTAACAATGGACAGAGACCAGAATATTGCTTAGGTTCTAGGAAAAGTTTACATCCTAAGTATATAAAAGAATAAATGACAACAATGCAGATAAAAAAATCTACCAGGTAAAATGACCAACATACTGATTTTTTTTTTTTCCCCTGCATGTGTGAATTACATAAGTCCTTTCAAAAATGAAGCACAGCAATTCAAATTTTCCAGTTCAGTTCTCTGGATCAGTGACTTTAGAGAAGTTTTATTAAAAAAATAATACAGCAGAACATATTCTTAGGATGTCATTTCTATTAAGTAATTTTTCTCAGAAGTTCCTCAGTGTGTGTCTCTATCTATCTATCTGTCTAGCTAGCTGAATTACAGTAGTTTATTGTTGTCAAAATGTGTGATACTGGATACTGGTAAAACATACTGAAAATATTCATCTGCAAAAGCCATACTTCAAGAAAGGTGCACTTTTTTTTTTTTTTTTCTTTTTTTAATAAGAATGTTGCTCTTATTTGCTTTTATTGATAGTACTGCTCTAAGAGGAAAGGAAAACTGTACTTCCTTGAATGTTGAATATATTTCCTTTTGTATTCACATAATCCAAAATAAGCTGTATTAACTGACATGTTTTATTTAGCTGCCTTTAGTAAATCTGTTAATAAATCTGAGATGTAATTTGGAAATGGAAAAGTGCAATTCCTTCAAAACCTCTTTTTATCAAGGGCAGGAAAATACAAGAAAATAAATATAGGAAATAAAAAGATGTTAATCTTGGAATTTTGTTTGCATGCTTAGTGTCTATGGAGAGACAAACTGGTCAGTTATGAAATCACAGTTTACTTAAAACATCATTTGATTGAGTAATATTAGAAAGTTATTACAAATAGAGGAATAATCTTCCATGTTTTCTCAAGTATGAGTGGATACAGAAGGCATCCCGTGTATTTCTTTTAAGTTTTCCTCATGGGCTTACAACCCCATAGGTTTCCTCATGCCCAAGTTTCTGTGCACCAGAATGAATTGTTCGAGATGTATGAGTGGCTTGAATAAACCAACTGAAAATAATAACATAATTCTATATTATGAATCACAATAGAAAATGGACTTTAAAAGAATGGACTCAAGCAGAACATGCCTTTGTGCACAATATAGGAAAAATATGCAAATGAAACACTTACTGATTACAGGTATGCTCTTTGGGATGACCTGAATGAGTGTAAGCATTTTTTTTTTTTTTTTTAACAGAGGCCTTTACAGAAGGCTACATCTTGCACCAATTCAAATAAACATCTGTTTATACAAAAACTAATGTGTAATCAAGCCTCAAAACACCACTTCTGTGCCATGTAAATATCCTTGAAAATGCAACAGTCGCCATTTCTGTCACAGGGAGTGTCCTGCAAGTAGTTAGGAAAGGGAATGTGGAATATACTGACGTGCATCTCCGACATCGTATTTTATTATTTGTGCTTACTTGCTCGATTTTGCTGTGTGCAGCTGTTTATGATACTAGGATTTATTTTCTTTTGTCAGATTGTTTTTTCTTGCACAATATTTAAATGTTGTCTAAGTACTTTTACTCGTAGAAAAAAATATCTAATGACTTGTTTGGAAGAGAGGTTCATTTTATCTTTGCCTTGATGATTTAATGTTGAAAGGGGTGCAGGGCAAGTGACAGTTCAAGTCATATTTTTATGTACTGTGCACAAAGCGAATAGCACTTCGTTGATTTTACTTCACTGCCACTTCTCAGTACTGTGTCATCACTCGGTAGGTGCACCTGTTTGTTCACTTTGCACTCATAAAACAAGTATTAACTTTTTATTCTCATTAAATCTCAGCACTGTATTTGTAATGTGGCTGTAAGCAGGTAACAGTTTTAGGGTGCTCATACAGGTGATTACGCTTATAAATTTAGTTGTAACTGCTGTGAAGTCTTTTAGGATTTTGATCTGTAGTTTTATTGGATGTCCATGCTGCATTTAAAGGGAAAGAAGGAACTTCTTTTAGGTTTAACCACTGAAACTTCTTTTAAAATCTACTAATTTTAAGGCGAAGTGAACAGTGCTCTGACACATTGACTATTAAATATTCTGCTCTGTAATAGTGTGAGCAAATGTTATCTCCATCTGTGGTCTGCACTGAAGCCTAAATAAGGGAGATACTACATCGAAGAACATTTTGAATATGATGCATTTGCTGTTGTAAAGGCCAAGTTTATGGCACTTTTGTATTGCAGTATTAGTATTTGGAAAACATGAAGACTATTCATTCATGTAAATGAGACTGCAGCTGAGGAAGAAGGAAAGGATGGCAACTCTGTAGTTAAAATAAACATGGATAGAGTGTCCCATAACACATTTAATTTGATGTCTTTTCTTTTGAGGATTCTTCTCATGTCTCTGTTCCTTCCCAGTTTTAAATGCCTTGTGACAACAAGGTGGTCTTTTATTTATTTATTTATTTATTTATTTATTTATTTATTTATTTATTTTTAAATAGAAAACCATCAACAAAAAGCAGATTTATAGGTCCCAATTGTAATGATTTTGGGTACTGGTACATCACAGAGAAACCAGTCCCATGCAAGCACACTGTGCAATTCTGCACCCATACCAGTGTTCCTGCAAGACCCTTGCAGCTAGCCTTGAATAGCCACAGGAGAAACATGTTCATAAAGTGGCACATGAAGGGGCTGACTTGTTTCAACGTAAATATTGAAATATATTTAAAGGGCATTTCCAAAATTGGACCAACTAACTCCAAAGAATTCCTATTTTCTAATTTTACAACAAATCAGTTAGATGATTAATATTGATGACAGAAACATTGTTACTACGATATTGCAAGGAGCAGTCACTAAAATGCTACTGGGATGATTTTTCTTTTTTCTTCTTCTTCCTTTTTATGCTGTCTGTTGAGGCCAGCTGCTGCAACTCCTAGCACAGAGATGCTTTATGGCTTCAGAAAAACTAGCAGAAACATGGGATGCTGTTTGCACATAGCATCAGGGTGCTGTGGGCAGGCCAGCTCACCTGGCATGATGTGCCCTGCCTGTGGTGCTACTGCGCAACTGCCACCGTTGTGCCTGCTTCTTGCTCTCTTGGTGACAACCTTGAAACAGCCACTTCAGGCAGTGCTGTGCTGGTGGGTTACGGGCCTGCAGTTCATGCTATCAGCATGCCTGCTTTAGTGCCTTCACATGGATGTTCAGGGATTTCAAATCATTAACTTAAATATTTTGATGAAGTAGGCCCATAGTTACAGCTTTCATTCTTTGCTTTTCTGAAATTCAGTGTGTAATTAATGCAAATTTTGTTTATCAGTTAATTAAAAATCCAAAATATTGTTTTTCAATTTTTTTTCTCCTGTTTACGCTTTTGTTCAGCAAATGGATTCTTGGCTTGGGACCAAACAACTGTGTTTTCTATATAATTAAGCACTAAATGTACATATATGAGAATGATGAAAATGAAAGGAATAGGAGGATAAAATGCAAAGATTTAATTCCTCAAAATTGACTGTCAGTCTTGTAAGTTCATCATTATTATTCTTGATGCATATTCTTAGCTTTTAAAGAAAATGCCAAGTCTGGTTAGAAACTATTTAAAGACCATAAATTCTTCATTGGGGAATTCTTTTTTGACTTAAAATCCATGTTATTTCTAGGATTTTGAAGGCAATTTATATACTGGCTGGCAGAGAACAGATTATGGGCAAAAATTATCTCTGCATTACTGTGATCAGAGTGATGAGTATTTTGGTTTTGTCTCCTGTTGTTTGTTTTCTTTGCCATTGACAATTTATTTTTCTGTTGTTTCTTTTCAATTTGAGCTCCTCAGCATGCCTACAAATATTTTGTGGCATCCTTTGGGATGTCATGGATTTGTACTGACTTTGGATTACGTTTATTTGTACTTACACTGAATCTGCAGCGAGTCTGTTGAACGTAAACCTTGCAGAGCTTTTTTTTCCCATTGCTTTTGTTGCATTGCAAAACATCTTTCTTAAGCTGCTGTCTTCATCCATATGGCTGAAATTTTACACAAATTGAAAAAAAAAACTACTTCAGAAAATATGGATAGATTATGAAAAGCTTGCAATATTGTATAATTTAAAAAATTTCAGAGAAAATATTTTGTTTAATCCACAAGATACTAGCTATTAAAAGCATGTGGAGAATAAGAATAATCAGAAATTCTGAACTAAAACAATTCAACAGAACAAAGTACTTTTTTTTTTTTTTTTTTTACTTAAAAAGGCCACATTTATTGAAAACTTACATCAGTGCCAAGCGTAAGTTTGTTTGTGCAGCTCTTGGTGCCTTGGTCTGGTGTTAATTTACTGTGTAGGGCTACACAGTAAAAGCTGGCCATCATTTCTGCTCTTCTGCATCATTTTGTGCCAGGGATACAGCCCTTTTATCACATACTATAATCTTTTACATTTGCCCGAGCTTTGTTGGATACCGAATATCTCAGATTCATAAAGGTACAGATTAAAATAATAAACTTTGCCCTACAATGACTGATATGAAAGTGCATTAGAAAAGGGCTTAAAAGGATGTACTTTACTAACTTCACGTCCTTTGTGCCTGCTGTGCCTTAGCAGTGTACATGCAGGCTCTGAATTACGGGTGGGGGTAAAATGAACTGCAATGGCCCTGGTGAACGTGCCCATTTATGGCTTACTATCAGGGCCCTTTGGCTCTGCCCCTGGATTTCATTAAGTAACAAAACACTGCCTCGCACGCTTCCTTCTGCCAAGAAAACCGTATTTGGCAAACTTGTACAAGGTGGGTGTTATTGTCTTTTAACATCCTTACAACTTCCAGTCTGCAGCTTTTAAAGCAGATCAGTTGTTTCTATACATGATGCAGTTGAGCTTTGTTATCTGAAAAAATAATTTGGACTTTCTGGGCTTTATTTGCTTTCAGCAAAGACTATAGTCCAGTTTAAATGGTTCAGAACAAACAGATCAGGCTTGCTTTTGTAGCTGAACCTGAGCTATCATCAGGAGCTTTCTAACCTTCTCCTGAGGAAATCTAAACATCTATGTCCTGTCTTCTGCTGTTTCTTCTGCTTCTTTTTTTAAAAACAAACAAACAAACCCATGTCATTACTGCTGTTGGCAAGGGTCATAGCTAAAGAAAATTTCTACCCTTTTCTTTATTAGGAAGTTATGAACAGAGACTGAAGATGGGTAATGGGGAATAAATTTTTTATCAAAATAAAAGTTCCAGCTAGTTTAGGAAGTAGTTGTAATGTGGGAAGAATTGTTTTTATCTGCTAGTAATTGTGTGAAGCTGTGTTGAGAGATGACACTTATTCTGTTAAAACAAGGAACAACCATGTTTGCCTTCCCAGTACTCATTTTAACTAAGTTCAATGACTTTGTTAGCACAAAAGTTTTCAGGCATATCCACAATCAACAAAAGGAGTGTATCTATTATTGCATCTTTCACTTTTTTTTTTTTCTAAAATACCATTTGGTAATGTATAGTCAACTGTGATGTTCTTACAAATAGAAATTTAATTTGAAGATCTTTATTGATTAGGAAAGTAAAATTACAGGAACACACAAAAGTAGATTTTTCTCTGAAGAGCACTGCCTTTTTTCAGCGATCAGCCTTGAAGGCCATGTCCATCCTGCATAACCTGACGTTCTGAGTGAAATAGAAAAACATTTTTGCATTGTCTCTAGACTTCTGGTCTAATGCATAGGAAAACATTTCCAGATAAAGCTCCTGGATTGTGATTCTCTCTTTAAGTTTTTCTTTGGGCTGTTCGTATTTGTTTAACACTTGCTCCTATGAGGGACGGAGTTGAGGAACTAAAGGAATGAAGGGTTTTTATATCCGATGGCACCTTTATGGGTTTATTATATGGATGTTTCAATGTAACTGAAAAGCATGCTCAGATATGTTTAGAAATAGAAATCCTAGGACCTGTACAAATATGCATGAGTAAGGATTAATGAACTATTATATAAGTTACCATTCAATTGATTTGGATAAAAAACAGCCTGTGGTTGTTTTTTTTTTTTTTTTTTTTTTTTTTTTATGCAAGCAATATTTTTTGCATAAGCAAATATATACACTTGGAGCTCTGTCAGTCCCCAGCAAATTCCAATGTGGTCTTTTGTGAGATTGTAGAGTGCTCTGCCAAGTGTACTTTCAGATAAATTGTCTGAGCAGATAAATTGTCTGAGCCAGAGGTTCTCCCCAGCCTGGATTTTCCCGTGCTCTATTCTGTGCTTTGCTCATCGAGCCATACCTTTCTGTATAGTAGGAAGTACATTTTCACCATATCAATATATCAAAAGTCATCAAATTGTGACACAAAGCGTATGTCTATCTAAAAGAAAAAAGTGAATTCAGAAGAACTCATATCTGCACTGATGCTTCTTTGAAGTGCATAAGAGCATAAACCATGACAATAGTAAGCATCATATAGCAACCTAGAATCTTGTACCAAGCCAGTTTAACATACATTTCATCTATCCTTAATGTTAAGAACTGTTTACAGAAACCGTATTTGGTTAAGTTACTTTTTATTGTCATCAGTAGATAATGTCAGTCAGATGGCTCTGAATCTGCAGAAGGCATTACTTTTACTAAGGCTTCACTGAAATTAAATTTGGAATTTGAATCAATGCCCAGGAATGATGTCAGCTATAGCAGATTAAATTTGCTAAGGTCTCTTCATTTTAAATGTGTTTTTAAAACAAAGCAGATAATTTTTCCAGGCTTTGGCCTTTTAATGTTTTAGCCTTTGTTTGAACTGAATAGACCATTATATTTTGGGTTATTGAACATTACATTTTAAATGTATTTTGTAGTGCTTTTGCATACAAAAACATGGATTTCATAGATGCATATATTTGAACAGTAATTTGTAAGTAGCAAGCAAGACATTCAATATTTTATCTGTCTTTTGCATGCTGTCATAATTGTACTTTTATATTTTGAAGGAATAAGTGAAAGGAAAAGCAGAGAAATAATTACTGATGTGAGGATTGTCTTGTACTTATCTTCAGAAATCAATATACAAAATGCTTCTTCAAATATTTAGTACTGAAAACAGTATATAAGACATAGGAAAATGCTTAAATAATTCAATTTTCTGTCTCTGAAAGAATTGTGTATTAGATATGCCTGGTCAGGATTTTGTGTTGTTGTAACAAGATAACTCTGCCTTTGTTCCACCCGGTGATATGCTTATGGTCTGAAGCCTGAAAATTGCTAGCCTTTTTATTTTTATCTGATGTTACATTAATAGCAGCTGTCATTATTATTTATACCTTAATGTTATAATTGAATCAATGGCATCCTGCAGCAATGAATCCTGCAGGTAAATTATATAGTCTATATCCTGCTATTGAAGAGAAATGTGAAGTGTGCAGATTTCAAGTACTTTAAAATAACTTTTAAGTAATTGGAAATACAAAGTGCCAGCTTGCAGCAGTGCAGAGCACAGCTTTGCCAATGCAGCTTTATCCACGGTGGCACTCCTTTGCTCCATCTTAGACTCCCAGAACCCCGGTTTTAGTTGATAGGGACCTCTGCAAGTCAAGCAGTCAAAGCCTAGATCAAGGTACTCAGGGTCTTGTCTAGACCAGCCTGGAACCTCCTAGGACGGAGCTTCCACAGCCCCACTTCCAGCTTTCAAGCACCCTCATGGTAAAAATTCTTTTAAAAATATTGGAATTTCTCATTTTCCCCCTAACACCATGATTCTTTGTTTCTTTTTGCCTCCATTCTGTCGATGTGCACCTCGGAGATGAGTCTAGCTCCATCTCTGTTTCCTTTGGCTGGGTAGCTGTAAGCAGCAATAAGGTCTCCCTTAAGACTTCTCCAGGCTGAGCTCTCAGGTTGGAGGCTGAGTTCTCTTGGCCTCTGCTCATCCATCATGTGCTCCAGAGCCCTGGTGGTCCTTTGCTGGACTTATGTCAGTATGTCAATGTCTTTCTTATTCCAAAGAACCCAAACTTGGACATGATTCTCCAGGTGTGGTCTGACAAATGTCAACTAAGGGCTCAGCAACTGTGAAAAGGCATGGGAAATATTTGTAATTCTTAGGAGGAGAACTGACAGCAACCCAACAATGATATGCTATTCTGTAAATCTGCATCGTTCTCATATATTAATTTTTGTGTGGATAGCATGAAACTGTGAGTGGGATGTAGAACATGAACAGGAAATAATTATCTAATGTTCTTCTAATGGAAAAATTTAGGGATAGCATGCATAGCATGTGTTACACTTAAAACATATACATGACAATGTATTTTCTGTAATGTGTTACTGAAGTGTACAGCAAAATTGCCCCAGGATGTTGTAGAAAATAATGAATAAATGATTTCAAGAGAGCTTTAAGGGAATTCATATTGAATGAATCTAGCCATGGCCAGGAGATGCGCTATCAAATGCAATCCCTGGCTCAAAAAGTCCCTTGTTTGGGAAGGTGCTGGAGCAGGCTCATTTTATGCTTAGTTAATTTGTTCCCTAGCTATGTAACATTGGCGGTTTCTGCAGATAGGATATTGGCCCGCAATAATCAAATCAAAGGCCTTGATAGCCCTGATATTGCAGAAAAGGGGCTGTTTTATTGAATGGAAGGAAGATATTATTAAGGCTGTATCCAGCATTTGAGTGGTCACAGTAATATTCTGGCATGTTCTTCAGGTCCCACTTGAGTCATGATTTAGTGTAAATGTTTGCAACAATTTTAGAGTTACAGCTCAAATAACGTTTTTATTAAAAGTGTAAGAATAATAACCGGTGTACATTCTTTCTGTTTTTGTGTGTCAAAATGTAATATCTTTACTTAAAAATAGGATCACAGGAGATATTTCCTGTTGTGTAAAATTCCTGCCCCAGCCCATGCAAAGGTCTGTGCCACTGGGTGGCCTCTGGCTTTGCAGCTCCATTTCATCATTTGCATCGGTGCTGACACAGGCAGCAGCCACACAAAGAAAAGTTCTCCAGGCAGGGAGACCTCAGTGGGAGCTGAATCAGGCCTTATCCACACAGAGGAACTGTCTGGTCATTTTCTCAAGCAAAATCCCAAAGCAGAACACCTCAGTTTACACATTTGTTAAAATCAGTATGGCCTTACCAAAGTTTTGCTGTTTTGTTTTGTTTTGTTTTGTTTTGTTTTATTTTATTTTATTTTATTTTATTTTATTTTATTTTATTTTATTACATGTCCACTCAGGCTATTGATTTTAAATGAGAAAAGGCTTATTGTCCAGCTTTTACTTATCTTTTAGTAAAAGTCACATACATAATCTGATGGATGAGCCCATCAGTATTGGAAGCTATCAAACAGATGATACTTTTGCTAACCAATAGGTATAAAATCCAACACCCCTTCCCCTTTTTTGCATGAATGTTTTCTTTCTGATGACCATTTAAGTTACTTCCCAGAAAACAGCTGTGGCAGCACAGAAAACAGAACAGTTTGAGAGCTCATCTGGGGCACTCAGGCTGATTTCACAATGGAGATACTTTAACAAACACTGGGAATTGTTTTGATCATGTAAGAGTGACAAATGCACCATTTTGTGAGGGATTTAAGAACTCCTTTTCTCTTTTTTTTTTTTTTTTTTGATTTATGAAACACGATTGGAAAATGATCTGTAGGTATGAACAAGAGTTAGCAGTGAGGATGTGTAAGGCAAAGAAGGAAAATAGAAAAAGGATGCTCTTATTGGAAGCTGGAGCTAAAGCAGCTGGAAATCAGGGACAAGGCTTTTTAAAATTATTTTTTAAAGAACAATTAAACATGAACAATTCAGAAACAAGTTGGGTTCTTTCTTACAATTATATATTACTCTAAGCTTTAAAATAAAAAAAAGTCTTTTGTAAAGATACACTTCAACAATACTATTGCTCTTGAAAGTGATGTGGAATTCATCAAATTGGTGTGCTAATTCATGCGCAGCACTGCATCTGGCTGGATGAAGCAATACACTTTTCAGATCAAAAAGCATGCATTTATACTCAGTGCTATCCATAGATATTTTCTGAATAGTCAGAAACAGAAATATTTTCATTTTGAGTGAAGTACAGACTGCTATTTGTTTCTGAAGAGTTTCTAGAGTTGATAGCATGGATATTTTGAGGACACCCTCTCTCTTTATAAGAAAATGACTGCATTCCATTAACAGAACAGAAAATTTGATTTTACCAGTCATAAGAATTCTCCTGCAAGTAGCTGAGCATTCGTGTGCTTATAATGTGCTTTCCTGTTGCTTCTCTGTGGGATCCTCCACTCTCTTCTGTTTTTATAGGGTATTTTTGAATATCTCAACCCAAGCTAACTGAAACACGTTTTTTAAAAAATGGAAATAAGGAAGATACAAGAGACCATCTACATTTCTGATTTCACATTTTTGTCTGTTCTCAAGCTTTAGAGATAAAGGTTCCATTGTCAGCCTGGGTATTCAGCTCCAGTGTTTTTCACAGCTGGGGAATGCTTCTTTACTTCTAGCATAAACTGTGCTTGCTACAAATTAATCTGATTACTGTTTCTGGCACCCAAGTAAATATCGATAAACATTGATTATTTTTGGTTTGTTTTTTAGAGATCACATCCAATATATATATAAAGTATTATATCTTGCCAAACTACTCATTACAGTTATTGTATAATTTCTTTTTGCTAACTTTATTCTTTACTAACATTCATCTATACTCATGCAATTCCTTATTCTTGTCCATATCTGGACTTACGGAAATTTGCACACACAAAATAATAGTTTGGTGCCTAAAACTGGATAGCAGAGTTCACCTGAGGCTTCCTAAATGCTTCCTGTATTTTGCATTTGCTTGCTTATAATATGAAATTTGTACTTTTTATTTTATTTATTTATTTATTTATTTATTTATTTTGTGGCAAGTAGACTTTGAGGACCTAACCTGGTAAGGTAGCTGTCAGGTCAAGCAGAAATTTTTCAGCACTTTTCCCATCTGTAAACTGATAAATCCATGTTTGGTTTATGCTCAGTCTGTGTTCTAATTCAAGGACAACTGCCTCACTGTTTTATTAAAGATTTTTATACATTTTTGAATGCAGCAGCAGAAGGAGTTCACTGCCACAGCTTGACACAAGTTCCATTTGAATTAACCTCCAGGCTTTTCTTTTTTTTTTTTTTTTTCTTTCTTATTGGTAAGAGGTTCACAACTGTTTACATGTGGTAAAAATGCTCTGAAATAACACTGATGGAGATTAATGCCAGCAGGAAGCACATTCAAGGAAGTGGCAACTTAAATTCTAGTGATAAATAAACAAGCAAAAGGAAGCAAAATAAGGCAGCCCAAAAAGGATCCTGATGAGCTCAGTTTTATAGGGCTTAACTCTTCTTTTATAGTCCTTTTTGTGAGTCTCTATCACAAGTACAACTTCACCAGCCATATCAAAGTTCAGTCATGGGCTTTTGTAGCTATACGAAGGCAGCAGATAAGGCAAGAGCTGCAGTGGTGGCTCTCAGTTCCCACCCCACCTGCAGTCCTACCTGTGGTTGTTGGATAACGCCAGCTGCAAAAACATTTAAATGAAAACAGTGGTGTAGTAGCTACAGCTATTCCTACATATATAAAAAGCTCTTTTGATTTTACATCTGTAGGGGGAGCGGCTGAGGGAGCTGGGCTTGTTCAGCCTGGAGAAAAGGAGGCTCAGGGGCGACCTTATTGCTCTCTACAGATACCTTAAAGGAGGTTGTAGTGAGGTGGGGGTTGGCCTGTTCTCCCACGTGCCTGGTGACAGGATGAGGGGGAATGGGCTAAAGTTGCGCCAGGGGAGTTTTAGGTTGGATGTTAGGAAGAACTTCTTTACCGAAAGGGTTAGACATTGGAACAGGCTGCCCAGGGAAGTGGTGGAGTCACCATCCCTGGAAGTCTTCAAAAGACGTTTAGATGTAGAGCTTAGGGATATGGTTTAGTGGGGACTGTTAGCATTAGGTCAGAGGTTGGACTCGATGATCTTGAGGTCTCTTCCAACCTAGAAATTCTGTGATTCTGTGATATACTTGTGGCTAATGTACTGGTCCACCAGTAATGCCTTTGCAATTCAGCATAGTTCAGTCACTCCTCTGGCCTCAGGTTTCAACCTGTAAATGTGAGTAGCTTTGCTGGTCCCCACTATCAGGCAGTCTTTCTACAGTTGTTTAATATCCAATTACTCAAAGGTCAATAAAATATGAATTAATAAAGTAGATAATTAATTTATGCTTTTAGAATCTGTCATTCTAAAGAAGTCCAATATTTAAGAAAGAAACAGTTTATTTTTAAACTCATTATGTTTATTATGGCTTTGATTTGAATTAATATATTTCTCTTATATTTTGTTTGGAAAATATATTCAAGGACTTTTATACCAAATCATGGGTTGATATGAAAAACTTGACAGAGGGATATTTTGCCAGCACAACTTTAAACTTCCCTAAACTTTACCTTTACACTTTGGTTGAACTTGCCTGTTCCAGTGATATTAAACACAGTTAAGTGATACTAAACATCTGACTGTCAGCAGAGGTTTGCTCTTCTCATTAATCTTGTTGCATGCTAGACTGTTGAACTAAGTTTTAAATGTGCTGCCAGTTTTTACCATCAGTTGAATACTCCAATCATCTTTTAAGATGTTTATAAGCTAAAAGCTGGATTTCATCTTGCTGGAATTAAGGTTAAAATGCACAATACGTTAACAAAAGACCCTTCTGAATTCAGCAAGGATTTCAAGTAACGTAGCAAGTCCCTGAAGTGCAGAGGTTCTGAACAGGCTAATTTTGAATCAGATAATACTGTGCGTACTCCAACACTGTCACGTCATGTATTTAATAATATTCAATTCTCTTTCATACTGACTTTTAGAGATTATTAATTTTATACAGATGGAAATTTTGAAACTAGATGCTGTGAAAATTAAGGTTGAATTTGTTGATTTTCTCAGGTATCTTACATACCTGTTGTAGCTTTGTTACTATATAACATATTATCCAGGTCAAGTTGAAGGATGTGAGGAATATGTTCTTGGCTCTTTGCTAGGTACTCTTAATATATTTATTTTTTGTACCATGTGTATACAGTGCCAATGACTCCATCTCTTGTTAATTGAAGCAAATGGCATTTTGCAAAGGTTTTATGAAAGATTTCTTCTTAATAAATAAAGGAAGAAAACTACTGATTCTACAGATACATTTTTTTTTAACTTTAAAATTATTCAGAAATATTTTCCTACATCACAAGAACCATTTTTGTATTGAATATATGTAAGAAATACCATACTTCTCTCACTTAGTATTCTATTCCCGATGATGGTCAGGAGAAAATACTTAGAAAAGGAATATAGCAAAAATACTGTATATAAAGTAATCCTTCTGTAATATGCTTTTTTTACCTTATGATATTCCACAGCTTGTAGACATCTTAAGCTGGAGGTTGCATCTGAACTATTTTGTTAAACAACCCTTGTTGGACTTGCACTGAATGTATTACCTAGTCCTTTTGGCATTAATTTATACTTTTGGTCTTCCTTGATGTATAATTCCATGCTTAATAATGCAGCTCGATTAAGGGTAGAATCCCTATGTTGCATTTTCAGTCTGAGATGATGAGAGGTTTTTCTTCTCTGCTGGCATCTGTTCCGTTATAGTCTTTTATAAATATCGAGAGACATTTTCTTGTTGCTATGGTCCTGGTGGAAGTAATATATAGCTGAAGGGAACAATTTTCTTGTTTTTGTTGTAGAGTTGCTCAAAATGGATGCTTGAAAAAAACCTCTTTAGATAATAGTTAGCTAAGACAACTTCACTCCATGCTTTATTTGTCTACACACTTATTGCACCATGGACTAGTTATTTTCTTAGCCTCTGATGTAGTTCAGTGGGATACACTTGCAGATGCTTTGTCAAATCTGGTTTGCCTTCTTCCTTTTATTCTGTTATCTCTCTTTCTCCAGTTGTATGCCCATACCAACAACTTGGCAGTTCATTTTCCACAGTCAACCAGCTTTTGTATTCAAGTGACTTCTACCTTACCATTATCTCTTCCATGCACGGTTATCAAAATTATAGTGGCTTCATGAATACTCCTAAAGAAGAGATCAAAAATACAGGAAATGTGATAAAACAATGTGCTCTGTTAGGAGCATATCTAACCCAGAACATTAGCTTTTTTTTGTTTATTCTACAGCTGTTTATTCTACACTATGTGGGCAGTCTTGCCCTTTTTGCCATTTAAAAGTAGCAATCTCATGTTATTATGGAGAACACCATTATCCTTCTGATTCTCTGTGGCAATTTCAATCTGCGTGTCTTATTTCAGCAGTGCTGCCAGTTCCAGAATGTTTTTTTTTCTTTCTTTTTTCTTCTCCAAAAATCAGCATATTAGTTTTGCAGCCAAACTGCTTCTTGAGGAATTCCTAAAAGTTGGTTTTTGTTTCATGAATGTTCCTCATGTACATGAATGTACCTTGACTTCAGCCAATGCTATCAAAAAAACAGTTTGCCAATTCTTTGTAAAAAAAAGGAGTTAAAAGCCACAAAGCGTTAGAAAAACAATAACCTCTATTTTCTTAGGTTGTGCTGATTGCCCATCATGGTATGAGCTACATGCAATTGCTATAGTTCTTATTTTGAGAAACTTTAATCTGTCCTTCAGTGGTTCTCTATAACCACATTTTGAACAAAGTAACCACAGCCTCTCACTTTCTTTCTAAAGAATTAAAATGAACTACTGAAAAGTTATGATGGAATCATAGCAAGGAAGACCTCAGAACTATTCTGTACTTTCCATTCAGTTTCACTCAGACATCCCATTTGATTCCTCCTATTTTTCAACTTAAGCAGTAAATTTCTGCTGACCAGTTCCCAGATGCCTGGAGATGTTGCATGCAACTGTGAACTGAGCATCTACCTTACAAAGCAGGTGAAGGCAATCCTTTTTATCACTTTGCCTTGCAAAACTCTCCTGCTTCATTTCATTCATTGACATGCAGCACACTTTCCACTGAACATTTGATATCCTCTAGATTGCCAACTATCTTTCTTTGTTTCCAACACTTTTCAGTGGGATCTTCTCAAACTCTTTCCAAGTCCACCTATTAAAAATAGCCTTTGTTTTATTCTTCCCTTTCTTGCTCCTGGTGATGCAAGACCTTTCTCCTTTGTAGTTCTTTTTGCCTGGATTATCTGTAGCACACCTCTCATCTCTTAGTTTTTTTTTTTTCCATCTGCCAGAATATTTACTATTTGTTTCAGTAAAGTAAATGAATAATTCCCTAAAGTAAATTCAGTGAAAGGCCATATTCAAAGCAAGCTTTATAAAAGGTGTGCCTACCTAAGGCACCTGGGCATTCTGTTGACTGCTGTGAGGTCCTAGATGACATTAATGCAGATTTGAGACATCTTGTGTAATTAACCCAAGTTCACTTGGTGCTGAACCTGTCTGTGACTGCTCACACAGTAATGACAGAATTTTGGCACTGGTGACCTCTAGTAAGGGGCAGTATTGAATGAACAGATGTGACAAAGTCTCACTATGTCATACCTAGATTTGCAAATAGGCATCTGTTTGTGCCTTGAAGTTTTATCGCTAATTTGGTTACAAGCCTTCATAGGTATTTGCTTTCATTTTTAATTGCCTAAAAGCTTTGATAAATCTGACTCAAAATTCTTAACTAGTATGAGATAACATGCACACAGCAAACCAACGGAAGATAATTTTTCTCTTTGCTATACTTAAAGCTTGCTAGTTGCGGAACACAAGATTGAATATACATAAATTAGTGATTACATGAAGAAGCCCCAAATAGAGTAAATTAAAAGTAAAAAAACATACTAAAATAAAAATATCAAAGGGAAATACTCCTTGCTGGGTCTCCTTTTTTAGGTCATCTAATCACTGTTAACAGTTATCAACCTGTATCAGTCCCAGCTCTTCTGGCTACTTAACTGAGTCAACGCCAATGCACTGTGTAGGCTGTGTGTGCAAGTCTCTCAAGTTGCTGTCCATCAGTTACGTAAGGCTGATAATGTTAATACTGTATTCTGTGGAGAGTCTGAAAATCCAGCATTACCGTAACATTGGTATTTTGCTATTGCAAAATTGCTGGAGACCTGTATATTTAAATCAAATCCTTGACCTTTAATAAGACTAGATGCTCCTTTTTCCTTTACTATGCTTCTTAACTGGTTAATAGTGAACACAGATGGGCATCTCAAGTAAGCTAGGAACTCTGTTCATGAAGGGACTGTAGCACAAATACACGTACAGGGTTAGCTAAGGCAGGAGCAGACAAACAGAACAAGAACAGGAAAAGGACAGAGAAAATCCATCTGAGATAATTTATCATTTCAGGTGCAACCTTTCCCATTGTTCTGACTTCCTTAAAATAACTGCTTCTTGTTTAGTATTCTGGATCACCTTTACACCAGTTTGTACAAGAAGGGCACAGATGTGTATTTCTGAGCAAGTCAGGTCAGCTGTAATTCCTTCCCTGGTTCCCCCGCTGTTGCTTATGGGCTGTAATTTCTGGTTGCCCTCTGCTCCAGCAGCAGGCTCCTGCCCTTGCTGCCCCACATCACCTGGTGCAGCTGCGCGGAGCTGATGCTGCTTGGCTCAGCTGCTGCCTACTCTTCTGCACGGGAGGAGAGGCATGGGACTCTGCTGCTGCCTTCTCTGAGCCTTGCCCACAGAAGCTGAAGGGATGAAAGCTCTTTCCTTTCTCAATGTCTTCATGAGTGTTTCTTTGTTCACATTTCCAAAATAGCAGCATATATTTAAAAAAGTATTTATTTTATTTATTATTATTATCACATTTTTAATTTAATAGTTGGTTTCTCTCTCTTTAGGGGTGTGCAGAGCACTTGCTTGGGCTACCTCCTTGTTTTTTTTTTTTTTTTTTTTTTTTTTTTTAATGCCATATCTATCCCTTTTTACGTGGTTCCTGCTGCTTCTTTCATTTTTGAAGACGAGATTTTATCCTCCAATGTCATCTTTGGTGGTTTGCTGTATCAGTATAAGCCTTTAGGGAGGAGGCTACTTTATCTGTTCTTTGGCTAAGGCTTGCCAGGTGTTTCTGCTGTAGGAATTCCTATCGTTCTAGCAGTGTGGGCCCACAAGGAGTGAAGCTGTTTCTGTTTTGTTGTTGTTGTTTTTTTTTTTTTTTTTTTTTTTTTCTGTGGAGTTCCAGTGAAGTCAGCAGGTGTATCTCCACTTGCAGTGGTATTGTTTGGGCAGCTTGTTCCTCCTGGAAGGATACTATCTGCTGATAATACTTCTCTCCAGTAACTCAAAACAAAAGCTACGTATTTTCTCGTGAGGGGGAGAGAACAGCTTACACATGCTATTTTTTTTTTTTTTTCATTGTAACATTGGACAACAAGAGCAGGGAATACTTTATGAGAAAAAATAGGCCCTTAAAATTCCCCTCTGTCCTTGGAGGTTTATGTGGTTTCTATAAATACTTCTGTTCTTTGCGTTGCTTCAGAGGTCTGGAAGTTACGAGGCAAGGAAGAGCCCAGATCAGTGTGAGAGTTCTCATCAGTTATTCCTTGGAGGGATATTTATATTTTTTCTTCCAAACTTTAGTAGGACTCCATGCACAAAAGCAGTGGAAAGTTTGGAAGTTTCCAAGTGGTTCCTCAGTGAAGTTTCAAAAATACTACAGCCTTCCTTAACCAAATGAATGCTTTGCAGTTTCTGAAAAAAACAACAAAAACAAAAACACAGCGCGATTGTCTGCATCTCTTCACTGTTGCCTTATGATGCTGTTTGAAAATTATAAGAGATATTGCTCATCCAGTGACTATTTTTTGGACACTGCTAGCGAAGAACGTGGGACTGACTATTATTTGTCTGAGTCAGGAATAAGTCTCTGAAAGTCAGTGAAATAACACCAGTTTAAAACTGTGTGTGCATTTAAAGCAGAGAAGTAAATGAAATGTACTATTTAATTATCCACCTGAAATCAACGTGTAACAGATGCATCTCAAATTGGTTTATGACTCCCATAGGGGATATTTTAAATCTTGAGCAGAAAAAAAGTTTCCTGGAGAAAGAAATCAAATTAAAAATTTCTGAGGAGCATTGGGATTGTTTCAAATCAGTGAGCTTCTTCTATTTTTTTTTCTGCAAGATCCTGAATACTTAACGATATTACACACGTTTCTGCCAGTTGCATCAGATGGGAACCTGTCATCTGTGTGACATCATTGTTACAGATTTGTTATACCTTCGTAACGCTGAGCACAGATAAAGCTGTCCAATTAAAGCCATACTGAGATATGCAGCTGCCACCTTATGCTCCTTTCAGTCAGCATCTTGAGGACCCTTGTTCTCAGGGGTCCAGCCCAGCCCAGTGGCCGGCTGCAACGGCAGCAGCTGGCAGAGCTCCGGCACGGTTACTGCCACTTGGCACACGCCTCTTGCCTGGCTTCTGGTGCAGCTTTCGCTCTGATTGAAACAAACACAGTCGTTGAGAGAAGTCTGCGGTATATTTGATTATTTGGCTGCTGCTTGAGAAACAAAGATTGTTGCTGATTCACCAAGTGAGACAGGTGCTATTTACAAAGTACAGGAGGTGCATTGCTAACTTGGGGCTGTGCTGAGCAGGCGAGGAAATCCTCCCCTTCGCCCTCTCCAAAACCCAGCCTTGGCTGTACAACCGGGTGCTTAGGTCTGCACTTGAAAACAGCTCTGGCAGCCTGCTGTGTGGCTGGCGTACCTTTTAGTCCTCAGCCCTTGTGCTGTTTACGTGTACTTTATTGTCTTGCTGGCAGACATGCAGAGTTCAGCATCAGATTTTGACACGGGCATGCTGCTATCCCGAAGGATTTGCTGAACAGGCTGTCTTGCAGCTGCTGCATTTCCCACCAGTTAAATTGACAGCTACCTACTGTGTGGAGTTGCTAGGAGAAGGTGAACAGTCATCATTACAGCATACTCCTTCAATAACAACCTGTAGAGCTCTCTGATTTCTCTTCTGCAGGGATTTATACTTGTCTTCACTGCCGACTTAGCATTTGTTCGGTCATTTTCTTCTCGAGAGGCTGGTAGATATTTATTCCTTAAGAATCAATTCAGGATCAACTAAAGAGAAGAAAGTGCTGGCATTTGAACACACGCTCTTTGTAGGGTGATGTGGCTGATACTGGCTCCTACCATCTGCTTTTCTATTGCAGCCTGTTTCTCCAACCTGCAGAGCAGAAGCCAGCCTTTCTTTCCTTCTGGATCGTTAAAACCATTCACATATATCCTGCATGGCAATGAATTATAGTCCATTTTAAGGAATCTTTTGTGCTTCTGTGCATATTCCTACAGCAGACAAAGTGCATGAGGAAGGAGCTTGTGCAGCCAGTCAGTAGTGTAGAAGCTGGCTCACACGTATGGATTAGACTCGTGAGGTCAGAGGAGCTGTGTGTGCTGCTCTGTGCTTGTGTGGGGGGGGGAGAGTGGATTTGTCTATCCAAGTGAATAGCAATTCAGGCAGGATCATCCCTCAGCTGTTGTAATTCTGATGTGTTTTGATGTGAAAGCTGCTACTGTCTAACGTGTGTGGATCTTCTGACATTTGTAGTGGACTAAGGAATGCTTTTACTTGCTGCTGAGCCTGACTGTAACTGTATCGCTGTAGGACAATAACGATGGGGGCTCGAGCGACAGAAACAACTCGGGAACTGGAAAGCACCTCGATAAAGTATCAAATAGGAGGACATGAAGAGAAAATGTGGCAACGGCTCAAAGGAATGTGAGTAGTTTCCGTCCTTGGCTTTTGTTTTGTTGCCTGGGAAAGACCGTTTTCATCTGTTTGTTAAAATGACTAATTAGCAAATGGCAGAGTTATCTGTAAGCTGTGAATAGTATTTGCTTTCATAATACAGTACCTCACTCTCTTCTATGATGGTAGTTAAATTAATGTTGGATTCTGTGTAAGGTTCAATCACCTCAAAAAGACATGACTAGTGAGAGTGGTTATCCAAATTGAAATGCAGGTAAGTCCTTTCATGTTAACACTCCCCTAGCTCTGATGTGATTTTGTAAATGTTGGCTTCAGAATCAGCATTACTGGAGCTGTTCCATCATTTCTGTCAGTGTATGTAGGTAAATACATGTTACTGCAGTTCCATAGGAAGTATCAGTACTTTGTCTTTTGAGACTGGAGGTAAAGAAGCTTGTGTTAAAAGAGATGCTCATCTATTAGGAGGCTGCTATGTGTCCCTGTTTTTTTTTTTTTTTTTTGTCCCTTTTATCAATTATTTTTGTACTTAAAAATACTGAAAAATGATTCAAGGACTACTTTAAGGGACCACCATGCACCTGCACTGTGTAATTCATTCAGCTCAAATGCAAATTTCAGTTTAGACTTTTTGTGCAAGTGATCAGTAAACAAAGGTTTACAACTTGTCAGAGAGAAAGTCAAACAAACTAGTTTGTTATAAACACCTTAAACTTCAGTGTCTCCTTTGAAGTATTTATCTGGTTTTTGCTCTGAAAGCTGATGTCCGGATGTTACAAATGAATGGATGTGTTATATTTCTTGCTTTAGAAGCAAGGAAATTGCACTCATTTTATCTGGAAAGATTTGAAATAGTATTTCTAAGGGTATGCCACAGTTGCTACATAGTCCTTCAGCTGCTGAGGGAGCATGTTTGATTGAAACCTATGGGTCACTTAGAGTGCTACGAGTGGCAGGCTATGGCTCTGCCTGTTTCTGCTGTGCATTGGGTAGAGATTCAAGCTGGCTGTGGGAAAGGGAGTCTTTGCCATCTGCTTTCTTTCATGAGAAAGTTTGCTTGTTTCTGTGGAAAGTCACTTTTCAGCTGTGGTCACAGATTTATCACAACTTTTCTGTGATATCTTTTTGAATATTTGCTCTAAATACTATCATGACTCTGTTTTAGATTATGCATTTTGGGAACCATGTTGTCCATAGAAACCTGTAAGTGTACCCAATGGAGCGAATCTTTTGCTCACTTCCTGATGCCACACAACTTGCCTCTGACTTTCCACTACCAGGGAGCTCCACCAATTTGTGCAGACTTTCATTTATGTAGGGTCTAATCTGTTGCTTTTGTTCAGTTTGTAAATTCTCTATTAACACCAGAGTAATAGCTTTCTTGGGTTGAAATGCGTTCTTTCAGAATTGTTCCATTAAACAAACAAACGTAAATACTAAATATTACCGACACTGAGTACAACAGCTCCAGGAAATGAGGTTCAGGTTTCTTTAGGAGTTATTAAAACAATGGTTGGAATTTCACACAGAATCACACAGAATCATCTAGGTTGGAAGAGACCTCCAAGATCACCAAGTCCAACCTCTGACCTAACACTAGCAAGTCCTTCACTAAACCATATCACTAAGTGTGATATCATTTGTGTGTATCAAAATCAAATGGAGTTTAACTGTTTGAAAAAGCATTTGAAAACTGTCTTTCTTAGTTTGGTGCCAGCTTCTTGACTGTTATGACTACAAGACAAGATAGCGCTAAAATACTGGTATTTAAAAGAAACAGGTTATAATATTGGATAAGGTCTCAGCTGACCATTTCTCAGACTTCCCAATGATTTCATTTCAGTCAGTCACCAGTCAACAGGAAATCACTGACCGGTCATTATTTTGAATATTGTATGGGAAAAGTTCAAAGAGTTGAATTTCTCAGAGCAGATCTCTGTACTCAATTTATAGTATAAACATCAGTCATTAAGAAAAAGGATTAATTTTGCTGGTGCAGAGATATCAAAGTATATTTGTATGTGGGAGGAAAGATGGATAGATAAGCGGGACTGCCACAGACTATGTCATTTGGGAAGAATTGCCTTATGAATTATTGTCAGTCAGGATAATTGTTTCATCTTAGAGAGGGAATTGTTAGTGTGAAGCCAAATTACACCCTCATAGTAATATAACTATATTGTAGGCAAGATGCAGTGTGAATTATGGAGCTGAATCAGTTGCTGATACATTCCACAGGCCTGCAGAGTGTTCACCAATGTATACATATGATTTCAAAACAATTTTACTGTACTTTACTAGTTGAGAGTGCTGATTGTCTTCCTGCAGGCAGGTCATTACTTCTGAAAAAACATTAGATTTCATACAGGTAACTATCCACAAAGTGTTTAAAAGCTGCACAGTAGGTCCTTACTTAAAATGAGATTTTATTTTCTGTTAGCATTTTGGCTTCTTATAGTAGACATTTAGCTTTGGATTTGGCTGCAGAGTTCAGAGTTCCATATACATTTAACTTTGTCTTTTTTTTTTTTTTTGGTAAATATAGTTTGTTCTTTGAGATAGTTGAATTGGACATGATTAACAATGAATGAGAAATCATTATTTGAATGCCCTGTAAGAAAAGCTGGGCATTGGGAATGAGCTTGGACAGAAGAGCCTTTCTACACAGTTTCTATTCTATTTGTTTGCACAGTCCTTACTAACCTAATGCTCTCCCTGTGTGCTGTGGTAAAGACTAGGATGTTTTGAATAACATGAAACCTACATCCAGATTCCACCCTGTTCATGTGGCCTTCCAGCCGAACTCTGCTTTCTGTATTACAAGTCAAAATCCAACTCTATTATCTTTATGTTGAAACTGTAGCAGTGCTGCAAACAGGGGGTTTCTCCTGCAGATAAGAGATTATTTTGAAATTAATAATTTGATCCTTAGAGTTGGTACTGAGTTTATTGATGTCTAAATGTATAAAACAAGGTCACTGAAGCAGGACTTACAAAAAGGAGGCGTGTACATTTCTGTCCTAACATGAACTTCTGGTCTTTGAATTCACACATTTTCAATAGGCAGACTGCAAGCTTCCTCTGTTTTGTACTTCAGAGAGAAAGCAAAAACAAATAACAAGTGACAGCTAAATAAGTCATATAATAGTGTGGTTTTAATGATTCTTTGTTATGCAGAAGAGTGAAAGGAAAAGCCATGCAAACCACAGCTGGAATTTGCACTGCCAGCCTTAGGGCAGTGTAGTACACACTCCTCTAGAGAAGGAATCTCCTCACAACCTGGCCAGGTGGATCCTTCTCAGACCATTTAATGGCACTGAGTGCACTTCTTCTCCTTTAGCCTTTCATTCTCTTTCAGATAGGACCTTATTTTAGGCAGAAACTAAGTCTCCAGATTAATTGTATTCTGGTGTCAGCAGGACTGGAAGATTTGCTGCCCAGGAGAGCTTCTCTTTGGGCGCTGACAGAGCGGTAATGAGATCTGAAAGAGAAGCAGCTTCTTTAAAGCATTTTGCTTCACAGCTCAGAGAACCAGATCTAAAGCAGAGCTCTGTATGCTCACTGGCTTTACAGTGTTTGGTATTCTTAATCTGCAGATAGACTTGACTTAACCCTGTGTTCCTCATTATTCTGTGGAATGATGCATAGTCTGTTTACAGTATACCTTGGCTGTCTGCCACTGCACTCAATGTCACACACAGAACAGGCAGACTCCTCCACACCGTACTTTTTTTTTGCAAGTAGGCGTGTTCTTTGCAAGTAGTTTGTCTCCATCGCTGTTGAACCTAGTATTAGAAGTGAGTACCATTTTTTGAACTTTAACTTAATAAGTGAGAAAATAACCTGCTTTTCATAGATAAGCATATTTGCTAGTATTGTCTCCTAGAGTTTAAAAAAGTCTCTGAATAGAAAAAGTTAAATCTAACATCCCAGAATTTTGGGGAATTGGTGTTCACCAATAGAATAGACTACTTGGTTGGTTAAAATAGACTACTTCATGCAATTGTTACTGATTTAAAAAGAGAATACATTCTATTGCCATCTCTATATGTGACAGTATATTTGCTATTGCCTAAAACTGATTTGTGCTAACTTGGATGGCAAAAGGCTGCTGAGGAAAAGCATAAGCTTCTTGCCTTACCTTCTTCCCTTTCTGTTCCTCTAACAACTGAAAACAGGCCCCAGAGAGTTTTAAGACACTAAAAGAGCCTGACTCTCCTAGACACAGTTTGTTGATCCTGGGGTGCGGCAGTGACAAGAGCCTATCACTGCATGTGTACAAATTTTATAGAGGCAAAAAGTCACTGACCTGGGGAAACTTGACTTGATGTCAAGGAAAGTAGAAAAATGCCTTCCTCCACACTTGCTGAGTAAGAAGTGAGGATGCTTTTAAACGCATCAAGTGGAATCACAGATTAGCAGCCTGTTAGGTCTAAAAAAGACCAGAAATTTTGGATAACTTTAGGTGGGGAACCTCACTCAGTCATTCCTTCATTCAGACCCTGATAAACTAGTGGGAAAGCTATGAAAGCTCACAAAAAAAAAAAAAAAAAAAAAAAAAAAAAAAAAAAGTTAACTGAAGAGATCATCATTATCAAAACCTAAAGTTTTATGATATGAAGGTTTATCAATTTGTAAGTACTAAAGAATCAGAGGAGAAGAGCTAGACTTAGAGATGGAAAATTGCTAAAAAAAGTGATATAGAAATTGTCACTTACAGGTAACTACATTAAGAACAGATAGATATACTGTTCAAGTAGCTTTTACTTGTAATGTTGCCTATCTTTACTTTTTCCTAGCATGAAAACTTTTCTTTATAAGAAAATCATAAGCTCTTAAAAAAATTCAAATGAGATCCATATCTAAATGGAATTTAAATAAAATAAAAGCTGTTACTTTTCTAGTATGACTTCAGAAATGATCTGAACAGAAAATTGAAGAAATTATGTACTGATTTAACTGGTGGTTGATATGGATCCCATTAGCACTACAATTACAGTAAGAAATGCTCCATTACAAGTTGTGAACTGCTTCTTTTTATACCCAAACCAAAGTCTGTTTCTGTGACTGAGTAGTCAAGGTAAACAATTCATAATAATTCTGTAGCATAAAAAATATATCTAATTAAACTTATAAAATGACAGATGTTACATTTTGCAATAACTATTTTAGCCATACTCTGTTACTTAGCCTTAGCAATTTAAAGAACTCTCTTATCCAGTCATGTTAGTACAATAATAATATTTTGTTGTTGAATGGATTTTCCATTATTATCATTTATAGGATGCAGAGAACTAATTTCCCAGTGCGTATTAATTTTTGCTGAAATGTCCAGCACCTAGTGGTGCTTTTGATGGATTAGAGTAAATGCTAGTCCTCTAATTTACTGTGGGTAGGTGAATTGCTGTGCTTATAGAAAGCTCTACTAGAAGTAATTGCAAATAGAAGGAATGGTCCACAAGCCATAATTAGCCTATGATACCACTAAGAACAGGAAAAGTCTGTCTTCACTAGTCTCACAATCTCTATATGATATAACAGGGAAGTTCATGATTTCCAGACCTTCAAATGTACATGTGCATACACCCCTCACATATGTGTCCAATTACAATTAAGTGCTTTCTCTGAGAACATAGCAGAGGAAATTAGAGATAATATTTTATGAAGCTGACTGCTAAGCTGCAATTAAATGAAGTCTCAAATTTCTGTCCTCTGTATCTTTGTTTAGCTTAGACTTCTACCTCTACTTATGCTACATCAAACACTTCTAAGATTTCCTAGAAGATACTTTCTCTGACTACCTCATACATGTTCAATTCAGATCTGCCTCGAAAGATATAGCATATCATCTGCTACAGAAGTAATTACTTTCCTCTTATTTTGAACTCCTGCCAGCTACTTGTGCAGGGGCCTGTGTTTGCCCTGCAGGATGAACAATTTTTATGCACATTTTTCAACAACCTCATTCTCCGGTTTAGATAGTACACACTGAAGCTTGCTGACAAACTGTTACCCACTTCTCAAAGCTTTTGGTCAAAAATGCTGATTATATAGAGTTGAAAAAACTCAAATGCCTAAATACCGAAATTACATATTTACCAGTGGAAGTTATAACAAAAATAGGCATTGACTTCCAAAAGAGAAACATAACCTCAGGTTTATCAAAATTGTCTGACAGAAGTTTTCCTGGAAGATGTCAAAACAATCGTTTAGTAGTGAACTGAGCATTAGCACTTCTCCATTTTCTTTGCATTTGCCATCCAGTCTGGTTTGCTCCTGATATCATCTCTGGAGGAGGGCTAGAACAAAACCGTTGCAGTTATTTCTGCAACCGTTTACTGGGGACTGTCAGAAAACTAAGGCTGCAAAACCAATATAAAGATATACTGTTTGGTAGCAAGTCATCCTAGGCTACTGTGTCATCATTTCTAACTGGCAGGGTTTTTTTTTGTTTGTTTGTTTGTTTTTTGTTTTGTTTTTTTCCAAATAAATGGAACATTCAAAGCCCCCCAGAAGGGAGCAAAATAACCAACCAACCAACCAAGAGCCAAATGGGTTAAGCTTGACTCCCAACCTGCAGAGCGGCAGAGTGCTTGTTCTCTGGTGACAGCAGATATTTGGGAAGTTTGGATTTGTTTTAGTTGCCCTGTACTGCCTTGCTTTACCATTTCATGAAGTACTTTAAATCACAGATTTTTTAAGGTATGGCTTCACAGGGAAGAGATATAGTGATGGTCAGAGCTTAATAGAAAATGAATCCTTTAATTTTACAAAGGAGATAAGAAAACTGAGCAGTTACAACTAAAACAAGAGAGCAAATTGTGCTCCGATGTGGCTAAGGGAAGCTGAACAGGAATTGAGTACATCAGTTAGAAAGTTACAGCTGACACCAAAGTGACTCAGCTTTCCCAGGCTGTAAAGCTGAACAATTAGGCAAGCAGTGTTGCAAACTAAATAAGCAAGCCGCCTTCCTCGTCTCTCTTCTCCTTTAGAAAACTGCTTAGACTTCCTTGTAAAAAGCCAGTAAATGCATTCAGTACCCCTTATGGCTGCAGCTGGTTGCCAAGTAGTCTGTGGCTCTAATCAGACATGCTTTCTGAGTACATATATGCAAGGAATAATGATTTTAAATGAGTATGTGAGCTAATCCTAAAACTCTGGGTGATTCTGGCTGTTCGCCAGCATATATCATTTCTTATGGGTAAATCAAATACTGTTACATGATTTGTTGTATTAATTCCTGTGGATTTCCATAGAAAAGCAATTTCCAAACCGGTCTTCTGTGAGCTGTGCAAGTTTGTCAGCTACTTGGTCCTGAGAAATGTCACCTTTTTCAGCAGCTATGATGGATTAGGTTTTCTCCTCTGATTCATTGTTGCCTCCCAACTCTTGCCTCCATGCTAACTTTCTTAGCTGTGCTAGTATGACTGGTTTTGATGTAGTTCCGGGAATACTTATATATAGTATCCCTACTATTAATTTTAACTTGAATCAGTTCCTTGGTTGGATTCTTTGAGCGTTTCCACACTCAGTAGCACCCTTGCAAGGGAGGAAGCTGTCTGGTTATAGGAATAGCTGGTGATGAGGTGAAAGGGTTCAGACTGGCTCGAGCTGGTGCAGTTTGCCAGCAAAAGAACTATAGTTTCACGTTGCTCTTGTTTTAAGTCTGTGATCCCGTGACATGATAAATCCTAGTCTAGGATCCTGCTATTAGATCAAAACATGACAGAAGGTGTTGATGCAATATGAACTGGTGCTGAGGGCTCAAGTTTGTTCCAGTATTTTGCAAGCTTAACTTTGTAGTAGCATATTTTATGAAAATCAAGTATCGTCCACGTCACTCCAGCTTTATAATGCATCAGATAACATCTGTGCTCCTGTAGCCAACAGAAAGCTGACCTGAAAGAAGTCCAGTGTAAACATCCATACTGTGTACTTTGGCGAATGCAGTACAATTGTAATCACATATTTGCACCTCAACTGGATCAGTTAAGTACTGCTAGGTAACCTATAACCAACAATCACAAAACCCTAACCTAAACCCCTTAGGCCTATTGTTTACCTGTGCCTTATAAAATCCTTTGACACCACTGGCAATGTTTTGGATTCCTGTAAAACCCTCCAGAACCCTCCCCTGGCCCTCCCACCCCAATAATCAACCACAGCATTATCAAACAAACAACAATTAAAAAACAACCACAATAAACTACTTCATTAAAAGTTTGATTCTTCTTGGCCAGAATGCTCAGACACGGCTGACATTGTGCTATTTATGGTCTGCATGATGCAGGTGGAGAGTGATGTGGTTTATTATAAGCTCTTTAGAATGAGTAAGAGAAGTAATGCTCATCTGAGTCAGAATCATAAAAGAACAAAATAAAAGAGTGGTCCAAAATATAAATGTATCAACATTAATGACATTCCTGAAAAGTCTTTAGAACTTCTAGAAATCAACAAACATCAACAGGTATCTGAGAAAAGGCAATTCTGACTTTGTGCAGGCGTGCAGAAGTAAGGCTTAGTAGTTCAAGCTACTTGTTCCTTGTCAAAGAAAAAGAAAACATTTATATTTCTTGAAAAGCATGGGAGAAAATAGAGCTTCTGTAAAATCTAAATTTTATATCTAACTACAAAAGTTAAATCAATAGGCATGGCACAGGAGTGGGCCAGAGTGCTTCTCTATCGGCAAATTTCAGCAATACATCAGATTTTTAGGCCTTTCAGACGAGCTGGTATAACTTTAAGCATCATTTGCTGGAGAACAGATTGATGAGCGAGACATACATTAAAGCATTGCATTTTCCAGAACTAGTAGTTCTACAAATTTCCTTCCAAAGAAGTGGTGTGGTATATTTTGTTGTTGGTGGTGTTTTCTTTGCTTTAAGAACTAAGAGAAAGGAATGGGCTTTTGCTCAACTATTCCTCCCTGATCTTATGCTTGCTGCATGATGGCATAAATATTTGTAATCATAGTCATTCAACATTTTTGCCTGTTTTTGTTGCTGCTTATTTAATGAGCTTTTCAGCCTTACAGACTGTTGAATTACAGCAGTGCAGCTTTCCAAGCAGAATGCAGATATTATTTGGTGCAGTGTTATTTAACAGGGAGAGATCTAAAAGAAGATGTTTGTCTATGCAAGTGCTTACGCTCCATTATCTATTGTTTGACATTGGCTGTAGTTTGTTTGACCCAACCCTTCTCCAGACTTTTGGCGCCCCCGGGAAAATAAGTAGCCTCCATAAATATTATGTTGACATTTAATTGTTGTGAATTTCTCTGATAAATAGTGTTTGGAGGCACTTGCATTTGAATGGTTCACTGTTAGTGTAATTTATGCCAGAAAGACACTAAGGAACAGACTACCGGGTAGTATTTACTTCTTTCTTTTGTTCGTATACAGTACTGAACTATTGTTCTGCCTGGGTAAATTTAAATGAAATACTATTGTTGGCTTTTTCTTTTTGGTGTGTCATCTGCAGAATTTATTTGAAGAATCAACAGCAGGTTACCTGCAGTGATGTGTTCATGCTTTTTATTTTTTTTTTTGCCATTTGTTTTCTATATTTTATTTGTTGTTATATATATATATATTTATATTACCTCCTCTACCAAGTAATTATTTTCAGTAGCTTCTTTTATGACTGTATGTCTCGTGACTACTAAGACATCTTCACTAACAATAACATCAGTTAGCTTAGAGAGAAACCAGGTTTATGGGATAGTCCTATAACAGCCAATGGCAGTGAGATGGAGATACAATAGCCTTTTCCCTGCTGAATAGTGCCATGACAAGGAAACTCTATTTTAGTGTTATATTTCTCTTGACTCTCATTATTGGTCTTTATTTTAAATAAGCGGGACAAAAGTGAGACTTCAAATTTATTCACCTGTGATGTGAGTGTATGTACCTATAGTCCTTTAGGAGCATTTTACAAATACATCCTATAAAGCTCAAGTTAATAATGAGAAGAAACGTGTGTCTTAACCTCCTCTTATAGTGTATATATTTGATAATTTTAAGAGTGCCACATTACTATATTGCACTGGAAAGTGTTGGGCTCTTCCTTCCTATTCCACCATGAAGCCTACTCCAAACTGTATAACTGTTCAGATTTCTTGAATGAAATAGTACATGTATCTTTGAGAGCAAAAGTGCAATCATTATCTGATAGGAACTATGACTTTAAGTGGTGAGAGCATATGTAAGAAGAGCAAAAATGATTTTTACTATTTGAAATAAGTTTGTCTCTTCTGGATACTTTCTGGTTTATGTGAGTTTAGTCAGAAGTATTATGTGCTTAACTTAAAATGTCATAGGTAAAACCACTCATTTATTTGGGCCTTTTGACTTCGAAGTTCTGAGCAGATTGATTCAATATTGTTTGTTTCTCTGGAAATATTTAAAAATATTTGTCAAGCACATGTCAAAATGAAGAATGTTAATAACATACACATTTAAATAGTTTAGCGATAACTGTGAGGAAGCTTTGCCTCCAAGAAAGAATTTACTTCTATTTTTAGTTTTTCTCTTGAATAGTTTGGTTAGACACTGTCTGTCTTGCGCAAGCTAGTCATCAGGGATTCCTTCTCGTTTTGATTCCTAGAACACCCTACTCTTCCATAAATGTTTAAGTATCTAATGTGCAGAAGTAACTAGGAATGAAAGCGTTAAAACATCTTGGTTCGACCCACTTCCAAACCTACATATTGGTTTCCTGGCTTTGTAATTAAAAAAGTATGATGCATACTTAGCAGTTTTCCATGGTTAAGTTCTACTGGGGAAGAAATGAAAGATTGGTAATAAATTTCTGTCCTGTTGAAACAGAAGATCAGAGAAGACTTATGGCCTAGGTCTTATGATTTCCAATTCTGCATTAAGATACCAAAACTTCCCCTTGCCTTCACCTCTAATGTATTTTATTCTTCAATATTCCAAGAACATGCCAATATACCCCTGCTGTGGATTGAATGTGGTACATATGCTGTGTGAAACTGAATTTTAGCTAAGAGAAAAATGGTTTGTCTGCATAGCAGACAGGGAAAAAGAAAGTTTAAAAGTGAACATACAACAGCTGCTTGCCTGTTTTAGAGCTGGATATGGGGTAAACACAGGATATGAGCATCCCCGAAGATTATGACAGTTTATAGCTGAATCCAAACTTTCTGAGTTGTTCCTCTCACTGTTATAACCTGTCTGTGCTCAAAAACTTAGAGACCTGTAGAAGACTAATTTGTGTATAAATTTAATGGAAGTACGACAATGCATGTCCTGATGTATAAAATAAACATGGTATTAGGATTCATACGGAAAATCTTGGCTTTGACTTGGCTTTCTAATTGTATTTCTGCTTTTTCATTGGAAGCTTGCATATCTATTAACACACCATGCCAGATCTGCTGTAGACTAATTGAATTCTACAGTAACAAAAATGCCCTGATTTATTCATGTTATCACTTTCTGAAAAAAATTAGGTGTCTCAGGTGAGCATATGCCATATCGAGTCATTTCTGTCACCTATTTCTCCCCTGAATTATACTCAGTTTTGGCCATATTCATTCTGGATATGGAAGACAGTCAAACACATCTTATTCATGAGGTCCTATTTAGCCACCTAGCACTGTGCCGATCATCTTTTCTATGTAATGAAAGGCTATAACCAGAATGCTGTCTTGTGTAGCTTAAAAATATCCTTGTGCTCACATTGAAATGAAAGCAAAATGTAAAAACTGTATAATGAGTTAGTGAAAGTGTGTAATTTCCTATGAGTTTTACTGAAGACCTTTCAGTTTGAAAGTTTAGAACATTTTCAGCCTCAGTTCAATATTAAGATCATCTCATTGATTTGGGAGAGGAGGACTCGGAAGTTGCAGAGTCCTTGAATCATGTTACTATTTAGGGACAGATGATTATTAATAGATCTTGATTTTTAAATATTTTTCAACCTTTATCTTTACTTAAGTTAAATGTAATCTCAAGTTTACTCTTAGTTTGAATGAACATGGGAATAGAATAAGACCTTAAGACTTCAGCTTCAGTAGAGGAAGTTCTCAAGGGGAAGGATCCTGAAGAAAAGGTAGAATTCATAGAAGTTTAGAGATTTACTACATTTTTTCATTCCAAGTAATGAAAAACAGTATGGTATCTTTACATACTGTGACTCTGCAATGAAGTGGCCTCAGAAGGATACTCTTTAAATCTCTGTAACAACAGCGTAAAGCCTCACAAGTGACAACAGATGTGATTTCTCATAGTGAAGTGCATTCTTATAATTTGACAATGATTAACATTATGATGATCCTCTTGGCGTGGAACTGGAATTTTTCTACATTGTACAAGCTATATTAAATCCGTCTTTAGCTGGCACCCATACCTTACTGAAATTGGCAGGCTACCACATGCATGGGACCAATTCCAGCTTTCTTCATGGGCATGAGTGCAAAAATCTCCACATGATGCTTTACTGATGAAAATTATTTGATGATTCTCACAAGGAGGCTGCTGCATAATGCAATTCTCTATCTCAGAAAAAAAAAATGCTTTGTGGCCCAGTTTTGGATTCTACTTACTATCTCAGTCATCTTTCATCCAATACATTAGGATATAATAATATTTAAAGGCACTACAGTTTCTGGTTGTACTGTGAATTCATGATTCAGTCTGAAAGATCAGAAAATCTTGTAGCTTTCTGAGACTGCAGTTCAGAGATGTGAGCAATTGTCAAGCTCCAATAGTCAATTAATTCCATCTGTGAAAACGTGGTGTTGGACTACAGCTTCTGTTGAAATGGACAGAATGAAAGAGGTTTGAGGTTTTTGAATGGGAAAAAAAAAAAAGTACTTTTTGAGGCCTATTTATCATGATGCAGTTGATGGTATGCCCGTAGACCTCAGAATTTCAGCCTGTGATTGTTCCATCAAACCCATAATTTAAGAAAATTAACCTGGTTCTGGTCTCACTTACACCAGTTTAAGTGGAGGCTATTGAATTACATCACAATAAATGGTAGTTCAAAATAGATTTACTTTATTATGACAAAAGATTGCAGTATTTCATGGATGCAGTGGAATTTGGCTAAGGTTTATTGGTCACTCTTTTTTTCTGAACTCTGGGCTACGTCAAGTATGTTGTAATTTTTCAGTTAGCTGCTACTGCAAGTGATTCTTTTCTTGCATTGCTAAGTGAGCATGCCACCTGATAGGAAAAGGATTTCCTGAGGCTGCTTTTTTTTTTTTTTTTCCCTCTTTTTTTTTTTTTCTTTTATCTTTTTTTTTTTTTTTTCTTCCCAAAAGGAAACATGTTTACCTCCCTTTGTCTATCACTTGGTTGGAGCTAGAAGGAATAACATAGAAGCAGACTGAAAAAAAATTGCTATTTTATTGATTTGGGGTTTTTGCCACTCTTGCTAATGAGCTTTGTTTTTGCAGACAGACAGTAAAGGTGGGCCCCATGCTCCCATGCACTTGATTGCATCCCAGTTTGTCACTAAATTTATTTTTAACAATAAAATAATCAGATTGTAAGTTGTATTGTGATCACTACAAGTAGATCTCATCATCTTTAAAGCAACTGTGAAATTTTCACTGTGCAGTTGATGGGAATTAGACACTGAAAAAATAGTCAGTTGCAGAGCATCATCCAGGCAGTTGATAACAAAGCAAATGGTAGAAATGAGAACTTCAGACCTCTTCAATCATACATCTGGACACCTTCTGCACTGTGCTTTCCAGCTCTGTTCTAGTGCTAGGGTACTTCATTTTAAAATTTTAATTTAGTGGTTTCTCTGTTGTAATTTGAAGAATGGGAACAGAAGGAAAGGTAGACACAGATGGGAAGGGACAGTTTATCTATAGACCCCATTTAAACCAAATAGCTACATTGCAATTCCTTCTTAGGCAGCATGCAACCAGCATGACTGTCCTGGTTTCAGTTAGCACAGAATTAATTTTCTTCCTAGTAGCTGGTGGAATGCTGTGTTTTGGCTTAGAATGAGAAGAGTGCTGATAACACCCCGATGCTTTAATTGTTGCAGAGCAGTGCTTATACTAAGCCAAGGACATCTCAGCCTTTGCTCTGTCCTGCCAACGGGCAGGCTGGGGGGGTGCAGTAAGAGCTGGGAGGGGACAGACCCAGGACAGGTGACCCAAACTAGCCAAAGGGGTATTCCATACCATCTGACGTCATGCTAAACAATATATAGGGGTGGCTAGCCGGGGGGAGGGGGCCGGACTGCTCGGGGTTAAGCTGGGCATCGGTCAGCGGGTGGTGAGCAATTGCATTGTGCATCACTTGTTTGTACATATTATTAGTAGTAGTACTATTATCATCATTGTATTATTATTATTATTATTATTATTATTATTATTATTATTATTATTTTCCTGTCTTATTAAACTGTCTTCATCTCAACTCACGAGCTTCACTTTCCATTTCTCTCCCCCGTCCCAGAGAGGGAGGGGGGAGGGTGAGCGAACGGCTGCGTGGTGTTTAGCTGCCAGCCGGGTTAAACCACGACAGTCTTTTTGGCGCCCAACGTGGGGCTCGAAAGGTTGAGATAACGGCAGATCTGACCAGAGTGTGTTAAACTAAAATTGGTATAAGTATTAGACCTGCTTAATAGTCACTTGTCATAATGCTGATTGCTTTAATCTCAACTGTGCTGCGCCTGTTTTCCAAATTGAGTATTATAGCACGTTATTTTCCGTATGTGCTCTCTGTCATGTTGTTTATCCTCTCCGGGCCCTGGTTTCAGACCGTTATGGTACTGTGTGTTGTATCAGTGGCTTATGAGATGATGAAATATCTGGCCATGACTCTAACCTGGTATTTGTACTCAGTAACATCTTCGATTCTATACTTTGGAAACTGTATTTTGGAAACTATTAGCAATTGTATCTGTTGCCTTTTTCCATTAGGGAGTCAATCTGTGGAGGGGAAAGGGGAAGATAATTTTTCTTACTTAATCACTCTCCCTTTCTCCTTCACCACCCCTGTACCCTCCTTGATCACTCTCCCTTCCTCCTTCACCACCCTCTTATCCTCCGAGTTTATTACAATAGCTCTCCAAGATATTGAATATCCTTGGGATACTCAGACCAGCATAGTCCTGTTGTTCTGCCTCCTGAATGCACTTCAAGTTCTGCTTAAAGTTAAACAACTACTTAGGAAGCTCATCCGGAGATCTGCCCGGAGGCAGTATAGTTGTGGGTGGCAGGGAGTATGGGTGGATATGGGCAGGCATCTAGAGCAGTTGGCACCCCCAGTGTGTTGGAAATTCACCCCTGAACAATGGCAAAATCCTCAAAAACTGGCAGAATGCTTGAAAAAAAGGTGTAATGATTCTGGCAGTTCCAAAGTAACACAAATCATTGTAACGTGCTGGGGCCTGGCTCATGCCTATCGAGCTGCCATTGATACTGCTGTCAACTTAGTGACAGACCCTGCGGCCACTCCAAACCCTGTGACAGACCCAACGGCCACTGTGACCCCTACGGTGGATTCTGCAGCCGCTCCAGTCCCAGCTCCTGCAGCCGCTCCAGTCCCAGCTCCTGCAGCCGCTCCAGTCCCAGCTCCTGCAGCCGCTCCAGTCCCAGCTCCTGCAGCCGCTCCAGTCCCAGCTCCTGCAGCCGCTCCAGTCCCAGCTCCTGAAGCTGCTCCAGCTCCAGTTCCTGCAGCTGCTCCAGTCCCAGTTCCTGCAGCCGCTCCAGTCCCAGTTCCTGCAGCCGCTCCAGTCCCAGCTCCTGCAGCCGCTCCAGTCCCAGCTCCTGCAGCCGCTCCAGTCCCAGCTCCTGCAGCCGCTCCAGTCCCAGCTCCTGCAGCCGCTCCAGTCCCAGCTCCTGCAGCCGCTCCAGTCCCAGCTCCTGCAGCCGCTCCAGCTCCAGCTCCTGCAACTGCTCCAGTCCCAGCTCCTGAAGCTGCTCCAGCTCCAGCTCCTGCAGCTGCTCCAGTCCCAGTTCCTGCAGTCGCTCCAGTTCCAGCTCCGGCCGCTACTCCAGTCCCAGTTCCTGCAACTGCTCCAGTCCCAGCTCCTCAAGCCGCTCCAGCTCCAGCTCCTGAAGCCGCTCCAGCTCCAGCTCCTACTGCTGCTCCAGTCCCAGCTCCTGCAACTGCTCCAGCTCCAACTCCAGCTCCTGTAGCCGCTCCAGCTCCTGTGGCCGTGTCAGAGAAACGAGCTGTAGCAGTGCAAGTTGACCCTGCAGAGGGCATTCCAACCCCTGTGGCAGACCCTGTAACAAAGTCAGAGAAACGAGCAGTAGCAGTGCAAGCTGCCCCTGTAGAGAAGGTGAAAATATGGTATAGAAATTCAAGTCGTTTAGAACGCAGAGAGTCTTCTGCCAATCCAGGTAAGGCTTCTGCCAAAACTAAGTATAGAGATGACGAAGATGATGACGACGCTGGGCCGTCAAGGATTCAGGAGGAGGAAGATGAGGATGCCGAAAGAGCAACAGTAACTACCCGAAGCCTAAACGAGCGCGAGCTACGAGATGTGCGAAAAGATTTTGGTCGCTGTATAGGTGAGCAGCTTGTCACCTGGCTGCTCCGGTGCTGGGACTCTGGAGCCAATTGTGTGGAATTAGACGGCAGGGAAGCCAAGCGGCTGGGATCCCTTGCTCGAGACGCCGGCATTGACAAAGCAATTGCAGATGGAGCACGACCCACCAGCCTCTGGAGGCGTCTCCTCTCAGCTGTGAGGGAAAGGTATCCCTTCAAGGAAGATATTTTATGTCTACCAGGCAAGTGGACCACTATGGAGAAGGGAATCCAGTACCTGAGGGAATTAGCCGTACGGGAAGTGATTTATGAGGATCCAGACCTCAAACAAACATCCACAGATCCAGATGAAGTCAAGTGTACACGACCCATGTGGCGGAAGTTTGTACGGAGTGCACCATCATCATATGCCAGCTCATTGGCAATAATGGCCTGGAAAGAGGATGAGGAACCCACAGTGGGTGAAGCGGCTAAACAACTCCGGCAGTACGAAGAAAGTCTCTCCTCTTCCTTACAGGCCTGCGTCTCAGCTGTGGAGAAACTTTCTGAAAAGGTTCACCAACTTGAAGAGAATCTATTGTCCTCCCCACCTGAACCAACCAGTGCCCACCGACCAAAGGAGAACACTTGGGAGAAACTTTCTGAAAAGGTTCACCAACTTGAAGAGAGATTATTCTCCTTCGCACCTGTACAAAGCAGTGTCTCAGCTGTCAGGGGTAGGCGTTCACCCACACAAGGAAGACGATATGGTGGGTACTCACCCCGTGCCACCCTGTGGTTTTACTTACGAGACCATGGAGAGGACATGAGAAAGTGGGATGGAAAATCTACCGCGACCCTAGAGGCACGGGTACGTGAGTTGCAAAAGAAAACAATCAGGAAAAAGGGATTCTCCGAAAAGTTTGCTGCTCCAACTTCCAGCAGACAGTCCTTCAAACACAGAAACGAGGAAGATTCTGACCAGGATTAGGGGGGCCCTGCCTCCAGCCAGGGGGAGGAAAGGGACAATCGAGTTTATTGGACTGTGTGGATTCGATGGCCTGGCACATCACGCGCACAGAAGTATAAGGCTTTAGTAGACACCGGTGCACAATGTACTATAATGCCATCGAGCTATAAAGGACCAGAGCCCATCTATATTTGTGGAGTGACAGGGGGATCTCAGCAGTTGACTGTATTGGAGGCTGAAGTGAGTCTGACTGGGAATGAGTGGGAAAAGCACCGCATTGTGACTGGTCCGGATGCTCCATGTATCCTTGGCATAGACTATCTTAGAAGAGGATACTGCAAGGACCCAAAAGGGTTCCGGTGGGCTTTTGGTATTGCTGCCTTAGAGACAGAGGGCATTAAACAATTATCTACCTTGCCTGGTCTCTCAGAGGACCCCTCTGTTGTGGGGTTGCTGAGGGTCGAAGAACAGCAAGTGCCAATTGCTACCACAACTGTGCACCGGCGGCAATATCGCACCAACCGAGACTCCCTGATTCCCATCCATAAGCTAATTCGTCAATTGGAGAGCCAAGGAGTGATCAGCAAGACTCATTCACCTTTCAATAGTCCCATATGGCCAGTGCGAAAGTCTAATGGCGAGTGGAGACTAACAGTGGACTATCGCGGCCTGAACGAAGTCACGCCACCACTGAGTGCTGCAGTGCCGGACATGCTGGAACTTCAGTATGAACTTGAATCGAAGGCAGCCAAGTGGTACGCCACAATTGATATCGCTAATGCATTTTTCTCCATCCCTCTAGCAGCAGAGTGCAGGCCACAATTTGCCTTCACTTGGAGGGGAGTCCAATATACTTGGAATAGGCTGCCCCAGGGGTGGAAACACAGCCCTACCATTTGCCATGGGCTGATCCAGTCTGCACTAGAGCAGGGGGAAGCTCCTGAACACCTGCAGTACATCGATGACATTATTGTGTGGGGTGACACAGCAGAGGAAGTTTTCGAGAAAGGGAAGAAAATAGTCCAAATCCTTCTGAAAGCCGGTTTTGCCATAAAACAAAATAAAGTCAAAGGACCTGCACGGGAGATCCAGTTTTTAGGAATAAAATGGCAAGATGGACGTCGTCAAATCCCAATGGATGTGATCAACAAAATAACAGCTATGTCTCCACCAACTAACAAAAAAGAAACACAGACTTTCCTAGGTGTTGTGGGGTTTTGGAGAATGCACATCCCAAATTACAGTCTGATTGTAAACCCACTCTACCAAGTAACTCGTAAGAAGAATGAGTTTGAATGGGGCCCTGAACAACGACAAGCCTTTGAACAAATCAAGCAGGAAATAGTCCATGCAGTAGCCCTTGGGCCAGTTCGAACAGGACCAGATGTAAAGAATGTGCTCTACACTGCAGCCGGGGAGAACGGCCCCACCTGGAGCCTCTGGCAGAAAGAACCTGGGGAAACTCGAGGTCGGCCTCTGGGGTTTTGGAGTCGGGGATACAGAGGATCTGAGGCCCGCTATACTCCAACTGAAAAGGAGATATTGGCAGCATATGAAGGAGTTCGATCTGCTTCGGAGGTGGTCGGTACTGAAGCGCAGCTCCTCCTAGCACCCCGATTACCGGTACTAGGCTGGATGTTCAAGGGAAGGGTCCCCTCTACGCATCATGCAACTGATGCTACATGGAGCAAGTGGGTTGCACTGATTACTCAGCGGGCTCGAATAGGAAACCCCAGTCGCCCAGGAATATTGGAAGTGATCATGGACTGGCCAGAAGGCAAATACTTTGGGATATCATCAGAGGAGGAGGTGGGTCGTGCTGAAGAAGCCCCACTGTACAACCAGTTGCCAGAGAATGAAAAGAAATATGCCCTGTTCACTGATGGGTCCTGTCGTATTGTGGGGAAGCATCGGAGATGGAAGGCTGCTGTATGGAGTCCTACGCGACGAGTTGCAGAAGCTGCTGAGGGAGAAGGTGAATCGAGTCAGTTTGCAGAAGTGAAAGCCATTCAGCTGGCTTTAGACATTGCTGAACGAGAAAAATGGCCAGTTCTCTATCTCTACACCGATTCATGGATGGTAGCAAATGCCCTGTGGGGATGGTTACAGCAATGGAAGCAAAACAACTGGCAGCGTAGGGGCAAACCTATCTGGGCTGCTGCATTGTGGCAAGATATTGCTGCTCGGGTAGAGAACCTGGCTGTGAAAGTACGCCACGTAGATGCTCATGTGCCCAAGAATCGGGCTACTGAAGAACATCAAAACAACCAGCAGGTGGATCAGGCTGCTAAGATTGAAGTAGCTCAGGTGGACCTGGATTGGCAGCATAAAGGTGAATTATTTATAGCCCGATGGGCCCATGACACCTCAGGCCATCAAGGTAGAGATGCAACATACAGATGGGCTCGTGATCGAGGGGTGGACTTGACCATGGACGCTATAGCACAGGTTATTCATGACTGTGAAACATGTGCTGCAATCAAGCAAGCCAAACGGTCAAAGCCTCTTTGGTATGGAGGACGATGGCTGAAATATAAATATGGAGAGGCCTGGCAGATTGATTACATCACACTCCCTCAAACTCGCAATGGCAAGCGCCACGTACTTACAATGGTGGAAGCAACCACCGGATGGCTGGAAACATATCCTGTGCCTCATGCTACCGCCCGGAACACCATCCTGGGCCTTGAAAAGCAAGTCCTATGGCGACATGGCACCCCAGAAAGAATAGAATCAGACAATGGGACTCACTTCCGAAACAACCTTATAGACACTTGGGCCAAAGAACATGGTATTGAATGGGTGTATCACATCCCCTATCATGCACCAGCCTCCGGGAAAGTTGAACGATACAATGGCCTGTTAAAGACTACCTTGAAAGCAATGGGCGCTGGGACGTTCAAAAACTGGGATACGCATTTGGCAAAGGCCACCTGGTTAGTCAATACTAGGGGATCTACCAACCGAGCTGGACCTGCCCAATCAAACCTGTTACGTACTGTAGATGGGGATAAAGTTCCTGTAGTGCATGTAAAAAATATGCTGGGTAAAACAGTCTGGGCTACTCCTGCCTCAGGAAAAGGCAAACCTATTCGTGGAATTGTTTTCGCTCAGGGACCTGGATATACTTGGTGGGTGATGCAAAAGAACGGAGAGGTCCGGTGTGTACCTCAAGGAGATTTAATACTGGGTGAGAATAGCCCATGAACTGAATTGCACCATGTTAAATAGTATATTATACTGTATGTTATCACTACCATGATTACTATAGGTGACTAATTAGAATGTATGGAAAAGAGTGTAACCTGAGCATGACATAAATGGTATGGAATAAGGGGTGGATAGATGTCCTGGTTTCAGTTAGCACAGAATTAATTTTCTTCCTAGTAGCTGGTGGAATGCTGTGTTTTGGCTTAGAATGAGAAGAGTGCTGATAACACCCCGATGCTTTAATTGTTGCAGAGCAGTGCTTATACTAAGCCAAGGACATCTCAGCCTTTGCTCTGTCCTGCCAACGGGCAGGCTGGGGGGGTGCAGTAAGAGCTGGGAGGGGACAGACCCAGGACAGGTGACCCAAACTAGCCAAAGGGGTATTCCATACCATCTGACGTCATGCTAAACAATATATAGGGGTGGCTAGCCGGGGGGAGGGGGCCGGACTGCTCGGGGTTAAGCTGGGCATCGGTCAGCGGGTGGTGAGCAATTGCATTGTGCATCACTTGTTTGTACATATTATTAGTAGTAGTACTATTATCATCATTGTATTATTATTATTATTATTATTATTATTATTATTATTTTCCTGTCTTATTAAACTGTCTTCATCTCAACTCACGAGCTTCACTTTCCATTTCTCTCCCCCGTCCCAGAGAGGGAGGGGGGAGGGTGAGCGAACGGCTGCGTGGTGTTTAGCTGCCAGCCGGGTTAAACCACGACAATGATATGCACAATATTGTACAGTGTTTGATATAATACAAGACTATACTACATTAGGTGATGAAGCTTTAAATGTTGCACTTAAATTTTTGTAGGTAGCTGAAGGCTTCTCACTGTACATGCTCAGAACTGCTAAAAGTGTCTAACAAATAAAAGTTAGTTTTGTTTTTTTCCCAGCTGAGTTGCCTCAGAGGAAAGTGTCAGAAGCACAAAAGCCTTTGTTACTTCACTTCATGATTAAATCCAGCCTTCCCCATTGAAAGAGCTCTTTTCTTTTGCATTATTATCCTGTTACAAAATATCTCTCTTCCCATCACAAATATTCCAGTTTCCCTATGCTTCTCTTCCTAATTAACACTGAAAGCCATTCCTAACGTTGAGTCTAGAAGCTGCCACGCCTTCAAGTTTAAAGAATTAAACTCAGCAGTTACATATTTAAATTAGATGTTTTGCTCAGTAAACCATCTCTGTACCAAAAGTAGACTGTTAATAAGCAAATGTAGGCTACCATTTTTAATCTTTAATTTCATTATCTAGAAAGTGTCGATGCCGGCATGTATGATTGCAGCTACCCAGATTGCTGTATTTGTGTAAATGAATTATGAAAGTGAAAACAAATTAAGGCATTATCTGAGCAGCAATATATTGCCAATTATAGTGATGTAGTTATTCAATTATAACACTTCCATTTGGGCTCGTTGTACTCTAAGGTAAGGTAGCTTTTTTTTTTTCCTGTTTACATTAAATTTTTCCTAACAAATATGGTAAGCCTAAAAAAAAATCAATTTATGCTGTGGGAAGAATTATTAATATCAGAGGTTATGTTGCTTAGCTCTGTCAGATTCAGTCCACAGCTATGGATACAATAACCTGTGCTTGCTTCCTCACCCTATTTTGGAAAGAAGAGTTACCTTCAACCTGTATTGTTTGAAGTAATCCAGATGCTTTCAAGTCTGGTTTATTAACACAGTTAAAAGGACTGTGGCATGGAGCAGGAATGGACTGTCAAAGCTGGGGTGGAAATAGTAACTCACTGCTGAAACTGGGATATTGATGAATAAAATCCCTATTTTGTGTTGAAAAGATTTCCCTTCACTGAAGCTGACAAAAGGAAAGGAAATGTTATCCCCAGTGCCACTAACTGTGCTGCCAGTGCTGGAGTTCTGCTAACAGCAACATGCGATCACCTCCCTCCCTCAGTGCAACTGCAACAATAGAACACACTGAATCAAAGATTCAGGGTTTTACATTCGCTTGGCACCATGCTAACTTAATCAAGAATGAACTCGCTCAAGGATTTTTTCCATAGAAATAGGACAACAAGATGTGCTGGTACCACGCCCAGAATATGACTCACAAAGAGAAAGCAGCAGAGTGTTTTTTTCCTTTCACAAAATCCCTCACTTCCTTTCAAGGTTGTGCACTTGTTTTTGTTTCTAAATGTGTTACTTGATTCTCTTCCTATTAATGTTTGGAAAAACAGTCTTAAAGGTAGATGGCAGTAATACTTCTGGAGCGGGCTGTGCTCCCCCTCCGCTTTTCCTGCAGGATGAGCATTACATTCTTTCTGTGTTTGGTCACTTCAGTACAACATGAAATCCTGACATGACTGCAAGCGCTCTTCACTCCTCACTAAAAGGGCTGGTTCTAGCAAAACAGACCAAAAGATGCCAATAGACTCTCTCTCAGCATTCATTCATTAGTGTTAACAAGTATTGTGACATACAAGTCTCCTCTTGATGCTAAGGTATTTCACACTCAGCCTAAACCTAAAGGCTAGCTTTCCCCCCTCTGCAGGTGCTAGTCATTTTGGATCAGTCAGCTTCTAAACAAAATGCTGCTCAAATCACCCTCCTCTTAAATATGCTGATCAATAGCTTTGTCCTACTTATTACAGAATGATTAGGTTGCAAAGTCCTAAGCTCACACTTAGTTGCAGTTACTTGGTATAACCTAGATCATTGTTCCATATTCTTGTGAATGTAGTATTTCCTCTTTGTAGTTCATTATGACTGTATTGGTTATTCTATCTGTAGAGATGGCAATCAAACAACTTCTCAGACATTCAGGTAGTTGTGTGAGCTCCAGTAACACAAAAACTTTGTTTCTGGGACTTTTAAACAAATAAATACCTGTTCTGAGAACTAGTTCTGAGAGAAAACTAGTACCTGACCTAAAATAAAGGCTTAATTTTCAGTTTCAGTTGATTTAGTTTTGGTCATGTCACTGTGTTTTGCTAGCAAGAGAGTTCCTTTTAACCCTTCACATCTCAGAGAAATATATTTGAACGATTGGTGGTGCTGAGGTACTTCAGTAAAATCTGGTAAGTGAAGCTAATACACTTCAGATAAGCTTATGTTAATGGGATTTCAGGAAATGTGCACTTACTGGGTGGATGGTTCATCTCTGTATTATGCAGGAAGTATTACAAGTTACTTAAAAAGAATAGTTAAGACAAAAAATGGATCAAGCAAAATATATATTAGGAATATGAAATATATATCTTAACACCAAATTACCAGGATTTGTTTATAGGCCCAACATTTTGCTTTAGAGAAGGAAGGAAGGGAGGGAGGAAGGAAGAAGGAGTTGAACACATTCATGTTACTACCATGGAATGCATTTCTGTTTCTCTATGACTACTGTTGATTCTGGATGATATCACATGTACCAAATGATGGATCAGAGTTGATGTTTAGTGAGGTTTATAGCTGAGGGGTACACACTGTTGATAATTCCAGTATCTGCAATGTCAGGGTTGATTTCTTTGCTAGCTCTTCATTTTAAGTAGGCTTCCAACTTACTATTTTTTCTTCAGTGTTAAAAGTAGCAAAACCAGCTAACCAAATCACTTGGCTAGCAAGTTATGTTGAATTTTCCTCATCTCTGCTTCTGCTTTCCTCTGCACTTTCTGATTATTCTGTTTTTCCCCCTGTATGCCTGTATGAGACTGTTTCTGTGTACTGACTTCTATGTCCTCAAAAACTCAGAGTCTCTGGTAAAACTGATTACAATTTTAAAATTCTCATTCCATAAGAAATGCCAAATTCTAAAGGGTTCTTATGGGACTGTAAGCTGTTACAACGTTGTGAAGTTTGTGTGTCTTTTACTTTTCTGATATTTTACACAATCAGTGTTTCTTCTCTAGAGAAATATTATTGACTTGTTCAGGTGATTTATTGCAATGGGAGTTGCCCAAGTCCACCTTGCAAAGACACGATAGTGGTCTATAGCTAAAGATGAGAACACACTGGGGTAACAAATTCTCTCTCTTTCCCTCCCATCCTACAAAAAGATTCTGGACAGTGGCCAGGCTTGAAAACTAGATATACATAGGGTTCACAGAATGCATACTTTATTATAGTTTATGCTGGTTGGCTAATAAACACAGTCTTTACAATAAGAAGTTTTTATAATGGATATAAGTGTGTACATCACAACCTTCCTCTCTCTGCATACTCACATAGACTCGCATCTCATTACTGTCTAGCTATTAATTGTATGTGTCTGGGAACAATGATTGCTTCAAGTTCTAAGCTGTCAATATGACTTTCCCAGATGAACATCCAAGTAGGCGTAAATGTCATGATAAGCATGCTGTCTTCATGTATCACAAAGTTATTATCTCCTTATTGCTGATTCTTATATAACTATGCTTTTGGCTGATAAAATAGAATAAATAATTACTTTTTTCCATAACTAACTGTTCTGGTATGTTTCGATGTGGGTGAAAATTCCTCTTACTAATAGTGATATTTTTCGCTTGAAAATCTGATAACTCTGAGTGACACTTTTTCACATATTGTTGTTTCCAGGCAAACTTTAGAATGCTTTAGAGCAGTTAGATATGTGAGGTTAAATAAACCAGTATCAGTTACATTCATCAGCATCAATTGACCTTCAGAATGTGTGGAGAAAGAAATTAAATGGAATTATGTTATTTAACAAAATGTAAGAAGGTAAGAATAATTGTTAGAGACAGCGGCACTGCGTATTTAATCTACCAAAAATGTATCTGAGTGGCTGGAGATAAACTCATTCACTGTTTCTGAATGGTAAAAGACATTTTAAAACATAATATTTTTAGTCTTTTTTTTTTTCTGTCAGTTTTCTGAAATGCAATAAGATTACTCTCATAATAAATAGCAGAAAAACACAAAGGAATAATAAAAATATGCCATGAGATTGATTGTTTAGACAAAAATTGCAAACTAAAGTAACATCAAAATATGCCACAGATGTACCTGAAAATATTTTATGTGCTAATGCTGACTGGGAACTCTGTGACTGACTGGGGAGTGAGGTGCTAGGGACTGTAATTGATATAGCTTTTACCAAATAAAAAATGATTTTTTTTTTAAATTTTATATTGAAATTAAATGCATTTGTTCAACATAGTCCATAGTCATTAATATTTGGAATTAACTTTCAGTATTTGATAACATTCAAATATTTGTCTCTGTAGTCTTCTGGACAGCCTAGTAGTTATTTAATTTTTTTTTTTTTTTTTTTTTTTTTTTTTTTTTTTTTTTGGGCACAGTTATTTTCACATCTTTCCTGATGCACTTTCTGCTGTGTACTGGTATGGAATGAGGTTGTTGGATATTTGGTGTTCTTGGAACATGCAAAAATATACAAAGGTAAAGACAGAAAAGCCTTTAAGCTTTTTCCATGGAACGTTTTCATGTATAGGTTCCTCTTGTGCATGTGCTTCTCTTGCTAGGTGTGTGTGATAGAAGTGAATTTAAGTCTCCAATAACACAAGGCTTCGAGTTTCAATCCTTTGTTTTCTGTCTAATCCTAAGCATTTCAGAGGATAACTTGTTAAGGCATGTCATGCCATGTTTGTATAGATAAATATAGCTTTTATTTTTGTGCATATATGAGCTATCTATAAAAGAAAAACAAAGACACCCCTAACACCCACTCCTGGGATTTGGCAGCAGCACAATTTATATGTGAGTGTAAAAGGAAACAGAATGTAACAGCACTTCTCTCACCTTAAATACTCCCTCTGGCTCTGGCTGTGTTCTGTAGGTTATCAGAATGCATGTTTGTAAGTATCCATATTTTTAAAGAGGTTTGAATTATCTGTGACACAGATTATATGCATGAAGTTACAGTACTTCATGGACACTCAACACTTTCTTCATTTTAAAGGTTGAAATTAATGTAACTATACTTATGCCCTCCTTAGAACAGAAGTGATTGGGATGTACATTTTCTCAAGACACTTATAAAGTAAATCTAAAACTGAAAAAATCCATATGCGGAGGTTTGAAATTCCTAGGGATTCACATACAGGTCACATGCACAAAACAGAGGACGTATCCAAAAACACTGGTACAAACACTGGGTTACATTAAGCCTTTCTCTGCTCCTGTTCATACCAAACCTGTTTCTTGAAGTCTAACAGACATATCAATAGCTCCAGGCAAATAAATCAGTAAATAGGCACTGCACATTCTGACGAGGTGTGAAAACTGCACCTTTCAGATAGGTATTGTCAGTGCAGAATATCCCAGGGAAAAAATAGGGGGGGAGAAGGAAAAAAAATGCCTTGCAAAGATAAAGGCAAGGTCATTAAGCTCCTGTATGAGTTTTATGCTTATAAGCACTTATTATTATTACTTAGAGTACAGCAGCTAAAAATATTTTAGAAGTTTCCAGGAATTAGTCTCTCTGCTTTTTGGATTGCAGCTGCTGGTGTAGCTGCTGGGTGGTGCTTTCCAGGAGGCAAAATCTGACCAATGTGGTGAAATACAGAATACTGATAATCAGAAACAAACAAAGAAACCAACAACAGATGTAAATACAGTAAAGGCTCGGGGCACTTCATACATGAACTTACAGGCTGTCAATACTCATTTTATATAACATTTACTCCTACTCCAAGCGAGGCTTTTTTTTTTTTTTTTTTTTTTTTTTTTTAATTTTAAACAAGGTCTTTCTTGAAGCTTTGTGTCTTTTTGTGTCAGGGTCAGGAGCAGATGCTTGAAATTTCTAATCTCTTCTTGTCAGATCAGTGCATGGAAAAATCAAACAATGTTGTCTGCTACTTTTAAGCCTCTCAGAGACCTTCTTTTTCAGTGGCTGTTGGAGAACGAAAATGTGAAAATGTTCAAACCAAGGGTTCTCCAGGCACCTCTCAGTGTTCATGTGATCCTCAGTGCTCAAAGGCTTTCTTTCAGAAGAAAACACAGGGAGGAAAAGATTTCTTATTTCTTTTTCTACTTTAAAAGATCCTGCTGATTCTACTTGTCCATTACTGCCATATTTGGATAAAACAGAAAATGCTCCTGCGCATAGGTTTAACTATTCTAAATCAGTTTCTGAGCGTGTTGTTTTCAGCTTACCTCTGTGAAGAGCATAGCTGTGGGGGGGACATAAGAAGCCATGCTCAGGAGTGGCTGACTTTTTGTCCTATTTTTCAGTTAAATCTCAGATAAAATTGAGAGATGAAGGCTAGAGCTTGATGTAACAATTAGGATGTTTGTGCCAAGCTTTTTACTTCTGAGAGAGGCTAAGCCGAGAAGTTTCAGGCACTTTTGTTAGACTTGCCTCAGTCTGTGATGTTGAGAAATTCCACTATTACAAGATTCCCCTTAGATATAAATGCCCATAGCAGTAATTATTTTACACAAGAAACAAACTCAACTCTTCATCTTTTCAGCCGTTTTCTTTTTCTCAGATCTACTTACACTTAATTATGTTTCTGCAGTTCTTTCATCATATCCTGTAGCTTAAAACTCCTCCTAGTTCTTGTTCAGAATTTTTTTTCTAGATATTTATTCCATGTTTGCCCCTTGTGCCAGTTGTGGAAAGCTTAACATTCTGCCAGTTTAAGTAGAGCTTCAGACCATATATCTACAAATTGTTGGACTTTTGTTGTCCTTGGCTTTTCTTCCTTTCCTTTTCTCTTCTTTGAGCAGTTGCTTTCTTGTTGCATTTTTCTGTGTGCCTGTTTTAACCCTTGGTCTTGAAAAATGTGCTCTAGCTTTTTGGACTTATCTCAAAATAACCTAAGGATAACTGCCAAGTTCTTAGTTTTAAAATAAGACCAGCAAGAGAGTATGAAATGATTCATCACTTCCTGGCAAGTGTAATTATCACTGCAATCACCATTCATTATCTATTTGCACCCTTCAAAGATGAGCTAAATATTACTGTAAGTTCAGAAAGTTATCATTTCAACTGAATCAACTAAAAAAAAAGAAAATCACACAAAAAAAATCAAACCATAAAACAAAACAACAACAACAAAAAAGCCACCACAGTACAGGTGTGTTGTTTAAGCAGGCTGATCTCCAGGACTCCTGAAACTGCCTTCCTTAGAGTGACATGTAAGAAATACATCACATCTGTGTAAAAACTGTACGCGCTGAGGTAGCTGCTATAGAAAAGACAATAGATCAGTCTGTTTACCTATCGTATTTGTCATTATTGGAAACTGACTGCTGAAATGAGAAACCGGTTTCACACTAGTAGGTCATTTATTCACTGTCTGAACAGGGACACTAGAGATCCAGTAATTATGTCTAGTATTCAGTTTGCATGTTTATTTAATCTCCTCTTTCAAGCAAATTATATGTAGCTTTCATTCCTATAGATGCTTCCTGGCAATTACCTTGAAACAAATAAGGTGTCTATTTTAACCTAAAATAGCTATAAATTCTCAGTATTTTGAACCTCATAGAAGTGACTCAAACATAATTGATTCTGACTATAAGCAAACTACTGTGGGATGTAGTCACTGCACTGAATGTTTAAAACAAAACCCAAACTTGGTAACACACCAATGCACTCATTTCTGTTAATTTCTCGGTTAAGTTGCATTATGAGATCTTTGGGGTAGGAATCAGCTTTTTGTTCTTTCTGTATATCAGTTGTTACAAAGATGTCTTTATCAGAGGAAATTTTAGGTACTATCGCAACAAATAAACATCATTAGTAAATTGTTTAAAAATCTTGGGGTACATGAAAACTTTTTCAAGGTGTTATAAATGCTATTTTTTACTAATTTGTCCCAGTAGTTATATTTTAATATTTCAGCTGTTATTTTTTCCATGTCATCTGAGCTCTATTCGTATGCAGGCAGAGCAGGTGAAGAGAGTTGCATTTACTTACCTGGCCCGGTGATGTTCAGCTCTAACTGAAGGTCTCTCCTGTGAACTTACATTCTTGTATGTTAGAAGCAAAGACTTCCAAAACCAAATTTCATGCTGGAAAAATACTAAAAATATTAAAAATGGAGGAATCAAATGGTGTGGAACAAAAAATTTCTAAGAGTGACAAGAGGTGAAGAGTGGAAGCCATAAGGGAGGAAGAAGACCTGGAACTCTGCAGAAGTGATGGGTGTAGGAATGGTCCTAACCCAAATTATCCCCTAAATCCCTTTGTCAGTATGTCCTGTTGCTTAGTAATTATGAAAGGACAAAACAGTATTTCAAAATAGGCTGAAATTTTAGAATGAGTGAATATGTTGTCTGTCTGGAAGGACTATGTCAAAATGTAGACATTTCAGTACTATTATATCAGAAAAAATGAATGAATGGATATCTTGTGCATCATAATGTTCAGTGTAGAATTTCCAGTGGATTTGTCTTTTTAAATTTCATGGTATCAGAAATGTTAGAAATTAAGGTAGATTTCATTTCAGTTTTCCATTGGAGTATGCAGCTAGGAAGAGCTCTGAACACCTCCCATGATTCTAGATCTTATTTTAGAGTACAGAACAGTTGTATTTTTGACATCTTCTCCAGGCTACCTGTATGAGGCTGACTTGTGAAATTTCAGTACTATTCCTTACACCTAGTTAAAGGCATTAGTGAAGAGTCCTTTAAGAAACTCAAACAGGATAAATTCCCTTGTTTCTGTAGCATCAACTGAAGGGGAGTTATTGACGGACAGTGGTCCTTTCACTGTAAAGTTTCCTTAACTCAAAAGATTGCACTGTGCTGATGGGAGAGGGTAGTTAATTTTGCTTAATTCCAAAGTCATCTAAAGTATATAAATATATATATTTTAATTTAAACAAGCAAGATGATGATTATAAAACAAATTGCACATAATTTTGCGATTTTAGTGAGTCAGCCTGGTCAAGTGTAGTGGCCTTCTTCTAATGCAGCCTTTTTAGAACATTCCCATGCAGGGTTCTTCAGTATTTCTCACTGGGATTTGAAGGTTTATTTGCGTTACTGACTAAGCAAAAGGCTGATATCACAGATAGGGTTTGTGTCAGCAAGCTGGCAGAACATAAGCTTTACTTTCCTGGCACAGATTACTTTAAGAAATTTATCTGGGAATATTATGCAGACTCAAAATCTGTCAAAAATGTGAATGATGGTGTGACAGAAACCACCTGCATAGCTCATGATGTTCTTGGATCAAAGTACCAGCAGGAAATTGCTGCAGTATTCCAAATAGTAAGTGTGGTTTTGGAACAAAGCAGTAAAATTTGAGAACACGTTGATATTTGCCTTTTGTCACCTTAAAGCGGTTTCCTAAATCTTATATCAAAGGATATACTGAATTTGTGGAAACTGTTAGGAAAAAATATTAAGTTACATATCCACAAGTTTATAAGATCTGTGAGGCTAGGTCACTTGATGTATAAAAGGAACGAAAGAAAATGTATTGTTAGATGTGGCTGCATAGGAAAGATTTAAAAAGCAACCATTGCTAAAAAGTTACTAAAATGAGAAAGAAAATATACTTGATACAGCAGAGGAAACAAAGAAAGATAATCTGTTCTTGCAAAGCAATTTAATCCATAAAAAATCAAAGCACCTTTCTCAGGGGAGAAATTTCATCAGTTCCCAGTGTTGAGACTTAAGCAGTCCAAGTGGAGAGTGACATCTGAGATCAGTCAATGGCCTAATCAAAAGCTCAGGGCTCTTAGGCCCCAGCCCAGAGCCTTATCTATCAGTCCACACTGTACAAGAAGGAAGAATAATCAGGTTATTTTTGCCATTAATCTATTCCAAACGCCACTCATTTCATATAACAATAAATGTTCAGCAAAGTGATCAGCTTAGTAGTGGGGCCAGTCTTCTTTAATATCTTTATCAATGATCTGGACGAGGGCATCGAGTGCACCCTCAGTAAGTTTGCAGATGACACCAAGTTAGGTGCATGTGTTGATCTGCTCGAGGGTAGGAAGGCTCTGCAGGAGGATCTGGATAGGCTGCACCGATGGGCTGAGGTCAACTGTATGAAGTTCAACAAGGCCAAGTGCCGGGTCCTGCACCTGGGGCGCAATAACCCCAAGCAGTGCTACAGGCTGGGAGAGGAATGGTTGGAGAGCTGCCAGGCAGAGAAGGACCTGAGAGCATTGGTTGATAGTGGGCTGGATATGAGCCAGCAGTGTGCTTGGGTGGCCAAGAAGGCCAACGGCATCCTGGCTTGTATAAGAAGCAGTGTGGCCAGCAGGGCTAGGGAAGTGATTGTCCCCCTGTACTCGGCTCTGGTGAGGCCGCACCTCGAGTACTGTGTTCAGTTTTGGGCCCCTCGCTACAAGAAGGACATGGAGGTGCTTGAGCGGGTGCAGAGAAGGGCGACGAAGCTGGTGAGGGGCCTGGAGAACAAGTCCTACGAGGAGCGGCTGAGGGAGCTGGGCTTGTTCAGCCTGGAGAAGAGGAGTCTCAGGGACCTTATCGCTCTCTATAGGTACCTCAAGGGAGGCTGTAGCGAGGTGGGGGTTGGCCTGTTCTCCCACGTGCCTCGTGACAGGACGAGGGGGAATGGGCTTAAGTTGAGCCAGGGGAGTTTTAGGTTAGATGTTAGGAAGAACTTCTTCACTGAAAGGGTTGTGAGGCATTGGAACAGGCTGCCCAGGGAAGTGGTGGAGTCACCATCCCTGGAAGTCTTCAAAAGACGTTTAGATGTAGAGCTTAGGGATATGGCTTAGTGGAGGACGGGTTAGTGTTAGGTCAGGGATTGGTCTAGGTGATCTTGGAAGTCTTTTCCAATCTAGACGATTCTGTGATTCTGTGAAAAATGCAGTGCTATTGCTAGTCTTTTGCCACATTTAGGCAGCAGTAATCAGCTGTACAAACACAGGCTGGAGAACAACTAGCTACATTTCAATACTGCTGAAAAGCATCTAGAAGGTAATGATAAACTTAAACAAAATTAACTAGTGACATGCTGTTATGAAAAAGGTAAATGCTAGGAGATAAAATCTCTGCTAGCACTTGTGAACTGCTTCACAGCAATTCAACTCCAGTCCATGCTTCTCTTTCCGAACAGTGGGCATTGATTCTATTGCTTACAAAATGCTGTTTTTATGTATCTGATTTTGAGCTTCACATACAGTGTTACTCTTAAGAGGTTTTATATCCTTCTTAATGTTCCTAGTGTCACTCTGAAGTGCAAAATGCTCTTTAATTGCAAATCTATCTGGTCAAGAGCAGATACAGTCTTTCATTACTATCATTCTACAATTTTTGTCTGAGAGCACCTTTTTTTTTTTTTAACTCAGAAGTTCAGATTCTGTATTTGTGGTACAAATGATTAGGTCTCTTTTCAAGGATATATGTTTGCAGTTTTTAAATTTTCAGTTGTAGGTGGAGTACAACTTTATTTAGCATCTGCATTACAGTTTCTTAGTTAAGTCCCCAGTTAAGTCCCCTTGCCTGATCTAGCAGGGAAGTATTGATAATGTGAAGTGCATCAGAACCAGTTATTGTAAGAACTAAACCAACTTTCTGGCTTCTCACTGGTGACAGCCATTGTTAGAAGAGCCTGGTTTAAGTCTGCAATTATTCCTTCTGTTTCCAAAAAGTGTCAGCCAGGTTGGAGCTTTTAAAGATTCACTTGTTTCAGTCAGGTTATTTCCTTTGTTCTTCCAGCTTTTGATACCCTGAGCCACTCAGAAGTGTAATTTGTCACCTTCCCCCACACTGCCTTTGTAACATGATCTTCCTCACAGCACAGTCACTCTTTGAACTCACCCCACAGAAGATAAGGTTCTTCAAACCAGTAAAATCCCTTCCTCTTAACATAAACAGTGGTTTACACAGCATTAGGAAAGACAGAAGTTATCAGAAGTAGAAAACAACTTGTTTTTATACAGATATTCCTGCAATTTCCATCATCTTCCTTGTCTTTCTTTTCTACAAAATGATCATGCCAAAATAACAGAGTTGACCTTATGTAGCCCATAATGCTTTCCTCAGGCTATGTGTTTTTGTGACATGTTCTTAATCTAGTTTTTAAGTGGGTCCTTCTAATCTCACTAAAAGAATCATCTCCTAAGGGTCAAAGAATGTAATAGCAGAATTAATATAACTAATCTGGATAAAGGAATTAAATAACACTGCATTGATCCAAGTGAGAAAAATTCTTAGAAGTAATAGACATTTTACTGACAGAAGTCGTGGGCATGTATGCTTGCTTGTATAGAGTCAGGGGGAAAACCTGGTTCATAAATGTCTTAAAAGCTCTGTAAGAAAGGCTGTTACACGAACAATTTATGTTAAAAAATATTTTAGTACCTGCCATATAGTCATTAATTATAACATGCTCATTTTGCTTTACATGTTATTTAAATACTCACCCTTGTTATGTAGTTTCTTGATTACATGTATGCATAAAGTGAAGCCATTCACTACACCAAACCAGAATATTCTGTGTTATTTTATTTCAAGTGCTTGACTACATTGAATGTTGTCATCTTGGACATGTTAATTCCAGTTCTAGCTTACCTTGTCAGGATAGTAGCAGAGGAATGTTAGTGGAAGTGTAGATCTCCACGCTTAATTAGAAATTCTGCAACAAGATAATTAAAAATCAGCTAGTTGGCTATTTATATAATTAATTTCAAATTAGTCTGATTATGCTTTACTGCTTAACAATAGTATGTATAAAAAACAGAGGCTTACTGTGCTCATGGCAGTGGTATTTAAAAGCTGTAGAGCATATGTATTTGGTATTAAAGAGAAAAATGTATGCTAAATACTAGCAGAGAGTTGATTTTGCTACTTTTAAAAAAGAGATTCAAAATTAATATCAAGTGTCAAACATTTAATAGGTAGGAGCACAAAAACAAATTCTGGTATAAAATACACTTTCCAGAGAAGAAACTGATGTCAAAATAAACACTGTATTGCAGAACTCCATGGGAACTCTTGCTTTGTCGGAGAAAATTGTAAAAAGGAGATAATGAAAGCACACAATATTGTGATGTGTTGACTAAGAGGAACTATGAAGTTCATGGGACTCAAAAAAAGAATCTTTGCATCTTTGCATTAATTATTTTCATCTGGTGGTTTAGTTCAAACTGTCAGTTGTGATTCTTATCAGAAAGTACCACATAACACAGTTCAGAATCATAACAATAACACAACTCTGTGTTTTCTGACAGCTTCCAGAGAAAAGGCAAGCTGGAATGAGCTTGAAGCAAAACTGTTTGTCCTTGTTTTAGGGGATGAATGGAGCTAAGTGGTAGAATTCTTATAACAACTATGGAACTGGTACCTTTTTGGATGGGGAAAAACACACCTATTCTCCAGCTTAGATTACAAAACATTATCCAGAGATCAGTTTTAGCCTACATTTTATTAAAATAATCTTCCACCTGTTCTTAAGATATTTTTAATTACTAGAAAATATTTTTCTCACTGAATGTTGTGTTTTAATTTATCATTCAGTAGTGATTCATGAAAAACATTTAAATCTGGCAGTTCCATGAAAGAACTGAGAGAATCTACATAATTCATTAAAATGATGGTCTTTGTTGCTTCTACTTCAGTTTTAAAACTTCAGTGTGAAAAATACCAACTTGTTCTGAGGTCCAGGTACACCTACAAACCATATGTAAGGAAGTTAACAATGCCTTGGTGTGTGCTTTGTCTTCTGAGTCGATAAGGAAAACACTCTGTTCTCTGGAGCTGGCAGCATAGCCCATTACATGTGTGCTAAGTACATATGTAAAATAATTGTATGAGTAATAAAGCCAATTATATTGTACCCACATTTAAGTATCTCAGAATTTAACTAGCAAAATTAATCTGCCTGAACTGAAGGATGAGGCTGACTATTGTATAAAATGAATGCATATTCACTTTTTTTTTTTTTTTTCAGTTTGTGGTTCAAATACAGTTTTGAAGTCATTTTTTCTAAAAAGAGATTTTGAATGTATGAATGTTAGAAGATTTACTGCCATGAAGAAGGGGAAGAGAAAAAAATCTAGGCAGGGACCTTGTGGGAAACAGTGACTCATCCAGTGTTTATAAAGTGCAATATGTTTGGTACATTTCACATTTGCTAGTCGAGTCCTTTCTATTTTACATTTGCTTGCAAACTTGTGACCCTTGAAGAAAAGTGTGAGCATTGAACTACTTTTGAGAAGTGCTTTTATTTTGAACCGTTATTGGCTAGGTGATATTCTGACTTACCTACTGTAGATTCTCTGACTGTTGAAACTTATCCAAAGGAGTAATAGGTCCTGAAAACAGACTTGCTAGTGAGCCCTTCTTCAGGGTCTTTAGCAGTGATTTCAGGGAAAAATACATTGTATAGTTGTGGAATTCTGCTCACTTTCTCCAACAAGAGGTTGAAGGATTCTCTGTCATTTTTGCACAGAATCTATTTAAATCAAGTGAGCAGATGCATTTGAGATACATTTCAAAGATTTATCTAAAATCTAGACTACAATTATTGGGAAAGCTGTGTTCTGTAATTCAGCCATAGTAAGAATTCACTTTACTGGGTTAAGAGAGAGAAATATATGATATACAGAATCTAAATTTCAACTTTACTTGTTATTTTCCTCTGGAAATGCTAATGCCAAAAACAACCTAATTTTTTTGGTTGTCCTTTAAAATATTGCTAGAAGAGAGAAACTTCCCACTAGTCTGCCACTAGCACACACACCGGGCACACTTGGACAGATGTCATTACAATAAACACAGACTTGGGATGTACTGTGTGTTGGGGGGAGATGATGAGCTAGTATATTGAGGAAAATAATATAGGTAATTTATATGTAGAATATGTAGAATAAAGGATATATATCTACATAGTTTTCTTATCTTCGAAATCCAGCAGTCTGTATTGCAAAGGCAGTAATAGAATCTATACAGAAAAAAAAAAAATCAGATCATTACTGTGTGCATTATGTTTTGTGAATATCTTTCTATTACAAAGATAAGAATGATCAAAATGTTATTATGTTAGAATAATAGATTTCTGAGTCATGCACAAGACATTTTTTGTCTATGGCCGTGTTACATATCTGGGGGTAGAGCTGAACACAGAATTTCTTTATCACTATTTGTAAGACTTTAAAATGATGGATGTCAGATTTCAAGACATCTGCAGGGAAACCATTATTTAAAAGCAATTTTTGCAATCAGAAAGCAAAGCTCTGGTATTATTAGTGATGCTAGTTCAAAGAAACAGTTTTGCAAGAAGATATATAATCACCTGTGGAGTTTTTTGCTGTTGTAACTTCTTTTGTATCTGGTCTATGGATAATGGAAATGTGACCAAAGAGCAAGTAGCTGATAGAAAAGGCACTGTGACAGCTCTCAGATACTGCTAATCCTCTAGGGAAATGCATGTGTATATACTTCCTAGTCTCTATGTCTCTCAAACTGGATGCCAGAAATCTAATGATGGAAAACCAGAAAATGTCTATAACTGTGTGTAGACCAGAGTATTTTAACCAATGAAAATGACTGAAATTCCAGAAAGCTAAGAAATAGATAGACTTGGAGACCAAGGCAGTGCAAAATACTTTCAGAATCTGAAATGAAAAAGTTAAATTACCTAAATGTATCTGAAGCAGAATTACCTGAAAAAAAATCTTTTAAAATGTTATTTATTTTTAATGTGCCATTAATCAGAACAGGCCTAAAACTCTTCCAGTTGCCTTGCAATGGTTTCTTTATTATGTATGACTGATTGTTTAACTTGCTTGAAGATCATACTCTGCCACCTACACAGAAATGTAAAACTGGATTTGAATGCGAGTTAAGAATAATAACCTATGCAGTGGAGAGATAGCTATGACAGATTCTTGCATCTTTATTCCAGACTTTCAGGTGATAGCTTCTACTATTGAGAAAATTGTCACAGTCAACTCAGAATTTTTGTAAGTTCTTGAGAACTTTCTTCACCAAAGGAATTCAAGGAAAAAACATCCACAGTGTAGCATGTCTCTTCTGATTCTTTTTAGCACAGTCTCTGTGGTAGTAAATGGCCATATATTTTCCATGGAGAGCTGCCGTTTAACAGATAAATTCTTTTGGTCATGATCTTGACATTGTCCAATCGCCATTCCTAACATATGCCACAGTTACTCATGTTTTCCCTTTTGTATTATTTTGCGGGTTGTTCCAAACTATTTTTGCTATCTTTAAACATTGTACTGAATATTTATACTGTCACATATATTTAAGACAATAACTTAAAAAAAAAAAAAAAAAAAAGACTTGATATTTTGTAGTCCATCTACTAAGTCCCTTAGCGTTTTATGACCCCTTTACTCCCTTAAAGAATCACAGTGTGTTAGTCTGAAGTTGCTCTATTGTCTGTCATATGGTTGTCATTATATGTATACATTTAGAAAACTTACAGCACACCAGTTACAGTGTTTTCCAATAGAAATTGAATTTTCATCATCTGTGGCCAACAATAATATTGCACTGGCTCAAAACCAAAAAATGCCATGTTTTGACTTGTGTATCTCAGCACTAATTTAGCATCATATATCCCAAAGGAATTTATTTTCATTTCCCTTCCTCTCCTTCTCATTTCCCCTCCCCCCCTTCCCTTCCTCTTCACTAAAGATACCAAGTATAACATTCTAGTAATATCAGATAAAATCAAAACAAAATACCTGTGATACCAGTCAAGTATTTCAGAAGAGTTATATTGATCTGGAGAATCAATATAGAGATTGATCTGGAGAATCAATGTCTTGTGAGACACTGGTATTTACATTTTTTGGTATTCATTCCCTGGCACTCTTAAATTCCAGTATCTAGTTATAGATATATGTCTATATATCGTGGGTATCTATATGGATGTATTTGTTTGTATGTTTATCTGTCTATAGGTATGCATTTCATAGCATGTAGCTCAGTCTGTATTCTGGCTCCTGTTCCTCATGCTGCAGAGCTGCAGCATGCACTTCAACAGCTGGTTAGTCTGCTTCTCCTTTGAACTACTATTTTATTATCTTTTGATCAGAAAAAAAAATAAAAATAGATGTTTCTTCATTCATGGTCATGTAGGGGATTCTAGACATCATCCTTCTTCATAGTTGTGCAGGACACTTTGTCACTTCAGTTACTTTGACGATTAATTAGTGCTCCCACCTTAGTGAAATAACAATACAAGTTTGTATTATAATTTTCAGTGAACCTGTCCTTTAGTCTAAACTAGCTTCTTAAATGTCTAGTCGATGAAGAGAGCAGATGCTATTGACAGACTTTGATAGACACTATTTGATTTTTAAGACATGCTGGATGAGTCACCTGGAGGTGCTCCTGCAGTAGCAGAGAAAGTTTTCTTCTGCAGAAGATGACTGTCTATGTCTGAAGAAAGCCTGAAAAGTGAAGGGACCAGTCAGATACTCCGGGAAAATATCAGGCTGGGACCCAAAGGCTTGTAGAAGATGAGCTTCCTCCCACTAAATGCCAGATCCTGTCTGTGAAGAAAACTTGCAGAGATATTGCAGAAAGGTTTTTCTGTGCAAAAGTACCACAGATTTGCTGAAGGCTTAAGGTGTAGAAAAATATAATAGCAAAAGAGAACTGGGAAGCTTCCTAAACCAAATTACTGTGCTCTAGTCTAAGCAGAAAAGTCTCAGCATGTAAATTAATCTGTGTGATGGCATTTACGTAAGTCTCTGCTCAGTTTGTGTGTGCATATAAACAGGGAAAGCAAGAGAGAATAACACAATTTTATAAATATTCTTACTTATGAGGAGTGAAAAGGGAAGCCAGATCTTAAAGACCTGCATAACTGTTTGCACAGAGCTTTACCACATGCACTACAATAGATCCAGCAATGTTTGCCAACTTTTCTATCTGTACTCTGAATGAGTCACGGTTATCTCCAGTACTCTCTAGTTTTTCAAGCCTGGAGAAGTCATTAGGTTAAGTTTCAGAGTGGGTTTTGCTGACGTCAACACAAAGAAATAAATTGACGCTGTCCTACACATTTATGTACACAGAGTGCAATCAGCTTAATGCAAACCTCACAGAGCTGTTGAGTGAAAAAGCATTCCGCCTGATCCATGATGGGATGAACTGTGCTGGGGAATATGGGTAGCTATAAGGAGAATGTGGGTAACTATAATTTAGCTCTTAAACCATTATACAAATGCAGTTTTTCTAGGTATATATTCTATATATTGATTTTTCAACTGAACAATGCAGGAGTAATCTTAGTTGGACTGAAGCTTCATACAGTCTAATTAACCTGTCATACCTTTCTTAAATGCATTTTTTGAAGAATTTGTGTGCATACTCATTCAACAAGTAAAGCTGATTTCTGAATATTATACGGAAAAATTCTGTGACTTGTTGCTGTGTTGAATGAAAACTCTAAGTGGACAAAAAAAGGCTGTTTGGAAGATGAAAAACAATCCAATTAAAACAAAGTGATGTTGTCATTTAATATTCACATTTTCCTTCCCTGCCTTTTTTTCACAGCTCTCAAATTCCTTGTAGCCGAAGTAATTACACTGCAGGAATTTCAGCTGCCCCAAACAGTACTTTTTTCAGTGCCATGCTTGAATGGAAGTCCCATGAACAACAATGTTCATTGGACTAGGCCCAGAAAAAAATACTGTTAAGATGTGTACTGGTTTGGGGACTGGTAAAACTGCTAGATGAAAGGTTGGGGAGTTCAGTGGAAAAACATATTTGGTATAGCACTCACTGAGGATTTTTTTTCCTTGAAACTCTCAGAAGATATCAAGATCATTACCCTGAGCTACATAAAGTCTCTCTGAATAACCTAAGTACAGCAATCCTATGCACATAATGTGAAACAGAAAGCAAAGGGAAATTTCTTTGTGATTTGCATCTTTCTCTATAGATAGTGAGTGAACACGCTTCAAAAAGCAGTAAATTATTTTGAAAAGCTGAAAGAGCAGGAAAACTGCATGAAAAGAAATGTGAATCTTGGCAGGCAAGAATAAGAAAGATCATGACTACATGAAAGGCTTTAAAAATACGACAGCACTCTGAACACTGCATATTGTTGAAGAAAGATCCTCAGATCCTTCAAGATCCTGGCAAAAATGAGCCTGTGATCTGATAAAGATAGTTGTCTTGATGAAGGTGTAATTCTGCCTACTTCTCAAAGGAGTAGAAATAAAAAGTGGGGCAGGGTAAAACTGAATCAACAACAAATAGCTGGTGATGGCTGTCTGATCATTTTTTCCTTTAGATAATTGCTCAGTGGTTGTGTCATGGAAATAGTCCCATGTAGTGTGGGGATCAGTTTCGGGCTAACCAAACTTTGCCCTATCATGACATTCTGTAAGCAACATACATTAGATCTAGAAAGGTATTTTACCTCTTTCAGTAGAATCTGTTAATCTAAATTTTCCTATGTGAAAGTGTATATTACTGGGATATTGGTTATCTCCCTGATTGTTATGTATCATTATTTCATGGAAATTTTGTGAAATTCATAATTTGTGCATAATGTAGTATGAATTTGCTTAGTTGCATACAGCCTAAGTCACATCTCAGTATTGCCTTTTTTCATTTTTTTTTTCTTCAGACTTAGTGTCCCTCATGCTTAATTTGATAATGCCAGTATTATACTCTTAACTGTGTAAATTTACCACTCTTCTGCTCTCTGTCCAACTAATACTGCAGTTGCAAAAGACTCCCAGCCTTCCTGATCCTGCATGTCACATATCAGAAGCATTACCTAGCATATAGTAAGAGCTTTTTGAGAGTTAAGCTGGAAGAAAATGGGGTCACAGGGAAGGAGCCACTGTGGCAGGTCCTTTTCCTCTCTGCAAGAGGGCACATGCAGTGTCAGGGTGCCATGCAGCCAGCTGCATGCGGGTGAGTGCTTGCTTTCTGCTCCTCTGGCTGGGTTTCATGTTTCGCATCAAGACCTGTGCCAGCACCACTTTATTACGGACCCCTTGAATTGCCTGGGAAATGGCATCTCACCTTAACCACTCGTGACCAGTCCCACAAGAACCACAGTTCTGCTCCTGCCTTGTAGCTTTCGTTACAGCCTCTGTTTGCTGCGGTTGAATTCTTCCTGATTTATGTCAGCATGATGTCAGAGCAAGCTCTTGACTTTGAATCTCTGTTGAAATCTTATCTTGCAAACAGTAACAGTTTGCTACTGTCACTATCTGAACTTGGTCAGCTTTGTTTTCTTCACTCACATAGCATTGGTTTGTTTTATGTAGTTATGGTTCTACCAGCTACAAACACCATATTCTGCTTCAGCCAACTCTAGGTTATTAGGTTATGAATGCTAAAAATTATGAGCAGTGCTTTAATTTACATAGCTATAGCCACACATCATCCTGAGTGAATAAAAGCCAGATTGTAAAATAATTACAATCTCTTGAAGTGGAGCCAGCCTCACAGACCAGATCCATCCGTCTTCATTAATTTGTATACAGTTCTTTTACCAGAACAAACTTTCTGAAGGTACTCGCATGGGAATGCTGAAACAGCTGCACAACTTTTATTTTGAAGAAAAACAAGTTGAGCCTTGGAACAGTGTGTTTTAAAGAGCAAGGGAGAGAGTGACTCTGCATTTAAGACTTTGACCAGCATGTGTAAGAAGTGCTCTCATGGCTGGAATAATCTAAAACATTTTTACCTGGGTAGCACTTGGCAAAGCTCCCCTTTTTTCCTGCACAGTTGAAAGGAATCCAGTACAATTCTGTGCTTCGATCAACTTGACTCCAGTTTTGCTCAGCCTGCAGGGTCTGCTGGTGCACGGACGTGCCTGTCTTATGTGGCCTCTATGGCCCTTTTCTGCTCAACTGTCAGAAAGAGGGAGGGAGGCTTCCCCCAGAACCAAAATATCGTTCTGTGTGCTCTCTGCAGCACAGTAGCTAAGACCAAGTTTCCTGATTACTCCCTGGTCTTTTTGGAGTTATTTGCTGGAAGAAGTCTTTTTTCCGTCTTTAAATGGATGATTGTGTTACAATCAAGAAAAAGCATCTCCAAAGACCAATCTTTAGGTAAGTGATGCTACTGTTTCTTTGAACTGAAGACATTATGAACTTTTATCCTATTTGTTAGCTTAACGTTCATATGCGAACACACAAAAAATTGCTCAAGAAAAAGAGTTTAATCTTAGATAGTATTAGATAATTTTGGTGCTCAGATTATATTTTTTCTACTTGTATGGGGACTTTGGAGATTTTTTTTCTTTCTGTCATCTACATTTTCTAAAGTTTTGTGGGGGATTGCCTTTATTATGAAAGAGGAGCAACATAGCTCTTGAAAACTTTTTTTTTTTTTTTTTTTTTTTTTTGGTGCGCACATTTTGTTTTGTTTTCCTACAGCTCTGTAGTCCCTCAGTGTATTCTGGAATTATAAAGCTGTTTAAATGTGGAACACGAGTCTTGGTTGGTTTAGTTGACTGTGTCTGGATGGCAGAGTTTTCGTATTTGAAATGATGCACCTAATAGTGTAAAGGAGCTTGCTTGCTCCTCAGGGCTAGATTTATTTTATTTATCTTTTACTAAAGCATACCCCTTTATTTCCTTTGGCCACTGCTAGCTTCAGACTAAGTGATCTTGCATGGGAAATAATATTTCTCAAACTAGTGAGAGTAAGGTTTCAGTGGTCATAGGATTAAATATACCTCCAATAGTTCACACTTCTGTTTATGGCTAGTGACATCTTCAACAAAACTCCAGTTCTTACTGGATGACCAGTAGGATATTGAAACCACAGTGTTTATATGACAAATATATATAAGATTATAGATGGTCCCAGAGTAAATACAGGTTTGTAATTTATTGGATGGCCACTACTGATGTCATATTTTATGAGATTACAGTAATGGCTGGCATTTCAACTTCAGGGTAAACTCAGGTAGCCATGCCAGGATTATGTTCTGCTACCTGGGGAGAAGTCTTTCAGTAGTGTACAGTTACGGTGCAGAAAGGGAATACAGAGATTAAAAGGTTATTACAGGAATGAAATGGCCTAAGTGCTAACCTTAAGTTGGAAAGTCCTGTGTGGATTTGCTATGTAATTTATATCAGAAATTAAATGAAATGTATTGCACTTTGCTTTAATGAAGTGTGGCTAAGGCATTATTTTGTAGAAAGCTGTTGACTGAAATTAATAGTTTAGTTCACTGTATTTCTGTTTAAACATCGGTAACCGTTTTTAAAGGATCAATGATAACTATCCAATAAACTGTAACCTTTAAAAACTTTATTATAAAAGCACATTCTTCACAGTCTTGGTGCCATTAGAATTGCGGGCGAAGTGCATATTTCCTGGTGTGTTCAGAAATCTGCTGTATGTCATGTAGCATTGGATAGTTTGCAAAAGTTTTCTTAATGGATATCTCCCTAAACTCTCTTGTGGTTGTAAACTTAACTCAATGAAATACAAGAAATTTCAACATTTCTTGCCCAATTCATTCCTGCAAATCAGTTTTAAATACAGAACAGCAACTAACTATTGCTGGCATGCTTAATCCAGAGCAAGAAAACCCCTAATATGGAAAGCCCCCTAAGAGCCCACAGCTCTGCAGTGACTCTTCTGGCAAAAGATCTCTGTTATACTACAGTAAATGCTTAAGAAACATTTCCAAGGTCGAGACCAGCACAATATTTTAGGCAGCTCAAACAGAAAGACAATCTCCGTATGCCATAAAGATCATATCATGTACAGTAAATACAGATGCTATCATAGTACATTAAACAGATGATTTTTTTAAAGTGTGCTCATTTTCCTTCTGACTTTGGAAAATATTCTCCAGTGAAATAGTGTTCTTACACACGAATTGTGAAGATTTAGCCTCAGTGCTTTTAATCCTGTAATATTTTTCCCATATAAGTAGTATGGTTTTACGGGGTGCAAACCTTACATTGAAGTAACTGAACCTGCAGTTCAGATTATATTTTTTCCCACAAAACAAGAAGAAAATATAAAATTGCCCATATATAAGTGTGTGCGTGCATGTGTGTGTGAGTGTAATCTGTATATACAGGCAGCAGTAATTTTAGATGTACACTAAAAAAATCAGGTCTTTCTTGGGAGCTATAGCAGAACTTAAGTACCTATGAGTATCTTCCTTAATAAGGTAAATTTACAGTGGATATATACTTTTGTTTGAGTTGCCTTCTCAGTAGAAAAAAAAAAAATAACAGACTGAGGATCTATTGTAAATGTTACCTTCCATGTTACTAATCCTTTGTGTAAGAGTATGATAAGTACTACATTTTCATATGTGGAAATCAATAACAAAAAAGATATTTCACACTCATGTTCTTTTTTTTTTTTTTTTTTTTTTTTTTTTTTTTTGTAAGTCCTGAATTCATGAAGTAATAATATAAAAATGCTGTGAAAGAAGTGTAACTTTTGGTATTTCCAATTTAGTTGTGGTGGGAATTAACTAAAAAATTCATTCAGAAATATAGCTGCGTAAAAAACCCAAGCTTATGAATCATAAAGAAGTGATTAATAAATCACATCAATTGGATAAAATTTTGTAATTGCATCAGAACCCAACTGCCAGATACTTAGAGATTCCTGCCTTTGTTAATATCAAAAGATCTGCCTGTTATATGCGAAGATACTTCAACAGAGCTCAGATATTTCACAGAGCTTGGATATTCACTAGCTATTTTAATGCTAACATAAATTACTGAGGACATTCCATATTTTTATTAAGAACAGCATCTTGAGCATATTTGCTATAACTGGAAATGGTCAAATTAATTCAAACAATAAACAAATCAGCTTTCTCAAAGAATGCAGTGGGAGCTTCATAGCTCTGCCATTTAAAATTGGATTGAATAAAGCCACATAAAATATGCTTTAGGGAACAAATCCTTTCCTGCCAACTGCATAGATTAGATGACATAATAAGTGTTTTAGTTTTCAGATTTATGTGATTTCTATTAACATAAGAATCTCCACAATCATTAGTCAATGCTTACACTGAAGCTAATGTTTTTCTACACTCCAGTCTGCTTTTTGTTGTTTTGTGACTTTGGTCTTCCTTGTCTTCACTGTGAATGGAAGCAAAAGAATCAGAGTGTCATAAGAGAAGCTGTTCTGGTAACTGCCTTAGTTGGATCCAAGAAAACCTGGAATTATTTCAAGAAATCCATGGCCTTTTGAGATTTCCTGATCAACTGTAGCTGGATAATAACAATGAATTTGTCCTTGCTGTGTAACTTTGATTTAATGCATTTTTAAAAATATTAATGCATTAGTTTCAAAATACCTCTCTTTTCTGTTCTCTGTTTGACACATTTTTTGTGGAAAAATAGGGCTCATGGTGTTCTTTCTCCTGCTTTTCGGGAGTGGAAAAACACTTGTTTTCCAACTCTTCAGGGAGCTCTACTGTTATCTTTAATATGGTGTTTGCCTATGAAAGAAGCTTCTTGTACTGTTGCTGTTGTTCCATTATCTTTGTTCACTATATATATGAACGTTGTATTAATTGTAATTAACTACACTAGATCTCTGTAACTTGAACTCCTCTTTTACTAAAAAAATGACCTAGTCCAATCCTTTGGTTTCTTACTTCTAGTCATGTAAATAAAAAAGTCTGCTTTGTTATTTTGTTTTATGATAAAATCAGCTTCAAAAATTGTATTCTGAATCTTACTGTAATCCACTTGCAGAAGCTGTTCCAGCGTGATTCTTACACCTCTGCAGGGCACATAGGTGATGCTAGGTGATGGCTGTGCAGTATATTGCATATGTTTACAAAGACCAGGTTTCTACAAAATATTTATACTGCCATCATTTGTGGAATAAGAATAATCTATACCGGTAACTTTATTTTTCATTTACATGTAGTATAGTAAAATACAGAAACAGCATGTTCTGTGACTTCTAGACATTACAACTTTTTGGCAGACTCTTCTCCTATGGAAAAAAATACACTGACAAGTATTTTCTAGCAAAAAAATAACCACCGTTGTAATGTCCTTTTTTTTTTTTTTTTTTTTTTTTTTTTTTTTTTTTTTTTTTCCCTCTGGAAGCTCAAAATATTCGGGACTTTTCCAAGTACAAGCAAACACCTGCTTATATATAAGGATGGTATTTTTTTCTTAATTGTGATTTATAGTTCACTCTTTTTGCACTACGACTTCAATATAGTATGTACTGAACAGGGATCCTTGTATTTTACAGGAGCATAAATGGTGCTTGCACCTTCTCAATTAGTGTCCATGGAGCAAGCACAAAATCAGGATATCACATGAAAAGGATGTATCTCAGTGAAAAGGAAATGGTTGTAACAGTAGGCAACCTAGAAATTAGTAGACTTTAAAGCTATAAAGTGGTTTAGGAGCTTGTAAAAACAAAAACAAAAACAAACAAACAAAAAACCTGATCTTTTCTGTCTTTATTTGTAGTGGTCTTCAATGGGTCCAAATTATTATTATCCTTATTCCTTGTGTGTAGAGAATAAGCAGATAAATGGGAAACTTTGCCAGGTTTATATTGAATAGTGAACTACAATTACTACAAATCTACATTATATATCATTATTGCTAGTGATCATTTAATTGTAAATTAATGTAGCATATTAATTTAATGAGTGATAATTTATTCCAATGGTGTAGGAGGAAGGTGGGAAGGGAAGAGAAGATGTCATCATCCTTTGCTTCTTACTTTAAAGAAAGGCTGGAATGTAAAAGCACAGTTCCACAAGAAAACCCTGACATCAGTATGTTTCTTGATTTCCCTTTGCCCTAACAGCAAAGTTTGTTGCACCTTCTGAAAGGCTATATACAGTGCATAACCATGGCCATCTCTTTGGTGATACTGCTGAAGGTATTTTATGCTTACATGCTTGTTTCTGCCTCTTTTGTGTGGTTTTTGTGGTTATATTGATGGGTAAATACCCAAATTTTATGTTGTCGTGTATTGGTTTAAACAACAGTTGTTTTTAAATGGTAGTACCTTAAAAGACTTAACTTAGAAACTGGAACGAGAAAGAGGTTAATATAAAAAGTAATCATAGAAAAAGTGGGCATTGGGAGGAGGATTGAGAGGACAGAAACATCCGCTCTTACAGCAAAACATACTATATGGTAGAGATATCTCAATCTGGTGATAGCCAAGCTAGGAAGTCAGGAGAACTTTTATGGTCATCACAGTAATGATAGTCTAGATTGCTGTTGAAGTGATGGAGAAAAATCCTGTCTGGTTTTGAAAAATGAGTTGTGAAGAAGACTATTTGTTTTGGTACTTTTGACAATAGAAAAAGATTTGGTGGCTTAGAACCATGGATTTTTATTTATTTACTTATTTTTGTACTAAAATACAACTTTTTTGTGTAACTTAAGACAGTTCATTAACAAGAACACGCTCTTTATTTAAGCACTCTGTTCTGTATTGTTGTGTATCCAGTTTTGTTCTGCTCTAAGTTTCACACTCTAAAGAAAATACCATATGAAAAACAGTTTTGCATCATATCTCATGCTTCTTATAAGAGCCTTCCCTTCATTTGTACTTAATCAAGAACTGATTTAACAACAGTTTTGACTGTAGACTTCCAAAGAGAAAACGTGAAGTGAGAATTTATCTGCATTCACTGATCAACATTTTAATCTTTAAAGATTTCTTTTGGTTGGAATTAAAGTGTCATTATTTAGTGCAAGGTTTAAAAGGATATATGCACAAATGTCAGGCTATGCCTCCACTGGGATAAAAAGGAGTCAATTTTTTGGATAGTAGCAGAAGAGCAGCCGCAGATCATGCATTGCTGGTTGCATTTTAGAGGAGTTTAAAAGGGAAGAGAGGAACTTCTGTATCATGTAGTTATTTATTTTCCCTGAAGAAATAGAACTGACAGTACTTCAATAGAACAGTACTTCAAGCAGAGAAAGCAACAGTGCAAGAGAAAGAAGACAGTGAATTATTTTTTTGCATATCCTAAAGAATCAAGACGATGGGAGGCAGGAAAGAAATTAAATTCTGTTGAGATATGAGGTAGAATTCTGGAATAGGGATTTTTTTTTCCCTATTTCTCTGAATAATCAGAAGTGATAACGTAATTCTTTCTAGGGTGGAATTGACATATTCTGAAGGCAGATTTAAAGAATTAAGCTGTAAGTGCAAGTATTTGGGGTCCTGGCATTGTGAAAACATTGTATTGGAAATATGTTTCATCAGAGCTAATGCCCCTGTTATGCTGAGTTCTCCACATGTTTGTGACAAGGCCCAGGAGTGAAGAAGAAGCACTGTAAGTGGCCGCGGTAGACAGACAAGCACTATCCCACACCACAGATTAGCAGAAATTTTCAAATTGGTGGGAAAAGGAGTTGTAGCACAAGGTAAGAGTCATTCTTCTGCCTCACAGAACTTGCAGCCCTTGGCATGGTGGGACACCGTTATTTTTACTTCTCCTTTGCATTATCCTTTTCTGGAGAGTCATAGACTAACATTGCCTGGTATAGTTGAAGAATACTTATTCCTGCTTTCCCGTGGCATTGGTTCCTACACTTGCCGCAGAGTACTTGATACCCATTTTGTCTCAGTTTAACATCCTTTGTATCCATGTACGAGCGCCTGTGAATGAAAACTGCAGCTCAGCCAGTGCAGCAGCTCTGTGAAGCAAACTTGAAGTGTCCTCTCTTGTATTTTTGAAAAATAAGCAGGTTTTCCATGTGGTAAAAGCAGAGTTTTGAATTTGTTTCTGTGGCAGTCAGAAGGCTGCACTTGAGCATGGCTTGGCACCTGGCTGGGGTCATGGACCAGGACAGAGGCAGGTCTCTTGCCTCCACGCCTAGGATGGAGTAGGATGGGAACTTGCTGTGGAGAGAAGCAGCAGCAAAGAAAGGAAGTGGGCTTCCTTTATGCAGGTTTTAAACAGCTGCTTCTGTCAAACAAGATTAAATAGCTTCCAGCATAATCCTGGCTAGATCACAGGAATCTCATGCCCATCAGTTTTAAAAACAGACTAGGCTGACTTTCTGGGTTTCCAAGCTTCCTGTGTGCACATAAATGCACTTGAAGCAAAAGGAGTCCTGATTTACCCATGAGCAGAACCACATACGATGGGCCTGGTCATTGTATTGTGCTGAGATGTTCATTAGTGTTTGTTCATTAATCTGCCTGGTAATTATCTGCATTAAATATGAGAATGAGAACTGGCTATGTTTTAAACATGTATTTATTTATTTTCCTATAGTATATTTAATATATTTGTGTATTCTGTGTGTAGAATATTCTGGCATGTCCTTAAGGTGTTATCAGATAATGTTATTAAAAGTTGATTTCCAAACCAGGAGAGAATAGCAAAGAACAATCCAAGCCAGTACCCTGTTTATTATTGGACATTATGGAAATCTTGTTTTCTGAAATGTTTAATTTTCCATTTAACCAGCGCTTGCAAACATTCATTTTAATTCTTCAATATTTCATCTTTTAGATACATAGAAAAGCAGATAATAGAAAAAAATGAAGCAAACTGTCTGCCCACCTAAGAATCATGAGTATGATGGTTTACTTTATAAATGCATGTGAAAGTGAAAATGGGATTTGGCAAGACATTTAAAAGAGTTACATTTTAAGTATTTTTAACTTTTGAAAATGCCTATAGTGCCTATGAGGCAATCATGACAAAGTAAATTAACAAATCCAAAAGAGAGTCTGAGAAACAGTTTACACAAATATTTGGAACTGTTATCCCAAAATATTACCAGGATTCTGCTCTCAAGTGTGATTTTAAAATTGTTTTAAAAATGTGAATTTTGATGAGCTTGATAAACAGCCATCAAATGCATAGACTGCATTTGTGTAAACCTGTGGTTTTCTGAGCTAAGCTGCTAATGTACAAAAAGGCACTCAATGGTATGTTCTGTATTAAGAAGTTGGCCATTACGACACTACATTTGAATTAATATCATTTCCTCTCATACTCTTTTCTGGCAATCTGATTTTACTCACAGCTTGAAAACCTGAGATTCAGCAGGAGGTAGTGGAGAATACAAAGGGTTCACGTGCAATACAGGACCATCTATAGATGCTAACTTGGCTAATGCAAGCAGTTCAGTTACTCTATAGTCATGTATAGTCACCTTAACTCATATACATGAGCTTGCACGTAGTCGTAACTCAAACCAAAAATGGTTGGGGAATGACATAGGAAACTGGACAAGTGGGAGGATCAAGGCTGGTGTGAGCAAGTGAGGATATGAATCTCATTCTCCTACTTTCATGCACCTTGCAATGGAGGTTTCTGCAGTGCTGTGTGTGCCTGTTGTGCTGGTGCACACTGCTGAGGTGCTTCAAGCTCACCTGGTGGCTGCATGGTGACTTTTGTCAGCATCAAACTCGGTTTTGAGTGTGGCTTTAGCCACTCCAAGATGTCTCTTTGCTGCCTCAAATTTCTGTACTTTCCTTATACCTCTTTTAAGCTGACTTTTTTTTTTTTTTTTTTAATTTCAGAAGTCTTTCCATAATTCCCTGGTGAATTCCTGTGGCTGATGGTCATCTTCCTCTTTGACTTAAACAGTTTTGTGAAAACGTACTTTCAGAGAGTTTCCTCCATCCCATCCACACACACTACTTCTGCTCCTACTGTTATCCAGCTTTTTTCTTTCTCTCTCTTATTTATTTATTTTGGCCAAAGACAGACACTGCAGACACCTACACAGATGCAGATGAAGTGTTAGGAGTTTAAAGATAGGATGTCAGCACTAGAATTGAGCTTGATGGTTGGGTTGAATGTATAAGGAAGCAGAGGATCAAATTTGAGTAGGAAAGGTCACAAAGACCTACTGGTGGGAAGAGTCTGTTATTGTTCAGAGGAAAAAATACACGCAAAGATGAGGAGGAAAAAGGAGACAGAAAGTCCACAAGTATGTAGCTACTGGTAAGGCTACATAAGGGATGGAAAATAATGGATTAAAAAAATCCAAAACTGGAGATCATTTATGATTTAAAGAGTGGCTTTAGTGGCAGAAGTACACTGAGAAGTTGGATAAGAGTTTGTGGAATTGAGAATGAAAATGGTTGATGAGAATGGGTGGTAAGAAGCTGTGCAGAGATGATATGAAGCAAAAAAAGAAAAAAAAAAGTGGATAATAAATTTAAGGCAAAATTAAAAGAGAAAGAGAATGAGTAATGTAGAATATAATGAGTGATGTGGAAATGCAAAGACAAGCAGGTGGTGAGCTGACAAAGAAATTAATGAGAGTATGGTCATTTGCAGTTTTACATGCTTACTCATCCCTAATATACCAGAACATAATTGTGTTAAATTACTCTATGTTATCTGTAGGTAGACTACCGATAGTGACTCTGGTGAAATATATTTAATATTTAATATTGTCTTGATAGGCTGGTTGGGATACTGCTAGTGAGCTGTTTTGTACTACTTCTAGGAAAACTTTTCCAGTGATGAATTCAGGAGACATTACAAGAAGATTAGTAGTTAAGTCATTTTCCAACTGGCATGAGTGAACTTTGTAATGTTTCTCATTAATATTGTTAAAAGTGTCTGATTGTATAAAGTACTTCAAGGAAATAGTGATGTGAAAAATCCACTTAGGAAGCAGATCCTATTTTTTTTTTCTTTTTTCAGTTTGCAAAAATTAAGTGAAGCGATTTCCTGATCACCAGAAAAGCTGACACACAGCTTTCCTCCAGGCCTGCAACTAGTGTTTAAACATTGCCTGACATAGAGAAATTAAGTCAGCTTGATTCCTCTGTATTGCTATTCTGATTGTTGGAGCTCTAAGGTTTTCAGTCTACATTCGGAGCTTAAAGCATGCAGCTGTAACCACACCATGGTGGTTGTTATACACTTTATGGGTAAACATCTGTATTTTTGGAGTAAATTAGTTTGGTCTCCTGGTAGCAGTAAAGGAGAGACATTTTGTGCTGAGCTGATCTATCTTAAGTTATTAATTGCCTTACTTTAGGCAATCCATTTTTCAGCACCAGAATAATAGGTCTTGCTAACCTCTCATTTGAAATGTAATGATGTCTACTCGAGGCTTTGGATACACATTAACTGGAACATTTGTATTATGCAAACCAAGTAAAATGCATTGGTGTAAAACTAATGTATTGCACTAACCTTCACTGTTGATAATGGACAATTAAAAGAAATTGTTTAAACATTTCTGTGAACCAGAATTAATAGCTTCCTTAGTGATGGAGAAAGGATTTCAATGCTATAACGACATGGCTCATAAAAATTAAAATTTAAATAAACAAGCATTATACTTGACTAATGGGGGTGGTATTTCTAAATAATTAACAGAATTTTCTTGTTGTTTTGAACAGCAACAACCAAAAGCAACAACAACCAAATCCCCATAAAAATGCATATAGATTTTAAACAATGTTCAGCAAGGCTGATCTAGTCAGAATGATTGCCCCTTCAGGGACCCAATTAAAATGTACTGTTATGTTACCAGATCTCCCCATTTACATTCCATTCTCCTGCAATGTAAAACAAAACAAAACAACAAAAACAAACAAGCAAACAAACAACAACAAAACAAAAACACAACCAGCCAAACAAACAGAAAAACAAACAAAAAAAAACAACCAACCAACCAAAAAAACCAAACACCTTTAATGATTCTATTACCTAATGTACCACACTACATGAAGCTTTTCTAAGGAATCCAGAAGAATATTCCTTAGCCCAGCCTGAACTCCATCCTGCTACTGGCTGCTTCCATGACAGGACGAAGCTTCCTTGTATGTTCTCTAAATGTATGTGCACTACAGTGAGATCTGCAGGAAAAAAATGCCCAAAGCTATTGAAAAGATTGCTTCTTTCTCTCCTCAGTATATGGAGGAATACTTTGTCATCAGCTTCTTATTAGTAACTTTTTTCTGTGTTTACCTTTCTGGCTTTCAGTCTTCTCTTTGTTCGACAAAACGAATCCACTTCTTCAGTATTCCTCTTCAGGTGAATTTGCCTTAATTTCTGGGTTTTATTGTTTCCTTTTCCTTTGTGGTATGTCTACAGCTTTCTTCAAAGTATAATTCCTCCAAATGGACAGATTATTCCAGTAAAAAATTATATAGGTGTTAGTTGGGAGAAAAATGAATGTGTCTCAAAATCCAAGCAACTCTTTTATATCACCAAGACTTGCTTTTTTATGCTATTATCCCTTCTTAGTCATGATATCATTCCCAAGATAATTTCCATATCATTTTTGGTGTTACTGCTGCCTCATCAAGTGTTTCCATCTCCTTTCTACAGCATTTTTCAATTGTCTCTATTAAATGTTATTTCATGTAATAGGAAGAATTTCTTTGAATGAAATTTTTATCTAACCTCCTAGGTACTTGCAGCTTTACCCATTGTGGTCATGTTCACAAGCTCTTATCACTGAGCTTTATGTCTCTATCCAAGAGAATATGCAGTTGATTTGAGCTGGTATAGTTGATTTGAGCTGGTATCTTATGATACCACTTGAATTGTGCTCTTTCTGTGGCAGTGAACTATTCCTAATTGTTTATTCAACCAGACTTATCCTCATTTTAGGTAATTTCATCAAAATTATATTTCCTTACTTTCTTTATGAGAATGTCTCATTAGGACAGCAGGAAAGACTTTATTAAGTCATTATATTACAAAAACACTTCCTTCTTACACACTAGACCAGTTAGTCTAGCAAAGAAGAAAATTAAAGAGATTTGACAGGATTTGCTTAGGAAAAATTAGCTTTGGCTATATTTTATTACTTTTTTAAACATGTATGATCCTTTAAAATGTTTTATTAACTATGTGATCTTTTTCTCTCTGTGAATCTCAGTTAAAAATGAGTTCTCGTTTCATTATCTTTGTGTGCTTTTGGCAATTTCTGTTCTTCCTCATCTTGGTAATTTTCTGTAAATTTGCTTCATTATTTGCTCCCTGTTGTCATTTAATAAAGATACCTTTTAACAAAGGCCCTATATTTATTTCTTATCTTTTGGGGCCATTAGCTTCAGCTGGAAGTAAGCGTTAGGACTCTTGCTGTGCCACTGATCACTTTGCTGCTATGAGGGTTGTGTCTGTCAGTGCCACCAGTAACTATGGATGAGCAGCATCAAGAACAAAATTGATCATGTGCCCCAGGCAGAATGGTTTTTGACCACTGACTTGGACAAGCTCCTCCTAGCAGAAGAGTGAGGCGTGAATTCTTCTCTCACCAGTGGGAATCATTCCTCTTGATGGCAGATTTGGGATCTTGGTGGATAGAGGGCTTGCACTAAGGGTAGAGCACAGCCATGTGAGTACACAGTGGCCAGTCTTCTTATGCAGTTGCTGATGTAACTGCATTCTTCCCTTTTAGCTGATTTCCTCAGTCCTGGATGTGTCTATGTTGAAGAAGTCCTTTGTTTGTGAAAATTTCACACTTAAACCATGCTATCCTGCAGCTTTCCTGAAGTATGGAGGTACTTCTTTGGCAGACATCCCAGAGTGGGTGATGCTTCTGTCCAGTTTTCATTGGTGGGTATGCAGTCTGGTTATCAGGACTAGCGTGGATATCCCCAGTGTCAAGATTGTTTTGTGGGCCAGGACTTACTAGATGCAGACTAAAGAAGAGATAGTGGTGTTGACATCATTTTGCTTTCCACACGCTCTAATTCTTCCCCTTTGTACAATCTGAAATAAGAAGACCTACTTCTGTGACTACTGTCAATAGGTAAATTTAGCAGGTAAGCTCAGTTTGTCTCCCAGCATCCAAACATCAAGACCAAAGTAACATCTTACCATACATTATATTGCACATCACAAACTGGTATATGTTAATTCTAGCCTATTGGGTGGAAAAGCTGGATCAGGACTGAGTATAAGCAAAAAGGGAGAACCAGGCCTCTAGTTAAAAAGCTGTGTTTTTACTATGTGGTCTTTACTGTGCTTTAGCTATTAGGTGTCACCTCCCAGAGGAAGCATCTTAGCAGCAGCTTCTTGTTTGTTTTCAGTGCAGTCAAAGAAATTAGAAATTTAAATAATTGCCAAAGGAGGTTGAATTTAATCAGTTTGATGTGAACTGAAAGAACTGCTTACATGGGCAAAAAAGCCGTGAGTCACCACCTCTTGTTTAAAAGTAGAAAAGGACTCCAAGTAAGCTTTACATTGAACAAACGCACTGAACACATTTTTTAATCTATTGTGCTGGTAAGTAAGATGTGATCAAATTCAGGGGTAAAACAAAATGTATTAACCATCCTGAAGACTCTCTAGAGAAGTGTCCAGTTTAATTTCTTTTATGAAATAGGTAAAATCCAAACAGTAAGCAAACAGCAAGGATAACATACCTCACAAATTCCTCATGTTTAAATGGCTCAAGGTACTGATAACTAGCGTAGATAAGTTTAAAAGTACACCTACTGTTCTACAAATGCTCATTTACAGCAATAGTTTTCTTTCTCATGCAATAAACTCCCCTGATTTTGTACAGTGAATATTCACAGAGCAAAGTGTGAGTGGATAAATTGGATTGCTATCATCGCTGTCCTAAGATGTTGTATGGATCCTGAAGAGATTCACTAATGTGGTAGTTCTTAGGCTGCAGCACAGATGTTTGAAACTTCCATGCAAAGCACCCTTCTGAGACTGCCAAATATGCATTTATAGAATCTTGCAGACTGGTTTGGTAAAAGGGATTGATTTCATTATATCCATATTTTTTCCTGACTACCCTTTGATGGTGTTTCTTTACTAAGTAAAGACGTCATCCTGCAAATAATTGTGCCCATGGGTAGTCATTATGAGAGTTCTAATGAAATAAGTGAGACTGCACATAAGAAAACACTATATTTGACAGTTAGGGTTTCACAGTATTAGCCCATAGAAGATGAACAGCCTACCCAACACTGATTTGGATTAAACGGAGTCTTACTTTTAATCTAATTCTTCTACTAATTAAAAGTAAAACATTAAGACTTCAGCTGCATATGGAATGCTTTTCAAATTACATGTGCAGAAAAAGGATCATATTTGTAAGAAAACATAATGCAAAGAAAATTTAAACAACCCGGACATAATTGTAAATTTTTCTGTTTAAGGGAAAGTAGTCAAAAGTTTGTCCAAAGGAGGGCTATGAAGATGGTGAAGGGTCTAGAGAGCAAGACATATGAGGAGTTGCTGAAGTCACTGGATTTGTTCAGCCCAGGGCAGAGGAGGCTGAGGGGAGGCCTCATAGTGGCCTTCAGCTTCCTCACGAGGGGAGCGGAGGGGCAGGCGCTGAGCTCTGCTCTCTGGGGACAGCGACAGGACCCGAGGGAATGGCATGGAGCTGGGACAGGGGAGGGTCAGGCTGGGTGTTAGGGAAAGGTTCTGCACCCAGAGGGTCGTCGGGCACTGGGACAGGCTCCTCAGGGCAGTGGTCACAGCACTGGGCGTGCCGGAGTTCAAGGAGCATTTGGACAATGCTCTCAGATCCGTGGTCTGGCTTTGAGGTGGTCCTGTGTGGAGTCAGGAGTTGGATTCGACAATCCTTGTGGCTCCCTTCCAACTCAGGATATTCCACAATTCCGTGAATCTATGAGAAGTTTGAGTAAATATGAGAGAGCTACTGTTGATTGAATTATTATAATAGTTAAAACTATTATTTTAATTTTAAAGCTCTATTGTGTTACTTTACAGAACCCTTAGTCCACCTGCTGAGCTATGTATCTCTCAGGATTAATGCTGTTCTGCATGAAGACCAATTGAGAAATAGTCTTTACCATATTGTGAATGTTATCTTTATAATTTACATAATACAGTATTTCAATATCAGATGATATATTGCAGAAGGAAACTGAATATTACAATCTCATAATATGCAGGAAATTGAAAAAATGGAAAATGGCTTTAGAGATTGTTGACTGCTCCAAGTATAAGAATCAGTTATTTCAGAACATTCTTTACGTAGTAATTTGCAGTGAAAAAAGCAGACAAATGACAGGAATGGCTTAATGATCATATATTCATTTATTTATTATTTCTAATTAAATACTAGTTTTGTTTTAATTTATACATTAATGGGTTTTAAAACCAAGAAAGGATTACTGTATTTACCTGTATTGCCTTTACACTTAGCAGTGTGCATATAGTTACTCAGAACAATTCTCTGCTACAAATTCATTTGCATTTGTTAAATAAATCAGATATTCCAGAAAAACATAAAGGTAAAATGATCAGTGATAGAAATTCTACCACACCTTTCTGTAAATTGTTTTAATGCTTAATGGCTTTTATTGTTAAGGTATCTCTAGTGTTATTTTCTCAAATTTAAACTTCATTTGATCCACTTCCATAAACTTGCTGGATTGCTGGATTGAAGTACTTTATATATAGATAGATAGATAGATAGATAGATAGATATGTCCCTTTCTGAGATGTTGTAAATTCTGTCCTAGGAACTCTAAATTGGCTCAATTTTTATTTATATAGTTTAAACTCCAAATATTTTACCGTAAAACATCCATTCCCTTATATTCATTGCTCTTCTCTCCAGTTTTATATCCAGATTTCTAAATCTTCCTTGAATTATGAACATGTGGTTGGACTGCAGTATTACAGTGCTGATCCCACCAGTACTAAGTGCAGAGGTATATCACTTCTATGTCTACTTAAGATTCCCTTGTTAAGCATCTCAATCTGGAATTTACTCTTTTTTGCTATAATACTAAAATAACTCATGTTTGGCTGCTTATCCCTCATGATACGTGCGTACATGTATATGTATCTGTTTATTTAAGAGCTCAACAAAAATGGTGAGATTTATGAGATTCAGTTACTCAAACAAAATGAAACAAATATCACTTAGTTCAAAATGAACTATCTATCCTGAAATAAAAACACAGTCTGTGGATCAGAAGGTATTTTGGTTTTGGCTTCATAGTCTCTTCTTTTTATATTTTACCACTTTGTATTAAATATCCGCTAGGATAAAAACCAATTCAAATTTTATGGCTCGTGGGCTAATGTCTTTATCACTGAGCTAAATAACTACATTTTAACTTAGCTCAATGACTACCATTTAAATTATGTGAATCTTTTTGTCAGGTTTTAGTAATTAAAATCACAATTAAAATTAATTTATTAGTTAAAAACAAATACAAACTTATCAATGTATAATTCTAACTAAACTTATTTATTAACCAGCCTTCTAAAAGTATGTGACACAGAACAGAGCTTTGTTACACATAGTGTTATTGGACTCTCCTATGTAGTTTTAGTGCCTGCCTTGGCACCCTCCAAAGGATCTAGATTTCATCAAAATGCTGTACCATTTTCAAAAGAAATAATCTTCTTCCTCATCAGATTTTCAAGGCAACAGAGAGACTTTATACTCCAAAACACATGGATCTTGTGTCTCTGTAGTTCCCTACACCAGACATTCTTAATTTCCTCCTTACAGGGATCCTTCTGCCTGGGCCTCAGCTCCTCAAGTGATACCTCTTTTTGAGATACCACCATGGGGTATCTCAAAACTCAGTAAGGTTTCACCACAAAGACCATGAAAGATATATTTATTCCTCCTATTGCTCAGACTGTTACTGATCTGGTTCCCTTGGAAGAGAATTTTCAGGAGGAGGAATAGCAGATGCCAGTATATTTGTCATCACCAGCCAAGCCAGACATCCTTTAATCATGCTCTTTTATCCCAGATGATTACAAATCCTTCCAAGATCTTATGAGAAAAGTTGCCTGACATCTATGTGGAAGCAATCCAGGAAAATCCTTACAGTGTTGAATGTATTGCACACATCTGTGCCTAGATGGATGGCTTTACCCATCAATGAAGAGTTGTTGGACATGGCCAAATTCCTTTGGCAAGCAACAGATCCTTTACCGCCAGTCTCCAAGAAAGTAGATTGCCATTAGTTTGGGCCTTCATGTGAGCAGTTCTTTACTTGCCTCTGCTGGACTTTCTGCTGTTACAAGCAGTGAGCAAAAAGTCTGAACAGCAGTAGCTTTAATCTCTTTCATATGTAAAAGTCCAACTGTGATTTTTCTATACACTGCAACATAGGATTCCTGGACCCCCTTTACAGACTAATTTCATTAGGGCCTGAGGAAATTTTAAGATCTTAATTAACGATGCTCAGCTTATAAACAGAACATCACTGAAGGCACTTTGTGCTGATTCAGTATTTTCTCACATCCATTGTAACAAGCATCAGTCATTCACCAGTGTTAGAGAGCGTTCTTTAAGGATTACAGTTTTTTACTAAAAAAATAAAAATAAAGCTTTATAATTTAGCCTAAGGATTTTCATATAATGATATCAGTCAGATCTCCACCATCAAGAGGCAATTGGGAACATGCCATCAGAAATATCTTAGGTAGGCTCTCAATCTCTCTGTGCAACAGGTGCTTCAGTCACCTTTAATCATCTCTGTGTCCCATTGCTGAACTCCCTCCAGTATGTCCATGCCTCTGTGTACTTGGGAGCTCAGAACTGGACATAACACTCCAGGTATGTCTCACCATGGCTGTGCAAAGAGGAAGGATCACCTCCAACCTGCTGCCAATGCTTGCTTCTCCTAATGCAGCCTAGAAGGTTGTTGGCCTTCTTTACCATATGGGTACATCACTGCTTGGTGTTTAACTTGTCCACCAGGACTTCCCTTCCCTTCCCTTCCCTTCCCTTCCCTTCCCTTCCCTTCCCTTCCCTTCCCTTCCCTTCCCTTCCCTTCCCTTCCCTTCCCTTCCCTTCCCTTCCCTTCCCTTCCCTTCCCTTCCCTTCCCTTCCCTTCCCTTCCCTTCCCTTCCCTTCCCTTCCCTTCCCTTCCCTTCCCTTCCCTTCCCTTCCCTTCCCTTCCCTTCCCTTCCCTTCCCTTCCCTTCCCTTCCCTTCCCTTCCCTTCCCTTCCCTTCCCTTCCCTTCCCTTCCCTTCCCTTCCCTTCCCTTCCCTTCCCTTCCCTCCCCTCCCCTCCCCTCCCCTCCCCTCCCCTCCCCTCCCCTCCCCTCCCCTCCCCTCCCCTCCCCTCCCCTCCCCTCCCCTCCCCTCCCCTCCCCTCCCCTCCCCTCCCCTCCCCTCCCCTCCCCTCCCCTCCCCTCCCCTCCCCTCCCCTCCCCTCCCCTCCCCTCCCCTCCCCTCCCCTCCCCTCCCCTCCCCTCCCCTCCCCTCCCCTCCCCTCCCCTCCCCTCCCCTCCCCTCCCCTCCCCTCCCCTCCCCTCCCCTCCCCTCCCCTCCCCTCCCCTCCCCTCCCCTCCCCTCCCCTCCCCTCCCCTCCCCTCCCCTCCCCTCCCCTCCCCTCCCCTCCCCTCCCCTCCCCTCCCCTCCCCTCCCCTCCCCTCCCCTCCCCCTCCCCTCCCCTCCCCTCCCCTCCCCTCCCCTCCCCTCCCCTCCCCTCCCCTCCCCTCCCCTCCCCTCCCCTCCCCTCCCCTCCCCTCCCCTCCCCTCCCCTCCCCTCCCCTCCCCTCCCCTCCCCTCCCCTCCCCTCCCCTCCCCTCCCCTCCCCTCCCCTCCCCTCCCCTCCCCTCCCCTCCCCTCCCCTATTTTTTTCCTGTCGAACTGCTTTCTAGCCAGTTGGTCTCTAGTCTGTACTGGTGCAGGGGGATCGATATTCATCCCCAGGTAAAGGTCTTTGCCTTTCCCTGTGATATAAACTTCATGAGATTCATATTTGCCCATTTCTCCAGCTTCTTAAGCTTCCACTGAAGGGCAGCACAACCATCTGGCTTATCAAACACTCCCAATTTTGTATTGTCTGCAGACTTGCTAAGGGTGCTTTCTGTCTGTGATGAATGAAGAAGTTGAACATGTTGGTCTGGGTATTTCTGTAAAGAAGTCCTTCATTACTGCAGTCTCCATATGCAACATGAAAAGTAAAGTTGTATTTCTAACTGACTTAACTACTAATTTTTTGGTGATCAGGTTCTCTGAATGACAGAATCCTGCAAACTGGGTATTCCTAGAAAGAAACTTACTAGGAAACCAGGACTAACCTGATGCTTTTGTATGTAGTGTATGATTTTAATGGCGTATTTAATGAACTTAACTTAACCTATATACCAGTTCCTATGGAAAACTATCCTGATGCTTAATCAAGTATAGTAAAATACTTGGTAGTTTGATATTCACACCAATGGGATAAGACTGCTTCATTATGTCAGTTACCAGATATTAATATCAAAGATACAGATGCATATGAAGTGTTTCTGGCAATGTGATAAACAGCTGTTACAAGGGCTATTAATTACTTTTTTTTTTTTTTGAAAAGACAGAGCATTCAGGTGTTACCAAACCTGTATCTGACCAGACATATTCAAATTACGTCAAGAAAGACCATGTGTGAAACATCAGATCTAAACAGGAACACATTGTGTTTAACATATCTTTTTGCAAAAATGCAAACAACGCTTAGTGGTAAGAATAATTTATCTCTCTTCAGTCCTAAACCTCTGTCTGACAGTATAAAGCACATTGTTGCAGCTTCACAAATCTAGATTTAATTCTCTGTACCTCTAGCTAGGTAAAGGTGTCCATCCACATGCTGTCAAAAGTAGAATGAGCTCTTTGTGTTTTTTGTTTGTTTGTTTTAATTTGTTCAATGTTAATAGTGTAAATTAAGGTTAGGCAAAATTGTTACTTTTCTTTGAAGTGGTCACTAAACTTGGCTACTGTCATGCAGTTTCAGCAACAAGAACTTTATCTCCTTGGAATCTTACAGCAGAGGTTGCCAAAAAGGAGTGTCCATTTCATGCAATTTAAAATTACTCAATGAAGTTTTGGTATTTAAGGCTTCCAGTTAAATATGTTCTTAATTTATAAACTTACAAAATTATAGCTGTAGGAATATAGAGTTTTTTTTTTGTTTTTGTTTTTGTTTTTTTTTTAAGGATAAAAAGGTTAAGGATAAAAAGGCATAAATCTCCAAGACTAAAAATTAAAAGCTAGAAAAAAGCTGGAAAAAAAGTTAGAAATCAATGAATCAGGCTTAGAAAGTGCACTTCATTTTGCGTAAAATGCACTTACTAATTTTTAGCAGTTCTTTCCATATTCTGCTTTGAGAATTTGACTTATGACATTTGGTCCCAACTTTTCTACTGAGCAGTGAGAATGATTAGTAAAGGATTTTTAAAGGTGGGAAACGTGCAAAGGAAAAGCATTCTTTAATACTTTTTGAAAATACTTCCTTAAAATGAAATGTAGAACAATGATTTTCAAGATGCTGAAAAATGTTTTAGAATCTAATACTGACATCAGATATAAGATGCCAGGGAGCAGATACAAGAGAACCAACGGGCTTTTAGAATGAAAACATAGGAACTCTGAGGTTTTAAAACTTTTCTTCAGTCTAGGCAGTTGAAGAAATATTCGCAGGCAGAGCATTACTCAGAGATATTTGATTATAAATGTGTGGATAGCCACATGGTAAAACATGAATTAGGTGTGGGAATAAGTACCCTGTTGGCCATGAGTGAAGAGAATGAACTTACAGGAAAAAAAAAAAAAAAGAAAGCGAAACATTAAATATATTCATATAGAGGGCTTGCTCAGCCCTTGTTTAATCTTAGAGACTTCTAGGATTACCTCAGATAGAGCCATACTCAGAATAACAGAGGAGGCTGACAGGACATTTCTGTGAGGACCTTCTGACTATTGAAATTATTTCCACATTTCCTTTCAAAATAAGCTGTTACACATTACCCCTGAGCAACTCCTACAAAACTTTCTGTCCTTGACAATAAGTAATGGTAGTAAAGCAGCTTTATTAAGAAACCATAGAGACCTTTAGAACATCTTTAGAATGTAAGATTTATGAGTATGTATTGTTGGGAATAATAGATTATTTTTATTGCTATATTTTAATTTGTAACACATCAAGCCATACTTGAAATAAATAATCTCACTTGGAAGTTATGTGTAGAGTTGGTTAGGAAAATGTACGGTCTTTCTTCTCATATACTTTTTTTTTTTTTTCTTTTGAATACCTCTCAAAAAAATAAATACCCCCTTTTTTATTGCCCTTTTTGGGAGAGGCACCTTGAAATATTTTTCTTAGCTATGTCAGAGTCACAATATGGAAATATTTGTGAACTTCTGACCTCAAACAAAATGTGTCTTGATGGGGTAAGTGAATAAGTAAAGAAATGTATAAAAAGTAGTTTCTTATATTTAAGTATCATCTGTTTATCTTTTCCTTGATGGTTTCTTATCCATGAGTTTTAAGTACTCCATAGATGTAATTAAGTAGCTTTTCACTATTCATGGAACATTATGCAAACTAGAATGATTTCTGGCTGTGATTAACTGTGATTAAAGTGGACAGGAAAACCTTGGCTCATTTAAGGGATATACAGACTGCTGTCTCTATTCTGCTTTAGAGACGAGTGCTCTGTCTTCTAGTCAAAACATTTCACAATAAAAATTTAACAGGCTGGAGAGCATTTCCAGAAACAAACTGTTAATCTGAATATGAGCTGGAATAGCACAGAAAAACAAGTCATGAGGAAATGATACTTAAAGGGAAAGGAAAAATATCTTAACTTTAAACAAATTTATATCCCATGAATGCCATTCCTTGAATGGGAGGTCACAGCCAGTGATGCCCCATCTGCTGCCCTAATAGGAACCAAATACTATGACTGAGCTCTGTTCAGAGCTAATGCAGTATTTTTAGCTTGTGCTGTAGTAAGTAGCTACAGTGCCAGGAGATGGGGGAGAGTGAGCGTTTCAGAAGTAGAATAAACTATCACATGTGGACAGGCCTCTGGACAGTAACACAATTCAAGTGGGAAATAAAGACTGTAAAGATAAAAATGTAGTGTAGAAGGAATGGAAATTGCAAAATGCAGTTGGGCTAAAGTTGCCCAACACTTTGGTTATAAATATGTGTTTCATTCACTTATAATCTTCTTAAATATACATGTAAAATTTCCATGCTTGCTCTACCAGGCTGGTTTTATTTTTTATTTTTTAAATCATTTGAAGGTTTTAGCCAAAACCGTACAGACAATTCTGAAGCTAGGCAAAAAATATTGCTTTCCTTTTGAAAAATCATGTTTTACTTTAGAGATGTTGTTGTACCTGAAAGGTGACAGTTTTTTTTTTTTTTTTTTTTGTCATTTGCATTGTAACTTTTACTGACATCATGAGATCTTACCTCAAACTGATAGCAATGACCTTCTACTAAATTTGAGTTTTAATAGACTCAGTATTGGCTTGCTAGGTTTGCTTGCTTGCCCAGACCCCAGGAGATTCTGTCCAACTCAGGAAAGGACTCTGTCTTCACAGGTCCTCTGTGCTGAATAGGATGGTTGGAAATTACAAAGCAGCTATGTGAAGGGACCTTCCAAGACAGTAACATTGTTCTGCAGAGTGCTTTTGTTAGCAGTTTTGGTGTGAGATTCCTGATTCCTGCAGACCTGAAGCTCAAGGGAAAAAATCAAATTTGTCAAAATAATTAAAACTACAGCTGCTATATAAAGCTGAGTAAGAATCTTCACAGTAAAGTAAATCTAAAACATTTACACATCCTGGGTTTTATTTACATTAATGTGAAAAACAAACAAACAAACAAACAAAAAACACAAAACAAGAAGAAAAACAAACAAAAAATTTTTATTTTCATGCCAGCACAATTTCAGCATGTATTCAGGTTATTTTCTTTCTGACAGCTCCATGTACAATACAGTCCAGTTAGTCCAGAAAGAATAAAGCTAAAATGCTGGTTCACATATATATGTATATGTATTTATATATGTATATATATACCTACAACTGAAGTCCTGCCATATGCAGCGTTCATAAAACAGTAGTTACCTGTGTTGCAGAAGCCAACTTTCCTCCCTTTTTCTTTTGTATAAATAGAACAAAGTGAAACATAAAACAGTGCTATTAATTATTTCCACAATCTGTTCTGATCCTGCCAAAAATGATATTATGAAATTTGCTGTTAAAGAGAAATGAAAGAAGGACATTACGTTTATCCAGGGACTTTCACTAAACAATGAAATATCTTGCATTCTCAGAGAGTATATGAGTCAGAAAAATAAGATTAAATACTTGATTTTGCAGTTAATGTTTGTTTTAGTTATGGTCATTTTTCTGTCTCTTGTGACTGAAAAAAAAAACAATCACAAAAAAAAAGACCACCAAAAAAACAACAAAAAAAAAAAAACCCTGCTGATATCTGTTTTATTATGAGAAAGCAGTACCATCATCAAAGGAACAAAAGTGCATGAACAGTGTCATTGCTTGGCAAAGCTACTTAGTATCCTACCCCCACTGCATGGGTAATTCTTGGTATGATGTGGCCATCTAAGTTTTCTCAGATGAGAAGGTTTATAGCATGTAGGGAGCAAAAAGCTCATGGGAAAATTCCTTTTGTAACCTTTTCTCTCTTATTATTCTTGACCGTTAGCTCTCTATTCTCATCTGTGCAAAATGTGTCTGCCATAGTACAACTGTTAATTACCCATTTGCTGTCTTGACACAAAAGAATAAAATTATTTATAAAATTACTTCAATACAGTTTCTGACTGATGAAAAAAGGAAACTTGGATTTCTTCTTAAGAAAATCTAATAATAGAAAAGGAATATGAACTTAAGACATTATAGTTCTGGAATATGAGGATTCTTCTCTGTCTGGTAGAACTGGTGATCAGCCTAGTTTGTTCAGATCATGTTGCTTTTTCAATGTTTACAAATTATTTAATTTTCCTTCCTTCCAGTAAAATAATATTAAACCACATATTATAAAAAGGTTTTGATAGACTGATGTATATCATTTCATGAAATTGCATATTTTATAGAGGAATCACAAAGCTTTTGCAGCCTGGACTATTCCTCACCATCTTTATATTGAGTTTGTTATTCAGATTTTAGAGTGCCTAGAATATTTTAGGATTCTGATATGTTCTGAAAAAGGGGTACAAAACATTAATTTTGTACATTCAAAGAAGCATTTTAGTAGAATTATCATTTCATTAAAATCTGCTGATTGCTGAGATACCCTTCAAGGAATATCAAGGGAAAAAGAAGAATGAACTGTTGTGGGGTGTGAGCTGTCCACTGTCTCTAAATCATATTTTTGCTGAGGTTGTGACCTAAAAATTGATTGTCCTGAAAAAGTGACTGAGACTCTATTTGTTGCTTCCTTTTCTGTCTTAAGCATGGAGGAAATGCTCAATGATCAGTTTGTTATTGAGGTCTTCCCTGCAAGCAATGATTGTGTCCAAAGTTGCAATCAAGAAATAATATAAGGACTACCTTTCACTACTTTGTAAACAAAACTACATTAAAAAATGCAAAAAGTTAATATTTTCTGACCTAAAATGTTTTCTGAAGACTGGCATTCTTCTACCTTTGTTGTTTTAATATTTACACTAATATTTACTTGTGGAAGGGTGAAAGATTGCAAAGAGTTCCTATAACATTACCAGCATACCTGTAGTGCTGTGCAAAATGCTTCAAAGAAATATGGGCAATAACTCTGTTTGATCATTAGGGCATGCACAGGTAAGAAAATAGTTGCATGGGAAACTGTAGTAAGTAGTGATTTTCCATGCTGGGCCTGTCAACAGTTTTGAAATTTTCCCAGGGTAGTGGAGAAAGATAAAAAAAAAAAATAGATAAAAAGGTAGATTTACGTGTAGATTTACTAATGCTCCAAAACACCATCTGCATATGTCATTGTTACTTGGTTAGGTACTGCATATATTAAAATAGACTTGTTATGGGGAAATCAGCACTACAAGCTGGTTTTGATACTTTTTTTCCTTCCACAAATCATGTTAACTTATTTGTGGAAATTGTTACTTTGATCTCACTGATTTTTATCAGCTTTCTGTTTATCTTTTAAGCCCTTATTGCTTTGCTTAATTAAAATTCTGTATGCTCTGTTAATATTGGTTTTCTTCCTTATAGTTTAGCTATTCACCAACTTCTTGTTTGCCACAACTTTGTCTATTATATTTCTCAGTTGCCTTTTTTTTTTCCCCCAGATAGAGAGGCTTAATAACTAATCTAAGTTACAGCATGCACAGAGGCAGTCTTGCATGCGAGTACATCTCAGTGCTCTAATATTTAATTAAACCATGTTTCTACAAATATAGGTATAGAAAAGAAATATGTCAAGATTAGCACTGAAAATATCCACTGTCAAGGTTTTCCTCTACTGAGATCACAAAGACTGCTCAGTTAATGTAGTGTTTTCTCATTCTGACGCTGGGCATGACCTTATGCAGTAGGCCTTTCCAAGAGTGCATTTCCTTTCAAGATATGTTTTCTGACTGCATCTAAACTTGTCAGTGTCTTCTTGCTGAGTCTTTGTGTAAAGGAGAACTAAAGGAAAAACCACAGTAATTTGGGCCTGTTGCTGGAAGTAAACAGACTTACATGGATATATACAAGTTGTTGTAATGGACAAAGGTGAAGATGATTAGTATCAGACCAGTTGGCCCAAAAGTCAGAAACAGCCCCCAGCTTCTTTAGTTTGTGCTGTCATATGAATTTAAAAGGAACATAATTCCCAATAAGAAAAAAATGGTTTGATCCCAGTAGTCATGGGACCTTTGTTGTATACGCAAACAATAATTCCTAGGATGCTGAGTGAGTTTCATACCATCTGCAGGCCATTGTGTGTTCAGAGAAATGTGGTCTGTGCTGCTGCAGGGATAGCTTTGGTAAGAAACAGGCCATTTTATCTACCATTGAGATTGGCTCTGCAGTATTATTTAAAGTAAAATTTCCCGCTACACCTAAACTACACTGACATCTTCCCTGTTGCACATTTCCTTCCCTGCATTGCACAGCAGGATGTAACAGTGGCCAAGGGTTGAGTCTGTTTGGGCAGGTGAGCTGGGGGGAGGCAGGTCTCTCCTTTGTTTACCAGGGTTGCAGTCAGTTTTTTCATTTTCATCACTGACTCACCTTGCAACCACCATGCCAGGTCCCTTCTGGAGCAACTAGGAGTGTGTGGACAGACAAGAACGGAGTATGATATCAATCACTTTTAATACCATTTGGTGTAATAAGCATTTAGGTATGGCAGAACAGATAGAAGATTGTTCTATGTAAAGCAATGATGCAAAATTTAGCCCTGGTATAGCAGATTCACTGTTATGGTCAATAATTCACATAGAAACATTGTACTGTTAATAGCAAAGGCTATAATATACTAATCTCACGGATGATTCCCTGTAGGTATGCTTTATCACTTCTGCATCAGTAATGTGCATTTAAATAATGTATTTAATTATGTCGACGTCACAGAATATAATGCCAATTGGCAGTGAAATTAGGGCCAGTAGTAGGCCTATTGCCATTTAAATTCTACTTTCATCCCTAAATGACAGTCTGAGTTTATGCTGCCTTTTGCAGAGAGGTGCACCTTGTACTGCCAAAGAAATCCAGAAGATGAACTCAACATTGCTTAGCTGTTCAGGGGACGTGACCCTGTAACAGAGGTATCACAGAATACTTGTTCACAATATAGCCTATTCCCCTCTGGTTCCATTACTGCATGTTTTTTTTAGCTGAAGAAAGTTTGCATAGTGTGTTGGAAATATAAACAGAACTGTAAAAGCCACAAGGCATCCTTAACAACAGTGCCATCAAACCTTCTGTTTCACAACTAAGTATCATGTTTTCCTTGGATTTATTAGCACTTTCTCACTGTTACTTTTTCCATCAGCAATAGTATCTCAGAATGTCAGAATTCATTAGAACAGTTTTAAAAGGTACAAAATTACTGCATTGCAACAACTCTCTGCCTTCTAATTGTCTACAGAATGAAAAGCTCTTTATTAAACTTTTTTTTCTTTTCTTTTTTTTTCTTTTTTTTTTTTTTTTGATGATAGTTACTGAATATTGCTTCAAATATTTTGCCAGTTCAGATTTGTTTCTCAGACAAACAGGAGGTTTTTATAACTAACCCTGTTTCAACCACCTAATTTTGGAAAGCAAAATGTTTCCATGTTACAAAGATTAGCGAGTAAATGAATGTTCACTTTCATTTCTTTGTGACATAAATAACAGCAGAACAACTCTGCTCCAGGCATTTTTTGGTTTTCTCATTTGAGGCACACAAGGTAAGTTTATTTCTTAGCAGTTAACTCAAAGACTAAACTGGGAAAGTATGGTCTGCAAGGGTGTATCAATAAACTATGCAACTTGTTAAAACTTTTGTAATTGGGATAATCATTATGTTTATTGGCACATTAGTACACAGTGTACTGCTTAGTTCATTACAGCTAACTTCTAGTTACTGCTCTGCTGACAGTTACACCTGTGCATTCTCGCTGACGTCAGTCGGGTTTATATGAAAGTTAAACAAGAGCAGTAATTGGCACTAAACATAAAATGTTCTGTTTGTAAAGAAAACAATGTGTGCAGAAAGGAATGAGTATCAAGAGGCTTTAAAAAGTTTTGGCATATTATTAAGAGGAAATATTTAACAGGATGGTTAAACTTTAAACTAAAAATATTTTCCCATTGCCTTTATTAAAAATATCTCTTTAGGTTGCAAATGAGAAAAAGACACCTATAGACCAACTGTAGTCTCCGTGACAACAAATTAAACTCACAAAACATGGAACAGTAATACTTGGCATCAAAGTTATTTTACAAGCTAGTACAGCATATCAGCAGGACATATGCTATCCCACTTCACCAAAAGTCTTACATTTTTGTTCTGTCTTAATAAATGAGCAAAACATTGCACACAACAAACATGAAATCAGGCTCTGCCCTATGTTTTGGTTGAATTGTTTTTGTGAGTTTCATTGGAATAACTGAAGAAAAATATTTCAAAGTCAGGTCTTTTCTTGGGAAGTGTGACAATCTCAAATTTTTGCTAATATTTATGAAAACTGAGATAGATAACTTTCTTGACTCTGCAGTTGTGAAGGTTATGCATATCTTCACAGACTTATGGAAAGCAGAAATGGCAATGACCTATGGCTGCATCAAGTCATGCAGCCATATCTTTTGCCAGTGCAAAAATAGTCCCCAAAATACATTGAGTGTTATTGTCTAGTCTAGTTTTAAAAGTTTAAGACTATGTAGATTCCATTGTTTCCCTTGGGAGTCCAGTTTGTTTCACTGCCAGGAAGCTTTCCTGATATTCAGTCTCAGTTTTTCCATGTTTAATTTCAGGCTATTAATATGAGAGCTCATACTGAATAACTATTCTACTTTTTGTTTATGATCTCAAAATATTTCTAGATGCTGTCAGTCAAGTCACATGTGAACCAATCTATACTTAATTATTTTTAACTTTCCTCTCTAACTGACCCTTTCAATCTCCCGGCAAATACTCTCTGAGTAGTTTCTATTTTCAATAGATTTGCTTGGCTATAGGAAAACTTAATTTCAGTTTTTCTTATAGAAGTCATATGATAATAAATCCCTCTTTCTTTTCTATGATGTATTTAAACTTCTCTGAATTACAGGCACTTTTTAGTGACATCCTAGCATGAATAGTTGGTCCCATTACATTTATCTCAGCAATGCTTATTTTTACCTCTCTTTGAACTAGATATCAAAATACATTCTCTTGCATTTTGCATAGCCTCCAATACTATGAGATTGTTTTCATAATGTTGTTTTCTGTACATTTGCAATTATTTTTAAATCCTCTTTGTTCTCACCTGGCTTGAAATCAGACAATTTAATTTTGCCATTATTAAATCATAAGGAAAAAAAGAAAAAAAGTTTTCAGTCTCAGATATTAGCAAAGCTACATCTCATCTGGATGTTATTTTGTTTATCATTTTCTTGAGAATTTTTAATTCTCAAAGCTACCTTCCTTTGCGAGCCAATTTGCATTACATTTCCAAGTATTCTAGGGTCCAAATCTTTCTGGATATCCAGTTATGTATGTTCTACTCTAGTCACTTGTACTGCTTCATAAACAAAGCAATTGAGATTACTTGGTTCAGTCTTTATTAAACCTAAAACACTAAATTGTTCATGGTTTCATAATTCCCCAGTTAATCACCATGCTATTCTCTTAAAGTATGTTCTGAATTACTGGGGAGCTACAAATTCAGATATCTGGTTGATAGCTGCCATCATCATGATTTAATTCTTTCTGTTCTAACATTTGCTTTTCACAGGTTTCCAGTGATTTTTTTTTCCTAATTCCTTCTAGATAGGCATATCTAGATATGCATGAATTGATTTCCTATGTAAATCTGTTCATGATGATTACTGTGTTTAAAAAGAAAGAAAGTCTGAAGATCTTGACAGTAGGCAGTACTCCAAATATGGAGAGTGACTTCAATCATCAGCACGTTCTAAATGTAGAGATGGACTTAAGGAACTATTTGGATACATCTATTTGTATCCTGGCAGATTCATGTTAATCAGCAAATTTAAGACCTTGCTTAATAGCTACTTTTAGAACATCATCTCAATGCCTAGAAGAAACTTTTAAAGTCTGCCCTTCAGAGCACACAGAGGAGTTAATTATCCCAACACTAGAGTAGTTCAGGCAGACATGCTGTGGGATTCATCATCTTCATAGTCCTCGGACCAACTGTGCCTAAGTGAATGAACTAAGGGTTTTATGTGAATCCCTGTCTAAAGTCTTTGAACAGTTCTTACTACACATGTAAACATTTATCTCACTCCTTAGTCAATTATTCCTTCCTGCCCTGCCCTTTGCACTAAATTCTATTAAATTCTTTCTTTTCCTCCACATTCTTTCCTCATATTGAAATATAATATTGATGGTTTCTAATTAACTATTAAATCCTGTGTATATCTTCTACTATAATCAGAAAGTTTGTTCCAGTCTCCTGTGTTCTCCCATTCCCATTGATTTCACTCCTTTTCATTTGATTTTTTTTTTCACCCATGTATATACTAAGTCTATATTTATTCATTTAGATCCCTCTATATCCTAATTTTCTTCACAAGTAACAGTACTGGATTCTGGTTCTCATTTTCAATAGCTAGAATTCTTATGAAGTATTGTGATTCTGATTCAGATCTTTCCAAAGAGATTTATTTTGACTCAATAGTGCCACTATTCCTCTTGGAAGCAGAAAAAGTACCCTTTGACTTGATTGGATTCATCTGCCTGAAAGTGCATGGAGCTGAAGGATTCCCTGAGCAGGGAATGCTTAGGACAACAGTCCTAAAGATGTCATCCTAGAATGACCATATGGACAACAAAATAATTTATTTAAGATGGTAGCTGAAAACTAAATAACAAGAAACAATCTTGGGAATAAAGGTTGTGGCTAAATGAAAGGCAGACTTATACCAGCAACTATGTTTTTATGGAAAAGTTGTTCTTGACACACACAGGACAAAAGAAGATAAAAGCTTCATTGATTTGTGCTTTATGGTGCAACAGCATTTGCTTAATTATGTTGTTGAATATTTTCTTTTTTATTTCTACACAAGAAATAGCCAAGGTTTTTTAACACAATGCTACACTACTTTCCAGAAGTTTTGAAAACAGTAAAAAGCAGATGTCCAGGGAAGACAATGAGAGTGCAAGTAGTGCACAGTGACATTGGATAATCTCCCAGACTTCAGCCATATGGGGATCAAGGACTCCCTAACACAGATAAAAGCTTCTTTTGTTAGGAGTCCTCTAACTCACTTATCCTAAGAAAGAACTTTACATCTTCTGGTAGGAATCCATTTGCATGATGCAATGAGTTTTATTCCTTTCTCCAAAGGCTAACTATTCAAAACCAAACCAAACCAAACAAAACCAAACCAAGCCAACCAACCAACCAGGCAAACAAACAAAAAAACACAAACAAAATGAACCAACCAAACAAACCAACCTCATGAATGTATTATGCACATTACTCTAGTCTGTAAATAAACCCTTTTGAAGACTTATAAATGTGATCCTGGGTTAAAAAGAGCAAGGATTTTGCAGCTGCATACAGTGCCAACAGGATTTCAAGTTGTGTATTATGAATATATTAAAAATTACCAGGAGTAAGAAGTGAAATGATCAAGAAACAGAAATGTCATTGCCATGACCTTTTATTAGTAAATGATTAATGATTCTGTACAAAACATACCATTATACTGAAGGACTCCTTGCCAAACAACGCTGTGGATACCACAAGTTTATGTGATTGCAGGATGAGACTGAAAAGCTTCATAGAAGGTAGATAGTATATTTCTAGATATATAGAAACTGTCTCTGTGTCAGGGAATCCTTGATCCCCATATGGCTGAAGTCTGGGAGATTATCCAATGTCACTGTGCACTACTTGCACTCTCATTGTCTTCCCTGGACATCTGCTTTTTACTGTTTTCAAAACTTCTGGAAAGTAGTGTAGCATTGTGTTAAAAAACCTTGGCTATTTCTTGTGTAGAAATAAAAAAGAAAATATTCAACAACATAATTAAGCAAATGCTGTTGCACCATAAAGCACAAATCAATGAAGTTGAAACATTAAAGTTTTTGAAATAAAACCTCCAAAATTATTGTGTAAAAAGACTGGAAGAATTTTAAATATTTCATAATCTGCATATAGTTTCCCTCAAATTCAGAATAATCCATTCTAATATAGTGTGGTTACAACATAGTATTTTTCAAGTTCAAAAGGGGATTTAAAATCAATCACCATTGATTTTTATTGGGTAGCTCTCAAAATTAAGGCCCTAATGTGTCAAGCAACTTATTTTTGTTTGTCATTTTATTTGGGGATATAGTGAGAGAGCACAGAGGTATAATTTTGGTGTGCAAAGGAATTGGCAGTGAAAAAAGATTTTCTGCAGAGATCTCATGATGTGCCATCAGGTACATACTTTTGTCTTCCAGCCATGGCTTTGCAGCCTGCAGTCCACAGATCCAGTGGTCCTGTGCTCTGCCTCAGGAGGACCATAAAGTAACCAAGAAATCTGCTTGACATCTCTACGTAAAAACTACCAGGGGGAAGCAGATTGGAAAAATTTGATGATCATTGCTTAGCTTGACCAAGAGCAGCTGTACAATTTTATGCAAGTCATCAGAACAGGTAAGCTCAGCTATCTGTTCTGACATTCAAATCTATGAAGTTTGAACATGGAAGTAGCTGACTGCAGTGGACTGGTCATGACACATGCTTAACTAGCCTGCTGATTGAAGGACTAATTCTTTCTTTTGTTTGCTGAAAACTGACCCAATTTACACATCAGAAAAAACAGTTATGAATTCAAGTTGTACATTTGGCAATCAAACATTTGAACTCCTCTATGAAGCAACATGGACCTCTGACAGAGCAGGTCATAAAATGTGTTTATCATATGATCATATTGAATAAGAGGAAATAAGGCAAGGGGGATCTGCTTGTAAGTATTTCAGATGTTCCTCCTAAGGCGTGTGGGAGTCTTCTGATAGTTTTGAGAAACTACTTCTTCCACTAGTGGCTTTGTAGGCATCTACCATTGCCAGTGGGTGGAGTTTCCTCCATCTGCACAGCAGATGAGAATTTAGGACAAGCAGTCATCACAGGAGTTCTTAAATGAGCTGAGAAATACCATATCTTAGGTAAAAAAACCTTTTCAAGATCTTGTGAAATCAGATACGTATTTCAGTTTGGTTCTGTGGAGTTTATTTATAGATGGGGAAAAGATTTGATTGCAATAAATTTTGGAGACTTTTCAAAGGAAAATTTTAGCTAAATAATCAGAGTTTCTTCGTTAGTACCTTTGAGTGGGGTTCCTATTGTTGACATGTACATACTAAAATCCAAGTAAATATTTTTTAAAATATGTTTTGAGAATGTTTTTAAAGCGAGTACTAAATAATTGTAAATACTGTAGATATTGTACATGGAAAGCACCATCCATTCATTTACTGATGTAGAGCTGTTTGTCCTGTTTAACAGCAAACAGGTTCTTCCTTTCCCAGAAGTTTTGTAACATCATGTGGCCTCTGTCTCAGTGGCTTTCAAAGCAATTTTATTTCTGCATAACATCTTATGTTGTGAAAGTAAATCTTGGCATTGATACATCTCTGAACATCTAGAAAGCAACCCAAGATATGGCAACCTGCTTAAGTATTTGATAAGCAAAATAGAATAACTGTGCTCTAATACTGCTCTTTGCTAAGTGGTGGGAATTCAATCATTACGTAACAGAAATTTAAAAAGGAAAATTAAACAATAATAGGATATCTACTATTTAATGATACTGAAGTGTTTATCTCATCCTCTGCAAAACTTAGGAAAAAAAAAAAGTTAAAGCAATAACGTGTTTTTAAGCATACCAATTATAAAATGATTTGCAGATTAAAAATTGTGTTATCCTTGCTTATTTTACTAGTGAAAAAGTCAGAACTGAGTTACATAGTGAAACACCCCTTGAAAACAAGGATGGTCTCTAGTCTCTAGACCTGTATTTGCAAATATATTTGAATAAGCACAGCTCTCATGAGTGTAATTTGAATTTTGCTATCCTGTAGAGTTATCATTAGCTCCATAAATTTGTTGAGAACTGAAGTACCACTTCATGAGAATTTTGAACTTGATGCAACTGCAAATCAATACTATTTTTGTCAGACTGATTATGGTTCCTGGCACTCTAGAATCATCTGTCTTTAATTTAAAAATAAGAAAATAAAATAAGGGTAATTTTTATATAGTGAAAGACTGACTTCATAGGTTTATGATGGATCAATCACTATATGTGGCTTACGTATTTTATTTTTCAGTACTATAGATTTATTGAACGAAAAATGTATTAGCATTCCTTATGAGATTATGGCCTTGTGCATTTGATAGCCTTCAAATTTCTTTGCGTCAAATAATAAATTTGTCCAATTTGGATTACCTGAGATACTGCATTTTAAAGAACAGAAAGAACATTAATAAGCAAAGTCAAAGAAACAAATGACTTTTTTTTTTAATGCAACTTTCTATGTTCATTGATACTTGATTTCATTACAATAAATTTACATTAATAACACTTTTTTTTTTTTTTTTTTTTGGGGGGGGGGGTGTGTGTGTGCAGAAGTTATTATAATCAAGAACCTTACTCTAAATTTCAGTCTTCTCTCTTTCTCTTCATAGTTAATACTGTAAGGTCTTCAGTGAATAAGTGACTTAACTGGAAATATTATAGATCCACTGTTATGCAGCAGTTACATTATGTCCTGATGATTTTCCTTTAGCTTAGGGATAAAATATAGTCTGGTCTCATAGCTAAGTGTGCTTTTATAAGGACATTGGACCTATGGAGCTCCCATCCAGCCTGTGATTCTCAGTCCTTTATACTTTAATGAGTGCTGAGAATAACTTGTAAAGAGCCTGTAGTAGACAAATTTTACCAAAAAGTCATCTCTACACATTGTGGAGTTAGCAGAAATGAACTTAAGTTTGATGCATGGTCTTCAAAATGGGGAAAGAGAATTATTGTGATCTTGCAATTATATTAATGTCAGCAACCCTGTCCAGACCTCTAACAGTGAAATCTAAAAACAACTGAAGTCCAACTTTATAACCACTTTTCTGTTATGAAGCTGTATCTGAGTTTTGATGATGCTGTCACTTGGGTGCACCAGCTACAACAGGAGCAAAATAGTGTCTTACTAGTTCACTCAGTAGAGCTAGAACTCATCAGAACTCACTAGTTCTGATGCCTTGTGAGTAGATAAAATAGTAGGAAAAAAAACTTTTTGTAGAAGATCCGTCCTCCCATTCCCACTCATCCTTTCAGTTTCTGAAGACTTCAGAGTCACAAAGTTTTAAACCAGCAAACTGTCTTGTAGAGGACTGTGAAAAGGATCTGCTATGTTGAAAATGGAAGAAAAGACTTTGTCCTCTGAGGCACAGTAGTAACCAGCATGTTTTCTGGGTTTTACAGTATATTTCTGTGTATTTCAGAGATCTATACCCTTCTAGTTTTAAGTTTGCAGGCTTATATCTTCTATCTCAAGCCTGAAAGGCTAAAAATACTCTGGACACAACTACTCATGTCCAACAGAATGAAATAGGTTTGGCACAATCAATTCCTCTGAAAACACTTTTTTTTTTTTTTTTTTTTTTTTTTTTTCTGGACAGTAACATGACCAGAGAACAGAGATAACTTATCAGAGCATGGCAAAAATGTGGTTGAAAAACAGGAATGTAAACACTAGTACTGTAATATGTAGGAAACGTTTTAAGCTTTATGTAAGAAGGTTTGGATAGGGAGTTTTCAGTAGTCAGTGATTGTAGTGTCTTGAGTTCTGGGCAATGTAGCTAACTCCCTGCTAGTGTTATTTATTATTTATTTATTTATTTATTTTCAGCGTACAGGAGAAACACATGGCACAGAGTGGCAAAGAATAAGCCTGTGAGCCAAGAGAATTGTGTCATATTTCCCATGACCCTTGGCACCTAGCTTCTCATGTTCCTCAGTATCCCTATTTGTAGAACAGATAAAAATTTGGTGTGTAACTCTCAACTTGTTTATAAAATGCCACAATATCCTTGGATAGAAAGTGCTATGAAAATATAAACTATTCTACCAAATAAAGCCTCACATTACAAGCCTCTTTCTCTTTGAAAAGGAAAATAGATTCAGAAAGCTTAGAGAGTCTACTGGCTATAGTCGTACAGTATAAAAGCTCTTAACCATGTATTTATTAGAGAATATGAAGAACCACCCACTACTACATTTATATGGATTGCTTCCTTTTGCTCAAGACTGAATATAGAAAGCAGTAAGTATGTATTGTTGAAATTTTGAGAAGTGAGCAAAACCTCTTTCTTTAACTATGAATAGTAAATTAGTAGGACTCTGTAAAATTTTTAGTGACACTTTTAATTGAAGTGGGAGTAAATTGAAATGGTTTTACAGGTTTTATTGACAGTAGGTCAACCCTTTCCCTAGCTGGCATAGTTAGGGTGATGGCAGAGCAGAATATGCAGGTTGTAAAAGAAGATTTCATTGCGGATTCTTTTACTTATTCAAAGTGATCAAATGTGAGAAATGGACTGCAGATTTCTTCTGAAAGCAATTCTTTCAATTAATTAAATGATTAATAGATTTATATTTTTTTTATAAGAGATTGCTCCAAAATGGTTTATTTAACATAGCCTATGTTTTCTATGTGACAATGTGGTGTTGATGTTTTTTATTTTCTTAAACATTCTTTCAAATCAGAAATTATTTTTGATTTTTGAAAATTCAAAAGTCAGATTTGACTAAGTGCTAAGTAACTTAAAATCACTAAATTACTTTTGAAAGTTAAAACCAAGCACAAAGCGTGTTTATTTATTTTATTTGAAAATCATTAAGTCAGATTCACAGTTTTAGTAGCACAATCTATCCTTGTTAGAAAGGATAAAAGTTACAGGATTAGGTGTTATTTTATACTTTAAAGCTCAGACTGAGACAAAATTTTAAACTATTGGCATCTGGACATGATGCATCTCCTGATTTAAAGAGGACTAAGCTAGTTAGATAAACATTACATGATAAGAAAATGAGAAAGAGGAAAATTTCCTTTGCACTGAATGTCCTTGCTTAGCTACTACAAGATATGAACAATAGAGTTTTTTCCTCTTGTTATCAACACCTTTTTTAAAATTTTTATTTTATATATATATATATATATATATATATATATATATATATATATAACCTTCTTGTGAAACTATTCTGGCTGGGGAATGTACAGGGCATGAATGTCCCTGACCTTGAAGGGAATTCCTCTAGTGGGACTCTGAGACATCAACACTTTCAGACGTTTGCAGCTGCCCTGTCCCTGTGTGTACTTCAGCTGTTTCCTAGACAATCCAACAAACTCAATCACAGTAAATGAGTAAGTGCATTCTTTCTCATCAGAAAGAATATAAAAAGTGGCAGTGCAGTTCACTATTAATTGAACAGTGGCTGTTATTTCTGTGTCAGGAAATAGCAGGATGAGACTGATCTTCTCAGGTTTTCCATATAAAATAGTCAGGAAAGTTCCGGGGGCTGGGAACTTCCATCCAGTTTTACCTCTATTAAACTCCTCTGCTGATACACTATTTCTTCTTTTCTTTTACTTCTATTTCTTTTGGTATGACATTGTTATGACTTAATGTCAGTAATGCCAGTAGCAGCAAAAACATAAGCAAAACTATAATAAAGTGAACATGCAAGACTGATGGGCCCTAACAAAGAAAAAGTGGAACACTGAATTTATTTTGGGCTTTTGAACAAAGAGACCTCTAAAATATTTTGTGCAATTGAAGGTATGGTCTTTCAGCTGACAAATGACTAACAGAAATGTATTCAGAGAGACATTGCTATGGAGGATCTTCTTCAGAGGTCACTAAGGGGCTAAGCTGCCTTTACGTAGTTATTGCCTTAGCCTTTGGTGCTAAGGAAGAATCACAAGTGAAGAGACGAATATTCTCCCAACCTTCAGCCCTGCTCTTCCTTTCAGCTGACAGTCTGTGAGACATGGTTCATATGGTGCACAAAGAAAACATATTGTTCTATGTCGTTTCTTATGTTTACACAAAACATACAGTCTTTTTCAAAATCAGTTTGACTATAGGAATTAATAGACAAATTTAGATAAAGCCAGTTGCTTGGAATAACTTTGGAATCTCTTAAAATTAGTATTATAGGGCATGGGTTTCTGGGAAGGTTTTATTTTAGTCTCCAGTGACGTGATATGGTATGCTGTGCAATTCTGTAGCAAAATCGCTGGCACTATTTGAAAAGTACAGTTTAGTAGTATTTTCCATTGTTCACAAACAAGGCTTTCTAATTTAACAAATAGTACTTTCCTTCGGAAAACTGTAAATACTACAATTATAGATTTGCAGCAGAGCCAATTCAAGTCTTCTCAGAAGCACAGGCTAAACTTAATTTTGTCTTGGGACAAAATTAATTTTGTCTTAATTTTGCCTCAGGACACCAGTTTTCAGGTCTCTACTGTGCAGCTACCCCAAATGCTATGCTGCCTGGGGCTGGTGGCATTGCTGACATCTTTAATTGGCAAGGAAGTGTGAGAGAGCCAGTGACATCCTAAAAGAGCAGAAACAAGCCAATATTTTGCTCTCTCTTTATATGATCCTTTATATGTTTAGATGGCTTCCTAAAAATAAAGCAAGCAATCTAAAGAAAGTGTTTCTAATACAACTTTTTAAATGTCTTTTTAGGAAACAACTTCTGTACAGCAATAGTAACGCCATAGGCCAAAACCAAAGTCAAATAACTTCTATCAGCTGGAAGCTCTCTACAGCAGCATAAGAAGGTTGCCTCCTGCTCTTTAGTGTTGGGTGAACAGTGGGAAAAGAACAGAATTACTGTGTTCTGAGGGTCTGAAAAAAACAAATAATGCCTCAATTGAAACACGTAAAGCTACTGAATTAATTCCTTGCATGCATGACACAGAAGTAGTTAATAGCCCAAACACATTTATTTTGTAGTTTGTAATAGATAAATTGGCATTGCATTAACAAAAGTTTTCTTTAGAAAAAAGATACCAAAAGTTTATGTATAAGATTGTTGGGTTCAGCGGCCATGAATACATTCACAACTGCATGATTGTATACACATCTATATGTGTATACACATGTATATGTGTATATGTATGTATATGATTGTATTTCTAATGGTTTTCAAAATCTCATGAAATTAAAAATTTGTAAATATTATTAATAACCCTTTTAGGAATGATATTTGCCATGATTGTGGCAAATATAAAAGGCTGTTGAGATGTCTGTAAATTCTACAGAGAGAAAGCACCCACGAAAATACATTTTACTGCTTTAATAAATTCCTCTTATTGAACTGTGGTACAAAGTATTGTGCATAAATTGTATTTGATAATTTTGTGTAGATGAAACAGTGAAGCCTGGGAGAGATAAGATATGAACTCCCTGCAGTCCTAGTTAGAGGGGGAATGTGTAAAATGCAGCTTCAGTAAATCCAGCGAGGACATTCTGGCAATTGTCCACTTAGTTGATCATTCAAATTGCTTTTTGTCAGCTACTGATACCTCTTTTCTGACTGTTAGCTCAACATAAAAATATATGAGCTAATATATGGACTTCAATGTCCAGTATCCATCCTATTCACACATTTTAAAAATCTTTGAAAATATTCTTATTCTGTAAGGATAAAGTTTTGGATCTTTCATACAATCATAAAACCTAGAAAGTGACTGAACATGATGAAAAAAAAATATATATTTATACATATAAGCAGGTGAGCTGTCTTTCAAGAAACTATCATTTTACATGGCCTTTTATTATTGGCTCATTTCATCATAACTGGTGCTTTAAGCAAGTTCATCTTTCAGTTCTTTTCTTATTCTCACATTAAAATATCTGGAGGAATTTTCAGGTCAAACGAGCAGCCCTCATGTGAAGTCCAGGTAGCAGCCTGCATTCCGCTGTTGCTGGTGGAAGCAGTGGTGTGAGTCTGTTCCTCAGGGGCAGGCACAGTCTCACAGAGATGACTGAAAAAAAATCTCAGCCAGTCTCTCCCCAGGGAACCGCAGTGTGTGTCCTCAGTCCAAAGGGACGATGGGGCTGAGAAGAGTTAGTACTGGGAGACAGGAAGGGGGAGGAGGGAGATGCTTACACTGGAACACTCGCATGTTCCCTGGGTAACCGGGTAGTCAGACCAAGAAACTAATAAATCGGATTAAGAGTGTGGAACCCAAGCTTGGACTACAGATCACAGTTCATCTCAAAAGAGAACAACAAAAAAAAATCATACATTTTATCAGATGGCTTTTGTTCCCACTTATGTTATGGTCTATACATTATTTATTCAGGAGTGGAGGTAGCTGTAATCTGTGTTCCTTTACTACCACGTTGGTGGTGCAAAAATATTTAGATGCAACAATCTCCATTACTTTCCTATGTGTGGTGCTCTGGGGTCATGCCTGAATAAGAAGCAAATTAAAACCTGGGCATGGTAACAAAGGAGGCCTGCGTGTTAAATCAGGTTATAATCAATTGCAAAAGGTGAAAAATCATACAAAACGAGGGATAATAGTGTTTCTGACATCTCAGAAGACTGCAGTGCATATGCATTTTCTCTGTCTCCGTCTCTCCGGCTTTCTCTTTTTTTTTTCTGTTCTCACAACACATGTACGAGATCGGCTTTTTATGTCATACTGCAGTAGCACCATCCCACACACTCTCTGTCTCTGAAGAAATGTAACCCTTCTCCCATTTATCTTGAAGTAGATTTCAGTGATTTCTGAACTGAATATCTTCTGTCTGGAGGAGCATGTATCTGCTTAACCTGTAAAGAAATGACAGCCTAGGCGTGAATCAGTCGCTCAAATACAGGCATCTAGTGCCATCTGAGACACCTCAGGGTGTCTGAGACATCCACCCAGGGCTGGCAGCTATGTCACAGGACCTGCAGGACACCTGCGCTCTTCTGGAGCAGCAGCTGGGGACCAGGTGAGATACGCCAGGGCATCTCAAATGGTGCTAGATGCCTGTATTAGATAATGGATTTGAGCCTTCTGTTTCTAGGCATAATGTATATTTAATGTATAAGATGACTGATCAAAAGTTAAGGTCCTGGTTTTGTTTTTGTTTTGTTCTGAGGCCAAGTTGTACAAATCTGTAATTACGTCGTCTCCCTCTTGATGCTAATGGAACTGCTTATCCACGTAATTGCTTACTGTTTTGGGTACATGACTGAGCTCTCCAGCTCTCCAGTCTGGCTATGCAGCAGCTGTTCTTGAAGGGAACCTAGATAAATGACAGAGCATTCAAAATTTTTCTAGTTCATAATATAAAAGGAGCAAAGCCACACAACTTTAGAGTTAATAAGTAAAAATGATCATGTATATTTACACAGAATGCTTTGCACTTTAGGGCTTGTAAAATCTTCTGTCAATTCTGATACTGTACAATTTGTTCAAGAAACAAGAGACTAGATTATATAGCATCTCTTTCTGAGACCAGATTTATGTTTTGTATGTCAAAATAACATTAAGCAAATCCTCTTCTTCCTGCTAAAGAAGCTAGCCAGTGTGTAGCTCTCAGGAATTTTCTTTTTCAGTGATAAACATTACTTCAAAAACTTTTCCATGCACCTGGGTACTGACCAAAGACAACAAACAACGGAACAGGAAACCATAATTCAATTCTTTACTATATAGAAAGCTTTGCAGATGACCTAAGCAGCTACATTATTTATGCACTGGCTTTTTAGAGGTTTATATGTTTTTTTGGCTGGTGCAAATGGAAAATCTTTCAGTGTGTTCGATGTACGTTTAACTGGTTTTTAATCCTCTCCATAGTTATACACCTATATTGCTTTTTCTTCTGCTTCAGAGAGCAAGATAGAAAACAGGCATAAAACATTCCCACTGATATTCCTTTCAAACATGTATATGTTGCAGACCAAACTAGTTTCACAGCTTTAAATGCTGGGGACTTAGAGCCAAATCAGTACAGCAGGGACCTTTCTGTTATTAAAAATTACCTTGCTTGAAATGGATATTAGAGGTACTTGTGGTATATTACAGTTTTATTATTAACACTATTTCTTTTTTCATTTTCCATATCTAGTGTTGATTATCTATTTTGTTAATACTTTCTAAAGCCTGACTTTATTATTTTCTTAATAATTGAATTTTTAACAAAATCTCAGAGGTGAAACTTGTGCCAAACCTCAAACCCGAAGACAGCATGGGTTTCTCTGTAGATTTGCTCCTTTCCTGTGACCTAGGTTGAGAAAGCTACAGGCAGCAGAGCTGCTTTTGGTAGTGTTTGTTGGGTCATGGGAAGAAGCCAATCATTCCAGCATATCAGGTATATACAGTTCCTTGGAAGTGTTTCCTTTGCAGTGGTATGTAGAAGTACATCTCAAATAAAAGAAATTAAAAGTAAAATATTATTTTATTGTGGCAGTAGTTTTCCTTCCTTTGTTTTGTTTTGTTTTGCTTTTTGTTTTTGTTTGGAGAGGTCTCAGGCATTTTCATCTACATGACCTCTCCAGCTGATATTGCTGCACAGCAAGCTGTATTGATAGGCATGTGAAAGTTCAAGGGATCTTTTAGTATTATGTCAGTTATGATTCTCCAAGCTGCTTAATAGAGTGTTTCTTTTTGACATTTGTAGATATTTTCAGTTGATGTGTGTCTCTCCAGAGACAAAGAACTGAAGCTGAAATTTCCTATCATTCTGTCAAAAATGACTGAACAAAACAAGAAAAAAAAAAGTACATTGTGCCTCCAGGAACTTTAAACATTTCTGAATAGTAGATAGGATATGCTTCAGTTCTCTAGAATCTTTATCTTTTTTAATCCATCCTATACAACTGTCATGAAAATTTGTCTTCTAAACATACATTGGGAATATGGGATCAAAACCTGCTAAATATTGCATGTATTATGTATTGCAGTTCTTGTGAGAATTTTAGAATATGGAAATGGAAATCTGATGGGGTGAGCAGAAGTTTAGGTCAGGCACTTTTGCACAAGATAGATTTCCTGCTCTTCTGGAGAGATGACAATTACATGTTCAGTTGACCTGGTTCCACAGATGTAATTGGATCATTAGATTCAATCTTGACTTCATTGATATAATTTATATATTTTTTCATCTTTGTTCTGTTTTCAACAGAGGGGCTAGCTTAGGTATTAGAGTTACAATTTATATATTTATGTTTGAATAGCTCTTATGAAGTGGTCTCAACTTAAAATCAAGGGTTTGGCACCTTCTGCTGGAGCTGACAGCACTTCCACAGCCATTTACAATCATGCTGTTAATAAATTATTGATTAGTTAAAAGACAAAATTTAATTTGTGAAAAGGAACATGAATGAGAAGCTAATAGGTTCATTTATTTCCCTTATGATTTTTTAGTCTCTGCTTTGCCACCTGCTTCTCTATGAAAGTATGCAGTCAATTTCCTTCAGCATGCACATGAGAAAAAACTACAGAATTGTGAATTAAGATGTTTATTTTAATAGTTGGATGTCCTGGTTTCTACTCTAGCCTGGTGTCCTAGTCAGTGGTCATAAGCAAAATGGATTATAATATCACGAAGACTAGGAACTGACCAGACAGTTGTTTGTGGTTGGACTTCTGAGAGTTCCCCCGATAAAACAGACATTCTGGAATCAGCTAAGCAGAAGTCTAATGTACATACTGATTTAGAGGAGCAGAACAATCCTTATCAGATGGCCCAGAGGCTGATGCATGTGAGAATCAACTGCTGAAGACATAAAGCTGTTCTGTCAAGTACCAGTGTGAACATGCAGAAAAATGCAAAGTGACTGCAAAATGCTTCCACTGTTCTGTGCTCTACTGATAAGAGGTTTTTGACAAAATACAGGCTTGCTTTTCATAAGAAAATGCTATTTTTTTCGGAATGAAAAGCTTTTCTGGTACTGTATCGTGTTCAGTGACATTTTGGTTGAGAGAAAGATCCATACTTATGGCCTACATGATACATTCTCTGTTATTCAGAAATAATTTTTGTTTTCTTTGTGAAATATATTGAAAAGTCTGAGGAAATTTTTGTGTTTTGTGTACTGTATTAAATGCTATGAATGCCTGTCATTAAGCATAAAAGATAAATATTGAGATTATGTTACATCTGAATGCAAAGTAGAACATGTGACCTTAGGAGGAGCACTACAACTCATTGATTTGCCATGATTACCACAAAATAAGACATTCTTGTTTTAAATTTTAGAATGATAGCTAAATCTAGAAGCTATGTAAAAACAGTCAAGTTCTATAGGAGGATGCTGATAAATGATCTGGCAGATCACACGATTATACTGTCTGATCCATCAGTAGAGAAACAGCAGGGACATATTTTCATTAATAGAGGAAATGCACTAAAATAAATCCATTCCACAATGGTGTTTATCTTCTAACAATTATGAGCAGCTAGCTAAATGCAATGACAGGTCCATTAAATAGAGATTCTATAGGCATTGTGAATAGGATTATCATGACATACTTATCTTAGTTTCTTTTTAAAACTCAAGATCTCTAAAAGGTCTGAAAAACCTCCTAACTGACTTTTATGGGGTTCCTATAATCCTATTTATAAAACAAAAGTTTCCATGTTCATTCACTGATGTAGGTCCACAAAATATTGTTTAAAGATTTTTCTGGTTAAACAAGATTTATGAGACAATATGTTTTGGAAAAGTGCCACAGTCTTACAAATGTGGGATTGGGAGGTGCTGACAAGATTCAGAAAAGCAGCTCAAAAACTGAATTATTCATCACAAGGAAACAGTGGAGCAATTCTGAACAAAAAGTAATTATAATTTCCAAAGCAGACCTAGGCCATGTATGCATTACATTTACAGTATTAGAAGGAATGCTACAGAAAACCTTGGTGATGCTTAAGGTAGCATTTATTCCATCGCCATAAAAGAGAGGAAAATTTGGGCTGCTTTATAAGACACCAAAAATTCACAGTTTAAGACAACTATGAATCTGGTGGAGTATTATCTGGTAGAGTTAACTGGAATACACATAAAAGGCTTGCAAAATCAAATAATATTTTATTAAAGATGACATATTTTCATTTTGGAATATTTCATGCCAGTTCAAAATCATTCTACCATATATACAATTTATAACTCGGAGCTTTAAAGAGGCTACATCAGAAACTATCCTGGTTAAGTTTATTCTCAGTGCGTAACAAGAACAACAGAGAGGAAAGGAAAGATCGTCCTCAGCAAAGCTTAGTGCTAAGTCATGAGTTCCAATAATCTGGAGATATAGATGTAGATATGATACGAGACAGTTTGGTATTTGTGTTGTTTGAAAAATACTCATACAGTGAATCCTTCTGCTATGTGTGGGATAGCTTCTCTGTTTGTCGAGTCCCAGAGTCCCACCTTATTTACACCAAAATCACTATTTGGCGTGGCTGGCTGCTGCTTCATCTCTGCAGGATATTGGCGAAGTTCTGCTCCCTCTGGGAGTTTCCAAAGGATTCCTTCTTGATTTCTTTGTGAGCTGAGCCTATAAAGAAAAGAAGATATACTAGAGAATTTACTATCTCAAACCAATATAATTTATAAATTTTTATATTCAAAGGCCTGAAAGTTTGCTGGAGAGCACTGCACATGAATTGAGTGGAAAGACTAATAGCAAAGCAGAGGAAAAGATACAGTCTTTATTACTGTAATCTTTTCACTTGTTTTTATGCTTCTTTGGGCTAAATTGATCAGAGAATTGATGTTTAAAATGAATCTGAATAGCTTTACTCGCTTTTACTCAGAAGCTTTCACAGGCTTCTGAAAGAAATGGGTCAGTATGTGCACAGTGCAGCTGGACTTGTGGGGCTAATGTGATTTATGGAAAGTAATTGCAGCCTAAATTTTCAGCTGAAAAATGATAGGACAGTCCAGTTGAAACCAGCGGTGGTAAGCCACAGAGGTAAAACTCACAAATCTTCCTCATATATAGGAATAATTTATTCCTATGATTATGTTATACATGTATGTTGTCAGATTCTGGGGCTCACATTGATTTATGATCAAATATGTCATGCTATTATGCTTCTGAGAAGAATTAATTAGTTCCTCCTACTACAAAAGTAATTGAAATCTGTGTCAGAAAGCTAGATAACATAAATGAAGTCATGAAAGTTTAGTAAATTTTAAGTCATTTCTGTAACCATGTTTGTGGTTGAGGTGCCAAGATCTCTTTTTTGAATACATCAGAATGTAGCAAAATAGCTCTGGTTGAGTAAGCTTCTCCAATTCTATTATCAGAAAATAATTAGATCTTCATCTGATTAATCCTCTTCCAGAGTTATTGTTGTTATTTAGTGAAATCAGTTTTAAAAGGCTTATTTCATTGTACTGCAATAATTTTTGTTTGTTTGTTTGTTTGTTTGTTTGTTTAATGCTGCTCTAGTTTGAACTTTGATAAGAGTATTCTAGAGAAGAGTCTGAGATTACCTATTCTGGATTAAAATTTAAACTAAATACATCTGGCATGGCTTCAAAATAATAATCATAGTGAATGAAAAGCTTAAACAAGTATTTATGTACTAGTACATTTTGAAAACAAGGGTAGATAACAGATATTTTATGGCAAAATATACTTTAAATTACTCCATGGATTAACTCCACACTCAATCCGATTCACAGTAATATGAGTGCTTTTCTTTAATTCCTGATCCAGGATCTACAGGAAGAAAATTATTACACTGATTTTAGTTTCATTTTTTCTTCATGTAAAATACATTAACACGTATCCAACTGTAGCATGCTAGCAGTATTTTAAGGTATATGCTGATCCATGCAAAGTTAGAAGTACATTTGTCAGACAGCAAATTTAAAAGATATAAAAATGATTAGAAGATTAATAGAAAAATAGTCCTTTTGTTTCCCAAAAGTTATGCCATTAATCATATTTTTTCTTCTGGGTGCAGATAGTTTTTCATAGCTGTTAGCTGTTCCTGTTTATCTCACTTTAATTTTATGGTACTGAGTCTTGGGCAAGTTTCTTCATAAAAATACATAAATATTTCTGCTAGTTTAGTTACCTTATTAAATGTCAGTTCTCTATTCGCATTTCATTCATATTCCTTGGCTGACTATGACAGAGGAAGGCTTTAACCTGACTTCCTCACATACTCTCAGTTAATCAATCAGGCACTTCAGCACAGGTTTCCTAAAAAGGAAGCAAATCTGTCTTTTAACATCTTCCTTTTTTCCTTAAATGTTTAAAAGCTAGATTTAGGTCTCTTTATTGCCTCAAGGTGGGAGCACGTTTTTCTACTCCAGTGTGTATTTAATTTATTTACCTATAGGAATACCTCTAACAACTTTATCACTACAGTTGTTAAAAAATTGGAGCATATATATATATATATATATCCATCTTTCAGTTGGGTGTTTTGTGACTCTCTTGCTTTTCCTTTTTTTTTTTTTTTTTTTTTTTTTTTTGACTTGTACCCTCACTATGGAAACAAATGCATTTTTTAATCTCTTTCTCTTTCTTTTTGTATCATTTCAGAAAATGCAAACCTCTGGCAATGTTAACACTATAATCTTTCACACATCTTTCCAAATTGCATCCTTGAATCCTTGGGTCAACCTACCAATGTCCCAAAGTTTACAATTTTGATGTTCCCTACAATAAAACTTTTAGTCAAAAACAATAATAAAAAATGGCATTAGGAAAACACCAAACCCACATAAAGAATGAGCCGAGATAGATATAGAATGGCTTACAAGGCACAATTCCAGATATGGTCAAATCAAGTGTTATTGAACATTGCATAGCAAAGAGCCAGCCAGGGTCTTGACATGCTATTCAAACCATATAAGCACATAGGCAGTCCGCAGCAGTTACTGTCATTTGCTGACCTAAGAAAGAGTGGTGGCCTCCCAAAAAGGTGATATCTCTTTGATTTTCTGTCATTTTCAGATTATCTTTCTGCAGCAAATTTACACTCTAACATGAAAATTCTCAATCTGTAATATTAACAATAAAAACTTAAGTAGAGTTTTCATCGCAGTGACCACAATCAAACAGGCTGTAAACACTCATTTCATAAAAGTTGAGCTCTTATTTTTGTGGTTTTCTTGATCAAGGCACACATACAAAGCTACATTCAGTGAAAATCAATCTTTAGCATTATAATTTATTTTTCTTTTACCATCAACTCTTGAAGAATGCCCTGCATTGCATACTCAAGACATTATGCAAATGTGTGCAGGTGAAAGTAATATATTCATAGTTTAGTACTGAACCAGACACTTTCTCATTTGCATTAATTTATAAAATGAAACTCCTCTATACTTTGCTCTAGTACTTCTCTATGGTCATTACTCAGTTGAGCCCTCCCTTCTGATTGAGGCCTGGATTGATCACCAAAGTATTACAGCTGGCTTGTTCCCTTGGTCAAACTACTGCTTTACTTCTCTGAGTGATGCTATTTTAAAGTGAATAAATTGATTTAAAAAATGAGGATTCCAAGATAGGAGAATCTGAAAAGAAAAAAAAGACAACACCAAAAAAAAACAAACAACAACAACAACAAAAATGCACTGTTTGTGAATGACAGACAGATCACACTATGTAGTTCCATTTCCAAATCTTTCTAACAAACCATTTTACTGACTATTTTGATTTCAAGTCATGTTTGTTATGTATTATACACACAGGCTTTTCCTAAATCTGTGGTACATGTGTAGATGAACACTATCTTCTAACATAGACTCAAGAACTTTACTAGTTTTCTCTTTCAAAATTCAGGTGTAACCAGGTTTTTTTTTTTTGGAAGGAATGTCAGGAGTTAGCAGAGAATCTAAAGGGTAGTGATTCATTAAATAGAGCTATGAAAAATGAAGTACTGCTTAGCAGTTCTGTTAGTCATGACCATAAGGGAGCTGAACTTTACAGATTACCTTTCACATCCCTAGGAAGTACATTTAAGGATTTTGTGCTATCATCTGAAGAATTCAGACTTTAATTTCTGAGTCCGAGACAGGCACAGAAATTAATAACAAAATTTTATGTTGTTAAAAGCTGCTTTTGAATTTTTCTTGTAAACCACTGCTTGCCTCAAAGCCCGGTTATTTTCCTGCTGAAAGCACTTACTGGTATAGGATTTGTTTATCTAACAAACAACATTTATAAGCAATTTCACAAGTCATTAAATATAGCTGGATGAATTTAGTTATGTGGTTCATTTTGAAATCAGTATAGGACTTTTTTTTTATAAAGTGATGTAGTGGTGCATAATTTGGCAACTAAGAAAGATGGACATCCTGTTGGACAGACAGTCTGATAATTATTTTAGTATATTTTTTTTTCCATTAAAGTATAAGAGGTGCTTTATAAGGCACTGTCCATGTACTTTGTCTTAAGAAGGCATTATTGATCTGATTCTCTTGTTAGGAGGATCACTTATATGATGGTGTACCTCCTTAGACGTGAGTGATGATTAACTACAAAACTGTCTTTTTAAAACAAGGAAACACCTTCATTTTATTCTGTAGGAAGCATGACGCGTTCTTAGAAATTCTGCTGCTGTCTGTTGAGGCTGAGAGATATCTTCTGTGTTACATTTTCTTTCACCTGGAGATATAGAGGTATTAAATAAGATGTCTGCTGCAAAATTCTTGGTGAACCAATTCTAGGTTGGATGTGGTACTTAAGGATGTGATTTGGTGGGTAATATTGGTGGTAGGGGGATGGTTGGACCAGATGATTTGAGAGGTCTTTTCTAGCCTTAATGGTTCTATGATTCTATGACAGTCTGTGTACTATATGATGGATAATGGGTTGAAAGTTTTATTGCTCAAGAATAACTTTGTTTTTGGAAATATTCTTTCCGATGAATTGCAGGGACTTGTTCTACTCATTCTGAAGTATTCAAAGGTGGAGCTATTCAAGGACCGATAATGAATTTCAGTTTCACACCTTAATTCAAATTTATTTTCTCATGTAGACAATTTCTAGATCAAATTCACATGTGTAAGAATGGTCATGTTACATTTCATCCTACTTAAAGAATATAGGGGAAATGTCATCTGCTTGATTCTTTCCTCTTTTAAACGTTTATACAGCTGTCAAGTGTGTTTAAGCTTTTCTAATGTTCTACTTCTCATTACCAAGATCTACTTTGAAGTACTTTGATTTGGCAATTCTTCAGGGGAACATTTATTTTTAACAATTTCAAATGCCAGAGTAAGTTTCACACATTACATAGAGTGCTGGATTCTAGCATCTCCTACTTTTTTTTCTTTTTTATTCATTTAATTGCAGTATTGCAATTTTAAATAAAAACCCTGTTCATATTCTTACATTGTTATATACATTATATGTACTCTATCCTTTCTTCAGAACCACTGAGATGGTAATGATTTTACAGCAAAATTGTACTGTAATTGCTACAGCTGTTGTGCTAAAGCATTTATGTCTTGCTCTGGCTTTTGAATGAAAAAATCTTTAATTGAACATAGATGTGTTGAAGCTGTTAATTATTCAGTAAAAAAGACATCTGAATTAAGGTGTTTTTTTTTTTTTTTTTTATAACATTTTAGGGAGAGTAGAGTGACTTTCAAATAATTTTAGTACTTTATTTAATAGTCCATGATAGTTCAAAATGAAAATATATTTTTATATATATATATATATATTTCAAAAGTATTTTCCAATAAATAAAGATCTGTGCTTTGTTCATCATGATATACTGTTAAACCAGCATTCAAAATAAATTGACTCTGTTCTCCCATATGGAAGGCATAATTATCCTACATATTAAAAGTTTAACCTTTTTATTCTGGTACTTATAGTGCTTAAATTTAACTATAAAGTTGAACTTAGTAGAACATAGGTCTTCTAAACCAAATGACAAGTTAAAGCTTGACCTCAAGTAGGTTTATGTTTGTGTTGAAGGTGTGGTCACATGGACCGGTCCAGATTGGCCAGCTGAACCAACTATCCTGATAGCATAACTGCACATACAAACAAATTTAAATATTGCCAGAAGCGTTGGCTGTAAAGATTTATATATGTTCTTCTATGATATTCCTCAGGGAAATTCTGTCCTGGTTCTAATTGTTATCTTCAAGTCAAAATGTTAACTCTTTGCAGACTATGTTGTATTTAATACAGTTTGATTCTATAGGGAAGACACAGAACAAAGTGTTGTATTAATGTTAGTGAAGGACACTTCCTGGGCTGTTTGCTCATACTTGACTTTATCAGGGAGAAGGAAGGATATTCATGCTAAGTGTCATAAATGAAGTTTCTTTAATCATTGGGTGTTTCAGTGCCTAGCACTTACCAAGCTTCTGCCCTTAACAATCACAGAAATTGTGCCAAAGTGACTTTCAGTATATCTTATGAGTAGTCTAGATTTTTTTTTTTTTTTTTTTTTTTTTTTTTAGTACAAGGTTACCAATTCTGGTTAATGTGGTCTTTAATGAAAGACCATTAGTTGGCTTTTTACATGATGGTTTCTTCTTAATGTTTCTAAAAGGACTTCCTGCCTCTTTGCATGCTGTTTTTAAAGGATGAATATCAGCATTCTTCAATCCACATTTTCTGATCCTGAGGAATGAAAGGGATATTCAGCATACTGGTTCAGCATGGGTGTACCATCCCCTCTATGCTAATGACTTCAGGGTGAATGAGAGGAGAAACAGAATGAAAGAGTAATGAGAGATCTATTTCCAAACCCTTATCATTCTGTGATATTTGATAAGATGATAAGATAGCACTGCATGAGGACATATTCTCACGTCTATGAATTCCAAGAGTAACTAAAGCAAAATACAGTTTGTAGCAGTACTATGTAGCAGGTAGGGAACAAGAGAGTTCAGAACCAGAAAGAAGTATTTTCAGACCATTAAATTTATCCAATTGCTGACATGAGAGGATCCATGCTTTGGGTTGTGTTATGAAATCAAGTATTTGGTGCATGAAGATCATATTAAAACAGTCTGGATCATGTGAAGGAGAGAGGGATTGTGACTTCTTAGTGTTAGGTCAGAGGTTGGACTCGATGATCTTGAGGTCTCTTCCAACCTAGAAATTCTGTAATTCTGTGTGATAATACCATTGTCAGGAGAAATGCTTTCTAACAGGAACTCTTAAACCAGCAGGCATCTTCCATCCTATGACACTGTGCCCACCCATGGGGCAGAAGTAGGTCATGATCTTTCTTACAAGAACATGAGATGCAGTTGCCATGAAGAGCTGCTGTGAGGTAGGGTTAACAGAGTTCTTCAGAAGCACAGAAAGAGACCCGTGCCAGGTCTGCACTCCTCTGATGATTTTCAGTGATACAGAGGTTTGGATATTTATATATATATATATATTTATATTTTTTTTCCTGGAATTTAGAGCTAACACGTGAATATGATAGGAGGAGTATCTCTGTGATGTAGTCTGTTTGGAAATATCCTTCTTCTGCCATGATTTAAAAAAAAAAAAAATTAATAAAGAATGCAGGAGACTGCTTTGCAAGATTTAGGGGCTAAACTTCTGCCTCTTACCAGCTTCTTCAATTACTGTGCTCAAAGTTGCTGTTTGCAGCAAAAATAAAGCTTTTTACTTGTCTACGAGGAATAAAGGATATGTGACTTTTCTGTGAGTTTATTGCATTAACTTCAGCAAGTAAGACTTGCTGAAAGTCTTCCATCATTTTTAAGCATGATTTTTGGCAGGTGATGAGTTTACATTTGATTTCCCAGCTTGTTGTTGATAGTGAGTTTAGCTAGATTATGATGAAGAGTTTGAGACATACAGACTGTTCAAGTGTTTGGCAACTTCAAGATTAAATAGCTTTAGCTGGCATTCTATATTATGTTTATAAAATCCAGGGGAACCTTATAGATCAAATGTCAATCTTCAGACAAAAATAGAGATTAATAAAAAAAACATTCAAAGGATTTACAAATTACTTCTACTTACTATTTACAAATCAGTCCAATAGATGGTGTATTATTTGATTTATATTTTATATATTGATTGTGAAATGGGAATATGAGATAGTGAAAATGGAAATTGAGACAATAAAAATACCCATAGAGTTTAGAGTAAGGAGAGACTGGTTGGTTACTGGTTGGATCTAATAGACGACAGAGAAAACACTTGGATGTGTATACATATTAAGTTATTTGCTTTAGAGAGCTTGGATCAGTTTATGATTTCAAGTGGAAACCATGTAAGACCCTTTTGCTTTGTGTGATTTCAGCTAGACATTAAAGAAAACTTGGAAATTTTGACTAAATTTTGATTTAGCCTTTTAGCACACTTGACCCTGATACTAAATGAGACCCAGAGGAAGTATTTACATGGTATTACAATGCAAATGTATAAAGTGAGTAAGGTAAAATGAATTGAAGCCTAACAGACAATGCCTGCCTGAAGGAAACCACTTCATGATGTATAAACATGGTTAATATTTAAAGAGCCAAGGCAATTCTATCACCATGAAAATGCATTTTTTCATTAAGAAGCTGTAGCTTTGAGTGTGTGTTATATAGCTGCAGAATTTCTATTTTAATTCGTCAATATGGGTTTGAAGTTTTGGTATATCAAAACGCTGGCTGAATTACCACCATATTCAATATTTATTTTCCAATGACTGAATCATAATTACAGATCACCGTGTACCACTCATAGAGCTTAAAATAATCACAAAATGAATTGTGATTCGTGAAACCCTTAGCAACCACAAGGCTTCTTGTGCATATACTCAGACATAGGAGTGACTGAGAAGTAGTTTCATAAAGCACATTTGCAGCACCAAAAATGTAAAATTTCTTTCTTGTATTTCTCAGTAGCTGAATTTATTGAGACAGCACCTCTAATTAGAAGAAATATTAGTTAACTGCCTTGTTATGGTTTCAGGAAGCAAAACACACATCAAGGTCTGAGTAAGGAGCTATCAGTTCTAATTGCTCTCCAATGACATATTGGTCATTGCCTGGACTGGCAAAATGTCCCCATGTCAACACAATTTTCACTACCATAGTGTAAGAAACCTCAAAGTAGAGGTTAGCTATTTTGAAGTCACGTTAATTGGCCATGATGTAACTGCAGGTGGGAGTGGTGGAACAGGAGTGGCTACCCAAAGGAATAATTTCTGAATCTTTATTAGCATATTTTGGATTTTTTCCCACTGCCTCTCATCCATTTATATGATCTAGTCTCACACAACCATATATTAAAAATATTACAAATATATCCAGATACAATGGAAACTGTGATTTTCCTGTTTCATATTTACGAGAGACAATATTTATCTCCCATCTTGCAGAAAACATGCAGAAAGGAAATTATAGCCTTTGTAATCATAACAAAAAATTTCTAGTAATCCTTATGTTATTATTATTTTTACTTGAAGAAGTAAAGTGTGGACTTTGTACATGATTGCTTGTTATTATTACAATTTATTTTTTATTTCTGATCTGTGTCATTTTTAAGTATTTGACAGAGAAACTGGATTATTTATACATAGATTTATTTTGTACATGCATGTTCTTAGAAAAATATAAAATTCAAATGATACTGAGTCACGTGTAAATAATTTGGTGAATTTATGTAGGGAATCCAAGGGAAAAAATAATACGTTTTATTTGTTGTGACTTTTCCAAGATGAAGTTTTTCCATTTCCATTTTGGATTTTCCCTAATCAAACTATTTTCCTAAATCTTAAATGTGCACGCAGGTCATACTACTTAGATTCTGGGAGTGGGTTGTTTTAAATAAAGGAGCTGAACTTTCCGTTGCTCATGTGGTGGAGCTGCTGGATATTGTCCCTTTTTCAGATTGTTCATGTTTGAATGAGGATATAACTTCTGCCTTTGAAAGCTGAGGGTCTGTTGGGTGAGCAATGGTTTATGTGGATCGTGAAAATTGTTCAACTGATTTACAAGAATCACTACAGGTAGCCAAATTAGCTTCCAGTTTTAATTTTCCAGTTCAATTTTTCAGAGGAAAATTTCCCACTTCTCCAAGTTTTTAAAAAGCTTCTGATGTTTAAACTGTAACTAGCCAGATTGTTAGAACACGGCTACTCTTCTCCTTACTTTTAATTTCATGTCACATACCAGTCCATTTTTAGTTTGTAATGTTCACATAGAGAGACAAATCACTTGTATAATAAGTTGCAATTATTGACCTAGTTTTCTTAGTCAATATTAAATTGTCTAAACAAAACATGGAATTACTGTTCGCAATTACTGTTCTGTCCTTACTCTTGTTAACATGTTGTCAGTACTTGCTCATCATTTTGTCAATGAATTAATACAAGGATTTTCTCAGCTGGTTTATGGGAACATAATGATTTACAACTTGTAATTGAAGTAACCAATCACAACTGGCATTGTGATTAATAAATATTAAGAGAAATAACTCATGCCCCCCCCCCCCAAATTAGCATCAGCATTTTTTAGTATATTATTATTGATTAGAATATTTTATTTTCAAATAATTATTAGGCTATTTGTTGTCCATCCTTAAGCAGTGACTTCCATTAATTTCAAAAGATAATAGGAAACAGGGTTTAACTATGGTTTACTCTTTGCAGTTTACTTCACTTCCTCTTTAACAGGAGCTGTTGCAAAAGCCAGCTATTTCGTACAAAGTTTCCAAAACAGTTTTAAGTTAAGTCCAGATGTGTAAGTTAGAAAGCTGGTTCTTTACATTGCTTGGTAGTAGGGAGGAACAGCTAGCAGATCAGGGCATTCTTTGGAAGTTAATTTCAGGTTCAATTTTCTTCCTCTGGTTTTTGAAGGCTGCTAAGCTAAACGTGTGACTCCCATTTATTTTCAGTGATCATTGGTAATTTTCCCTTTGAAAAGGAAGAGGCAGTCTTTAAAATCTGAAATTGAAATTGTCATTTACCTCTCTACCTAACAATCTCCCTTCTTAATAAACCTGTCTCTGTCACCTTTCTTTGTGATCATTTCAATACATATTTAAGATAGTTTTTCCATCCATATTTTTTAGTATTGTTGAATGCTTGATTCCATAGAATAAAACATTTTCTTTTAAAAGCATTGCAAACAGCCCTTTTAGTCACTTATTACTTATCTTCATTTTCCCCCCTTATTACTGAAACTGTCATAGGAAACCTTCTCAAATAATTTAAAATCTGTCTTCAGTTAATCTGGTACAACCCCCGAAAGTTACAATTTCTCAAAACTTTAATTCAAATGTTGGGTAAAAAGAGAATTTCAGTGGGGAAGGAAGGAAGAACTGCATCCTGATTTTGATACTGTTAATCAAGAACATTCAATTTCTGCTCCCACTCAAATCCTTATTTTCTCCTGGCTTGGCTGTGTTGCTGTCTGGACGTCAGGGCTTGTTGCCTACAGCTGGACAGAAGTGTCAGATGCACAGGGGTGAGGGCTGGGCAAGCACTGCCTCTGCTGCTGCTCCTGCTCACCTCACAGGAAGTGCTATCAAAAGTAGGTGGGGGCAGAGTGTGCTTGGATCGTCCAGTATTTTTTTAATACCACAGTGCTGTTAACGGTGTTTACCAGAAGATGGTTCTCCACCCACTCCCTTTATTACTTACAGATGTCTCTTTCACCCTTATGAATTGGGACTGCTAGTTTTAAAATGTTGTCAGTTGTCCTGAGATAAATAAACTCTTCTTCTCTACAAATCTATTTCTTTCACACCAGTTCATTTTTGCATTTCACAATTATTAGTGCACACCCCCCCTCCCATTTTTTTCTCTTTGCTATTATTTCTTAGTATTGTGGTTCACAGGCAGCATCATACCAATAGCTCCAATTTTAAGTAGCATATCATGTTTTCTAACTGTATTTCTCATATTTCTTTTCCATTAATTACACTTAATTCAACAAAAGCAAACAAATAACAAACAGTCCTGTCCAGTACAGCTGCAGTATTCATTAGTTTTTAGTCCTTTTCCTTCTTTTCTCCATTTTACAGAACTTTCTTTTTCTTGCCAAATGATGGGCTATAATATTTTACCACTTCCTGTTTTGTCTTATAAATTGACATATTTATTCTTTACCAAAAGAACATTTTAAAATCTGTGGCAATTTTCGTTTAAAGAACAGTATTGTAAGTGCATATGACTGTTCAGATAAGGTTATAATCCGCTTAAGTAACTTAAGTCGCTGCCTCGGAAGTCCAGTTTTCTCGACAGGATTTCCAGGTGTCTGATCAGAAACACTGTGGAGGGATTTTATGGCTGTCTCTAGCTTGCTAATGGGATATTATACCACAGATGGATCCAGGCTTTCTTTGGAAGTGCACAGCAAAGAATGAGGGCTGATGGGAAGAAGGTGCTACAAAGGATGTTCCAATTAGATATTGGGGAAAAAACAATCCACAGTGGGGCCGGTTAAGTAATGGAACTAGTTGCCCACAGAGTTTGTGCAATCTCCATGCTTGTGGATATTCCAAACTCAAGCCCCACTGCGATTCGATCTAAATTTCAATTTACATCTAACTTTGAGGTTGGCCCTGCTTTGATCAAGGTCTTGGACTGGGTGGAGGTCCCTTCCAAAGAAAATTATCCTGTGGTTCTATGACAGAGCTGCAGTGGGTCAGCTCTCCTCAGTGAGCAGACGTTCTTGAGGACATACCTGCAAAGGTGCGGATAAGTGAGGTGACAAGGTCACTAGTAGTACCAATTTGTATGTGTTTTGTCTTTTTGCGTCTCTGTAACTTCTTCAGAATCACGTTACCTTTGCCTGAACAGCTTTTCCAAATTGCGTTGTTTGTTATTTTGTTCTGCATTCCTTCTAGAGTAAGAACAATAACTACAGGGCAAGTCACATCAGCTGACTGCCACCTATGCAGTAAAACTTTGCAAGGACATCATGGTTTACCAGCTCCCACAGGGTCTCCTTTCCTCCTGCAAGTATAAAATGATTCTACATATCTGTTTGATCTGTGTCCTAAGGTAACATAAAGCCACACAGATAAGAGCTAAAAACACTACTGGAAATCAAAGAGTTTGAAGCAATTTTGATCTTCAATTGTACTGTAGCCTGGCTCTCCCCTGCAAAATGTTGCATTTTTGAATCTGTTTACCCTTCCACCTTGGGAAGTACAATTCCAAGATAATTTCAGTCAAACAACAAGAGAACAGTGCAAGTGGTGAAACTGCCCTGCAGCTCTTGGCAAGTCAGGGCAGTGGTGCTGCCAGCCTCACCTGGGCATTTTGGCACTGGTGTTCAGTAGGGTGTTTGTGTGGTGTGTGTGTGTGCATGCATTACTGAGGAGCAGACCTCTCCAGAGAGTTAATTGTGCATGTGCTGAGTACTGCTGGCTGAGTGTCTACTCAATGACTTAGTGACAGTCTCTAGGTGCTCTGAGTTGGAGGGAATTATTTCCTGGAAAGGCCTCCATATGCATAAGGTTGTTTCTGTGTAGGAGATGCACTCCCACGGTATTTCAGCCACCCACCTCACCTTTCTGAGAAAAACAAAACAAAACAAAACAAGAAAACTCAAAATTTCCCATTCTGTTTATTTGCAATGCACTGTGTAAAATGCCAAGTAATTATGGTTGCTAAGAGCCCTATTTGTCTTATGTTCTATACTAATTTCAACTGAATTAAGACTTTGGAGAAGTGAGGAAGCTGATCTTTTAAAACTCCATTTACTAAAATTATCCTTTCAGGCTTGGACATAATTATGCTTAAGTCCAAATACACGGGAAAAATGTGAAACTGGTTTTATGATGGAGCAGTACTTTCCAAATTTATGGGAGTTTTTTTTCCAAACATTGGTTCATTTTTAAAAATTAATGCATTTTAATTAGCTAAAATGAAATATTTTATATGCCTAATAGAAATAAATGGACATCAGGCTTCCATAATTTCATTTACCTATTTATTATTTCTATCCATTTATTCATTATTTCTATCTGTTTTGTATTGTTTATATTATTTTTATATTATAGTATTTTTCACATCAGATTTCTTTTGAAAGTAGTCATCTAGTGCTGACTTATTTTCAACCCACTTTTAAAGTAAATGCTTGTTTCACTCATTTTTTTCACATAAAAGGATTATTTCATGTAAATTGTTAAACTAATAATATACCTTTAAATAAAAAATCTGTCTTGCATGATAAAAAACTTGTAGATCATTTCAGATAAGAGGTATATAGCACAGAAAGAAAAAAAGACTCATGCTTCTTTAAACAACCATTTAGTCACAGCTCTACATAATTACAGATAATTTTTTATTTCACTACAGTGCTGTGACTTCTTCATAAGGTTAAGGTAAGCAGTGTCAGGAGTGTTCTCATCAAAGAGTTTAGGAAGAATTTGGTGTTTATGTGGTTTGTCTGTGTAAGTGTGTTGCTACAGAGGCATGATGCATTACAAAATCTCTTTTGGGCGTAGCCATGTTTGTAATGTAAAAGAATGTTCTCAAAACTAAAAGCAAAAACACACTTGGGAAAATATTTGGATTTTTCTAATGCCATAGGCACCACCTTTCTTCTGGTATAATGATGAATTCTCTGTAAACACAGAAGCAATAGAGCTCCACATTAGCTCATAATAACACATATTCTCCAGCAAAAACATACTGGATGCTCAAATAAAAAATAAAGACCTTAAAATGAAACAAATTATATGTAGTGGATATTAAAGATATAATTGACCTCCTAAGCATAGAAAAATCATAGTATGACAACTTGCAAAGTTTTGTTTATTATTTTTTAAAAAATTAGAGACTCAGGCATCATAGCAGTGTCATAAATTAATATAAAATACCTCTGATCATAGTTATTGAGTCCTCTGACTTTTCTTCATAGATCTTAAAAATTTTGGCAAGCTGCAAAAATAGACAGTTGATTATTATGTGTGTTCTAAAACCTTTTTTTTTTTATTATTTTTTAAAGATGATATGCATTGAAAGTCTCTTTCCTTTACAGTAGATTTTCCATTGCTTCAGATAGAAAATGCTATTACTAAAATTTGATATAAGCAATGCACCGACATTTTTATTTTCTTTTTCACAGATTACGATGCTTGGTGAAGCAGCTGGAGAAGGGTGACATTAATGTGGTGGATTTAAAAAAGAACATTGAATATGCAGCATCTGTGCTGGAGGCAGTTTATATCGATGAAACCAGGTAAGTCTGAGAGAATAGAACCATAGAATGGTTTGGGTTGGAAGGGAACTTAAACATCATCTAGTTCCAACACCTCTCACTAGACCAGGTTGCCCAAAGCCCCATGCAGCCTGGCCTTGAATACCTCCAGGGATGGGACATTCACAACTCCTCTGGGCAACCTGTGTCAGTGCTTCACCACCCTCTGAGTAAAGAATTTCTTCCTAATATGTAATATAAACCTACCCTCTTTTAATTTAAGACCATTTTTGTTTAAAAAAGGAAGAAATGTTGGGAGTCACATTTTAGAAATATAGTCTTTGCATGCACTTGTAAATGATGTGAGGTAAAGGTCTCCACAAATCAGTAGAATAATATATGGCTTTTACGTCTCTTAGTGACAAGGTTAAAGCACATGAAATTCTAAAGGTCAGATGTAGCTGTCTGGAGGGTTTGCTTAGTTCTTATCTCCCTCACTTGTCATATGTCCATGGTATAAAGTCACAAGAATTTTCATAAGGAGGGATGATGGGCTTTCTTTCCCCCAAAGGCCATATACTTATAATCATTCTGAGGATTGTATCTCTGAAAAAAATGATCTATCTGGGAATGACATGCTCACAGAGATGAGGCAGGATATTGTAATATGTCCCCTTAATACATAAATTCATGAAAAGCTGTGATTTATTTTATAGTATTTGATGCTTTGTTTATGATTATTTTTACTGGCAGTATGACTGGCAATCATCTTTAATGTGGGTTGACTTGAATGAAATTAGAAGTTCTAAGTATTTGGCTTCTTGAAAGAAGTTTAAGATATGTACTATAATTGATGTTAACTAGCCAACTTACAGTTCTTATTTCAACTTGCTGGCCTCTTAATTTTTTTTTCTTTTCTTTTTTTTTTTTTTTTTTTTTTTTTTTCTCTAAGCAGAATGTTCTGTTAAAATTGTCTGCCAAACCTTCTTAAACCTTCTTCAGTGTTTCTGGAGCATACAGTCTATGTCTAGTCTTGATTCCATATGTCCATATGACATTTAGGAAGTCTGCCATCATACTAATTATTGCATGGACCTAAGTATCTCATTTGCTGTCTTGCAAGTATGAAAATTTGGTACATCATTTAAACTACAGCTCTAGCTTTTTCCTGTTTCTTTCCCTTTGATATGTATGATTCACTCACCAAACCTTGCAAGTCTGTGATCTGGAGCACCTACTATTGAGTGATAGAAAGCCTACCCATTTGGACACAGAAGGATGAAAACAATAGCAAATGAAGTTGGTATCCATACTCTGTTTTTCCCAGATTACACTATAGACTAGGTTGGCAGAATCACTTACACCGGTGTCCTGCCTTTAGAGTTAACACACATCTAGTTCCGTAAAAGATGATAAAACAGTGGCAAACAAGGAGACTTCCCGAGGAGCCTGTCAACCACAATATCATTCTTAGGGACACTGTCGGAAATATTGTTATTGATCCCAAGTTAAATGCACAACTTGAAAAGCATCAGAAATCTCAGTGAATCTGAAAGAGCTTATGTTTGCAGACTCAGTTAAATTAAGCTTAACTGAACAGAAGAAGTTCAAACTCACTCAATAGGTGTTATAAATAATTCTGACAAGTCTTGCAGAATTGTCTCCGTTAGTACCTGACACTTGGCTCAAGGCAGTGGAAGAAGGATTTTTGGAGTCAAACAGGAAATAAATACAGGCTGATAATTCAGTTAGGACAGCTGTTCCATTCCTTGTAAACATAGCGCTTTATTCATGCTAAGTGAGAAGAAAGTAAGTCAGATAAAATGTGGATGGAAATTACAAGATTAAAAAAAAAAAAAAAAAAGCATTTGAGAGCCAATAAAACCTTAAAATTTAAACTTTTGTGGTGAACATTGTTAAGTTGTTCTGGATAAAATTGGAATATTTTGTTCCAATCATGGGCTTTTTTTATGCTTTTAAAGTGCTTTAATACTTTATCAAATAGACTTGATTTCAGGAAGATATTTATCTGTGCCATTTCAATTCCACATCTAGATATTAGTTTGTTTTAGACTGTATAATGCCCTTTCAGAAGACTTTAACCTTTTGAAAACATTTTTGAAAGTTGACCATATTTCACTAATACATGAATAAGATCTGTTGTATATAGCTAGCAATTGCTTTGAACATCTTTGTTTGATTCCACAAGAAAAAAAAAAAAACACAAACAAATACAAGTTATTGCCACATTCTTGAAAGAGAAAGGAAATCTCATTAAGGGTAAATGGTGTTATAATAAAATTTGTCATCTGTTTGCCTGAGAGATTTGGAAATACTGACGTTATTTCAATGATACTATAATGCTGAACAGAGTCCTTGAGAAAAAACCCTTACTAAAAATGTACACATTCTGATATGTATAATATTAGTGAAAAAGGAGGTCATTAAACCCAATCTTTGTGACTGCTGTTATAATAACCATTTTGGACCATACAGAATTTCAGTTCACTGCTCTATTAATGCATCAAGTATTTCTGGTGTCACCAGACATCAAGCAGGGACAAACGAATCTTCAAACTGAGGACAAAAGGGAAATGCTTTAAATTGGGATTGTGTCACTTGCAAGAGTTAGAGTTAACATAACTTCATATCACCAATTGCTGGCATGACCCTTAAGAGTGCACCACAGAAGTGTTTGTGATAGGAACATGCACGTGTATCTTTGTCACATGGAGTCTAAGGAAAATGAAAGGGGCAACAATTTGGCTAGATGCTGGTGCTCACAGAGCTCTGTGTAACAGAATGAAGTTTACCAACTAGGAATTCTCCCCTGATTCCCAGAGTTCCCAGGGTGAAGAATGATCAATGTAGCCTATTTTTAGGCAATGTCCAGTACACAACTTTAATTACATTTATGAGCAGAAGGATGCTGTTGCCAGGTGGTTTCAGGATTCTCAGTACTGCAACAAATTGAGTCCATGGCAGCAGATCTGTCTGAGACTAGTAATTAATATCTCCAAAAAATAATTAACTGGTATACTAATCTTGTACCCTTGTGCCTTCTCTTTCACTTTCTTATCTTCCTTATGGCCATTATGGCCATCAATCTAGATTTGGCAGCTTCTCTGTATTTTAAAATAATCTAAACAATAACAAAACTCAGTGAAGGCTTTTTTTTTTTTTTTTTTTTTTTTTTTTTACATTTCTTTGTCATTTTATTTTCACAAGCTATATTTTGTATTGGTGTTGCAAAGCTCTAAATGACCACTAAATCAGCATGGAATAGCTGCTGCATAGCTTAGCATCTCACAGCAGGAGTTGGTTGCTTAACATTACAGGGCCATTTGCATTTAGGTCCCACTTGCACATAGTGTACAAAATACAGTTGACTTTGTGAATCATGTTTCACTGATTATAAGGCTTTGCTTATGGAAGATGTACTAATCAAGACAATGTTATTTGTTCAGCGTCATCACTGGAGACATTCACACTGGCAAACCTTTGCAGGTCCAAGGACTGAGAGAGTGAAATTCTATTACATCAAAGAGATTTAGGTTGCTCAATTTTTTTAAAAGTGTATATATACCCAATCTAAGTACTGGAGAAGACCGATTTGTTCATTTACACATGAAGGTAACTGTATTTCATTCTCAGTGCATTATGACACTCAGTCAATGATGTAATTTATTTTAGTTCAGTTGTCATCATTGAGTAACTAGACAATATTTCCCGTCAAAGTTAACTTAAAAATAAATCAGAGAAAGTTTAAAGAAAATAATCGTCCTAATGATACATGGATAAAACAAGAGGAAAGAGGTAACTCAATTTGGTAATTATTTGCCAGAAGAAAAAGATGGACTTTGAGCCCTCTCTGAGATGACTTAGTGGAGGAGAGATCAGAATTGACAATTATTAAGCATGACAATTATACGACATGAAATTCAATCTCAATCTTAAAAAGTCACAATCAGACAAGCTTGCTATGAGTGTGTATTGCTGTCCTCCATATTGAACCCATGGTTAAATGTTCTTTGCCGGAGTTGCTTTGTCATTAATAAATGTATCATTTGAAGAAAATCATTCAGTTCATCCATTAAGTGAATCCATAAATGGTATTGAGAAATCATTCAGAAAAAGCTTGTTGTATTGAGATTAATTCAGTGTATTTCACTTGTATAGAAGTTCAAGATAAACCTTCAAAATCTTTTGTACTAAGCCAAAGGCTATTCTAGAAGGAAAGCTTAAAATAGCATCAAAATTATTTAAAAACAAACAAAAAAAATGAAGTTACTGAAAATCTGTTAAATTCCGACTGCAATTCTGCAGTTCATTTCACATTATTTAATAAATCGGCTGCATCCCTTTTCAAAAGTTACTGATTTTTTCTATGTCAAAGTTATACTATTAATTTATTTGAGAACCATGGCTCTCAGTAGTTCCTATCCTATAGAGCTTACAGAATCTTGGTAAAGCAACTGAATAAAAATGGGAAAATATATCAGTTTACAGGTATACTCCTGGGGAAAAAAAAAATCCTGGCCTGAATCTTAAGATTGTTGATGGCCTTTGGTATGTAGGTCTGTATTTCTGAATAGAAAAGGTAGTTGAGAGGCAGTATGTGTCAATAAGTGAATGTTTCCAGTAACAATGGCCCTTCCCCAACAGTTATCTACTGTTGTAATAATTGTATTTCATCCGGAGTCTTGAGTGTTTATTGTAATTAATTGATCTTTATCTGAGGACAGTTCTTCTGAGAATATGCCAAATTTTAAGAGTGTGACATGTTTGTTAATGCACTGTTTCTTTAGAAAGGCCTTTATACACTAAAAGTGCACCACCACAATAATTTTTGCAATTCATTTATCTTCAGTGGAAGTCAAGATCTTTTTTTTTTTTTACTGCAAGTAAGTGGAAATTGTAAGGGAGAATCGAGGATGTAAATAGAAACTAAATATATTGATTCATGCTTTTTCAGGAAGATAGTGAGAAACTACAACACAATTAATTGATGAAAATGTGAATTCCATTTTTGGACCTTCCAAAAATAAGATAGGACTTTGAATTTACTGTTAAGGAGTTGGTCATCAGCTTGATTGATTGGCTAAATGATGAAGAGTTAATTCTTCCTCTGGCCCCCATAAATGCATCATTGCATTGTTTGAAATCTTTCACCATCTCTGTTAGGCAGAATGACTGATTGGCACTGATGATTTTTTTTTTATCGTGTAGCGATTATCTAATTTTTTTTTTCTTCATTTGCTATTCTTTCATTCCCTCCACAATATATCAGATTCCTAAGGGAAAAGAAGTGTACTTTTGACTAGTCCATTACCATATTTAAAATTCTGATTAAATGAAAAGAGAGCTAGAAATTATCACTACTTGAATTTTGAAGAATTATTCTTGACAGAAAAACACAGTACTATGACAAGAAGATCAGGTTATTAGTTACTATGACTGCAGCATTAATTGATTGCTAAGCTGAAATGCCATGGACCATACCTTACCATATTCCCACTACTGTCAATGGGAGCTCCAATCATGGAATGAATAGAATTAAATAACCTAAGCCTCCCCCTCTCCTTCCTACGCATCTCTCTTCCACATATTGCATCTACTTAATAGGCTTATGATATATGGGCAAAATAATTGTATGTAACCCTGCAATTCTGAATTCATGTTGAAGAAAAAGTACTTTCTGTGGACCACGCTGTTAAAGCTTCTTTGTTTTTTTTTAGCATTTTAAAGTTTTGCTTAGTTTTAGGAAAGAAAAAGCTAAATCACGTGCCTTGGTATATTTATATATATATAATTAAACCGTGCTATTGGAGTTCATGCTTCCCAGTTGTACCAATGGGATTCATATTGGTACATTTTTTCTTCTTGACACTTGCTACTTTATTCATTATTTTTTCTGATGGCATTTTTGAATCTAAGTAAAGTTTTATATTGCAAAATGTTAAAAAAAAAAAACAACAAACCTCTGTAACATTTGGCATAAATTTTAATGGTTTAACAATGTTTGTCTTTGTAAAGGCATTCCGAATAATCCCAAATAATTTACCTATTCACCTGTGATCCATGAAGCAGCAGGTCGGAGCAGGAAGTTTAAATAGTAGAATTATAGAATACAAAAATATTTAAATATATTTTCCTTTTATCTAGACAGTAGTAATTTTCACTAGGCAAAACCCAAGTGCCAATAACTTCCTATTGATTCACTGATTTTACTGAAGCTTTTAAAAGTTGTGCATTCTAAGTAGATATACATTAAAAGACCAGTAGTATAAATGCTCAGGAATAAAAAGGTTCTTAATATACATTTCTGATTATTACTTTTTTTTTCCCAGTAATTGTAGAAAATGTTGCATTGTAGATTTTTTTTCAAAGCAATGATGATGTGATAATACTGAGTGGTTGCACCAGAGTGACATCATAATACATCTGCTGGGATCCAGCCTTTTTTTCAGTTAAGTTCTAACCAACAGGAACAGCAAGACAGACAGACCTGTAGAAGGGGCTTTGTCATCTACTTAGTTCACTGTAGTGATTTGCATGTATAGAATAGCAGCCAGCAACCAAGATTAAAGGTAGCTCAACATGAAAACAAGATCCATGTTAAAAAGCAAAATAATAATAAATAGTGGCTTATCAAAATCAAAATTCAAGGGGGATGAAAAAACAAATTTTAGCTACTACTGTAGTGTAAGTGGTAAAATACTATTAATACTTCTTGTTAATATGTGTGAGTTTTGATGCTTCTGCTGAAGGTTCTTTGTGTTACTTTTAGTAAAATTTATACATGTATTATTACAAATATGTTCTATATAGAAGTACTGATAAAACCATTTCAGATTTTTACATCTTAAGGTATAAATTTGTGTAATTTCAAATAAGTGTTTTCATAATCAGTAAATAAAAGGTGAACAATTAAAGATGTATTTCACAGAATCCACAAGATGGCATATGTATACATATATATACACTCATGGAAATGTAATGGAAATACTATATTTTTTTAAATAAAGGTATAGATAGGTGAATAGAAGTGGACAAAAGTAATGAACTATTAATTTAATTAAATACTGGATTCTAACAATTTGTGATAATTAAGTGTACTATGCATAGTGCAATATATGTACATGTATATAAAAATATTTTCTAAACAAAATTGCCATGAAATTGTAGATCCATCTAACCATCCATTTATTCGGCTGTGTGGATCCATAGATGAACTCTGTCTCTGTAATTACTGAATAATGGCAGTCATTAGTTAATTTATTCCAAGGCAATTTCTAGCAATGCATATGCCATGTGTAATTTTTCCCAATATGAATTGTATAATTCAAAAGGTCAGGAAGATGTAAAAAGTAGACAGTTACTAGCCCGTGTTTCCTTTCCTTAAATGTTGTCTCAGTTAGGCTTCTGAAAAGAACTAATTCTTCTGGAGAACTTAGTGAGGTTATATGTTGAAAGTGTTCTGATCTGAGGTATCTGTAAGAGCTGATATTTACAAAGGATTGTGCTTACAATGTAATTCTGTGTTACGGTTGCTTTCCTACTGATTTGAGTAGGAACCAGAAACACTTAATCTCTATCTTTCACATAAAACATTGTTCAGTCACCTCTCATCAGAAAGGAGTGGTGTCATGAAAATTCCGGGAGTGTTCAGGAAACTGAGCAAAAGATCTTGGTTCAACACTTTTCAAATTCTGGTTTCTCTGTTCTGTCTTCATAAAGTAACTTAATTGCTATCAGGTACAGGCTGAATAGTCCTCCTGCTTTACAAATGAATGGTTAAAAAAATTAGAGAAACTGCAGTGTGTCTTCCTAGCCTTAATTCTTTCTCCAGTGGCCAATATCTATCAAGTTCAGGACTTGGTCCCAGATTCAGTTCTGCACCAGACTGTAGAAAATTTGTGTAGAGTACTTCATGCAGTAGGCTCTGAGATAGCCTAGTGACAGTGGTCCTTTTATTGCTGGAATAATTTCATGTCTTTTGAGTAGCATTTTGGATAGTTATAAAACTGTTTTGGGATTATAATGTTTATTCCTGATTATACTACAAATACATCAAATGCCAAGTATTCATCAGAAATAAAAATGTACTGATCTCTCCAGGGATATTTAATATCAGCATTAGACTAGTAGAGATTTAAGTGGACTATAACATAGTTTTAAATTGGTGGAATAAAATCAATCTATAGCTTTTGACCTATTGGCAGTCTTAGACTGGGTTCAGTTTTGCAAGATAATTTACCCAAATACTTTCTTCTGCAGAAGTCCTTCTCCTCAAACTTAAATTACTGACTTCTGGTGAGTTTCCCACTGCCAGAAAATTCTCATAATTCTTGTCTGTTCTGCTCCTCCTGCACCCTGTGTTGGAGACATTTGTAGTCTAACAATTTTATGTCTGTAAGAAATAGGAATATTCCTGCTCTTCTTTCAGTAAGCAGTGATGATGTTAGGAGAGTTTTATGTATTTTTATTTTTTATTTCATCCTATTTGTCAAGTCCTACAAGTCCTATGTTTCATTGTTCACAAATAATTTGTATGCCACATCTGGTGTCATGCTTCCTACTAGGCACTGTCCTCAGGACTAGATGTACATGTGGACTCCATCACCCATGTTTTTGCTCAATTCTTCTGTATGCCAGAAATGACCTGGATTAGGCAAGGATTTGAAAATGGTGATGAAGAGAAACAAAGAAAGCAAAAAGTGTGAAAGAGCTGTTAAAAATATATGAAAGTGTGCAGATAGGATGAAGAATCTGTGGAGTTATATATACACAAATCAAAGTTAAATATACTTTGTCCACCATTGCTTTGTGTCCAATTCATGGAGATTCAAGTAGTTTCAGAAAATCACTAGAAAAATAGATCTACATAATCAAATAATGTCTGCAATTCAATTGGTACTATTTTTAATAAGATATTTTTGAAGGATGGCATGCTTTACCTGTGTTCAGATCATCCCGCCTGAAGTTTCTTGCATAACTTAATGAAGGAAAACTTACTATCAGAATAAATAAGCAATTTGGTTCTCAGAAAATCCCAGCAGATGAGTGATATGGGCAGGTAATAGCAAGAAAAAGCAGTTTTCCTACTACTGGTATGTTCATAGAAGTGTAGAATTGAAGTATTGAGTCTGTTTGAGGAGAATATTTAATTTCGCGTTTCTTCTAAATAAACTGATCTCCAGTTCTGTTTAAGTGAAGTTACTTTTTCCATTCTGCAAAAGGTATACATAGCTTTTCTATATTTTTAAACAATTAAGAACTTTGACAGCTGACTTGTAATCTAATCTTGTATAATATCTTTACTGTTATGATTTTGTTACCCTTCCTTCAATAGGAATGTCAATCTCAAAACAGAAAGAATTCATTCTCAGTAATACTTTTATTGCACTGGAGTAATGCAATGGACATGTATACAGGGTGTTCAGTGAAACTAATTTGCCATAGTGTTTTTAGGTAATATATTTTTTTTGCATGTAAGTGTGAAAACTTTTTTGATACAATTTTGGAAGATAGATCAGATGGGTCATAGGTATTCTTTGTTATTGCATCAACCCACCCTTTCTAGAGGCATTTCTGTCAGCCACTCTTATAAACCTCTCCTTGGGACTTTATAACTCGTTATTACACTTCAATCCACCAAAGCTGTTAAAATCTCAGTGGAAAATCCTTCACTTGCCTTTCCTTGAATATCTTGCGTTTGAGCATCTTTTACATACTGGAACATGAACACAGGAAGAAAGGAAGACACCTGATGTGCCTGCCTTCCTGGAGGCCTGAGTATGTCTGCCAGAGAAGCATTTGAAGATGTATTAATTTAATCACATAGACAACCTCTGCTCCTGTTAAAATAAGTTTTGTTAGCTGTTCACATGTCCATACACCTTTTGCTTCAATCTGCCATCTTCTCAGTTACCTTTTATTAATTTATTTTTTTTTAGGAGGCTGTTGGACACTGAGGATGAGCTCTCTGACATCCAGTCAGATTCTGTCCCGCTGGAAGTACGGGACTGGTTAGCTTCTACATTCACGAGGGAAATGGGAATAGTGAAGAGGAGACCTGAAGAAAAGCCCAAATTCCGAAGCATTGTGCATGCTGTACAGGCTGGGATTTTTGTAGAAAGGTGAGAGTTATTTTTTCATTACAACAAGCATTGCATTTAACCACAGTGTCTGTCTGTTGTTAAAGATCCCATCAAATGGTGGCAGAAGCCTGAAGCAAATCTTTGTGGCAGTTTTTAGGTTCAATTTCTGTAATCTTTGTATTTTTATATACAGAAATCCAGATGAGACCTCTACTTTTGTAATGAAATCTTCTGGATTTTGGAAAATTCTGGGGATAAACATTATAGCTTGGAAATTTCTATATGAACATGTACCAAAGACTGCATGAACATCAAAAAATAATACCCCAGGAGAAGAATTTTTCTCAGAAGTTCATAAAAAGACTTATGTCATCTTTGGGATCAGATCCTCAAATAGCTTATTGTTGTTTCACAGATTATGAAAGATAAAATTTTAATGGAATTCTATGGCTGAATATTTTATTTCTTCTTTTAGGATGTACCGTAGAACTTCTAGCATGGTTGGTTTGGCTTACCCAGCAGAAGTGATTGTAACGTTTAAGGTGAAAAAAAAGTTTAATTTTTGTGGAATTTGAATGTATTAGTACTTATTTTTAGTGTCTTTTAGGGTGAAATTAATGCATTTTTTCTACTGAATGTACCCTAGCCATATTTACTACTACAGAACTGAACACAGAAAACAGAGAACTTTAATAGCTAAAACTTGACAAATAGCATATGATTCTGTTTGTTTTTTTCACTGTTTAGTTGTGATTTAATTTAACAATGTTATTAGAGAATTAGGACAAAATCATATAGAAATGTTTATAAAAATGTCAGAGCCATGATTGTATCAGCTCCCACTAGTATGGTAATCAGTGTCTCAGCAGTATTTTTTTCCTTTTTGGAAAGAAGAAGGGGAAGTAGTATTGGGACAGAGTTAACAAAAGAAGCTACAGCTTATGGAACAAGTACAGTATTTCTGTGAATTTAATGCATCACTGTAGTTTACCCAAAAGTCAATCTCTTATTTGAGATTCCTATGGCTACATCAAGTTCCTATGGCTTCATAAGCAGTATAGAACAATATATTCTGAGAAAGGATGTGGTACCTCATGTTTTTTCCTAACAGCCTGAAACTAGTGTGTTATTCACAAATTGGTATATGGCTATATTGTTAATGACCTTGCATAATAGCATATTTTAAGGACAGACATTCATATTAGCTTCTTCAGGTTCTACAGAAAATTTTTACTCAAAATGTTAAATGTAAAAGATTAAGGCTTTTGATTTGAAGTGTAGAAAGTTGCATAGGTCATATCATGAGTATTTTATTCATGACCATCACAACTATTTTGATCATTAATATTGAAATAGTCATCAATGTGTTATCAACAGGAAGAGTTCAAAAGACGTGGACAATAAAAAAAATAACTGACCCCACCCCCTACAAAAACAAAACAAAAAACTCCAAACCCACAAAATATCTAAATATTTTTTCCAGTGATGAGCTGGAAAACTATTTAAACAGATGGAAACTACCTTTTTTTCCCCCTCATTTACAGGATGTTGATAAATGGTCTTTTGACGTATTTGCCCTAAATGAAGCAAGTGGAGAGCACAGTCTGAAATTTATGATGTATGAGCTGTTTACTCGATACGACCTTTTGAGCCGTTTCAAGGTCAGAAACTATTTACTAATAAAAATACGTATACAAAAATAAGTATGTCAAATTTAAAATATAAGAAAGCCAGGATATATTTGAAATGTTATTTTATTGTACAACGCAGTGCAGAATTTTGTAGATTATATTAATTGGAAGATCATAATATGCCAATAGTTCCACTGAATGAAACTTCACCCAGAGCAGGCAAATGTTTCTGCAGCCCAAGAAATCGAATGCTATGTAGACCCATGTCAAGTCAGTTTGGGATGGGATGTTGCTATTGAGCAGTTAAATGCCTTAAGCATTAAATAGATTAAATAGATGGAAGAAAGATTCCTAATAAGGCAGAAAACTGTAGTTCTACATACTCTATTCATAGCCTAGTTCATATTGTGTTGGTCAAAACTGTTGAGAGGTTTCAACTGAACCTTCCTCTCCAAACCAACTTTGATGATACACATAGAGAAGGCTGCTTTTAGATAGTGTTTGCAGGGTGTTGCAATACAATATGGAATATTTGTAACCAGCTTTGAAAGGCTGAGATTAAAAACTGGGTCAAGTGTCAGATTTATCACTATGATAGTACTGAACTAAAGTCTCAATAGAGTTAAAGACCTCTCCACAGCAAAATTTTACACCCTTTGAAGAGGCTGGCTCATTTTGAAGTTGGTTTGAATAATGACTTAACCAATAACACAAACTCATCTTTTCCCAGGAGTGCTCTGGGTGCTTGAAGTCAGAACCACATCAGGGCCACCACTAACAGCACAGTCAGAAAGTACACAGTGTTATTGGCTTGGTGGGCTTAAACCCATTCTCAATCCCACAGTTTACCTTGCAGGGCTTTTAAATATTAATAATAATAAATATTTAAATAAAGAAAAATCTTAAATAATAATTTAAAAAATCTTAAGGAAATATCATTTCATTATACGGGGAAAAACAGTGGTAGATAGTACTTGCACTTCATACATTGCTTGGAGGAAGCAAGAGGGAGGGAATGAAGACTATCCAATTCAAGGAAAACTTGTCTCAGGCAATGTAATGCTGAGGAAGAAAAAGAAATAATCTTATTGTTTGGCTGCTATCTGTTATACCTTTCTTATATGAGCAATCCATGCATACAGACAGAAACCTCTAAAAATGATTTGATTGATAGGTTTAAAGTCTCTTATACACTAACCACCTCCTGTGCATGGTGCATGTAGTAGGATGTAACATCTACAAGAACTGGATGAAGACTTCCAGAAGCATATTAGATTTTAGACCTTTACTTTTTAAATTATTCGTTTCTTATTTATTAACTAAATTCTATGATGTACTTATTTGTGGTTTATTTATTGCATGATTAACTTTGCATCTGTTGCAAGAAAAAATATTTATTTTAATTTTTGCTTCCCTCCTCCAGATCCCTGTTCCCAATCTCATTACATTTGCTGAAGCTCTTGAGGTTGGTTATAGCAAATACAAAAATCCATATCACAATTTGATCCATGCAGCTGATGTTACTCAAACTGTGCATTACATAATGATTCACACTGGTATCATGGTAAGAAATACTATGAAGTTCAATTTACTTCTTTTTGCAGACTCTCTGATGTTTTGGATAAATGTATGTGTGTGTTTTCAGTAAAAAGCTCCCTTGAAAATTATGCAGAGAGATTCCAAACTAGTTCAGACTGTGAACTTCATGTAATTTTAACAGTTTTTCTAGCTTGGAAATCTCCTGATGCAGAGGAAAAAAGGGAAAAAAAAATCTTAAACCGTTTTCATTTTTCATTTTCTGGGCTTGTGCATTGTGTATCATACTGAAAGGGGTACATTTGCAGGAGTGGGAATGTGAGAATTTTTGCTTCCACATCGGAGCCTGGGAGGTGTGATCAGGCAAGGAAACTTTAGTATTTGCTGAGGTCTTGGCCATTGAAAAGTATATTGAATCAGTGCAGCCTTACTCAAACACTCTGCAACTGCTTTTTCTTTAAGTTTACATGTATAACCTTATTTAGGATTGCCTTTACATACTGAATGTGCCTATATTGTTTTGCATTACTGCAATATCTCAGTATTCTTTAGTAATTATTTGGGAATCTGAAGTGAATCTGTGCAAGCATTTTTACTCTAAGCACTTATCTTTCACTTAATACGCGTAGTGGGAGGTTCCTCACTATCAGTTTGCTCAACAAAAGTAAATATTGACTGAAAGAAAATGGACATTTCTGTTATGTTCTTTTGATGATTTGTCTTCACTATGGATTTAACCATTTTTTCTTAAAAACAAACAAACAAACAAAAACAACAACAAAGCAAAACAAAAACAAAAAGAAAGTGGAAAGTGATAGCATTTGATTTCTATTTGCAGAGCCACAAAACAATTCCATTAGATATAAAAATAAAAATTTTCAGGCTGAGTTTGAGTGTTTGTGCTCCAACATATAGACAATAAATGAAAATCATTCACTTATGTTCAGCCTTTTCTCACTGAAAGCTTTGCCATTGGCTTCAGCAGAGGCAAGAAATCCCTACGCATTGCAAGAATTCTATAGCATAACGGAAGCTTTTTACTTGTAAACTACATATTAATACAAGTGCTACTTATAGAGTGAAATCTGTAGTCTTCACCAGCCAAGATTCTCTTCAACATTGAAAAATTTCCATTAGAAAGACTTCTATATGAGACTGAAGAATACGCTGGACAACTCTCTGACTCCAAACTACAGTTGTATAAGATGTTCACCTACAGAAAACATATTTTAATAAAAAATCTTGAAGGAATCATGGTTCCTATCCTAGACTTGTCTTCTACTGTGAGGTCAAGTGCAAGCATGAAGTCATGTGAGACAAGTCTCTGTTGCAGGATAAGCAGCTTAAAAGGGAGAAAAATCCCTTTGTTCTTCAGAGATTATAAACATCCCCATTGTAAACATCCCCTTGGCCTGTGTTCCTACCCCCTTCAAAAAAGGCAGTAGCATCCCAGATTTTCTTTGTGATGCCAGGACAAGGTTTGAATTTTATGAGCTATCTCACTCAATTTGGGATGTTTATCCATTGACTAAACAACTTTGCAACACACTTCAGGTGTCTCTGAACGCTGAATGAAGGAATCTGTTTTGTGTTTGAGTATCTGCTATTTTACCAGGTGCACATGAGAATGAGAAAGGCCTCTCCAATTGGCAACTTAACCTTGTAACTGCACTTTGATGTGATTTAGACAAATATTTTTAGGAAAGTATAAACTTTGCTGTTACTGTGCTGTAAAAGATCATTAATCTTGCAGTGCCTGTACAAGATATTCCTATAAAATTAGGGCAGTTTTTAAATATTCACATTTGAATTGCTGAATTACGATATTGGAAAGTTCTTGGAAAGTTATCTAACTAGGACGACACTTAGTCAAGAGTGCCTTCAAACAGATGCAATTTGCCAGGCAGAAGAAATGTTTATAGAAATCAGTGTTTGAAAGAAGGCCTAGTGATTCTGCAGCTTGCAAAGTATTTCTGTCCCAAATGTCATTTGCAGTCTGAGAACTCATCAGTATCATGCACAAATGTTCTGCTTAACACTTTTTTTCCCCTTTCTTTCCTGTTGCCCAGTTGATTACACCCTTACTGAACCCTACTCAGTAATGATTTGAAGTTGGCTTCTCAAACTATTTTTTTTTCAGATTACTGCATTGGCTTGCAGTAGCTTTTTTATTGCTACTTGCAGTAGCTTTTTTAATTCTGCTATATCATCTAACAAATTATTGGATTTGGATGATACATCAGTTTGATGCAATCGTATAACAAATTTCTGTGAGTTTTGCAAACTGGTGTGTGATTTGAAATTCTTGTGCTTTTACTGTATCTTTTCAGAACTGGTACTGACTCCCAAATCTTGCAAAGAATTGCTGTCATGCTTGTTGAGTTCTGAAAGACATACAGAAGCAAATGTTAGAAAAAGGTTGAAGAAAATGCTTTTTATGACTCCTCTTGAGGAGGTCATACATTTTGTATCTTTTATGGGCACCTGGAATACAGCCATATTTTGGCATTTGCCAAAATTCTTGTCTGTTCAGAACTTATCCTTTTCCACAAGCCTGTAAAAAGATTTCAGTGAAGAATAACACATTTTCAGAGTCTCATTTAAAGAAATAAAATGTTCATTATATTTTCCAGAAGATATTGGCTGTCTATCTTAAGAAAAAAGATTCAGACACTTCAGATGTATGTTAGAAAGTTAGATATCACAGATGGCAGACAATCTATTAAACTCCCCAAGATTTTAAATCCCAGATGATACAACTAAAATATACATCTCAAGCTAGCATTTATGAAGTCTTCATCTTTATAAAGATTCAAGAATCCAAGTCTCAGGGAATACATCTTGTAAAGAACTTTTGAGTCATCGATCATCTTCCCACCATCCCTTTTCTCCTCCCACGTACCTGTATTGCTCAAATGAAAGGAAAAAAATGTCTTTACTGTCAACAAGTGTATTGTCAGACTCCTGTTCTTACTCATTTTTTAATCCACTGTTGTTTAAAAAAAAATAGTTTGAACCAGAGTTCATGAAAAGTTGAAATGCATCTATTTAGTTACAAGAAATTTATAGTACTGTAAAACATTTCTCAATAGGAGAGATCTTTTCCAAGAGTTGTTACACCTGCATCACACAGTATCTTCCAGGAGGGAAGTAGATTCCATCTCTTTGTAGTCTGTCAGACTTCCAGATACATGAGAACTGCTTTTCCCTCTCTCTTTGAAGAAACAATTCTTAATTTTCTCCCTAAGAGCTTTCTCCTGCTTTCTTGGGAATTCTTTAGCTAAATAGTTCTCTGATTGCAGATTTTAATATTAATCTGAATTTTAACTGTACTGCTACAGTGTCTAGAATACTTGCCTTCATATAATATGGTATGAATATTCTGTATAATCTATAGATACTGTTTTTAAGAAGCACTCGACTTATAAATGAATTATCTAGCAACTTAAAAAAAAAAAAAAAAAAAAAGCTTTGAGAAGGCATCTGAAAGAAAATGTTTATGTTTAGATTCAGTTACTAATAATTTCTGGGTTTCTATTCTGTTTGGTATGTTGAAAAGATTGTGAAAGCCAGGAGCAGTCATGGCCCAATTTCTTATGACACACAATACTATGAAGGTCATCATTTCCATTTTTAGAATTGCTTACAGTACATTCTCATTCCTCCATTGTGACCTTTTTAAATCTATACAGCTTCACCAACAGCCAGCACTACTTGTTCTTCAGCTATCTTATTTGGTCACTGAATGACCTATTTCATTGTTCTCATGCAACTTAGGAATTTTGATATTTTTCTTTGAAGAAATAATACAACTTCTGGCATCTTATACATTTCATATTATTCATATACATATATGTGCTGAAATGGGTGCATAAGGATGAAGATCATTCTTAGATCTTATAGTACAGAAGCTTACTTCTACACTGAAAAAAGTCTGAAATATATGTGAAAATATCCTAACTGGCATTTGGCTTAATCAGTCCTATGATTGCAGGGTTAATTTTGATTTTCTACCCCCATATTAGATGTTTCTACCCCCATTTTTAAATGGAGTACATTTTCTCCTTGAGCTTCATTTCTCAGTAATAAAATAGAACTTGAAAGATAAAATAACAAAGATGATTTCACAAGATCTATAAAGGACATTCTCAATGAGGAAGTTGTATAAAAGCGCATAAAAATCTAGGGTCTGTGTTATTTTGTATAGAAGATGATCCTTCTTGCCTTTTGTTCTGTGAAACTGTATACCAGCTTTGTGCACCACATTTTTACATTTCTAGTTAGCTGAATGATATGATAACACAAAATACAATATAATTTAGAACTGGAAAAATCTCCCATGGGCCTAATTTCTGTACTACAGTACAGGTGAAAAATAGTTAATACTGATGTGTTACCTAGAAAAGTATGGTGAACTTTATATATTTTTCACTAAAAGATAAATTATAACCTTAATTTTGTATCAAGTTTTTAGATGAATTTACCATAATTCAGCAAATGCCAGATAGTGTCTAGTAGATTAGATTCTTTCTACTCAAAACAGCTGCAAAATATACCATGTAATTTTCTTAATAACTTCTTAAGTATTTTGGCTGCCAATATTTACTTTGCTTGTGATCATAAAGTATTTAACTTGGTCTTAGATAAATCCTAATAAGCACAAGGACTTATTTTATTACATAATACTTAGGTGTTATGAATCTATAGTCAACTGAAATCAGAAAAGGGTGAAGTTTAATTTAGTTGAAGGTAGTGCAAAATGCTTCCAGTACTGCATTTATCTGAATTAGGCTGTTATAGAAATTATGACTAAGATTTGTTTTTCATTTACTAGCACTGGCTCACAGAACTGGAAATTTTAGCAATGATATTTGCAGCTGCCATCCATGATTATGAACATACTGGGACCACAAATAATTTTCATATTCAGACAAGGTAAGCAAAGTGGTCCCTAACGTATCATGTCTGGAGTTTGCTGTTGATTCATCTGAACTGTTTCATTCCTGTTACTGATACTGCCATGAGGTAGCTGGGCCATTCCTAGTTTTATGAATTGAATATTCAGGGAGAAAACTTTAAGCACAGCTTTATAAATCAATACCAAGGGTCCTCTCCTAGCATGTTATAACAGGATCTGCAGTAGTTATGATAAAGAAATCCAGTTTGAAAGTCAGACTAACTGCATTCTGATGTAGGCATAGCATTTCATATCCTCTGGTCCAGAACAACAGCATATAACTTAAAGTATTTTCAGCCTATCAAAGAAAAATCACTGACCAGTCCTTTAGTGGGTGATAAGTGGTATACCTGATACTAACCTTAGTACTAAGTGTCTTACTGTTTTTTGTTTTCACACTCTAGACTGTACTTTGTTTTCAGTATCCTCAGTTGCTATCCACTTCACACGCTCTTCAAAGTAAATAAATAAATAAATACAGTAAAACTGGCATATTCTAATGAAACATCTCTATTATCAAGAAGTATTACTACTTTGAACAGAAGTATCCTTGCACTCACCTATACAGGTGAGCCCAAGGCTTAAGGTTAAATTAAATCCAGAACATACTTAGGCCCTGGGATATGCTCTTCAATAAATCAAAAATTATAGATCTTCAGCTAAAATAAAGGCATAATTCTTTTCTTCCTCAGCATAGTCTTGCTAAAAATAAACTTCATTTTGTAGTTCCAAGTTTATTTTACTTTTCTATTTTTGTCTTTAATATTTTGTTCTGAAGTATTGCAAAAGTGGAAGAATGAATTATGCTTTTGACTTTTACTTGGATATACTTATAAGCAGGTATTTGTTTTGTCATGGAGCTCATTCTTTGCTCTTAGTAAAATTGGCCCTGATGTGACATCCCATGACATGATTCCAGGTTTCTTTTGCCTGCAAAATCCTGAGGAAATGGCTGTCATAGTCATATAAAATACCAACACTGATTAAAATTTGACATAATTAGCTAAGTGGGCCAAAGTGTGTTTCAGAAATGTATGTGATTGGCAAATCATTATTCTTCTCATGAATTATGGACATAAACATATTCTTTATTTAGGTAGGATATGGTTTGTTCTTTCTAAGTAAACTTTCTAGTCCTATTTTATTTTTTTCAGATTTCCTCGTATCTTATCATACATGTGGGTGGTTACACCAAATATATACTATTATTGAACCTTATTGTATCATCATAGCTGCACTGCTAAATCAATGCACCTCTCTTCTGCTACAGACTGTTCAGTTGACCAAACAGAGGTACTTGGGGACAGTTTTATCAGAAGGGATGTATAGCAGAGAAGGGAGACCCAAAGAGGCCTAACAAGTTGGGTAAAGGTCTTGAGACAACAGGTTCCCCAAGAATTATTGAAATCTGAAATATGATAAATCTGTACCACATTAAAATTCCTGAAGAATCTATATGTAATTTTGGTATTTTAGTTAGGTTCTAATTAGGAGGGAAAGGATATGGTTGATGGTGCTAACTTTTAAGGTAACAGTCTGGCTTTAGAAAGCATTTATATGCAATCAAAAATTCGGCTTTGCATTTCTGCTATGTCTTTGTTATGAGGCTTAAGTTTGGGCTGTTTTTCTGACAAAATATGGCATCCTTTTATAACATGTGAATTTGAAGTTTTAAAACATTTTAATGTTTACAGCTCTTTCTGATTTTGAGCAGCATGAGCCAAAGCACTTCATTCTCAGAACAGAGGTGGTAACTTCCTAATATCCATTCTATTTGTAGAACCTCTCTTGTGAATGTATTTAATTTTAAATGGTTGTATTGCCAAAGAGTTTTTATGAGTAGCCTAATTAGAGCATTTCTGTTGCTTTATGATCCAGTCTACTGTCAAGAAGCTCTAGGCTTGCCTCACAGTATTTTTTTTTTTTTGTCACAGTTTTATTAGATAAATAGAACGTTATCCATCTAAAACTATGACTTTCCCACAAACAATACATATGATGGTAATAATGATAAATTGTTATACATTTAGTATGGAAAACTTATCAGTATTTGATAGAAAAAATAAACATTGTTTATTATATATATACATATATATGTCTATATACTCAATAATTCTCATAGAGAATAATGTCCTACCTTCTCCAGTGCTATCATTGGGATGCTGTTGAAAATCATGTCTTTTTTTTCCTTTTTCCTGTCTTTTAACACTAGGTCAGATGTTGCAATATTGTACAATGATCGTTCTGTTCTTGAAAATCATCATGTAAGTGCTGCTTATAGACTCATGCAAGAAGAAGAGATGAACATTCTGGCAAATTTAACCAAAGATGACTGGAGGTAAGTCATCTTCTGACATTCAGACATAATTCCAATGTTTAAAAATAATAAAAACTCCAGGCCTTCTCTATGGAGTCTATTTTAAGAGTTCAAATTACAGGAAAAATTCTTGGCTCTGGAGGAAGTAATGGATATTTAGAGATTAGAGAAATCTGCTGTGGTGTAAAGAAGTACTGTTTGGAAGATGCCAATACTGAGGTTGTGCTTTTATGAGGCACAGTGCTGGACTGTGCGGACAGTCTCTGATAAGATAGTTCTTCAGGAAAACCTCAGAGCTGCCCCTCTTGAGGTAGGTTATCTTTGTCTAACGGTGGGTTAAAACCCCATTGCAGAGTCACACTCTACTGCAAGTCTGATCACTACTGCCTATGCAATTTCTGTTGTGTAATGTAGCACAGCATAGTCATATCTTGGTTAAGCATTAAAAAATGAGTTATAGTCCCAAGCACTACGGAATTCTTACTTTTTTTTTTCTTTTTTTTTTCTTTATCTTAATGTACTTCCTGAAGGAAATTTCACTAGCTGAAAGAGAAAGGATCATAACTGACATTGCACAAATACCAAGATATGTAAGAAAAAAATGAGCAGGTGTTAGAGGTTTTTCTTAGATATTAGAAGAGGCATGTTTGCATAGCATAGAATACTACATATAGCCCTTAAACATGAATCTTCTGTGTGTTTCTGTAGACATAGCTATTATCATTTAGAGATCCTAAAAATAACTTTTAAATAGGTGGACTGTGAATCCAGATAGAGATGTTCTGCTTCCAAGAGGTTCTGCCGCAGTGAATGATGCCACCATAAATAACATAACATAAATAACCATAAATAACAGCTATACTTTACTTCATTTATATTTTTACAAAACTCTACAATTATAAGAATACATCAATATCACAACAAATTTTGGCATAGTATATATTTACAGATAAAGGACTTACGTGGTAGAACTACATGATTTTACTTATCTATGTGATCAGTACATCCCTAAACAAAGACATTATTGAATATAAGTCAGCTGATCCTTTTGGTTTTCAGTTCATTATTTTCTCTAGGTGCTCCAATGTGCTTAATATTAAAGAACTTTTAATATTTTAATTTAGTAAAAAGTGAAAGGAGAAACATACACTTTTTCATTCTCATAAAGGATTTCTTCTCAGAGGATACTCATTTGGATTTAGTTATCATAAAGTTTGTATTGTAAATTTAGTTCTGGAGTAAGATCTCTGGAAGTAAATTGTGAACTTCTGCAATAATACAGCCAGATTTTCAATGTTAACATTAGAAAGAATCTTGATCTGCTGGGACCTGTTTTCTGGACCATTTCCTCTTCTATTGCATTTCTTTTCTCCATGTTTTTTGAACATGTGATGCTATACCATGTTTCTTTAGAAGTTACTCAATCACAGACTAAATGCTTTTCAATCTCTTCTCACTGTAAGCCAGTTTGAACTTACTGGCGGATTTTGTTTTAGCTTTGGGAATTTTGATGGATTAAAGTGGCCGCACACTATTATATTCAGCCAGTTTGAAGTTGGTGGGTTTGAAATCAATAGAGAGTAGAATTTCTGGTCCAACTTGTGGGGCTATTCAGTACAATTTAGAAGAAATTTATGAAACCTGATTAATAATCTCAAGCAACTACACTTAGACACACGGTTCCATGTTTTGTTACTTAGACAGATATTTAGGATCTATACTTTCAATGAAACCCGTAACTTCCAAAGTGCCAGTCTGAGAACATGTGCAGTCTGTAGAAGTCTGATGCTTTAGATGGTTAGTCATGGAAATCATGATTTCTTGGTATTTATTTCTAATTTTCAAAAATATTTCCATTACCCTGTCATCAGATACAATTGTTTGTTGGTACAATGAAAAAAGCTCCTCAATTTCTAATTATTTAGAAAGTGATCTTCTTGGATCTACATTGAAATTTATAGAATCATTAAGGTTGGAAAGACCTCCAAGATCATCTGTTCCAGCCGTACCTCTACCACCAATATCACCCACTAAACCATGTCCCTAAGAACCATGTCCAACTTTTCCTTAAACACCCCCAAGGACGGTGACTAAGCTACTAGACTAACAGTTTTGAAATTTGCACTGAATCATATTGGCAGTAAATTAAAATGATAATTTGTTTAACTTTTTAATGTACTTCCTGGCACTAATTAATTCCTTGACCGCTGTCAGATCTGTTTTTTGAGTTGCAGTGAATTCTTTTTTTTTTTTTTTTTTTTTGTAATTAATTCCTCTGCTTATTTAAACTGTAGTTCTGCTAATTATTTCAACAAGATGAAGCAAAATGACTAGGAATGACTTTATAGTATTACACTTTTTTTCTGCATGTTAACTTTAAGATAAATGAACTAATAAACTGTCAGCTTCAATTAAGTTTAAAACACAGAATTTGGGTATGAACAGGGAAACACTGCCAGCATCCTAATGAGGATGCCCTTTGTGGATAATGCATGTGACATTCATAGTCATTTCTCACTCTTTTCTCAATTCTGAAAATATGTTCCAGTTTTTCATATTAGTTTTTTTCTATCACTTAGCCCTCCCAGGAACTAAAGAGGTATCCTTTTTTCTCCCACTTTCTCCTTTAATTTATTGGGTGCATGGTGTTTTAGCACCCTGTACGTTATGTCAATGATTACAAATGGACAGGCAGTATTAAAGTCCCAAACCTTTCTAGTCATAAATATACATTGATATTATAAATGGTTATATTAAAAAGACCAAAAAATTGCATAATGAACATCTATTTCACAACTGTTCTTGGGAGTCTTCTGCCTGAGGAAAGCAGGATTGCTCTAACTTGCAAAATGAGCCTTAGGTCTTCAGTTCTCATCCTATCCTGTTTCTGCAGTTTTAACTCTATGATCTAGTGTGCCCAACTGACTAACTGTCTTTGTCATGAACAAATCCAGGTAAAACTAGTTTCTGTTTATTGGATAACTACTTAATGGAGAAATTCACGTGTTTCTCCTTGTCTCTTGTTATTGCAACATTATTCATGGCATTTTTTCACATAATATTTCATCTGCTACTTACAAATATACGTAGGACATATGTTTATGGAAAGATTAAGAAAAGATGATAGAAGAGGAGATAACCATTTACTTAAGAAAAATGGATACTGAATACACAAAAGCAGTATTCTTCAAAATGTGAGCTCCCCAAAATTGCTATGTGTTATAAATGTTACAGTTACATTTCTTGTCATAGAACAAAAGGTGGTAAGACCTATGCATGATTTTGCTGTGGTAGTGTGAGCAGTGCTAACTGTATTATCACAATACCTTTAGCTGTGGACTGCTTAATGAAGTAGTCAGAGGTTTCTCTACAGGAGTTCTGTCTGAGATTGGCTGAGGTCTCCTTCAATATGGAAGTTGAGAGGGTCTTTTTCGCTGGGAGACAGTTAAGGAATGGTTTGATTCCAAGAGTAATCCTCTGTCCAATGGTAGTACACTGAGCCTCCTTGGATCTAGTGAAACTTTAGTTAAATGTTTCTCTACCAGTTCTGTATTTTCTGTCTCTCTGTACATCTCTCATCCATCATTAGATGGATGAGAGTGCAGGTAGAAAAATCATTGCAGACTGTAGGTAGGAGAGCTTCTCCTTTGCTATTTAGCAGTTTTGGTGGCCTGAAATCTTCAGTAGTGTGTGAAAAGGACAGTGCTAAATTGTTTTATTCTTCTTTAGGTGACAGATGTAGTAATTTGGGTTTGTCACTTGCCATGACAGTGTGAATCTACCAGAAGCTGCATTTTGTTTGTGTATGTGTCTTATGTAATGGGAGTGGGCTTACATGTATTACTGAATACTCCTGAAAGACATTTCAGAACTTGGAAAGTTAATAGGAAAATCTTCCGTAGGAATGGAAGTGATAATTATTTCAGTTTTGCAAACAGCAGGGTTTAACAATGCTGCGCCCTTAGTTTTCATGCAGTTTAGTTTTTTTTTGTTGTTTTTTTTTTTTTTTTTTTTTTTTTTTTTTTTTTTAAATGGATTTGGCTATGTTTGAAGGGTACGCTTTCAAAGCATTGTGGAGAAGAAAAGGTTGGGATGCAAATTAGTCTCTCATTATGAGGTCAGACAAGGTAAGTCATTTTCTAAACTCAGGTTGCTATGGCTGGATATTATCATTTGAGTAGAAGTGAGAGGGTTGAGTCTTTATCCAGTTATATCAAAGTAAGTCAGGAATAACACAAAAAAACAATCAGGGATATCAGCTTAAATATGCCATTAATTTGACTCATCTTGATATCTTATTATAAAAAAAAACATTCTAACAACCCTAAAGAAAACTACAACTTACCTCTTTTAAAATGTGTTTCTTTAAAAAAAAAAAAAGACTCTTACAAGGTCTACATATAATCCTTCTACCTTGAGAAAAGCAGAATTCTCCAAATTAGTAATAATTACTGGCAAAATAAATGTACTTTCACATACAATGAAAAACAATATGCTTTCTCACATGATTCATATTTTACTATTTTAATATTAACTTAAGAGAAAACTGATGGATAAGCCAAAATCTCTGGCCCTAATAACAAGATACAGATAAATTATAAATCCTGAACTTGTTTTAACTCATGTAATAGGCATTAAGGAACTTCTGAGATGAGTTGTAGTTTGACATAATATTCATATATTGGTGAAACGTTCATAACATTTCAGATCTAATACATCTTGGTCTTTTGAGGTTCTTCAGTCTTCTTCCTAGATTTAGTGTTGTGCATGCTTTGCACTAATATGAGGGCAGTAACAAAAGATATCAATATATTCTCCTGTGTGTTGGTGAGCCTAGAGACTGACTTTTTTTGAGTACTTTACTTTTGGAAAAGAAGGAGTGGCTTATAATATGTTACAGAAATGACTTTAATTTTAGTTTATATACTAGAAAAGAGGAATTCCAAACCAGTGTGACTCTGAAATAGTGCTTATAGAGAACATTTTTGAAGTACATTGCTTCTACACAATCCTTTTACAATATATGGTCAAGTTGTTAATTATTTATTTATAAATAAATGTAATAAAAACCATGATGCTGTTTAGAAAGTTATAAATTAACAAGTACTGCTTAAAGAAATGTTCCATATGTAGAATAAATGAATTGTAATTAGTCATTTTGCTTTTAATTATTCTTAGGGAGTTGCGTAGCTTGGTCATTGAGATGGTCTTGTCTACAGATATGTCGGGTCATTTTCAACAAATTAAAACAATGCGACACACTCTACAGCAGGCAGAGGGGTAGGTCATTTTCCATTCTGTTCATTATCTGTAGTCTTTAAATGAGCTCATGTACAAGAAAAGACTTCAAGTAGATGTTTTTGTTCTGAGATAATTGGAGCATGTCCTTGAATTGACAGGGTAGACAAAGCCAAAGCCATGTCTTTGATTCTACATGCAGCAGACATAAGCCATCCAGCAAAATCCTGGGAACTGCACTACCGGTGGACCATGGCCCTGATGGAAGAATTTTTTCGACAGGTGCCATTTTAAAAATCTTTAAATAAACTAGTTGAAGAAGGACTTGTTACACAATTAAGTATTTTCTTACATCTACCAGCAAGGATGCTGTTGGTTGTGATTGACGAACATAGTCAGTAGTATATATTCCTTACTCTTAATACATACCACTGACATTAATTCAACTTTATGTGAATAAGATGAAATTGTTATAGCTCCGTATCTGTTTCAGCTGATGCCAGGATTTTAAGTATTGTAGCATTTTTTTTCTTTCAATAATAATATAACTTGTCAAGCTGTTTTCATTCTGTAGATAGAAATGTATATATGCTTTGAGTTAAAAAGAAGCGCTGATAGGGTAGGGTGAGGGACTTGAAATAGAAAGATTCATGTTCAAAGAAGAATGCAAAGCTCTATCTCCATTTAATATTTCAGAAAACCCTCCAATTACTTTTGATTGCCATGCATATACCACATTGTTATGTAGGTTTTGCTTTCATAACAGCCTGATCCAAAACCAGAGGTTAGAGGGAATCATCCAGTTAACCCTGGATGATATATAGATGATGTTGTAGGATATATCCAAAAACAAAAATGAAGGCACACCCTTATTACAGTCTTTTTTTGTGAGATACTGAATTCAAAGAAAAAAAATAATAGGTGTTGGTGTCACAGCTGCCATTTTCTGACTCACCTCAGCAGGTGAAAAAAATTTTCTCTGAAGGGGGAACGTTTTCCCTGTAAAGACTATTTTGGCCATGCATATTTTTAAAGTAACCAAAATACAGTTTAGACATTACACACTTCCTACAGTTATGCACAGCTTTTAAAAATGGTTAATAGAGATAATGAAACAGTGTATGTCTCACTCATCTTGATTGTCATTATTTTGCTATATATTAACATTTTCAAATCAGGTCACGCTGGAAAAAAGGATCAGAGAATAAAAGCCAGTAAGTTAACCAGTCAGTCGGTATCCAGGAGGTTATTAGGTTGATCTGCCCTAGAATGTTCTTGCTTAGTTGCTAGTGGTTCTTTTTACAAATTCTCAATAGGGAGCATCAGGACATCCTTGACTCTGGGGTTTGCAGTGGGGAGACAGAGTGGAGAGCTGGTGACTTAATCTAAACAAAGAATGGACTAAATTTTGTGGAAATACTGAGTAGTGTCACGAGTTTGTGTCTGTTTCTGTAAATGGAAATGATGAGGATTTTGAACTTCAGAGGAAAAAGGAAGAGCAGACTACCACAGATATATATTACTTGAAAAGGTCAGAAATGACCAACTGTAAAAACATTTCAGACACAGAGAGACAGACTAGCAGAGCCCATGGGACAGTGAGGCAATTGTGTTCAGTCAAGTGGATGTAGCATTAGCAATAAACAGCATTACGCTGGTTGTTGAGTGCATAGGATCAGCTAATGTTTTAGCTATACTCTCATTAGACAAAGTAACTGGATCACAAATAAACTGTTCAAAGCATTTAGCAGTAGAATCAAGTCACCAAGTGTGTATTTCTGCAGCTCAGCAGTATAAAATGTGAAAGTCACTTAGGCTGTAGAGGAATATGCAAGGAATTGAATTCCCCCTTTATAGGTATGGCTAAGAATAACAGCATGTGTGGAGCAGTTCCAACACATATAAAGTGTGATGAAGTAACTGTACATATAGAAATGTAGTGCAGACATGGGAGGCCTCTTGCTTCCTATATGCTCTGGCTTGGTTATACCTCATCTGCTCTGTTGATCTGAACACGTGTGGTGGAAATCTCTGGGATTTCCAGATCTGTGTCAGCCAAGATGAAGTAGTCCAAATGTATACAAAATCCATTAAGTCCTCCTCTTCTTTTCTAAAAATTACTTTTTCTAAAAATAGCAATTCAACTACTTCCACTGCCTTGCAGGAAAAAGCAGCAGAGCTTGTTAACTACCACCAAGAAAACAATGTATTAACAGGCAGCTTTCAAAGTAGTGAGCCCTAGCAAAAAAACCAAACATTCACCTAGACGAAAATCTTTGTTAACTGTTAATCATAATTAAAATATGTGCAAGTGTTAAATTCTAGGAAAATGCCAAAGAACTTTTAAAGTTTAAAAACAACTACAGAAGGTGTGTTATAATGCCAAGGAAAATCTGAGCTATTTGTTTAAAATAGAAATACACCCACCCATCTCAAAAACTTAAAACTAAGGAATATATAGTTCAAGTCACTCAGAGAAGCACCACAGCTCTGACAACATTAGGTTCTCAGTCTGCAGAGATCCAAAAGTGCAAAAGAAAATTTGTCCAGTGAGTTCAGCACCTGAGAAAAGAGTTTTTTTTTCACTCTGTTGATCTTTATCTTGATTTTAAATCTCATGAGATTCTAGTAATCAATTTAGATATCAATGCTGTGTCCTTTATGTCTATTTATGATAGACTTGGTTTTATATGGCACTTCAGTATTGATTATGTATTAATTAATTTAATTGAAAGCATCAAAAAAAAAAATCAAATGTATCCCTCACCAGTGTGGAATTTTCTCTTTTTTAATATCTAGTTTAACAGAAGATTGCAAAATTAATATTGCTTTAGAAATCCTATATTTACAATGGCTGGAATTGTTAGAACTAGCCCATTTTATATTAAATCACAATCTGTTGCCTGCATTTACATAGAGAAACCAGTAGCACTGCTCTTAGTAGTAACTGAACCTGTGTTCTTTTATACACTAAAGGCAAGTTATGAACACTTGGGTGTAAAATTTATTATCATTACCATAGTAATAAAAATCTCCATTTCCACATGAAACACAATCTGTGGGTTACATCTGTTATTGTGTCTGAAGTTGTTTCATTGCTATTATTAAACTAGATTTGAGAGAAGTTTAGAAATGTGATATACGATAAAAAGACTAAGGAAGGTTGATACTGCCCCCTTTATACATCAACTTCTGATAAGATCTTTGCAAAAATGGTATATTTTTTACCTCTGCTCAGTGAATGATCATGAAACAGCACTCTCCATGACTAACATGTAGAACCATTTTACTTGAAAGACCATTTTCCTTGGTCTATAATGTCAGTGCCTCTGGAAGCCAGGTTTGTTCAGCAACACAAATTATATCTTCCTTTGAAAGATCTGTCTCCTCAGCTTTTTGTGCAACAGGACACTCTGAGCTTTTGCAGGTCAATTGACCTACCATGCTGTAAAATGGTAATAACACTACCCTGTCTAGACTGTTTTGACAAAAAAAAAAAAAAAAAAAAGTCTTTTCAGGTGTAAGGTGTTCAAATACTTAGAGAACTAGGTTTACACAAGTCATATTAGTAATGAAATTAAACTTGTGCTTCTTTTTTCTGTCTTCAACAGTAGAGAAATGCATGCTAGTGAGAATGAATTAGTCAGATCATGCCCTTTACCTGTGCGAATCCATTGAAGAAATTTTACACATTGAATAAACCAATATAATAGAAGGAAACATTTAATGTTTGGTGTACCATTACATGCACACTAAATGTCTCTGATCCCATTACATCTGAGATCAGCAGGACTAAATAGTGAATACTGACAGACTTCATATAAAAAGTAATTTATTTTTCTTCCCTGACAAATGTTAAATCTCATTGGCAGATGCCTTGCTCTTGATAAGAGCTTGCTTGCAATAAGTTCCTTTATATAAAAATTGTCAAATGTAAGCTATAATTTTGACTTTTACTTTTCCTGAAATTCTAGAGTGATTTTTTCTTTTTGCCTGCAGCTTGTTTTTGTTTAAGCATATAAGTGAAGAAAGTAATCTGTTGAATAAATACTAACCGTATTTATATAAATACTGTTATATAAATATTAAATGTTATTATTAATAAATATATAAATGTTATATAAACAAACAAATAAATAAATATATAAATACTAACAGATTCATTTGTCTCTCTGTCCATATATTAAATACGTGCTTATAACATTAAACATTGTTGTTTGCAGGGAGACAAGGAGGCTGCTTTAGGTCTTCAGTTTTCACCACTCTGTGACCGCAAGTCTACTTTGGTAGCTCAATCCCAAATAGGTAATGACAAGTTGTGCTTTTCTTCTTCTTTTATGTGCAGGAGCATATAAAATCACGTGGACCTTTCCTACACCCATTTTGAATCTTAAATGTTCAAAATCCCATCATATAGAAAGTATTTTTTGTACCAATTTGTTCACTGAACTCATGTGCCCTTAAAGCAACAATATACTGGTCTCCAAAGAATATAGGCCTATTACAACACATGTGGTGTGAGGGAGGGATAGGAGAGGGATTTAGCAAAGTACTGGATATGAGCCCAGTTTTTATTGTACACACTTCAGAGTTTGGTAGATAATATCCTCAAACAGGTTGTCTCTTGCTTAAAAACTTGAAGGTCTATCTGTCCTACAATCTGAAAACCTGGTAACATGTTAGATGCATCTCAACTAAAGCTAATTCACGCATCAGATGTCTGGACTGTAGAGATCTGGTGTGGCATGGCCAAGCCTCCTTGGGCTGACAAGGACCACTGTGTTCTGTTCTCATCAATTCTAATTTCATTTTGGTCAGCAGCAGGCAAAATTCAGCTTCCCATTTTCAGAAATACAGGTCTTGGGTCTCTCTACGCCTATTTCCTTCAGCAATAATAATGTAATAAAAATTGGTAAAGATCACTGAAGCTACCCTAGATGCATACTGCATAGATCAGCATGTCCTACTAACAGCTGTACTTTTTATGAGTGGATACAGAACTGTTGGAGAGATTCTACAGATGAAGGTGTCTTACCCTTGAGTTGAAGCATGTTGTGTTGTCTGATCTTGTTACTTAGAATGTCCTCTATTCCATTTCACTGAGACTTGAAAGGCAATGCACTTGAGCATCACACCTACTGCAGAAAGGAAGATGGATCCTAGGCTGAAGCACTGCTGCTCACCTTTGTGTTCTGTTGCCTGGTTAGAGTATGAAGACTCCTGGAAATCCGTTGCTAGCTCATGTTTTAGATTTTTTTATTTTGTACTTTTTTCCTCTTAAGTGTTCAGTGGTGAATAATGCTTCATTCTCTCACTGTGTCATTCCATACCTTGATGAGCACTTTAAAATGTAAAAGACATTGTTCAGAGCTGACATCTCAGAACTGTGGGATGAATGCTGTCTCCTAGGGATGTTACTTGTTCTCTTCACTGATTTGACAGAACACTCCTACACACTGTGAAATAACACTTTACCTCCACAGAATAATAAACAGCAGTTTGAAGTATTAACTCCTTGGCAAGAAGTGTTGAATGGTAAAAGAGACAGTATGACTTCTAGACCCTCAGCTCAACTGTGCTTCCCTTCTATTCAATAATTAATATTCATTTCAAAATGGTAGGCGTGTTATGCAGTACATAAAATTTACAAAAAAAAAAAAAAAGGAATGAAAAGCTATAATTACTGTTGTCTAGTTATATCTACACAGATTCTTTTTTTTTTTTTTTTAGTTCTGCTTTTTTTCCCCTCAAGATTGTACAACTGGTATCTATTATATTGTTAGGACTATAGTCAGAAAATCAGCCTGATATCAAGAATTTATTTTTAGTTTTGAGAGCTGTGAAAATTTTCTTCTCCTTCAGGTTTCATTGATTTCATAGTAGAACCAACATTTTCTCTTCTTACGGACTCAATGGAGAAAATTGTTATGCCTCTTATAGAGGAAGCATCAAAATCTGAAAGTCCTGCATTTAGGACACCCAGGTATGAATACCTTTTTTTTTTGAACTGAAATAACTAACATAATAACCCGGGTATGAATACACTGTTTTTGTTGTGAACTGACATAACTAACATAATGATGTCTTTCTTAGAATTTTTATAATTATTTTAACAGTTGGAAAAGTAACATAAATAGCTATCCAGTATTGCCACCATGTGGTGCTGTCTTGTATTTGCAGTATGCTATTCCTCCATCGACTGTGGATGATCATGCATAATAAAAGGCAAAAACACAATAATGATTAGAATGCACACTTAAAATATAAGTTTATTTTCTACTGCATCTTTGATAACATTTTTCCTTTGACTATAATCTTTGTAATAGATGAAGTTCTTAGTTCTGTTATCCTTGAGTCTTTTTCAGTATAATTTTAATTAACAGTTCTTTGATTTCTGAGAGACATTTGGAAGTAGAAGTGGTGAAGGCACTTTTTTTTCTGAGTATTTTGTTACAGAATCATTGAATGGTTTGTGTTGGAAAGGACCTTAAAGATCAGCTGGTTCCAATCCCCTTGCTACAGGCAAGGATACCTCCCACTAGACCAGGCTGCCCAGGGCCTCATCCATCTTGGCCTTGAACACGTTGAGGCATGGGGCACTACTTCTCTGGGCAACCTGTTCCAGTACCATTTGAGTAAAGAATTTCTTCCTTATATCTAATCTAAATCTACCCTTTTTTAGTTTAAAGCCATTACACCTTGTTCTATCACCGCACTTCCTGATAAAGATGCCATTTTGTTTCTTCACATTCCCATTTTAGTATTATTTCACGTATACATGGAAGGTAAAAATGAATCAATTTAAATTCCACTTGAGTGATTTAAATACACTATTAATGAGATGCAGTTTTGTTGTTGTTGTTGTTGTTTATTTGGTTTTTTTTTTGCCCATCAAGCTTTTGATTATTGCACCATGATAGAAGATGTCTACAAAATAAAATAGTATGGTGTGATATGATTACCTGTGCAAAGCCAGAATAAATTTTCATTCTAAAATTAAAATTAATCCAGAATTAATTTACATCCTAAAAAAATATTTTTTTTCTTTACCTTTACATGTATCTGCATATTCACATACAAATGACCTGTACACTTGTAAGGTAGCTGCAGTAGTAGCCCGTAAGTGGTGGTTAATGCCATTTTTTAATTATTATTTATTTTAATAAAGTTCTGGATATTTTAATTTTCCATATTATTTTGAAGGGTTGGATTGTATTGCCACTGTACTACACTCTGTTTTGTCTACAGTTGAAAGCATTGTACCTTGAAGAGAAATTTTAGCTGAAGATAAACTCATTTATCTGCCAATGTATTGTCATGTCTTGCTTTTTTCAAATGGGTCAACAAATAGCTATCACGTTTTTCCTGTGAGCCCTCAAAGATACTGATTAAAAACATAGCAAAGAAGGTGCTCCAAAATGGTTACATAAACCTTCTTTCAAGATACAACCTAAAAGTAACGTATTTCCACAACCCCCACTCCACAGCTTTCATGGAGAAAGGTTGATAAGAATCATTCCCAGGTTACAGATTCATGAGTTGCAGAAATGTCTTGTATCTTAGGCTTACTTTTTAGGCATATTTTGTTGAGCACTCTTATTTCTATATAGTGATTACCTGTAGGAATTTGACTAAAATGAACTCTTACTGTATTATTAAAAACTACCTTATTGTGTACCTAATTCATACTTTTATTATTTTTTGTGCGTGTTTCCCTTTTGCAGCCTGAATAGTTTGGGAGCAGTAAGCAATGCTGAAACACAAAGACGACACAATTTTAAAACTACAGCAAGTGATGGAGGGACTCACGCAGAAAATTCTCTAGCAACTGTAGACCTAACAAGCTTTAAGAACAACTTGATGCAGATCATTCAAGCAAACAAAGAAAGATGGAAGAAATTAGCAGAAGACGGTATGATATACTAAGGAGGGATGTTTTTATAGTTTACTCCCTACTATCTCTTCTAATTTATTTTATTTATTTTCCCTCTCCCTATAAAAATACATAGTTGTACTGTATTCATTGATTTTATTTCATATTTGTTTAGATGGCCCTGTTTTGTTCTCTCAGGAGGCTTAGAGAGATGCCTAGCCAGCCTATGAGAGGAAATCCTACAGCCCATGTAATAAGGCTCTGTGTTACTCAGTTTATCTTTAGAGGGATGGTTTGAAAAAGTCTATTTTTGCATATTAATGCTAATGCTGACATCTAACTGATGCTGACATCTGCCTTAAATACCAAAGCCAACAATTCAAAGTATGATGTTTTGCTGCATTTGTTAAGAAACATAAAAATGGTACTTTGCTATTAGAAATGCTATTTGTTCTGCACTGTATGGAACAAAATTCTTTATCACAGGTTTTTTGGGACTATGCTGTAGACAATTATTTAAATAACCCAAAATAAAGATTTTGGCAATCACAGATTGTATTAGACTCAAATAAGTCCAAAAATGACTTTTGATTTGCCAGTTGTTAGTTAATAATAACAAACCTACATCAAACATCTTAGTTCATGAGCCATAACTGAAAATTTTTCTGGGGTTGCAGTTATCTAAGTGAAATGACTGTGATAATTGTTGTGTGAACACAATTTATAACCTTGATCCAGGTTAACTGAATGCCATTTGAGAACATATTGTCTACACAGTCTGTGCTGTTTCCAAGTAAGCACCTAGAACATTTTAGCATAGTGTTTCACTGCTGTGAAGAACTGAACATGATCTGATACTGACTGTCAGGAATGATACATTGGTATGTAGAGCCTTGTCTCTCTCCCCATCATCCAAAGCAGCATCTTTTTTTCTCTCTCATTAAGAGAATATTAAGTAAGAACAAGCTTCCTTACTTATATGGTGATGGTGACTTGAGAGTTAGGCAGAAGTGGCAGCTGAGGAGGAGATGTAATTCATATTGTCACTTCTGCACAAGCAATTTCATATGATCAATTGCCTCTTTTGATATTGTCCAACTAATACTGTGTGGTCAAAAGGACAAAACAGCTAATTTATGATGATCCATGGCTGGCAGGCATGCCATGGCATGGCATGGCATGGACCAGTTAGCTACAGCCTACAGAAATCAAACAGTCCTGGGCTATCTACATCCAACATCCTTCAATGTAGAAGAATGGAGAACTTGCTGTCCGGAAGTTTGCCACTTCCAGTTACATCTACTACTAACAAGCTAGTTTGATTTTGGTACATCAGCATTCTGCTACATTACTCTGGAGGTGTACACTGCTATCAAAAGCTAATTTCTTCTTCGTTTTCAGTACTTAGTAGTGCTCTATAAATTATATGTCTATATGATAGACTCAGTTAAGTTAAACTGGACTATTAACAGCCATAGAAAAGACAGAGCTTCTCACAGTAAGAGATTTAAGAACTCTTTGAGGGTAAATGGTTATAGAGTCATGGTTATAGAGTATACAGTTATAGAGTATACAGTCAATCTTATTGTGAGGCCCAGCAAGATCCAAGAAATCAGGAAGGTTTTTTGCAGGGAGAAATAGATTTATTAATGTTCAGGACATCTATGGACCTTGTTGAGATTTTAATTGTCCAGATTCTAGGATCCCCTTATTTTCCTCCACCACCCGATGAAGGTATTTTCTGAACAGAATTATGGTATTACAGTAGAACATACATTAGGAAAACTGATGGATAAGTGGAGGTATCTGGTGTATAGGCTAGACCTTGATGAATGATATCTGTTATGTGTGATTTTGTCTGAATCTGTTTTGCAAAACCTCTGTGAGAACAAGGAAGAGATTTATAGAAAACTGCCCCCATAAAGAGGCCACTTGCAGCAACATCTATAGTTGACTGGATCACAGCATGAAGACCTTCATGGTAGCTGATTAGAATCTAGAGGGACCTTGTGAATAGTGCAAATACTTTTGAGTACAGATTTCTATTTTATTAATACACATATGATAAGTTTTTTTTTATATATAAAAGCTATGGAGGGATTTTATAGGTTTTGTGAAAGTTAAGATATTTTCCATTCATGTTTTTGCATTGCAATTAATACTTTTACTCCATGTGTGCTGCACACATGGAGTACTCCAAGTGTTGCTGGAAAAGAAGAAGAGAAGTTTTCACTAAATTAATATCTTCTATGGAGCACTATCTAAGGTAGCACATACGTTCCTTGTTACATAATAAAGAAGAAGCAATCTTCCCCCATTGGTTCAGACTAGCAATGTATCTTCTCTGATGTTGTGCCCTGCAAAGACTAAAAATCCTTAATCAGAGTGTGCCAAATTAGCATATAGTAAAGAATGAAAAAATGTTGAACCCTTTCCACTTGAAATTCCTTTCAGATTGCTCTCAAGTTTGACTAAGTTTGTAAGTGAATAGCCTGAGACCTTGAACCTGAGATAATTTGTCTTGTTCTGTCAGGATCATTTGTCTTGTTCTGTCAGGATCTCATGCTAGTTTTTCTGACTGTTGCCGAGAAGCCTTTAGGTTGCTCTGGACATATGTACAAAGCTGTATTTTATTTATATGTTAGTAGGAGCACCTACTGAGGGAAGATACCAGGGATAAATCACTGCCAGGTGGAAAGAATGTTGTTTCTGTCATTATTTCTGGAAAGATAATTTATTACAAACCCTGAAGAGCTGAGTGTGCTGAGAGAGTGACATGTATGAGGACAGCATGCAGTGGTAACAAGCAGGCTAGCTGTTAGCGTAGACCTCCAAACACTTCCTGAACTGACTCTGACTAACAGTACTACAGTACTTGTGGTTTTAAAAGAACCATCTGCATTCTTGTCCGTAGGTCTGCAAACACCATATGTTGTTCCCAAACCACCAGATTAGATCCCAGACTCAGGAGAAGTTATCCCTATAATACAGTGTAGTAATACAGATGAACAAAAAACAAACAAACAAACAAAAACTAACAATAATCCTTGCAGTCTCCTGAGCATAACCTGGACTTGCTCTATCTTCTCACCTTATCAGAGTAAGGCTACAGGTGGAGCACTGTCTGGGAGGCAGCTCAGTGGAGGCAGTGGGTGCTGAGGTAGATGGTCTGACTCCTGTACTCAGACAGGCCAGAGCAGAAGACCAAGATACACTGGCAGGGTTGTACTCAGGGCAGCTTCCTGGAGATCCAGCAGGTCCAGCTGCTGGTGCTACTGCTCCCTGAAATGGTGCTCTTGAGACTGATGACTCAGAGCAAGCAGCTTGTGCAAGCAGCAAAGTGCCTTATTTTGGGAAAGCCTGTATTAATAAGGAAAGCGCTTATCTACCCAGGCAGCAGTATGAGAGCTTCCTTACCAAAAGGTTCACAAAATAAGATGGCTCCATTTTTCTAAAAAAAAAAAAAAAAAAAAAAAAAAAAGGGCCATGTCTTACATAATTGATGCAGAGTAGCTCAGTCCTCTATAGCCTAAGGGTCCTCAACCTTTCACCACTGGAGAATTAGAGGAATGTTTCTCAGGCCTTTCGGGGAATTATGTTAACAGGGAATTACCATAATGATCAAACATCTGGGATTCTAATTTGAAAGCCTTGATGTTTAATTAATGTTCCAAACCCCTAATCATCAAATAATCTGTTTTTGTTCAACACAGTGATAAAGAGACCATTTCTGCTTTTTTTCAACACCTAGTAGTGACGGCTGCTCCTATTTGAATTGTGATAGTTGTAGCAAACTGACAGTAAAATGCTCAGATGACTCTGAGAGGTTGTTACGTTAGGGAAGATGTTTGCTTAATGGATTCTAAGGTCTGGGAATTATTGGCCTATTGAAAAACCTGTAAGAAACAACTTGTTGGGAAAGATTTAAGTGTCATATAAGATACTTCATGATGCAGTTATACTTAGAACACAGAAAATTTGCACAGAGGCACAGACAGCTTAGTACACTCACCACATGGTGAGTAAACTGGTCTAGCTGCCCGTTGGATAGGCCCATCATTAAAGCATGCTAACATTGTTCAAATTCAGGATAATATGACCAGCAGTGCTATTCATTCTTCCCAGTGTATGCTTATGTGATGAGTTAATTGCTACAGGACCTGAACAAAAGTTGCATTATTTGTATGGAAAGCAATCAGTGGCAAACTGTCCTCAACACCTTTTGCCTAAGCATAGTGCTGCATGGCTCGAAAAACTATGCAAGGCTCTCACACTGTCTTGTGCTTAATTTTGGATCAGCTTTTTTTTTTTTTTTTTTTTTTTTTTTTTTTTCTTTCCCCATGGGCTGCAGCTTTGAATAACAAATGTCTCTTCTGAAAGACCTCAGCATCATACCTGCAGGCCCCCTTCAGGCACTTTCAGTCCTGCATCCTTCCAGTCACAATAACCACAGGGTTCAGCTCCATTTTGTCTGAAAGATTATCTCTGCAGACTCCCTAATAAGATGAGTAAAAGCTGCTGAAATGCAAAAATCTGATGGCATATTAATCTGATTTAGTGGCCACGAGGAGGGGTGGGTGTTAGAAGGACATGTGTGACAGTCACGGAAACTGAGTGACACTTTGGCACATGAAATCTACCCTAATAGACTGTATTAATCTGTTGGAGAAAAATAAATTCAGAGGGCTAACAGAGCCCCATGTAGTACCAGAGACAGTGATTTTAATTGTAGTGCTAAAATGTTTAGATCACAAGCAGTTTTGAGCTAATGCAGAAAAGTGTTAAGAACTGTGGTAAGAGAAATTTTCTGAGGTCTGAGGAAGTACAGTGACTGGTCTGAGCCAAGAGTGGCAGGAAACGTTTAGTATTTGTGGTGTCCGGTAAATCAGACTGAGGAACTGTAACTGAACCCAAGAGCAGGACCTGTTACATGTCCCCCCACAACATATACCAGTGGGCAATAAAGCCTTTCCTTACATTCCCTGTATGACATAATGCTGTGGCATCAAGTACCACTGGATTATATGGTTTGCAGTAGTTTTTTATACTTCTAAATCTGTGATGAAATCTGCCTGAGGAACTGAACGTGGAAGGGGTTGGTGACTAGATAACTCTGTGGGTTGCTGTGATCTATTCTTAGGTTTGGAAAAGCCAGCCATGGTTGTTTGGGAACTCTTGGAAATTTCTTTAGAGTCCCAGAGGCACCAGGATCAGTCCTCTTGCTTTCTGCACAGTTTTGATCTTTACTGCTGCTCTCTTCCTCCTCTCTTTAAAATGGCTGATGTGAGAACATGTCTTTTGGGAAGATGCAGCTCCTTCCAGTGTTGTCCTGGGTTAGGTCTTTTGTCCCTACTTTGTGGAGCCTGGTTTTCCAGTAAAAAAGAAAACTGACAAGCCTAGAAATCAAAGTCTTGTAGTAATATATAAAAGGAGTCCATAACATCAAGTAGCATTTTTACTTAAAAAATCCTCAAATCATTTCATTCTTAGTGAAGCCGAAAAGCCTTCCTCTCTAATTCAGTAGTTTGCTAATTCTTAATGCTTCAATGTCATTGCAACTTTCCATACGGGTAAATTATTATAGCTTATTTTCAATAGAGCAATACAAATACTGATATGATTCAACAGACGTTAGCTTTACTGGGGTATGGTGCTCTGGCAGTAGCTGCCGTTAACTGATTCTTGGTGTTCCACTTACACATGGCTTTTGTGTTTTTCCTCTCCACTCTTGGTAAGTCAGCACGTGCTAAAGCAGTGCAGTCGCTGGAGACAGAAGAGTCTCATTTAAGCCCTCTACTGTACAGATGATGGTAGCTGAAAGATCTGTTTCTTATTACAGAAAGTCCAGGAAAAGAATGTCAATGGACAGACGGAGAAGTAAAAGAGAAAGTCCCAAAATGTAGAAAAGCTTCTTCACCACCTAGTAAACCTTATCCTGAAAATGTTGCTGTGCACACAGGCAGTAACACAGCTGAGCCAGTGGACATCAGTGCTGCAGCTGGTCATGCAGCCTCACCAGGGCTTGAGCAGCAGCAGACCTGTGATACTCTGGAGACCACGGGGTCCTGCAGTAACTCCCAGAGGCACAGTGCTAGCCAGAGATGTATGACAGTTCTGATGGTCTATGAAAATTTTGATCCTTCCCTAGACTGACAAGAATTCAGCACTCCAACGCACTCCAACGAACAATAGGTAACCGTATGTCAAATTTTTATGACGAAATAAAGCTTCCAGCCATGTTCATTGCTGGCACTGGGAAACATCATGAGGACTGAGCCTATTATTGCATTTCTGTAATAAGAAATCAGTGAGAATCCTACTACATTCTCATAAATAAAAACACAGTACAAGGTACTTTTATCGAGAAAAGGTTAGGATGTTTAGAGGGTTTATTTATTTAAAAAATCTCAAAGCGACTAAAAGGTCACATTCATCCAACCAAAGCAAGAAGTGAGGATCTCAGCTGCTCTGCAGCACTCGCAGCTACCTACACTTTCCTGTTCAGCTGTGAAACTATACAAGGAGGGCTCATAATCAACAAGAACAATATTTATTTAAAGAACCTGCTTCAATTTTCAGACATTTATCAGTCAAAAAAAAAAAGAAGGTGACATAACAAAAAACTAGTAGTATTTGGTCAAAGAGGGAAAGAAGACACCTTCAGTAGTTAACACATTTTCTGTAGATGCAAAAAAAAAACAATAAACAAACAAACAAAAAAACAACCAACCAAACAAAAATGCACAACCAAACAAAACCCCACAAAAGCTGAAACTACTGAGTAGCAGAATTTTTCAAGTATTCTGAAACCTGGCTATTGTATCACAACTCCTGCCAGTTTTCCAAACAACGGAATGCATGACAATTATTTTGCCAACATCCCAGCCTAAACACATGAGAAGAAAGATACCACTTATACCATGTTTATTTATCAGATGACATTATTTCTTCTCATGAAAGATAGTGATTTAAGGCAGGAGTTCAGAAATGTCAGAGAAGTACTGAAGAGAGGGATATGACTGAGCCATCCCTAACATACCTGTTAGGAGAACGTTTTACAAACTTGAAGAAATTTTGCTGAATAACACTTGGGTTCTTGTAAAGAAAGCAAAACCAAACAATTGAAAATATGTAAATAAGCCTGGCTCCAGGCACTCTAACCAAGTTAAAAAAGGGTGAGCAAAAATGGTTGCAAAAATAATGCCTGCCCTGAGTTCACTGTAAAGCACACTTTTGCCTGCCTTTATCTGAATGGGTGTGATATTGTTAAGATGCTCAGTGTCCAAAAAAGAGATGTGTGTTTTCTGGAAGGTGGTGTGGTTTAAGCCAGCAGGATTATTCAACAGCCTGCTACTACCACTTTTGTAGTAGTAGTTGGTGGCTGTTCTAGAATATGAATGAGAAAGGGAAGGTGAATGGGAAGGTGTCCAGCCATGTCCTCAACTGAGATGGGGTCCCTGTGGAGATAAGGTAAAGAGTGTACTTGCTAATAGGTTTCATAAGAATTTACCTGAGGTACAAGAATGACACTAATACAAATACTGGATTAGGCTTCTGGTTGTGTAACATGAGCATATGCTATATACAAACTGAAAAAAAAAAAACCACAACATAAACAACCTTAGACCGGCCCTTGGAGTTGACAAACAAAAAAAGGGTTACAAAAAACAATCTTGAGAGCAAACAAATCAACATTGTGCTGGCAAGTATTAAATTAATATAATGCTTATAACAAATTATAAACAAATTTGTTCTTACACACTCTGGTCAGATCTGTTGTCATCTCAACCAGTTGTGCCCACACAGGGGACCAAAAGGACTGTTGCAGTTTAACCCTGCAGGCAGCTCAGCACCATACAGCCATTCGCTTTCTCTCCCTGCATCCAGTGGGATGGGGGACAGAACTGAAAAGTACAAGAGCTTGTGGGCTGATATAAGGACAGTTTAATAAGAAAGAAAGAAGGAAAAAAAATAAAAACCAACAACAACAGCAATAAAATCATCAATAACAACAACAACATAAACAAAGAAAGTGATGTAAATCAGTTTCTTAGGACAAAAGCCTTAGGTAGGTAGATTATATAACAAATGACAGATGCTTTAATTAACATATCTGGATTGAACAACACATTTACAAGTCGTGCATACTTATTTCTTAATGTCTTTAGCCCAACCAGTTCTTTTTAGGAGCTGTACTCAAGGGTGTAGAAAAAAGAGTAATTGTCCAAGTTTCAGAAGTTCAAAACAAGTCTAAATTCCGTAGAAAAACTGTCTTTTGAAATTGCTCAAATTTGAAACTTCTTGAGTTTCTTAAAAGTATCCTAGAATGTATAAGAACTTAAAAGGGAAGGAAATTATTTAAATATTCTATGCTTCTGCACCTCACCTCAGGTTTGGAAGTCTTCCTTTACATCTGAATTTCATAGGCCAAATTATACCTCAAAGGGACATTTCTTTGGATTCAGGAAAATGATGTTAGAGATGCCAAATGGATGCCAAATGCTGACTGTGGTGGAAATGTGATTGCAGACTGAGATGCAGAAATATTACTCCCCCTAAGTCATCAAGTTCAATCACTTTAGGTCTGGATTTGAACTGGTCACTCGTGACCAAAACTTACTTCCAGAGACTTGCCTATTGAAGAAAATAAGTATCCAAATGCTTGGTTTACTTCTGTAAGACTGTAAGCACATCCAAGTCAGTAATTTTATGCCATGACATGCGGCTATTTTGTGAAGGTGTTGTTCAAACTGCAATGATTTCACTTTTTAAATTGGTAGTATTTTGTATCTTCTGTATTAGCATATGGATTCTAAAACCTGAATTTATGAAATTAATTCTAATAACAAGATAAATAGTGCCTTCATGAACATGTACAGGTTATTTGTATCAGACTTTTCAGTCTGTGTCACAAGATTTTCATTCTCAGTTTTGTTTCATCTTCTGGTTTGTCCTGGTGCTTCCTGCTTCCTCTGTGCTGTTCTGCTCTGTCTCCTTTCACTCTGGGCCATTTCGTTTGTACTTTTCTCCAAGTTTCTGCAACACAGCATGGAATAGAGCATTCCATTAGTTGTTTGTTTGTTTGTTTGTTTGTTTCTATAGCTTCTCTCCCCTGAAGCACTATTTTCCCCATATTTCCTCCTTCCTATTCTGTATCTGCCACTAGCCATAATAGCAGCAGAACTGGACTGCATGTATATAGCCTTCTGATTTTATTTTATTTTTTTTTCCCAGCCAAAATTCTGTGTAGCTGCCTTAGACTTTTCCAGCCTGGGAAGCCAACTTCCTTTAGGGCTTCCTTTCAGTTCTGACACCTGCCCCTTCCTGGCAAGGTGTTCCCCTCCATGCCCTTTCTCTATTGCAGAACTGGTGAGCTCTGCCCCTTCCAGTCCTGTTGAGGTGAGTACCACTGCTGGTGCTTCAGCATGGAGTCCTCCTACTCCCATCCTTCAGCTTACAGTGTGTTTGCTGCTGTTACCTCCAAATAAAAATGTCAAATTGGAGGTTAAACTGGAAAGTAGACCACTATGGTTCAGTTGCAATAGTGTAATCAGGACCAGAATCTGACCCTTATTCAACACACCGATGCATGTCTTCATGCAGAAAGTTTATGTTCACAGTGTTCCCATATGCAACTCAGTCCCTACTCTGAAATCAAACTGTGGCATGTCCTTCATATCTAATTCACATATTTTGTTCCCTCTTTGTAGAACTTGTGAGAAATGTTGATGAACAGAAAAAAGACCAGAGCAGAAATTCCACAGATGCACAGTTACAGGAAGAGACAAGAAGCATACAAAATGAGAGTAGTCAGGGAAGCGATGGTACAACCTGTCCTACCAGATCCATCGTCCTACAAGTAGTCACTTCCGACACTTCTCTGAGTGATGAATCCAACTCAGAAAAATGCACTAACTCTGATCCGAACCAGAAAGATCTCACCGATGCCCAGCAAGAAACACAGAATACAGACCCACTGAATGGTAATACTTCTTCACAAAGCACCAGTCAATCTAATGAAGCTGTCCAGGGCGAAGCTGCAGCAGTGTCTGGTATCTCCCTGTCAAACACTGACAGTAGTGAAATATCAAAACAAGGTGTTGTAAAACCTCCTGCATAAGAAAGTTGCTTCAGGCAATGTAGAAGCAATAGTGTCCTAAAACCATCAAATAAAAGAGCTTTGATATAAGCAAGTATAATCTGCTTGATATTAGTTATTTGGTATCTTGTAGAAAGTCCTTCACATAAAATACCAAGACTTTTAGTTGAACTGCAAGGGTGATTTTAAAATAATCTATAGATGCGTATCTGTAATTAAATATGCTTCCTTACTGAAGAATGAAGTAAACTTTCAAAATAGAACTATCTAACATTTTGTAATCATTGTGCTATTAAAATGCACAACCTTAGATTAGGCACCTAATATGACTACTATGTTGTAAAGTACATCCTTTGTACTAAATACAACGTGAATTTTGATCTAACTTTGATCAATTTATGTAGATGCTATTTCCTAACAGTAGTAGGCCCGGGACTGGGTCATGCTCTTAATACAAAAGATCAGTCTCCTGGCTGTAGTTTCCAGGACAGGCAGAACAGCCAAAAAATCCTATAATGTCAGAATACTTTTTTGGGAATGTATTTTATCACAAGCTGACTGTGGTTTAGTATCTGATGATTTTAAAACATTACCAAGTTGAAGATGACCAAGCATTATGAATAGATGTTAGCAATGTAAATGAAAGACATAGTGCATTTTTATTTTATTTTCATACGGTCTGAATTTTCTTATTGTTAGAATAAATCTGAGGTATTAGGGTAACAGGAATAATCAAAACATATAATGGCATTTGTTTTCTTTGCTTCTAATTAAAATGTTAAATTCATTAATACTTTTTTGACAGTGGGCCTTGAAATATTGTGCCAGAAGTACGGCATTGCCTGAGCAACAGCACTGAAGTGCTTATGAAGCTTAGCTTAGACATAAATATATAACTTGGCGTATTTCTAAAAAATCTTTTTTATGGAGAACTCCCACTTATTCTGGAGTCCAACATTCTACCCAATTTCAGTGCACCCATGGTTTTGTTGTTGACAGATTTTAATTTTTATTTTTCCACCAGCAATAACAGATGGTTAATTTAGGGTCCTAAATCAAAATATTTACACTAAAATTAATTCCACAGCATCTAATAATTGACGTTTTTGTCTTTGACATGCATTTTTTGTACCACTTTTTCTGTTAAGGTCCAATTTGAAATTTAAGTACCTTAGAAAAGTTTCCCATCTCCTGGGTGAGGAAGACAGTAGGAAAAATTACACCTGTTGTATTTCAAGCTGTGAAGAAGGCCATTGTGGTGTAGCTGTCCCTGAGTGTCAGTAGATGATTTTTGAACGTAAATGTTGTTTGTGAAATCAGATACGACTTGGCATGCAATTTTTGCACTCTGTTGCCTTGTGAATCTTTAAAACCCACCTTTCATATGAGAGTAGAGGTTTCTTACTTTGGAAAAAAAAGCTAATCTTTTTCTGAGGAATTCATTTGCCAAGGCATGAAATTTGCTACAGAAGGCCTTATATCTTAATACTTCAATCTGCAAAATTTATAAAAAGGGTAGGAAGTGATCAAGTTTGTAATAGTTTATTTCCAGTGACAAATGTCATCTAGAAGGTATATTTTTTCTTGAAGATGGTAAAAAAGATTAATAACAGGATTTCCACCAATCCAAGGAGGATTCTTCTCTTGAGATGTCAATAGTCAAACACAGTTCAGATGAATAACGGTGCAGAAATAAGAGAGAGATCCAAATGTTTTCTGGAAATAAATAGTACTGGTAGGGTCCTGAATGAAAAAACAAAGCTTATACAAGGACAGCACTCAGCCCTTGCATCTCTAAAGAGGCAGCAGTACCTAAACCATGGAACGATAACAAGTCACGGAAAAAGGGGAGATATATCAGGAGACATGAAGCATCAAGTGATCCAGCACACAGTAGGAGAAGCAGAAAATTATTTTTCAAGGCAACTCCAGAGGCTGAGCTATGGGCCAACGCATGCTTATTGGTATTCACCAATTTATGCCTGAGCCATGATGGATTTTCTAGCTGATTGACACAGAAAGTTTTGGTATAATAATGCACACTTCTCTACTGAAACTAAACATCTGTACCGGAAAGATCTAAACTGCTGCATACTTTGGAAGTGAAATGGAACTGAAAGGATCTTTTCTCCAAACTGCTCTGTACTATATGCTGTGCCTTTTCCTCCTGGTGAAAATATGTGAGAAGCACAGGCTTCATGCTGTTGATAGAACATGCACCCTGCTATGGCACATTCTGAAAAGTTCTTCAAAATACTTTGGAAACTATTCATCTGCTACAGTTTGTTAATGAATGCAGTCATCAGTTCTTGCTGCTGTCACGGGGAATGACACTGTTATTCAGCAAACGTATGCATTCCCAGTTTGTTGCATCTTGCATTCCAGAATAGTGGCTTTTCACCTGTTTAGACCTGGGAAACCTTAACATTTTTCCAGTGGAAATGCACATCCCTAGTCAGGCAACTTATGCCTACAGAATATAAGACAGCATTTTTTTTAGTCTCATGAACCTTTTGTGGACTCTGTCACAAGTAATTCCTGGTCCCTCCCGTCAGAAAACCACAGGATGAGTCTGGATTTCTCTTTTGCTTGAAGATTTACACTATCACAAATATTTAATTGAGAACTACAATGGATAGAATAAGGAAATTGATTAGGTTTTGTTTTTAAAGGCATCTGTTATTTGAAAGCCTTTTCAGTTGTCATTTTATGTAGCAGACACTTCTACGAAACTTCTGTTCTTTCCAGTATGTTGAATTGACTCTCAGCCATCTCCTTCAGAAATTATTTGTGTTCACATGCCAGCATAGATAAATCACAGGAAAGTGGAGAGCTTGATGTTTTGCCTGGTTTCTGTAGCATACCAATGTCAGTCTAGTACTCTCTGAACAAGCTCTTCCAGATATTCCACAGATTGAGGGTACAATGTTTAATATTAAATTTACTTATCTGAAGTCATTTGATATTACATTGCCCTTGCCCATCTCCACTGAGCCTTCTTCCATTGTTAGGGTTTATTGGTCACAGTGTCATTTATGTTTCATTTTTATTTCATCAAATAGGTTTATTTATATTTTAATAACATTTGATTCTTGCATTGTCCCTATTTTCTCAATATTTAAATCTGTCATAGAAAGCTATTTTGAATACTTTCTGGTCTTTTGAAATGACTTACAGAGCAACTATGTCATCATATTCTTAGAACTTTATTTCCTAAGGACAGATGATCAGCCATATTACTATTTCAGTAAGAAAGTTGACTATATACTATTTAAATATGATATTTTAAGTCAGCAGAAACTCTTTCACAGAATTTCCCATTTAACATATTTTTCACAAATTGATGGCATATTAAAATATCTTGTCAAGTGCAAATGATGAAACAGAGGAACATTTGTATATACTAAATATATATCTTATCTCAAATTGCTTCTGGTTTTCCTGGACGGAACATATTTCTCACTACATGAAAAAAAAAAAAAAGTGATTTAATTGAAACTGTATTTTCTAATGGAAAATACTGAATTAATTAAAACACTTAGTGTTTTTTTTAGTTCAAGAAAAAAGTGAGAATTTGTTGTTACATATGAGAAATATTTTACATGTATATTTAGAAAATCTTCTTAAAGTAAAAATAAGATTACAAATAAGAAACTGGTGTTGCAACTTGTACACAACGTTCTTCACTAATTCATAATTTAAAAATAACTAAGTTTAAAAAATATGTTTTGCAATAGCTCTGATGATTTTGCAGGAGACTCAGGGTGGATGACAACTGAAGAGTAATGACTGGCTTTTGAGTGCTGACCATTAGGACTGAGAGTCTCACTGCAGTCTTGGCTGCAACACATTTATTCTAAGAGTCTGGTACTGTCCAGAATGACGGAATCATTAGCATAAGGTAGTATTTGTGCATGGATTTGGGTATATCAAAGGAAAACAATAGTGCAAGTGCCCTCTCCAAACTTTATATAAATTCTTAAGTCTCACAGGAAGTATGAACATAGAGTGTACCATGCCATCATAATTAACTATGTTTGTTTTCTCTTTAAGATATTTTCTCCATGGGAATAAACAAAGGCTGGGGAAAAATAATACAGAACAGTCAGGAAGAGTAAAAATCCAAAATAAGAAATACAGCAGTGTATGTTTCCATGTATGAATAAATGCAGATAGAAATGAGAACAGACTGTTGAGAAAGAGAGAAGCTAACTGTGGATACCAGGAATCTAAGAATTAAAGAATATATATATATATATATATATATATATATATATACACACACACACATATATATACTTACATATATGTATATATGCATATTCCTTCTAGATTCAGCCTTGACTAGGAATGGCCATTATTTTTCAATTTTATTTTATGTATCTCATCTACTGTTCCTCCATGTGGAGTAACAAGTATTTTTCTATTACTTTTCCTCTGCTAATGGCCAGCAGACTCACACAGGACACTTTTTTAACCAAGGCAATTTTCAGCAGAATGCTTCACTTGCAAGCAAGAAGGTAGAATACATAAGACATTGTTTTCATTATTTTATTTATTTATTTATTTATTTTGCTTGGTTTCCGAATTAGAGTATTTTAATCATTTTAAGGAGCACTATATATTTATCAGGGCATTATTAACACTCTCCGTACAAAATCTTTCTACATCTGAACTTTCTGCCAGCCCTGTACTAAGGATGGGGGCAGCAGGCTAAAGAAGTGCCCAAAGTGCTTGCTGACGCACCCTGGGTGGAGAAGCAAGTTCCAGGGTGCTCTGAGGCTGGGAGAGAGACCTGAAAGTAGGTAAGGAGAAAAGCAACGTAGTTACTCAGAGTTAATTTCATAAGTTAGCTGTCATTGTCCTTTATAAAAAACAGAAAACTAACTCTCAGCATTCTGTAGGAAAGAAATTGCAATATAACAGGGATGGAAAACAAAAGTAATCACAGGGGAAGATGATCTGCCTTCCTGGAAACTGTCACCGAATTGTTAGGCATGCTATGAGAGGGTTCTCTGATAAAAAAAAAAAAAAAAAAAAAAAAAAAAAAAGAGAAAAGGGATTGTTTTACCCTCCTTGTATGACATCTCTTTCTAGGGTTAGTTCTCATACGCCATCACATTTTATTACCAGGTTTTGTTCTGCCCCACATCCTGGTCAGTGCAAAGGGAGAACCGGGCACTGTTAGGAGAGCTTGGCTTGGGACTGAACGCTGCTTTCCTCTGAAGCACCTCTGTCCTTTCCACAATCTCACTGTCATTTAATTGAATGTTACAAGATTAAGTGAAACTATTATAAGGTGATTTTTTTTTTAAAGTGATGATCTTCCTTTTCTCCTGAGTGATTTATTAATTAGAAAATTCATTTAAAAACTGCTTATGTTTTATTAAACAACTCCGTGTTTCAATGATTTATAATGGCTAATTGGCATGCTTTTAACTTTTCACTCATGATGATAGCCACATTAATCCTTAATGTCAAAATGTAAAGGAGACAATAAATCTCTGATAAAACAGATTACCAGTAACTCTGTCCCATGTGACAGTAGAGGACTATCCAGTCACAGTGAGTTATAGAAAGCATGCAGAGCCTTCAGCAGTCACTGTCTGAGAGCCTCTGGAGGATAGCCAGGTAAAACAGCACAAACCCACACCAACAACATGTCAGTTTAATTTACGGCCATGTGGGTGGCATCAAGTTATCATCCATGCCATGCAAGTGCTGGTGGCGGCTCAGTCTTGTGGCAGCCCCATGGTGCTCAACTGTGTTTTACTGTGCCGGGTGGAACCCTTCCTGTCCGTGTAGAGCAGGTGCAGATCACAGCTCCGTGTGCTGCTCATGGCACTCCCCGTGTGTGGCTAAACAGCACTGCAGGGCTTTGGGGCCTGGCCTGGCAGAAGCAGCTGTGCTTGTGCCGGGGAGGAGGACAGAGGGAAGGCGATATTAAAAAATCAAGCTATGTGCTAATAAAAAGAATACGGTTTATGAGATAAAAGCTGTTAGTGACCATTTGAAGGTTGTTATAAAATTGGCACACTGACACAAAGAATGTTATGTATGGGTTAGAGTTCATTGTTTTGTTTCTATGAAGATTAATACATTTTCATTTACTTTAATACATTTTTGTTTCAATGAAGATCCACAGTTCCTGTTTCACAAGGCCTTCACAGAACACTCTCACTCCTAAAACCATGCTAATCAGTCGAAGTCAAGTATGAAAATTAAATATTTAGAGCAATAGATTGTGCTTTCATACCCCTCCCCCCCCCCCCCCCCTTTTTTTTTTACAGATAATAATAAAAGTTTTGCTGAATCTCTCCAAAAATAACTGCAGGCAGGAAGATCTGGAGAAATTTTATTTTTTTTTTTAATTCATTTTACTTCATTTTATAAGGCTTCAAAATCCTTTAGAGACCTGGCTGTCTATCAGCCATGCACACTACATTAACATAAGAAAAATGAGGGGAAGAACACTAGTTACAGAGCGGGCAGCATCCTGGCAATGAAAACATTGGTAAAAACCAGTAACAAAATTCTCTCGTTTACTGTGATGCTATGTCACAGCTATTCCCCGTGCTGTTCCCCATGCTATTTCCCCATGCTTATTCGCATGAGCTCCCATTCCTCTCTTCTCTCTCTCTTTTCTAAACTCTGAGCCTCTTCAGCTTTGACTCACTGTCTTTCAATTTTCCATTTGAATTGCACATCAACTGCTTTCCCTTTCAGCAACTCGTGCCTTTGGGTTTTGTCTTTCAAAAGTCTTCCCCAACCTGTATTTATATTTCTGTAGCTTTTCCCCTTCTCCCGGCTCACCTTTGCTACTTTTGAGACTCTGTGCTTTTCCTTTTTCACATTTTCAGTTCAGCATTACTAATCACTGGTGGGACCACTCCATTCATTGGTTAAAGCTGAGAAGTCACCATACAGCTAGTATATAATACTGTAAGGTTGTTGCATTTCCCCCATAGCTACTATCCAAAACCAGTTTGTAATTTTCCCAGCTGTACTCATTCAAAATCACTCAAGGAATAGTTTAAGCAAGAACTCAGTATTATGATTAGAAGTTTGAGATCTGTATTGTATCACTTAGTTTGAAAACTACTCTTGTCACTTGATATCATTTCTCCTATCTGATTGAACTAATTGAATTTTTAAAATTTGACATTGACATCTTCCACTAAGTGAAACTTGCCCCTATTTTTAATGCCTACATCGAAGAGGATTTAAACAGCACATCTCTGCAGATGGTGAATTTTGACTTTCAGTAAGTTGGAAGGTTAAAAACAAAAAACACTTCATTACTGCTTGTGTAAATGTTGTATTTTTGTTTCATGGTGTGTGGTCTATTGCTTTCATTCTATCTTTTGCCTTTTGGATAAACCACAATGATCAGTTAAGTCACTCCTATATTTATTTTAGTAAGAAAGAAGTTAAAGAAAGCCATGATGGAACCCTCACTTTAACCTTCAGATAGAAAAGGGAGGAGCATTTCTGCTTGTCTAAGGCTGTGCAAGTGCTATTTATTTGGTTTACTTCCTTGCTTGATTTCCCAATAACATTTTTTTCTTCTTCCAGGTGAGCCTATACACTGTAAGAAATCAGAAGATATAGTAAAAGCCACTGAGCAAAAACAAGCACTGGTACACAACTAGATTTCCTGTTTCTTAAAAGCTTCTGACATTTCAGGCAGGACAGGTAATTTTGACATTTATTTCCTATAAAGAGGAGAGTTTTATATGATAAGGATTCACTTATTGTTATTATTATCCTCTTTGGTCTATTTCTGTTGTGGTTTTATTACAAAATTTTGAAACTGGTATGTGCTATAGCCTGCTTTCTATTTCCCTTTAAAAGTTATTCAATACAATGGAAGGGAAACCCAATTCTGTTATGTTTCTGAATTTTTAATGTGAGACTAAATAAACATGCAATAATAAATCCTTGATTCAATTATATTAAATACTGGTAGTGATAGTAGTTAAAGGCCTATTGTTTACAAATTTTCATTTGAACCCTGTTGCAGGAGAAAAGAAGAACACTGTCTGTTCCTGCACCTGTGCTCTCAGAGGCTGTTATCTGTCATCTTATTCTTGGATCATCCTGTTTCTGTGGAGAGTGATTGGACAAAATGATCAAAAGTGTAAAACATTAAACCCTGAGCTGGTAACTCAAGGCACTTAACAACTCTCAGAATTTCAGTTGTATTTGTTGTTGTTATTTCCTCTTCTTTTCTGCTTTCTTAAACTAGCCAAAATAATTTTTTCAGCCAAAGTTGAACCTCGCTGTGTTGTATCACTGACACCAGACATTTCCAATTAGTCATGAGACATGTGAAAACATGGCAATCATCATCTGCACTGGATTGCTGTTACATGTCACTGCTACTGGTGTCCAATAGAAGTGGAAAGTCAAAATGAGATGTTGCTATAGACACTTGTTCATGCAACCATGCTGCATGCAACGTTGAAGTTCTACTCGTTAGCTTCCTTTAAATATCTGGAATTAAAAATATGTAGACTGTGTGGGAAGTTCTAGAGTTGTACAGATGAGCCTGCGTGAATGATGACTCTTTCCCTTTGCGGTGGCTGCCATATGGAGAGAAATGGTGTTTAAGAAATCAGTATTTGAAAACCTCTTTAAAATTAATTGAATAGCATCCAGTATTATGATTAAAACATTCTCAGTGCAACAGTGTTTTCTCAGATGTCACAGCAGTGGTGTCAGCCCTACCGTGAAGCTGGTGCTTATTGTTCTGTAGGCGGAAGAGACTGCTACATGAATACATGGAAATTGCTTTGTTCCAGCAGAGTTCTGCCTCTCAGGCAGAACTGGAAGGTGGCACTAAGACCTTATATCATGGTTTTTCTCAAATGCAAAGCTAATGACAAGAATGCAACAAAGTCCTTCCTTGCCTTGTTTCATTAAAAGAAAACACCAGAGCATCTTTCTCTGAGAGGCAGCAAAAGCGGAGCATGCAGGCGGTTACCTCTGCAAGAAGTCTCAGGATGAGCCATCCAGCCCCAGCTGTGCCCAGAAAGAGACTCCATGTTCATCTCTGCTTCCCTCAAGCTGCACAGGCCCCTTGGCTTGCCCCTTGGCCTCATGCAGCCCGCCAACAACCTTGTTGCAACAACTGCTGCAGCCTACCAGGAATCCTCCATCCCCCTCTTCAGGTTGTATGCTCGTGGGTGTGTTGGGTCACTGCATTTCCCATTTTTGGACCCCGCGGTTATTACCTCACTGACCAAAAAGTCTGCAATCAGCCATGGTCCACTCTGAAGAGGACTCGTGGGGGCAGTGGCTCTCCCCTCTATGCAGAGGCCTGTGTACTACTCACCTGCTGCTTCAGGGATCTAACCAGAGCTCAAGCATAACATAGGCACCAGGCTCAGCCTCAATACGGACACGTTATGTCCCGATTGAAGAAAGAATAGTAAACCAATCACCCCGTACTGAGGGAAGCGTACACGTCCATACCTTTGACTGTCTCCTTTCTGACAGCACAACCATTGAAATTGAGCTGGGAACAATACAAGCTCTGAGCCCTGGGATAAGGGCATGCCAAAAGGTGGAATTTCTGTTGTTGAATATGTAAGCCATATACACACTATGCATAATTAGTGTGCATAGTTTTAACTTAAGAAATATTTGTGCATATAGGTTGTAAAAAGTGCATTTAAACTGTTTTGTGTATCTGGTCCAGGGCTTGTATTTGGCATGGACAAAGTTCTGTACAGTGCAGTTAAAGAATGAAATGTTAATGAATGAAATTGTATCATATATGTTATAATGCAATTGATATTTTTTGCTAAGAGTTAAGAATTTATATATTATCTACCAGTGTTTGAGCAAATCATTAGTAGCTGGGATCACTCCATGCACCTTTGCAATCCTTTTTGGGGAATGTTGGGCACATTTTTTCCTTTATAATGAAATGTAAACCATCTTATGGTTTCTTATTGTCATTATGACAAAAGAAGAAGCATATTGTTTATATCAGACTTTTTTTTTTTTTTTTTTTTTTTTTTTTTTTGAATTGTAAGTTGTCATAGCTTATGGCAGTAGAAAATCTTGTTTAAGATCTGAGAATTTTGGTTTTATGTCTTTTCTTTCAAAACATGGGACCTTATTTCAGATGTGTTGAGCATCTGCAGTCCCACCAAATTTGAAAAGATCAAAAGATGACTGATATTTTTTAAAATTAGGCCAGTTATATCTTTGTAATGTTCTTCAATATCGTGATTTATGATTCATTGAGAACAGAAGTCAGGAGCAATCAAAATGTAATGTTCTTATTGTATTTTCAATTTCAGACTTTTACCATAGTTGAACTTGACTTTTTCTTTCTGTATCTCTGTCCCATCACCACTGAGATGCTCTGCAGAAGTTTTTTCCTGGAAATAGAATCAGAAGTTATAGCTGATTCTGCAGTCTACTGGGAGCATTCTGTGGGGCTCTTGGTGTCCTGTTGTTATACCTGGCCCTGTGATCTCCCACTGCAGAGGCTAGGAGGAATTCCTGATCTCACAGGAGGTACTCAGTGCCTGCAGATCTCCTTCATTAATATAGAAATGTGATTTGTTTATAAATATTCCTACTTGCTCATTTGTATTCAGTTTTAATCACTGTGGTAGATGTTACTGAAATACAAGCAGAGTCCTTACTTTTTCTTTAAAGCCAGCTAATTCTCTTTCTTTCTTCCTTTATTCTTAGCAAGGTTTTATCTGGACATGACCCAAAACTTACTGTGTTATTTGGTTGAGGAGAAATTTACTTTGGTGGAGAAGACCATAATAACCATGTGTTAGCTAAGGCTTTGACCTTGGGTGGAATTCAAATGGCAGAGGGGCTTCTTGTTGGAGGCTCTCCTGAACAAAAATTTCTCTCTGAAACCTGCAAGGCTGCACTACCAAAACACTGCATGGGGCCATAAGAAATGGTATTTGTATATGCATCTCTCCCACAGCATTATGGGCATGTACCCCTGCATTGAGCACACTGAGGAACTGTAGCTATAGATTAGCCCTCAAGAATTTTATTTTGTATTTTTATCTTGAGATATCTGACAAATATATTATGTAATATTGTTATGGGTTATGATCTAGCCAGTATTTTTTTATTTAATTTTCAACAAGGCAATCTACAACTGTGTGTTTTTATTCTGCTGTATTTGTCCGTATTTCCTATGATGATATTCCTAAATAAATTTGATTTGAGGGCAAGGATCATGAAGCTATTGAATGTTAGTTACAAATTTGCTTTACTGAAGCATTTGCTCATTTGCATATGATTGCCTTTGGAAAGTGACAGATCATAAATGGTTGTTTCCACACCTTTTGCCTGCTTGCAGCTCCGTGCTTTTTCCATAACTGTGCCAGTCTGTCATACAAACTCACTTGTATCTCATAGCACTCTTGAAAACAAGTAAGCTTTTCCTTCTTAACTTTTACTGCTAAAGTAGCCCTCATATGAAGGAAGTCATAACCAATAAAGCAGTATTTTCTCCCCAGAATTTTAACATGGGCTGGCATTGTTGAAATTGCTGGGACTGCTCATGTTAGCAAACATTTGTCAGGAAGGGTGCGACTTTCAGAGGTGCCTCTATGCCATACCATAAGTTTAATCAGCAGAGTTCAGTGGTACAGGGCCTCATCCTGCTACAAATGGAAATCAATGGAAAGAGTCTCATTGGCTTGGATTTGCATCACATCCTAACAAGCTGCATGATGGTAGTAAATACAGACATCTACTTCATAGCATGTACTTTGCAATTCCTTTATCCCAGATGCTCTCCCTTTTCAGCTACACACTTGAAGGCTTATCATGTGTTGTAAGTATGCCAGAAGCCAATCGAGCCACTACTGAGACCAAAATAACTTAAAATTAAGAAATTAATCAATATCCCTAGTTGTAATGTATAAAATGCATATTTTTAACTGACTATGGAGTTATTACATGACAAAGTGGAAAAGGTAAGGATAACTAACGTTCTTCAGTAACACCTTAAAATTTTAAGTCTAGAGTAGCTTAGCAATGATTTATCTGAGAGGGGAGTGCATCCAAATGTAAATAATTATTTAAAAAATCAAATCAATGAAAACACAGATATGGAAAAATGAGTAGAAATGGCATTTAATACTATAAAGAAAAGAAAGTGTTCTCTGTCAAATACACTATACAAACATTTAAGCAGCTTTCCTGGGACAGTTTTACTTTCCTGGTCATGTAATTGTTTAATGGGTCTCCAGAGACTCATTGTCTGTGTCCTGGGATGGACATTCAGAAGTTTTACAGGATTGTGGACTTCTAAGTAGTCCTCTAGGAACAAAGAGGCAACTCATAACCAGAGAGATATAAATGTGGGGGAAAAAAGAATATAAAAGAAAATAAATTAAAAAAAAAAAAAAACACCTTGTAAAAACATGGATTTTAACTGTTTCGGGCTGTTGGGCTGAATGTTCCTACAAAACACTTCTCTTCTGCTTAGGCAAGTCCTGTTCCTACAGGTTTTGCAGTGGGCAGCAAAGGCAGTGAGAGGCTGGGATTGGATAGCTCAGCCCTTCGATCAGAAGGAAAGAAAGCATAATCCTATGTTTGGTAAACTGTCAATAATTAAAGTAATTAAGGTGTTGAGGCAAATAAAACGTTGCAAATAAACCAACCAACCAAACAAACAAACAAAAAACTAACAAAAACAAACAACAAAATGAAATAAAACCAAATTAAAACAAAACCAAAATAAAACACAACCAAACAAAATACTCCCAAACCCACAACTCTAAAAGATGGCAGTAAAACTATTACTGATGCTTCTTACATATGGATTGATTACTGTTGGAGAACTTTTCATTAGCAAATCTTGATAGGTAATGTCCTCAATAGATGTACTCTAAAGCTGAGGAGTCTCGTACGTCTGTAACACCATATGTAGATCACTTTTACAAGTCTGAAGTAACACAAAATTAAACACATGAATATAATGTGGTCAGAGTCAAAATGGGAAGTGGAATCTGAGCCTTGAACACAGTTCAACAGAACAGATGATTTTTCATTTTGTTTGGACTGTAGTTATAAAGTTGTCTCATAGTCATATAGGGTCTGATCCTGAGCACTTACACAAGCAACTCTCCTGAACCTGCAAGATGGACTTTTAGTACAGTCAGACCTTAAGGCTTGTATCAAAATATTGTGAAAAACCTATCAAAGAACATGAAAGTATGTGCTATTTATATAAAGCCTGTTATAGTTTTCTTTGTCTAAATTCAGTGAGTGAATGGGTCAAATGCACCCATGCTACAATGCCATGAAAACCAGTCAAACCAGTGTCATTATGTCAGGAATTAATTTGATAATTGGGTCATGATAGGTTGTCCCTATTTCTCTGTATTTAGCTGTATTATTGAGGGTTTTCTGCAGCAGGAGGAATCTCTGATATTCTGTAGAAGGCACTGCTCAACTTCTAGCTGCCTTTAATTCTTTTATTGAAATTATACTTCCTTTTCTTTGAGATCTCTCTCGTTTTTGCTTTCCAGTCAGAAACAAACATTTGACTTTATCTCCTGAGGTACTCCAGTAATGTACAATTGGAATGAATGGCAATGAATTTGTGTCAAGCACTGCTACTTGGTGGATGATGAATCTTTATTTTAGCATTCGTGTCTGATAGAGACCCCTGTTCGGCTACTAACAAGGTGGTTTTGGGTAGGGCAGAACTATGATTGCAGCCATAAAAAGTTCTGACGGACACATGTGTGTTAGCAAGCAAATAATGGGTACAGGAACAGGGCTGCAGAGTTGATATTTCCAGTAAATTAGAGAATAAAAACAGCACAAGCAATTTAAATATTATTTATAATTGACCTTCATGTCTGTTTTTAATATTCAATCTGCTGAGTGTTTAAGAAAGCAATTAAAAGTCCCATATAATGTTAAAACCCTTGATAAATGTAATAAACAAATGACATATTCAAAAGAGAGAATCTATGTCCCATTAGGAGAGAAAAAGAAAGATGAGAGCAACATATGGCAGTATAATTAGCATGATTAGGGAAGCACATCAACAGAATTTATGCTGCAGGGAAAATGTAATAAGAAACCTACACACTTTCCTCACTGCCTTGAAAACTGCAAATATCGCTTTCTGAAAAGGAGAAGATGCAGAAAGGCTCTCTGGCATTTAAAGCTGTAACTTGTGTTCTTCTGTCGTTATTAAAGATGCACACAGCCATCTGCAAACCATTTATTTTTTGCAGAGTTCACATTGTCCCATTGCTTTGATTAATAAGGAGCAATATTACACCTCAGCTGCTTTTCAGAAAGATGCTATTTTGGAAACCTAATTAATACTCGCTCCACAGTTAGCTTGAGGTGTTCGTTAGTGCCAGATACTGAGTTCTTATTTGTTTCACATTATGTGGAGAGTATTGCTTCTCAATGCCAACGTTTTTGTTTTGTATTTTGGAATAACCTTTCAACACCCCCACTCTCCCTAGCCCTCCATTCAGGAGAGCTAATAACACCTGTCGTCATTATTTTAACATGCCCATTACATCTGTCAAAGACAAAGCGGGTTATTTACATAGTTAGACTATCCTGATGCACAGCAAATATTCCTGCCATTTTCTGAACAGTTGGGTGAAAGCGAAAAGAGAAATTTAGAAACCTAGCAATGCGATTCAAATTTCAGCTTACCACTAAGGGTCAGTATAAACTAAGTAAATGAGTTGTTACAGAACCGAAACAGAGTAAGTTTTGCCTAGCAGGAGTACCAAATATCTTTTATGCCCCAGAAATACCAGATCACTTTATAAATACAACCCCCCCCACCCCCAAAAAAAAAAAAAAAAAAAAAAAAAAAAAAATCTACAGCAGAAATACCCTTGCTCTAGGCACTGAACTTGTACAAACTTCATCAGCCAGCTTTACTGTATCTGGCAGTCAGCAGCATGTCACCAAGTGGCCTGAGGCTTAGTAAAGACTGCAAAAACATCTTGATATTTGCCCAAGGTGCTGCTGCTGAGGATGACCCTGCTGCCTTGCTGGGTAAAGGAGTGAACTCAACAAAGCAGGAGAGACATTTAGCATCCACTCAGCTGCCAAGTATAATACTCCCTGCGGAAAGGTCAAATGTAATTGCACTTGTGAGGAACGAACAGAACAACTGAGACTTTTATTGCAACCCACCATTGTGCTGAGCAGCTAAGGAAGAAGATAAGGAGAATAAAAGAAGACCCTGAGCACCAATTGGACCTGAGCACCAATGTGGAGAACGGATGGAGAGCTTTAGGGACAGCATGCTTTAAATATGCCTTATGGTGTACCCTGAGAACTAGGGACAGAGAACATCTTAGCTGTTCTTCACAGGCCTGACCTACCCACAGGATTTTCATTCTGTGCAGAGGCTGGAGTTTTGGTGTATACAAGAGCTCATAGAGGATGGACACACACATACATACACGAGGACGTAACCTCTGTAAAATCAGTAACACAGATGGGGCCGGCTGTCCTAGTGCAGATTGCCACTCGCCACCTGCACTCTGTCTTCTAAAAACCTGCCAGTAGAAGGTACACTGTCCCCTTAGGCTCCACAGAAATAGGGTCCCTCATAAAAAGCTCATGTCTCAAACTGCAAGAGAAATTAAAAAGAGGGGAAGCCTGCACTGAGCTGTGGCACTTGCCTGCACGGTGCCAGCTGCCAGACACACAGAGGTAGCCCCGGAGCCTGCAGGACCCCTTTAGGTCCCTCCCCAGCCACCAGCAGCACTGGAGCTTGTCCAGTCACCCGCCAGTTTGCCTTGTGGAACAGAATAATCATGTTTTTAAAGAGCACAACCCACCACTGACCTTGTCTTTGGTACTGCGGTCAGTCAGAGAGAAGACAGACAGACTGCAAGCCCCTTCCTCAGGCAGCAGGGCCGCAGCACCATCGTGTTACAGGTGCTTGTATGGCTTCAACAAAACCAATGGGGCAAGAACTAATGGGAATTTTTTGATTATCGTAGTAGCTAATCAGAGCCTTTTCCAGTGTGCATCGGTGGGGACAATTAATTATGAGAAGATAGTGGGGTTTTCTTTGAAGATTTCAGCAGCATTGATGGCAGTCCTAAGAGAACGTCAGTAATTCAGTGGTTAAATCGCCTGCAGGATGACAGGAGGTTTCCTGTACACTACACACCATACTTTCCCCTAAGAAAGTCTGCTGTCAGCCAAAACCTATGGCCATTCTTGAGCAAAATTCCTCTGACTTCAGTGGAAATTATGCTTTAGAAAGGACTTTTAAATGTTGGCTCTTACTTTGAATCTATTTAAGTATTATCTGGCTTTGCACCTGGAGAATAAACAACACATACCATCCTGTAAGTCAAGGCGTGGAATTTTTCCAACTAACTTATTAGCACAATGTCTCAATAAATCTCTCTAATGGGAAGGATCTGTCATGGAATAACAAGTATAACTTAAGAAAAAGAAACAAGTCTGTAAAATGCAGTAACAAAGTGCCTTTAAAATGCTATACATTAATGAGTTAGGGGATTCTGGGAAAAGCCTGAGACCAGTCCAAACAGACAGTTTTCTTTCAAGTCTTGCTGTAGTGTTCATTCTGCAAATAGCATTTCCTACAAAATTTTGACAGCAAGAACAGGAAATGTAGAGCAGCATGGAAAGGTGGTAGATGTAAGAACATGATGGGCGGGAAAGGAAAAAAACAGAGTTGCCTGTTAAAAAAGAACTATGTTCATTACTTCCATTACTTGCCTTTTATTTATTTATTTATTCCCCCCCCCCCCCCCTTTTTTTTTTATTATTTTATTTTCTCTTTTTCCATCAGCCTATTCATGGAAGATGGACTAATACAATCTATCTCTAACAATCCTGCTCCCACCAAGCCTGCAAGTACTCCCTAGCAGGAGGCAGGTATTTTGAGAGGAGGTGCCTTGAAATGGAAATATCACAATTTTCCTTTAGGGTGTTTTCATGGCATGCCGTTTCAGACACTTGAAGTTCACTAACTTTTTATCTACTCTCTCAATCTGCTATTGATTCATCTACAGTAAAAAAGAAAGACAAAAATTAATGGATTTTTTGGTTTTATTCCATGCTTTTAGTGACATAATATGCCAGGCAACAATGATTGACTCACACTATTGCAGCAGTCAGTTAAGGAATAGCAACTAAATAGCTAGCAAAGGAAATAAATCTTTTGCGTATTTTATGGATGCAACAACATGCATTTCACTGCTGCTTACAAAAACCTCTCTTTGCAATGTTCCTACGTTTATGTAATTCTACATAAATACTTTCACACACCACATAATTCTCGTTCCTTTACCTCTGTTGCTTTTAAATATTCAGGATTCTTGCCTTTTCTTTGGTCAACTCTTGCACCACAAGCATACAGAAATCACCTTTCTGTGTCTGAGCAAGTGAAGTGTACACGTGTTTATAGTGACTATTAATTTTTAGCATGTTGAAAGTTATACAAAGGGCTTGCTATGCTCTGTCTGATCCATTGATTTCAGTGTTTGGTCCTCCAGCAGTGCCACCAGCTAAAAAATGCCAAACCAAGTCTTAATAACATAGAAATCTTCAGTCATTTTGGGGAAATGAATGAAGATCTCCATGTACAGGTTGCTTGACACCCTATGTTGCTTTGAAACATGGAGTTTAAACAGTATTAACACTTCTGTAGCATTTATAAGTAAACCACAAAAATGTTTGCTTCCCTAAAGAATTGAATCCCTACAGGAAAGCTGAGCAATTGCCCAGGTGTTCATCCATTTAGTAATTTTCCTCCCTCCTCTTGCCATTCTCTCTGTATCATTAGAAATGGACCAAAGCAGTTACTGTTTTTGACTGCAGACAGCATTTTGCGTTGTTACAAAGATCATCATAGTTCAGGCACGTGTCTATATAGCTCACCATGCTGTGAGACAGCCAGAGCTTTCATTTGCACCCAATGCATACAGAAACTCTCTATCTAGGGCCACTGATTTTAAAGGTCAGAGGCTGGGCCAAGCCCCAGAAAAGCCATGGTTCAGGAAGCAGACTGCTTTTCCTGATCCTCCTTTCTGACTTCCAGACATTTCTGTCATGAGGTTCACTGACAAGTCACTGCAGTGCTTCAGCTCTGCTCCATGACAAGCGCTTAGACGGACTTTTTTTTTCTGGGTTCTGCTGTTTTACTGACTCTTTCCTTACAGCCTGACTTATTGTATGCCTCACAAGTAGAAGATCAGACAGAGTTTGCTTATCGTTTTGAGTTTAAAATGTTGTACTGTTGTTTTGAAAAATGTGCATCCTGTCTGTGTCCTTTAGATGAGGTTCCACTAGCAAATGGTGTCATGGTGGATCCATACTAAAATCTGTGTGACAAGTCTTGTTCCTTTGCCAAAAATGATCAGTCGGTTCCTGCACTCAGACATGCTGCGTGCATAACCCTGGGTCAGGAAAGAGAGAAAGCAACAGGCTTTTAAGATGATAAAACACAGCTGGAATAATTAGAGATGGGGGAGGTGATAAGACCTGGAGTTAGAGATGCATCCAAATTCTGGCGTGACTATCTGAGGCTCTTATCAGACCACAATGCTTCCTCCAGATTGGGGCTGTAAAACAGACTTGTTGTCCTCTCGTTTCTGCAGTAACAGCCCTGCAACACACTCAGATCTGGTTCAAACTAAATCTGCTGTTATTTATAAAGTATAATCCTCCATTCCAACAGTGATCCTGAAATTGACTCTTTGTGGTGAATTCTGTACATACTTATCAGGTGTTTTGTGTTGCCTCTGAAATGTTGAGGTCCCAAAGTGCCTTGTGTTGGTATTGACTGTTCATATTTAGGCATGTTTTATTCCTTTGGCCCGTAAGTTCTAGATACTGCTTATTTGAAGCCTATGGGTACTAATAACCAAGAAAGTCATTTAATTCAAAAGCACTTTATTAGCTAGCAACACAATGCATCCATGCTGATTGGCATTTTACCACTGGGAGTACAGCCAGAGATTAACAAAGAGCCTGGTGCTCAGCAAAGGCAAAGCTGCAGCAAAGCTGGGACAAGAGCTCAGCTCTTCTCGATACTGCTCCAGTCTTAACTTTGGTCTGTTCGAATGTTTTATGAAGGGTCATTTCCCTCCTTCCTTGTTTGTGGCACAAAAAGCCCTCAGTCCTGTAGCCACTCCTGCACAACTGGAGAGACCTTTTAGTCCTCCTGCGAGCCCGTACTGAGCTGGAGTCACAGGAACTGTTTGCAATGTTTCCGCAGAAGATGGTGACAAAGAGGACAGATACAGAGGCATAGATGGAGGGCAAAAAGATGGCTCCCAAATACAAAGAAACACTTGTTAACAGACCCTGTTCTCAGCATGTCTTCATGAAAGAGCTCAGATTGCAAGTGAAATCATCAGGCAAGACAGAGACAGAAAGCTCTGTGTTTTTTCTTTTTTTTTTTCTATCTCAGCCCTTTAAGAAAGGCTGAAAGCAGTGGAATGTTAAACCAAGTGTAAGACTCTGTAGCAAACAGTTAATACAAAAGCACAGTTAACTGGTTTAAAAAACAGCTATTGATAAAAAGGAAATGATCTGTCAAGTGTGACTTGAAGAAACATGGCTTTTCTTTTCCACTTTATTTCATTTTATGTTTTCTCTTGAGCTCAGTTGGAGCCGTAGAGTTTGCATGGTCTGTGATGAAAATGCTGGTGTGAACCACAAACCCGAACTACCGGGCCTCAGACACACTACATGGCACTCAGACTGCCATTGCAGTCATAGTACCATTGCAGTCATAGTGACAGACTTCATTGGTCTGGAGAGGCGACTCCTCTTGTTTTTTTCTTTCTTTTTTTTTTTTTTTTCTGCCTATGTTACTGCAGCTAACTCTGATGTTACTAGCAAAAGCTGTCTTTAACTAAAACGACATTTCTCTGCAGGGTAGACAAACCCACTGTACAACACACAGTCTTGTCTAAATGAATGTATTATTTATTTTGTAGCTTTTAAATGGGTTTTATTTACAACAAGTCTTAGAACAAAGCTCACACGCAGAAGTTAAGCTCTGGCAATACTGCCATCAGATCACTACCACGTTTGCAAATGACATTTCTACGTCATAGAAAATGAAAGAAGAGTGACTTTAAAACAACCGTTTTATCTCCAGGTATAAGGCTCACAAAACGAATTTGCAAGTGGCTGTAAAGCCCAGTCAAGGCGTGCTCCCCAGCGCACCCTGCTCTGCGGGAACACAAGCGGTGGAAAACTGTGGGACGCACACGGGGTGTCGCAGCTCTGTCATCATGGTACCCGGCCCCCAGGCACCCTTGTGCGGGTTAGTGGTCCCATTCCTCTTCTCTTTCACTGATTCCCTCTTCCTCTTCTGGAAATGCTGAATCACTCTGACTCTTCAGATGCTTTATCCCTGAAAATATAAAAGTCGTAGTTAAAAGTTGTGGTAGCTCATGTTGGACATTTGTTTTCCTTAAGGAAGAAACAAAGAAATAAATAAACTAATAGAAATATTTTTAGTGCTTATACTGATCCCCTTTTCCTGCAAACATCAAAATTCAGACAGTACTGTAATGTATTTCCAACAGAAATATTCTCTTCCTTGAATATAAGATCTTTGGAAATTTATCATGCTTTGTTGGAAAGACCACTAACAGACACCTTGTAGAACAGAACAGTATTTGCTTCTTTTTTCTTTTCTTTTCTTTTCTTTTCTTTTCTTTTCTTTTCTTTTCTTTTCTTTTCTTTTCTTTTCTTTTCTTTTCTTTTCTTTTCTTTTCTTTTCTTTTCTTTTCTTTTCTTTTCTTTTCTCTTTTCTCTTCTCTTCTCTGTGATCCTTGAAGAGATTACTATTGCCAATCTCAAGTGACTTTTGAATTTTAAAGGGTCACAGAATAGGTGTGGGAATTATTCTACCAGAATTTCAATCTGAGTTTTTCCCTGAGATTGATCTGCTGAAAGTCCTTGCTCACAGAGAACCAGGGCCTCATGGCCACAGCTTCCTACATGCAGCAGAATTCTCCAAGGTGCTTCCCCACGATCTATAGACAAGAACTGTCCTGATGCAAAGTGAGCACCAAACCTGACAAAGATTCTCTGGAGCTGATGTGGTGACAAACTTGAATCATTTCTCACACCAAGAATGGAGATCAGGACATAAATGAACATTATCCATTGATTCTCACACAGCAGGAGTTTGAAAACTTCCAGAAGTAAAAAAAAAAAATATATATATATATTTTCATAATTCCTATCTCCATTTCATTCTCAGGTAGCTAGAAGCTTAGATGAAATTTTGTGATGTTGAAATGGATGTTCTGAGAGGAGATGTCCTGGCCAGGCACTGCGGCCTGGCCCAGCCTGCTTGCTGCGGCCTGCTTGCTGTGGCCTTCCCATGGCACAGCCCAGCCAGCACACAGCAGGCAGCAGGAACTGTATTTTTTTTTTTTTTAGACTGGATATCAGGAAAAGGTTCTTCACTGAGACAGTGGTGGGGCACTGGCACAGGCTCCCCAAGGAAGTGGTCACAGCACAGAGCCTGATGGAGTTCAAGAAGTGTGTGTAAAACTCTCTCCACTGAAAACTGGCAGTGTTCTTTGCACTGGCTAGCACATGTAGAAAACCTTGTAATGCCGTCATTCACAAGCCACAAAACATTGCAGTGGAGGCTGCCAGAATTAATTGACCCTGAAGTGAAATAAGACAGCTACACAGTGCAGGAAGTTAGCATGAAGTGACACACAGGAAGTGAAACTCCTATGAGTATCATGGGAACATATGCAGTGGGTGGATTCATAAGAACATGTGAACTGAAGAAGATGGTGGCATTTCTGGAAACTTGTACTTCGTGCACAAAGTGCTAGACTTCAGCAGTACCAAAATAGTCAACAGTAATAAAAATATTTAGTTAAGTGGTAGCAATCATACGTTTAGATTAAAAATCACGTGCAGTCATACAACGCTGCAGTGAAGCGCAGTGGCTGCCAAGGCCGGTCAGAAGGCCCTGGCGCTGCCCTCGCCCAGGAGCACACTGCGGCACTCACCCCCACGGCCTGCTCGGTGGACAGATTTCGGGAGGAGAGGCCTTTGCAGGGGCTCTCAGGTGTCACACCAGCAAGGTTATTTAAGCTGTGTGACCTGCTCTTTGCCAACACGGGGAAAATGATAAACAAGTAACAATGTGGTGCTCTATCCACAGATATTCTCTTGACCTCTGAATTCCACACAGGAATGGATGAAAGGGGTATCTCATTATATTTGGAGGTTTGGGTTTGAAAAAATTGTGAAGTCCCTGCTGCTGGTTGTTTTTTTGTTGGCATTCTCAAAAAAATGTAAACAACAAATACACAAAATTACTCTCTGGACTAGTTCCCTAGTTTTTGACTGAAACAGTTGTAGTGGGAACAAAACTTTTAGTCAGAGATTCATGATTTCATCAAAACATACGTCTGATGTTTTCTGGAGCTGTTGCTGTCAAAACACGAAAACAGTTTTTGTTTCACTGCAGATCATTCATAAGTCTGCTCCCCATTTCTGGTTGTCAGAACCAAAAGCTTCCCTTATGCATCAGTTCCTTTGTTGAGAAGTTGCATCCTAGCCACTTTAGTTAGGTGCAGATGGATAATCTAATAACCCCACTGTCCCAGCAATTCTAGAGGCAGATTTAGAAAAAAAAAAAAAAAAAAAAAAAAAGCATTCTTACGGCAGAACCCAGATTACCTCTTAAAAGGTAAGAAAAATTGGTGGTTTATGTCCAAGGGTCATGGCCCCAGCCATGTAATAGGCTGGAGGTTCCTGCACGTCACTACTTACATCTACATCACTCCAAAATATGGGATACTTTTTCACAAATTCATCGCTCTGAAAATTTTCAACTTCAGTTATTCCAGTTTAATCAAGTTACAAGTAGCTGGAAACAGCTACTTATCTTATAGAAGGTCTTATAGAAGGGCAGTGCGGCTTGCTCCATATCCAGCAGGAGCCTGTCTTGCTCCATGCTGGGCCCTGGTTTCTCTGGGTTCCTATTTCTAGATCACACAGACAGCACTTGGTTCCCTGGGAAACAGTTGTTCAGTTGTTGAAATGGATCTTCTGAGAGAAGATGTCCTGGCTGGGCGCTGCAGCCTGGCCCGGCCTGCTTGCTGTAGCCTGCACCCTGTGTCCTCCATGGCCCTTATTCCAGGCAGTGGGTAACCCTGAGCCTGTGGGCAGTCTGCCCACCGAAGCGTTGCCTCCTTGCTCCGTCTGGTGGTCTCTTGCTGCCCTGTCCCCAGCCTGGGTGCTCTGCCCTGCTCTCCCATGGTGTGTGGGGGTGCTTCACAGGGTCTGAGCCATCCTGCTGGCTGGTCCCCGGCCCCGCTCTGGTTGGGGCTCTGCTCTCCACCTGGGAGGTCTGAGAGCAAAACCCTTCCATCACCAAGGCTGCTCACCTCTTGTGGGGCTTTACCTTCTCACTGCACGCTCACCATGACTTTGCACCCACAGGTTGCTCAAAATCACCCTATTCTGCCTTAAGGTGAAGCCTGGCTTTTGATTTTTTTTCCTCTACTCCCTCCACCCCCACTCTTTTATGCTTCTGAAGCCATCAGGACAAGAATTGTTTTTCCTCAAAGGGTTCATATTTCACTGCAGGTAATTTAATCCAATTAATGCTGATGAAGAAACCCTTAATGCCAAGGCATATTCAGCAGATGCACACTAATACACTTTGAACTGGTAATTCTTTTTAGATGAAGTCACTGCCTCAAAGCATATTTGTAGATTGCTTATAAATTATGAGTGCAAATGGTACAACTTCCTGGCATCTTTGCAGTCACATAATAACATCTATGGTGTTTAATCAACAGCTTGATTTTTGCTTCTATCCATCTGACCAAAGCACCAGATTAGAAGGCTAAGCAGTGTCACAAGATATGAAATAACCAAGTGTTTCTGAATTAATATCTAAAAAAAAAAATATTAAGGTAGTTCCCTATCTCAAGTAATTAAGGCAGTTCCCTGTCCTATTTAACACTCCTTCCTTCACCCTGCTTCACTGCCCAAGGAACAGTGTTGACATTTACCAAACTTCAGATTGAAGTCTGCTTGGCAGTTTGAATTCCCTGAAGTTTGAAGGGTTATTTACTTTTATGATTTGGAACTGATCCTCTTCCTATCAAAAATAGATTTCCAGATTTTCAAAAAGCAGTGATAGATGAAGCTGAGCTGCAGACAAAGCAGACATTTTCAGAGTTTCAGAACTTAAATCGCCTTGAAATTATCGAGCAAACAAACATGGCCAAGGAAGATCATAGCCAAGTATAAATGTCTATTTTATGCCAGTCCTAAATGAAATATGTTCTGGTTCCCCCAGAAAGCATAAGAATATCAAAACATAAATCTTGTATCCAAGCCACCAAATTGGAAAAATAAATGTTCTTTTATGTAACATTGTGTTTTGAATTTATCAATAAGTCAAAAATGTTTTTACATCTCTAAAACTCCTTTGTCATCTTTTTTGTTTTCAACTGAAACAGATTTTTGAATTATATATATCATATATATCATATATTATTACTATATATTATTAATATATTAATATATGTTATGTTAATATACTATATATTATAATATTATATATATTATATTATAGATATATACATTGCATATTACATATTATGCATTAGATATTACATAACATACATATATAATATATAATATATTGTATATATTATATATATTTATGTATATAATATATATAATATAATATAATGTAATATATAACATATGTAATATGTTATATATATATAACGTATAATATATAATTTATATATATATATGTAAAAGAATAACAGAAAAGCACGTCTTTGTCTTATTCAGGGAAATTGTAAGCTGGATGCAGTGGGAGGCAGACATGAAGAGCCCAGGAGAGCTAGCTAGTCTTCAAGGGCAGCCCCCTCCAAGCACAGATATGGTCTGTACTGATAAGAAAAACAAGCAGCAGTACCAGAATACCACCTTGGCTAAGCAGGGACCCCAACAGTGAGCTCCAAGGCCAAACAGATGATACATACAGCAGAGTATATTGTAGATGCAAGTGAAGACTAGCTAAAAATGAGGAACATGTGGAACATGGTGAAAAAATGCAGGCCTGTACTACAGGGATGGTGTTAGGAAAGCTAATGGTCAGCTTGAGTTGGAACTAGCAAAGGATATCATGGGCCAAACTCTAAAATACTTCACTATGAAATCACCTTGAAGGACTATGGAAGGTATGTGTACTTGCAGGCTGTGGTTAAGCAAGGTTTCATGGTAATGTAAAAAACAAATCACTTGATCCTTGATAACCAACATGTAAAGGTCTGCCTTTACTCGGTGAGCAGTGAGACAGCCTGAACACAGACAGGTCATCTGGCATTACACAGAGCTTGGTCCCAATGCTCCAGATGTCAATGGGACTTTTCCTTCCTGTTTTCAAAGAAAGAGAAAACAGCTTTTGTGCTTGATCTTCCTCTTTTTTTTTTTTTTTTTTTTTTTTTACTATAACATCGATAACATAAATTTCTTTAAAAAATACTGATAGCTAAATGAAAACAAATGATCTGAAGTATTGGCAAATCTGATAGGTTTATGTAGGTCACACCTGGAGTAGATTAGATCATCAGTGTATCCAGCAGGTCAGCATGGCCTCATAAATATTTGTGAACGACCTTTCTGACACAAAGCAATAAGGATTGCCTAAGTAACTCTTCTCTTAGCTCCAGATATACAAAATGTAGTCCTCATGGTGAGCTTTTTAAAAGACAAAATTGGGGGTTATGCCGCTTTCTTCCTAGTCAAAAGACCCAGTGTTATACTACCACAGTAACAACTGTATGAGAGCAGCAAATTCATGTTGCAAAGATCTGGCTGCTTTCCATTTTATTCTCTCACACAGCACTTTCCAGTTTTCACTCCCAGAAGCTCCTTGAAGCAGCTCTGGCTCCGTAACACCAGCGTGGAGGAGCTGCTTCAGCACAGAAATGCTTTTGTTAATCCTCCGTGGGCTGGCTGGAACATTCACCGGAGACAGAGGTCAGCTTAGCTGTGACCAGGGGACAGCACCTCTCACTTACGGTAGCCAACAGAGTAAACAGAAAGGCTTTCGTTGCTCCAGGCAACTTCTGCTGGTATGCAAACATATCCTTTTGCTGGTTTCCTTTCTAGGCCTTTGTCTGCAGAAGTCAGCCAGTATTAAGGGTCCAAATGAAAAGCAGAAGCCCCTGCCACCAGCTATGTGAATGTTTCGGCTTGTAACAACCTCAGCCCATCCTTAATTTACCATTTGGAAAGCCAGAAAACATTTCTCAGCTGATTCTGTGGAGGATGGCTCTAGGTCAAATACCTCAACGACAGCTTGAGGTGAAAAACGTGGCTAGATGGCTTCCACATGTGTGACGAAGTCCTGCAAGGCTCTTCTGCAGGGCTCTGCTGCTCTGGCCTGGGTGAGCTGCCGGAGCCTGCAGCTGGGAGCGTCACGTTTCTTCAGCTGACATTTTTTCATCCATTTTTTTCATCATTCAGAGAGAAGCTTAGAGCTGCGTGCTTAAATTCAACACCATGGCAGGGACAGACGAGGCAGTATTCCTCTTCTGAAGGGCCTGCAGCCAAGGTGCCTTGTAGGCCTCACAGAGGGCCTGCTGCCTGGCTCCAGGCTTTGAGCAATGAGAACAAAGTGTAGTGCTTTTACCTATGTCCTGCTCACAGCAGCTTGCAGTGGTATAAAGAAAAAGTGGTATGAAGAGGTGGTATAAACTCCATTTAGTAGAGCAGGGAAATGATCTTAAACAGCAAAACAACCTCTCACTGGTGGTGCACTGGTACCACCGTAACATTAAGAACCACCATTTCTTTAGTGGAAACAAATATTTGTCTCAGCTTATGTTGTTTATGGGTCTCTGGAAGCCAAGGATTATTTATTTATTTATTTAATCATAGGGACATTTATAGATGTAAACTTGAACGATGTGAATAAGATTCTCATCCTGATCAGCTCTGTTTGTACCTCCTTGGCAGACCTTGGCACAGTAATGCAGCCCCGGTGTACACCCCATTGGGCAGCTAAAGTTTACACAGAAAATTTATCTGCAAAATTTAACAAACATGTAGGAAGATACTATGTCCTAAATGTGCGTAGAATTCTGTTAACAATAGCAGGGAAACTTCATATGTTGTGTACAAGGAATGAAGGGACATAAGTACATCTGCAATATTAAGTATGACTGCAGGTTAAGGAGACATGAGACCTGAGACCACGTCCAGATTCAGTGCACCAGGTGCTTACCAGCTGTGACTGGCTTCTCATACAAGGACAAGTGGTTAAATTTAGGCCCAGTCACAGGTTAGACACATACAGGATCAGGTTTCTCCAAGAGCTTAATTATAGCCCCTTTTGCTAGAGCATATAATTGGGAATACTCATCCTAAGTTACAGGGGCCAGTGCTATCCTAGTCTCACAAGTTTTGGCCTTGGTACACGGCAAACGTTTTTACTTAATGCAGATTTTTTGGTAACCTTTGGAGTCTTTTGTTTTAAGTGCAAAGACATGTGATGCTCCTCTATAATGATAAACTTTGTAAAAAGTTAACATCGTCAAAAACATCCTTGCATTCTCTCTTCCACTGGCACCACATGGACTGTCCCTGTGGGATGTCCAAGGGCACTCCGGATGTAGAATTGCACGCAGATGCCCACCAACCTTCGGCTACTGCTGGTGAGTCCTTACACCATCAACAGAGAGAAACTCCCCCAGTCTGATTCTCCACATGGCAGCCTGTAACAAGCCCAGGGTAACTACATGCCTTAGTTGAGCAGAATGGATTCAGGCCAAAGCATTTATAAAAATGACAGCAGCAGACTTCAAAGCTGAATGTTTGCACTTGCTTGGAGCTTTACAATTGTTGTTTGCTTGCAATTAGAAAAAAAAAATCTGAAATTTCTAAATTTCCTTTATGAGTAATTTTCTTTATGATATTAGCAGTGCTAAAACATTTAGCTTTGCCTGATTTTTTATTAAAAAATCTAGGCATGCTATAGGAAAATTAATCTTTGATTTGAGATGAAAACACAAGGAAAATTCATTTAAACACTCTGAGATTTGTGCATTCAAAACCTTACTGAAAATGCTTTATGAAGCATTTTGATCTCCACAGCTCCACAAGACATTTCTGAGCAGCTGTATTTCAGTTCTCTTTAGGCATTCTTATCTGACATCAGCGTTAACAGACAGAATTATCCAGCTGCTCTCGTTTTCCTAGACAATTGTACTGTGGTTTTGATTTTTTATATTTGGGCTGACATTGGGGATATTTCTGAGGTCAAGAAACCTAAACAAAAGAGAAAAGAAAAGAAAAGAAAAGAAAAGAAAAGAAAAGAAAAGAAAAGAAAAGAAAAGAAAAGAAAAGAAAAGAAAAGAAAAGAAAAGAAAAGAAAAGAAAAGAAAAGAAAAGAAAAGAAAAGAAAAGAAAAGAAAAGAAAAGAAAAGAAAAAAGAAAGAAGGGAAGGGAAGGGAAGGGAAGGGAAGGGAAGGGAAGGGAAGGGAAGGGAAGGGAAGGGAAGGGAAGGGAAGGGAAGGGAAGGGAAGGGAAGGGAAGGGAAGGGAAGGGAAGGGAAGGGAAGGGAAGGGAAGGGAAGGGAAGGGAAGGGAAGGGAAGGGAAGGGAAGGGAAGGGAAGGGAAGGGAAGGGAAGGGAAGGGAAGGGAAGGGAAGACTGCCACTGTCCCGAGGCAGAGACAGTGAGGCTGCAGTGCTCAGAAATAGGAGACAGAGCCCAAGACAGGATGAATGAAGTTCTGCTTGTAAGGGTTGACCAGCTTCTGCTGCTTCACAGCTTCCTCTATTTCACCCCAAGCACTGGCAGGAGACCCTAGGCATTCTGCTTGGTTTATCTTTGGGATCTGTATTTCCTATTTTTGTCATTATTTTTGTGAACATTATTTCTTTCCATGGTCTGGGTCAGACAGAGCACAAGATTTGTTAGTGGCAGATCTGAATCTTGCTGAATACTTTGTGCAGCCTGAGATTGTTAGAGCACAGATAGAAAGCTTTGCAGTGAGTTGTGCTTTATAAAACAACAACAGGAGCAAAATCTCTGCTGGTCAGCCAGAAATCCATCTCTGTTCTTCGTTGTCATACTTCCATGGGGTGTGTGGCTTTCACTTTTAATTAATCCAGTCTGTTTGGTTTCTGTCAGAAGTCTGTAAGCTTCTCTGTTAATTTGCTGATGAATCCCCCACTGAGTTGTAATTACAGTCTTCATTGTGATCCTTTTTACGATGACAAAGGAGATAGGATTTTGGCATCTGCATAACCTAACATCAGTAATACTGTAAATGCTGGAATGAGCTCCCCCGTTCTTTTAAGTATTTTATAAACACCTTCAACATTACAAAAACATTGTGATGATTAAGCAAGTGATTGATAAGTCAGTGTTTACATTGAATTACCCCCATCACAGTTACTTCATGGGTGGCGTATGAATAGCAGGCAATTACCATTTTACATTACCACTACAGTAGCTGCAGTTCCTACATCCAAACAGGAATCTGCTGGAAAGGATGAACCTGTGCAGTTTTCACCACCTCATTATCTGTGAGCTGCTGCAATCACCTCAAACAGTTGGGATCCATTTTGGAAGACTGAAGCTGAACATGGCTTGAACCCTTCCCCTAGCCTTCTGCAGCAGGCATTTCATACTAACCAAAGCAAAGCCTATGCAGTGAGTTACTAACCAAGTCAGCTTAGCTGCCTAGGCGCACCAGAGCTCTCCCAGAAAATCAGAGCCAATCCCTTTTCTGGTTTTATTAACAACCCTGGTGCTAGAGAGGTGTTTCTCACATTAAGAGATAACTTATTTGGGGCTTGCAGCCTGCACTAATTCTAATTTTTGATTCTGAGACATTTTCCCCTAAGACACAGTACTGACCAAGCAAACTGACCTAGAGAGCACTCTTGCAGGAGTACGGAACATACTGACACACAAAAAGATGTCATCCATCAGAACAAAAGGTGAAATTCTGGTACGTGCAGCTGCAGGATGAAGTTTTTATCATGGTTGTCATTAACATTTTATGAATTACTTATGTTTCAGAAATGGTAAGAAAAACAGCTATTGAGCAGCTGAATAGGTGAGGCTGAAGGGTACCCCCGGTGTTGTCTAATCTAACCAGGGCCAGCTGGAACAGATCGCCCATGACTGTGTCCACTCCTGTTTTGAGTATCTTCAGAGAAAGAGACTGCACAAGCTTTCTAGGCAACCCGTTCCACTGTTTGACCACTCTCACAGTGAAAACAAAATTTTCTTAAGTTGAATTACATGCATTTCAGTTTGTGCCCTTTGACTCTTGTCCTCACATAACATACAAGCTCCTCATTTTCCAGCACAGAAATGTCAACAAGGGAACTGTGCTTACTATACATTACTATTTCATAAGACATAACTGCGCTTAAACATAAAATTACAACTCTAGTCTGGAAAGTAACTGTGTAGAAGTGGGAGGTGGATAGATATCCCTAATTTTCACTACTGTTCCCAGTGTTCAGATAGGTTTTTTTAAAGAATCCATGCTCCTAACTCATAAATAACTGCTGTCCCGTCTTACAGGCTGCAGCTAAAAAACGCGTTGGAGAGTGTTGTTTTCTCTCATAATTTCTACCTACTTAAATTCCTGATCCTCGCTGCTGCAGCCAGCAGGAAGAGGACAAGGAAGGCACCTCTTGGTCCTCAGTGAGGACTGGGCTGCGCTCACTCACTCTTGCTGGTCAGCTGCCAAGCGGGAAGTGGGGCTTTTGCTCTCCAGCATTCAGGAAAATGAAGAGACCCTTTCCCACACAGCATTGAATCTGAAACAGCTGGTGGAAAACGGTTCTCCGAAACAGAGACAGGCAAAACAATCAAGTACCTACAGCTTATGGACAACCAGTGTGCCTTTCTGTTCGGAAATATGCCAAGTCAGCACAACTGAAGTCCTAGCATAGACCACAGTGGGGGGCTGGAAAAATGTCTCTGTACTGACCTTTGGGGAGAGGAGAAAGAAGATGAAACAGTGAAAGTTTTCTTTTGACACCTTTAGTCATATTCTAAATTTGATACTTTTTCACTTTAACTCACTAAGCCTACTGACAACTGAAAGCTTACCAAATTCTTGTAAATTTGTTTTTTTGGATTGCTGGCAAATTCAAAACAAATATTAAGAAATCAGCTATTCAACACGGAATGCTGTCACCGCAAGTGATTTGCATTACCATCGATACAACTGGTCTTACTTTGTAGTTGCCATGGGCAGCAAAACATCAGGGGCAAAATCTTTAGTGGCTCCTTATTGTGCGAGTGACTTGATCTTGTGAGAAACCTACATCTCCTGGTTTGCCTAATGCATCAAAATACCCCAGAGCCAACATCTAATACAACCAGAATGTAATTACATCTTGGAAGCACGCTATCTGGCACTCAAATTAATAGTCAGAGGCTGAAAATGAGTGTTGCTCTCAATTTTTCTTGAAAGTGCAAACAATAATCTAGGTGACAGAATATCAGTTTACTCAGTTTCATTGTGGAAAATACGGACAAAGTACAGAAAAGGTAAGCATATCTCTAAAGGCTTAGACACATTAATTTCCGAGCCATAGATTCTGTAAAAATGACTTTTAACACTCTTCTTGCTTTTGATCTTGCCAAGAGAGAGCTTGAAGCAAAGGTCAAGCTCTGAGCACTCCAGAATTTGGGGAAATTTGGTGACCTGCAGGTGAAATGCAGTAACAAGCTCTCAGATTTTAGTTGAAAAATACATATCACAGACAGATTTTAATATGTCAGCTCATTCTCTTATAACTTTTCTTGCCAATTTCCCCAAAATTTTAACAGGCTTTTTTTTCGAAAACAAAAAGAACAAAACAAAACAAACAACAACAACAACAATAAAAACAAACAACAAAACAAAACCAAACCACAGCAATTCATCAGAACTAGTGATAAGAAAATACACCTTCCTGTCATCAGGGGGAGCTTTAATGCCAAAAATCCCAGTGACTCTTTTTTAGTAATTCAGCTTTCTCGGGAATTTCAAGGCAGCTGAAGAGAACACTGAATTTCCATCCTTTCTTCTCGTTCCCGAGAGAAAAGGATCAGTGTGCTGCCCACCTTTGCCTGCGCAGGGGAAGGGCAGCTTGTAGGCACCGTGTTTTCACTGGCCCTGCTCATCCCCATCCATCTGGTCTCATCCTGCCACTGTGTCCTGTCCCAGGCTGGGCTGGGTAGGGGTGCTTGGCCTCCCTGTGTCCTCTGCTTGCTCTCTCCAGGCACAGCTACAAGCCTGGTGCCTCTTGTGCCGCCTGGAAAGATGCCATCACAGCGAGCAGCCCATGAACCCACACTGTTTGCAGGGTTTGCCAGGCACATGGTCCCCCAGCCTTCTTGCTGTGCGCACAACATATACAAAAGGGGGGCACCCTGGGCTGGGATGATCATGGCAAACATTTTACGTATATATTTTTTGTAGTGGTCATTCAATCCCACAAGTCTTATTAAATGTGTGCTTAAAAGTAATTACTCTGTAGTTTGCTCAGAGCCTGCTGAGTCTCCTCTGGCTATAAAATAACATTGGTTCACGGGTTGAGTGAAAGCTGAAAAACCTGAAAAATCCTGTTTCAGGAAAAATTAGCAGCTAAACCTAATGAGGGCTCTTAAAACAACTTCCTTCTGGCCCAGGCAGCTCACAGGAAAATGAATCCCTTTTCAGATCCATATGCTTGCTGCAGTATTTCCTGTGTTTTTCTGGTCACATTCACACACATAATTCATGTGAGTTTTCAGTCCTAGCTGTGGGCCTAAAAGGATGTGGTTGAAATCTTCAGTCTGCTCATGTTCTTGTCTCCATGCCAAAGCTCTGGTGGAGGGTTTTGGGAACTCTCTGTTCCTGCTAAACTGGGCAATGTCGTATCCCAAGGGGTGAGGAAAGGGAGAAATTATGGAGAGGAGGAGAAGAACCACATGGCCATCTTTAGAAAAAAAATTGATTTTCAATAAATTCAGACTACTAGTCGCTCACTTCAAAAGGAAAAAAAATCAAGTCATAAAACTCAGACAACATCCCCACCATAAGGAACCCCATGCAGGTGGTCTCCAAGAATCAGAAGAAAGTCTGTTTTTGTGGGAGGATTGTGCTGTACAAGCCACCACAGATGTGCTCAGTGTGTGGTGGTGCCACTCACACTACATAAAGTTCACCATGAACCTTGGGCTTGCTTGTAGCTTTGCATGCTGTCTTTTGACAGCTTTGCTTTTTCGGGGTTGAGATGTTTGTAAAGGAAATGTGACTAGGTGAAGAGGAGATATCAACAGACATGGAGGGACTGCAGAGGTGTGCAGTTAGATACATTTTTGTATAAGAGTAAATTAAAGACAAGGTGAGCCCACATACTATGGAGGTTTTTTTTTTTTGCAAAAATCCTCCTTAGGGAGGTACCCGTGCATATACCTGTGCTCCTGTTGACCCACCTCCACCCCCAGCAGGCCCCAGTACAACCTGACCAGCTGCCCCGTGCCCCCCATGCCAGCCCCACTGGCGGTGCCAGAGGAGGGACCTGCTGTCCCCCATGTGGCTGGCTGATGGCACGGAGCTGAGGAGGGACAAGGACTTGACTAACACCCTGGGTACCCTGCCTGCAGCTCCTCTCCGGGAGTCAAGCACTACAGGAGCCCCAGTGGTTCGCTTGGTCAGCTTTCTCGGGATCAAGCTTGGGATTTTCAGTGCAAAGGGGCAGTTATTTATTCCAGCAGGGCTCATTGGAGTCAGAGTCTGCCGTGGGGTTTGGTTGTTAACCTCCACCCCAGAAATACGGCTATAGTCAGGAAATAAAATGTAATGCCCTTCCAGATGACTGGCTTCACAAGAACCTAACATCTCATATAGAAATATTATATTTTCTTCAAAAGCTGTTTCAATTCAGAGCACAGCACTGCCAAAATCTTTGGAATTTCACTATAAATATGTCTTATGATATAAAGTAACCAGAATAACTCATTGCCCTTCCTGAGCTTTCTACTTTACATTTGAAAATAAGTACTAGGCCTCCCACATTCTCCTTCTGTAATATTTTATGTTGTTATTGCTTAAAAGGTTGACTTTTTAATGTCTTCTGTTACTGCTTAGAAGCAATTAATAATACTATGATGTTTACACTGCTCTATATTTGGTATAACAATACTCAGTAATACTACTTTCAAGCCATAAATGCTGTTTCACAAACATTTGTAAGCTAACCCTCCTATCATAAAAGCAAAGTCATTTTTTCTGTCGTAAGAGGGTCTACCCTTAGAAAGAGGCAGGTTTAACATTCACTGTGTGAAGATTATAATGAAGTATCAGATATGAGGACTTCATGCTGAACCGAATTAAGTCAGTGGAAATATTCCCCTAGACTTTGGTCTGGGTTGGATCAGGCCCTTAGACCACACGTGGTGATTTGGGGACTGATATTAGTGCTCAGCACAACCTTTTGTTTTTCACACACCAGGTACTGGTGGCAGATGACAAGTTATAGCACAAATGCCCCCTTTTTGGTGTACAGCAGATGTCAAGCTTAATCTCCACTGAACATCTCAGTCTCTCTAAAGGTAATGTGGTATTTACTGCAGCCAGGGCCAGAGCCATTTTGAAGCAGAAGTCGCCAGCTGTGTGAAATGAAACGTACTCAAAGCTGCCAGCAGTAAGAAATTAAACACAGACTATGGCAGCGTCTGCCAACTTTTAGGGCAGTAGCAGAACAGTGGTAGCCAGTTGAACTTGAGGTGGCAGCAATTTAATGCACCCCATTCACCAGCTTAGAGATTCACTAATTAATTTATCTCTTTTTTTTTTTTTTTTTTTTTTTTTTTTTAACTTACATATACTGTTACCATACTACAAGTCCCAGAAAGGAGAGAGGGGAGTACATAGAATGAGGAAAAGAGATAAAGCACTGGAAGATAGCATCCTGAGAGGGAACAGCACAGAAGCATATCCTGTCTCTTTCTTGCAGCAGTATATGTACGGGAATTTCACAAATACAATCTCTGTAACTAGATCTGATACATCAGATGGAACAGAGCCAGGAAGTTTGTCCAAGGCCATGCTATATTAAGTGGTGTGGCAGTTTCAAGGTATTTTCTGACTAAGATATGGGTAAGAATATATATAAAAGAAAAGAAGAACTACATTTGAAACCAAAGCTGCAGCTTTCTTTTGTGATCTGGTTATGCAAAAGAAAAAAAAAAAAAAAAAGCAATCGTACAAGACTGCAGAATAAATGTTCTTTTCCCAGTGCTTTGGGAAGTCCTGGCAGTTGTGTGCCTTCTACCTGTGAGGCAAAATGCACACAGCAAAGTGCTGTGTCACATCACATTACAACACATTAACAAACAAGAGGTAATAATAAGGTACAGCTTTGACTTGTTTTGTTACCCAAGAAACAACTATTGAGATGAAATAACTATTGAGATGGATCTTCTACCTAAAAAGAAGGAACTGAAGAATGGGTGCCATCAGGCTAAAGAGCAGATACCAATGCAGGACCACTGCAGCTCTGCTAAGGCATCTGAGAAGTACTTAGCTCCATCCCTGGTGATTGCTTCAGGTACTGGACTGTGCCTGCATTGTGGAGCAGTCCCAGATATCTGCCCAGAATTAGTCTCAGTCCCTTAGCCTGCTGGAAAAGCAAAGAGGTCTGGAATATGAGTTCAGGACTGAGGGGATAGTTGAAAACCAGCTCCTTCTTTTGTTCTGACTTCATGGCTCATGTGCAACACAGTCACATTAAAAAAGGGTACGTAATTTCTCATCATTGTAGAGATTGGAAAAATGTAATACCCTGAGCCAAAGTGACTTACCCCCATAAGAAAAGCATATGAACAGCACCAGCTTAGAATGCTGACAAACCTAGCCCAATGTACAGAAAACAGTGCAAGATGTGTATAAGATTGCGGCTAATATAAATTTCATAAAAAATAAATTGAAGACTTTGTGTGAAGCACAAATCACACAAAGACATCGTATTTTTCTTTTTTGTATAGTATGATATTTCTTTGTTTTGCCCTGATGTATTTAGTTAATGGTAGAACCCCTTTGGAGTTTGCCATATAAGAAAGCAGCCCATAAAATCATATAGGTTTCTGTAGTCGCTGCTTAAGACTCACAAACTTCATTCCTCTGCCACCTGAAGTAAATTTAGGCTGAGATTTCTGTTCTGTGATGATTCTCGTGGGCTGTGAACTTGGTGCTTGCCACACTAACAACAATCCTTTATGTCTCCAGACTCTATCCATGTTCCTTGTTAACCTTCAGTCACAAAGTAATGAGATGCATCAGACACTGTGAAGCTGGCCTAAGGGGTTACAAATTTGGATGAGGGCCACATACTGTACTAATTGCTTCTAATAAATTACATATTTCAGGAGGGACATCATGATTTTAATCATTTATTCTGCACGTTGTTTCCTTTGGAGAGAAGAACAAGGCGGCACTAAACAAGCCCAGCATCTAAAATTCATGGCAGAGACTAGAAAGAGCTCATTTAATAACAACCATCATTGTAAATACTAGAATTATGCATGTATCAAATCCCTGGGTCTGAACACTGTGGGAAGAGCCAGTGAGTCCTGGTTGTTTTAATGAGCCAAGCCAAAATTATGTCGTTGGATGTTCCTTAGATTTATAACAACTCAGACTTAACCCCATTTCAAATGCTGTAGTTAGGACCTAGCTGAAGAAAAAGTCTTTGCTTGTCTGCAAAGAAAAACACATTAAGAGGCAAATTTAAAAGATGAATTCTCCCAAGGAGTAGGGGAAAAACAGAATCAAAGGTACCTTTCACCTTGGTGGGGTAGGACCTCAATTATGATCTGATTGTAATTATGAGCTAATTGTAAAAGTGAACACAGAAAGCAGCAAGAGTTTTCTGTAAAGCCCACTGAAATTAGTAGGATCTTGATGATGAGCCCACCAGCCTCCTGCAGGGTGAAGTCAGATGAGGAAAGGTTTCCTATTTCCCTGACCTCTAGCACACCCACACCAGTGGGCTCACTGTTAATAAAATCCTCAAACCACTCGGGAATGAGCACTTCCTTCTCAAGGGAAGACCTTGATGGTATTTAAATAGCTGCTAGTATTAATAGCAAAGGCTGGTAGATAATGTGGAGACTTGTGAGCTCTGGGGAGCAATGCAGGTTTGGGAACAGCTCAGTCTGTCTTGTGTTTGTCTTTGAAAACCTAGTTTCCTGTCACTCCAGTCTGTGTTTCCTTTCAAGTATGAGCTGATATACCAAACAAAATGTGATTATCTAGGCAAAAGGAAAACTGTCTTGGTACAAAGTATGGCTTCGATGGGAAGCTGCAGATGTAGCTCCGAGACTCAAATGTGCTCTTTTAATTTGCAGGTGGTAATAAGATGCCAAGGAAGTACCATTACCAGGGATAAGTGCAGTCTGAGCTGCTCCTCTCTACTTTAGAGGGTTTTTATCCCATTTCAAACTTGTCTGGAGAGTGTCTGTGTGGGTATGGGAGGGGAAATCATGAGAATCCAGCACACCTTCCAAGGGGTCCTCTGGCTCCCCAACCAGAATAATGAAGATATCTTTAAGGATGCCATTCATGGATGAATGGATATTTTTACTAAAACAGCTGGACATCTGCTTTGATACAAAGGAAAAGGCCTAAAGGATTCTTCTTTATTTTGTCATACAGAATGAGAAGCAGATCAGTTAGGAGGAGTAAGAAGCCTTAAGCAATGAGAATTAACTGAAAAATATTGCCCTGTGTAGAACTGGTGACTTCTAATTGAGACACCTTCCCCTGTCTGTTCTTATGGTGTTCTTCATAGGGAAGTACAAGACAACTTCTGCACATGAAGAAGATCTTAAAATGAAAGGAGAAAGTGATGGGGATTCAAGCTTAACACAATGGCACATTGGAAGTTGGGGAAGGAAGAGAGAATCTGAAGTTCGGACCTAAACGCCCAAGAGTAAGGAAAGAAAGGAGGGACACAGACAAAACAGAAGTGATGAACTCAGAGGGCAATAGAAAAATTAACTAGATTCTCTAGCATGAGATAAACGTAACACTGATGTGGAACAGCGTAAGCTTAGTAAAATTGAAAGTTTAGCTTATGACATTACAGCTGACGTGAAATAGAGAAGCAGTTTTAACCTTCCTAATGTTCAGTATTTCATTAGTTATTATTACTATCCTCAGGCAAAAGGTTTTGATATACCTGGAAAATAACATGAGAAGAGGTAAAACATAACATACTGAAAATATTATGAATTCAGTCTTCGGATTCTGGCTTTTGCTAACATTACATACAGTGTAAGAGCACAGAACTAACAAACACTGCTGTAGCAGAGTTAGCAAAAGAAATAATTTTGAAAGCAAAATGAAAATTCTCTTTGCCATCCATTAGGCATAGTAATACAATACTAGCAGGAACCGAGCTGTTATCTGGTTTGCTGTCTGATTTGCTCTCCAGATTACCACCTAAATCAATAGCTCTTACATTGATTTTTCCAGCACGCTGTATTCCAGTAAAAAGAACAATGCTCTGAGATGAGTCAGCTATTTGCTACATCTGCAGGGACTCTGGTGCAATTTTGTTTAGGAAAATAAAAGCAGAAGCCAAAGTACACACACATATATAGTGATAAGAACCTGCCTGTTGCTTGCACCCTAACCTGACACTGTCTATGCAGACACATGGGTTTGCCACAGCTCGCTAGAGAAACTACAGGCCCGCCTCAAGACAGATCAAGCCACGGAATGGGTGGAACCAAAGTGTTTGGGGGCAATGTCAGACAAATAGGAACACGGTCTTTCAGTTTAGGTGACTGCGATGGCAGAACAGGAAAGTATGCCCGGGTTTAACTAAGAAGCCATATACTTACTATCACACATAAATCACCAGCAGTACTGCACTTTCATATATTTATTTCATAGGTTTTCACATATTTGCATATTCCATATAACAAGTACTATAGTCATGGTACAGTACTGAGAGATATTCATTATCCAGAATGTCATTCTTTACTGTATATTGAAGACTACCTTGTGAGTACACTGAGGGAGAAATAGCACACAGGGAAAACGTGCACAAAGCTGAGTGAATAGTGTGAAATCATTTAGCCCACTATTCTGAAAATATTGCTGAATATTGCAAACCACTATAAAACTAGACTTATTTAAATCATTACAGAACTTTTACAAAATTCTGCATTTCATGGTAATGCTTCCACAGCATTGTGTATTTTGGATTGCTATGTTTTTCCTCCTAATCTCTTAGTCTAAACGAAATAACATTCATGTTTTCATAGCAATGAAGAGGAAGGAATAATTAATTTTCTACTCCAAGACTTTTTAAAATAAAAAGGACAGTATTTGTGACAGTTTAGTATGTTTAGTACGTTGGAGCAATTCAAGCGGCTTACAAGTAGGGTTACCAACTTCCAGGTGTCCACCCATGGACACTGTACCGTGCAGTTTAGGGTGTTAATGTGTACAGGAGAGGTGTTTTGCTCTTTGCTTTCTTCTGTGTATGAGATATTTCAGATCAGTTATGAGCTGTCTTTCCTACTAGAAAATCTATTCCCTGTGAATAAGGTTGATGGAGGAGCAAAGTATGCCAGGAAATTCCCCAAACCTCAACAGTGGTAAAACTGAGGAGGCTGCAGTCCTTGAGAGGAGCTATGAGGACCTATATTACAGAGCACTTCATTTACACATGATTTAGTTTAGGCTCACGGAGCAAAATAATACAGCAGTGAGATCAATAGGTGTTATTGCTACTCATGCAAAGATTCTTCCTTCCATAAATTATTACAATTGACTATAATAGTTATTTCTAATAACCAATAAAAAAACTTCAGCCCATATTGACAAACAGATAGCAAGTCTTGTGCAGCACCTGGGTGATGTTTTCATAGCCGCTAAGTGCTGGAGAACTGAAGCTACAGAATGACAGCCATAGAACTGGCTGTTACAGTAAATTACCTAATGACAGGGTTCACTCTACAGATCAGATATTCTATTGTGCTGAGCCGAAGGAATGGAAATAGATGATATTCAAAATATATCCAGAGACATCTGTCAGGACTGGCTTTGGTCTGCAGTCTGGAAATGGTCCTATACTGAAACGTGCTGGTCTGAAGAGCTGATGAATTGCCACAGATCTCACCTACCTGCAAGCATTTGCAGGTCCAACTCTGTTCAGTCATTGGAGAAAAAAGACCTAGATAGAGCTGCCTGATTGCAGCTAATACTCTGCTGCTTTTATGTTCATTCCTGAAAAGCTCATAAGCCCTCTAAACATTTACTGAGATTTCTCATGACAAGTAAGGCTTCATGCTCCCTGTGTTGATTCTGTGTTCAAGGGAGATAAGTTTGAACTTCTCAGTGCGTGCGCTGTGCTACTCATGGGCACACGGGGCCACGGCTCATCCCCGGGTGTCCTCTGCACGCAGGAGAGGACAAAGCTGCCACGTGTAATGGGGGGAGTGTGCTGCTGGGTGCAGGGACAGTACCTGGACAGTACCTTTGAGGGCAGGCGGGGTGTACACGCTCTGCTTCCTTTGCTTTGGCGAGGCGCTCTGGGACTGGCGATTCAAAAGAGAGAGAGAGACGGTGAGAGACCGAGGTGGAGAGAGCCTTCCATGCGTGGCAACTCAGTCTTGCCACGCAACTTTTCCCTCTTGTTATGTGAAAAATGTAGCAACAAATGCAAATTCTTGTTTCATATTTGAAATCACTCTGGGTGCTTGCCAGTGTAAGTGGTACACCCTTACGGCCACAGTAGGGTGGGACTGAAACAACTCCTGAGTACATGCAAGCAGTGATGGGCAATTTGTAATATCCTGCAATGCTCTGCATTGCTTCAAGTTTATAGGGTGCATATATCACTCTGAGAAGTTTCTATGAAAATGATACTCTATAAACCTGATGCCAGTTCCTGGCAACTTTTATAATTCCCAGGCAAAACAGACCCAATATTACTGAAAATTCATTGTAAAAAAATATTGTTAAGCATAAAATTAAGGTAGCCTGTGCTTTTAACAGTCTATGTAGCTGACTCTCATAAGGTAAATAAATAATATATATATTAAAATAATGCAAGATTTACTTTAATTAATATGCCAACTAAACACACTATAAAGAATGATTCTGTGAATAAGTAAAGTAATACTGAAATTCTTAATACATACATTTTTACATAAGTAAATGGAAGATGCTTCTCTCTGCACTTTTACAGTATATTACTCCCTAAATAATTGCATTAACCACTCTGCCTTTTGCTAGGCCTGTTTTAAGTGGTATCTTTAGTCACAGTTAAACTTTTTTGACCCCAAAATCACACCCATGTATGAAAGATGAATTATTCTAAACTAACAGGAAAATTACATGCAATATATATAATTTTAAAAAATTAAATACAGAGTGTAATTTTTAAAAATTATATATGGAGTAACAGAAGTGTAATTAGACCAATGTACAGTTAACAAAAACTGACTGAAATATATTCCAGTGCTAAGGCAGTGCAACTTCTGCAGAATTAAGGCAGTTAAATTGGTGTTTATGTAATATGGAATATCTCTATAAACAAATGACAATAAAACAAAATAATATTTCACACATGGCTAATTTTTGAAGACATAAGCACCACATTACATTCCCAAGAAAAATATAAAAAAAGCTGTGCCTAAGCAAGCTTTATTTTCTCTCATCAATTTCTCATAGTGTTTTTGCTCGTAATGATGCTGTCTTTTCCCAAATATTTGATCAAAATGCCTCCTACTTTTCCCCTGAGTACTTCGTTATATCGTCAGGTAGTTTTAATCAGATCTCTCTCTTCAAGGAACATCTGAGACAGCTCTTAAGAAAAACACTTCCACACGAATACAGCCAATCATATTACCTTATCACAATGGATGGAGTGATAACATTTATAAATAAAAGATTGTCTTCTTTTGAAAAAGCAAGCTATTTATAAACACTGTGGGGTAGGTTGTTGATCCTCACCCCAGTTAATCACTGTAAGTCTGTGTTTGAGTCCAAATCTAAAACAATCAATACCTCCTGCTGCTATTTAGAGCTTTGCCAGCTTCTCTGGGCAATCAGGGGAGGAGAAAGTGGTCAAGGAGCTGCAGGAACTATGCAAGGGGAGATCAGAAAATGAGACTGGAGGAGATGGCTTTCCTGCAGACAACACCGATCCTGTGCCTGCCATGGGCTTGGCAAGCTACAGCAAGGGGGGAGTTTGCAGTGGTTTTGCAACCCTACTGCCAATGCTGGCTGGGATGAGTTGGCAGGGCCACCTTGGACCAGGTCGGCTTTGTTTTGAGTGAACAGGGGCAGAGAGGAAATGTGCCTTGGCAGTTCCCTGCTCTAGGGGACTGGCTGTGCTGCTGGAGGTGGGGTGACAGCACAAAGAAAGACATCAGCTGGGACAGACCAGTAGGCCACAATGGGATTTTTACAGGAGATCTATTTTAACAGTAAATACATTGTAAGAAAAAAAATATTTCACTTACTTCTGCCTGTGAGATGTTTGTTCTCTTCTCATCTTTTTCTAGAGGAGGAAAAGATAGAAAAAGAGAAAAGTTAGTACAAAAGACTTTCTTTGTGCAAAGTATTGCAGCTCTGCCCTGCACCCTGCAGCACCACTGTAAATAAGAAATTTCCTTTTTGATTTACAGCTTGTTTGTGTACCTCAGAAATCCAGATGCCCTGATTACTGTTTAGACATGAGCACTGTGTCTAAAGCCTTTCACTCACATGTTTTGACTGTGAACTGACAAGTAGTGGTGTGTGGTCAGCACCCAGCCCTTTGGCTGGGCTGGCAGCAGGGCTCCATGCTTGAGTGGCCGTGAGGACCCAGGGCTGCTCTGCCCAGGCCCTGCACTCTCCCATTTCTCCAGAAAAGCAGGCTTACCAAGGCCTGGTAGGTTGCAGTAAGCCTCAACAAGAACTCCAACTCCATTCAGCTGTTAATACACTAGCAATGACACTCAAGAGCACTTAACAGTAAGATGCAAAACCAGCAAACCAAAGCATAACTAAGTCTAATGTTTCATCTTAAAAAACCACTGGTGTAGTGTTGGAAATGGCTGTGAAATATTTCCTGGTACTGCTTGCTTTTGTTGCTTTAGTTTGCTCTTGAGCATAGGCATGGAAGAAACAGTGAATGCTAGAGATTTCTAATGAAAAAAGCACCTCTGAAAACCTAGCTGAAAAACTAAATGAAATTGCATGAAGCAGAGGAGCCAAGGATCTTCCTAACCATAACACTAAATCAGTTTGTGCATCAAATTAAATTATTTTTCCAGTGTTATCTTGATATGGTTAATGGTCAAAAAATGTGTCTTCTGAGGATGATTTCCCAAATATTTGACAAAGATCATATGGGATCTTTGATGCACAATAATTTGGAGCTCTAAAATTTAAGTGTCTCTTAAAGACAGACATCACTGTCTAATTGTGCCACCACGCCTTACAAATTTTTCCACGTACAGATACCACTGTGCAATTCCTACTGAGGTGTAGCAGATCTGAAGGAAGAACTAGGTCTGTGTAACATCACTTCATCCAGCTTAGTCTCTATGTATTGGCTGCCAGTGGTGTGCTGTGTGTGAAGAGGAGAGCCAGTCCAGGCAGACTGTCTGCATTTCCTGTTGTGCTCTTTACCCTTATGTCCAGGCATCTTGCAAATATTAATTGACTTAGTGGGTTTACTCAAAGTATGGATTCGCCATTATATTAGAGACATCCAAATGACTTACACTCCAGGTTAAAATATGTGGTTCAAAACAGAGCTGATTACTCCAGTGTGGTCCCAAAGATACGGAATTAGACAAGACAATCAGGAGGCCAGTTCCTGCCATTGACATTTGCATGACCTTGGGTAGATGACTAATCTCTTCCTTGACTTCCCTACCTGTAAATAACGATTGCAGTACCTAGTATCCTTTTAAAGCACTTTGGAGCATGAAGATAGGCTGGCTAAATGGGTGATTATTTAAGTGTTTGTAATCCTTCATATTGATAGCATAACAGAGACACAGACTGCAATGACTCAACATTTGATTTTTTTTTTAGCTGAGAATCCTGGATTTAGTTCAGAGGTGGAAAATTGAATAAATCAGTAACTAAGGGCAAGGAACAATGAAAAGTAAGTCATGTCCCATTACTTCTTGAAACTCTAAGCTTGTCCAAATTCAAAGTATTTTTGGTAAACTCAGGCTGAGACTTGCACAAGGAAAGAAAGCTGCAGTCAGCAGCTTTGTCAGGTTTCAGGTCTTGTTTCTAAGGATTTGCGTTTCTCTAATCCTTTGCACTTGCACTTTTAGTGTTCCTCTTAGTGGGGTGACATTAAACCTACCAGAACTGGAAAGTTTCCAGCCTTTCTTTTCATCCAGCAGCCTTTATATGAGGGTAATTTTGTGAACAAGAACTGGTCCTGTATGGAGCTACAAATCATTTATATCCACAGGGCAAGGAATGACAACAAACAGCATTAAACTGTGGAAATTCAAGAATGACTTACAAAAACACAAAAACAGTCTTTCAAATCCAATAAAGAGATATCAGAAATGAACCTGAAGGACCAAATGAAACAAACTTGAAGCAGCAGGTGTGAAGTGTTTTACATGAGTTGAGAGATAAAAGGAAAGACAGAGATGCTTGGAGGTATGTTTTGGTCAATGGTACATTTTGGTAAACATTCATTTTAAAGACAGAAAGGGTACTCTGCATGCTTATTTTGATTAAAAAAAAAAAAAAAAAGTCAATGGAGAATACAGATCTTTAAGGAGAGGCAATGAAGAATAGGAACAAGAGAAGCTGAGATCACTGTATGTCATAGACCAAGGCAGGGAATAGAAAATAAACAAAAATTTTCAACAAAAAAACTCTGCACATAGAGGAGAGGGAAAAGACATAAAGCAAGGAAGATAGAGCAAGAAGAGAGCAGCACTTCTTCTATGCGTGCAGCTAAGGTAGTGATGGGAGACATGGGCAGTGGGGTTGTAGCAGAAGCCAGGGGAGAAATTTAGAGATGACAGAGAGCAGAGCAGGAGGGCAGTGTGCGCTGGAGCTCGACCAAGAGCACCCTGTCCAGGGCAATAGTTTGAGCTATACTGGTGTAACTGAAGGGTTGCAATTATATTTGTATGAACACTCTTCCTTGGATAGAAATAGTATTTTCCCAGTGTAAATTACATTGCTTTGAAAGCAGTTTAAGTAATGTTTAATGTAGCAGTTTAAATAATGTCGTGAAAGCATATTCTTAATAAGAGAGCGTCCACCAGAGACACACGGGTGCACACAGATGCTCTCACTACATCAGGTTAGTTCTGGCATGAGAAGAAATCTCAGAAACGACAACATTTGTGGTGGGAATGGATGGTACAAGGTAAGAAAGAACATGATTAGTCAGCTGCTGTGACTGAGACGTACCCACATAACAGAAATTAAATGATATTTCCCACCCTTACATCCCTGTCAAATCCATTGACAATTAGAAACTGAATTTTACTAAATTCTTTGAACGTAAATTCCTCTTGAGAGGGGTGAGGAAATGATCTGAAACTAAACAGACTTGATTCACAAGGGAGAATGAAATCCCTTGTTTCTCAGCATCCTTCAGTTCCCATTGACTATTGTGCACACTTCTACTCACAAAAAAAACACCATATATTTATACAGAACAAGTAATTTCCTTTTCTTGTTTATAACTAGGCAATTACACATGGAAAATTCAATTGATCAGGTGTACTTGTGTCTTATATGAAATTAAGCTCTTGGTTAGATAACTTCTCCCTACAGGTTCTCTTTCTGGGGCCAGGGAGACTGTTTAATGATGCTCCATTTTCTTCTCACAAACCATAACATTGCTCACAGAACACAATACTGCTCTGTTGTACTCCAGATCTGAATATATGGCATTTTTCCAGTTTGACTTATTCTCAGCTGCCCTAATTAGCTAACTACAATCTAATACTCAAGTCATTTCTTGACAGCTTTTACGTTTTTGTTTTCAAGTGGTATGTTAGAAATCATATAAGAACTGAGAACAGATTTGTATTTACCCAAGTTACTGGAAAGTGGGGATTTGTCTCCCACATGCTCATGTTAGCTTAGCTTTTTTGAACATTTATTAGCACAGCCACCCAACCAAGCTGGCAGAATAATCTGAGCTACTCCAAGGGTGTCCTTACATGAAGTCAGAAGTAAGGTGGTGTTATCCGAGGTCAGACAGGATCATAGCATACAGAAGCTGGCTATGGGCAGAATGACAACTGCCTAATGCAGCTCATAACTCTTCTCATGAATCTCCATTGCTGTGGAAACAGCAAGGACATGCCGAGGGAAACCTGATGGTCGCTTTCAAGATCAAAATTCATCTGCCCCTCTTCTCCCACTGGGTAATGTTAATGCACTTGCAGCAGTCATGCAGGGCAAGAGGTGATGTGTTTTAAAATATGTGGCCTCTGATATCACTCATGGACTCTGAAGTGGAGTCATCCAGCAACAGCTCATCTCATCCAGTTAAGTACCCTTCTTTCTTTCCTCTTGGCAAGAATAAATAAAAGCCTTTTCTGCAGGGTTTCAGTCAGGAACTGGAGGAACAGACCAGGTCAGAGAGGCTGGCTTTTACACAAGAGAAACTCAATAAAAGGCTGGTTGTTGGAGGAAGCGTTGTGTAGAGAGTTTGGAATTTTCCTTGGGAAAACAAAGATATGGAGTTTCAGATAAAATCGTAGGTGGTTGGTAGGGTTTTGGAATTATTATTATTATTTTTTTGTGTGTGTGTGTCAGAGTATCTAAATTTCCCCTTAAAATAATAACTACAATAATTCTTTAATTGCTCAGATAGTGGAAATAATGCATGAGTCACATGCCTATAATAGATGTAAGTAAAAGAAAGAGTTAAAAAAGAATGGTCTCAATCTCAGTGAAAGAAAGGGACAAGAAAGAGTTTAAGGACATGATGACATCAGTCTGGAGCCTGCTTACAGTCCTGCCCCTGCACTGTGTCAATGGTACCACTGGAAAGAGCAAAGTAAATGAGCAGAGCTATGGACACAGCCTTTTGCATGCAGACTTCAGTGCAGGACACACCAAGCTATGGAGACAGAAATCAGGTGATGCTACAGCTGTGAAACAATTCTGCCAATTTTGTGAGTTTTTGTGAAGTGTCTCCATGGCGAAACACTACCATGCCTGTCAGCAAAGCTTTCTCTCTTGAAAAATGTGAAAGAAATGAACCAACTGCTGACTTCTTATGAATATGATTGATGATGACATACGGTTTTGTAGGCAGAAAATTGAAACTCATTTTCCTGGCTCCGGCTCCACTTAGTCATCTCCTGAGATGAAAAGGAGGGTGGCTGTTGGCTCCAGGTGCAGGGGGTTGGTGTTCAGGCAGTGGGCAGCAGAAGCCTGCCCCCAGCCCTGCTCTGTGCTAGTTTTGCAACAAGGCAGATCACCTGTTTCAAAAACTTGCATTCAAATGGCACAAACAATTTCAGGAACCAGAAAAAGAAATGCATTATTTTTCAAATAATTCTTCATTCTCTTGCCACTTACTGGCAGGTGAACCTGAAATTTTCCAAACATTTTGGTTTCTGTCATTTTACATTTCAATTTCTCCATCATAAAATAAGGATTTTTAAAATTATTATTAATCTACCAGCTTGCCTCACTGGTGTTTGATGACCACAGTTTGTATTTGCATTTGTATGTGTAAAATAAACTCACTGAAATCTGATTTAGAAATTGACTGGTGTAATATTATTTTTTTTTTTTCTGCTATAAAAACTACATTTCCTTTCTTCCAGAAGACAAAATAAGATCAAAAATATTTCATGCTTTGCTTTTGGCAGAATGCTAACCACACATTGCTGGATTAGCTAGAACTTCATAGCTTTTTACCAAACCACGGAGCTAGGAAATGGAAAAAGTACAATAAGGCAAATATTAAAAAACAAAAACAACAACAACAAAAAACCCCTCGTGTAGTTAATTGTTTGACTTTTGCTTGTTGGTTTCTATGTGCCTGTATCTATCAATGAGAACTTGACTATGAGTATGGATGTAATTACATTTAATTACAAAAAAAATATCTTGGTAGGCCCTCTCGGCATGAGTATATGTTTCTGAAAATTTTCACATTGCAAAAGCACCTCATTAAACTCCAGTATTACACTCCGTGGTAAATGTAGCTAGAGGGTCTTCTCCCTCCTCAGTCAAACACTGACAGGAGAGTACATTCATTACTGTTCTGCTGCATTTCACATACTAATCGGCATTTAAATTACTGCCTGCTTCTTTAGGGAATGCTAATAGCAAGATTTGTATAGGAAATAATTATAAAAACAGGAAAGTGAGGAGTTTGCTAGAAACACAAGCATTAGGATGCTTAACGTGTAAGGCACCTGCGGTTAAGGCATGTATCCTGTGGGAGATCCCGTGCTACCGTGACAGGACCTACCTGCCACCCTAGCTGAGGTGATTGTGCGGTAGATGGCTTCTGCACACCAAGTATTGGCACAGTGTGGCAAGGTTGTCCTGGCTGAGAGGACAGAGAAAGATTGAACTGATGGAACCAAAGGGAATGGGTCAGAGAGAAATGTGCATGTGAGACAGCACAAGGAGGTGGCCGTGGTCTTCTGTTCATGGGCAACCGCCTTGTAGGACAGGGAACTCCCACAGGGCTGCAGTACTTTGCATTACCATGCCCTTAATTGCTACTTGGAAAAAATAAAGTCAGTTATAAAAAAATAAACGTGAAAAGTTGCAACAACAAAAAAACTTCAGATGAAACTATAGTGTGGAAATTGTACTGATTTTACTGTTTTCTTTCCTAAAAAAAGAGACTCCTGTTCTGCAGAATTCTCTTCCTGGACAGTGACTTTCTCTGGATTTATTTTGATACAGTCTTGCTTACAGCATCAGAAAGTTGAATTGATTGTTCTGTTGGAAGTGCAGCATGGGGAGAGTCAATCTTGAAGCTGTGAGGAAGGGCTAGGCAGCTGGACATGGGGTGCTGCATAGCGATGTGCTTGGCTGGACAGAAAAGGACCCCAGTGTCTGTGAAGAGCAGACCTGTGTGCTCTTCCACCACCTGGCTGTTTCATGTCCCGCACCTAAACAAAAGGCCTGGATTCGCCTGGGCTTTCTTTACATCCAGACCCCACAGTCTTATAGCAGTGGGAAATGGCTCTGCAAGAAGTTTATTACTAACTCAGCATTTACATGCTATTTCAGCCCAAGTGTAGTTGGTCATGCCATCTCCTCCACTAAGCTGGCTCAACGTTGCTCTAGTTCATCTAGAAGTTTTTTTTCCAATGAGCAATGACTGTAACCAGCCTTTCAGAGTTAGCTAAAATGCCATAGGCCTGATGAATCAGTTTGCTTGGACATTTTATCTTTTCTTTCCACGTAAATTAACACATTTATATTCACAAAGCTATTTCCCACCTTTGGTATTGAAGTAGCCATTACTAGTACTGAGTGTGGACAGCTGTCATCTTAGTTATAGCAAATACTTCCTGATGGTGCTCAAAGACAACTTCTAAATGAAAAGAATGATCATACTTCTACCAACACAACAGCATCTGGTCCAAGCTGTGTCTGCATCACTGCACACCACACAGGTAGTACCCAAGGGCCCACTTACAGCTGCACAGCTGTAAGAATGTGAAATAAAACCCTATCATAATATACATAGATCAAAATTTCTTTAAAACATGCATTCTGATACTGTAGTCTGGTTTAGAAGAAACTGGAGACATTACAAACAACAAATGTGAATCTAAATGCATTTGTTCACATCACATGAATCTCAAAAGGGAATTGTATGGTGGTGTCTGCTTCATGAGCTTGTTATTCCAGTTTCACACCCAGCTATGTAAATCAGCCTAGTTTCACTGGCATTAAACTAGAATATAGCAGTGATGAATCAGGTCTGCAGCCTTACCACAGAGCACTCATGAATTGTTATTACAAGCATCAAAAAATCATCCTTCCCTTAAGCTTTATGTTTTCAATTTTCTGTTCTCTTTCCCTAAGAGATTCCAAACCTCTTAAATAAATACATTAATAAATAAATATCTAATTACCATAAATCAATATAGAATCTCAAAATATACATTGGAAGATATTTTAAGTTCTTTATTTTCTCCTGTCTTATTAATAATGACTTATTTCTTATCAATAATGACCGAGTTGTTCTTTCTGCCTTCTTTGATACTTCAATACATACATTAGGCAAAACACCATCACATTCCTAATTATCACCATTTTGCTAGTGGAGATCCTCTTGTAATGCATCTAGGAGTGATGCACACAGATGGATGTAAGCAAGAGCACATTTGCATCTGCTGTGCTTTGCTGCTCTGCATAGGCAGGATGTGAGCTGAGCAGCACTTATGCACTTTGGTGAGCATTTTTTACACAACTAGACCCTTTTAACAATTTTTAAGGCCATGGACAAAATATGCACCATAATCAGGAGCTTTTTTAAAGGCAAACTGAACTAATTTGACAGAATGGTAAAGTCCCCTTGTAATATTTGAGTGGTTTTTGTTGGTGGTGGTGGTTTGTTGTTTGTTTGTTTGCTAGTTTTACTACTTCCATTTACTATTTTACTTACTAGCCCAGTCATGATTTTACTAGAACACAAAGCAGCCTTTGTGGAAAAACCTGTCATGAAAAAAATCTTCCATGCTAAAATTTCTTCTTCTCATAGCAAAAGTCCTGCAACCCCGCACCTGTGAGGCCCTCTTCTGCTCTGTGAGAGGGTCGGTGAGCAGGAATGCTGGGGCAGACCTTCCCAACAAGAAGTCCCTCATCAGTTGTATGGGGATGGTTACAGACTTGGCAGTTCTTCACAGAGAAAGAAATTAAGCAATGAGAAATACATTTAAAATAATTTTCTCTTTGAATAACTGATGACTGACTGAATAATTGACTTGACTTTAAATTAATGCTAGGCTTAGAGCTGCTTTCTTAAGTGTATCACTATCCTGAAGTGTATCTATCTACCACAGACTTCTCTTTGGTGAAGTCAACAGAGATAGCTCTCAAAGAACAAGGGGCAAGAGTGGAACAAGAACAAGAGTGGAATCAGAAGAAAGGAAGTCTTTTTCCTTTCAGTATCTCTGATAATATATATATATATGTATTTGGTCCGATTATAAACATCTTACAGGGTTTGGGGGAGTTTCTCTGAGATAAACTTTCTGTAAAATTTGCAGCTATCAGCTAGTAATTCATGGCATTACAGCTGGGAGACATCTCCTGCAAGACCACGAGGTGTCACTGTGACCAGAAGTACCCGGTCAGGGTTGGCCTATACCTGGCTTCCAAGCCGCAGTAAATTAACTCTTTCCAGAATAATACAATTTAATTAAAAGCAAAGTACTTTTTCCCATTTCCAGCACAACAAAGTTAAGTTTAATCCCAAGTCTTTGTAACTTGTCATCTGTGCACACACTGCAGTGCCTATTATGCTTTGACCCTCTGGAACAAGAGGTACTTCAGCGCCTGGTTTAGTTTACAGGAAGGTTGGGGGAAGTGAATACTGCTCTAGACAAAACAATCCCAGCCCAGAAGTTCAAAACAAGTTGAGTGCTGCTCAGTGTAAATACTGTGGCAAATCTAAGGTCTGCATCAGCAAAACAAACCAGAGTTTATGAGAAAAGCAAAAAACAGAAAATCATTTTGCTACTGACTTTACTAGGCCATAAGCAACAGGAAGTTTTGCCATTGACTTCAAAGCCACGGTTTTATCCAAGATATATTGCATGAGTATGGCAAACAAATAAACAACCTACCAAATAACAACAACAACAACAAAATAAAACCAAGGAACCAACGAAGCAAGCAACAACAACACAGACAAATGACTGTCATTTAGTGAACTATTTCTAGCATTACGTCAACTAGGAAAGAACTTCAGCCATCTGTCGACTGACTTCTTAGTCTGAATTGTTACACATATGCATAATATAGATAACAATATATAAAAATATATAATACACATATAAATAATGACAGTCACATTAATAGTCACTCCATCTGTGAGATCCAAGTTAATTCATTCAACTAGATAAAAGTGAGGCAACTAGATAAAAGTGAGGCAAACTGAAGCAAACTCTTGTGATTGGTGATGTGGAATTCGAAATCCTTGGCCTGTTGGCCTGAATGTTGATTGTAAATTCAAGTCTCAGATGTGTGTAAAGTGTGTCTTAAAAGATACATGCTGACTTGCACACAACTCTCTTTTATGGACATTCTTTTGTTCTGATTCAACTCTCTTCTGGACTGAAATGTAGATAAGAAAAATTCTTTGTGAGGCAAATATATGTAAACTAGGGTGACGCTGATTTTCTGGCATGATCTCTGGTGGCTCTGGGGAAGAATGTCATTACAGTAGGAGGAGAACCTGACAGCCAGCATTTTTATGTGCCCCAGGAGGTGCTGGAGGGTCAAAGTGAAGTACAAGATGACCTTGGAAAAATAGAGTATCACGGAGATATAGAACAAGTCAAGGGACAAGGACTGGAAAATCAACCTAAAGCATGACACTTTGTCTCAAAATTTGACTGCCTTTGTAGAAGGAGAACTTACCTAATTAAAGGTTATACTGACACCAGGTCTATTCTGACACAAAAGCATACGTCAACGAAGATTACATCTTTGTTTTATGGATTAAGGGCAGTTTCCACACTCACAGCACAGACTAGCCTGGAACATGACAGTGAAAGAAAAGAAATGCATACAGTAAAAAGGGGGGAAGTAAAGATAAAGATTGCTTCTAAGAGGCTTGAGGAGGGCCAGAGCTGTTCAGTGACTGCCAGCAAATACTTGGAGGAGCAGGAGCAAAGAGCAGAAACTTCCCACTGAAATGAATGTGTCCAAGCAAAACATACTGCCAAACTGTTAAATATTTGCAAATAATGGCTAATGTTTTACCAACTATTACCAAAGCACATTCACAAAAACGTCCCAGATAGTTTGCCCATTGACTCTAACACTCCTAACAATATATTAGTTTGTGAAAAGACTTAACATGTTCATTAAATATTTTCAAGTAAAAAGAGCTAACTACCTTGAGAGAACAAGTTGGGAATTCACCAGTAATACTGAATAGTGTCAGTAGCATGTTACTTCCCAGATGATTGCTTGATTTATGTTCAGTCTGTGTTCAAATGAGATCGTGAAGTTGAAATCTAAATACAACTGAGGCAAAGATCATAAAGAAAAATCTAAGATGACCAGAAATACTATACTAGCTGGTCCCCTGATATACGTTTAAAGCATTCCCTAATAGCGTTGTATAGAGGAATCAATTGCAATGGAAAATGGCTTGGAACTGACCCACTGGTGGCAATCTATGTACTGGAGATGTAGTTGCAGTAACTACCCCTGAGAGTTGATCCTTTCTCTGCTGTGAGCAACAAGAACATTCTAAGTTCTAAAATAAAAGGCATCATCAACAGCCAAAGCTAAAAAAAAGGTCAAACATTTCTTTGCTTGCTATAGCTCATAAAACAAGAAAAAATATCTTAGCTGAATGGTTGTATATTGTACAGTCTGGAAAGTGACATTTACCAGGGGAGAAGAAACCATATACCAAATAAAACTCTTCCTTAGCCAGTGATTATTATTGCTGCCTTTGCAGTTTCCTTCCTTTTTGAATAATACCTCAAGGATTTCAGTAAAAATATGTTTTAAAGCTAGTCCTTGCCAACTACTCTCTGCTTTCCTATGATTAGATTACACATGCATAAAACCCCTCATGTACATGTATCAGTTTATGCACAAGTGAAGTGAACTATTAGCAATAGCGCTTCTTGGGTTTTGTGACCCTTATACAAAAAGAAGATGCAAATGTCACTTTTGTGGATTAATTCTTTGTTTTTTTATCTGGAAGTTTTCAAAGAGTCAACATAATGAGATTCCATAATCTCATTCTCACCATGAGCATGGCTAGACAGGATGGAAATGACAGGGCAATCATTTGTTAACGCAGACTAAGTTAGCCTGTAATTTCCAAAGATGTTTTTCAGAATTTCTAGTAACCTCACTAAATACCAGGGCCAGAGGGGATTCTGTGTTTTGTGTTATACGTCTTCATCTGCACTGTCACAATCAGCAGCACATCATTGTGATTCATGTGGAATGAATTGTTCCACACCCTCCTACAGGATATGCTATACACATTAAGGCCCAAGTCATCCACTAGCATCAGCATTTTAGGAAGCCTGAAAGCACATTTCTAAACAATTACAGCTCTGCTGTCTACTTACCTTATTTCAAAAACAGAAAGTAAAAAAACTAATGTTGAACTAGATTAAAACACCTGGATCACAGTTCTTTTGATGAAAAATATTATTTTCTCTCTCTCCCCCTCCCCGTGGTTCCCCCAGCCCCCTCCAACACATTTAGTTCTTCAATATAATTCCAAATTGGTGGTGGTCAGAAAAAGAACAGGAAAGCTTCACCCACATCTTTGCTTTACACCACTGTCTGAGAACAGCTACAGCAGAGAATTCAGAAAGACTTGAAAGGAATGCTATCACCACAAGCCTTTCTCTTTTCTGAGTAATAGAGACTCAGTGCTGAAACGTTTAGGCTGTGGGATGTCTGTGTACCAGGATAAATAGTACTGCAGGATGCAGTAGAGCTCGCTGCTTTACTTCAATAAGAAGTTTCCATCTGGCCCAACTAAGCTCATGCACTGCTGTGTGTGACTATTCTCTGCTTATGTTCTCAGAATGAAGGATATGGTCTCAAGTGGAATATACTGCCTTTAAAATGCACATTTGTGTACTTAGCACGGCTAATGGACTTCTGTAAGTGTGGTTTGGCTCCACAAGATAAAAAAAATGCCAAGACATTCACTCTCTGTGGTATGCCTGTGTCCTAGGTATCCCAAGGAAAACACGAACGAAATGAGCGTGTAACTGCACTTCATTCTGCTGCTATCATACTCTCTTGATCACCCAGTAAAGCTATTTAAGGAAAATATTAGAAGTGATGATTTTAAATACAGACACACGATTAGGGTTTTAAGGGGTGGAAGAGGAAAACAGTTCCTTCCAACAGACATAGGGTATAATTCTATCCTAGAACTGTTTAGATGACTGTAAAAAGGAATTAGGCTGGTTCAGCTGATCATATTTCCACAGCTCATGACACAGCCAGCTCAGACACAAGGAAAGCAAAGCCAAGCTCTACAGTCCCCTTACACTCTCTGAATTTCAGCAGTCCAGCCTTGTGCAGTTGGTGAAAACTCCCCTGACTGATAGCATCTTTTTGCTTAGAGTTCCTGCTAGCTTTCAGTCCAAATTCATTAAATGCCCAATGTTGGTGTATGTTGAAGTGAGGCTTTAACATGAATTACTTCACATAAAGAGTTAATTGTTTTTTCCTCCCTGGAAGCTCAATAAATGGGGCTATCTTGATTGATGCTTTAAGTGCAACCCCTCCCCAATATTCTGAACATAATGAGGTTAGTGCTAAAAGCTGGATTCTCTCTCATCTGTCCACATTATCTATTTATTCTGCACACATCACCATGGTGAATGAGTGCTGCATTAAGTACTAAATAGGAGAGGTCAGACAAACCCTGTGTTTTTTTTTTTTTTTTTTTTTTTTTCTCCTCAGGAAGGCTGAAACATTTATTAATGGATTTTTGTTTATTAGCTTATGTTTTAAAAAAATATATCAGAATTATTATATTATTGAAGTATAATTTAAGCATAATTTTAAAACATAATAATTTGGTATTCTTATTTAAGCCAATTTGTCTTACTATGCTTAAATGGACTTAATTTCAAATTGTCTATGATTTTTCTGCTGTTAAAACAAACAAACAAATAACCCATCACTCAAAATGCAAAGAGAATGTTTTGCTCCTGGCTAAACTGGACCTATTTTGATCAAAAATAAATATTTAAATGTCACAAGCCCCAGTAATTGTCTGCTCATATAGCTGTACTAAATATAGTTTAGGTACTTTGGCTATAGGTAGCTACATATGCCTAGATTTTTTTTTTGTTTTGTTTGTTTGTTTTTTAATCGGAAGCTCACCATGTATTCACATTTCTCACCAAAACAAAGTGTATGAAGTGTATAAGTATTTGGCACAGAGCAAATCTGTTAGGGTTCCTCTAGCAAAGTGCTAAGCTTTATGAGTGTAATAAAGCTTGAAGCTGTCAGACTGGCTTTCTCACAACATTATGTAGCTTTCCACACTGCTATTCTCTACCCCATGGCACACCTCGTTGTCACATTAGTGTGCATTAAGATGAAAACAGAGGTAAGCTGTTTGAAAGCTTATCAGTCCTGACACTGGATAATCAAGGAGCTGGAGATATGTAGCACAAAACCATATATATTAAAAATGATTTGCAAATAATCTCCTGGGATGGAAGAAGGCTGTTTCTATGGTGCTTTTGTATAAGGAATGAGGAAAACAGATGAAGAGTACAAGGTTCAGTTCTAAAAATACCTCCTGTACTTTCAGATAGCTCCACGGATGTTGACCCATCAAACACAAAACCAACAGAGGGCAGGAAGCGGGAGCAACAAGCAGTGTCATGGCACACATTAGGAGCTCAGCTGCATGGGTAAGTAGAAGAGGAAGTAAATTCACTTGTGGAGTATAAAAGGATGGAATGGGAGAAATGGATAAATGTAATTTTGCCCAAACTATGAATGAGTGTCATGTCCTCTCAGCTGCACCATTTCTCCCATCTAGGTCCAAAATCTGAGTTCTGGTTGTAAATGCCCGGCTTGCATTTCCACACAGCAGTCATACTCAGTCCCTTCCACAACCCAGAACTTTCTCAGACCATGATTGCAGCTCATGCTTCCCCTTCTCATGGAGGGAAGACAAACATCACTGAATGTGAGGAACTTGTCTTGTTTTGACTGTGAATTTACTTATTTCAGCCAAGTAGACTGTAGCTGTCAGTGTAGTCTGGGGATTTAGTTTGTCAGCTGCAAATAGCAAAGGCTCATCCTGAGCTGAGCTGAGGACCACATAGTACCAAAGAGGAGGCACAATAATCCTTTGTAGTCATTGTATTTCTTTACCATAGTGGTTCTTCTGTGCAAATTAAAGAAATCTGAAGGCTGCTTTAATAACACTTACGGACACAACGTATTTTTATTAGGCTATGTGTCTACAACAGCCAAAGGAAGAGTGAAGGCGTAATACCGACCACATGACAGTTAAGATGGCGAGTTAGGATGGCCTGACAGGTACCTGAAGGTACCAGTTCAGAACAATACAAGACCTGAAACTATTGGCTCTTTTTCGTCTTCAAGATATGTAGCAGCTTGGTTGGGCACTGTATGAAGCAGTACATATTTCACACTCATCCAGACTATGTGTTTTACACAATGCATGAATTGTGGGAATGTTTATATTTGTGAACTAATATGTTCATGACCTCAAAAAAAAAAAAAAAAAAAAAAAAAAAAACCAACCAGCAAAAATGCATCCGGGTGTCTCTGTGATAACCTCTAGATCAAGCAGAGCAGTGCACAGTTCATTCCAGCCAAATCAAAGCCTGGTCCTCCAGTGTGGTGTCTTTACCTTACTGCAGGCAGCATGACAGGTCCTTTGGTGATGATGATGACATAAAATCCTGTCTGCCTTTGAAAGATGCTAAGGAATTTTTATTTTTATTTTAAATTAAAAAATGTTTCATGGCTTCTGTTTGGAATGTGTGAGCTGTTGCTTCTGGGCTGCATTAAAAACAGCTCAAGCACAGTTTCCTGTCCTTATTTATTCATTAATTAATTTCAGTCCATGAACTTTTTTTTTGTTTGTTTTTTGTGGGTCAGACCGTGGAGTTTTCACTCACATACCATATGTGTGAGGAACTTATGCTGTGGCTTGTCCCAGGGACTCTGTGATCCTGAACTGCAGACTAAATTCAAACTAACCCAAATGAAACAACATCCTAGCATAGGGTAAATAGGCAAGAAAAAAAAAAAAAAAAAAAGGATGTAGTTTGTCACTGAACAACTGAAGTTCTGATGTCACATATCAGCCTGCAGATAGCAGGGTTTTTTCAAGCCTAGACATTTTCTTTCCAGTTCAAGAATTCCTCTGTTGCCTATTAGGGCTCATGCAGTGTTTGTTTTATGTATTCCATTGTTTCACCGTGTCATCTGGCCCTTCTCAGCACAGCCTTGACGAACACAAAGGACTGCACTGCCTGGACCAGCAGTGCCTCATCTCTCAACATCTTTGTGCTAGTGGCAATGCACACAGAGCTAGCTGTACCAGTCCTGTGGCAAGGGACAAACACATCTTTTTCATTGCTTACTGCCATACCTCCATGAAGTCCTAGACTATAATAAAAACAGACAGCACACTTAAATGATATTCAAATTTAGCATATAGAAAGGCCAATTTCTTAGACCAAAAAAAAAAAAAAAGTTAATGACAGGTTTTTTTTTTATAACCACATTAGAAGCCTAAATTTGCAATTGAAAACAGCTGTTATTTGGCTTACACACTCTCTATTTTCTGAACCAAAGTAAGCAGCATGTCCTACCAGAATCTCATGCTTTTGAAAAACATATCAGTTTTCATGAACTGTGAGACCAAGAATTCTCTGTTGATTCAAGTTTCAGTGAGCTTTTTGCCCGAGAAAGGACTGCAGGACTGGTTTACAATTGACCAGACAGCTGTCTCCTATCTAGCAAGTCTCTTTTGCCTTGCAAGAAAAAATGTGATTGTTAAATGTAAAACTTCAATGTCAGATAGAACTTAACACATCTACCCTCTCAAGGATATACTTCTGGCATAGTTTGCATCATCAGAAAAGCACAACTATACATGGCAATAAGATTAATTGTGCAGGGGTAGCCTGGGAGTGTCTAGAACCAATTCAGCATTTAAAAAAACCACACACACACACCACACAAAAAATAAAACAACAACCTAATCTGCTTTGGGTTGTCATGGGACTGTAGCAGGTGTAAGGGCCATTCTTACTCCCACTACCCATCCATCTGCATTGTTTGCAGCTGTACTAAATACTGACCCTGCCCTTGAGACATCTCACCAGAGCTCTGGAGATCCTGCACTGAGCTGGGAGGTATGACTCCCTGTCCAGACAACCAAAAGTCAGCGGTGAACACAACAGAAAAATTGCTAATGCTCAAATACAGACTGCAAGCAAGTTCCTTATCTGGATATGGGCACAGCTTTCTTACAAGTTACCTTTTCTACCTTGAAATTAGATTTGCCAAATACAAAAAGGCAGCTCTGAAGAATTATCAAAACACATTGCTATGTTTTTCTTATTTCCAAACACTAAGTAACATTTACATTACAAGGAAGGAAGCCAAAACATGCAACTGAGTAGAAAGGAGAGTTGCAAACAGCAAATACATAGAAAGTTCAGAAACACAGAATTTATTCTAATGTTTACCCATATTCTAGTATTTCAAGAAGACTGAACACTCTGACATGAGCTGAGCAGACCCTGCCAGCTAGACTGTTTGATGTTGCCTTGGCTCTGTGACAAAGCCAGTCCATACAGGAACGTTGGCATTGTTTTCTGATCAAAGTGAGCACTAATGGCATTAAACCTGAGCTGTGGTCTGATGTTTTCCTCCTTCAGCTGTCATTACTCTACATTGCTACCAGCTTTCATGTGAGCCATTGCAGTATGACACTGCTGGTTTAAAGCATGGATAGACCTGTATTTCAGATAGTAAGAACTGATTTTCATAAATATTCTCCTATACTTGGTAAGGAGACAGGAGATTGTGAGTGTATTATGGCATTAAAGAAAAGGTTGCTTTCCAGGTATGTAATTTTCAGTTTCTGTTGGCTTCAATGATACTGCAAGAGAAAGAGGAAGCAGGAGAGCTTTTAGCAATTTTTGGAGTAAGCTCTTCTGCAGCATGACAGGTAAAAGTGTCTTTAAATCTAACCACATGCTTACATCCCTTTTTTAAAGGATCGGGATTGTGCAACTGTTGCTATAGCAGGATATGACTGGGTTTCCTTGGTAATCTATACAGGCATGCTGTTTAGGATGAGACACTGCAAGTTTCTGTAGTTCTGCCCACTAAAATTAGGCTCTGCTCTCACAGATAGTAAAACGGTCTTGTAATTTCAAATAATAGTAAAACCAATTAGATATTATGAAATCAAATATCAGATTCTCAGAAAAAATACAGCTCAATTGATGGCAACAATTACTCTTAAGGTGAATCACTTCATAACTTGAGTCTCAATTTTTCTAGTGCTAACTTCTCTGCTGAGATGTGACATAATCCACAATAAAGCACTTTACAGAACACATACAGAAAAAGTTGAGTTTTTTTTCATCACTATGTTGCTTCAGAAGCCCGTGATGTCCACTGCAATCATTATTGATACTGTCACTATTTAAATTTCTCTTTTGCTGTCTTTGAAATTATATATGATGCCAACCAGAGTAAGCAGGAACAAATGCACCAATCAATGATACTATGGTCTTGATATTTGCTTCTGCAGTCACATCTACCACCTGCCTGTAAATCATTTAGTGTGGTCTGGCATTTACTGTCTCCTTGGGCAGGGAAGCCAAGGGGACTCTTAAAGTTTTGAAGTAGTTGTCATCTCCAAATGCTGTTTTAAATTACTTATCCTTAGTAGCCATTCCATCTTCACTTTATAGTACAATGGTCCTTACCTACATGCGTGAAGACAGATTCCTCTCAAATCTGTTGTAGACATCAGGGCTGGATGAGAAGACTTAGAGGAAAGTGACTGTTTTAGATCTATGTATGGCACAACTCAAACGTAATTTATTATAAAGTTTTGAAATGTCCAAAATCATTTTATTCCTTTCTGGTTTCCAGATGGGTCTATATCCAGAATGCCACAAAAATGCTACTTTTTTCATGCTGCAATCAAGAGCAGATGCAACAGAAGGCTATAGAAAAGTCTGATTCTTAGAAAATGCCTCTCTCTGATTTTCAAAATAAAAGAAGTTTAGATAATTTGAGTAAACTTTGCGTGGGCATCTGAACATTTAGAATTGCACTGGGTCATGCATTTCATGCCCTTGAAAGCATATACTTCACTATCTGTTACTAATGAGGGAATTGAAGTACTTCAGTGGGCAAAAATAAAGAGACAGGATTCTAGTTTAGTCCAGTTCTAATTTAATAGTTATCTTTGAAAATATCACTTCAATTCTCTGTTGCTCATTTTTCTCATATATTTAGAAAATCATGCTTTTAATGAAAATTGTGGTAGTGTCAAGTTTTCACCCTTACTACTGTTATTTTATTTACTGTAAACACGAGCATTAAAGACTTAACCATTGTTTGGAGATGAATCATTATTTGTTATATCATTGAGCTCTATTCAAAATCAAGTAGCAAACTAGCAGTAGGAGTTTAATCTGCAAGTTGGCAAGAGTCTCTAGGACTTGCTGACTTCTCTGAAAGTTGAAGGTATACAATAATTTCAGAAGTTGCCTGGCACCTTGCAAGATCACACCCGTAATGAATTTATATACGATTCATACTCCTATTGCAAATCTATAATCTGACTTTCCAATTTGGCTTTGTGGATCTTGTATTCAGTGGGTTTACGTAGCTACATGTGCACGCTCCTTTCAAAACACTTGCCCGTATCAAGCATGCCATATGGAAACACATATGCACATACTCATGCAGAAACGACATGAAGGGGGAAAGGAAAATGAAGGTGCTTATAATTTTGTTATTTTTGTCTTACTCTGTATAAAATTAAAAAAAAAATAAAAAGACAAGATTTTAATCTAACCAAAGAACTTTCATCAATACTGGTTTTCCGGTACCTAATAAGAGGGGATAACATATCCATGAATAAACATAGGTGAAATGGACGAATACTAGCTCTTGGGTTTACATGGAAGTTTACTGATACTTGCAGCAATCCTAGCTGATAATAAAAATGATTTATTTAAAGATTTATTATGAACATTGCAGGAAAGGAGATAACAGACATGCACCACTTTGTTTACACTAAAATTTCCTGTAAATTAAAAAGAGTTCTTATTCTCTGTTTGGTTTTGATTTGGTACTCTACCAAGTATCTGTTTATAAAAGGAAATATGACAGTACAAACTGTACAAAGTGAATTGCAAAAGAGATTATCAGTCAAGGTGAGTTTGCTTTAAATTAAGTCCTAGCGACACAGGCACTGTATCCCATTAACCTAAGGAAAGTTGGTCTGAGGTAGATCTTTCATGCATCATTACTGAGAGCTGAACTGCCTGAAACATGGGCCAGAATGCTACTATCCAAACTGGGATCAGCATTAGCCCTGCAGCAAATGCATGGGCCACTTGCAGTGTCAAAATAATATAACCTTAACCATATGCCATGCTTGAACATCCCTAATCTGAGCTATGCTGCAATGATCTCAACCTCAAGAGCAGGGTTCTTTAAATGCTTCTCTCAGCGCATTTCTCAGGAATTTCAGCTACTGGTGACATTAATCAGATTGGGAGAGCATCAGCACACTGCAGTAAGAGGAGATCCCAGTAGAGCTAAGATGGTTTAATTTTACATTTAATTTTACCAGTACATACAGCAATGATCTAAAAGATATATCAGTGAGAAAAAGCCTGAACTGCATTTTAAAGAATGAAGAGATAAGGCAGGAAAATAATGTTGCAGAGGGCTATATAAGATAAAAGTTTGATGTGAAGTGAAGTAGGTAATGTGTTTCAAATTCTGTCTTAAGGGCTCAAATTATGTCTTAAGGACTCATATTATGTCTTAAGGATCATGTTTACTCTCCTTGTACATACAACAAAACATAGGGAAGTATAAAATACTGAAATTATTGCCATCATCTGGAGGCCAAGATTTACATGGATTCATGTTTTTTACTCCAAACTGTTCTATGGTCCATTATTTAATATTTAGTACTTTGAAATTACTGCTGGATTTTTAAAATCATGTAGTTCATTAACTAACCATTTTGCAGACAATCCCAAATACACAAATTCAATAGTTTAGAAAGTATGCTGGCACTTACCCGGGGGCACATGATCATTCATGATGACGAGTGATGCTGGCGTAGGCCTTCTTTTCCTGATCTGTAACGTGCACAAACCAAGGAGAGTCATCAGGGCCCACCAATCACCCCACACTCAAAGCAAAACAAACAAGCCATCTGATGTCCTCCTGACTGTAAACCAGGCAAAGTTAAAAAAGAAAATATTTAAAGGAACAGCAGCACATTGCTGTCTTTCTGACTGTTCTTCTGGACTGACAATGATCAGGGTCATACTGATGCTTGTATATGGAAAACACAGGGGAGATCCTTCTTGTATAAGTTTTTGGACATTCATTGCTGATATGTTTTGGTTATATCTTAAAATAATTGGTATTTACCTTTGTTTCAGGAAAATAACTGCAGTAGTTTGTGAACTTATATATTCAAATAGCTACTGCTGTTATAGCTCTCACAAGCAATTATGAATATGATTTTTTTGAAGCACACTTGAGAGCTGACATTGTATATGTGTTTTCTGATGAATTTATATTTCTAAACTGTGGCCAGAAGTGGTGTTGTTCTTTAACTAAAGAAAATAATAGTCAAGACTTTAAAAAGAATGTTTCCAAATAGCACTAGCTTAGATATTTACCTATCAATATGTAATTCTGAATAGAAATCGTATGCAATTCTTCTTATTCAAAGTTTATTTGACTAAGCTTTTTTTTTGTTCCATTAACACTGATTGAACTACATGATATTGGACTACCCTTCTATAATGGACATATTTGCATTGAAAGTTGCTACGCTAAAACTTCCAGACTATCAATATTCTATTGAATTCAAGAGAGAGACTGGGTATTTCAGCTAGAAACCACACTGACACAAGTGCTCAATGTCAGTGCATTTGTTCTTTTTTAATTGCTGAGCTCTGTAGTGAGCTGGGTTCAAATTTTGCTTTCAGAGGTGTAAATGGAAAATTACATCATCAGGTTTAATGGGGTTATACCAGATTAGAGTAAATGTATCTGACAGCAGTATTTACTAATTTAATTTCATCACACCTCCACAGCATAAATGAATAGCACTTGGAATTAAACTCACAACAACAACAAAATGATTACCCTTAAAATCTAGGCAGAATTTGTGGCACAGCATTTCAAAAGCCATGGGAATCCAGTGAAATCCAAATAGTATGATTCTTACAGATTTCAGAAAAAAAAATATCAGAACACAGCCTGCTTGAATTCAATGAAGGGCTTTTCATAAGGCACGGACATTTTATAGTTCAGAAGTACCAATGGACAAAATGAAGACCTGCAGCAATTCTCTCCTGCACCCTTCTAGTACTTCTTCATTCAGTGGTCACTCACAAGCCATTGCTTTCTGGCAAAGGCTCACATCAGAATATTCAGGAAACAAGATACCTGTCCTAAAGTTGCCAATACTTTTGTCGTTAACACAGAACTGTCAAGGTTATGCTATTCCCCTGGTATCATCTAAAACTAGACTTACAAAAATAGAAGCAAATGTCGAGAAGTACTTGCACTGAGAGAAATATACTGGGTGACCTAATTACAATTTATCCAGATTTTCTCCTAAGCTTATGTTTGTTCTTCTTTATGTACATCTATGCATAGCTGTACATAATAACCATGTGTACAGAAAAACAAATTTCCTCCATAGACTGCTGTATTGTTTTATATATATTACATATATCTGTGTATGTGTATGGGAGTCAAAACCTAAAATAGTATACATATTAATCTCATACATACAATTCTACATCCAGACATATTTCTACACTTACGTACATATCTTTAAAATATGTAAAACATTTTAACAATGATATAAATAAGACTATACTAATCATGTAAAATACAGGATATAACTGAAAGGATAAATTGTGCAAAATGTAACTCATTTTATCATGTTAAAATGAATGGTAAATAAGCTGTCTTCTAACTGGACTGTGCAATATGTCTCATTAGGTACCTATTATAAACTTCATGTTTTGCTTTATATAAAAATAATCTTCTTAAGTTTATTGAGAATGTGTATTCAAGTGGAGCGTATGCATTAGAGCACAAGGTCCAGTTACAGGAAAAGCACAGAAAACACATACTGAATAAACCTACCCAAGATAAAGGGCTGGAGGATATATCCAACTCTCTTTTTGCATGTATCCAAACAGTGCTGTAACTTCCAGAACATTTGGTCTGTAGTTAAGCTAATATAAGTTGGAAAAGCATTTAGGCCATAAGTATGACCTGTTACCACCCTACATCTTGCACCCATTCTACCCCTTTCCCTCAAAACCGTGAGAGAAACTTGTCTGCTTACCTGCTCAGCTGCTTCGGGATCTATTTGACTCTGAAACAGCGGCACAGCAAACTGGATCTTTTTGGGGCTGTTGGGCTCCATCGCAATGCTGAGGTGAGGCAGGCGAAAGCAGAGCCTGGAGCGCCTGAGAACAGAGCCTTGTTCTGCGGCTCTCCCCGGCGCCCTCCCTAAAGCCACGCTGTGTGCTCCTCAGTAACAGCTGTAATTCCCGACTTAGCAAGTGGATCTGTGTGAGCTGAGCAGCTCCCTTATTCCACATGCACAGAGATGCCGCTGGCTTGACTATTTTTTCCCCACTCCCCTCTCCCCTTTCTTCTCCAGTCCTTCAGATCCTCTCAGCACAAAGCTAAAAGGAACAATAAGCTAATTGTGCACCAGTTCACTTCTGCATATGCCAAGCATTCACTCAGAAGCTAATTGAAAACGCAATACTAGCATTGCATGGCCTGGAGCCCTGGGATTTGAAAGAGAGGATCTCTCCACCGTACATTACTATCTGGCTGCTCAGAAGTGCAATGCAAGCTCCCTCTGAGTATTGCTGATGGGCTCTTAATTATTGATGAACACAAATCAGGAAGTTTTCAGATTTTGGGGGTGGAGGTAGCTGGAGGGGTGGATGCAATAATTCCGTCTCTGTTACAGTGTGCCAGAACTGCTCTCCTCTTCTCATGTATCACACAACCGCCTTTGCTCTTCCAAATCCTTTTCTAAACCTCTTCCAGGAAGATTTTTTGATGACGATGCTACATAGATGCCTACACTTTCTTGAAGCATATCTGGCGTGCTAAGTGCAGTTTGCACCTTAGGCTAGTTCATATTTAGACTGCAAACTCTTCTGGTGGGATCCATCTTAGATAACTTCAGACACTGAGAAGTTCAATGCATTTAAGCCAGCAATCTGGGCTCCCGACAGCTTGACACATCAGAGCATGTTTCGTTCTGTCCCACTTAAGTGCAATATAGCATCTACTAGAGATGACATTTTGTCTCTGTCAACCCTAGAAAAAGTAAAGATGGCTCAGCCTAGTCACTTCGCTTTTAGAAGGCTAAAATTCAGAGTCTCAAATCCTACTTTGGGTTACAAAATCTGTGCCTTCTTTTAAGACCAGGAAAACAATTCGGTCAATCATACCAGTAACATTCTGGTGAATCTGCTTGATTTTCACTTTTAATTTCATCTTAATGAGAAGTATATGAAACAATATAAGTGACCATTAACGTAACCTACCCATTTGCTCAGAGCTCCTGACCACTGCAAAGCAGCACAGCAGAGCTCTTGCAGCAAAGGTGCTCTTGATGCTAAAGCTGCGTCCCTGGACAGACAATGCTGTAGGCAGGTCAAAGGACTATGCTGTAAGCACAGCTCTAAGCCCACAGCCAAAGAGCATTGGATCAATCTCCTGGTAACCATTACAAACAATTGGAAAGAAAGAAAACAAGGCAAGTCCTGACTGGTATGGCACTTCGAAGAGACAGATTAATCTGGGATAAGGCTAGCTGTAGAGAGCAAGTGAATTTTCATCAGCTTTTTGGAAGACCTGTGAACTCTCTCAGTAGAACTACAACCAGTCAGGATGAAGAGCAAACAGGTAAAATGCACAGAGAAGAGTAACTTGAGCCTGCCCTGACAGACTGCAGTAAGGAAACAGACAAGCAGCAGAATTCAGAGCTGAGGCTCTGAAACCAAAACTCAAAGGAATTTGAAAACACACTTCTGGTCCAGGCCACTGAAAGGATCAAGGATTTTCACAGTTCATCACAGATTTATTCTAAAGCCACTGAGTATTTCTCCATCTGTGCCAGTAGGGAAGGCGGGGGAAGGAGTAGGGATAATGGGTAAAAATAATGCAGAGGCTGTGCACAGCAGAACAAACCTGAAAGTCAAGGTTTGGATTCATACAAATGAAAATAGTTAACACATTATCAGAATACCGGGATATTTCTGAACAGAGGCAAATGCACAAGCCAGTTAGTTTATGAAAAACGTCTAGCCTAGAAGGTGAGAATATACTAGATGTTCAAGGCCTGGTTGACTCAATGATCAGAAATAACTCATAGTGAGGGATGAAATTTCTCTCATCATCCAAATTAAAACTCCTTTGTACCACAGTGGCTTCTAGTTGATGGCATGTAGCTGGAAAAAATGCCAGTTACTTAACTGACAACTTGCTTGATGCTTTGTGTTGGTTGGCACAAACCATTTTTGAGAGCTATGAGAAAGCCGTGGCTTACAGCAGATGTTCAGAGATCAGAATAGAGACATGGAGCTCAGCACTGCACACCCTACCAAAAATAACAGGCTTCATATTCTGCTGTGTTGCTTTTCTCACAAGAGTTGATCCCTGGACTTACATAAAGTTGAAGTTTGCAAAGCCACCACTCATAAACTGGAACCAATTTTAGTTATAACTTTTCCATAGATCCATTAAAGCAAGGGACTGAAAAGGATCACTTGAGTGACTGAATCTGTGGATGTTCTTTTCACTGAAAAAACACCACATTACAAAAGTGAATTACGCATATAATATTCTTCAAGTATCTCTGAATCTGAAAGAATTGTTCTTTTCCTGAGAGGCTAAATGAAAAAAAAAAAAAAAAAGAAAAAAGAAAGAAAAAAAAAAAAAAAAGAAAGCAATTAATTTATACTGATGCTGTCTTCCCACATCTTTTCTTAAAGCTGCAGCCATTTAATTTGCCAACATACCTCCCTGTCCAGAGATGTCTCCCTTAATTAATACAACTGTACAACTGGAACTGCAATGTAGTAGAAAGCTTTCCTTCACTGAGCTGTGTAACATGTAGCATCCACCTGTTTTTTGATGAGTAGAATAGATAGGAATTCCTATCAGATAGCATCTGATAGGACAGACCATATACGATCATTGGAGTCCAGCATAAATCTGCTCAGGGAATGTCTCATTGCTGGTGATTTTCCTGTCAGATTTATTGTGATAGTTCAAGTGCATTAACTTAGAATCGTAGAACTGCAGAAAAGTCTTAGATGGAGAGGACTTCTGGAGATACCTGTTCTGACATGCTGCTTGACGCAGGGCCTGAGACCAGGTTATCTTAGGCTCTCTCAAGCTGATTTTGGAGTATTTTTAGTATTAAGGTGTAGTGGGTTTACGTGGCAAGGTTTTGGTAGCAGGGAGCCATAGGGGTGGTTTCTGTGAGAAAGATCTAGAAGCTGCCCCATGTTTGGGAAGGGCCCCATTGTTTTCCAGATCCGAGCCAATAAGCAATGTTGTTTTGCGCCTCTGTGAGAGCATATTTAAGACAGGGAAAAAACGCTGCGCCACACAGCAGCCGGGAGTGTCAAGGGAGTGGGAGAACAGCCTTGCACCAAGGTCAGTGTGGAAGGAGGGGGAGAGGTGCTCCAGGCGCCGGAGCAGAAGTCCCCTGCGGCCTGTGGTGAGGACCATGGTGAAGCAGGATGTCCCCCTGCAGCCCATGGAGTACCACGGTGGAGCAGGGTTCCACGCTGCAGCCCGTGGAGGAGACCACGGTGGAGCAGGTGGCCCTGCACTGACGGAGGCTGCCGCCTGTGGAAGACCCCTGCCGGAGCAGATTCCGGGCCGGACCTGTAGCCCGTGGAGAGGAGCCCACGCAGGAGCAGGTGATCTGGCAGGAGCTGCTGCCCGTAGGGGAGCCAGGTTGGAGCAGTTTTCTCCTGAGGGATGGACCCCGTGGTACGGACCCATATCTGGAGCAGTTCTGGAAGAGCTGCTGCCTGTGGGAAGCCCACGCCGGATCAGTTCATCAAGGACTGCATCCCGTGGGTGGGACCCCACAGCACAGGGGACGAGAGTGACCGAGAAGGAGCGGCAGAGAAGAAGTGCTGTAGACTGACCATAACCCCCATTCCCCGTTCCCCTGCGCCGCTCGGGGGGAGGAGGTGGAAGAGGGTGGATGGGGGGGGGAAGGTGCTTTTGGTTTTTTTCCTTTGTTTTCTCACTTCTCTCGCTTGTTAGTTGTAGGCAATAAATCTTACTATCTCCTTATGCCGAGTCTGTTTTGCCCGTTACAATGATTATTGCGTGATTTTCTCGTCCTTATCTCAATCCTTGAGCCCTTTTCACATATTTTCTCCCCATTCCTCTTTGAGGAGGGGGAGTGAGAGAGCGGCTGTGGTGGAGCTCGGCTGCCCACTCGAGCGGAACCACGACAGTCTTTTTTGGCGCCCAACGTGGGGCTCAAGGAATTTGAGATAAGGATGATAGTTAGTAGAAGTAACGGGCAAAAATATGTGCAGGATGATTGTTAGGAATGTACAAGTTGTGAAGAATTTAAGAAAGCAGTAACTGTGAGATGTTAGTGTGGTGAAGGGACGAGGGGTGGTGTGTGTGTAAAATGTCCACCTTGTCGGTGCTGTGATGATGTTATGTTTATTTTGGTGTGGTGAATTCTTTTTCGTTTTGATTTAAGTGAATTTTGTGAAGGTTGTTGTGATAATTGTAAAGTGAGAGTATGTTGTGAGTAGTCTTAAATATGCTTTTAACAGAGGCGAGGGGTGGAATGTAGTGGGTTTACGTGGCAAGGTTTTGGTAGCAGGGAGCCATAGGGGTGGTTTCTGTGAGAAAGATCTAGAAGCTGCCCCATGTTTGGGAAGGGCCCCATTGTTTTCCAGATCCGAGCCAATAAGCAATGTTGTTTTGCGCCTCTGTGAGAGCATATTTAAGACAGGGAAAAAACGCTGCGCCACACAGCAGCCGGGAGTGTCAAGGGAGTGGGAGAACAGCCTTGCACCAAGGTCAGTGTGGAAGGAGGGGGAGAGGTGCTCCAGGCGCCGGAGCAGAAGTCCCCTGCGGCCTGTGGTGAGGACCATGGTGAAGCAGGATGTCCCCCTGCAGCCCATGGAGTACCACGGTGGAGCAGGGTTCCACGCTGCAGCCCGTGGAGGAGACCACGGTGGAGCAGGTGGCCCTGCACTGACGGAGGCTGCCGCCTGTGGAAGACCCCTGCCGGAGCAGATTCCGGGCCGGACCTGTAGCCCGTGGAGAGGAGCCCACGCAGGAGCAGGTGATCTGGCAGGAGCTGCTGCCCGTAGGGGAGCCAGGTTGGAGCAGTTTTCTCCTGAGGGATGGACCCCGTGGTACGGACCCATATCTGGAGCAGTTCTGGAAGAGCTGCTGCCTGTGGGAAGCCCACGCCGGATCAGTTCATCAAGGACTGCATCCCGTGGGTGGGACCCCACAGCACAGGGGACGAGAGTGACCGAGAAGGAGCGGCAGAGAAGAAGTGCTGTAGACTGACCATAACCCCCATTCCCCGTTCCCCTGCGCCGCTCGGGGGGAGGAGGTGGAAGAGGGTGGATGGGGGGGGGAAGGTGCTTTTGGTTTTTTTCCTTTGTTTTCTCACTTCTCTCGCTTGTTAGTTGTAGGCAATAAATCTTACTATCTCCTTATGCCGAGTCTGTTTTGCCCGTTACAATGATTATTGCGTGATTTTCTCGTCCTTATCTCAATCCTTGAGCCCTTTTCACATATTTTCTCCCCATTCCTCTTTGAGGAGGGGGAGTGAGAGAGCGGCTGTGGTGGAGCTCGGCTGCCCACTCGAGCGGAACCACGACATAAGGTGAAATGTTCACCTTAGTTCTACTTACCACAGCAAATGAAAGAGACACACCGAACAATGACACTCAGTGTTTCTTAAGATTGTTTTTAAACCTTCACTGCTCCTACAAAGACTAATCACAATGTGCTTTATATAGATAGACAATTAGAGGCAGAGCACAACTGCAGCAGTTCTGCTGGCACAGCTCAGAGCTGACAGTGAAGGAAGAGAGGCCCAGGCAGCTTTCACTAAGGACAATCAGAGTTGGGGGAGGTTTTCAGGACAGTCTAATTATACAGTGTCACAAGACCTTCATGAGCAGACATGCCATTATCTTGTAGATGTCTATCACAGACAAGCCATCTATTGTAGATATCTACGAAACTTTGTGTATTAAATTATGCTACAATTACAGCTATAGGATTACAGGCGCTATAGTTCTCATTACAAAAGTTTAAAATTTCTTTCACTAATGGTAAAGTCAGGTCACGTTCAGATAGTGAAAGAACGTTACAGCAGTAAATGGCTGACAGGCTGATAGAGGTGGTTCAGCTCTCGCCTGCTGGACATTGCTGTCTAAAGGAATCATGTCTTGAAGTTGTTGCTAGCAATAGTATCTGAGAAACAAGTTCAACAGCCACTTGAAGAAATGAAGCAACAAAGCCACTCCTTGTCAGGCTGAGAAGGGAACCAGACAGCAAGGGCAGGACAGGACAGAGGAACAGGTCCCTAATGGACTGCCAGGCCGCAGGGACAGGCCTAGCAGGGAGAGGCCCTCCAGGCCTGTAGCGTGGAGGTGCCTGCCTTGGCTGCTCTCCTCTTTGCACTGCTCTGGAGCTGGCTGCCCAGCTGTCTTTATGTGCATTACAACAATAAAAGTATTTTTTTTTAATAGTAGAAGAGGCATATTTCAGTGAGAAGTTGGATATAGCCTTTCAGGATTACTGCATCAGCTTACTCTTACACCTAATTTGCAGCACTAGATGTCTCCAGGCAAAATGTGTTTGCATTTTCTATAGACTGCATCATAGTCTGGGGAAGAACTGAAATGCATTTAAGTACTGCCAAATCCTTTTAGCTCATCTTCTGTTTTTAGTGCACTCCCCACAATGTTTCAAATTCCTTCATGATTCAGCTAAAACTATCATGGAAAGAAAAATAATAATAACTGTCTAAGATCTTTCCTTTCTATGTCATTCACTAGGTTCTGGTATGAACCGTTGTCATGATGAGATACCAAATTATTCACAGCTCCTGCCTGAGATATTTTCCCTATTGTAGAAGGAGAGGATTATATTTTTTTCACAGTCAATGACCAAGGCTGCTGGGAAGGGAACTCAGCAGTCTCTGTCCTGCGCTCCACACCATTTTGGCTGTGGCTGCGATCAGCCTCTGCTTCTCTGTGGTGATGAGGGGCTACTGCAACACCAACCTGGAGAGGAGGGAGACCTGGAGCTGCCTGTGAATGTGCTAAAATCAGATGCAACTCTTCCAAGAATAAGCACTGACATTTCCAAAAGGGCCCTGAAAGCTTCCTTTCAAAATAGTTAAATACAGATGTTGCTGTTGAGTGGGTAGCTTCCACTCAGCCTCTGGAAACACAGTCAGATATTGATATGCAAAAAATGCAAAAGATTTAAAATCTGTACATGTGGGGCAACATAGAGCAGAACATGTCTGTCTTGTGAGCAGCAAGTGCTGCTGCAGGCAGGTCAGGATGGAGAACCAAAAGCATTGTTGAGCAGTCACAGGATCAGGGGGACATGAAGTGAAAGCTGTCGGCCTACTAACAGAGTAACCCAAATTTGTGTTGGCAGTACTTGTCCATCAAACACCAGGTTTGGTCAACATTAACTGTATACATGGATTCATAAGATCTAGATACGTAAAAAAACCAGCTATTTTTATTTATAATTTCTCTTTAGTTGAGATAATCACTCCTTAGCAGTGTAATTGTAATCATCATCAGTTTAAAGTTACCTTGACCTGAGGATGTAAGAATTGACGCTATCAACTCAAGCCTTCCTCTGGGAGTCACAGCTCTCCTGACTATCAAGTAATGTACAAACATTTACTGGTAGGTGCTGACCGCTGCCATCTGTGGAATCAGCACATCCAAAACATAGGAAATGGGCTGTATTAATGGGACATAAACTGATTAGACAGTCAAAAGATCCAAGTCCAATATAGACTATAGTTCAATAGTGCAGAGACTAACATTCTGGTAACAGGTTTACAGAGGTATTTCAGCAGGAAGTCATGCTAGAGTTCAATTCCGTACCAAAGAGAGGGTAAATCTAACACATTTTTCAATGAACAGAGCTACTGTGGGCAGTTTACACAGACTTTACAATGAAATTACATTACCTTCTTTCCATATTAAATCTTTAATGCAAAAATTGTCTGACTGTAACATTGAACTAAACAATTGGAATATAAAATTTAATTTCTTTTTTTTTTTTAATTTAAAAATTAATTTTTATTTATTTATTTATTTTTTAATTTTTAAAATATAGAGCACAGGGAACCTGAACAAGGACTAAACTTCTACAGTTTCACAGTCTGGATTAGAAATCTCTGTATACAAACACAGGCTGCTGGGATGGAAATGATTGATTATTTTTATCAACAGGGCTATAAACTCTCAGTATGCCAAATTCATAATATATTTTTAAAATTCTGAATTTTGAGTTTGAAATTTACATTTTTTTCTTTCTTGCCTCCTTCTCCATCTCAGAAGACAGACCTAGAGAAGGCATAGTGATCCTCAGAGGTGGTGTCTGCAGCAGACGCCAGACACATCGGAGGAGCTGAATTGCCCAGGCCTGTCCAGATGGCACAGCTGGAGGGATTATCGGGGGTTGGAGACTTGGAGTAGGTGTCATCATTTGCTATCTCTTATACGAGCATTGGGAGCAACAGGTACGGGGCAGCACTGTGAGTAGGAATGAGGCTAGAAATCAATGGTGACCCCAGTGTGAACTGTGCCCTCTCCAACAGGGTGCAACCTCAGAGGGTCTGGAGGCAGTGGGAGAGCTAGAAGGCATCCAGTGAAATTATTAAGGGATCAGCTCAGACAAAAATCCTTTTTCCATACAACCTGGGCTTAAATTTTGGAACTCATCTCCACAGAATTCTGTGGACACCAGAACTGTACATGCACTAGAAAATCAATTGAGATATATTCACAGAAAAGAAATCCATCAACTATACCATCACTGTCCAGAAAGTCCAGAGCCACTGCGTGCTGAAAGCTGGGAGGGTGGAGATACTCCTCACACTCTACTTGGAGTTTGGCTCTTCCCAAATGTTCCCATACGCTGTTGGCCACTGTGAGAGTGAAGATACTGAATGGCCTGGACCTTGGGTTTCATCTGTTATGGCTGCTCTTATGTTTCTAACTGCACTCTAACTCCAAATGTCTCATGAGCCCATGCTGCTAGACTCCTAATACTCAGTAATCATCAATTCCTTTGCTGAGATTTTTTTTCATCACTTATGTCAGCATGAAAACATGCCTATATGTAAATTTTCCTGTAACTCCCCCAATAATAATACTTAATTTATTAAGTATATGTTTAAAACTTGCTTTTAAAAGCAATTTTATCCTAAGCTTTGTATAATATATAGCTCAGGAATTGGCCTTCAAAATGACCTCTCTTCTCTTGTCTTTACACTTATAAAAGAAAATCTAAAGCTAATCTGTGTAGAAGTTTTCTTAAAAAAAAAAAGAAAAAAAAAGAAAGAAAAAGAAAAAAAAGACTATAATTCCCTAAAGAATTGTAGCAAATAACTAATGGAAAACAGAACTGGTTTAGAAAATAGAAAAAAAAAAAAAAAAGGAAAAAAAAAAAACAACTCTATGCTATTATATAACTCTTCACAAACTTTGAAAAAAAAAATACAATTAGGCAACTGTACCAAAGATACCACAGTAGGCAGAACAGCTACTCACCCGCTCTGACAATTCTTTCTTTCTGTCATGCTGCCTTCTCATTGCTATGGTTTAATTACTTAACCATTGTCCAGGCTTACCCCTTTTACCCTGTTAAAAAAATAAAACAATAATACAAAAAGATGTTTCTGTATATAATACTCTCCATCACTCAGCAAGCACCTATGCAGAACTGAATGATACACAAGTTATTTGGAATGATAATATTCTTTTGTTTGTTTTTTAAAAAAATTGCTCTTATTGTTACTTTTTGATTGTAATGATAGTGATCATTTTTATTCTATGGCATGAATATAAAGGATTATTATCACATCTAAATTAATATATAAAATACCAAAGTAAATTTGCATCATGCCAAGGCAATGCGTTTATTGTTTTTCCTGAAAATCAAATCATATATTGTTTTGACGTTGTCATGTTAATTCAGAAGAAAGCATTATACTGGCCTGGAGCCATCTAACCAGGAGTTACTCTATTTTGCATCATCAGCCAAGTTTCAGAGTTCTGGTTTTGTTCCCTGTTAAAGAAACTCCTCCAAAAGAGAGAATTTCCAGTAGTTTAGGTGCAATGTTGTTCTACACAAATAGTCATGGCTTGAATTACTCTCATTTCCAATTTGGGCTCCTGTTACCTCTCTCTATAATCAGTATCTTTTGGCCAATTTCATTGAAATTGATTCATCTGTGATATGTGTTAATGAGTTTTTGAATTCTCAGCTTAAAACGGACCTTGATCATGGCAAACCAGTCCTTAGGAAGTGTGTGGCTTGAAGCATATTCCTGGACATTGCTTGCCTTATAAAAGCTGTCTGCTGAGGGTTTGCACACCACACCTTTTCAGAGAAAGCAGAAAATACAAGGCAGCCTCCACCCCTGTGAAGGTCTTGGTTGGCAATGACCTGAAAAAGCTTCAAGAGCCCTTTGCTTCTTTCAGAAGCAGGACCACCCTGAGTCTGCTCTCCAAGCAGAGTTGCTGAACCTACCAGCAGCAGGAGCCTCCCCTCTTACATACTTGTCCCCAGCCACATAGCTGGGCCAGTGGTCATCCTCAGTCCCTTCCTTCTCAGGTCTCTCACACACAGTGCTGTGGCCAAGTGGCAGCAGCACCTCACAGCCATTGCAGCGCTATCCCACATGGTTCATGGGGCAACACTTGCATCCCAAGCTATTTTCTCCAGCTGCTGAATGCTGAGATGTCACCACCTTATTTCAGCAGAAGTCATTTTTGTAGTTTTGTCGCAGGGGCTAGAAACAGACTTTCACTCATCTTTAAAAAAAAAAAAAAAAGGCACAATTTCTCCAAAAACTAGACCACCAAACCTCTGCTTGAACTGAGCAGCACGATAGGCACTTGATGCTTTGTAGCAGGCTAAAGATTAGTTTATTTGCTATGCTATCAGTAAAGATGGAGTTGTCCTGTAACCATAGAAAACAGTTAGCTTTTATATTTTCCAAAATATAGCCCTTGCCTTATAGTCCTGAAGCCAATTGGCAGTCACCAAGATTACTATCACAGTAAAATTCAGAAAAGCATCCAAAATTTCTCTGGTATTACTGCTGGCTTTATTCATAGCAAATTTCATTGATCAATATTTATCAGCCGCTGATACAGCTGTTTCAATCTGAGATAGAGTTTGTATCAAATTGCAGGCTGACAGAAAAAAAAAAAAAAGACAACACTAATTTGTAGGGAAAGTAGCAGTTTCAGTCTTTAAATTAAAGAAAAACCACCCTTGCTTAGAAAATCATTACAGCTGAATTGACATTACTAAAGGGCAAGCCATCCAGGTTCAGCATGTGTCCAACAATAACGACAGCTGTTCCTAAAACACAAACAGAAATGTCAATAGAGGTAGGTATCAGTTCAGGTTAATTTATGACAGCAGGGCACTACAATTTATTTCTTTTAAACAAGTGTTTATAGGCATTCCTATACCTACATAAATGTCACTCACAAAATATTAGATGAAGGTGTTTTTAAGAGTGGCAGAATCCTGTTACTGATTACAGAAAATTATGTGCTTGTATATTCATTAGTTTCAGTATAGCTTTTAGAAATATTGTCTTGAAATGCCTTTATTTTATATTATGCCGGAAGCTCGCAAATCTGCCTTCCATCAACTGAATGAAAAGTTGGCATTCTTTCTCTCACTTCTCAGGATATATTAAACATTAGACTCGAAGTTGCTGAGATCAAATAGTCTTATAAACTCCAAGCTAACGAGCCCCAGATACTCTGGGACCTCGTATACAAGTGACTTTTCTCGCCAAGGCGGAGTGTGGCCAGGCTGCCGCACCCGCGGAGGATGCTGCTGGCAGCCCCTGTTTGACGGCCGCCAGCTCCCGGGGTGTTTTCCTCCATCACTCCATCAGAGCCATAGTTGTCACCTTTCTTGGAACACCACTTTGGGTAGCACACGGGCACAGGATTTACATTAACGACAGGGCATGCTAATTAATCTGGCTGGGGGACAAGGGGAGCATCTGCTGCTCCAGTTATTTGGGTAAGCTTTGGCTTTGCGCATTCACAACCGGAGGTTGTAGCACTCGGGTCTGGCTGTGTGTTCTCTGGGTGACATTTTGCAGTGGAACTACGTACTCACGCAAGCTGCAAAGGAAAGGAGAAACCTACTGCAGCTTGCAACCTCATACAAATTTCCACGCACAAGTGATGTTGGAGTTTATATTTCAGCTTCTAAGCATGCAAGATGAGGTTTTCAAGAAAGCTCTGGCTCTACTCACAGGGACAAATTCTGAGGAGAGGTTGAGCCCAACCAAATTCTTGAGAGCTGCAAGAGGAGCCAACAACCTTAAGAGTTTGCTTTTAAGTGCCAACATTTCTCTCAAAATAATATCTCACATTTCCAAAGTGTATTGGATACATTGAACATCTGAAAGCTTTTTGAAACCCAAGTTCCAAGCTTTCCTGCCATTCTCCATTCTGTGCACTATGGGCCCAAATCTACATAACTTATTTTGCTTAAGAGTAAAACATGCACAGGGAAGTGTAAAAAAACACTGACACAGATCATAGGCAAAATAAATATTTTATTGGTTTAATATACACTTTTTTTAAAAGAAATCAGCCCTCGTGTGTCTTCCTAACACAATTAAAAATCTTAGAAACTTTTTCTTCTAATATTGTTACATTTGAAACTATTTCTGATTAAAGACCTTGACACAGTAAAGAGTTTTAGTTGCTGGAAATGGCAAAGGAGTAAAGAGATTCCAAGCACAGCAAAATGGGATGTTACATATCCACTAAGTGTCTATTTGACCACATAAAACCTCCAATGACTTCCAATTTTCTCCACTGGAACAAATGCATGTTCACTAATCTAACTGAAAATAGAATCAGTGAAGGATAGGGAAGGAAAAGATTTTTTTTTTTTCCATTTTCCCCATAATACAAGCAAGGTCATTCATCCATTCCAAGTTGCACATCCTAATTGCTTTCAGAATATCAGTACTTTTATTGCATTTTGTTAATATAAATCAGAAGAGACCTGTTCTTGGAATGACTAAGAGCAGTCAACACAAAGACAAAAACAGTGCTTAAAATAAGGCACTTTTCTACAGAGGGATGGGCAAACAAACAGTAAGGAAGCAAATAAAATTAGTTAAAAGTTGTCTTCTACACAAAGATAAGGCTTTCAGTGTCAGAACTTTAAGTAGTTTTAAGTAACCTCATGTCATTCAACCACTCTGCTAATAGTAACCGCCCCAAGAATTAACAGCAATTTTTTTCAACAGGATATTTTCCTTCTTTTGAAGTGGCACTAAGTAACAGCAGTGGAAACAATTATTGGTTGTTTCAAGCTCTCAAAGTGGATCAGTTATTGCACAATAAATACCTCATAGAGGTCAGTGTTTTTTGTTTGTTTGTTTGTTTGTTTTTTCTTTTTCTTTTTCTTTTTTTTTTTTTTAAAAAAAGTAGGCTGAACATGAGCGTGTTATTTATAAATTGGTTAAGTTTGCAAATTTTCAAGTTTCATGATGCATCACTAAAAGAAATTAGCTACACAAAAATTTACAACAAGGACATACAAATAAATACAAAACCTTTCAGAGAGCCACAGTTTTGTTGATGCTTTATGGAAAGTAATAAACTAGTTAAAGTGTCTAAGTCTTTAGATAGGAACTCAAGGAAAGGCACACATCATAGAACCAAGCGTCGAATACAGTAGCCTATCTCAGCAGCTTTAACATCTCCTGAAGCAAAAACAACTTGACACTTGCCAGTGTATGCCACCCAAAGCAGAATTCCACAGCATTTCGGGCTACATTCAACCTTGCAGAAAAGAGAAAGCAAGAAAAATAGCTAAATTAGATTTCTGGAAGTCTGCTTTCTGTGTTTAAGCATGTATTTTGTTAACATTTGTGTCTAATGCAGGCATACTAAGGAAATCTTCATGCATTATGCATTCATATGTGAAGTCACCACGGAGGACACTAAAAGAAACAAATAAAAAAATCAAGGACCACTACATGAAAACTGACAGTAGGATGGGCCAAACTATAAAACAGCTGATTTTCCAAAGCTGTCCAGGATATCAATAACCTTTGTGTTTAATGAACCTCAGTTCTGATCACTTGTATTTCAGGGGGGAAACAAGCAAGATTTAAGTTAACAATGATATTTCACATGATAAAAAAATACCTTCAGCGAGCTACTGAATGGTTCTGGCAGATTGACAAAGATTACCTGTAGTACCCATTTCATGGCTGTGCATCTTGTTTTGTAGTTGCAGATCTGCTTTGGGGTGATACGGCTGCTAACAATCCACTTACTATTTCTCGCCTTATTTCACCAACAATAGATTCCTTGATCTGAAAGGGATTAGAGGAATTTTTAAGCTCAGTAAGTTATACAACCAATGACTAAAACTAAGTGATATTGCAGACATGTTTGACATTATCAACATATGAAAGCATAAAACACCAAAAAAAATCAACTTTCAAATAGATAAATATAAGAGGGTTTCCATTGGAAAAAATAACTGTAAGTAATTTTAAAGTTCTTACAAATCATATAAATGCAAAGCAAAGTAGTTTTATTTTTCCAGATGGTAAGTATATCTGCATTTTCTACTCAGGATTGCTGGTTTTATGGTAAGAAAAAATATATTTCAAGTATGCAAAGTTCTGAAAATAGCATTTCAAGATATACACAACAAAAGCACCCCAAATGCACCTTTTTTTAACATTAGTTATATTTTGAAAAGGAGGGCAGTATCTATCTACCTCACAGATGCATTATGCAGTAGGAAAGGTCTAAGTCTATGAAGATGAGCTGCTCTCTTCATATAAATCAAGAGGAAGATAATCCTAATCATATTCTCAGCAGCAAAGACAAACAGAGAACTTCAACAGTTCCTCACATCATCTGTTGACCAACGGGATATTGTCTGTGCCAGCAAAGACTGTTTTTCACACTATTGTGACAAAACATTTACCCATTAAGTTTAATTAAAGGAAATATAGTTTATAGTTAAAAACAGAAACTACACCTAGTAGGCACCTAACTGTGAGTGAGGCCAGGACAAAGAAGGGACAGAGCATTGGTAGCTACAGTAAAAGAAAAGAAAGAGCAAATAAGGTAAAAAAACAGTTCTATAATAGCATATTGTGCTGGAAAGGAGAAACCTAGACACAATACAGAAAAATAATATGGGCTGTTCACAAGTAAAAGAAATCTTGGGCACCGATTCATTTTTGGACAGTCTTCACTTCAGGAACCAGTAACAAGTGAGATGTGGTTATAGGGACAGGTGAGGACAATGACGGTGGAAGAATGTAGGCAGGTGAGAAACAGAGCATGGCAACCATGGTCAGTTACGTTAACACTGATTAGACCAGCTAGGCAGTGTCGTTTTCTTTTCCTTACAAAATACCTTTCAGCATCACTTCAGAAATAGCTTTCAAGTGCCCGAGTAGCTGTAATGAATGTGAGACTAAATGCCAGAAAAAAAAGCCCTTATTTCTTACCCTGGTTTTGCCAATAAAAAATCTGTTCGTGTTCTGATGCCCCACCAATACCACGGGATTAGTATTTACTCAGATTTAGCCTTCCTAAAGGCCTTGCCATGTTTGAATAGCCCTCTTTTCATCCCTGTGAACATCTTGCAATTATTCTTGTAAGTCTCCCCTTTTCCTGGTGCGTCAAAAGGATTAAGCAACAACGTCAGAAGGGTGGCAGCAGAATTCGCAACGGGTTATTTATCCCTTGTCCTCATTGGCAAGCAATTCAATCCCTAAACCATTAGCGGCAAAGTTCCTTGTTTCATTACTACTTTGCATCAAGCAGAAATTCACAGACTACAATATTACTCGGAAACAGGTTTTCAGCTGCATTGCTTGCTGTTTAATAGACAAAAGAAAAGCCAGCGCTCAACAGGACCCATTTTACTGACTGCCAAAAGTCCTGTGAATATCTATGCTGATGCATGCATGCATATGTACAAAGCTTTAGGACCAATGTCAATTCAGTAAGTGCCTCCTGGATTTAGAAACTCTGGCAGATGGAAAGACACCATGCAGACTTGACAGATGCAGCAGGAAGCATGAGTTTTGTGAGAGCCCACGCCACACAGCAGCCTGGCTATCCAGCAGGTCCCTGCTGTAGCAGAGCTCTGCTCACCTCTTTGCAGTGTTATTCTCAGCATCACAAGGGCTGGGTCTCTGAGGACACTAAAAAGCAGGCACTCTGTGCCCTCCTCTCAGGATAGACAAAAATAAACATCACTTTCCAAAGTAAGCTAATAAAAGCTTCCCAAATTAGCAAGTAAATGGTCTACTATGACAGTCTTGTGATGAGGCAGAGACTGGGAGGAAAGCAGCTCCTGCTCTGTTCTCAGCTCTTCCAACAGCTTCTCACTCGACCTTGCTAATTCACTTGAGCCTTCTGCCTCTCACCTTTCTGCTCAGAACACAAGGCCACCCTCTGCTGCTGCTTTTCACTGCCGCTGCTTCCTCACTCCTTTTGAGACCCATCAAGGTCATTCCTCCATGGTGAGCATGGTATCGATTCCTGCACTGACTCAGTCTCGTGTGCCTGTCATGACATTTGCCAATATTTGTCTTTTTCATCACAAGCAATTTAGGGCAAGGTGCACCTTCCATTTACTCTGCACAGGGCACAGCACTATGCCCAGGCTTCCTCTGTAGGAAGGACAGAAGGCAGTCAATGCACGCTCCATCCATATTTTTAGCAGCTGAATGAAAAATTAAACATTTGAAAGAGGAGAGAACCCACTCCACAAGAGGAGATAAGTTATGATATTTATACTACATTAATACAATGCTAATATTTAATATTGCATTAATAACACAGTTCCACATTCACAGATAGTTTCACTACAGTAAACCAGTAATCTTTCTCACTATGAAAGAACTGCCATTACCACAATCTTATGTTGCTGCTATATAATGAACTCCGTGACAGTGAAATGTGTCTTAGTGGCAATTCTGGAGGTAGGCCTTCTGCAGCTGTTGATGGAAAACAGGCATAAGGCTTTTCACTGTCCTCTCATTCTTCATCTGAGGTATGTTTTCTAGAATTAAAAGAATTATCTTCTAGTCAGATTTCTTCTTGTGCCACTTCTTCATGGCAGCACTGATGAGTTTGCATGCTTGTAAAATGAGGAACTAAATGACCTGCCCAAGGGAAAGACGACCAACAGACATTAAAATTTTGGTCAATGCTGAGCTAACATGGCTTTAAATGGAAATGGAAGAGTGAAGATTCTCTATCCAGCCATCTGTCCATCCTTAAAAGTCTATCACAATCTCCTCAAACCTGTTGACTTGAAAATTGTACATTTTTTTTAAAGGACAACTTTAAAATGTCATTTATGATGGAGGACTGTTAGCAAAAGCAAACAAACAAAAAAACAACAACAACAAAAAAACACATTACTCTTAAACAGAAAGTTTTTCATATTATCCCATCTTCTGAACTGCAGAAGAGCAGAGTGAGATGGCCTGGTTACACTCCTAGTCACACTATGACCTACATGTCAAGTAGTAAGTACCTCATGTGATACTCCAGAGGAGATCAGGCTGTATTTTCAAGAAAACAAGGAGGCCACTGTTTGACATTTAACATTTCGCATTGTTAAATGCTTTTCTGTGGGAGTTAGTCCATTAATGCTAAAAGTTAACACCAAGGGGTTGTTTTTTTTTTAATGCCAGCACATAGTTGTGGGTCAAAGCTCACATACGTTGCAACCCACCCAGGCAAATTCTGTAACACTGCCTGACTTCTCTTTCCCCAACACAAGGTCAGGCAGCTACAGAGAATGGGAGGAATAAGCAATGGTTTAACATTTGTGAGTGCATATATCAAGAATGCATACTAATAGACTTCTTTCTTTTGACAACAAGAACAGAACTCCTTCGCTAACAATAGGGCTACTTAAGGAAGACACATTTCAATTTGTGCTATGTTTTAGCTCTAACGAAATATAAGAGATTTTCCTGACCAATATTTAATAGTACATTCTTGCTCTGCAAAAACTACCATGTGCTATGAACCAATGCAAAACTTCTCATGTTCTGAATCAGAGATGATCCAAAACAAGCTGCCAATGCAGCCAAACTGACGGACAATCTCTCTGTGTGCTCAAACATTTACAAAGTGAGTCAAGCTCAGCTATTTGCTGACTACTCGTATCTGAATACTAGTCTTGCAGTTCAGCACAGATGCTTTTAGCATTACTAAGTCCCTAGTGCCACACAACCCAAAGAACATTCTCTATGCAGAGTACACATTTTATTTTTTTGTTATCAATTAATAAAGTTAAAAAGGAATCTTCACATAGGATAACCTCAGAGAAAATACTGACTGAAATAACTCTGTACTCTGACTCCAGCTCCCATTATCGTCTCTGTTGTTCTTACAATACATTTGAATTACAGCTCTCTCCTTCCTCTCTTTTTCTCCTTTAGCAGCATCCCACCATGACCTGTGAAATGCAGATTTCTATAGAACTGTTGGACACAACACAAAAGAAATATTTTGGTTTCAGCTCAGAATCAGCAGTAAAGTGCAAGGCATGATAAGTACATGTGCAAATATTCTCTGAATGCTAGGCAAGGAATCTTTTTAAAAATGGATGAAAAGAAAGCAAATGGACCAGGAAGAGAGAAATTGGGAACTTCAGGAGTATTTTATGACATCTCCTAAAACAAGGCCTTTCCCAAGACTTCTTCCAACTCCAGCACATAGAAGATAGCAGCAGGAGGGAGGCAGGGTGGCAGGAAGACATTTGGAACATAAATGCTTGCCACCCTGCCATGTTCATTCATTTGCATTCAAAGTAGAAGTTTAAAACTGTAGCGTCACAGGCTCCACTGTAAGTATCAATGATGGCCAGAGGGTGTTCAGTTCCAAATGCTAAGCACAGTAATGACGAGGTTGTAGGTCCAGTAGTATATCACCATGAGCTGACTACAGTACCCTTCCTTCCACAAGATAATGCCTCTGTCTATAACTCATCCCACTGACTCTAATGGGGCTACCGATGGGGCAAGGTATTATTCAGTACCATGAGGGCACTTATTGAAAGCTGGCATCCACCTCACCTCACTGCCAAACTGTATCCTATTTTAACACCAGCAGTTTTCTGACTGTTAATGCTTGTGGCTAAGCATCATTCTTTGCAGTCTCAGCTCTGATTATATATGGAGTTACCCAAAGCTAAGCAAAGTAAATATCTTCATGTACTTCCAGCTATTATCTTCAATCAGAACATTCCTTAGTAATGCTTTTCTGCTTCACAGATCTCACTGTGCAAGAGTTAAGTGCCTACACATAGCAAAGCCCACAGTGAGTCAGCCAAGAGAACATCTCCACTTGCAGAGACAGACACAGCAGTCTTGTGGTCACACAATGAGTAAAAGGATACTTTATAGTCCAGTACATTCTGCCTGTTTCTGCACTGGAAGAAAGGGGCTAAAGGAGTGGCAAAAGATCCCTCTGGAATCACAGCTCCTGTTTTATTACAGGAGAAGCCTGTCTCTCATCTGTTTTAAAGACAAAGCTGGTTCCAGTTATTCACTGCCTGAAACCAAACAGACCTGGGTGGCACCTCAGCATTACAACCTGGCCTGTTGCATATTCTTGAGCATGGCACCTCTGTTGGCCTTTACAGTGGATTATGACAGCACCATACTAAAGCTTCAAAGGATGTGCTAAAGGGTAAGGATTCAATGACCCCTAGCTAAAGGCTAAGTGGTCCCTCTCCGGTGAAAGAGAGGGAATAAAACCCACAAGTTCTCAATTCCCATATCTGTACTCAGAGCAGGAAGAGCACCACTTTCTCATAGGCACTGCTTTTGAAAAAAAAGTTTCTTTTTCCCATTTATACTACTTGCCATAAATCTTTTTGTCACGTCACTGAAAAAGCAAGCATGTAATTTTAGTGCTGTTTTTTAACCTGGACCACAGGATAAATATCCAAGCACCCTTCAGTTTCATTGACTGCCAGTGAAACTAGTCCAACAGCATTGGTCCAACCTCAGTCTTGATGTCTGAAGTAATTTCTCATCTGACTTCAGCTTGCTTTACTTACTCTCCTCAAGTTGTTAGTGGTTTGGGGTAGAGGGACTGGGCAAGTATTTTTAACATTTTAACATTTACTACAAGTTGTTTTAGATACAGTGTTTCATCAATCAAATGAAATCCAAACTGGCATTTTAGCAAGCAAACATGACAGAGAAATTTTCACTTGGGAATCTGAAATACTGATGCATAACCAAGAAGTAGAGATGGTAAATTCTTTCTCACTTAGACTCATAGTAGCAACTAGCTATTAATTTGTGTGCTAACCACTATCACTGAAAAACATCTACTGCTTTGCTTGAGAAAAAAACATGGCTTGACGTCTCATGACACACTGTGAGTCTTTAGAAATAGGACAGTAATAGTAAGGAGACTTGGCTTGAGAGGGAATAAAAACCTGGTGGCAAAGAGTTACATGTAATTTGGCTTTAATTTTCAGAAAAAAACTGAACATCTTAGATCTCAACCCCTCTCTCCTCACCTCTCGTATAACTTGCTGCAGTTCTTCCTGCTCCACGCTTTTGTGGATTTCATCAACCGAAGGCATTCGAGGGACTTTTTCAAGTTTCTGATCCACCTCCAGCTTGGAGTCTGCAAGCTCCTCAGAGCTTTCCACCTGTTGTCCAGTGCCTGCTCTCACTGGGGGTGCTGGTGTTAAGGCAACAGAGGCTCGGTACAACTTCTTGCTCTGACTTTTAGACTTTCCCGTTAGCTCAGAAGATCCAGCACCAGCTTTTCTACTTGCAGTGGAGCACACTGAGGAGGAATCAGAGTTTCCATGGGAGAATACGGACTCTGTACCCTCTGCTGGTAGAGTTTCCAGTCCAAGATCTCCCAGTCCCAAACCCAGTTCAGACTTCAGAAATGACTGCTCTCGCATAAGTTCTGAGACCTAAAGATTCAGAAAAGAAACAGGCCTGAATAAGCATATAAAAAAGTCAAATACAGACACAGCCATGCTTTCTTGTTATTTATTCAATCACTTACTCATTCCCTCCATGTAACAAATATGGCTATAAAATAAATATATGCTTTGCCTTTATGACTGCAACAAAGAGGACCATAAAAAGGAATGGGCTCTTTTGAAAGCCAACAAAAATAAGAACTGTGGCAGTTCCTCAAACCACTGACTTTTGCAATACAGATGCACCCTGCCAGAGCAATTGACAGAGGCACACGTAAAAGCTTGATTTTATTTTTCTTTGCTAAAACAATTCAAGTTCTTTTTTTTTTTTTTTTTTTTTTTTTCCTGCAGTCTTTGAACTCCTACCACTTCAGTGGTTCAGGAGCTTACTCTGGACTCCTAGCATAATCTTCATAGAAAAATAAGAAATAATTTTCCCTGGAAAACTCACCATCATTAGTCAATAAATGCAACAACATCTCACTTCTGCATATTCCTCTTAAAAATAAACAAGACTTTACAGCTGCTTACACCTATGGTTAACTTTGCTTAAGGGAAAATGCAACTATTTTCAACAGAACTACTGAAGTGAGTAAACTATTTCCAGGACTGTGTGACAAATGAATCTCCTGTGATCTTTTATTTTTATTTTTTTTTAATAAATTCCTTCCTGTTATTTATTTATTTATTTTTCTTAGCAAAACATACAGCATGCTACTTACTGGTTCAATGACATTCAGTGGAGAAGGGCATGATAGATTGTCAGCACTTCTGCTACCATACATACCCTGAAAAATTAAGATAAGTTAATGCATTGAGGATTTTTTTTAGAGCTGCCAGAATCTAACATTATAAACACATAGTGTCTCAGACAACTTTCGGTAGAAGCAGAAACTTGGAACCAGGAAGCAAAATGGGTTGGAGAAAGTTTATTTCAGTCATTTTTAAAGCTAGCCCTCTTCTATAAAAGGATTTACAAAAAAGAAGAGATATTTATATGTTTCAAAGAATGCAAGCTTGGCTTGGGATCACAGTAATACCATATTTTCCTGTTCTTGGGTTTCAATTTTTTTCCCATGACAAAATACTAAAGTGGAAGATGTGGCCAGTGCTTCTTCTGTAGAAGAGGATTGGCTAAGAAAGAGGAATGAAACCCAGGAAGAACATATAATACTTTCTGTCTCCGCTTCTTTTGTTTGGCTGATGACAGAGTTGCAGCAGGAAATAGAGGAACAGTCTTCTGCTGAGCAAAAAAGAAGAGAAAGGATATAGCCACACCACCAATAAACAGACACCAGTGTCCTTTCCCCCACTGCTCTTGAGCTTCTGGGAGAGTGTCTGTGCAAGCAGAGCCTCTCCCTGTGTTTGGTAGGGAGTCAACATGATCATCTGAAGGAGCTACAAAAAGAAGTGGAAAAAGTAACCTGAAGATGACTACTGGATTTTCCTCTTTTTTGTTCCATGGAGAGCTGGAGGGAACCATACGCTGATTCTTGGGAGAGAAACACAGTGCCTTGTCTCTATACCCTCCTTTCACAAGGAAGGAAATCAGTGCAGAGAAATTCCAGAAAGATCATCATCACCCCACAAGGATTTCAGACATGAGCACTACCTACCAGAACTCAAAATTCCCAGGGTCATGAAGAAGAAAAAGAAGAAAGCACTGAAATCCCCCAAAATATGTCCTGACATGCATTAATAGCAAGAAAGACCCTCTAATTCTACATCTTTTCCCTAAGATGCAGACACAAAACAATAAAATGACCCCTGATAATAGACACATTGTCATTAGATTCCCCAGATGTCATCCCTTTATAAGAGTTTTAACAGTAGTGGTTTATTAACATTAAACCGATGCACATTACACTGAGAAAACATATAATGATGTTGAAAAAGTAATACTTACTACATGTGTTTGAGGTCTGTAAGGGGAAGACATGTGCAGACTTCTCAGCTGGTCTTCTAAAGCAAGTAGACGTTCCTCTAACTGCATCTCTAACTCCTGAAGCTCCATGCGGACAGACTTTCTTAAGCTCTGCAGCTGATCGGCTTCATATCTATACAAAATCCATTACAAAAAGAACAGTGGCATTCACTGCACTCAGCTGCACATCGCAAAGGAGGAATTGGGCATGACAATCCCACGAGCAAAGGACTCCATGCAAGGGATTTCAAGGTGGAACACAGGTTTCTTCTTTCACTAAAAATCACCTGAAAGTCTGAAAAGGAACTAAGGTCTTGCTACACTTATGGAAAGGAAGCTTGGAGAAAATATATCGCTCCATGCTGAAAACTAAACAGGGAGTATCACAGTTCTTAGCTTTACAGTAGCAACTGCGTTTTGGCCTAGACACCACTGCCAAAGTAGGCCAACTGATTTAAAACATATTTACTTTTAAAGTGAGTTAGTGAAGAGTTAATTGAAATAAAGTAAATAAATCAGCAAAAAAATTGTTTCACATCAGCGGTTCCTGCAACCCATGGTGAGCAAACACACAGAGCCAGAATAATGAATGCCATCTGTGACTTGTTGAGTGGCTACTGTGAGTTGGAATTGTAGCATCTGAATGCTATTTTTATTTTTTATTTACATTTATACAGAAAGGGATGGGGGAAATCTAAACTGAAAATCTTTAAGATTTTTCCTCTCCAATATCCTATGATAAAGTCCTTAAAATCCACAGTTGTAAAATCACTTTCCAGAAAGGAGAAAAAAAATAATCATCAATTAATGAGAAATAAGAATTAGAAAAAAAAAAAAAAGAAAAAAGATCCTCTAGAATGAAGACATACACAGATGAGAGTAAACAACTATTTTGGCCACAATTCAGCTCCAGCCTTGTTCAGATTGAAACTAATAGATTTTTTTTTTTTGCTCTGATTTCACAGGCAGCAGCTCATTTCTTGTAGTGCCAAAGTGCTTTCTCTCTTTTAAAAATAAAATCATTTTACCTTTCCTCTTCTGTCATGTGCTGATAAACTGTTGTCTGTTGACGTAACATAGCCAATTCCAAATCCATCATTTGGGTTCTAAATAAATTTAGATTTCGCCTTACAACTTGCAGCTCCTGGAAAGTATTCTAAAATAAATAAATAAAGAGGAAAAGAAAAAAAAAAAAGAAAAGGTGAAAAAAATAATTAAATAAACTGTATTTGACTATGTGTGCTCTTTAAGTCAAGCAGAAGCTCAACAACTTCAAAATACTACAGAAATTGCATGTTACGAGCTAGCAATAATTCAAGAAAACATTTTCAGTTGCACCATACAAACACATGAAATTACTTCCATGTATTTAGGCTAATTCCTTTTCGACATTTAGGATAGAGTCATGTTATCACTTCAGAGCAAAGACCATGCATAGCACAGTCTGTGACACTTATAGGATGTTTCTTTTTATTTTATTTTGACTAAGTATCATTGTGTGAACAGGGGCACTTACTTCATAAAGAGGTAGAATAGATGATCTCTGAGTAGTGTAACCGGTGGCAGCTGAAGAATCCTGACCCCTCATCACTGGGTACTAGGGAAGAAATTAACAATTTGAAAGAGGAATGTCAACAACCCCATTTATGAACTCATCTTCTCAAATGGTCAGATTCTCCAAAAGCAGCCAATGTTAAAACACAGTCTTTCTGGCACTGTTATTTCCACCACCAAAGTAAATATTGTAACAGGAAAAGGAAATTTTACAAAATGGAAGAACCAGCTCGTAACTGAAGCATGTGCACCAAAGCTCTGTAATGCAAATGTGTTGAAGTTGAAAAAAGGAATAAAAAATTAATCCTGTCTGACACAATAAGTAGGGATAAAAGCTAAGTTTTCTGCACCAGACATGGGTCCAGAAAATGCCTAGTGCAGATTAGTGAAAACTCAGTAGTTGCAATTGTCTTAGCTAAAGACAAAGAGAACAACACAAAAAACAGAATTGAGTAAATTAACGTGTCTCATTTTCAAATCGTGATCACAGTCACATTTGTTGTGGGATTTTCCTCAGTTGTGTGTGTGTGTGCGCGTGTGTGTGCTGATTTTATTCTTGTCGTTTTTTAATTTCACCATATTGCCTACATTCAAAGATCCCTGCATACCAATGATCTCTCATGTAAACAGAATTGTTGAAGAATTTCTATTTGCATCTTGCTTCAATGTCTGCAGCAAGCAGTTAAAATTCAGGGGCTGTTACATGTAGAGACACGGCACAGCAAAGAACAGTGGAAACAGTGAAAACATTTACCTTTTCAAACATGAAAAAGACAGCTTGTCCAATATAATTTTGAAAGAATTCAAAGGACTATTGACACGCCACGGAAAATTTGAAGCATGTCCATTTACCTAGAGGAGCTTTGCTCAAACATGATCACATTAAGGGGATGGATGTTTTGTTTTTCCTCTCCCAGTTTTCTCTATTCCCTGTTCTGTTGGGAACTTATCTACTCCTCTTTTTTCCTTCTTAATAACAGAACCATATATTTGAAACATCTCAATATTTTCTATAGTAGACTGTATGTGGAATATGCTGTGTGCCAAACTCAATCTTGTCTGCAGAGAAAAGCAGCACAAGGAAACTATGTATTGGAAACAATAGCTTTTCATAAAAATATCTGTAGTGAGAAGGACCAAACTCTCCAAAATGGAACTAGTCTAGACAAATTACTCTGGAAGGAGGACGAGTGGGCTAGGAGATGTTATTATCCCCTCTGAAACTGTTTTTTTTTGTTGTTGTTGTTTATATTATTATTATTGTTGTTGTTATTATTATTATTGTTATTATTATTATTATTTAAATCAGTGTGAACATAAATTGTGGGTGTAATTCAGAGGTTTCTTCTCCAGCAGCTTTAGTTAGCATGGTATTAAGTAGTGACACTATACCCTGACCCCATAGCAAGGCTGCAGTTCATTCACACAAGGTAATTTTACAAAGAAGATCAAATTCTGAAGATGCTCACTCTCAGGCACACCTTGAACAATGGCTGACTTGAAACCCCTTTGCCTGCAGCTTTCCACTGCAGTGCTGTGTCACAATACCAAAGGGATCTAAAAAAGAACACCACAGCCCACCACCTCCAATAAGGAGCAGAGAAGCAGATGTTTGTACTTAGATAAAACCCACAGAAGACACTGAAGCTCTACCACTGCATATTCTTCATGCATTCATATATCAACAAGCAGGGTGTGCAAGTGCACTGCCTATATAGCCACCTGCAGCAGCTTGCAGACTCCTAAGTTGGATCATGAACTCATTGAATAGCAGTACAGAGGTGGCGGAGAGGGGACAGTTGGTAATCAGGAGGGAAAGAGCAGAAGGTGTCACAGAAACCAGTAAAAAAATATGTGCTTCATTTTAAAGCACTTCTCTGACAGGTAAGATGGCCAAAATTTCAGACATTGTGACAATACTGATTCTTTATAAAAGGCTGATGACTTCATGTTGACTAGATGAACACCCAGAGTTGAACATCCATAAGGTTGGCAAGAAACAGCACAGACATATGCATGGAACAAACAGTCCTCACTGACATTATTACTGAAGCCATGGGACTCGCAATGAAAAAAAAATCATTCACAGAAGAGACAGATTAAAGTACCATTAAAGGCAATATGTATTTTCAAATCTAAAGCTAATGACTATCAACTTAAACTAATAGCTGATGAAGCATACATTGCTCCTCTCCCCCACCCAAAATTCAACTGTAACCAGAAAAAAAAATCAATACAAAAACAGTGGAGCACTGGAGTGATGATCATTTGACACATTAAACAGAAGCTCTTGAAAGAAGCAGCAAACCAAACTTGCACAAAACGTCCTTGTTTTCCTGATCTCCCACACTACACAAAAGTATATTCAGGCTAACATTTTGGTTTGATAAGAATAAACTACGAAACCTCTTTGCCAGGAGAAATTTTTTCTTCCTCTTACCTGTGAGAGGTTCTGCAGGGAGTTTCGGATGTCGTGTAGGACTCGGCGCAGTTGCATCTCCACGGTGGAGGGCGGGTTGATAGCATGAGGTCGATGAGGATATCCAGAGTGCCTTGGAGAGAAGGGACAGCCGAAGGGGGAAAGCAAGGAGCTGAAGGAAGAACCGGAGATGCTCGGGACACTGTGGGTGCTCAGCGTCCTGACGTGCTCACAGAGTGGTCTGTCCTGCCACTCAGTGGGAAGGGAGTGGAGGGAGCATGTTGACTGGGACATGTGTGCTGGCGTGTGCAGTGGGCAGCTCTGTCCCCTGGTGGGACTGGGCTCCTCAGACCGCCTGCGGGGCCCAGCCTGGGGAACTTCTTTTTTGGAGGACGAAGGCGCAATGAACAGCGTAGATTTGCACACAGGCTGGCTGGCAGCTGCCTTGCCCTCCTGTTTGTCATCCTCGGACGTTAGTTTCTCATCTTCCTCCACACGTGTGTACTTGTAGGTGAAAGAAGGAGGACCACACAGAGTCTCTTTTCCAGGAGCTAACTGGACGTTCACAGAGGACACCACTTTCACTGGATTCAGTAATGCAGTTGGGAGAGACTGAGACCGCCTTAGAGGATAGCCCGATTCAGCAAGCCATTGTCTCTGCTTTCTCAGGAGATCTTTTGACTTAAGGAAAGCGCGTCCGGCCCTGGAATCAGATGTGCTGATGATCCTCATCTGGGCTCTTTGCAAAGCAACATGAACCCTGTCCACAGATGATGGGGAGGAGCTGCCACCTTCCAGAGACTCCAGTGACTTGAGGATATGGTGCGTTTGATACTGAGGAAACTCAAATACATTGTCTTTGTCAACATCACTTTCATCACTGCCTTCCTCCAGCAGCTCCAATTCTTTTTGCTCACTGGAAACATGTTCCTCTTTAGAGCTGACCTCTCCTGCAACTGTCTTCAACACATAAGATGACTTGCTTTCTCCTCCATTTTGTTCAGTTTCATAGTCATAGATTTTTTTATCATCTCTACTTCTGCTTTCAGAATGTGCCTCTACCTTTCCTTTCTCTACCTGAGAGATATCATCCTCTTCATCTTCATCATCCTCCTCTTCTTCCTCTTCATCTTCTTCCTCCTCCTCAAACTTATTGAAACAGGGCAGTTCCTTGGCTATTGGTGTCTTCTGTTCCTCACTATGTGATGTCACGGTTGTCTCACTGTCACAGCTGTCAGCACTGCTTCCCATGCCTTGCAAAGACTCCTGGACCTAGGAAAGATTCAAACCAGCAAATGGGTGAACATACTGGAGACTCGTCTACTGCCTTCTCAGGAAGTCAGACTAAGAGTCTAAGTCCATATCCATTAGGCATTATGGTAGAATAATTCAAAATGATTTTCACGTGCAGGAGAAACAGTGAAAGAGAACAAAGAAACCATAATATCAGGTATGTGAGAAGCATACTGAAGTATGGCACATAAAGGAGATGGTTTGGGGAAAAAAAAGAAAAAAAAGAAAAAAAAGCAAACTATTCACACATTTTCTTGATTTGACAATAAACTCTTTATTACTAGAACAGAAGTGGCAGCAGTAAAATTCTAGTATTTTAGGTAGCAATGACAAAGGGATATCAGGGTGAAGGTACTGTGGCATGTGCCATATATAAAAGTTCACACTCAGCACTGAAACCAAGGGTTGTGTTAGGGAATGCACACAGAGAAGTGAGGAGAATCACGGATTCTCCTGTACCAAGAATGGGAAAAAACAGTCTGCCTATATACACAGCCCGTTTTAAGTCACAGAATTGTTTGATTCTGGGAATATAATATTCAGCTGCTCATCTCCATTGAAGACAATCCAGCACATTTACCCTATTCTCCATTCCTTTTTCCTAATACATCTTTCCCTTCTTATTATAAACTACATTTTAAATTCCTTATTGCAGAAGGATGCATTTCCCTATATACTTGATCAGAGCATCAGTATTAGACAGCTGTTAATTTAATAGGGAAAAAATGGCAGGAAAAGTCTATGGATTGCAAAGCATATTCCTTAGGCCAGTCTGATTGACAGGTATATTTAGATGTGGGCACAAATTTTTCATAAGATATGTGGTCACATAAACTAGAAATTTAGAGAAGCTTTACTATCTCTAACTTTTGCAGTTCTCTCTGTTGTTAGGATACTATTAGTTCCTTCTAGAGAGAATATTTATGGTATACATTGCACAATACTTCTGTCTCCAACAACCTAAAGGAGAATTTCATTCACAAAGGTCATCATTCTAAATATGTGCTTAGCATTGCACTCACTGACACAGCCACAAATTAGTATTAAAGACTGTACAGGTTCAGATACTGTTCGAGTCAAAGGTATGACAAGAACAAAAGACTGTAATGTCTAGGTGAAATTAGGTGTGCTACAAGCACATGTATCTGTCTCTCTAATTCTCCATCACATTGTTTACTTACAAGCCAAGCAAACAAAAATTCAAGTACTTGGATGGAGAATTTTTTCTAACTTCTTTGGTAACATGAAACTCCCCGGAAGAATATCCTACCCTGAAACCAAAATATCCCCTAGAAATCTTTTTTTGGCTGTCAAGGAAGAAAGGAAATATGATTCCAGTTTGTCAGTTTTCTCATGAGTTCCAGAGGAATGCTATGGCTGCTAGAGTCAATTATTTAACAGTAGATGGCACTAACTTACCATACACTCCTCTGTATCCCCTTCATCTTCTTTTCATAGGTTCTCTTCACTAGCTGCCAAGTTCTCTTATTCCCTAGTCTCATTATTCATCCATATTTTCTAAATTCAGCTCAGTACTTGGTCTGAATAAAGCAGTGACAGTGGCAGAAGAAAGCCTAGCAACTCCATGGCACAGATCTCATGCAGTCTCAATTTATCTTTTCAAAACAGCATAATAGAAAGCAGAAAAATCTCATCACTTTGCAACCAACGCAAACAAACTCCACTAGCCTTCCAGTGAAGAGGCATTTAGTTGTAACACACTTTTAATGGACTCTTTATCAGGTTGTAACCAATACAATGATCAGGAGTGACCAATTCTAGTCTGAGACTCCTTCTAAAATGCCTGCCAATTTCAGTGTAGCCCCAGTTTAGTACAGAGTAGAACCAGTATCTCAGATTACTATGCTCATTACAGAAACTCATGCTCATGATTTCCTTTCTTCTCTCTGTTGCTCTTGGTAAGTGTAAATTTATGTTTATTGGAGACACAAGGACTAACCTGTCTTGTCTTCCATTTTAGTACTCAGATGGCAAAGTACTAAACGGAAAAGGACAGAATACCAGTACCAAAACTGAAAAGCAAACTTTGGTGGATGGGGAGGATGGGAACCTCCTCCTAGTAAGAGCAAAATGGCTTTTAAAATGTGTTTGGTGTGCCACAAGGAAAGTTACTGTAGTGTAAAAAAGCTCAGTAGCTGAAAGCCACAGAAATGACATTACTGGTGATACCCAAGCTTCCATTGTTGTATTCTCTTGACTGTGGTTTAGGTCCCAGACAGCTATCCAATGGCCTTGAGACCAGGACCCATTCCAGAGTTTTCTCAGGCTGATTGACAGGCCAACCAAACTATGGTTAATACTGTGTGAATGACTTAACGAGAGGCAGAGACCACCTCTCCTAGGTATCAGGTATAATGTTGAGCATATGTATGTACTGGGCAGTCTCATAAGCACCTGGCTAAACAAAAGCATCCCTCCCTTACGTCCTGAGAGCTCTGGTCAGCGTCACTGCAAATTCCAGGACCGAGATCAAAGCAACTGGAACAGGAAAGAATGTGGGAGCTTAAGACTGACTAAATATTAGTATACCTTCACAGTAAAATTAGTATGAAATTGTTTTCACATTCTTTCTGCTGCTAGCTAAAAATAAATAAATAGAAAAGCATTTAAAAATGAGTGGTAAGGCAAAAACGATGCAAGAAATTAAATGATCACCAGAAAAGCTAAGTCTTTCGTTACCTTAAATCTGATCACTGCAGTTATGAGAGGAATGGACTGCAATTCTGGAGCATGAGCCAGTGACAAAAGATATGCCATGAACAGTCCAGAAAGCCAAGTGCGTCTTGGACTGCATTACCAGTGGAGTGGCCAGCAGATGGAGGGAGGGGATTGTGCCCCTGCTGCTCTACCCTGGTGAGGCCCCACTGGGACTGCTGCATCCAGGCCTGGGGCCCCCAGCACTAGAAGGATGTGGGGCTGTTAGAGAGGGTCCAGAGGAGGGCCACAAAGATGGTCAGAGGGCTGGAGCACCTCTGCTATGAAGACAGGCTGAGAGAGTTGGGGATGTTCAGCCTGGACAAGAGAAGGCACTGGGAAGACCTCATTGCAGCTTTTCAATACTTAAAATAGATGGAGAACAACTTTTTGCTTGGACAGATAATGAAAGAATGAGGGGAAATGGTTTTAAACTGAAAGAGAGGAGATTTAGATTAGATGTTAGGAGGAAATTCTTCACTCAGAGGGTGGTGAGGCACTGGAACAGGTTGCCCAGAGAAGCTGTGGATGCCCCATCCCTGGAGGTGGTCAAGACCAGGCTGGATGAGGCCCTAGGCAACCTGATCTAGTGGCTGGCATTCCTGCCCATGGCAGGGGGTTGGAATCTTTAAGGTCCCTTCCGACCCAAGCTGTCCTATGAACAGCACACAGGAAATAATGAATTTAGAGCTTATTCCAGGCCCATGTATACTCAGATTCTCCTATCAGAAAGGCTTTAAAATTTTAACACAGTGTAAATAACTCAGCAGATCCAGTTCAGAAAATGAAAAGTTTTATCAGGACCAGGACTGACACCCATGATCAAGGTCAAACATCAGTATCCCTCCTTCCCTCTCCAGTTCTCTGCTGTACCATACTTAGAGGTAACATTTCAACCTCAATATGGGAAACTCACCTGAAGCTGATTAAATGGAGAGCAGTCTGTGGAAGAATCCTCAGCAAAGCCACTACTATCCGAGTGCTGACTAGCAGTCCGTAACAGCTGATCTGCTTAAAACAAAGCAAAACCCAACTGTAATCATTTACAGATCATAACTGCTTAAGCCCAGTCACACTCAGTACATGCTTTTCTTTTACATCAAAGTAACAAAAGTAGATAGCACAATTCCTTTTCATGCTCCCCTTTGAACAATTCAGAAAAACAACCTGTTTGTTTCAATCATATGAAGTGCAAAACCTTTCCTCATGCAAAACTCTACTTGTGAAACTTCAAGCAGAAGTGGAAGAGAAACTTTTTTTTTTTTTTTCTGTGATGTGGAAAAAAGTGTGCTGATGTTGCCACTGCTGCAGTTTTCCTTCCACAAAACTGAATCACTGGTTAATTCACATGCATTCAGTGCCACAGCTGCTTTTGTATTGACACGTACAGGTTTGCCAGCCCTCCTGATCAGAGCGATAAAGGCGTTCAGGCGTCTCCTGCCAGCCCACACCGTCCCATGCATCCAGTGGAGCAGAACTAGATGAGCAGTGCCCAGGATGGAGAACTGCTAGAGATGGTCCCTTACTGGTTTGGTGGACAAACACAACACATCCCTAACACACTGACTGGCAGCCTGCCAAAGCACATTCCCAGCATTCATTTTGTACTCCAGAGATAAAATCCTCCTTCTTACTCCTTTCTACTCATGTTAGGTTAAGTGTTTAAGTAGCTTAGAGAGACTCCAAAATCCTCACTGCTACCCAGGAGTGGTGTCCTCTGGTGCAAGCTCTACACCACAGAGCTCGTCCAGGAGATCTCAGTAAGCTCTGCAGCATGGTGCTGTGTGACAGTGCATTCTTCTCCACTGTACACAGGAGGCACTTCTCACGTTCAGGGTCTACCTCACACCCCATGACCATGGCAGCCTGAGCAACAACCACGTCTCCTCTAGTCCTCAGCAGACCTGTAAGAGCTTGGGTATGGGATAAGACCCCATCAGCCTTTAGCCCCTGCACCCTGCTACCCCCCCGCCCTGGTGCAGAAGCTTGCTGCTCTGCTCTCGGCAGCTGAACACAGAATTTTGCCCCGCATTCCTTCTTCCACTTAACTGTCATCATATAATTAATCCCAGTTCACAGCTCAATGCATTGGAATGCATTATGAAAACTGTTTTGAAACTGCTGGATATTCAAAACTAATTATTTTTTTATATTAAGTTTGATGAACATTTCGCTAATGCAGAATTAAAAGCCTGCATAGGCACAGAAGCTGGTGAACAACAGGATAGGGAAACTGCCTTTTAAACTTCTTCATCGAGGATTTCATACAGCTTTTAGGGAGTGCCTTTCAAATTGTGCTGCTACTCTGTTATCATGGTAGCCACAATATCCTGCAATGATAAACAACTTTTTTTTTACCACAAGGCAGACATCCCCACCCAGCTCCCAGTGAAGACAATAGGGATTACTTCACTTAGACCAGACCTGGCTCATAGCAAGCACACAATACAATCTACACTGCTGAAGAAGCACGGTTGCCACTGCAGGTTGCCACTACATCTGGGTCTGGTGGAAAGCTGCCACCTTCTCTGAGGTGAATAGTCACAGATTTTGGCCTCCTATGTTTCTTTTCCCATTTGGTGAATTTTAATTTAAAAGAGAAAAAAAAGGAAAAAAAAAAAAAACACAAAAAACAACAAACACCACTAGCCCTGAAAGCCTTAGCTACAGGAGAGAGATACCAAATAGTTCAGATAAAGGAATTTACTGGTGTGTGTATTGGCATCTGGTTTCATTTGCATGGAATTTATCACTGCTCAAGAAAAATATTGACCTGCCTTTCTATTTCCTTTTCAGTCATACATATATATGGACATAGATGTACAGGCTTTGACAGCCTTGCATGACAGATACTGCCAGTTAAGTGGTCAACCTAGCCCACTCATACCTGCCTCATTATCTTTATCCATGGCAAGAGATTAGTGCTGTATGAACAGATTCAAACTGCCGTAGTGCCACCTAAAGATATATTCCTTAATGTAGCCATCCATGCCTGTTGCAAAGTTACCAGGATGTTTTCTGAACATTTTAAAGCAAATCAGAGAAGACATTTTGTAAGTATGATTAGTGGTCTTCTACCATAACCTACCTTTGTCTCTTGCACATTCTCAGAATTCTCCTCTATACCACTACCATGTAAATGCAGTAAAAAGTTTTAACAAACAGGAATCTTTACTACTTTGGTCATGAAATGGTAAGGTTTGGCTCTGTAAAGATTAGAAATATCAACCATTACATTGGGCTATGCTGGTATGTAATGGTATCCACCCTTCTTGTCAACTGCTGATCCAGATTACAACCTGCTCCACAGCACCTGGATGTCTCTCAGATCCAAGCAGATTAGGGGGAAGCAAAAAAAAAAAAAAAAGCTACCAAGTTACATTTAGATCTTGGTTAAAATGCCTCTTGGCAACACTGAGTCTTAAGACAAAGAGATGCTGATCAGACATGGCTCCCCTCTCTTTACACTGAATACAGAAAACTCAGCATCAAAGGCTGATATATTATTATATACTTTTCTCTAAAAGTGTAAGGAAAGTGTGGGAAAAGGAACCATCCAAGATGAACAAAAAGAGAAGGAACAATCAAACTCATGTCCCAGTTAAACTGAGCACAAATGAAAATGTCCCTTGGATGATTGCTTTAAGTTGTACAAAATATTTAAATACTTTTAGAATACATGGAATACATGCCAAAAAAATGCAGGTATTCAGAAATATAGAAAATAAGCTATCATAGTTCACAGAAATAGATGATGAAGAAACATGTCTGTGGTTTACAAAAAATAAAAACATTACTTAGAGAATCATTATCAAACAATGAAATACTTCATTTTTTTGTAAAATAATACTCAACTACCAATGGACTGACAGTCTCACAGATCCAAACAGTCCTATCAAATAATTGTCTTACGTGTTCTGCGTCACTCTACTGCTGATGCAGAAGAGGAGAAGAAATGCACAGAAACTGCCTGTGAAGCTCCAGTAACATCTATGCTTCTTTTATTTGCAGTATTGGTAAAGCACTTTGTTTTTCATGAGGTTATTGATAAATTGACACTCCCCAACTTAGTTATGAAGTATTCCATTCTGGGATTAAAGACTTGCTGCCCCGTTTTCCCATATTGATCACACATGGCACCCCAGCACTAGTGAAACCAGTCCTGTAGGAAGCACTCCCGCGGAAACTCTTCAAAGAGTCCCCAGGGATTTCTTAGCTTCTGGATATACGAACACAGATTCCTGTGAATTCTAAATCTGTTCCAAATGTTTTCTTCTCACTCCCCCATCTCCTGTCTACAGTGGAGCTGTACCCACTAAGAGCCATAAATACAATAATACATGTATGCTAAGGACAGGAAGTGCTGCTGATGTGCTTTCTTCGCTTTCAAGGACTAAATTTTCAGAACTAGTTACTGTTTTTGAATATCTGTGTCAGATACCACAAAAGAAAGAGGTCTGGGGCTATTCAAAATTTCACAAAGCTGCTGATGGCAGCAACCAAACACAATTGACAAAGCCCTGAGAATACTTTGTTCTGTACATGTTGTACCTATATTTGTCCTGTTTGTTGGGCATTTTTGGAATGGAAGGTACTGCTGTATAAATGTCAGGAAGAATTTTGTTTTTTAACTAATGAACTTTCCTTCCAGATAACTTAGTAAAAGGTGTTTTTTTTTTCTGGATGCTTTTGTTTTGTAATGTTTATTTTGTTTTTAATAGCGGACATTTAATAGCACTGTACGTTTACAGTGCAAAGCAACTGAAGCTTACTTGTTCCTTAAAAAAAATAAAAATAAAAATAAAAATAAAAATAAAAATAAAAATAAAAATAAAAATAAAAATAAAAAATAAAAATAAAAATAAAAATCCATGAGCAAAAAGATATCTACATTTGAGGTTTGCAACAGCAAAGAACAGAATGCCATTTTGGGGCATAATGGGTGAATTAGTTCACCAAGTTTAGATTTCATAACCTGAAGACTACATCATCCAGAATTTTTTGTCTCCCTTATGACATGTTTCACAAAGACACTACTGCAGCAAAAGAATCATTTGGAAGCCACTTTGAAAAAATATGCTTACCACTTATAAGCAAAGCTAATCTGAAATGTGAAACATGCAGTAATGGGGAGCCTAAGCTACAGCACCCTCAGTGCTTTTCAAACATATGTTATTACTCTCCAGGCTACTTCAGTAGTGAAGACATTTTTTGATTTAAATACTTCATATCTTATTATAGACCCTCTTCAAATGCCTTCCCAACTGCTGTAAATGTCAGAGAAAGCATCCACAGCTCTCTGTAGAAGTAAAATGACACTGCAAGGTTTGTAACATTCTGTATTGAACGGCACTAACCCTGCTAATTAACACAGAAATACCCCTACAGGAAGAAAAAAAAAGAAAAAAAAGTATTAACTTATTCCAACAGAGGAAATATCTGGAACAAATTTTCATATATGGGTGCTTATGTACAGCACAGCCAACACCACTGAAAGTGGTGAGTCTCCATGAGAATCATCAGCTAAAATAGCACTGTAACAGAAGACCAGTGCTCCAGTGTCAAGCTGATCCCACCTCTAGTGATTGCTTGTAAGAGCAGAATTAGACATTCAGACACAACAAACAGCATTTTCAAAGTGACCACTGACACTGGATGTCTTCCAATTTGGCAAACACCTGCTTCCTGAGAAAGCAAAACTATACACCGGTTGTGTTGAACAACCTGCAAAAAAAAATGACTATTTCAAAGTTTCAGGTAAGTTTGCACCAAATACTTTACTTCTGGGTAATTTTACTGTGACCTGTATATGACAACATTGTACACTTTCTACATCTTCCAGGTGAAATAAAAAATTGGTCCCAAACTAATTTTTAGCAAACATGCAGGCTTGCCATCAGCATTGACATGCACGTAACACAGTTTACCTGAGAACTCTAGTCAATACTGGAACAAGGGCAAACTGCCATTGATTCTCTTTGCCAAGTGTATTCAGAAACAGGTGGGATATACTAGCTGGGAGACACAAACCAGCACGCACTACTCCTGCCACACTAGAGACCCGCTGCTAGAACTGCTAGGTGCCTTTCAGCACATACACACATGATCATCTAATTTTTTTTTGCTTGCATGGAGAAAGAGGGTAGTGTATCTACAGGGGACCGAAGCCACAAAACTAGCTTTTTAGAAGAAGAAAAATATACCCATATTTTTTCTACTCCCTGACTGCAGCTGCTAGTTCCATAAGTCACCTTTCTCTGAAAAGAATACTTACAAGTGCAATGCTGTGTTGTACAAAACACTGCTGAATTTGTAGCACAAGCTATCCCTAATAGCCAGTCATTAACCTTCAGCAGGTTCAGAGCATGCTCAACCATACTAATGTAATTCAGCTGACAGTTCACAAGACTGTCAGTTCATTTATGGAAAGGCAAAAAAGATGATCTCTGTGTCTTAAGACAGGTTTGTGTGCCTCTCTTTAGCATTTTATATAGATAGCTAGTCATGTTTCACCAAGATACTGCATCAAAGCTAGGCATGTAGCTAAATGCAACAAGATCTAGTTCATTAATTACACATAACAGTTAGAGAACAAACTTAATTTTCCAACTTTGGGCAAAGGCCAGTAACAATCACAAAATTTATCTGCCTTGTACCTCTCCCGAGCTTTAAAATATAAATAATGATTTGAGATGAAAGCACAGACTACCTGAGCCTCAAGAGCCAGTGCATTTTGTCACACCAAGGAATATGACTCCCATGTGGGTGCAGAGACACTAGTCTTCTCTGCAGCCAGCCCTCAGATGAAGCAGTAGCACATAGGCAAACGCTAGTCATACCATGCAATTTAGGTTTAAAACAATGTAATTTTAGTTTAAATAGGTACCTTAAATTACAGGATTTTCTAGGGGGAAAAAAAATCCCATACAATTTAAATTAACGTTTCAGTTTCACTGAGCTATCATCAATGGCACAAAAGTGAAAACAGGCAGTGAGGTTACAGCGCTGTCATCCTGCCTGTAATTTGGTTGCCACTTTGCAGTAACGTTCTGTGATTTAACTGAAATGGAAGCACACATCTTTCTAAAGAGAAGAGAAACTTTAGAAGTCTCAGATTTCAGCATTTCAGAAAGGGAAGCAGTCTCAGCACGCTGCTGTCTACTCACCTTTCCTTGGCTTGGTCACTGCCAGCTGGTGGGAAGCTGGAACGTGTGGTAGATCTCCCTCTGTACTCTGGATCTATAGGGAACAGAAGATGAATATCGTCAGGTCAACTGGAATATGTTCCTGTGCTACTCCAGACTTCACCAGGGTACTACTTCTGGAAATACTTCTGTTGTGTCTTCCACAAAACAGGAAGATAATGTATGCAAAGACATGTAGATTTCAACTGGGAAACTTAAAACTAAATGAAAATTAATCCTCTTACTTAATCACTTTGTGAAACAGCCTTATTAAGAAGGCAGTTCATAGACAACTTCTCAAATGATGAAAAGAATATGCCTAAAATCTCAACAGGAAGGCCTTTGTTTAGTTCAAAAGCTATAATGCATTTTATTTTGGGGCAACAAACGGAAACCTCATGGTTCACATGCAAGTCTACATGCACAAAACCCCCAATGCAACTACCCCCTAACAATCCTCTCTAATGGGCTGCCTGCCTAGTTTCAAAATTACAAGACAATGACATTTTTGTTTCTAATTTCAATTAAATTAAAAATGCAAAATCAGCATAGTAATAGTTTAAAGCCCAAATTAGCATTTGGCTAAAGAAGATACTCTGTCTGCATTGATATCATATGTATAGCAGCCACAAGAGTGCATTTTCTCAATTAGAGGGATTTTGAGAAGTACTTGGCCTGAACTTTTCACCATTAATAAGCAAACAGCATTACTCTTACACAATAAATTGGAAGACTTATCCTTTAGGAGACAAAGGCTGTTTTTCAGAGGTAAATGATTATTTTGCCCAAATGCAGGGGAGCACAGAAGGGGCTTACCAAATTAAAAATCAAAACAAACAACAACAACAACAAACAGGAACAGCAAGTAATCTTACAAGCCCTTTGATCACATCGGCCTTCCAGGAAAGATGTCTTGATTTCCTTAAGCCTCCCAGTTTCCGATGGCTAAATTTGCTTCTTCCAAACCACCAAGCCTCTTCTCACCTAAATACCTTCCACCTTCTGTCCTTGGCTAGGAGACAGCACCCCGGCCGTATCAGTGGCACCACTAGATGAGCGCGCAGAAGCACTCCCCTCTCCTCCCGTCCCTTCAGCCAATATCAATGCTGGTAAATGACCTTCGTGGTTCTAATTGGCCATTTCAGGAGAGGGACTCTGGGGGAAATCCTGCCCTGACTCACCCCCACAGCAGCTATCTTCACAGCGACAGACTTCCTAAGGGCACTCAAACCACCAAGGCATTTGTCGGCATGCAAACAGCTTCCTTGATATATCTGTCATCTTTCTTAGGCATATGAATGCACTCCAAATCAAGAGAAGAGGGTGGGAGGAGTTATTTTCACTGTTTCTAGTACAGTTTATTGTTCATTAGACCCTGCTTAGAGATGAACAAAAATAAAATCAAGCTGCCAGGTATTGTTCTAAAGTTTCATTATTAAAGCTGAATCCCTCCTGCCAGGGATCTGAAGGCAGTTGATATGTATATATTAGATTGCGTAAACGAAATTCACCACAACTCCATCCCACACCACATGTCTTCATGCCAAAACAGCTGTGTTTATGTACTGGCATGACTGCAAAGTGTGTCAACCAAAACTCTGCAAATGCATTGCATCTGGCTTGTGCAGAGTTTGGTAAGCCTTCTTCCTTCCATAACCCCTTATAGTCTAACTTACCCTGAAAGAAAATTCTGTGTTTTTTGTTTTGCTTTTAAAGTTGTTTCAACTTCACCTAAAAGTGCCAAAATCCAGTTTTCTCCTCTGAGATATATAAAACTAGTCCAACAATTGAGAATGCAGCAAAAAGCCATCACCACTCACACTCCTCCCATTTTGCCAGCACAAACATCTGTACACAACAAACTGGATCAAGAAAATTATGCAGCTGAAAAGTAAGCCAGGAATTATTTGAATAAATCAAAATACACCAAGTTTCTTTTCCTCCCTTCAGCTGGATCAATCTTTTGTTCTCATTCCGTAGATGGCTACACAACAAGGGGGTGATGGCACACAGGCTCAACAAACGGCAAGAACTACAAGAGGCTAGATTACCTCTTTCTGTTCAATTATGTGTCTTCAACTACAACATCAGTTGATCTAGAAGTTGATCAAAAGTCTGCAGTGCAAACACTGCACTAGGCAATATCTGCTAAATTATCACTTTGCCATTCACTGTAAAAATCTAAAGCTTTCTATTGGACTGTTTTCTTCACCCATTTCAGCACAGAAATCACCACCCTTCATTTTACATATCCATTTCACATAAATGAAAAAGTTGACTTATGGATTGTTAACATCAGACACTTCAAAATGTGTCCACAAAACCATCTGCTAATTTAAGAGAGCTCTTGTAATACAAAGTGTGAGTCTATGCAAAAATAAAAAATAAAAAATGAATTTTTTAATTTGTAGGCTGCACGTTTACTAGCCTAATAAGTGAATTACTTAGAGGAATCTGGGTATTAGAATCCCTTTGGGATAATGATCAATCAAAAAAAAAAAAAAGGATAAATGCATTTACGAAGTTAAAAGGCAGCTAGTAAGAATTTTTTATCTGAGCCACTGCCAAAGGTGCATCGAACAGCGAGTTTCATCATATTAATTTCTAGAGAACAAACACAACCACATACAGTAGATTGCCATCAAAACCAAAACCGTGGGATGAGCACCTTACCCTACATGACAGCACTTTTCACTGTCTTGCTCAATCCACAAACATATTGAGTTTACTTTTAGGTAACAATAAATAAAGATTAACAGTTAGCAATCTACAAAGGCTTTTTTATATATTGAGTCTAACCTAGGTCTATTTCCACAAGAAAAGATCGTGTTAAGAATGGAAAAGTTTTTAATAGGTTTTGCCAGTGACTGTAGTTACCTGCGCCTGATGAAAAGAAGAATGAGAACATTCACTCTGACTTTCAGAAACAACATCATCGTCAACAGCATTATTTCAATAAGAGTATCAATTAGCACAGCCTACCAAGAGAAAGTGACAACTGTCCTATCATCCAGAGAATGTAAAGCATTCCTGGAGAAAACACTGTCAACTGCACAGGAGGGAACATTCCTCTGCTGGCAGCCAGCAAGTTATGTAAACTGTATGTGAAAACAAAGTCATATATTTCCACCTACCTCTTCCATCTCAAAGGAGTCTTTCTGCTGAAGCATGAGATTCATTATGGAGGGGTTTGCAAGGGGAACACAGGGTGATGCCACAGGAGGCCTTTGTGTCGGGGCGCTGCTTTCGGACGTGCTGCTGTTGGACGTGTTGGAACTGCTGCTGAGGTTGGAAGAGTCCAAAAGACTGGATTCTTCACACAGTCTGTCCTGGGGGTTTGCCAGCCTGCTATTTTGCACATCTGCCGCAGGCACAGTATTCTCTTGCTTATCATCAGTTCCAGCAGGCAGGCTTGCAGGTTTGTGAGCATCTGTAGCATTCATCAGACTACTGGCTATCTCCTCCTTTACAGTAGCCAGAAAAGAGGGAGAGTCTTTCTTCTTAGAGTGTTTTTGTAACTTAGATTCATTTTTAGCATCATTTTCCTCACTCCCTAGTTCAGCTGGACTTTTCCCTTTTTCAACAGGTGAAGCTATAGGACAGCCACTACTATCGGCCTGCTGTGCACTGCACAGATTGAGCTTAGACAAAGTCTTCATTAACCGACTGGCTGTATTGCTGCGATTTAGAGGGGGAGGGCTGGAAGCTTCTTTGCTGGAAGACACTGAGTTCATACTACCAATTTTCTGCAAAGGAGTCCCAGAGACTTGAGAATACAAGGAGGAAAAAGCGTTGGCCACAGTAGTAAGCACTTCAATCTGGCGAAAACGACCTGCACAAGAACATAACGTAAGGCAGAGCTTAAGAGGACCTTTGGTGTCATCACAGCTCAGAATTGCTGATCTTTACATCATTGTACAAACTGGCAGTGATAGCTCTTTTCTTCATATCTGAAGAGGGAATTTTCATCACAACCTGCATTCACCCACCCCAACAAATACCTATTTATATCAAGAGTCCCAGGGATGGACTGAACACTGTCTAGTCCAGTAAGCTGAAAGTGATACCACACAGTAAAAAGAAGTGGAAGAAAAATTTTGCAAGACTGTTTGGTAAATGCAGAAGGAGAACAGCATGGAAAGTCTTCACAAAGTAAAAAAGAGACATGGGTACACAACTGCAAGCTAGTTTACAGAGTGCTGGCAGGAAAAGTGTTACTTGGATTGCTCCGTCCATCTACAAAGACAACAGGACATTTCAGCTATGCCCTCATTTCAGAAATGCTCATTCCTGACCTAACAAAGCTCCTGTCCAAGTCAATAGCAATACTGACAGATTTCACCAACCATAGAAGTAGGTCACTGCCGCCAGCTTTCAAAAATACCACATGGATACTGAAGAACACAAGAAAAAGACGGGTATAGCTATTTGTTTTGGTGCTCTAAATCTACAACAGAAGACAAACTTGGAAGAAAGAGACGGGAATGAAACAAAACAGAAGGCAATATACATTCTACGGGATACCCTTCATTTCTTTTCCCAACTATAGATCTCTTTCCTTCGTCCCAAGGTGTCATACACTGATGGTCACCTCTTACCACATTTAAAACCAAGCTAGAAAGTCATTACAGCTTCTGAATGGAATTTGGCTTTTAAACTGTACGGGGGTTTTGCCAGAACACTAGATATAAGACCTTCTTTTGAGATTGTTTACACAGTTAGAAAAAAATAAAAATAAACCTTGCTTCAAAAACATACTTACTCGTCAAAGCAAAATTTGGATTTTCCACTTCCATGCGCTGCATCTGGGCATTCAAAAACACTTTGATATCTATCCCTCTGGCAAATGACGATGAATTAAAAAATCTTGCTGGAATTTTTGAAGCAATATCTGGTTCATCTCTTCCAAATCCAAGGTTATAGAGCACTTCTTCAGGATCTTCCTCATAAAGCTCCAGTAATTCAGAAACACTAGACAAATGACAAGATGTTTACTGTCTATGTCTGACACAGTGCCTTCTGTCCAACTACTAGTTCAGTCCACTAGCAAGCTTTGTCTATTGAACTTTTGACTCCTAAAGCTCAGACTACTTTAGGAAATAATTTTGGAGATATCTGCATCTGAAGTTTTGGTTCACACCACCAGAGACATCAGCCCCAACACATCTCAGATCCGATACTGTTATTTATAAAGTCAGCCCTTCCTCTGCAGAGCTCCAATTTTGAAGTGCCATTTAAGATTTCAAACATTTCTAAAGCTTAGGACTATCCGTAAGTATTTACTGCAAACCACAACTGAAAACAAATAGCAGTTTTTCAAGCAACCAAATGAAAATTCCCTTCTCGGCTACTAAATGCAACAATGCATATAAATCAAGCCAAGTCCGTTTAACTTAGGAACAGAAGAAGTAAGTTTTGCCAGCAAAACAGAGCCAAATTCCACTGAACTGCGCCATGACCTTCAAAGCATAGCACTCTTTTACCTTGAAACAGTTGCACTGCTTTTTCCAGAGCCGGTGGAGTTCATACTTCTCCCCTTCTGGTGGAACTGAAGCCTCCTCTCCTTCGCCAGCATACCATTGCTGTCAACACAAATGGACAGGACCACTGTGATAAACCCCTTTTGTTCGGGGATTTGATTCTCCGTCTCAGAGTGGAGCTAAGTCTCCAATGCTGCTGAATTTCTCTTTCCCCGTTCAGCGTTATCTGGTTTATATTAGCCATGTCACTTATTGAAATACAATAACAAAAGCGAGCCCTGGGACGCCTCAGTAAAAACGTATGTAGACTCTAAGTATTTGAAGGCAAATGCAAGCTGAGAAAACAAACCCCGATCTCCCCTGGCTGCCCCACCCTCCCCGATCCCACCCTCCTCCAGCGAGGAAGCCCAGCCTCGGGCAAGCTGCCCTGCCCTGCCCAGCCTGCCCCTGCCCAGCCTGCTGCCTCCTCAGGCAGGACCACCCGGCCCTGCTGCCGCCCTCCCTCACCCTTGGCTGCACCCGGCAGGCTCCTGAGGAAAGCAAAGAGGCTCCAGGCTGGAGGAAACGGAGCAAGATGAGCTCCAAGAGGGAGTGCGGGCCAGTTTCTTTCCCAATCCCAAGCTATTTCCTTCCTGTGTCTGGAGAAGCCTGCTCAGTGTTAGCTGGTACCTCGGGCTCAGACGTACTGTTACGTACTCTTAGGGACAAACCTGCCAAGGGGGAATTTTACCATGCAAATCGTACTGCGCACACAGCAGAACAACCACAAAGAAACCAAAGGTGAGAGGATTCACCTGAGAGCACATTTACAGAGCCCAGCTAAGGAGGAGCAGCGAGGCTGTGCCAGTGTTTGCTGGAGTCCCAGCAGGGGTTTTATTTACAGTACATTTAATTCAGAAGCTATCCCCATAAAGCAGGAGCTTCTCCTCTCTAAGTCTTTTTCCCTACTCCCAAAGGACACCTGATCTGACAGGCAAAAACAGAAATGGTGAGGGATCAGTGAGCTAAAGAAGGTAAATCATACCACAGTTACTCAGATCTTGTTTCTCTGTGTCATTCCCATCCCCTGTCATCCCCCAAAACTACTTCACGTCTGCTGGAATAATTAAAATCTGCTTTTTTTTTTTCTGCATTTCATATTGACTATTTCTGTGCTATCTAGATTTTCTCTTTCCTTCTCACATAGACTGGCAGGACCAGAAGAGCTTTAGCTCTGGGGTAGCCTTCACGACATCCACTGCACCCTCTCCACCTCTCCCTTCAATAATATTTCTCTGAAGTAAATAATAAATATTTCTCTGAAGTAAAGAAATAAAAAAAGGGACATTTACCATGTTTCCATTTGGGTATCACTTCGTAGATGATTAGCTGTAGAGAAACAAGAAGTTGTTATGCACAAAGCTCCTCACAATTACACTACCCACAAGTGACATGAAAAAGTAGCCAACAAGCGCTTCTATGAATACTCCTGCATGTGCCAGATTTTTCTTTCCATATAAATATGATTGTCAAGTGTTCCTAGTTTACAGCTGATATAAAGACAATCTGGTTTATTCAGGCTTTGTCTAAAATAAAATCTCACACGGACTCATGTTTACTTGCCGTAATGAATCATATTAACTTGAAGTTTTACATGCATTAAGTTGGCAATTGTTATATAAACAGACAATTTATTGCTTTGCAGTTGAAGACATGATTACCAGCTGAAGGGGGAGGAGGAGGAGATGCAGTCATGTGAAGATTGCTCAGCTAGAAGAGAAGAGCAGCTGGTGCCCATGGCCAGGTACAGAGACTGTGTGCGTGTCCTTAAACCAATACAGTTAACTCTTGGTGGGGGCCGGGCCCTGGCTCTCCAAGCTGTGCAATGCATAAACCAAAGCTACACCAAGAAGGGACTCTTGAGGAGGCCAGCCACCAGATGCCAGGCACCTGGTCACCAGCCCCCCTGCGGGGAACCCGGCCCTTTCTGAAGCTGCAGCAGCTCAGCTCCACACGTCAGCACCCCAGGCAGCATTATTCTCCTACAACATCAACACCCTGTCAAAGAAGAGAGCTGAGTCCCAGCCTTAAATTATGAGTTCCCCCAAAGAGGCGACTCAATATTAACAAACTTGCCACAGAAGAGAGGCAAGGAGCGCACATATGTCATAGCAACCCTCGGAATCAGCTATGGAAAGAGCAAAGGTATGTCAAATGCTGCCAGGAAAACCCTGCATCTAAACTCGCTGTGCCTCCAAGGGAAATGTCAGCAACGGGGAGTAAAACATGGAAACCTCACCACCTCCCTTTTCAGAGACATAACGAAGGAATTTAAATATATACAAAATGCAGAACATGCATTTTTTTAAATATCCTTGCATATAATATGAAAGCAAGCCTATCTACATGGATTAATTGTTGACTAGTTCTAGCTGCTGGACCATGGATTTTAACAGCTCAGCAGGGTGCTGGGCTTACGGAACTCTGTCCAGTGCCCTCCACGCCATTCTTACAGGGCTCTGGCTTCCAGCAGCCAGGCTCTCTGTATGACAGGGCACGCAGCGCTGCTCCAGGCAGCTCTGTTGTCCCGTTGTTCTCTCACAGAAGCAAAGCCCCACAGAAACACCCCTGTCCTTGCACATGGAAATGAACCAGCAATTCTAGCACTGAGACCATGTTCATCTGAAAAGGAGGGAAACGACTCTCTGCTCCCCAAGAGCAGAAATCCTTGAGAATGATGAGGGGAAAAATTGAAATTTAAAAAAAAAAAAAAAAAAAAGTGACATGATTTTCTAAAATGTGCTGACTCCCATATTCTTAGTCACATGCTCAGATCTTGGATGATTGTTAAAAAGAAACTTTTTCTATGAAATCTTCACACTGCTGGCAATCTAACAAGCGGAAAAGACTGACAGAAAAAAATAAAATTAATCCTGTTTAATCTATTGCAGTAAGTGAGTAAGTTACTGCTTCTCCATCATTATCAGATCAACTGTTTTCCTCAGAAGTCTTGAGTCTTTAAATATTAAAGATACTTCCTTCTCCAGGCTGTGTCCCAATACTTCAAAATCACTAGCAAGGCAGCTGTGGATAAAGCGGCTGTCTACTACACAAGTTCTAACATTTTCTAAAAGCTGTAGTTGAAGAAACACTGAAAGATGAAGGTTGTTTTTCAAATTTATTTGACCGATAACAGATACAATCTTAGAGCTCCTATCCTGAAGATACCACTGGCACCCAGTTTGAGAAACTATTTTGTGCTATTTTATTTCAGGATCTACTGTTAGAAGTTTTCTGTTAGTTGGTTTGTGGACACCTCTACCCCACGATGAACAGAGGAAGCTATGGAGGGAGGCTAAACCAACCAAGACTAGCCACATCTCCTTCCCTTTAAAAAGGGAAAGAGAAAGAAAAGGAAGGCATCTAACAATGGCAGAATATATAATATGCCTGATCCAAATTACTTACTCAGCTTTGACATTTTTCATTTTTAAAAGCATTTAGCTCTTAATGAGTTTGCCTTGTGGCTGACAGAATTTCATTTCTCCTTTCAAAAGCCTGCACTTGCCACTCCCAAGAGTTTCAGTGGAAGTGGGGCATGCACAACTGTCAAGAGGAACCCATGGACAAGAACAACACGTAGGGGAAAACACTTTCACACAGCTCCAGCAAGTACTCTGGGCTGTGCTGCAGCTGTGGGCTTTAGCATGTGAGGGCAGAAGGAACTCAGGGCTGACTCTGACCTTCAGGTTAGACCAGGATGTTTAACAAACACAATATTCTTATAAACTCAGAAAGCGTATCTACTTGCATTCTCCTATGTGTTATGTGCTGGTTTTCTAGTCAGCTTTACTTTAACCTAAAAGGAAATGCTATCTTTCAAAATAAAAATCAGATGACTGAACATGATTCTTTTTTTGATAGAAAAAGTCATAATCCTGCCACACCCACCTTCGGCTCCCAGGGATAAGTCATCTTCAAAACTTCCTCCATTTCTCACCAGCATGCCTGAAAATGTACAGTTAGCAGTTCAACAACTGTAATGCTGCAGTGTTTTCTTTTTAACAGCTTAACTAAAGGTGTTAGCAAAACACTTCAGTTGATACAACAGGATATAACTAGACCATATTTGCAATCCCTGCATTAGTCATACACTAAAAATGCACAAAGAAGTTACATTTGAGAACATAAAAAAAAAAAAAAAGAAAGAAAGAAAACAACTACAGCACTGTTTTAACTTTATGCCCAGAAACATCCCCAAATCAGATTGCAAGCAAATTAATTGCAAGTACAAACCTAGGAGTATTACCCACCATATCTGTTCCTTCTGCTGCTACATTAGCCTCCAGACCTCTTACCAGGGGGATCCAAAGTTTGAGTCCAGGTTAGGCATTCCCCTCTCTCTCTCCCTATCCCAGATTAAGAGTTCAAGCAAAGACTCCAGAGACAGCCAGTAACTCGTCTATGCTGTGTCACTACCTGCAAATTCTCACTGTACTTTGAACTTTAGTATTCGGACCTGCTCAGATAGTAAAATTTTCAGGTGTGGCGACCTGACCTATTAGATGCGGAGACTACCAAATGCTCGCCAGCTCAGAGATAAAACTCCTCATTCTGCTTTTTTTTTTTTAAAAGGCTTACTAAACTCTCCAGAAAGACTGAACAGGGATCTTTACCCTCCTTTCCTGAGTTTCTTAGGCACAACTGCTTCTAAGTGAGAATAATTCAGCAAGGCCAACTAGACTGTCATTTGTGCCACTGTTAAATTGCCGAGGTCTCGGGTGAACATACACAAGAGCTTGCTTCTCAGAAAAAAAGATCTCAGTAGGTAAAACCTTTCCTTACCCTTCAACAGAGGATTGCTCTGCTCATCCAGGGAGGCTCCCAGAGGCGTTCTGAAACCACAGAAGAGATTAATACCAACTTAAAAACTTGCTGCTTCATGTCCTTCCTTACAGCGTGCAACAAGCTTGTGATAGCAGCGGTTGTCCCTCCCTCCGCCCCCAGAAAGCACAAACATATGAGGACTGGCAATAACTTCCTAAGCAATCCCCAGCCCTCTGAACAAATAGGCTTTGTAGGGAAAAACAACAAAACAGGTTGATAACGACTGCAGTACTAAGGCACGAGCTGGTGTCAAAGCTTCAGGGCCAGCAGCCCTCTCTCAAGGAAAATCATAGAATTCTGAGCAAAACACCCAAAAACCAAGCATGGGGTTTGAATGGACTAACACAATCTCATTTATATGATAAAAACCTTACCCATTTTCTACAAATTTAAAACTTCTTACCATAGATTTACCTCAAGCTTTGGAGAGAGGGGTGAAAAACTGCATTTACTGATCAAAAAGAAGATAAAAACGTAGATAGCTATGTCAGCTGTCACTTGCCAGTGATGGCATTTTATTGACTCTTTATATTAGCTCTTATTTACATGATATCTGATATGGCTATTCCTTGAAAGGCAGTAGATTTTTCAAATCCCACTGTGTCCAAAATTAGCAGCAGAAACCATGCAAGTAACAGGTCCAATCCCTTTCTGCACTCTCATTAAATTTATTTACTTTATCTGGGTATTTCTTTGTCTTGTCTCTGAGAGATTTCTAACTAAAAAGACCTGTCACTGTTAAGTAGTGCAGCATAATACTCAAAGTCCAAAACAAATTCAGAAATATAACACTCATAAAGAAGGAAAAAGCGGATGATTTATGTGCCTATATTATGTATGTTTCATTTGGGTTTTTAATTAGACAAATACATAAACCTGCCCAAGGAACTTGAGGCAAACAGTGCTCTGATACAGTATTTGTTTTGGTGTCATGGCCAAATTAAGCAACAGAAGTTTGCATCTGCTTTGTAACAGACCTTATACTTTACAACTCTCCCCCCGCCCCGAAAATAGTTCAGTTTCCCCATGCAGCGCGCTGATAGGAAGCAAGCTCACTTTGATGTGTCTTTTGAAAAGCAAAGAAAAGGCACTGCAGCAAGAGGCCAACTCAAACAGCAGAAGCAGCTAGGTGCACCAATGTGTTGCAGGTGACAGGACAAGGTCCACAGAGACTCAGTCTCCTGGATTTCTGTGTAGGTTTTGTGTCAGGGTTTCAAAGAAGTTAGGGCAGGCCGTCTAGGCCCTTCACACTCCAGCCAGCCCTGTGCTCTGTGGTTACAACCGAGCCCCCTGCTCGCACTGTGGCTATAACAGGCACCTTCTCCTTCTCCCTCCTGTTCCCTGGTGGCTACTCCAGCACCTCCGTCTTTTCCATACAGAAATGTGCTGCTGGTCAAGCTCAGGGCTGCATGAACCAACTGGCAGAAAGCAGTGAAAACAACCACTGAAGCTGGCATTTCTTTCAGAAGTCAAGCCCGTCAGCGCTGCAGCATATTGGTGGCTACAGAAAAAGCAGCTCTGTCCGTCTGCTTCCCTGCTCACGCTCCTGCACACACATACAGCTGCACTGCATCCCCTTCCTTTGGAAAATCTGCATTTAAGAAGCAGGTGAGGCACAAATTTAAACAAGGGACAAGCACCCACACCAAAATCCTTGTGAACAACAGCAGGAGCAGCTCTGCTTCTTGGTGTAGGACTGTTTTCCAGTGGCAGCACCCTTGAGCCAGCTCCCCAGAGCTTGTCCCCAGGCACCCTGTGACAGGGATGGTTTGGAGGCCACTCCATGTGAAGGAGCTCCAGAGGCACAGCCACAGGCCCTGCCACCTTCATGTGGGGACACGGGGGAGAGAATGGAGGGGCCTGGGAGCACCCCAGCATTGGGAAAGGCTGGAGTCAGGGGCCACTTGGGCCAAGGAGCCCTGCAATTTTTCATTTGCATTCCCACGTGGATGAGTCACACATTTATTACCATATTGTACCAATGACTTAATTCCAGCGGCGGTGTATGCAGGAGTGGGAGGTTCATCCCACTGTGTCCCGGGACACAGGTAAGAGGGCGCTGTGCAGGGCCTGCGTAGGGCCTGGGGCTCTCCCCAGTCCTGCAGCCTCAGCTGCCACTGGTGGCAGGCCGCCTGCATGAGCAGTACGAGGGTTTTGCACGGTGCTGGAAATGCCATTTAAACCTCCGCTTTTGCAGCCTTACTTGAGTAGGAGCAGTGTTTATTTTAAAATTGAAGCAAAAAAACCAAAACCTCTTCTTTCTGAGGCATTTCAAGAACTCATTTCCTGTGTATCTACAGGAGATAGTTCCTAAATACCTCCGACACCCCCTGTGCTACTGGAGGAGTTTAAACTTACGGAATTAAAGTAACACACACCACCGCACAGCTGACAGACATTTCTCCTTTTCTATCAGTGTAATACAAACACTTTCTCTTCCCATCTTAGTTCAACAGGAGTTAAAACTGGAAGTTTTTGCAAGCTTTCTCATTGCTTCAAAATGCCTTGTCAAGCTTCTGGAGGAGAGAAAAGTCCCTTTTTCAAAGGCACGCGATTCCCAAAACATGAGCAAACCGGAAACTTTGGGTAACATCTGACATTTCTGAAGCCTCTGTAATTCTTATCACAGTGTGATACATGCTTGCTTTTCTTGTTTTGCTGCCTTTTTCTTTTATTAGTATTTTTTTTCTTTAACAAAGTTAAAAAGCATGGGATACAAGTAACACTCATCTCTCCTCCAAAGCAGATGTGAAACAGATATGCCAAGCAACATGAGCTCCAAACTGCTAACAGGTTTAACACAGGACAAATAGTAACTCTTTTTATCTAACTTATAACACCATTGATGCTTTTGGAAACAAACGAAGGAGTAAATCTTATAAGCAGATCTGTTTATGCAGTGGGTTGATAATAATTTTTTTGTGCTACTGCCAACTCAAACCAGAAAATGGGATTTGAAATGTGCCAATTTTATTCTAATGTACTTTTCACAAAAGCTGATATAAACTCAGACAAAATGGGAATGACTTTTTAGAAAATATGTAACAGAGAAAATACTTTATTTTAGTAAATGAATGCTTGTTTATAGTAATGGTTATATTTTTGTAGCAGGGCTAACTTGTAAGAAAGCAGTTGTGTGATAGACCAGAAACAGATCAGTTTGCATACATTCCCCACACTTTGTAGCAAACAAAGCTCCACGGCAAAAGCAGTGTTATTAAATAATAATTATCTTGGTTGAAAACAATCATAAGTTTTCACAACTGTTGTTTTCAAGTATTCTTTTTATAAACAATAGCATAGTATCTATAGGGCTGTTCTGACACCTTTTACACTTTCCTCTTTTCATACATACATTGTTATCAGGAGTCAAGCAGTTCAGGGTTTCTGTACATACAGTCATGTTATAACAATGTAAGTTGAATAATCATTTTCCTGCACGTATCTAGCTACTACTGCTCCCATGTATACCATATACATAGAAACTAACCCACTCTGTGATTTTAAAACACAAGGAACTGTGTGCTACTTCAGGCAGCTGAGATCGTACCTCTCATATGATATGAGCAGTATCTGCGTGCCCTCTGCATGCTACAGACTCAGAGGCTGACTCCAGCTCAGATATTTTGGTTTAAGAGATCTTTTAAAAAAAACAATTCAAATGTTATCTTTCTGATGAGACATAAGATTCTTCTGAAAATATTTACAACAGTATAACTACACTTTAAAAGACTTCTGTGAAAGGGCCACAAAGGGTTTCACAGAGAAGCATTAGCTAAAGCTTGTGTCTCTATATCAGCAAAAGGCTAAGATACAGAATTTGAGTGTAAAATAAGATTCCCACATTTCGTGAATCAACTGCGAGCAATGCATACACATTCCACTGAAGCGCTGGGAGCTGGTTTTAACAACAGATTGCTAGAGGACACGAATAAAAGAGCAAACTCTGTATTATTATTCAAGATTTGTGACCATCAATTAGCTGTTTGTTCTGCACATTTGCAATAGTGTGCTATTCCTTAAATTATGTACCAAAACGGAAAGGACTACAGTGCCAGGGAAGGTTCTAGACAAAAATCCTGCAGATACTGAGAAAAGCGCCACAGCCACATTAGCAAGCATTTCTCCCTCAAGGGCCTCTTCCCCCTTTGGTCCTTCGTTTTTTCCTCTCCCAACTCAAAAAATAGTTTTCATAAAGCACCAAATCTATAAAATTTATGGACATGCTTCATTAGACTTTCAAGGATATACTTCTTTAGGTCTAATTTCAGGTAAATTCAGAAAAATCTTCTCCCATTTTTGCATTTTGGGAGAACAGCTTGTCTGGTTTGAACATTGGATTTTGGGGTACAGCATGATTTCAAGACTCTTGCTGCCAACACCCCCTCCCAAGGCACGGCCTGGAGCGATTGTGAAGAAAACTACACTGAGGACACTCCAACCACAATGAAATCCTCACTTCAGTTACAGAAGTAAGCTCAGCTCAGCCGCTTACTGGATCAAAAGATCATAAAGGCACAGCTAATCTTAGAGGTAAATCTTCATCTTAAAGTAGCTGCACTCAAAAGAAGGGGAGATCTTGAAATTTTGTTAACTACTGTAAAGCTAATTGTTCACTTCTCCTCACCAGCCCTGGCTCCAAGGGCTGCTAGAACTGAATGGAGAAAAAGACAGGAGAGAAGCAGCTGCAACGGGATGTAGCATTTATGCTTTTATGTGACCGAGGCTGAAGAAAAAGTACTGCAGTCAGCCTGCTCTAAACACCCACAGCGTATTTTGTAACAGCACCAGAATCACCTCGAGTTAAGGAAGTCGCTCCATACGGTAGCAGACTGACAGAGACTTGGCTAAATCCAGCCAGCCTATGTTGCACTGCTCCTGCAGACCCCTAAGCACAGAGGCCACTGCCACATAAGCAGTTTCTTTAAAGCTGGAGCAAGAACCGGGCAACAGGCAAGGCATTAAGCTGGAGCCCCTCTGCGGGGCACTGAGCAGCTTCCAAAACAACGCTGCCTTCCTCTCCCGAGCCGAGTTGCTCCCCTGCCAGAGGACTTCAGAAAGTCTGCAGCCTCCCTGCATGTCACACTGAGAGTAAAGGTGCCCAGTGGCAGCTCGTCCCCCTCCCGCCCTGCAGCAGCACCGCTGCCAAAGCCCGCTCTGCATCCCGGGGTGCAGACGCCCCCCAGGGAGGTGGGTTCGCCCCCCGCAGCAGCAGCAGCAGCAGCAGCGGCAGCACCCACCTGCAGTCCTTCAGCCATATCGCGATCTTCTCGTTGGGCACGCTGTGGCCTGCGGGCAGAGCAGGAGAGAAGAGCCAGCAGTCAGCAACCGCCCGGCCGTCGGGGGCGGCCCCTCGGGGGTCCCCGGCCCCGCCGCCCCCCGCCCTGACCTGCTTCTGCGGCCGGCGGCAGCTTGCCGCCGGCGTGGTCCTCCTCCTCCTCCTCCTCTTCCTCGTCGTCTTCCTCCTCCTCCTCCTCCTCGCCGCGGGCCAGCTCCGCCGCCGCTGCCGAGAAGTCCTCCGCTTCCGACGCCTGCCAGGAGTCCCGGCTCTTGGCCCAGGCCTTCCTCTTCTGGGTCGCCCCCTGCCACTCCTCCGCCGCCGGAGGCTCCTCCATCGCGACGGCGGCTTCACGCCGGGAGGCGACCGCGGCTCGGAGCCACCCTGCGGGGAAGGGAAGGGAAGGGAAGAGAAGGGGAGGCGATGGGACGGGGCGGGAGGGGAAAGGAGCCGAGCCGTGCCGTGCCACCCGCACCCACACGCTGTCCCCCACCCCATTGCATCCCGTCCCGTCCCGTCCCGACCCGCGGTACCCACATATCGCGCGGCGGGGAGGCGGCGGCGGAGGCTGCGCCCGCCGAGGCTGCGGACGGCGGCGGCGGCGGCTGTGACTTCCTCATACCGCTGCGGGGAGAAAACCCGGCGGCCACGTGATGGCAGCGGGGCCGGCGGCAGCTCGCCTCCTGCCGGGGCCGTGCGGAGCCGCACCGCACCGCTCCGCACCGCACAGCACCGCGCAGCGCCGCGCCGACGGGCGGGGGCTCCCCCGCCGCACCCCCGGGGGTTGCGGGCTGCCGCTGAGCCCCGCCAGCTCACCCGCAGCCGTGGCACCTGGGAGAGAGAAGCCTTCCAGGTCCCTCTTACTGCTGGCTTCGGGAAAAGGTGCTGAATTACTAGGCTCACACAATACAATTTTTTATTTTTCTTTTTTCCCATCAAGTTTGGGCCATGTTCTGAGCCATGTCTGTTCCCAGCAAGGTGAGTTAGGGGCCCAGCCCCTGCCCCACACCACCAGACGCTGTGCTGTGGCTTCCTGCTCGACTGAAGTTTCACACGGGTGTATTTATAGCCCTGGAGTCTTAAAAACTGATTTTTCTGGGTTTGCTCATAAGAGCCTAGCACAGTGTTACTCTAGCTAATAGCCAATATTTCTGTTTTATGCATATGCATCCATAGGTATATCTGTTAAAAATGAATCTTTGAGGTTGGTACATTTGGCGAGAGCCGCTGCAGAATCCTGTGGGTGGTAGGAGCAGTGTGAGAGATTTCACTATCCGATTGTTTTGCTGCTTCTCAGGGAACACAATAGCTTCTGGGAAGTAACAGTTTCGTTGGCACAGCGAAGAGCTGAGGCTGAACAGTTGCAAGCTAAAAGCGGCTACTGTCTGCTGTGCCAATACATCCTTAAGGAGTTCTTAATCCACAAATTACTGACATTATTGCCTATAATTGCTTGTCTGTTGTGACAACACATATTCAAGGAATGTTTGAAATGTAATCAGCAGCCACTAGGTTTTCACAATGCAGTCCTGCAATGCCTGCCACATACGGCGTGGGCTCTCACTTGCACCTTTTTATCACGTCCCAGAAAGTTCCCTTTTGACTCTATATGGATAAGGATCGCACACTCACCATATTAAGTAGGTCTTCTTTCTATGGAAAATGTCTGGCTTCTCATTTCTTTCTCTACTTGTAACCAAAAAGTGATTTTGTTTTGTAATGAAAGCTCCTCTCACTTCAGATGGTGATTTCTTAGTTGTACTTCAAAGAAATAAGTGACTGGGGAAAAAAATCCTGTCAGAAATTCTTGTCACTTAAAACAGGCCAACTTGCTTTTTCCAAATTACTTTTGAAACTATTAAAATTGAAAATACATTAGCAGTAGCTAGATAAGAAAGAATTACTACAGCATAGATTCCTGAAATAGGTTTATAACCATAGCACCATACCAGTACTGCTTGGCATCATAATATAAATAAATAAATAAATAAATACATAAATATATTAATAATAATAATTAAAAAAACTTTTACATATGTCATCTGGGCATTGGACCTGTATACATAAACGTGTATATAAATATATATGAATACACACAGGTACAATTTAGACCAAGGTATCCTGCTAAATCAAATTACTGTCTTTTGTTCTTCAAAGAGTAAAAAGCTTTGAAGATGGTTTCTTTTTTTTTATTTCCCTGCAGAGGATTATTTCAGATACAGGATTATCTAAAAAAATAAAAAATAAAAAAATCATTCCTACATAATTCAAAGAGACATAAACAAGGCACTTCCACCACTTCCTCTGGGGACTCATCCCAGTGTCCAAGTTCACCATGAGTAGCACTTTCCTGCTGTGCTACAGTTATGCTTTCCTATGCTTTGGGCATGAGCAGACTGCTTTCCTGCTGGATCTGGGCATCAAGGGATCCTTCATTATTTCCCAGAGGGCAGAACCTAGCATCCCCCTGAAGGACAAGCTCAGAGCATACCAATACTGTGGCTAACACCCTGTTAAATGCCTTTTGACTGAAGACCTGTGAGTAATTTTAAAGGGTGGAACATTTAGAGGAATGATACTATAAGGAAAAAACAAACAAACAAACAAACAAAAAGCACTTCCATTGGACTTCCTAATTGCAGTGAGAACCAGCTCTCGACAAGAGAAGAAACTTCATGCTGCTGCCTAGTGTAGGTCTGATCTTGGGACAAGCAGTTCCCAGTCAGCAATATATCCCGACTACAACTGGATTTCAATGTGGTTGGTTTTTTCCACACAGAAGAGAGGAGGAGCTAACAAATAGTTCACCTTAACAAACATCATAACAAAAAGCATTCCTACATAGTAACAAAACTATGATAAATATTGTGCAGTTATTTGCTTTGGCAGGGTGTGTGTTCAAGAGCAAGAGAATGCAAAGAAACACATAGCATGGTGTCATGTACATCTTTAAAGTTTCCACAGCTCCATTTTAGTAAATGCACTGTGTTAAATTAAGCAATTTCTTTCTGAGTCAAGACTATTAAAAAAAAAAAAAAAGTCTACTTAGGCCTCTGTTATACTATAAATGAAAATGACAACCTGGCAAGATACCAGCAATAGCTATTGTGTGTCAAAGGAGAAAGGTCTTGTACTGTCTTTTGTGATATTCTGTGTTTGATGGCCCACTTCAGGGATGGGCAATTTGGTCTTCTGACTTCTCCAATACATATCATGCATCTGCAAATGAAAGCAAAAGGCTGGAGGCTCCTTCAAGGTGATGGCTGTTGGGAAGGTGCAGATATCTCTTCAAGTTGCTTTGGCAACTTCCTAGCTTCTCCAAGTGCATCTCAGCACCCTTGTCCTGTTTCTAGCAAGAGCAGAAGATCAACCAGCATTTTCTTGTGTCTCATAGGACACCCTCTATTTAGAATCACAGAATCATTAAGGTTGGAAAAGACCTCTAAGATCGTATTGTGTTAAGCCTTTTGAAATCCTTGTCTCTCTCAGAATACTGACAAAGCACTCCAGGAGCATCAGCCATTTTAGACCTTTGAGGATTTTCTTAACATACAAAAGGAAACCTTATTTTTTTTCATACCATCAAAGCTTGCAGGAACCTAAATCAAGTAACAGAAAATGTAATTTGCTAAGGCAGAACAGAGAGTCTCCTTGCACCCTATAAAATACACATGTTCCATAAAATACTAAATGAAAATGATGCTCATGAAACAACATAATGCATTTCATTTTTTAAAATGTTTTCTTTTTTTTTTAAATTATGTATTTAAAGTGAAATGTTGCAAGTTAAAGGCAATTGCATCTGGAGTGTCATTCCAGTATCTTTCTTTACAAAGAAGAAAATCCTATACTGGTTTGGAACCATTACTGTTACCAGACAGATGTTCTCTCTCAACCATATGGAATAAAAAGGATGGAAAATCATCTAGCAGTTTTACTCTAATAAATTAAAGTGTTCAGACAGTGTCTATAGCTTTACCAGTCATTTTGTTTATATAAGTGATATACATGATGTTTCTATACAGACTTTTTTTGTAATAGTAGTGCACTTTGGGCTCTTTTCAAACTTAATATTACCTGTTTTATAAAGTGACCCGTATTTCTAGGACCTCTTGCAGCAGAAGGAAGGAGGAAAAAAAACACTTCCGTTAGGGCGTTCACAAGAACTATAGTATAGCAAGAGGAAGTTTCTAAAGGAAGAGCCGGATATCTGTACTGAAGAGGATTACAGCTGCACCACCAAATCGGATGGAGGCAGTTGAGTCCAACTGTACATAAATGTATGAAAAAAAAACCACTCCATATAGAAGAGGAGAGAGTAAAAGTGGTTCTAAATCATCCAAGATGTAAACACACTCACATCACTGAACTATGTCAATGGGCCGTTGTAATTTTTGAAGATATGATCTTTGCCAAGAAAGCAGTCTAAGGGAAAAATACTCCACAGATGTAGAATATTAAGTGTGGTTCATTTCAATTTTAAAACTGACTCTGAATTCTCTCCTTCAATGCTGTTAATTTTTAATTCTTTAATTCTAGAGACTTCTTTAATTTTAGAGACTATCATTCCCTTCCTGAGCAACATCCTTACAAGACTATGGCTCTAGGACAGTGTCCATTTACGCATATGTATCCTATACTACAGAGTTCTGTGTTCTTTTTACAGCTGAAGAACTGCAAGACAGTCATTTCACTTATAATGTTCTCCCTCATCCTTTTCAAATATTGTGTTCCAAATGGCTGATAAAGAAACAACCCAAAAAACAGAGAAGAGATAGATTTGCCTGCATTTAAAAGCCATTTGTTTATCTTATCCTCCACAATGAAAAGCAGCCTACCAATATTTTGTCTTATTCTTGCTGTCACTGAAATCACTGGTAGAACTCTGCATTTTAAATAATTCAACTTTTTAACATATATTGAGGTATGGAGTATGTTCACTGCCTAACAATGATCCAGAGGACAGCAAAACAAATCAGCATAGCATACCCAGATGTGACCAGCATACTATACTATTTTCTACTCACCAGACAGATTTATTTATTTTTCAATGTATCAGTTGAAGTTTCATCAGCTCCAGAATGGAGGCAATCAAGTATCCTATGGATTCAGGTTTTGTGGGTAGATATTTTACTTCCATTGAGTCTTCCATCATTGGAGCATTTGTAATGTCTCTATTCTATAGATTTTTGTTGTCTGATGAGAGACTTCATGGTGCAGCCTTTGCCACTTATCTGTCCAACTATCTGCTTTATGAAACAGACTGAAACATAATGTTAAGTTCTCTTCCCTCCTAGCATTGGGCTGAAATTTGTCAGTGAGCTCAGAAATTAAGGCTGGAGAAGGAAAGGAAAATAATCTCTATAAACAGTTATTCTTTATAATTTAAATAAAACAAAACAACCCCCACCAAATATAAACTTGAGATTATTCCTCATCACCAAAGTCCACACAATATATATGTATAAGCAAGCACAGAGGACATGCCCCTTGATTGTCACCTGGAACTGAGCAGCCCAGTTTGCAAGACCAGTTATTTACAAAAATGTTTTGTCATATATCTATGCAATATACTGATTCATTTATGGGCTTGACTCAGCTCTAAAATTAATGCATTTCCTTTCCTTGGGAAATACAAGAAATTCCAGAGTGATAATAGTATTGACTTTAAGGCGTTGGCCAAGTTGTCTTATAGTTGTGACTAGTGGTAGGACAAAAAACATGAGAATAAAATTCTAAACTGAGAATAGAGAGAGCTGCCAAGTAAAACCACAGCTAGGATGGGCTAGGCAGTCTTGGTGTATTTGTATTACTTGGTATAAGTCACATCCACTTGGTGTTGAGACATCCGTTCAAACAATAGTGCTCAGTGCCATCGGTATAAACTCCATCGTTGGCAGAGGGGGGTGGGAGGGAGGGAGTCCAGGCTTCATAGCTCTTTTAGACTAGCACTTGGCCAATAAAAGATTGTTGATTAAAGAATATTGCGGCAAGAAACAGAAGAAAAAAATATGTTTAAAATATCGGTATATTATCCCCATTAAAACAACGTTTGAATTAAAGGAAAAAAATCCATCTTTCCCCTATTATACATAAATTAACTACTCCTGAACTTAAGGGTAGTGAAACAAAACAAAACAAAAACTCTGTGCAAAGGCCAGAATTCCTCTGTGAAGCTGCTTAAAGAAAAAGCCATATTTTACTTCACGAGCTCTTTCACACCGATCAATAAAATCTGAAGAAAGATTTATTTACCCAGCTCAATAACTTCTTGGTGAGTCACTGTGCTATTTAAATCTTTTTTTCATAGACATTTAATGGTCAGGCGGTATCATTCTAAAGAGGATATTCCAGTCTAACAGCTCCATCTTGTCGCATGTATTTTTAAATGTTTATAAATGGATCCTCCAGTGTTTGGAGTGCAGGATATTTCCCTAGCTGACTGGTCAGAGTCTAGTCTGATCCAGTAGCAACCAACAGCCATTCCTGGTCTGCAATTCTTTGGTGACTTATGTGAATTTATCTGATGTGGCCAACAGAAGTGGCTCTCACTGGGCAGAAGTCCAAGACACGAAAGCATCACATTTTGTACTAATCAGGTACCTCATTGCTGTCTACAGTCCTGGCTGGCAAACTCTTCATGCACAGAAGTCTCATTAACTTTAAACATAGCTCATTAAAGAGCACAGAAAGGACTGTTGGTAGTGAAAGCGATGCCACCTACAAATGGGAACAGAACCTGTGTTGCTCAGAGAAATGGCTCCGTTACATAGAAGTTCTAGCCTTCTGGTGCTAAATCAGAGGGTTTTGTCTATTCAGCCCACTTTAGATACTAAATTAATACTGCCTTTGGGAGCATTCATTAATTCAAACTAACGTGTCTCCAGTCCCTGAACTCTGATAGAGATTCTCCCATCCATTTAATAAATTAAAATATTAACTGAAAGTCTGAATGCAGTATGAAAAACAAACCAACCAACCAACCAAACAAAACATACAAACAAACAAAAAACAACAACACCCAAACAAAAATTTTCTGACATCCAGAGGAAAACTTTTCTTTGCTCTACAGTGGGAATAGTCAATGCCTGCACACTCCCTAAGAGGCTGGTTAATCCCAGAGTGCTCTTACTTTCTGCAGCTCTTACTTCCCACTTGCCTGCAGCTAGCGAGTGCTCTCGCACGTACGTTAACATCTGTGCCTCTTTCCAAGTACTCAATCACTTACTGCAGGAATGGCTCCGATTATCACACACAGAAAACTGTGGGCAGTAGATATGGAAGGGTGAGAAAAAACTGCCCTACTAAAGATAAGGACTCTGCCATTTGTGTAAATAAGTCAGAAGCTAGTTTGATTAGGGCAGATATTGCACAACATAACACCTAAGGGATAAGAACATGACATACTTTTACCAAGGCTCTTATCACTGCTGCTAGAGGACAATGCTTGAGACTGTGACAGCTTATTTTGGTGCATGGCTCTTTCTTAAGCAGGCTCCTACCCTCACCACGGGGACGGATGGGTCACAGTATTTTCAGTCAGTGTTCCCTGATACCAGCAAGAAGTCAGCTTTCAAACATTGCTCATATATAAGGCTTTGGCAGTATTGGAAAACTTGTTTTATATTAAAAACAAACAAACAAACAAACAAAATGCATTAGTAATGTTTAAAACAATTTTGAGCCTTCCATGGATGAAGGCAGTTGTTCTGGATATAGAAGCATGTCATATATGGTCCTCCCTTCCTCTGTCCCATACCCTGGTGGCTGTAGGGACCACATGTGCTGCACACTAACCTCTAACATGTAGGGAGTGTCAGTGCTGTCACACTGACAGCCATTAATTCTGTGAGCTCGTCTGTGTCAACCCCATCTTGCAAATGCCCCTTTTCAGAAATTACAACGTGCACAAAGCTGGAGGAGGCCTGTGCATCCTCCTGCCCTCCCACAGAAAATGCTGCTCTTCTCTCCTCAACGCATGCTGGTACACAGCCAAAGAGCCACGTATATAACAAGAGTAAGGCCTGAGGATGTGGAGCCCGCCACAGTGTGCTGCATTGCAGCCTCCACGAAAGGTTGAAGTTTCTGAGGAACTGCCACCAAAGTGATCAGAGGAAGGTAAGAAATGTTGGTAAGGGAAGAGGGAGACCCCCTCCTCTACCTACCATCCTCTGAAGGCCCCCAGCACCATCCAGATGGTTTGGCCATTCCAAGGAGCTAAGGAATATTGTGATAACTTTTTTTTTTTTTTTTTTTCTTTTTTTTGTAACACTGAAATATACCTAACAATCAAAGATGCAGAGAAATTAAGGTCTGGAGAGGCCTGAACTTTGATACCACATCAGTATCCTTTTAGAAAATAGTGTGTAAAGATTTGGACGTTTTCCCCCTCAGTTATTAGACAAAGTATATTAATGGCACACTGCCACAGCCAAGGTCACATTTTAAAGCTGAGTTCTCCAGAACAATAGCTTGGAGTTTCATGGATCCAAAAGCCTTGGCTTCACAAGGTGGGTTTGATCAGAATGCCAGAGTTACCATGCAGGAACAATGATCATGTCAATTAACATTACTGGGTGTCTCAAAACCTAGCTTTCACAGAAAGCAACGGCATCTCGAATGAGAGCTGCAGCAGCTCTATCTCCCTGCAGGCTTTATCGACCAGCCTTTCCAATACATTTTTGTTGGTGGATGTGTGCACTCATGCACACAGGACAAGATCACACAGAAAGGCTTATCTGAAGTTTAGAGGTGATTAACTTCATTTAGGCAGCAAAGAGCTACAGGAAGTACACCTCCTTGCTGAAAGAAGGTCTTGCTTTCATCCAGACAAATGATGACAGAAGAAAGACTGTCCCCGTATTTTCAGTTATGGCATTCTTTGTTTAAATGATTAAATGTGAAGGAATAATTATCCTGGCACTACTGAGCACACCACAGTCTAGAAGCTTTTTATTTGCCAGTTATTGTTTGTATTATAAATGCTAAAGTGAAATGACGCAAGTGCCCTTTTCGTTGTCATATTGTTTGCTTTAGCTTTTGTTGGATCTAATCCAATGGTACCTTTACGTAGGCTTCTGTATAATTAAGATAGTGTGCACAGCCTCTGAAAGGAAATCATTAAGAGTCTCTTGTGGAGAACGCACCAATTTCCATGTCTGTGCCTTTTAAGTGAGGATTGCTCACCCTCCATCGATTAACTTCATGATAGTACAAACATACTTTAAATATTAATCCTGCATTAAGGCTCCAAAGAAGCTTTCAGCTGGGAAAAAAAAAAAAAAAAGAAAATGTCAAGCCACCTTTTAGGCTCTAATTCCTGACAAACATGAGTTTCTTGTTTTTCCTGATTGTATGTTACTTTCTGAGAAAAAAGATTTTGGAAAAGGTTTTGCTTCCACCTGCCCCCTCCTCCCCTCATCCCCCACCCTCAATATTTCACATGCTGTTTTCAAAACCTTAGAAAAAATATAACAAAACCAAAAGCAGCTATCCAACCTTATCGTTCAGAGCTACTGGCAGATGTCTTGGTTAGAGATGTTAAATCCAGAAATCAAGAGCACAGGTCTGCTACTGGGGAAGAAACCCGGTGATTTATCAGCTGAGCCAAGATGACAAATGAATGAATGTACAGTTTTTCCATGTATTTGCTCACCTGCAGTCACAAATACAAAGCAGAAACCTTCCCATTGCCTATAAATAGCTAACATTTATGGCACCAGCTCCGTGGCTGCTGTGCAAGTTGCTGGGCCAGTGCGAGCACACGGACTCACCCGCTACCATCCCCAGCATGCTTCTGCAGCACCGCAGCTCTGGCTCCTGTGCTTGGTCACTCATGCCTTCAGCAGTTTCTGCTGGGCTTTTCACATTTTCACAATTTTGAAAATAAGTCATTCAGTCTCAAATCTGAAAATATTCCTCCTAAGACTGGGAAGTTTTTTCATATTTCTATAATCAGGGCACTTCTAGCCCTCTACTTTATGACTCAAAACATATTAGGCAAAGACATTAAATTACTGCTTGCGTATGAACCACCTGTAGACCACTGCTCTTAATTTTTCTACAGTGTCTCCTCTCTACACCTCACCACAGAGGGTATAAACCTGCTCTTTATCTAACAGGCCAATTAGGAGAACACTAAAACCAAACTGCACCCATTGTATGAGAGAGGGAAAAGCTCTGTTCCTGCTCTCTGATCACCCATCTTTATTATGAGTTCAAGCTACCAACATTAAAACCAATTCAAAAAATTGAGTGGACTGGATTTGATGTCTAAACCTGGTTATAGAAGTGAAAATGAAGAAACAAAAATACAGCATACGGATATTGCATGTATATTTGTAGATGATCAATGCACAATAGTAAGGAATGGTTATTGAATAGGCGTTTGGTAAATTTTTAAACTTAAGACTAAACAGTAAGTACATTAAAACAGGAACTGCTTGACCCAACATGCTTTAGCTAAAATTGTAATTATAAAACCTGATTAAACAAGGCTTCATTCCCACATGCAACTCCACCTTACTGCCTTGGCAAAGCCGTAAGCTGGTAACACCCTTTAGCTAGTTTTCACAAAGCACATTTAGCAATTAATAAAAGCAGAGCGGAGGAGTTCATGTTTATTTCCAACACACTGATGGTGCTTAGGGAATTGGTGCTGCCTGACAAAGGGTGGTGTTCCCGAAAAAACACTTTGAAGTGGCTCCGCTGCGCTCCTGTTTTCTGTCTGAGTTGAAAGGCAGCAGAGCCCATCCAGCGCCAAGGACCGGCACAAGTCCTGCAGCCCAGGGCCCAGACCACCCTCCTCACCCCCTCCTGCCAGGCCAGAGCCCATTTGCTTCACAAAAGACCCTTGCGCTCCCAGCAGCAAATTGCTGATAAAGCAATTCTGCCTCTGAAGTCAATTAGAAAAGGAAGTAAATTATTCTAAACATAGATGATTTTTTCACAGCATCCATACTGTAGCCACTTGCAAGCCTTGCGTGTTGAAGGGTATCCTGATATATTGGTTCTAGAAAATCAATGCTTATGTATTAGTTACACTGTAAACACATCCATTAAGCTTACTGCTTGCTGGAAAATCAAATATGAAGCTTTTGGCAACTTTAGCTGAACTCCTATTCATCCCTAGCTAGACTGCATGAGGTTTCAACAGCTAAGACAACTGAAACAAAATAGTTATAAATCTAGCTTCATCTGTACCATCAAAGACCATCTGAACCATCAATTTTGAATTGATGGTTCAATTGAATAAATTGAAAAATTGAAAAAAAATACAAATTTCGATTGTATTTAAATTTCTCACCCACTTCTGGACAAGAGTCAACAGCAAAATTTTCTTCCACCCCCATCCTCTGCAAGTTTTCTGTGTCTCTTCTATTTAAATGAAGAAAGAATGCGCAATGTTTTTCAGACTAGTCCCAGTATCCCAGCCTCAGGAATTTGTCTTTGTAGAAAGACAACATGGCTGTAGCACAAAACACGCATTTCTGACCAGAAACACTCAAAGATTTGAGGGAAAAAACAACTGCTTCTTAATAGCTGAAAAATTGTACCAGGAGAAGAGGAAGATGTTCAGAGCCCAACAATTTGTTTCCTTTTATCACAAGCCAAAATACTGTCACCAACCAGCACTGAGAAAAACATGAACTTTCAGTTCTCCTTTATTAGTTTTTTTTTTTTTTGTGATTAAGTTGCTCCATTGGTAAATCCCCAGAAATGAATTGCTGAAGCCATGAAGTCAGATGAATGCTTATCAGCAAAGGTGTTTAATTCATCTCCTTATTCTAGTGTTAGCAAAAAAGATTAAAAAGTGAAAACACAAAGTAGATGCTAATTCAAAAGTACTGCCCACTTTATAGCATTATGCAGTAGCTCTAGTCACACAGTTTTACAATACCATGCAGAAATGAACTGATCAGCATCTTTTTAGTAACTTTGGAGGATTAGGGTGACCAATCTGTTGGTATAATTGACAGTTTTCTTCTAAGATGCAGATGCTTCCTGACTCATGGGCTGGCAGCACAGCTGCTCTTTGTCTTGTGCTGTGACCTGCCTGGGATATAAAGTAGCTGTTCCAGCAGCAGGCACAGCTGCACTAGGTCTAAATGATCACACCACGAACTGTACAGCTATCTGAGTCATGCACTAGACAAAGCACAGAACAAGAAAATCTTTGGCACACGGTTAAGTCAAGCAGCCCACATGCCAGAGGGAGCAGGCTGGACCCCACTCCAGACAGTGCATGAAAGCATCAGCAAGCAAAGGCTCCTGAACTTCTCTCTACCTGATCCTACCCCTGTTCTTTGAAAAATAGTTTGCTGTTATTGTTTTTTAAAGTTTTCAAGGCTGTGTGGTCTCAGTAAATATCAGCTCTGGTGGTCACAAATCAGAGCCAACAAACTGCAGTTTGGTGGTGAGCAAATGTCCACAGCTTTATCTCATCTCATAAGATGGGGCTGAGGAGCTGCCCTGCCAAGCAGAGGAGAGTTGCATTTATTTCTCTCCACATTTTATGTGACTCCCAGCCCAAAGCTTTTCCCCTTGGTTTGGTGATAGTGGGAAAAGACACTGGAAAGTCTCCTGGTTTATACGTGGATTTTTTTTTCTTTTTTTTTTTTTTTTTTTTTTTTTTCCTGTCAGAGCAATTTTGGGAAAAAAAAAACAACTAAATAAACCTGAAGTACATTAATCTTTAAAGTTCATTTTTCTGAGTGTTTACACCTGGTTCCTATATTTGTAATAGTGATGGTTCCTTTCCAGGCTTCTTATTACAGAGGATGCACCATCCAGTGGTCATGAGGTCAGAGCATCCTGTCAGGCAGGCAAATTAAAACCTTCTGCTTTATAACAGAAGAGAGTAAATGCCCCCAAGAATGTAAGAGTATCAAAACAGAGTTTTGAGCTTAATCTCTCTTCCATGTTACTGCTACACCTTCAACCTCTGAAAGTCCCTCTGACAGGGACAAATCCCAAAATAGGTCTTCGTGAGTGCAGTGGTTGCTGACTCTGCTGAGCACAAGGACAGCATCTTTTGCAGCTGCCCAAAGAGAGACAGCAGTGCAGGAAAATGTGCAGCAAGGACGAAGGGAGCATGTGGCATTTTCCAGTATTACTCCGTGATAGGAACCTTAAAGCTGCCAGTGCTATTAGTGCTCCATCAATTACTGATATCACCAAGGGCTCATTTTTATACAAGAGTACCTTAAAGAGCAAAGCCACCCTCCTCCCATTTTATTGTCTACTGAGATGAAATATTTCACAACAAAAAAGCAAGAATGCTGTGGTAACGATGACAGTGACACAGGAAAAAAAAAAAAAGAAAAAAAAAAGAAAAAAAAGACGACAGTATTAAAAGGAAAACTCCAACCTTTTTTTTTGCATCTAAAAGGAAAGAGTGATAGAAATGCATTTTAATCATTAACTTGGGTTAGCTTTCACAGTACCTGAGAAACTGCCATATGGAACATATTCCAGTGTAGTTTCTACTCTTAATGGCCTAGAGCTTTCCAAGAAGCAAACTATGTGGTACATAAACTGATATCAAAGTGGCCTTGCCTTCCCTCCGCCTAAAGCTACAAATACATCATCCATGCAAGAGCCATTAATGTACATTTAATGTGTCTAGAAAAAGTCTGAGTGAAACACTGTGGTTATTTGGAATAAGCATTTGAACAGAATAAAATGAAGTAGTGGGAGACTGGAGGAAGAAATTCCAGCAATGCTACCATCCCACTTTAATTTCTTCTCAACAACGTCCTGCTGTGCTTTAGACCAGTGTGTGAAGGATGCAAGGCATGAAGAACTGAGCTGTTTAGCCCTTCAATTATCCAACTCAGCCATCATCACAAAAGATGGTGTAGAAATCTTGATACTTTGCACTCTTGGAAAAAACAAAAATCAACACCAGTGGAAGGCAAATGAACATCAGTGTCACTACCTTACAGTCTCTATATAAAAGACTGTAAGGTCTCAAGATTTTTCAAATGAATATTTTTCAAACAAATGTTTAGATCTGGGGACAATTCTAGTGTTTATAGACAGATTCTGTTTGCTTTCCTAGAGATGTTATGGCATTTATATGAAGGACTGGGATTAAATTACTAGGAACTGATTTTCTGTCTCTGGAAAAAAAAAACAGCGTCCTCAGATTTTAATGCGTGGCTTAGAGAAGAAAAGTAGGGCAAGCATTAGTGAAATGATTCTTCAGGCTGAAGTTTGGCCTCAGGAGATCTGTTTTGAATTCTCCCATATTACTTCAGTAAAACAATTGAGGAACATATCACAGGCACATATCTCAGTGCAGGTACAAAGCCACATGTGCAGCTTTGATTGATGGAAGAATGTGGTAGATGCACATGGATTCAAGCTCCATCAATTATGCTCTGAGTGAGTGGACATACAAAGAACCAATAGTTGAGCTAACAAATGCAAGAGCTCATTGTTTCTTCAACCTCTTTTTTTGCTCGCAGTAGGACAATATTTCTTGCTGCTTCTCTCTGCAAAGTGAGCATTTTAGGAAAAGAAAGCTAAATGGACATCACAGAATATTCACCAAATGTCACTATCAGACTGATGTTACTAGAGAAGGCATGTTGTACACCAAACTCATCTTGCATGAGGCCTATATCAACCTTAAAGCAATGAGATACAGCAAATTCATTGATGAGCTGTGTCCAACACTTGTTTCTGGATAATCACAATCTGAGACAAAGCTAAGATGTGAAATAACAAAAGTTCAAGGACAATTCTACACAAATCTTGAGCAGAAAAGCACCAGTCCAGCCTTCTTCCCCCACCTCCTACCCTCCAGACAGCTCTTACCTCTTCATAAACCAGGCTGTTCTCAGGACCATTTGTTCTCTCCAAAAAGCATCCAAGTCAATTTACCTGGGTCGCAAAAGGGTGGGAGAAAGGAAAAAAGAAATCTCAGGTCATTTGAATTTTGAGTAAATATGAGCATAGTTTCCGGTATATTCTTCTATCAGATTTGGCTCTCCTTTGGTTGGGTGGCTTAAACAGCTGTCTATTTGCCCATAGTTGTGTAACCTTTTTCTACAGCTTGTTAATTTGACTTGAGATTGCAGCATATGGTTCCCTTCAGACATGACTTAAAATTAAAAAAATAAAAATAAAAAAATCTAAAAGTCATTTGTTTAAAGTTTGGAGAGAATAAGAATCCTGTAATTTTCAGCATTGTTATGAAATGGGTGAAAAGTTTGTTATGTATTTCCTTGCTGGTGTGCATTCTGCTGCTCTATAACCACTTGCAGAACCACTACAAAAATTAGCTTGCTGTGCACTAATTACTGAGACAGCTCTTGCCACAAACATTACAGTGGCACATAACACACCTTGGAGGAGCGATGACTGTACTAAAGGTAGTAATTGAAATATGATGGCCTTCAAACAAAACAAAACAAAATAACAAAAAATAAGCTAACAACAGGATATCTTTCATAGCTTTGTAACCTGTTACACTCACATTTTATGGATGTATTAAAACTTGAAGAAAATGCAATTTTATTCATTTTGAATTAAGCATGGTAAAGGGAGAAATGTCAAGGAGCTAACAGCAATAGAAAACTCTCAGAAGATCAAAATACAAAAGATCCTCCCCAGAATCGCTTTTCTTTGGCTGAGGGATGAGGACGACTGTATATGCAATGTATGGGGGACAGTGGTAAACAATCGGAGCTGAGTTCCAGCTGGAGAGAGAAAACAACAGCAGCAGGAGGGAGACACACAGAGGTGGCAGGACTAGTGTTAGGTTTTGTAATGATCAAAGTGCTGCTTCATACTAAAGAGTTGGTAGAAACAAGATGTTTCTTCAAGAAGTTTTGATAAGCAGTTTTGCTAAGAAAGCTACAGTTTGGGGCAAACATGGGACAAAGCTAAAAGAAAGATGGACAGGGAATCATTAAGGACTAACCCTTGCCTGGTTTAATAACCTCAACTTCAAGATGGATTGTGAGTGACAGGGCTAGAACAAGCACTTTTGAGAAGTCTTATAAGCAAATAATCAAGAGGCATTTGCTTCAACTTACTGTTTCCCTTTAATGGCTGTAGGCTGAATATATTATTTCCAATCACTCTCTTATGCTATTTTTATCCCCATGTATGGACATCACATCTCTTGTCTTCAAATAAGGCCTTTGGAGTTCTTCCCAGCATTGTGAAGGAACACAGAATATTGCACTTCTTATATTTAGCTAGTGTAGATTCAAGGCAAGCATTTCTGATTCTCAAGGATGAATGCCTTGAACCTGCACCAGCAGCAGGCTATATTAATGACTTCAGCTAGATAGAGAGATAGCCAGCACTTGTTACCAATACAGAGAGTGCATTTCTCTTTGCCTCCTCTGTCAGATTGTCTGAGTCACAGGAAACATGGTAACTGGACCCCATAGCTCACTCTGAATATGATGCACATTTACTTTTTGAAGAGTGAACTTGTGGTCTGATGATATGGAGGAGAGGATGGAATTTCAGCTGAACTGTCCATGTATCCCATACCTCTGAAAGAGATATAGGCTTTGACAGCACAAAATGGAGAGAAAAAAAAAAAAAAAAAAAAAAAAAAAGGTATAATGGTATTTGCAGAGAAAAATCATTGCTCACAGAGAAATGGCAAGTCACAATATGTCTCTACAAAGTGCCAAGAACACTTCTGTTGTGCAGTGGGTAACTACAGTGTCTGTTTCCAGCCCTAACTCATACTAAGGCTTATTTGAGCATGAAGATGACAGCCTGTGAGATTGTGCCGAGGCACGTAGGACAGTTGCTCCATTTGAAGGTACAGGTGATGCTCAGCTGCAGGAACAGCACTCACAGGCCTGAACTGAGAGATTATGTCCTTTGTACAGTGAAAGGCTTTGACACCTGTGGTTCACAACATCCAAGACTGAGAATACCTGAAAAGCTTCTCCAGAGTTTAACACCATCCAAAGAACAAGTTACAGACCAAACCTTCAGTCCAAGCCTACTTTGTGAGCTCACAGCTTACCTATGATGCTGCCTCCTGCAAGCCACCATAACCTTCAATGCCAGTTCTGTGCTTTTTGCCGTCCCCACTGCAATCACCACATCTTACTCATGTACAAGTCACACTTGTGAAGCAGCCAGCTGGGAATAGAGAAGGAACAAGTAATGTACAAAAGTGATGACTGATTTAAAAAACAAAAACCTAAGTTCCAAAGTGTAATACCTACAACTGTAAAGAAAATTAAAAAAAAGTAATCCACTTAGAAAAGGTTATCAAACATCCATCAATCATTCCATTAAACATTCTTAGAATCATAAAGTCTCTTCAGTTGGAAGAGACCCATAAGGATCATCGAGTCCAACTCCTTAACTCATACCTAATCGTAATTCTAAACTCTTAAGACTAATGAGCCAAAGACTCAGGATTTCCTGGCCCACATGCTGATGTCAATAATAGGAGAGGAACAATGCAACATGATCACTGGCATCAGGGAGCAAACTTTTAAAGTACAGCCACAGCACTCACGACATCAGCAAATAATTGTTCACAGTAGCTGGCAGGCAGCTTGGAATGGTTTTATTATTAGTCTGTTAAACTTTTTTTTTTTTTTTTTTTTAAAAAAAAACAATCTTCAAATAAAATATATCTTCTTTTCATCATGAAAACTTAATTCCTTTTCCTGAAGGTATAAAGTAATTGGCAGAACAACAAAAAAAAAAAAGCCTTTTAACATTCAACATGTTTGAACATCAGCAGCTGCCTGCTGGTGCTCTCCATACATTAGCGAATCTGAGCTCACATCACTCTTCTCAGGGGTAAGAGTTACCAGAACATTGACTGCACCCTCTAAGAAAACTCGAGGGCACCAAGACTGCCATCATAACACAGGGCATTCTCAAAGAAAACTCTCTTGGCAACTGGAAAAACAGTCTCAATGCACTTGGACTAGTCCACATCTGCTGTTAAAACCTGAGGAAAAATATTTGAGCCCTTTCAATTACTGATAATGAAGTTACACAGACAAGAGATTAGATTGTTCATTTAGAAAGCAGTCTAAAAAATAGCCTATACATTTTATTTATACCCTTTCTAAAGTCCTTGATTCAATAGATTCATTACATGTCCCTCCTATAGCAGCTATTACTATGGAGTTGTGGAAAAAGAAATGCTTGGAAATTTTTTCAAATTAATTCTGAGCATGTTGGAATTTCTACTCATTTCTATTAAACTATTAAAATATGACCACTACTTGAAAAACTTGTGTTCAGGGCTTGTTCCAGCTAGTGCATTCTATCATCTTCAGTGTCTCTTTTTTAGAGTATTACTTTCTTTTCCTTGTTTTTCCCTCTTATCCCTTACCAGTGAAATGCCACCATCCACTGTCAGACACCTGTCCTCCATTCACAGGCAGTTCTCTTCATCAGTGTAATTGTTTCAGGTTTAAATCCTAAAGGCAGTGGTAGTTTTGCCTTTCAGGTTAAGTTCAAGAGTTGGCAAAAATCCCTAATAAATTTGTAAACACATTTCTCTAACTACAAGGAACCATCAGGGGTTTCTAGCAACAAGAAGGATTTCTTCCCCTCAGCCTCCCCTCTATAGCTTCTTTGCCTGCTACTATTTTAATGCATCAACTCCATTTTTAAATTCTTATGGGACAAAGCAGTCACTATTAGTTTGAAACACAGTAGTTATGATTCACACAAAAGCTATTACTTAACTAGGAAATAATATCAAGTAAATAGCATTAAGAAAAAATGTAAATCATGCCTCGGGCACAGGAACTCACGTGTTCCACTAGGAAAGCCATCCTGAAGAGCCTATTCTGGGCTCCTCAGAGCACCACAGACATCATTACCTAGCTGGCCTATCCATGAACCTCCTGATATTTTTAGCATGCCATCAAGGAAAAAGTAATTTGTACCTTAAAAATAACTATTGCTTCCTACATTGCCTCTTTTGGAGAAAGAGCTAGAGAATGCATGGATTAGAAATACATAGGTTTTTTTCCAGGACACCACTTAAAAAAGCCACTTTCTTTCCCTATTGATCAACTTTACATACTTGTATTTTGTTGAATGACAAACAATAGCACAGAGGAAATTAAACACTGAAATCTGCAGACACTCTGTGGCAATATTTGTTTAACAGCTGCCGAACCCTGGAAGTAACAGTGAAGCACATTATGTAAGAAAATTCTGTAACCCAAACAGATAATATTCTGGTTAACATCACAGTGAGGCTCTACTTGCTTGAAACCTCAGTTGTTATACGAAAACAATGTTCAGCTGAAGATCTGCAGCACAGAACTCTTTGTTCAGTCCAGAAATAACAGCCTAGACATGTTCAATAAGTCAAATTCAGGCAAATACATAATTGCCTTTTCTTTAAAAAGAAACAGTTAATACAACAGATTACTTGGTCTTACTTTACCTTTGAGAAAAATATTACTAGTGTGATAAATTGTACACTAGGTTTTTCCAAGTCTCAGAGTTAAAAACTGAATACATGAAAATAAATCTGTAAGAGTTCAAAGCTGCAAATGCAGACCTGGACAAAGGGTTGACATAAAAAGTGAACTAATTGAACCCATATTACTTAGCAGTATGTAACAGATTAAGTCATGATTGGTTTATGAAACTAAACAGGAAACAAACTTTTTAAAATCTTCATAAATAAAAAATGTTTATGAGCTTTAACCCAGAAGAAAGTTGACAGTTTGCTGAGAAGATGTTTTTCCGGTGCAACCAGGCATGTTTTTAACTACAGTCTGAAGCTGGCCAGTAGATTAGCAGAGCTTTAAAACGCATCTTCATAAATTGTACATTTGTTTGACTGTTAGCAGAGATATTTGAAAAGAAACAGTAAAAAATTGCCATTTCAAAAGAGGCCGTATAGACTTCTCAAATTACCAATGTTATGTTTTAATTCCAGACAGATAACATTTCAGGTAATGATCCAAACTACAAACAATAATTAAGTGAGCAACTTTTAAAATCTGTTTAAGCTCTGCACAGGTTGTTTCAGAGGACACACAAAGAAAGGCTTATAGGATACCAATTAGGCAGCAGTACATTTGGTAAAAACATATACTTTTCTGAATAAAACAGTATAACTCATTTGCAACAGTTAAAAGTTAAAAAAAAAAAAAAAAGCTCTCACCTAGAGTTTCACTTAGAGTTTCACTAATTTCAACCAGCTGAAAGGTTTGAAATCAAGAGATTTGCTTGTAAGTCCACAATCAATAAATGCAGCATGCACTGAAGACCACCACCTCTTCTTCTGCTTAAGAAAAATCACAAAATAATGCTAGCAAGGAAGATAAAGTGTTTATTCAATTGAATCTAGTCAATTCTCAATTGAGTTCAGAGGAGTCTGTCCTAAATCTATAGTTCAATACACAAGTGTATGCTAATAACATCTTCCTACCTTACCCATCAATTGATTTTACTGGGATTAAGCACATCAGTTGCACACTACTCTAGGATCGCTGTTGTACAGAATCAAAGACCTCTCTCCCACCACATTTTTCTTTCCAGCAGAAACATAGCTAATGAGATCTGTTTAAACCTTTATGGCCGTTGATATTCATCTGTCTCTTTGAAACTTTCCAGCCTTAGCAGAAGAGACTTCTCTGCTTTGTGCTCTTCCCAGAGGACATTTGCCATCAGGACAGTGGCTGCAGCACCTCCACCATGCAATCAAGGGAGGAAGAAAGGAGGCCATTCAGCTGTTCCTGGTATATCTGAGCACTCCCAAAGACACACCAGAGCTGCACAGTACATGAGATTTTATCTACAAGGGCTAGGTTGCCTTTATGAGGATAGGAGATATCGGGCTGACCATTCAGAGGGCAATGCCAGAGATAAAGATCGCACAATAAATTTGTGCTAGCTGCCAACACTGAGGCTGGTCAAGTAAGGAAAGTGAAAACAAAAATCTAAATAGAAAGATAGGGAACGTCCAACTAACCTGAAAGTTCCCTTGGGTTGTCTCTGTATTGTAGCACAGGAAATAAGGTCAGGGTTGGGACTAGTGATTTCCCATTTTCTTTCAAAGCTTCAAGAATACAGCAAGAATTCTGATGCTCAAAATACCAAAAAAAAAAAAAAAAAAAAAAAGGCAAGAAGAAACAGGAGCACTAGAGGAAACAGGTAAACAGACTAAAAGCATTCTCTCTCTCCCCCTTCCCCCCCCCCCCCAATTTTTTAATCTGTTAAGAAATGTATTTTCTTCCCTTCAGTTTAGGTATTCCTACCCCTTTGTTTCTGTTTGTCTAAAAATTTGTCCAGTTGGTGCCTGATTAAATAATTGCTATATATGAAGAAATAATTGCCATATATGAAGATTCTGCCATTTCTCTGAAGAGATGTTTCTTTGTTCCTGTCTTTTCAACCCATCCACTCACATTTCTGAGTTGGTCTTGTACAGTTACTTTATGCAGACCTTCCTCTTCCCATCCAAACTAGTCTCTCCCTTGCTTTGAGATCCCACAGAGATCTGGACATCAGTTCAGGGTGAGCCTGGCAAATCCTCATTAAGAAAGGTTTGATACTAGCCCTTGCTTTATAGCAACAAATTGCAGAAAATCTCACTATGGGCTATGTAATGCAGATCTTATTTTCAGTGTTTTTCATCTTCACATCTGAGCAACATCTGATTGAACCTAGGAACTACTTGGAAGGTTTAGCTGCCCCTAGACCTTCAGCAGTACAGATAAAATACACAGATGAAGGCTGCTATCAGCTGCATTTTATTTACTGTAGCAGAATGTCTGTTCACCTTGAAAAAGCCCATTGTGCTTCACTACAGCCACCCAGAAGACAGACATCCTATAGCCAAGCTGTCTAGAGCCTGCGCTCCTCTATCTCATCTGCTCCTTACATTGTAGATTCATCTCCAACTTCTACTTTCTCATTCTCTGTTAGCTCCATCCTTCACTCAACTTACAACTGCTCAAAATTGTGTTTTCCCTGTGCTGTCTCTGTACTTGGGATGAGGTAGTTACAGAGCTACCTGACAACTGTCCTTCCCATTCCTCTTTGCAGCACAAGCTCAGAGACAGGTCACCTGCACCATGCAACTGCTGGCAGTCATCAATAGCATTTTGCTTCCTCACAATCCTTTTTATATGGTGTGTGCTCTTACTCTGTGTTTATAAGGCACATGACAGAAAGTAGGGACAACCTTCAAGTGTGGACCTCAGGCACTCTAGTAGAATATTTCTCTAAAGAAACTAGAGCATCCTCCTTTATACAATAACAACATTCTGGCATTTCCTCAGCTTTACGGAGAACTAAGAACTAAATCAGTCCAGGCTCTACCTATGGCTATGGCACAGCTCTCAGGTCTCAGAACGCATTGCCACCTTTATGATGGACACCACATGTTTGACGAGGCTTTTGCCCTTCTCGTCTCTCCAAGTCCCAATGCTCTGCTCATTCACAGCTGCTGAGGACCAGGTGCAGAAAGGCCACAGTGCCATGGCCAAGCAGCCGAGTGCAGGACCTGGCACTGTACCACTGACAGCAGCCTGTGCAGGACAGCTTGCTCTCCACCACTACAGTTTTCCTCCTGTGTGATTCACGGCTTGCCCACAGCTGCAAAGTACATTAGTGGGAGCAATCCAGATGAAGATCTTCACTTTGTTTTTTTTTTTGACACTAGAGTTTCCAGTCAAGTTTATTTAAGGTAATGATGCAGCCACTGATGAGGGCAACTTCCCCGCTGACTGCCATGTCAGTGCTATACCTGCAGCATACAGCCTTAGCACCCACAGTCAGTATGCTAGAAAAAAATATTCAAATTTCTGATGCATTCCAGCACACCCAGCATGTACCAGCTCACATGCAAACACACAAAACCTCCAGTGGGGAAGTTCACACTGGCTTTGCCGTTCACTTCTCCAGTATCCCTCAAAGAGCTGGTGCAGCCTGGCTCACAGCTGTAGTTCAAGTGGGACTTGGTTTCTGATGCTCATCATCCTCTTGTCCACACCTGGAGGCAGACCAGAAAAGCCCATCTCTGCCTATACGGAGATGTTCAGATTGCTCCAGAGCAGATCTCAGATGTAAGCCAACACCGTGCAAATGGTTCAGGGGGACCTGGATCCCTGCATGGAAGCAGGACCATGCCTAAACACATTTACCCCTTTTTTTTTTTTTTTTTTTTTTTTTTTGAGACTCCCCTGCCTAATGTTATAGCTTAGAGAGCCATTTCACAGGTAGTCCAACAGGAACAACTCAGTCCAAGACTTGACTACAACTTAAACTTTTTAACTCAGACTCATTTCTATATGAAACTACATTTCTTTTTTGAGGTTGAGAGCAGTGCAAATATCACTAAGCCCATACTGTGACCAGATAATCGGTAGCTCTTGTAAAAAAATAGCTGTAGCTGTAATATATATGGCTTTTTGTAACACTGATTCTCCAATTCAAGCAAATTTACTTAGTACTTCTTGTGCTACTGCACTCCTCAGAATTAAATTGACATCAGCCTAAAATGTTCCGTTCTACTGGAATTTTTTCAGTGAACCACATTCAGCTCCAATGTACAACACCAAGATGCATGTTGCCCCTATTCACACAGAGTAAATCCCATCCCTATTTTCCAGCTTACTGCACTTGAACTTTGCAAAGTCCATACATCTCCTGTGTTCACCCCCACCGCGCAGCATTCCCACCCCTGCTAAGCGTTTCCAGCAGCACGCCCATCTAACTCGAATTACCCAAGTGTTTGCTTTTCATATGTTCATCTATTTTTCTACATCTTAAGATATGAAAATGAGGTGCTTAAAAGTTCTTAAATATAAATTCCCATGTTATTACAGGACATTCTCCACTGCAAGCAACCTGTAGCATTCCCAAGAGAAGTGATTAGTTCATCTCACACGGTATGCTTAAGGCTGGAGTAGACTTTTATAACTTTGTCTTCTGCTTCAAACCAGGAAGGTAGAGAACATCCCTCAAAAAGCAAAGTTCAAAATAAAAGCAAAGAGGGATCTATGCATGACAGTGAACTATTTTTGGAGACAAGATGCTGCTTATCCTATGGTAAATGACTATGAACACCTGCTGTGTAGCGTGAGCTGGAAAACAATGACTGGAACCCAGCTGAAATCATGGCAGAGATGAAATATTGTAGAGCACAGGGCTTTCTGCTTATTTTCCCCAAAAGAGAACGATTTTTTTTTTTTTTGTGGCCACTACTATACTATGACCAGGTGCCTGACAGACTTCAAAACCAGGCTGAGGAGGAAGCTATGCTCTCAGAAGATATCCCAAGGCAGCATCACACATAGTGTAAGCCCCTTGTGCCAGCACAGAGGTTCCTCTCCTGCAGACAAGGCACCCAACCCTTGCAGCAGCTCTCAGCTCCCAAGTCAGCATTTCTGCACAACTCCCATCAGTTACTACTCCTACATGCCTGAAAGAATTTTGGTAGCAACAAAATGAATGCAAAACTGTAGTCAGGGTTTCAACACATTTCAAACTTCAGGAAAACAATTCACCTCCCCTTTTCAGTGGAACAGATAGAAGCATTCTCACAGAGAATGGTGCTGAAGACCCATGCTGACGAGGTGGGCTCCAGGAGGGGAGAACACCTGCTCAGACCTTGTCTCTGCCCTCAGCCTGTGCTCAGGGAAGAGGAGAGGTTTGTGCTACTTGGTCACTCTCATTAAAATGAGCTGGTTTTGCTCCACAGCCATTGAGTACATTCCTTGGATTCTTTCCCTTTATGATTTGTAGGTCAGGGTTAGAAGTCACTGCTGAAAGCACAGGAAGTCAAAAATCACTTTTTCAGCCTTCTGTCACCTGGGGGTACTTCTGCGATAAACAGAAGGCTTAAGGAATGGAGCACCTTTTACAGCCCCTACCACAAACAGCATACCAAACCTTGAATTCCTCCCCTTCCTGTGTCCTCAGCTGGCACAGAGGAGTCTGTGCAAATCCATGCGCATTTGCAGGAACACTGTTTGTGCCCCTACGAATAAGCATCCCACTGAACAAGGCAGGGTTCCCATCTCCACCACACTTCTCCAGCTTTCCAGGAGAGAAGACAGGTGCTGAGGACTGAGGGATGTACACCACCAGCCCCTCCATGCAGGAGCCCCAGGAGGTGATGAGACCAACAGCCTAACTGCCAGGCCCTGCATGGGGCAAGGCCGCACTGCTCACAGTTGCTGGGGTGCAAAGTGCCCCCCAGAGCCCACCACAAGCACACCTCAAACACAGTGTGCCACGTCTTGCCACTGAAATCAAGCCAGCCTTCTCCATTGACCTCAAGGGGAGAAGGACTGAGAAACACGTTTTCAGTCATCACCTTGAGACTTAGAGGTGCATTAATTAAGGCTTACAGGGGAATTTAAATCTGAAGTATTAAAATGCAGCTAGGGCAGTCAGGATACAACACTGACTGTGTGAAAACCCAGATTAAGGTATTTCACAGTACTTGTGACCCACACAAAAGATTTTAAAATATTCACACCATATTAAATATCTAATATCCTACCATACTCTAACACAAGCTAAAACATCCACCAACAAGCTCTGAAAGAGAAGTCACAAACCTTCATGCCAGGGAAGAGGGCCCAGGGACTAGGACCCAGCCCCACAAGCGACAGCGTGGGATCAAGGCAGGAGGCTGGGTTCTTCCTGCCTCAAGGCAGACACCATCCTCCCAGAGCTTTCCAGAGCTGAAGAAGCTATTTCACTTTATGGCCTGCAACGTATATTTTTTTCCTCTATTTTTGCTTCCAGCTGCATATTTTTATAGGACTGCTGCCCTTACCTATTTCAATACTGGCTTTAATTATTCCAGTGAATACTTGCTTCTGATTTTCCTGTAACTACTTAGAGAAAGTGAGCCTAAAAAGGAAAAATCGAGAAAAACTAGGTTTTGCATTCATTTAGAGGTATTCTGTTCAAAATTAGACAAAAAATGTTTGAGGTTTTATTCAAAACAAGTTTTTAGCAAGAAAGTTACAAGAAATTATGGGAAAACTGCTAAAGGTCAGCATGTTATAACCAAATTCCTGCCTGTTAAATTACTGGTATATTATGCTTCCAAGAAAATCTGTGTTTGACATCTGTTTTCTTTACGAGAGATCATTAGTAACAGACAGGCCGAGTCATATCCTCATTCTGCACTTACCTCAGGTTTTGAAAGGACAAACCTGTCCCTCCCTAGATGCAGGACTAGATTCAGACCTGGCCTCGTTGGACTTGTGCACTACTGTGATGTTTTCAAGTTGCTTTGGATTCAGACATTACCCAAAAATGAGTATTAATGAGGAAAACAGGAAGGTGAGCTGGAGACGAGCTGGCTCTGCTTCTCATCATTTTGCGCTCACTGCTGTTCAAGATATTTTTCTTTTATCAAGTCAGAGCAGATTTCTCTTTATGACATAGCTGGCAAAAAACTTCCTGAAAAAAAAATTGGTGGCTGGTAGTCAAATTAGGAATCAGTATGGATCACAACATCCTGCTACTTCTAAAGAGGTTGGCACAGTAAAAAATAAAATAAAAAAAAAAAAAAACATGCACATAGCAGAAAGCTCTGCAACTGGAGTTATGGAAAGCAACTGTTGTTTTAGCACATGCTAGGAAGCAAGTGTTTTCCAACACCATTTGTTGTTGAGAGGTCAACCCATGAAATATGGAGACATCTGGATATTTCAAGGTCAGTATGTGGTTGTGGATACGAGCTCCGTGGAATGGCGGGCCTCTCTGGACATGACCTGAAAGAACCAGACAAGCACTGCATCCTTCCCCCACCACTCCAGACATCCCGACCTCTCCTTCTTCCACCCCCAGGTCCCTCTTCCTAACCCCAGCCCAAATGTGAGGCAAAGAAAAAAAAAAGGATGCCTCTAGCTGTGGTGAAGATTTCAAAACTATTCAGCCTTCATCGAGGTTATAATTGCCCAAATATTTGATGCCACAATTGGAGATAAATGTTTTCGCAAGCAGGGTTTATAGATAAACATGAGCATTATGAGTGTGCCAGTAGCAAAGAAGTGCTTAGAAACTTTGGGCAACCCAGTGCCTGTGGTTTTCTGTACCTTCAGGTGCTTTGCCATCCCAGACCCAAGTATGGAGCACCCATTGCAAGAGCCTGGCTAGAGGACTGCAGGGACATGGGATCAAATACTTCCACTGTCTGATTCTAAAGGTTCTGGGGTTAAGTTACGCAATTCAGGAAAAAAAAAAAAAAAACAAAAAACAAAAAACACACAAACCACCAAACAGGAAATCCAAACAGATTTTCATGACCATCCAAAGTGTAATAGTGAAGTTTTAAAGGATTCTTGAAGTATCACATTGCTCATTTCACTTACTCTTTCCACATGATGAACATTGTGGGTTGTTAGAATGCAGACACTTGAAGTGAAATGTAAACCTAGGGTCAGTTCAGGATCTTTTTTTTTTTTTTTTTTTTTTTTTTTTCTTGTGTGTGTGTGTGCTTCTTTTTCTTTGTTTTTGAATTATTCGCAACCTTGAAAAAATTTTACTTCCATACCTCAGTTTACCCACATGTGGGATATTTACTTCCCAAACTGCTCATAAAGTTTAAATCCAGTAATGTTGTCTGTAACAAGTATCAAGCTCTGCAGATGAATATTAACGTTTTCAACCTACATCACCAATTCTGCAGTGTTTTAAGAAAATAAATGCCAAGAACTGAAGTAGCATAGAATAGGCTGGGAAGAGGTGAACTGTAAAAGTGGTAGGGCTTCATTTGACAGCTGAGGAAAAGAATACCAAGCAGAATTTGGAAAAAGCAGGCAAAAAGAGGGAAAAATAAAGATTGATGAAATGGTGCTTTGGAACCTAGTGAGATAAAAGGTTATACAACCACCCATGCCCACCAGGATGGGGCTTAGTTTATTTTTAAGTGACAGGGATCATGCAAAATTAGTTAGAGCAGAGACTGCAAACAGCAACAGCTGCCCTACTTCTTTAAAAAGCAGTTGCTGAATTAGGAGATTGTTCTACCAAAGCTGAGCATGGTTTCCACGCTACACAAACACTAACTGGATGTAAAGCAGCCTTCCTGAAGGCCGAAAGCTTCCTCTTAAATTTGCATTGTTTTGTATGATACTTCACTTTGTTTCTCCCTACAGTGGAAAAGACTTAAACCACCCTGCTCCTAAATGCTAATGTTTCCTTTAATCTAAATGCAAAAAAGTTACTTTTCAGGCAAAAAGACATTTAAAGCCTTGTAAGTCACATTTCATTTGTAAGTGCTGTTGTGGCTTCCTTCTATATAATGCTTTGTTGTGTTTTTATTTTATTTTATTTTATTTTATTTTATTTTATTTTATTTTATTTTATTTTATTTTATTTTATTTTATTTTATTTTATTTTATTTTATTTTAAAGTTAGAGACTATGAAGTTGTTTGCAGTAAATTGTCTCATCCAGCAGAACAAAGATAAACTAAAGACTTTAGTTTTGCCTTTAAAAGGTGTGGGCAAAACACTGGCACAGGAGAGTGCAGAAATAAGGACTTCCAGGAGCAGGCAGGGGCCACCACACCTGACATCAGCTGGCAGGTCCCTTTTTCAAATACTGGGTCAGCAGCAATGGGGAGCTATTGCCATTCACTGACTTTAGCTCCTTCCAAAAGAGTACTGATATTTTAGGCAGATACCTAACAGACATTCACAGCATCAACAGAAAAAGCAAAGCTTTGATGGGAAGAAAGCTTGAACTATCCTTAGGTCCTTCTGATGCAGAGCTGAAGCAGATTCGGGAGGCGGGATACAGAAGCACTGCTAAACCAACAATTTGAAGAAAGCTAGTGTAATGCCACCCAAAGGACCTAACTTTTCACATTATGGTAGAGGAGTTAAAATTCATGACCTTTGAAGAGAAATCCATCTGGAGACTTGTTATTTTCTCACAGATGAGACAATTATAAGGAATAGCCCTTTCCTTTATCCCTCAAGGAAGTTTCTAGCTTAGTTAGCAACATGAGTTATTTCTATGGCAACAGACAGATATAAACACAGGATTATAACGTTCAACAAAGGATCAAGAAGAGGAAGAAATAGGAGTTGAAGAGAAATACCTGGAAGAGCTACAAGAGCTGCAGAAGTCACTAATTCCTTAAAATACATTTCTTCCTCTCAACAGGACTCCTTACCAAAAAGGTACAATGCTCACAGACTTTGAATTAAATAGCAAAAAGCCAGATGACTGTATACTATTTTTGTTGAAGGCATAACAGTAATTGGAGTAGCTGGCACCACTGGCACACAGGACGGGGTATGTCGAGGTGCCATGCGGGGGTCCCTCAGACATCGCTGTCACAGCTGCAGCCAGGCCACCTCAGCAGAGCCCACACTAGAAAGCAGGTACCTTTACTCTACAAGTGTTGCTATAGTGCCAGGATGTCCAGCACATAGGTATGAGTAAACTTAAACACCCACACGTGCCTACATACACTAAACAGGGCCAAGCAGGTAATTATAGCATTGTCAAACCAAGACTGACCTTGGAGGAAAAGCACAGGTGACACCTTTTAAAGTCTCTCCCTGTTCCCTTTCACTTCTGAAACCATGTGCACCACTCCCAGATGTGATCAAGCCCTACCAGCAGAACAGCACCAGGCCTTTGCTGCTCATCCCAGTGCAAATAGCTGCATGGAGCACCACAGGGCACTGAACCCAGCCCCCTTCAGCTTTCCCCTTTCATTTTCTCCAGCAGGATCAGCCAGCCCTCTTGGCCTGGGGAACGCTGGGTGCAGCCCAGGGGAAGCACACCATAGGCCAGTTCAGCAGAGCTGGGTGTCCTGTACCAGCAGAGTACCTGTGCACCAATCCGACAGGGCCAGTGCTTGATTGCTGCTCCAGAAAATTCATTTTGAGCTGGTTTGGGTGTGCCTGAGTGAGCTGCGGTTACTCCTTCAGATTGCCCTAGAGCAGCCACTTCCCAGGAACATCTGTCTTGTGGGATCCCAGCCAGAGGAAGAAATTTTTTTATTTTTTATTTTATTTTTTTTTTGGTTAATCACCACCCTCATTTACACTAGACACATGCTGCCACATGAGGCTGGGAAAGAAAGAGAAAGCCCAGACTGCACAGAGACTGGCAGCAGGTCTGAGACATGGCCCCACCAACCAAAAGAGCCAAGCAGAGGCAGGTGCGTGGGAAGCTCACAGCAAGACAGGCCAGGCCACAAAGGGATCTTCATGTTCCCACAGCTGATCCAGGACACACAGAGATGGGTCTGGCACACATTCGTATCACTTGTCCTGGGCCATAAGTCCATCAAAGGGCAATGCAAGCACATCTGCGCTTGGGCACGGCCCACTGGACAGCCTGTCAGGAAGCCGTGAAATAATAGGGGTAATACTGCCTAAAATTAGATGTGAAAGGAAAGACCATTATGCATCTTTTGAAGCTTAAAAGTAACTATTTTCTCCCAAAGTAGGGAATGGTTGAAGGGAGCATGTACTGCTTCAGACGGACTTAATGCAGGAAGTTCTCTTCATCCTTCAGCATCTTGCCAAGAGATGCTGTGCACTGTCACTCAGTGGTACAATCCCAGGCCCTGCAGCACCATTTAGCTTTTAAAGTCCCAGTGAAAGGTCTGGCTTTGCTATCCATGCCTTTGGAAGTCAGGTGCAAAAGCCCTGCACAATCTCAACCATGAATCACTGCTGTGCTGGCAGAGAGGAAGGTGGGTGACAGTAAATACAGTCAGACAGAGTAGACTGACATAGCCCAGAGTCCTTGCAAAGTCAGCAGTGACAATCTCCTGCATGCCTGAGGTACTCTCATCACTCGTAGGATTTAATCTAGTGCTTTCCACATAAATAATTCACACAGGGACTGATTTACTGTACAGCTGTCAATGAACCTACAACAGTACTCACATGCTTCTCATACTAAAACAGCTCCATTTGCCAGTAAGGAAGGACGCAAGAAAGGATGACTGTTTTCCAGCCCTCTCCCCAAGAAGTGGAAGCTGTCATAATATTTAACCTTTCCTCTGCTCTTCCACCAGCAGGCACCCGCCCCACCCCACGGTTTGTTCCCACACCCCAGATAGGAGAGCAGATAAGGAGTCCCCGGCTTGCTGCTTCCTGACCATGAGTCACAGCTCTGAGTCAGCCTTTGTGTTTTAGGGAACCTGGAAGACTTTGAAACATGCTGTTGATTTTGGCAAAGCTGCCTCTTTTTGCTTCGAGGGTAAAACAATCTATACGCATCATTCTCATTCTGAAAATAGCCTCTGAGGTGAAAACAGGGGGGGGGAATGACCAAAGACCTGCCTGTAGTGGGCTCCCTGCATAGCAGAAGCAGAAACTCTCCATCCTGGTGTGCAGCTGTGCTTAAGTGACTGATCCACAAAACGCCCACTTACACACCCAGGATTTAAGCCGGATGCATTTGCAGCTCCTGAGTGTCTATTTTATGCACAGGAGATACCGCTGTGTATGACTTCAGATACAACCACCTCTAGAGCAACTTTTCATCTTTCCCGTGATGACCAAGAAAGGTGTCACCATCCCCTGGGTCACCACCTGCTCCCCACATCCAGATGGCTACCGAAATTAAGAAGCACCAATTCCAGTCCCAACATTGGCAAGCCAGCCTCCTCTGTTCTCCCCAGTGCATTCATCCCAGCAAGTCAAGGAGTTGTTCACATCTCAGTTGAGACAAGCTGGTAACAAGGAAAATGGACAAATCTACCTCTTGAGAACCCATGTGCACCTTTGCCCAGTCCTCTTCTGTCTCCACAGATCAGCACTTTTTATTTATACAGAAAAATACTTCATTCTTGGCAGAGCAAAGCACCCATATTTTTATTAACATGTTTAAACATTACATCAATTGCTCGTCTCAAACATTCATCTGCATCATCCACTTCAGTGCCTAGTTCTGTATCTGTTTTACAAAACCTTTAATTAAATTAATTATGCTTTAATATATATATATTAATTTCCTTTTGCAATCATTTCAGACATCTTTTGATCTCTTGCTGCAATTTCAAACTATACTCCTTCCCTTCATGTCTGTTTGGATAAACACCTTTGTTTGGGCCAGATTCATTAGCATTTTAATTGTTTTCTCACTCCAGGACTTTTCTGAGATCCCTGCTTTCCACTGTATAGCAAATTAGGTTCTTTCTCCTAGATTAAGTCCTAAATTCACTAAAATGTCTTAAAGCATAAGTATGACAGCATAAAGAAAACAAAAAGTTATCTGTAAAAAGTACAATTAGTTGCTACACTTCCTTTTAGAGGGTAACTATTGTTAAAGAAATTATATCCAGGAAATTGGTTTTAATATTCTTTAATAGGGATTTTACATGATAAAGCAAAGAAACCTGAAACATGCCAAAGCACAAAGAATAATTAAAATAGCAATTGTAACAGTATTTTTAACATTTCCTTGAATTAGTGTCTAGAAAGGGGAAATCTAATGTGAAAACTTAGATTTTTAACCTTATTACAACATGTTGACTTTGGAAAATAGCTTCAGCACTTTTCTCCCTACATGTCTGTCAAATAGTTTACTTAAAAATAAGTTATCAAAAAACATGGCATTGCAAAAGCAAAATTTTTCACTTTTTACAATTTCATTTCTAAATGCTGTTATTTTTAATTTTGACTGCACCCTTTAAAGTCAAAGTGAAACATTTCAGCTAACCAGAGATGTCCTTTCTCCAAGTCTGGTCAGCCAATCTAATTTAAAAAGCCCTTTTGCTCAGCTCTGCCCACAAATTCCAATTTGCTACGCATCAGATGGTAAAAATTTGCATTCATATTCTATGATTCTATGATTCTTAGCTTGATGCAGTTGAAGAATAGTTAGCTTCCCTCTTCTCATTGATTTGTGGCTGGGATTCAATGAGAGCGTGCACATAATCAGCTATGTGGGTCAACTATCAAGTGACTGTCTGATCCCTTCCTTGTATCATTACATACATAGCACCATCAGTAATCTGTACTGCAGAAAAGAAATCCACTAACACTAATGCTGATCCTGAAAATGTCACAAGCATCCTTAGCCTTAGTATAGTAAGCTTCATTTAAGAAGATGACATTCATAGCATATTCAAGGTAAAGCATGTGGGGATATTCCGAAAACATGTTTGCAACACTTTAGGCTTTATTTTCATTAACAAAAGGGCACGTTCCAACACAGAAAACAGTGGGTGCTAACACTAGCCGTTCTATAAGAGTGGAGGCAAAACTCTTAGCTCTTTGATCTGGTGAGATAAGGGAGGTCAGCTACAGGAGAGCTAGGGTTCAGACCTACTGGTGTCATGCTAAAACACTTCCAGTGCTTTGACTTCTTTGGATTTAATAGCAAAGAAAGACCATGTTCTCATGGAGGGTAAAAACAGCAGCAGTTACACCCTTAGCTCATTGAAGTAGATCTATTGAACCACTTCACTGCTTTCATAGACAAATTCACTTACATTCTAAGTGGCTATTTTAAATGAATTCACTTCCACGAAGGAAGACAGACCACTTACATTAGGATTTATCAAAATTAACTTTGGTTTGGGATTACTTAAGCAGCATTAAAACATGTGCATTGTACAATTGATTTTCCCAGGCAGACCACCTTTTTGCTTGCTTCTTATCTAGGAGTACAATTTCCCTCACATGAAGCTCTACCACATGTTCAAAATGCACCTGCTTTCCTTTCTGACAGTATTGTGGGAGCAATGTTAGTGTTGCACCATCATTGTACCCTCTAACACTAGCAGGTATTTCAGGCTGATCTAGCCAAACCCCTCAAGTACAAACAGGACAGGATCTGGGGTTACAATCACTCCCCAAAAATGACTGCAAGCAGGAATCTTGTTCTGAAGTCCCTTCACACTGTAAGTGTCTAAAAAACTTCAGGTAATTCCCCATTGCAAATAGATGCGTGGTGGCAAACAGGGTGTAAGACAGTCCCTTGGAGACTCTCACAGCCATTTGGCTACCGCATCCATTTAGAAATGGATGTCCTCAAATCAAAGTCCATAGCCAGGTTCCAGTGGAAAAAGCTTTCTTTCAGCAACTTACAGTGAACTGAAACTTAAATGAACACTTAACTGTTACACATCTTGTTCTGAGTTGTATGTTAGACTACAGTGAATACTCTATGTGACCCAATTTAACATTTTCAATACAACAAAGTCAAAATGGGCTGCTACTAAGGACCCAGCAATTAGGACTTCTTTAAGCCAGGTAATATTACCAAATTCTGCCACTTCCTAGCAATAATTTCTTTGTATGTTTCTGGGAAATACTCCCATTGGAAAAAGAAGAGACTGAAAAATGAGAGCAAAGGAGGGCATTAGCATATCTTCACTGGAATCCATCATGTCTGCCAGCAGGAGGTATGACATTTACAGCTTGATTGAGGACAATGGAGTATGGAAACCACGCATGCTCTGTGTACAAACAAACAGCTGATTTGTTCAGATGTTGATTGTAGATTGGCATAGGATCAAGAGTGACCAAAAGAAGCGTAACATTAGAATCATAGAAAGATTTGGGTTAGAAGAGACCTTAAAGATCGTCTAGTTCCAAACTCCCTGCCATGGGTAGGGACACCTCCCACCAGACCAGGTTGCTCAGAGCCCCATCCAGCCTGGCCTTGAACACTTCCATTGCTTCCCACAACCAACAAGCTCTTTCCAGTTTGGCCTGCTGCATCCAACCCAGCTTTCTTAATGCTCTACGCAAGTTGCAAAAGTCTGCTCAAGGTCCTGTATATCTGATTTCACACAGGCACCTGTAAATGTAGGGCAGTGATATCAGATATCTGTCCTACTTTAGTAGTTCTACCTAACTCCAAAAGGCTTATTTGGAACATAACTTTTCATTATACAAACAGGACAAAAACAAACTCAGCAGGATGCTGGCACTTGTATTTATAAAATTAACCCACCAGGAACTCATATGCTATCCAACACTATCATCTTATAAATCACAATTTAATATGAAAACAATGACATACTGTTAAACTAATTGGTCTGTTAAAGCCTAACAATGATGGTTCTAATGCTAGTTTCATACAAGGAATGGGGAAAAAGGTGGACAAAGTGAAAGAATACTCAAGAGCAGGGAAAAGAGCCAGATAAAAATACAGTGGATGGGAAACATGCCAAAAACAGAGGCTGCCCCAAAAGTGAATTTCCTTAATGACAATAAATGCCAGGATGAAATAGTAAGCAACATGAACAGCAATCAGCATGAATCTCCTCATGGGTTTAAGGTTCTCACCTTGGGCCAAGAAAAGATTTTGGTCTGAAGAGACCCAGAAATATCTCAGGGGCAATAGACTATTGAGACCAAAGTTCCCACTGACTGCTTGCATCCAGCTACCATGCATACCCCCAAAACTGGCAGTCTTCTCAGAGTTGCCCATCGTGAAACCTACTTCATATGTCTGCCACTTAGTACTACACATTTCTGTCAACATCTACCTAATGTAAAGTACTTAAATAGTGGTTGGAAAAGAAGAGAAGGGTTTACTACACAGTAGGCCAAGAAAGAAGCTGCTTCTGTAGGAGAGAGATGTTACCTTGTCCAGAAGATATATGCCCTACCTGCCTGGTGTTTGGTGTCCTTCAGCACAGAGAGATGACAAGCCACAGTTGGTAAAGGAGATGAAGATGCATTAAAACTGTCAGATGTTTCTTCCCAGCTTTTATCCTCATCTTCCCCTGCAGGAAGAGATACAAGTAGTACAGAAAATACCTTAGTTTACATTTTACATCTCCAGAGTGATTTTGTTTCCCAGACTGTCTAGCATCGTCTAAAGACAGTGTTTACATCAACTCATACACTTCAGAAATTTCACAGGATTGTCATCTCTTCGTGGCTGCCAACATATCTGTCTTGAGACTTACCCAGTACTAATGAACAAAATTTAAAATCAGTGCACACTACCAGTGTACTACTGAGCACCTACTTGCATCTTTTGCACCTAGACATCAAAAATTTTATTATTTATTTATTTATGTATCTATTTATTTATTTATCTATTTATTTATTTTTGTGACCAGAGTCCATAAGCAATGTTAATTCCACTAATGGTAAGAGTCACTAAAACTATGGTAATTTTCAGCAAGGGAATCTGGCACAGATCCTTAATTTACTGTGGGAAGGTAGGTCCTAACAAAAACATACTTCTGCTGCAATACTTAAGTTTCATATCTTAAAAGAAAATTTGAGCAGAAACACCTACACCCATTCATTCATAACTTTCCCTTCATTATTTGTTGCATTGCATTGTTCACAAACAATAGAGATGTATACAAATAGGGTTTTATGCAACCCCTTTGTGATAAAAATAACTACATTCACAATTCCCATTAAAGTACAGCAGTATTTTCATTCCTGCTTGCAAACCAATTTGCATGTATTTGAGCAAGTCCTGCTGCCCCTTTAAGCTTTCCTCCCTCAAAGCATTAACACACATGGAGATGAGAGCTGAAAGAATGAGCTTACTGTTTTGTATGCACACAGCAAATATGCACACAGCAAAAATAAAAAATTAGGAGGTTTGCTGTTGAGGCTGCACTGAATTGATGCAGGTGGCCCTCTCCAACACCATTGTAAATGACAAGAAGTACATATTATTGACCGGTGAACATAAAATAATAATGTAATTAGCTTTCACTTAAACAATTATCTAGTTGTCATTTCCGATCAAAGTTCAGAAAGCAGCACAGACTCAGGAGGGCACAGGGCTGGAATTAGCAGGCAGTGCTCGCTGCTAGACACTGCATTAACCCTGTGTAGGCACATTTTCAGATACAGCAAGCAGTCAAATACAGCCCATGGCAGTACCCAGAGGAAGACCACACTTCTGCATTCATTAACATTTGTGAAGTTACTCATTAAATCCAGGCCAAGTCTGTTGGTGTGAAATATGCCCAGTCTCATGGTTCAGCACAGATAATGCATCAGCTCCTGTCTACTGGGATCACAACACTGCACTTAAAGTCTGAGTTTGTTTTAGGGGAAAAAAGCTCACTCCTTGCCTTCTCAACTCCAACTCTGCACTAGAGAAAGAGTCACCCACCACCCGGTGTCCTCTGCTGCAAATACAGCACAGTCTGGCACTGATACAAAACTGTCCATCTCCAACAAGTGCTGTGGTGGACAATTCACTTCCAACACTGATGAATGCTACGACTTCCTATCAACAATTTTGCTGGCAACTTTTATCATTATGTGGCAATCAGCTGTGGCTAATCTTTAAGTGTTTTCTGAAAACTACTCTGGTTTGGTGCATATGGAAGGGAAAACATCTCTAATGGGTATAACCATATTGATGATGTATCAATGAGAAAAACATATCCAGTCTAGATATGACTAGACTGGCTTCATGTTACCTATTTTCAACAGGGAACAGATTAAAGTTGCTCTGGGAAAAGAATTTCTTGGGGCTGACCCAAAAGAAACATGAAGAATATTCAAGTAAATGAAAGTCATCCTAGGCTATAGCATACCTTTTGTTTACTGGCATCATGTCCTCAGGCACTAGGAACCAACAGGTTAGACAAGAAGCTTTATGCATTAACCACAGAAGGGAGGACAGGGAAGAGCCTTTGTGCCTCCCAGCTGAGCAAGAGCACTCTGCACACAGGAAGTCCTGAGACCAGGAAATTATTCCAGAATCAGAAAGCAGATCTTGTGTTACTGGGAGAACAGACTAAGAGGAGGCACCTGAAAACTCATTGTCCTCTGTGCACTCTCCTATGCACAGTCATCTGTCAGCCGGGGATACAGGCTCCTGAGTATGGTGCAGAGGTGGATTTAGTCCCACATCAACTAGGCCACTGGACCTCTGTTAAATCTTTTCATTTCTGGAAGCAGCAACAAAAAATACATCCTACCCCCAGACCATAGATCTCCCATTTATGATCGCTCATTTGGAGTAGTAGCGCCAGGGGAGGTTTAGGTTGGATATTAGGAAGAACTTCGTCACTGAGAGGGTTGTGAGGCATTGGAATGGGCTGCCCAGGGAAGTGGCTGAGTCACCATCCCTGGAGGTGTTTAAAAGACATTTAGAAGTAGAGCTTAGTGATATGGTTTAGTGGAGGACTTGTTACTGTTAGGTCAGAGGTTGGACTGGATGATCTTGGAGGTCTCTTCCAACCTAGATGATTCTGTGATTCTGTGATACTAGCAGCAACTCCTTGGAAATTCAGATAATGAAATCATGATCATTCAGTTAGAGTTACTAAATTAGTTTCTCATTTCCCACTTCTGTATTGCAGACCATAGCTCCTCATTGTTTTAATCAGCACAGGCAGCAAAAGCAAAAAGCTTCAGCTGTAATACCAGAGGATCAACCTAGGGTTAAAAGTTATTTTCATGCCTGGTCAGTTCCTACAGGTCTGTAAGGCTGCCAAGCCAAGTGTGACTTGCGATAGCAGCAACTTTTGTCCTGGTGCTAATCTAACGGCATCTCATTGCAGACTATACAGATTCATATTTTAGGGGCACGGGCACATCAAGTACAATATTAAGAAAACAAAGCATCTAAGAATAATGAGATTCATGACACAAATAGACCTGTACCACAGGGAAGATCCCTGGGTGTTTCAGGATGTATGACTAACTGGTAAGATACAAGAAACAGCAGCTATAGGGAGTTCAATGCAAACCCTGTACACCATTGTTTTTGAAATTAGTGTTTATCAGTTTTCCATGAATCACCAACTGTTCTTTAAATACCAGTGCCTGTATTCTTCAAGAGGCTATAAATAGACCCAGTTTATTTGGCTGTTCCGGTGAAAGCTGTGAAAAGGATGACATTTGTTCTTAATATACAGCAATGATGAAAAGCTGTCACAGGATCAAAACACTTTTCTTTCTAGACGTGAATGACAAGTACTTCTGTATGCTGTCACATCCCCTTCTGATGGAAAAAGGACCTTATCAGCCTGTTTGGTAATAACTCCTCACGCTGTTTTGACTAGACCTTTTTTCCTTCTGATGACTCCAACCTACAATACATCATGCTGGCTATATTGGTTTGTATTTTACAACACATTATTTCCCAAGCTCAGTAATATCACTAGGCCACCGTTATTAGAAGTTTAAATAAACACAAATCTATGTCAATTAATTGAGCTTTCTGCTCGTATTTCCCAAACATCAATTGTCTTGTACTTCATGCTACACTCAGATGTAAACTTACTTCTCCAAGGGAGGAAAGTAAGAGTTAAGCAACTTGTCCACTATCACACAACAGCACCAAGCGAGGTTACAATCATTTCTTACAACATTCACAGGGAGAAAGAGCTTGCGCAGCTGAACTACTGAGCAACATGAACATGCAGAGGAGCTGCTAGAGAACAGCCCTCCATCTGGATCTCCAGACTCACTTTCTTCCAAACTTCAAAGACAAAAAATTTAGATGAGCTTAGCAAAGATTTCTTCCTCATAGAGTGGGATGAACCTAAAATCCACACAGCCTCATTGTATTCAAACTTATTCAAGAATGAACTTGGACTAACACATCTTTGTTATGTTACCATAAGGCAAAGCAAACATTTAAACAGGAAACAAATTAATCCTGTACAAAACAGCACATTAAGGAACCTTTGTGTTTCAGACATGACTGAAGAAAAAATAAGAGCTTAGAAAATAGATGAGGTTACATTTCTAGTGTTATCTGAGGTCTGACAATTCAGTTGTTCATTTTCTAAGCAATATCAAGAAAATTTTGATATGAAAAAATATAATCTAGTCTTAACTTAAAGACAGGACAGTCAGGTTTGTTTGTTTGTTTGTTTTTACCTTACTTCTCACTTCATGAGCAGTTTGCTATCTACTTTTACCAAGCTTCTAACTGTTATTTTCAGTTTTTCAATTTACAGGGATTTGTACAAGCTCCTTGTGGTTTTGAGTCACAGATCCACACCCTATGAGGTTTCACTTGAATTTCAGGTTCACAGTAGTCAGCATTGCCATGTCTTTGGTATCCTTCCTAGAATATAGTTTCCAAATAGTACATTTTGGCTTCTTTGAAGTGACCGTTAAAATGCTTCCCTACTCAACTTGGCAGATCATAGAGCAAATCGATGATGCCACTCCAATGCAATTGTTTGATTCAGGTCGGATCTTCAAAAACCTGAAGAGTGCTTTGAACAGTAAGATCACTGTATCAGACTGTCCTTAAAGTGCTGCACCAAGCATGCTTTGTAGGAGACAAGCACTGAAGTCTGTGTAGAAATGAATAAGAAATTACAAGAAAACCATAATGATTTGTATGTGTTTTTCCAGCACAGATCAATACAGTTTCCAAGAAATCAATGCTTTTGAAGAAAAAAAGCAGGATACTCTGTGCAGAACTGAAAGAAAGGCACATGGCTGTATAACACATATACCTAAGAGGCTCAAAGAAAAAAACCTTCAAAAAAAAATACTCATGTTTTTTTCTTAGAGGAATTGCTTTATGGGAAAAAAAATAGGTTCTAAAATATTTTAAAGTAAGGTCTAATCCTTTTTGGAGAGTGGTTGTATTGTGATAAGAACAGTACTTTGACAGTACTACTACTTTTCCTAGGCAACCTATGTTGATCAGGTCTGGACTTCCCAAGCACAGACAGACCAAATCCCGACACTTGCAGGCTGATGCCATTCCTTTTCCAAGACACCAAGCACACAGATCTCTCCTTCCTGCTGTGGCTGTTGGAAAGTTGTTGAGGTTTCTGCATTAGTCAGCACAAGTGGACCTTGTTATTCTCATTAATTGCACCAGCAGGGTATAAGATAAACAGCT